>NC_064562.1:3991371-5241371 GCF_937001465.1 Orcinus orca
TAAATTTTTCAAAAGCAGCACCGCCTTTACTCTGGATACATTTGAAAACCTTAACGTATGCTTTCTTTTTCTTTCTTTCCCTCCCACCTCTCATTTAAGATGACCTTGAATGATGCCATGAGGAGAGAGGAGAGGCTGTCAGTTACAGGAAGTACTGGAGAAAATGGACGTGTTATGACTCCAGAATTTCCAAAAGCAGTGCATGCTGTCCCTTACGTGAGTCCTGGCATGAGAATGAATGTCAGTGTGACTGATATCTCGTGATTGATAAGAACCTTTTGAGTGCCTTACACAATGGTTTTCTTGTGTGTTTATTGACAAAGTGGTGAGAGGCATCCAGTATCTTGAAGACTTTTCTTTCAGCCAAGAATTCTTAAATATGTGGAATTCATCTTGAGTTGTGAGGAACGGTCACCTAAAGACACAACATCCTTTTCTACTCCAGTTCCAGACGAAGCTTGGCGGACATGCACAGCTACCATGGAAGTACTCTAATTTCACTGACGTCTTTGTACAGACCACAGACCCGTTTCTGCAGCCACTATTGTTAGTCTCTTGATTCATAATGACTTAAGCACACTTGACATCAACTGCATCAAGATGTGACATGTTTTATAAGAAAAAGAAAAAAAGACATTTAAACTTAAAAAAATATTTTTAGGTATTTTCACAAACAAACTGGCTTTTCAATAAATTTGCTTCCATATTGGTTGAATAAGACAACAACGATTAAACTGAGTGGGACGTAATTAGAAAGGCTTTGGGTATCAGTTACGTATTTTTCAAAGCCAAATATGTACATGCTAAGGAAAGAAAAACAAAGAGAAGATTCAAATCTTGTAGTAATTTAATATTGTTATTAAAACTTTAATGTATCCTATTCTTTAACATTTGGTGTTAATGTAAAATTACTTGGCAGTGCTTGACATTTGAAATAAACACTTTTCTATTGTTTTATTTGCAAGTGGTCCAATTAATTTTGCTTAGCTACAGTTTGGTCATCAATGGAGTTCAAAGACACTATTAAATTGTTAGGTTCCCAGAGAAATTTACCCCCTTTTAAAGAAGGCCGGGTGGTCCTTAAAGTATAAACCTGTCCCCAGATAAAATCTGAACCTGTTTTTAAGTATGTCTTATCGTATGTAAAGAAATATTTAGCATAAAGCATTTAATCTCTGTAGGTAAATGCTAATAGATTTTAAAAACTAATATTAAAAACAAATATCAGAGTATGTGAGGTTCTGTTTTAAAGTGTTTGAGCTGACAGAGAGAAGTATTAGTTGTAGATGAAGTTAGAGATGCCCTGAAAGTAGATAGGTGCCCATTGATCAAATTCCGTAAACTAAACCTGAGTTTTGGCTTTTAAAGGTGTAAGAGCTGTCATAAATCTTACATATTATGAAAAGTTTAAGCACTTTTGAGTCAGCTGCGATATAGTTTCTTCCCATTACCATCAATATAAACAACCCTAATATATATATTTTTATACTTATTCCTCAGGTGGAATGGCTATTTTAAAATGCCCAGTGTGGATAAAACACACTTCTGTGGCTTTTGACTAAAGAACTTATATTTCTCTAGTTAAGAAATTTAAAGGAGCTATCTTTCCCTTCATAAAAGACCATTTATTTCCACTGAAGCTCTCTAAAATAAAATTAATTTAAGGTTTTAAGTGATCACTAACGTTCAACTAATGCTTGCTATTTCTGCAAGTACACCTTTGTGTAGCACTTGGTGTTTTACTCAGTGCCTGGAAAACATTCTTATTTATTATCTATCACAGAAGGGAAAGAGAAATGTAGGGTCTAATAGCAACCACTCGCATGGACCATGGTGCCATGAGGTATCATGACGTTCTTGCCTAAATTTAGCTGTCCCTAATCACAAATTCCAAGATCATACAATACAATTTTAGTGCATTTCTCCTCATCAGGAATGTTGGAGGTGCATTTTAAGTTGAAATCAATCATCAATGCTAGAATGACCAAATTGCAGACTAATTGTTTTCCACATTATACTTCAAATGAGTTTTTAAAAATGAAACAGATGACTATAAACAAAAAATGCTCTTTATTTATTGTACCTCTGGGCCTACTCTTCTAAAAATTGTAGCTTATCAATTTTTCTCTGTCAAGCTTGAACTCATGTAAATACTTGAAATAATGTAAAGTTATATTTTCATGTTTTTATAGATACAACATGACAAGAATACATAATGTAAGAGTATTTCAACTATGGATAATGTTGATTGGATAAGGCACATCTCAGTTACAAGCAGTAATCATAGTATAATATCCATGTAACGGTGCATCAATGTGTTGCTATATAAATATGTCTGTGTGCATCTAAGTGAAAAGTGGTCAGACAGAGTGATGACAGCTGTCTAAAGGTTTTTTTAATTCATTTTATATAAAAACTGTTATGGAAAGACCAAAATGTTTATGAACTATTCTTATGTAAATTTACAACTGTCCTTTACTGTACTTTTTTGTTTACAGTATATGGTACCTTATTTTCTGCTGTGTTAAGTGGGTGTCAGACTCCGAGGAGACATACACTTTCTACAACTTCTATTGAAGATATTGGAACTTCCAGTTTTTCATGTGTACTGTGTCAGAAAATGCTTTTGATTTTATTTTTAAATCTAACATCAGATGGCTTTTTCGGAGTGTTGTAAAAACTTCAATCATATATAAAACATGTTCTTACAAAAGGCCATGATCTTTATTTATTTTTACTTGATAGTTCTTAAAACTACTAATAATGAGAAACCAAAAAAAGGTACTTGAATGTATTCCCAAACAAACCCGGGTGTTTCTACTCAACAAGGACATCCTTTGCTCAGTTTATACATCAGCTCGGTACAAATATAAGAAAGGAAAAATAACTTTTTTTTAAGCTGAAGTGATTAACATTTTCAACATTCCAAGCTTACAGTCATTAAGTGCTTTGGGCATATGTAGAAATATTACTATTAATTAATTTTAGTTCTCCTTTGGCACTGTATGTTGTCAGCTCAGCTGCTGTCATAACGGTATTAAAGAGCAGAAAGGTGACTTGCTTTAAAAATTCCACAAGGTAACACATTTCCCAGCTTACATGTTTCAACAAAGTTTTCACTTCCTGCTTTACTGAGAGAGAGTATTGATGAGAAACGAAAACTCTTGCAGTTTTGATTCTCTTTTTACAAAGGTGATCATCTTAATATTTAGGTATATTCTAAAATTAAAGCATTTTAGTTCTTCACAATTGCACATTAAAATTTCTTGTATAGAGTTTTGCGGTTTGAATAATTTAATGTTTAAAAGTAGAGTATACCAATGCATCTGCTTAAAAATACAGTAATCTTGTTATTCTGCCATCCTGAGTTTGCAAATTCTATAAATATTTTGGTGCTCATGGTAGTAGATTGCGCAAATGAAGGGAAGCATTAGCAATATAATAACCCTACAGGAAGATTTTAATACAACACCTTGACAACACCATTGAAGAAAACACTTATTGAAACGAATTAGAAAACAATACAATGTGGTTTCTTCCCATTTTTCTATTTCCTATCTCATCATATCCTAGCCTTATCAGCCCAGTAAATTTAAACAAAACTCAAGTATCACTTCTACCTTAAAATGTATGTGTGGGTCTTTAAACCTGTTTTAGGCTGGATAAGAGTTTATTTATTGCACTTTGAGAGCCTGCTAGTCTGTCGTGTAAAATCCTCATGTAATTCAGGCAAATATTCCATTTTCTTCTAATTCAAATGATATAGGTAGGTGTATGGATTGAATTAGTTGCATACATTCTATATTGCCAACTTTACCTGATGATGTAAGGTTTATTAGTAATATATTATGAACTTGGGAGAGTTTATTGGTTAAGTTCCACAAATTTTATATGAACTCTAAATAAGCTTATTAAAGGAAACAGAATGATGTAAATATCTGTTTAAAAGTAGAGTAAATTTTGTGTAAAGTGTTCCAGTATTTAAAATTGGTTTATTTTTAAGCTCCAACATGAAAAATGGGTAAGTATAAATGAATCATCAAGATATTCTGAATGAGAATTTGGGGTTGTATTAAATGGTTTGTGACAGTTGTATCAAATTTTTTAAAAGGAAGTATTCATTCTCTCAATGTGTTGGTTTGGTAAGACCATGACACTGGGAATTCTATTGGCTACTAATCAATAAATTATCTATTTCTATGTTTCAAACAAGAACAACTCATAGATAGTATATAGCACTCTAAGTACACGAAGGTTCAAACATATTTATGTATAAATGAAGATATGCAAAGCACAGACTAACACAAATGGCCTAATATCCAATGCAGGTAGGAAAGTGCCTGGAATAAATCTGGATCATAAGAGTTTTTTGTTTTGTTTTTGTTTTCTTTTTTTTGCGGTACGCGGGCCTCTCACTGCTGTGTCCTCTCCCGTTGCGGAGCACAGGCTCCGGACGCGCAGGCTCAGCGGCCATGGCTCACGGGCCCAGCCGCTCCGCGGCATGTGGGATCTTCCCAGACCGGGGCACGAACCCTTGTCCCCTGCATCGGCAGGCGGACTCTCAACCACTGCGCCACCAGGGAAGCCCTGGATCATAAGATTTTGTGTCTGTGTTTTATATCCTGTTTCTATTCCTTTCCTTCTCGCTTCACCATTTTACATTCTCTTCCTGCCCTTATGTACAACTGCAATTTTTCATATGTTATACTTCGAATGGTATCCAGTTTAAAAATTTCATGCATCTTGCCCTTTGGCTTTTATTCCATGGTATCCCGTCTATTTCTGACTTGTCTTTCCTGAGAGATTTTGCTTTGAGAGCACTTAGAATGCAGTTCATTTTGTCAAAGACAAGACTGACAGTCTCAGAGTCTTCTTAATAACCAAAAAAATGACTAAGAATTTCAGGCATGAAGTACAAATTTCCTGCTCAGCTCTATTTCTGCATCAGCCACATATTCTGATCCAACAATTGCAAATTTGTTATATTCCTCCATGTACTTAAAGAGCCCCACAATTTACAGAGTTTCTGTAGGAAGAGGGAGGCTCTTCAGTGAAGCAGGAAGAGTGAGAACTCTATTTTTAATATGTTTGCGCATCAGAATTCTTTTTCAAGTCACTTTAGAATGAACACGAGCCGATTCTCTATTTTAACTCCACCCTCAAGCACTTCCAGATTATTTTTTAATTGCCTTTTTTCCCCACTAGGTAAAAGCCAATTTTGATACAATAAGTCCCCTCTATACGAACCTTCAAGTTGCGAACTTTCAAAGATGCGAACGTGTGTTCGCATGGCCAGCCACGTAGGTTAGTTCACATGTCTCGAGTACATTGTCACATGTGTGTGTACGCTACAAATGGTTGTGCTTTTGTGTACTTTACAGGACTGTATAGAGTACGGTAGTACAGTATCTTTATTTCAAGCCCAGGCTGTCTGGAAGCAAGTGTAAAAACAGCGGTGATGTAGCTGGTACTTTTCAAGGTACTGTACTGTAACATTAAAAATGTTTTCTTTATTTTTTTGTGCCTGTTTATTATGTATTTTTTGTGTGGAAAGTATTATAAACCTATTACAGTACAGTACTATATAGCCGATTGTGTTAGTTGGGTACCTAGGCTAACTTTGTCGGACTTACGAAAAAATTGGACTTACGAACGTGCTCTGGGAACGGAACTCGTTCCTACATAGGGGACTTGCTGTATTTCAGAACCAAGTTCCTTTGTGGAGATGCATAAACTCACTGTTACTTCATTGGATATGCCTGAATTCACTGAATGAATTTGGTCATTTTTCTTTCTTTTTTTTTTCCCTTTCAGGTTCATGGGCCAATTTCATTTTATTGTAAGTTGGAATGTGGGGCAGTGGATTAAGCAGTTAGGAGGGACTCAGAACCAGAATTCTAGCTTTCCCCGCCCTTCTTGCACGTCTCCCTCTGTCTCTTGTCTTCTCACCTGGAGGAAGTGGATGCTAGGACTGTCTTCCTGGATGGGGAAAGGAAACGTAATATGATCACTTAAAACATAAGGAAACATTGTCTCTTCTTTAAAAAGTGGTCTAAAGAAATAAGTTCATGCATTGGGGTGCCACTTGGTGCAGAAAAACGTTTTTGTATTCAGTTCCAAATTTGTTTTATCATCTTAAGACATTAGAAAGGCAGTTCTAGTCTATGATGTTCATTCACTAATTCGGTTAATTCAGTCTAACAAATATTTATTGAATGTATCTTGAAAAAATAGAAACTGAAGGCAAGGGCTAAACTGGAAACCTCTTTTCTGATGATTAAGTATTATATTTTCTTTAAGGGGTGTAGATTTTGATCCCGTTCACTTAGAAATAATCTGAGTATATGGATAACTCTGACAATTAAGAGTTACATATTTCTGTCCAACAAGACATTCAAACTTTAATTTAGAGTAGATATCTGATGACAGTCACCAATGATCTCTTTAAATATAGGCTCAAAATATTTTCCTCTCTCAAAAAAAACCTTAGGTTTCATAAGCTGTGCTTGTCCATAAATTTGTTTGACAACCAATCAATATTTCTATCTCTGTTTTCAAAGAGTCAAATTAAATCCATTAACAAATACCACAGTTTGGTAGTTCTAAATTGTTGCCACCTGTAGGGCTAAGGTATATCTCTAGAATCTATTTCTTTGGATAAGAGGTTATTCAAATATCATTCAATATATTGGGTTGGCCAAAGAGTTCGTTTGGTTAATGAACACGTCGTTCGATAAAGTTCTTGGTGAACATGAAAAATGTGTCTTTTATTTTTACTTAAAACCGAATGAACTTTTTGGCCAACCCAATCTTTTGGGTCAGCAGCTAAATAGCACCTGACATTTAAACTGCAACAAAAATTAAAGAAAAATATTTCAAAACAAGCTGGTAAGTTCTTAACGGTAAGCTGGCCAATGGAGAATTTATTCATGAAAACTCTTAAAATGAGTGTTACAACTTATCATTTTAAAATTTTATTTAAACATTTACATTAAATCACACCTAAATTCATTGAGGGGATTTTATTTCAGATGGAAGGTGTTTTGGAGGAATCTGCCCTTTTGTTGAATTTCCTAAACCAAAGAAAACTATATGTTACATTTAAGAATTTATGTGTTATGGTCATGGTATTTTAATTATCACCCATTATATTGCCAATATTAATAGATAAGAAAGTCCATTTGGTAAGAGTCAGAACCAAAATCAATTATAAATTAATGTAAGCATGATTTCTATTTCTTTCTCTTTTTGACATAATATAATGCAATTTAGAGGTTTTTCATGTAAAAATCACCTTCTCCCCCTCAAGAATTTTGTGTTACCAAAAAAAAAAAAAAACCAAAAAACCCCCCCATGCTTGTTACAATTTTAGGCTATTGAATATTTGACCCATATCTAAAAACACTTTTGTGTATTTACAGATTTACAAGGAAATAGCCTCATGAAAATGATTTGCAAGGTTCCTGAGATACTTACGAAAATCTAAATCTGTAGTGTTCTGAACTATATGCTCTTGCTTTGCCTGTGCCTTTCTCCCTCCCACCATCCCTCCCTCCCCAAATTAGACTTGTCTTGTTCTCTCAACTCTCAGAACAATTTTACTGAAGTCTAAGTCAGGAATGGCAGTCGCACATGACACTAAGTTCTACGTGATTCTGAGATCACAGACAGCACGTCAGTCTTTAGCCTTCTTGCTAATATGTGCCTCAGTTCTCAGTGAGGTTTGGCGTGGACAATCAGTGTGAAGCTTGTCATCTTTATTTGGGGTTCTTTTTAAATTAAAACGCATTCTTGGATTTATGACTATACTTAGTCTGTATCTTAGAAGCCTGTCAAGTCTGTTTTATGTGCATTATCCTGTCAGCTCTTTGTGTTCAAGAGATAAGCATGTCTTTGTTCATTTTTGTTTAATATTGTTTGTGTTTCTCTGTGTGTGTAGGTTCATGTCTGTATTAAAAATATCCCACATCCTCTATAGCATTTATTCTGCTAATTATTTATAACATTGTTAACTTACCTTCAGAGTTTTTTTAATTCAAAAAAATATACAGTGGATTGGAGTGAATTATTATGGATATTTTAAAGGGGTTTTCGAAAGAAAATTAAGCAACTAGTTAGGTAGGATGTATGAATCAAAGTAACTAAGTCAAGCCCCAATTTATGCCTTGCTTTTTTTATTTAAAATTTATTTTAAAGTATTTGATTCTTCAAAATTTAACTTCCAGTATTCGTACTTCATAATTAGTTGTCGAAACATTTTATGGGAAAGAATTTTGGAGTCATGTTTACACTGTGGCCTCTCTTCCGCATTTTCTTCACCTAAAAACCAATAACTTACGGTGAATAAAATTGTGCTTCAATATCTGGAAATAGCTTCCTGGAGTTAGGAAAAAAGTGTATACCCCAAGTATCTGAATAACAGTTTCCAACATCAAAGGATAGTTAGTTACCAGTATAAGTTTCAAAGAGCTGATCATCTTCAGGACAGAGGAGTTAAGTCATCAGTCAGCTGTGCAGAGCTGGTAAAGGAAAAGCTAGGATTATAATCCAGGGCTGATTCCTTACCCCCATCCTTTTGTCCCCATTCATCAGATGGGATCTTAGTTCTCAGACAACCAGCTGAATATCTGAAGAGTAAGAAAGCTAAACCCAGAAGGACTTTTTTGGGGGAGGGTAATTATTAGTTTACCTTTTGAATTAAGATGCACTCTTGTGATTGGGTTTGTATCCAGAAACGAAACTTACTCTGAGTAAGACAGTTGCATAGAACTGGCCAGAAATACAGCATGACAGTTCATAGAAAGACCATTTGAAATGTTTTTGCTATAGATTTTTAAAGTAAGTACTTACATTTATTTTTCTTGATGTCTTAAATATTTACGAGGAGAACAATTTTTCAGTCTAATAATTGGTAAGGAAATACACATGCTCATCTTTGATTAGTGGCTGTCCTTAAAACCATTTTTGAAAAAGGTGGAATTATACATACAAACATAAATTGCCATTATTATATGTTAATTAGCTTCTAGAAAATGTAAAAACATTTTGCAAATAAAAACTTGAAGGACTGGTTAAAAACCTAGATTGAGTATACAGTGTCAAATATGCATTTTAATGTTTATTTTTAATATGTATATAAAGACAGTGTTCAGCTCTATACAATTATAAAATACTAATATCTGGGCTTGTACTTTACATAAAACTTCTGCATATAAAAATGTATTATTTTTACTGTAATGTGTGCATGTCAGTGCATTTTCGTGTTTAATTTTCAGGTTTACATTCATTATTTATGCATTATATTATTCCACTTACCATGTTTTCTCTCCCAATACAATGACAAAACACGAAAACATTTTCACAGACATAAAATTGATCGTTAATGGCTGAAAAGCATCCACAGTTTACTATTTTCACTTTCTATTTCACCTTCATGTATGGATAACGTGCCTTTTCCACTTGGCCAGCTCTCATTCCCAGGTATCTGCACGATCGTGATTGGCCTTTTTATTTCCCCGTCCTTATCAAGAAGACTCGACAAAAATCGTTCTGATACGTAACTTAGCATAAACCAAGTAATCTCTCAAGTAGCCTGTGAAGATGTCCCTTCCTTGTAGCACGTAACCTAGACCCCCTCACACCCACTGGACCCCAAGTAAAGCTGATTAAGTGCTTTTGTGTGCAAACGCTGTACTTAGTGGAAATTTCTCTAATACAACAACGATGCTATATTTTCAGTGGGTTGCTTAAACATCTGCTTCCTGTATGATAGCGTGAGCTTCCCGAAGGCAGGGAGTAAATATGTCTTATTCGTCTTTGAGTACTTAGCGCTGCTTCAAAATAAAGGTCATGATAGCTTACACTGACAAAGCACATATTCTGTTCAAGGCATCACACTAGGACATGCATACTACAGGTATTATCCTCATTACACAGGTAAGGAAACTGAGGCACAAAGACACAGAGAGGTAAAGTAATTTGCTCAGAGTCACAGAACTAGAAGGAGGTGGAAGCACGTCTCTATGGGGGCACAGGTAACTCTCGCATGCGAAGATACAGGTCACACAGTAACGCTATGTGATAAACATGTATCCTAAAAATAAAAATGAATTAAGGATTGCACTCTCCAAACAGCCAGACAGGTGCCCAAGAGCAGGCACTCGAACATCATGGAAATACATCACTGGATGTATATGAAGTGAAGAGGGTATTTAGTGAAGTCTCATGGGAGGATAGGATGTGTAGTCAGAAATACATCACTTATTGTAAATAGAGCTGCAATGAACATTTTGGTGCATGACTCTTTTTGAATTATGGTTTTCTCAGGGTATATGCCCAGTAGTGGGATTGCTGGGTCATATGGTAGTTCTACTTGTAATTTTTTAAGGAACCTCCATACTGTTCTCCATAGTGGCTGTACCAATTCACATTCCCACCAGCAGTGCAAGAGGGTTCCCTTTTCTCCACACCCTCTCCAGCATTTATTGTTTCTAGATTTTTTGATGATGGCCATGCTGACCGGTGTGAGATGAGATGGAAGCAACCTAAGTGTCCATCATCGGATGAATGGATAAAGAAGATGTGGCACATATATACAATGAAATAGTACTCATCCATAAAAAGAAACGAAATTGAGTTATTTGTAGTGAGGTGGATGGACCTAGAGTCTGTCATACAGAGTGAAGTAAGTCAGAAAGAGAAAGACAAACACCGTATGCTAACACATATATATGGACTCTAAGGAAAAAAAAAGTGTCATGAAGAATCTAGGGGTAAGACAGGAACAAAGGCACAGACCTACTAGAGAATGGACTTGAGGATATGGGGAGGGGAAAGGGTAAGCTGTGACAGTGAGAAAGTGGCATGGACATATATACACTACCAAACGTAAGGTAGATTGCTAGTGGGAAGCAGCTGCATAGCACAGGGAGATCAGCTCAGTGCTTTGTGACCACCTAGAGGGGTGGGATAGGGAGGATGGGAGGGAGGGAGACGCAAGAGGGAAGAGATATGGGAACATATGTATATGTATAACTGATTCACTTTGTTATAAAGCAGAAACTAACACACCATTGTAAAGCAATTATACTCCAATAGAGATGTTAAAAAAAAAATAAAAGAAATACATCACTTAGGCGAGGGTAAGCTCCAGACGGATGCGGTCCAGAGATAACAGAGAATTGCTAAACTGCCACATAAAGAGAGGGCATCACAGTAGCTTCTGTTTGGCCCAGTTTGGAGCCAGAGCACAATTGCTAAGAAAATGGAAACAAAATTCAACATAAATTATCCCTTTCTCCAAAGAAACGTTTTTAGAGCACGTTATTTTTACATAATGCTGTTTTCTTTTTTAAAATATCATATCTTATGACTAGATTCCTGCTAATTCCTAACTCAAAAGAAATTCATTTTGTTTAACCATCTTTACAATAATTTCCTTTCAAAAAGGACTGTTTTGTTTCAATTTCTTCTTAGCCTCCTTCAGTGAATAAATCCTTACCAGCCACAATATGAATATAAAATATTCCCGGGAGATTTTTTCCTTCTATCTCAATTATACTCTAATTATATAGTCTCCCTCTGGGGACACCCATTTTTCCCTATAGATTTAACCATAATCTCTGCTGAGTTAACCAGATATGTGTGGCTAGCCCTGCTCTCTTTCCTCAGTTCTAGATCTATTAATTCCACTGTCTAGTATACTTATTAATATCACTGATATTATTAATAATAATGGCTAATATTCATTGAATATCAGTTAGCTGTCAGTCACTATTTTAAACATTTTACATATATCAAGGCTTCTAATACAGGAACAATATGAGTTTGATATTATTGTCGTATTCATTGTACCTGAATGAAATAAAGGCAAAAGAAATGACATAACTGGCCCTAAACCTCAACTACAGCTAGAAATATCCACCGTCACTTCAGTCTGAACAGACTCAAAGCTGAAATTAATATCCTCTCAGTAAAAATCGCCCCTCCTTCTGGTAAATCCACTTCTTGTTGCAGGTGACCCTCAGGCTACTACTGTAAACGTGAACATTCTTACATGTCGAAAAAACACATATCACTTTTTCACCATTTTTGTAAATGTAGGAGAAACGCTTTCAGGGCTGATCTTTTTCTCTACACAATTCACATTTATGAATATATACAAATACTAATCAAGGCATTTTGAACATTCATAAATCCAAGAGAAAAAAATCTCAAAATAGTCCTTAATGCTTTCGTTCCTGAAATTGTAATTCATTTCATTTTTCACAATCAAGTGCTATTCCTTGTGTTAAAAATCACACCTAGATGGGCTTCCCTGGTGGCGCAGTGGTTGAGAGTCCGCCTGCCGATGCAGGAGACACGGGTTCGTGCCCTGGTCTGGGAGGATCCCACGTGCCGCGGAGCAGCTGCGCCCGTGAGCCATGGCCGCTGAGCCTGCGCGTCCGGAGCCTGTGCTCGGCAGCGGGAGAGGTCACAACAGCGAGAGGCCCGCGTACCGCAAAAAAAAAAAAAAATCACACCTAGATTGCCTTATATCAGTGACCCAGAGGGCTCATGTTAACTGTCTGTGCCTTCGTTTAAATACATGTTTACTGAATGAATGTTTATTGAATACGTATTGCATGACAGGCTCTCTACCACACAATAATACAAGGTGCTTCTGGCAGTGAAGTTTCCTGTTTTATAGGAAAAGGCAAATTGCTCAAGATTTTCTTTAAATGTCTTTACTTTCACTCGTCCCTCTCCTATATCTCAATCCCTCACTGTCTCCTTGTTCTGTTCCTAATTTTTCTGAGATGTGGATTTAAATTATTTATTACTTCATCTGACACGTATTTATTGAACACCCCCTCCCATAGTCTGAAGATAACAGTGTTGAATCAAACACACAGAGCCCTTGTCCTTTTAGAACCTCTGGTGTGATGGATAAGAGAGATTTTTTACACTCATCACAGGAAAAGCTGAGTCGTGAAGCAGAGAATGTTCCCTGGGAATGAGGTGGCCTGTGCAGTCTGAGCGGGCTGAGGCCGGCCTCCTGGGGAAGATGACATGGAAGATGAGACTTGGAAGATAAGTAAGTGGGAGGCGGGGCAAAGGAGGGAAGGTGATGGGGGACGAGCGATACAGGCAGAGGAGACGGTGTACAGCAAATCTTGGAAACTGGAAACACCAGATAAGTCTGGGGTGTGGAGTACAGGCGCTGGAACGAGCTCTGTCCTGTGCAACAGCTTCAGCAGGCTTTCTCTAGCCTCTACTTTCTTTTATTTTAAAAATTTTTATTTTATTTTTTTTTACTTTATATATATATATATTTTTAAATTGAGGTAGAGTTGATTTACATTGTTGTGTTAGTTTCAGGTGTACAGCACAGTGATTCAGTTACACACACATATACAGCTATTCTTTTTCAAATTCTTTTCTCATTTAGGCTATTACAGAGTATTGTGTATAATTCCCTGTGCTATACAGTGGGTCCTTGCTTTTTATCTATTTTATATATATTAGTGTGTATATGTTAATCCCAAACTCCTAATTTTTCCCTTTCCAGTTTGGTAACCATAAGTTTGTTTTCTATGTCTGTGGATCTATTTCTGTTTCATAAATAAGTTCATTTCTATCATTTTATTTTTAGATTCAACATATAAGTGGTATCATATGGTATTTGTCTTTCTCTGTCTGGCTTACTTCACTTAGTATGATAATCTCTAGGTCCATCCACTTTGCTGTAAATGGCATGATTTTGTTCTTTCTCATGGCTGCATAGTATTCCACTGTATATATGTACCACATCTTCTTTCTTTTTCTGCGGTACGTGGGCCTTTCACTGCTGTGGCCTCTCCTGTTGTGGAGCACAGGTTCCGGATGCGCAGGCTCAGCAGCCATGGCTCACGGGCCCAGCCGCTCCGCGGCATGTGGGGTCTTCCCAGACCGGGGCACAAACCTGCGCCCCCTGCATCAGCAGGCGGACTCTCAACCACTGCGCCACCAGGGAAGCCCATAACTGGATCTACTTTTAAGTGTCAAAGGTAGTGGCAACTACTTCTACTGTGAATCTAATTAATCCATATTTGTATTATTTAACCTCTGCTTAATCAATCAGAAGGAACAAAATATTTATTAGAAATGATAACCTGGGACGAAAAGAGATAGTTTTGATTTCCTGTAAATTAATTCTTTGGTTTTCCAGATATAAGGCATTTCAGCTACATCACGCCTTCACCAGTTGTATCTTTCATGGGACTGCTCTTCTGACTATATTATGTTCATTCATTCACTAATAGTTTTCACACACAAATATTTATCAGGTGTTCATTATTCACCAAGCAGTGAAAATGGAGAGGTTGATGTTTTCTGGGGGAGACAGACGTGTAAAGAGATAATTATAACACACTCTATGTAGTCACTCACCAAATATTCATTGCACGCCTGTTAATACTAGGGCCAATCCGTGGAGCTGGAAATATGGAGGTGAGGAAAAATCTTGATTTTTTATGGAGATTACTGTCTTTTAAGGAGAAGTGGAACTAAACAAATGGACAAATAAATGTATCAAGTGGTGATAAGTCCATGAAACAAAATAAAGCAAAAGGTAAAGAGATGGCGAGTATTCGGGGGCTGTTATTTTTGAGACAGTAGTCAGAGAAGAACCGTCACCCCTGAAATCTGGGTAAAATTTGAGCAAAAATGTAAACGCAATGAGAAACTTTTGCAAAGGTCTGGGTGATGAGTTGCACGCAGCGGTCCCTGGATGTATGCAGCGAGGCTGAAATAGCTTAGAAAATTCAGGGGACACTGGGAAAACAAGTGGCTTGAACACAGCCAGCTGGGAGACAGTAGTTAGAAATGGGGTCAGGTGTGCCAATGGTCCAAATCTCTCAGGGTTTGGGGCCATGTTAAGGACTTTGGATTTTATTAAATTGTGATGGGTGTCAACAGAGAATTTGGAACACGGAAGTGACATGATGGAATTTATGTACAGAAGGTCCCCGACTTACGTTGGTCCAACTCATGATTTTTTTTTTTTTTCACTTTACCATGGCGTGAAAGCCATGCACCTTCAGTAGAAACCACACTTTGCATTTTGATCTTTTCCTGGGCTAGCCATATATGATACTATCCTTTCCCATGGTGCCGGGCAGCAACAGCTCCCAGCCAGCCAATAGCAAGGTAAACAACAGATACACTTATAACCACTCTGTATGCAGATAACCATTCTGTTTTGCACTTTCAGTACACTATCCAATCAGTTACATGAGATATTCAATACTTTATTTTAAAATAGTCTTTGTGTTAGATGATTTTTCCCAACCGTAGGCTAATGTAAGTGTTCTGAGCACGTTTAAGGTAGGCTAGGCTAAACTATGATGTTTGGTAGGTTAGGTGTATTAAGTGCATTTTTGACTTGAGATATTTTCAACTTAGGATGGGTTGATAGGGACTTAACCCCATCATAAGTCAAGGAAGATCAGTATTAAAATTGGCTGTGGTTCAAAAATAATAATCACTAATGAACGCTTACTAAGTGCCAACATGTGCACAGCATTTTATCTCAAATATCTTATACCATCCTCAAGTCATATCTATGAGGTGATTATATTATTTTCCTTATTTATCAAATGAAGAAACTTAGATGCAGAAGTTAAGTGCCTCTTACACGGTCATTGAGTTCGTGAATCTTTGAGCCGGTCATAAGAGTTTGGAAAGTCTGACAGTGGACGCAAAGGGGTGTGAGCAAAAGTAAGCAGCTCAATTAGAAGCTATTCTGAGAGTCTAGGTGAACCATGATGCCTGGGAGTGCTGTGAGATGCGAGTGAATTAGGGATAAACTCTGAGAATAAAGCTTCAAGGATACTGGGATGGATTGTATGTGAGGGTATAAGCTTAGCTACTAGCTGAATGGTGGTGTTATTTACTGAGACTGGAAATGAGAGGGGACAGGAACAGGTGTTGTTTTTTTTTTTAATATTATTTGTTTCATTCCTTGATTTTGTTTATTGGTTAGAGTGGAAAATCAAGAAATATTTTGATCATAGAAGTTTGAAATGCATAGACTCACAAGTGAGACTGTCAAGTGGGCACTTGTATATACTTCTGTTGAGATATAAAATTTGAGAATCATGGGCTAAAAGATTGCATTGAAAGCCATGGGAGTGGATAATATACCACCAAAGAAGTCTAAGTGTTGAGTCTTGGGCACTGCGATGCTCAGAAGTAAGGATTTGAGGATGAACCAGTGAAGAAGAATGGGAAGAGGCAGCCAGGGAGGTGGGAGTAAAATCAGCAGAGTCTGGTGTCCTGTAAGGAGCCATGGTACAGGGGTATCAGGGAGAATGGAGCTAATGGGATTCCTATACCAGGTGCCACCCAGGATGAGCCAGATAAGCCAAAGGTGGTCACACAAAGAAAGACACAAAGTTAAGTCCCCTTAGATGCCTAAGCAAACAATATGTAAAATTAGTGCACATTGAATATCATGCTTTCATTATTCAGTGAGCACCAAAAACAAGACCAAGTGTGTAAAGGTACAGTATAGGAATTCACAACGAAAAGGTTCAAGAAACCTGTACTGACTGTGGTATCATGGCCACTGAAACAGGAGAGTTTTGCAAACCCCGAATTTCTTATGTGAATGAGATACCAGGGCAAAAAAAAAAAAAAGAATTACAGTGGGTACCTTGTTATTAAAGTTTGTGGATGGAATCACACTAGCGCCGAGTGTTTTGTTTCCTTCATATTAGTATGAAAGTAATAAACAATAAAAATGAAATTCAATTAAGCTGAAATTAGTTAAGCTGAGTATTTGTGACAATACTGAGGAAGGGGGCAAGGTATGATTAAGAGCATGGGCTTTGGAAGAAGATGCATTGGGTTCACATCAAAAAAGAGCTCTATCACCTGTTATGTATTAGTTGGAAATTTATTTAATGTCCCTACTCTTAACACATCAGAAAAATGAAAATAATAACATGACATTTCTCAGAGTGGTGACGATTACATGATAAAATGCTTTAAGGTACATAACGGCACTTGGATTAAGGTAGGAACAACCTATGTTACTTTGCATTGCATCATATCAGGTTATAATATGAGCATTTCCTTATATCACTAGTCTGTGAAAACATTATTTTAAGGGCCTATGAATGACTACATTTACATAATTTCCTATCACTAGGCTTGAAGTTTATTTCTAAATTGATGGTATTAATAACATTTCTCCAAATATCATAGTATATAAATAATTATCTACATCTTTGATTGGCATTTCTTTATAGGCTTAATTTCCTTGCTTTTATTTTAGACTATTACTTATATTTCATGAAACCAAATTACAATTTCACAATAGTAGCTATGGTCTCTTCTCATTCATTTAGTGATTTTTCTACCCAACATTCACCACAAAGAATCATAAATCATTATAATGTTCCTTTGTGCTACATTTTCCTTAAATTAATAGCGATAGTGAAAGGGAAAGTCTACTGCATCCTGAAAACTTCTAAAGTGGCATCTGAAGACTACTTATGTAGTCTTATGAAGCAATCTTAGCCTACATAGAAATTTACTTATGACAGAGGAAATCTCCCCCACTAAACATTTTAGGGTGTAGCATATATTTTGACCCTCTTTTTTTGGGTAAACATAATATTCTTCAGGACATATGTCATGAAGACTGTGGCTTTTCTAGCTAAATGGTTGGGATATTTTAGGGGAATTACAGTCCAAAGAGCAGAGCGCCTTTTTCTCACAAAGCTAAAATGGAATGGATCGAACCTTTTTATAAGGTAACTGTTGAAGAAAATGGAAATTCAATAGACAGAAAGACACCAATGATAAAAAGTGGTATTTAAAAGTTTTGTTATTGTTTTTAAACATGGCTATTTTATTATTTTTTTTAAGATAACTGAATCAGGTATTGGCTTTCTGCAGGTGAGGTGTCTTTCTTCGAGCTGCTTCGGAAGTCATAGCGCTGTTTCCTCTCCCTCTGCTTGTGCCTTAGGATGGGAAAACAAAGAAGGTTTGTCAGAGGCCAAGCTCTCTGCACCTGACATGATCACTATTCCCCAGACCAAGGTGATCTACCAGTGAGAGCATTCACCGACCACTCTTCCTTCCTGTTTTTTATTTTAGGCACTGAAAGGAAGTTCTATAGAAAGGCAATAAAACTAACATTAATAGTGTAGAATTGACCTAATGGCAGATATTAGATATTATTCCTATACCCTTAAAATCCTTAACAATAGAAAGAAATTTCTATTTCTTTCAGTCATGCGCACATAGAATTCTTTTCAACCCATACTCCCTGTAGGAAAATGAAGGAATTCTCTTAAAAGCATATCTGCTACTGAAAGCAAAACCAACTCAAAGTCAAAAGTTATTTCAATTCCAGTTTCAAAACACTGTGCAGGGAGCTGAGATCTTCTCTTGGGAGGAAACAATTTTATCTTGGAACATTTTAATGATTGTGATATAGCTGAGCATGAGGTCTTGTGTGGGTGTCTAATTGCACCAATGAGGAAATCAGAAGGTGGATCTTGACACTTTAAAAAAAGATGCTAAATGTGACGGTCTGCGTCAAGTTCCCCACAAACTGAAATTCTCAAGCAGATTCTGGGTTGGGTAGAAAGAACCAGTGCTTTTGGTGGCTTACCGGCAGGCTAATGACAGATTTTCCTGCTAATTCTAGCTTTTGTGTAGAGCTTGTCTTGTAGGTCTTTATTCTTTAATCTCATCAAAGCAGCTAGGAAAAATTCAGAGGTGCATTGTTATCGAGTGTGCTGATATGGAAACAAACATACTGCTCTTTGGGTTTGAACCTTGATTCTGCCATTCTGTCCCGGTGTGATATTGGGCAAATCCCTTCTCTACCTGAACATCCCTTTCATCACCTGTGACATCACAACTTTAATGACTACCTGGTGAGCTTATATGATGAGAAACAGATGAGGCTTTGTGTGACACCAGGACAAGCTAAGCTAAATATAAATATCAGCAAGGACTGCCAACTCTGCCTTCCAATCATACTCCAAACCCATCCAACTCACTCTGTCTCCTCAGCGTTATCATGTCAGCCCAACAGCCGTCATTTCTCCCCTGAAGGACTGACTTAGCATCCTCAGTGGTTACTCTGCTGCCATTTACGCTTCCTCAATCCTAGCATTTCACACATGGTCTCCAGACTGGACAGAGGGATCTCTTACAAATATAAATAAAATATCATATTTATCTCCTGCTCAAAACCCTTCAGTGAATTTCCATCTTATTCAGGCCTTTCCCCATACAGGCCATTACAGAGTATTGAGTAGAGTTCCCTGTGCTACACAGTAGGTTCTTATTAGTTATCTATTTTATATATAGTAGTGTGTATATGTCAATCTCAATCTTCCAATTTTTCCCTCCCCCTTTTCCCCCTGGTTACCATAAGATTTCTTTCTACATCTATAATTCTATTTCTGTTTTGTCAATAAGTTCATTTGTACCCCTCTGTTTTAGATTTCACACATAAGTGATATCATATGATATTTGTCTTTGTCTGACTTCCTTCACTCAGTATGATAATCTCTAGGTCCATCCATGTTGCTGCAAATGGCATTATTTCATTCTTTTTTATGGCTCAGTAATATTCCATTCCACATCTTCTTATCCATTCCTCGGTCGATGGGCATTTAGGTTGCTTCCATGTCCTGGCTATTGTAAATAGTGTTGCGATGAACATTGGGGTGCATGTGTCTTTTTGAATTATGGTTTTCTCTGGATATATGCCCAAGAGTGGGATTGCTGGATCATATGGTAGCTGTATTTTTAGTTTTTTAAGGAACCTCCATACTGTTCTCCATAGTGGCTGCATCAACTTACTTTCCCACCAACAGCGTAGGAGGGTTCCCTTAGAAATACCTCATATTTTAAAAACTAGTACCAGTAAGACAATGTAGTTGTACTTACTTTTTTAATGTGTCAAATGTAAATGGATATTTACATTGGCAGCAGATCGACAATTTAACCTCAAATGTCAGTCTCACTTATCTTCAGTATCTGTTCTCAATATTCATTTCCAGAGGAATCTGAAGACAAGATGAATATAAGGCAACACAAATATCCAACAAAATTTTTTTCTGTAAAGATCACTATGCAGTGTCTTCCCAGATTGGCATGAAGGATTTTCCCATGTTCCTCCTGCAAGTATGAAGATTATTAGTTTATTGACTTTAGCTAATGAGAAATCTTCCAAACTGAAGAGAACTAGAAGTGAAATGTAACATCAAAATCAAAATAGTCTCCAACAAATAAGTTTCAATCACCAAGTCCTTGTGTGTCTTATTTCATACATCTAGAAGAGTTATTTATTTGTTTTCACTTCCATTTATTCATTTCAGTCATCATTACATTATACTAAGATTTTCTTAACATATAAATCATACTGTCTTTCTACTCTAAACTCTTCCAGGCCTTTCCATTGCATTTAAGATAAAACTTGCACATCCTAATTGCATCCTACAAAGTGCTGCAGGGTCCTTGGGCTTTCTTTCAAGCATCATCTCCCCAGGGCTAGATTCCAGGCCCAGAGTCCTTCTTAATTCTCCTGTAAGATGCCATGGTCTTCCTTACCTCAGGAACTTTAAGCAGGCTAGATCCACTGTCTGAAATATTTTATCTACAGTTCAACTGCAGCGTACCCCTGGAGTGTCAGCTTCACTGTAGCTGTTTCAAAGAAGCATCTCAGTCTAAATCCCCTTCAATGATCTCTCGTACAATGTCCCAATTTTTCTTCTTAGTTCACTTTCATAATTTTCAAATATACATTTGTTTCTGTGGTTGTTTGAGGAATGTTAATCCCAAATTTGGGAAATAATAAGCAATGGTATCATTATATCCTCAATGCACATCACAGGGCTTGATCTATGATGATCATCGCAAGATATTTGTTAAATAAATGGATCCTTAGAGCAAGGATCCTAAGTGGAATCAACACTGTATGTATACCTACACCTATGTTTATACACACCTTTGTGTGCACATGCACACACACATGCATACACGTATATCTGTGACAAGGACTGTATCCAAGGAAACAGAGTCAGGAGAATTTTTTTTTTTTTTGCTGTACGAGGGCCTCTCACTGTCGTGGCCTCCCCCGTTGCGGAGCGCAGGCTCCGGACGCGCAGGCTCAGCGGCCATGGCTCATGGGGCCAGCCGCTCCGCGGCATGTGGGATCTTCCCGGACCAGGGCACGAACCCATGTCCTCTGCATCGGCAGGCGGACTGCCAACCACTGCACCACCAGGGAAGCCCAAAATTTGTTAATTTTTAAAAAAGCTTCAAAGCAATGATTACATTATGCCTTTTGGTGAACAAATGAGCATACATACCTTCTCTGACAGCACATATTAACTACAGGTATTTCATACAAAGACTAATGATTTACCTTTGATCTTGTCCCTGCTTTCTAAGTTTGCAGCTCTTAATCTGTATTAATTTTGTAGCTATAAAAAGTAAAATATGTGGTGAAGGAAAGAATGAAGTTAGTATGGAGGATTAAATGAAGATTTAGAGAAGTCAAATTTATTTTTAAGATGGTGTTAGCTGGGTATTTTTGGAGGCAAATGGGAAGTAACGGGTGGAGAATGAGAGCTGAAGACACAGAAATGTACATATTTCATGTGTTTAAAAGCAACCAGAATTTTATATTTTCACTTATCACTGATCTTTTCTCCACACTAAAAAAATACATTAACTCCTTTCATTACTTTCTGAGAAACGACAATTTTGCCATTTCTGTTTCTCCGTCCAATATCTTCTACAATTCTTTCTCAACAAGCAAACTAAGACTTCCTGAATTCATACTCAGGCTAGGGTGAGATTAAGGCAGAAACAAACCTCTCTAATGATTATGAGAGATATCAGCCCCAGAACCTAATCGTCTGCTTGACATCTTGTCACCATCGGTAAGTAACTATACGATGTGACCTGACCGAGTTCAGATTTTGACTTGCTGTTGATATTAGAATAATGCTGTATACCCCCAAATGCAGAAATAATACAGACACGAAACATGATCTCATATTTTCCATGTCATTATCTCATGGCTTCACTTATGCCATGGATGGGACTGTATACTGGGTGCTACGCTTTATGTTCTACGACATGTTGGCTCCCTTATGATTCGTTAACTCCTCAATTTTAATGTTCTCCTTTGACAAAGAGGGAATTAGGCTAGAAGAAACTTAATGTGTATCACAGTCACCAAGGAGCTTATTATTAAAATAAGACTTTCTGGGCTCCACTCCTAGAGTGTTTGTTTCAGTGTGTTTGAGTTGAGGCCTGATACTGTGCATTTATGACAGTTTCCCAGTTGATGCTATTGCTGCTATGTTAGGGACTACCCTTTGAGAACCGCTGAGTTGGTTACCTTTTAGAATTTTCTAGCTCCAAAACGTCAATATATCCACATGTGTAATGCAGAGCACGAACAGAGCCTAGCAAGTTGGAATATTTTTTCTCATTTACACAGGTTGGGTCAATCTCTTTAATCCTCCTTTTCCCAGATTTGGAGCATTTCTATTGTATTCTTTCTTGCAGCTGGATCAGGAAATTATTTCACACAGAAAGAGAAGTAAATATGTTCAATAACAACTTACTTTGGGCAAATTACTAGATAACTGTGCAGCAAAACAAATAAAAAATTTTATATAACTTACATGTCTTTGGCAGAGCTCACTATAGTGCTTACCATATAGCGGTGACTCCAAATGTTTCTTTTGTGGTGTTGGGTAGATTTGGTCTCTCTTATTTTAGTTGCAAATTTTTCCTTTTTTTTTGTCATTTTAATAACAGCATAGCAAATGTTGCTTCTGTTAATTTTTTTTGCCCATATAACAAATTATCTACCTATGTATCTATCTAGTAACACATTAGGATATAGCCTTGCAAATACAGCCTCTCAAATTCATTAAAGTATCTTCACAAAACTTTCTTTTCTTGTCTCCCATTTCCTCTCATTTTAGTTAACATATTTATCTGCATATTTAAAAATACTGAAAACATACTAAAAATGACAGAATAAACATCTGGGGTGTGGAGAAGGAACACAATGAAAAACACTCGAATTCTTTTACCTATTTGTACACATCAAAATAAAAATCAACTGTGATTCAACGGCTAGAATAGTCAAGGAGAAACAAAAGAAGCAAGAAGAGAACACCCAGGCCTCTTCCCAGGGAGGAAGCGAACATACACAGAAGGTGACACATCGCTCAGGTAGTTAAATGGTCATCCCTAGTCTCAGAAATGGCATTCTTTGTCTCAACAGGGACTGAACCGTCATTTTAATATATCTTTACTTTAAACTACATCACATTTCACTAGGTGGGTAAGAGAAGCCAAGCACCAGCAGAGACAATTCATCATGGAGAAGCAGTTCAGAATTGTTCACTAAATAAAACCCTGAGCTCCCCAGAGCACTCCTGAGCCATACCACGCCTGCAGAGTATAGGCATCACCTAGGTTTCCTACGCAAAAGCCAGTGCATAAGGGAATAGCCTAACACGACCTGGCAGGAAGAAAGAAAGTGCAGCTGTCTCTTTCCATGATTTTCAAGGAATCATGGGATTGAAACTGGGTGACTCTAAGGAGAAGAAACCAAAGTCATGCATCTTGAGCAAAGATCCACCATTAGGAAAAGAAGAGGCTGGCGCTTATCACTAATAACCGTTGGAGGAAGGATTCCTGCTCATTTACAAAACAGAAATGGAGTCACAGATGTAGAAAACAAACATGGTTACCAGGGAGGGAAAGGGGGGTAAATTGGGAGATTGGGATTTGAAACAGGAGGGAAAGAGGCAGGGCACAACCTTTAAAAGAATGACATAGACGTAGTACATGACAAGAACTAGTTAGAACCAACTGGGTCCAAGATGCTGGAAGATTTGACTTCCAGTGGACCTTGAGCTCAAAGGCTCATTGTAACACATTAGCTAAATGATACGCCTCCCAGCGCCATGGCAGTTCTGAGGCCGACCATAAAAGGTCAAAAAGTGGGCGGTGGCCCCGTTCCTGGAAATCTCGGCCCTTTCCCCAAAATAGTTGGAATAATCTTACCCCTCATTAACATATGAAATTATACAGCCCATAAAAACTGACCACGCCATATTTTGGGGCCTGTTGCCTTCTGAGACGGCCCACACTCTGTTTGTGTATCTCTCTAAATAAATCTGATTCTTATCATTTCATCTCTGAATTCTTTTGCGATGAAGACAGAACCTTAAATTTACCGGGAACAGATTGATATATACACACTATTATATAGAAAATAGATAACTGATGAGGACTTACTGTATAGCACAGGGAACTCTACTCAATACTCTGTAATGACCTATATGGGAAAAGAACCTAAAAAAGAGTGGATATATGTATAAGTATAACTGATTCACTTTGCTGTGCACCTGAAACTAATACAATATTGTAAATCAACTACACTCCAACAGAAATTAAAAAAACAAAAACAGACTTTTAAGTCTACAACACAAGGAGGTAAAACACACAATAAAGATAAAGAAAATTCAAGCCATGTTCAACAGTTTACATACCTGTGTTAATGTAAAAATCAGAGATGTGATAAGCGCTGTCTAAGCTTTTCCATAGTGCAATTGCTCCTAATTTGCAGTTGAATAGATTTTATTATGAGTGTTTGTTATCAGAAAATACTCTATTTAAAATTCTAGGAAAATAATCAACTCAACCATTTGACCTTTCCTTCAGTCATTTTCCACTTCAGTGTTTAAATTAATGTTCTGCTTTTTCTGTTCAGAAGCTGCAAGACAGAAAAGAAGGTTAAAATGACTTTGATCAGCTGTCATTTGCTCCAGAATATTTCTTTCCAAACTCAAATAAATACAGTGTTTGTATATAAGGGTTGCCAAGTGCACGTTTCATATTTCTCAGCTACCATTTTTACCTTCGTGGGCATTGAGGCCAGTCGTATTTAGTGAGATCAAATGTCCTCTGTTTTGAAAAAAGTGGTCCATGAGTCAGCGGCAGCAGCATCACCTGGGAGCTTGTTAAGAATCTGTATTTTAACAAGATCCTGGCTGATCGTGTGCACATTAAAATTTTAGAAGCATTGCTTTGTATAACTGACTCAAAAACAAACTAGGGAAAGGTAGCCCTGGGGTTAAGAATCAAGTTTTTTTGGGTGATGCACTGTAACTTACGGTGTTATCGGTGTATAATTTTGAATAAAGTCACTGGTATGTTATACATATGTGTATACTGAAGCACTGGAGCTCTGTAGCACATTCATGGAGAAAAAGAATCAAGTTTTAAATGATTCTCTAGATTGTGATTTTACAAAGAGTGGAAGAAACATTATTATAAGATAATACTACTAATTTTATATTTGAGAACTAAGCGAAGTAAGTCAGACAGAGAAAGACATATGATATCACTTACAGGTGGAATCTAACATATGATACAAATGAACTTATTTACAAAACAGAAACAGACTCACAGATGTAGAGAAAAAACTTAAGGTACCAAAGGGAAAGCGGGGGAGGGATAAATTAGGACTTTGGGATTAACATATGCACACTACTATATATAAAATAGGTAATAAAAAAGGACCGACTGTATAGCGTAGGGAACTATATTCATATTCTTTAATAAACCATAATGGAAAATACATATATATATATATATATATATATATATATCACTGAATCAGTTTGCTGTACACCTGAAACTAACACAACACTGTAAATTAACTATATTCCAATAAAAAGATTAAAATAACAAGAGCTCTGTTAAATAGGGCTCTTGGAAGAGAATTTTCTGAGATGAACCTTCATAAGAAAAGGCCCCCATGTGTTTCTACCTTTTCTTGTTTTGTCCCTAATAAAGAGTCTTTAATAGAAAAGTATCCGAGGCGCTGGAGCAGGCAGCAGCAGGACGGTGCACCTGCCTTGCACGGATGCTTTTTTCAGAAGTGCTTGAGCTTCTCGGTGGCAACAAACATGTCTCTTTTACACAGTGGGGTGGAGAAACAAATGAGGAAACGAGGTCTGAAAGGAGCTGTTCATTGTTGTACAGCCAAGTTCACGGTCACCCACAAGCCGAACCCCTAAGCAGGAAACACCTTGACAGGAATGAGAGTATAGGTTTTCACTAGAGAAAACCTACAGAAATCGACATGAAAAGTCTGACTTCCGACAGTATTATGTGCAATGAATTAGATGAATGTGTCGCGTGCAATAAACACTCTCTTCCTGGCTACCTCTCGAAGACTCAAATCAAATTTTTTTACCATGAGTGAACATCACATCCAAAGGATATTATAACTGTGAGTTGACAGGAATATCACTTTAAAGCGTTTACAAGTATTTCCCCCTTTTCCAACTGAATAGAAAATAGAATCTGTTGAAAATAACAACCGCTTTTCTCAGGGAGAATGGATTTTTTGATGGCAGGTCCAAAATAATCATAGACTTGCAAAACAACATTCACTTAAATGCTCAGTAGTTATGGCTTGCATTGTGCTATCATTTCTCACAATTTTATGTCATACCGTTCAAAGCTCTCTGAAGAGCTGTCACTGGTTGCTATTTCAAAACAAACCTAAAGGGAAAATACATGTGAAGAGCAAAATATTTCCTTAAAATCTATTCATCAATTGAGTAATTTCACACTCTAGACTATCGCACAGAATTGTCAATAAACATTTACAGGGTAATATGTGAAACTAGGGAAGGGCTTAGATACTGCAGGAGCTTCTCTGGTACTTAGCCAGACGATGTTCCTAAACCAGATGCCTCTCCTGACTTCAGGGAAGTATATCAACTCTCATCCTGGACTTCTCCACAGTTGTCTCAAATTAAACCAGGATTTCTAAATTCTCGGCACTGTGGGCATTTTGAGTAATTCTTTGACGTAAAATGTTTGGAAATATACCTGGGTCCTACATGTTGGTTACCAGGAACACCCCTCTCTGTTGTCCCAGCCCAAAATGTTTCCAAACATTGTCAAGTGTCTCCTGAGGGAACAAAAATCACCCTTGGTTGAGAACCACTGAATTAATGTCTCAAGGTAAATGCACTCTTTTTCTTCTAAACATGATTCTTTTCCTGGGTTCCCTATATCTACACTGATGTCCAAATCAGAAACATGGGAGTCATCACTTATACCTCATAAAATTTTCCACCCAAATCTACTCTTTGTGTGCATATGTGTGTTTATAAAAATAATATCATCCCTAGAAGAAAATACCCAAGTAGGAATTATAATAAAAAAGTGAGAAAGCGCTTTAAGATGGACAGATGTAGCAGAGGCAATACTGGAGAATGATGACATACTGTGTGTGGATTAGGATAAGTCACTGGAAGGGTCCCTTGAGTACTTGAGGAGGCTTGATATGGATGGACAAGAATGCAAGGAAAAACATACATCTTGATGCCTCTGTGTATCAGTGCGATACTCTCCCAGATAACATGTGTGCTTCCAGTTTTGCAACACGCTCATTCATACTATACATGATAAAGAGAACAATGTGGTTTCTATTTTTTCTGCTGAGATATATCATACATGCATTAGACTGCAAGAAACATTTATGTACAGGATAAAAGATGGTTATGAAGAAAACAGCATCAAAACCATCACTCATGTCAAGAAACAGAACAGTGCCAGCCCTTCATGTAACCCACGGTGACTCTTCCTCGCGATTCTATTTCTCCTCTTCTCAAGATGATGTTATCCTGACTTTCATAATAATAATGGCTGTACTGGATGTTTATGACTTAATCCTCATGTCTTCATTTCTAAGCAATATGAAAATATCTTCCATGTGTCTTCATTATATGTGACCTTGCATAGTTTTACTTGTTTTTCATTTTACCTAAATTTAAAAAGTAAGAACAGGGCTTCCCTGGTGGCACAGTGGTTGAGAGTCCGCCTGCCGATGCAGGGGACACGGGTTCGTGCCCCGGTCCGGGAAGATCCCACGTGCCGCAGAGCGGCTGGGCCCGTGAGCCATGGCCGCTGAGCCTGCACGTCCGGAACCTGTGCTCCGCAACGGGAGAGGCCACAGCAGTGAGAGGCCCGCGTACCGCAAAAAAAAAAAAAAAAAAAAAAGCAAGAACATAAATTTATTCCTGAGATTCCCTTATCATTTCCTAAATATCAGTATCACTGTTTTCTTTTCCATTCCTGATATATTTTTTGCTTTTAAGCTTTTTTTATGATTCATTTTAGCCAGATAGTTTTTCAGTTTGTATGTTGTCTCATGAAACTGCCTTTTTAATTTGTTGATCTTCTCTATTTCATGTTTAGTTTCTATGACATTCTTTCTAAAATAGACTATTAATTTTAGAATACTTATAGATGTACAGAATTATTGTGAAGATAGTGCAGAGAACTAAGATTTAGTTCTTTTATACCTCATACCACGTTTCCTCTAGTATTAACATCTTACATTGGTCGGGCGCATTTGTCACAAGTAATATGTCAGTATTGATACCTGATCGATCAATCCACCTTTTCTTCAGATCCACGTTTTCTCCAGATATCCTCTGTGTTCCCTAGTGTCCTTTTTCTGTTCCAACTCCCTTCCAGGGCACACATTACATTTCGTCCTCTGTGTCCTTCTGCTCTTCTTGGCTGTGACTTCTCATATTCCTTGTTCTAGTGACCTTCATGGTTTGGAAGACCGCTGATCAAATATTCTGTAAAGTGTTCTTCAAATGAGACTTTTCTGATAGTTTTCTCATGACTAGCCTGGGGTCATGTGTTGTGGGGAGAGGTGAAGTGTCATTCTCAGCACAAAGTATCAAGAGTTGTTCAACATAGAGAACAGACTTGTGGTTGCCAAGGGGAAGGGGAAATGGCGGGAGGGATGGAGTGGGAGTCTGGTGTTAGCAGATGTAAAGTATTATATATAGGATGGATAAACAACAACATCCTACTGTACAGCACAGGAGACTATATTCAGTACCCTGTGATAAACCATCATGGAAAAGAATATGAGAAAGAATATATATATATGTATGTATAACTGAATCACTTTGCTCTACAGTAGAAATTAACACAACCTTGTAAACAACTATACCTCAATAAAATACATTTAAAAAAGAGTTGTTCTATCAGTAGGACTTATTACTGTTGAGTCAACCTTGATCATCTGGCCTGAGGTTGGGATTGTCTGGTTTCTCCTCTCTGTAAAGTTATTTTTTTTTCCCTTTCCTTTCCTTTCTCTTTGGAAGAAACTCACTATGTTAGTGACTCAAGGAGTCCCTCAAGCAGTGAGAGCCCTTCCTCAAGGTGAAAGATCTACTTAAGATATTTGGAGTTCTTTCTCAAAGAATTATTCCCCATTGATTTATTATTATTAGAATTTTCTCCCCCATTTATTTATTTATTCAAGTATTTATTTTATCAATATGGACTCATAGATATTTATTTTATACTTTGGGTTATAACCAAAGCAAATGGTCCCACTTTGGCCATTGGGAGTTTTCTGTTGGCTTTAAGTCCTTTTGACACTCTCCCATCATTGTGGGTGTGTGTTTGTGTGCATGTGAATGTGTGTCTGTACTTTGTTACTTTATAAAGATTCTCAAGACTTAACTGGTTTATATCCTGCCCAGTCCTAGAATCAGTCATTTCTCCAAGGAGCCCTAATTTCTTACATTGTAGAATGATATTAAAATCCAAGATCTGGGTGCTTGGTGCCCTTGTTGTTACCTGGGTGTTTTTGTTTCTAGTCTCACTTAACAGGCAGAGGTTGGAAATATCTGTGGGTATACTAAGCTGTGTATACATTGTGTCTACAGTTATTTCTGTATTTATACTATTCTGTATATATTAACTAACCATGATTCCATGCTGACGCATCTTTAGTCTGTTACCTCAAGGATGAGTCTAGCCCCCTCCCCTTTCTTGTGTGTAACTTCCCACTCCATCTGGTGGGGATGCTGATGATGGGGAAGGCTTTGCATGTGTGAGGGTGGGCAGTACATGAGACATCTGGGTACCATCTTTTTAATTTTGCTGTGAACCTATAACTGCTCTAAAACATAAAGTCTTTAAAAAGAAAGAAAACAATACAGTGATTTTATAGGGGAAATAAATGGGAAAAGAAAGGTTGCCCAAAACTTGTTCAACCGTTTTGCTGTGCAATTATGAAATAGCACTGATTTAATTACTTGTATATTTTGTATAATTTGGAGGCAGAAACTTAGATATTTGGACCCATTGTAGAAATTTCTCTATTATTCAGTGATATGGGTGCAGGAACAAAAACAGTAAGAAAGAAAATAAAATTTCATTATGAAAAGTAAATTTCTTTCCTTCCTTCCTTCGTTCCTTCATTCCTTCGTTCCTTCTTCCCCACTTCCCACTTGCCCCTTTCCTATTTCTTTCCTTTATTTATGTCTCATACAGATATTTATAGTGACCTACAATGTGCCATTTTCCCCCATGAAGATTTCAGAATATTTTTTCCTACAAAGATGGTTTTAGAACTTATTCTAAACGGTTGAGAATACTTTCTAAAAATTGGGACAAATTTAAGGATATTTCTTCCAGCCTGAACTGAAATACATTGCTCCTGCATCTGAATTTCTTTCTCTCTTTCTTATTATTCTTTGGTATCCCTTTTCTCCTGACTTTCCTACAGACTAGTCGACTCATTAAGACCTTTCAACGCCATGTGTTATTCTACAGGAATGAGAATAGATTGTGGAATTCTAACAAAGTGACACAAGATGGGAACAAGTCCTGTGTAGAAGATAAGATAGAAAAGACCTATTAGCTTTTAATTTAAAACCTAACAATAAGTTTGCTCTCTGTAACAGAAACCAGCCATGCAACTATACCGAAAGCCACTTCCTAATCATATTCTTCTGTGGTTAGATGCTCTCTCTTTCTCTCTCTGGAGACTTACAGCGTTGTTTCTTCTCGTCCAGTGTTTTGAAATTTTATAACCATATGCTTAATAAATGTGTGTTTTAATCTACTGTGCTGGAACACCTTAGTTTTCAAATTTGGGATTTTTCATTTATTGTGTTGGTAATTTTCAGTTTCTGGAAAACTATTATTCAGATTTTGTTCTTTAACTAACTCATCTGCTAATTGTACTTCTTTACTATTTTCCAACCGAAAATTTGGTTTGGCTCTCTTGCTGGAAGATTTTTCAAATTTGTCTTCCTCCTCATTTGTATTTCTCATTTCTGTTTTCATATTTTTAACTGCCAAGAGAACTTTTTCTTCTCCAAATATTCATTTGTCTTGTGTTCTGTTCTTGTTTCAGGGGTGGAATATCATTACCTTTGTCTCTCAATTAATTGGTGATAGTTTTTTTTTTTTTTAGTTTCCCTTAACATTCACAATCTGTTTCTTAAAGTTGCTTTTTCATATTTGTTTGCTTTGGTCTCTTTCATGAAAAATATTCTTCTCAAATGTCTGGTGATAATTGATGTTCTGTTCATATTTATGAATGAGGCACTAGGGAGTTTATTAGAATGCTAGACACCTGAGAACAACTGGTCAACCATGGCTTCACTGCAGCTGGTGGGAATCCTCAGGGAAGACTGTTCCAGGTTCACAGTGATTTACCCTTTCTGGGAGATGAGTGGTTGACATGGTGCATATACACTCTCACTTAGTTGCTGCACTTTTACTGCAATATTCCCACTATGCTTGATGGTCTCCATCATGGACACACTGTGTTCCCCTTCTCTCCAGGGTCTACCTGGTGAGAAAGGACACTTCACTCACCCACAAAGGGGCTGAAGGTGTATACTGATCTTACTGCTCCTTGGAGACTTTCAACAAATCCAACTGTTTTAACCAAAACTTCATGCTCCGTTTCAACATTCCATAATATGTCACACATCCACAGGGTTCTACAGTGATTTACAGTATCTTCTTTCTGTTAAATATTTTATTTCACTGTTGCATGACCTAGGTTGATTGTAGGTCACTGAAAATTAAGTTAAAAAGAATGTTGAGGGCTCATTTCTTAAAAAGAGCCTTGGGCCCTGAGTCATAGGTGCCGAAGTGTTTTATATACTGAATCATACAATTCTCCCAGCCAGAGGAAACTTATTTATCTTCAGTTGGAAAACAATCAAATGTTCACATGCAAATTTATTGTTAACAAAAATCAAGGTAATAAATACCTTGGTTTTATTTCTTTTTGTACACACACACATACAGTAACACAAGTATGTCTTGATACACCATTTGTCTAGTGTAGATTATCTATTGATGTCTACATGATTATAAGTTATTTGGATCTAAAAAGACTTTCAGAATTGATATAGATATAAATTATAAGTTAATTAAAAGATCTTATCAAACTAAGTGTGTTAGAATGACCTAAAATAACATACACTTTAGATAAACATTCTTTAATGCCATTAATCATTACATATTCAAATTAAATGATTCTAATAAATGACTAAGTATCAAATATTTCAGACTAATCACAGTGTCATGTATTATTAAAGTGCACATGCAGTAAATTGCTAGGTGTATTCTCAGGCATGCAATTACAACTTTGCCCTTATATTTCTCCCTCTCTTAATGTAACACAATAATTCTCATGTTTGCTTAAGTTTCTTCTTGTAATACTGTAGATTCTTTACTTGGTAGAGGAAAAAACATTCTTACTACCTATAGTAGTCAGGTATTCTCTTCTCAGACAAATTAAAGTTTTTTTAAACAATTCTACATTTTAAAATAGCATTATATAGAACTGTAAAGTGAGCAGATATAACTTAAGCAAAAACAAATTGGTATTCCAATTTGCAAATATAAGTATAGAATGCTTTCTTACTCAGAATAAATGTAACTTTCATGTCAGATTACCTTTATATATGATTATGTTTTTCCTATTACATGTTAATTTCCACTCCTTTAATTTTTAATTGTGGGTAATTTGTTAGCTGCTTTCATTTTTTATCCACATCAATTAATATTCATGTTGAGAAATATTATCCCAATATATATACAATCATATATATTTTATAAAATTCAGATAAAATTGAAATTAAATTTATGTAGTGGATCTTTATGGGTGTAAAGAACAGAGGACTTGATTCAGATAGATTTAATCATTATATAGATGTAGAGTCAACAAAAGTCAATCTGTGAGGACTTCCATTTTTATATTATTACACAGTGTTTTTCATACAATAGAAAATAAGCAATTCTTGTAAAATTACTAACCTTCATAATTAAATGGTTTAAGTAAAACGGGAAGAAAATAATTACATTGCTCATATAAGTAGAGATGTTAATTTCTTTTATAGGAGCATCATTATCACCTATTAGATTCTCATATCCAAGTTTAATCTGAAGAAAACACAGACTATATGTTAAATATGTACGTCAATATAAGGAATACTGTTCTTAGATTTCAGACAACAAAGTGCAGAACTGTAACGTCTGGAAATATGAAAAAGAAGTGATGACATTTTTTCCAGAACTTGGCTGCAGTACAAGAGTAGAAGTGGCTCAATAATCTGAGCAGAGAAGATAAAAATTGAGTTTGATATCGTTGAGGTGGCTGGAATTTACAGACAGGGTACTGGAGGAAAGGAAATTGCAGAAAGAGAGAACTATGCAGAGACAGAACAATTTTGTCTTTTTTTGACACTAAATTCCAATGAGGCTTATTTTGTCATCATTAAATTTGGGTTGAATAACATAACATATATTTTGCTTCCCTAATTCAGGTAATGGTGATAAATTACTTAAAAATGGACTGGGTTAAAAATTAAAATTATTGATAAGAAATTATCGAATAACAATACATTTTCTCATATCTTTACGTATTTTCAGATTATAGTTGGTGTGTAACTCTGAAGGATCACACGTTGTAATAGTTTTCTATTTAGTGCCAGCAAGGAGTATGCAGCTCTTGCCACTGGTGACTCACGTGCAAATTGCATAATACCTGGACTGCTTAATAACCTATAGTTCATTGAGTGAGCTGAGGATGGTAATTACGCGTTACTTAGCTATAAAAGTTTCTAAATGCTCACTCTTGGTGTAGGTATTTACCTTGTGGTGGGTCATTACGGTTCAGGCAGAGCACCAATCCATGGCCCATACATTAGATTTCAGTAGATGAGAAATGTGAACACCATGTATAGGAATAATAAAAACAGACATTTTTTTTAAAATAAATAAAACTTCCTTTTCTATACGTGCAATTTGAACATGATGGCTATATGGAGTTATAAATTTCTTTTCTCATTTCATTTCCTAAAAATCCAACTGAATAATTTACAAATATGAAGGATTATATTACAAAAAGAGTGGTTTGGAATTTAAATATTATGTTGAAGTATATTTGGATGGTACTGTTGCAATAACACGAAAACATTCTGGGGTACTTACCCAGATTAAGGAGCTGGTACTTTCTTCATCAAGAAAGTTTTACTATAAAAATAAAGGTCAGCAAAATTAAACAGTGCGTTTAGCAACAGAAGAAAAACTGTGAGTTACTTAAATGCTAATGTAATAAATTAGAGAATATTCTCTGTGTTATTTAATAATATGGAAGTTGATCAAAAACTATACTCAATATTTTGTAATAACCTATAAGGGAAAAGAATCTGAAAAAAATATATGTGCGTATAACTGAATCACTTTGTTGTACACCTGAAACTAACACATTGCAAATCAACTCTACTTCAATAAAAAATAAACACCATTATTGCTAAATGAGGTGTAATGCCCTATTGAAGGAAAAAGATCTATGGAGATCTGCTGTCGGTATTTCTGCAAAACCAGAAATCAGTTTGGGTCCAGGTTCTGAAAAATGCAGTTTGCGCACTGACTTGAAATGCTGTCTATCGTGTTCGGTATTTATAAGGACATTAATACTCCCATGTGAGAAAAAAATTCAGTATGTTTTTCAATGGCAGTTAGAATCACAGGGCAACAGTAAAAGTAGGAAGCTTAGAAGAACAGAGTTTCTACAGATTGTAATGACATGTTTCATAACGTAACAATAAGTCTTACTGAAGTAGGTGAACATCTTGGTATTGTATATCTAAGAAATTATTACTTAATACCTTAAGAAATTTGATAGAAATATTTAAAATCTGCATCCAAGGCAGAATTAGATATAGGAAATCTATGTATCTTTAAAATTTTACAGTATAAATTATCGGAAATGACCATTGATTAAGAATTAAGGCAACATTTGAAAATATGGGCTCACTTACTTCAGTTTGGGATAAAATTTTGAAATGAAGTGAAATTTATTTTAAAACATCTTCTTCAATTTGGTTTTTCTATTACACATCTTATTCAAAATAAATGAAATAGTTTAAGCATACATTGGCCCCCCCAAATAGCATTGTTAATACAACTCAGATCAGATAAATTAACAAGTGAATAAGCAGAAAACAAGTTTACTTTTTACATTAAATATTTTAGATATTCATATACCTGCTGTTTATTTAAATGTCTGTATAGGGGTATAAAATGAGTGTGTATCATCAGTTATTGCTAAATTATAACGTACAACAGACTTCTCTAAAACTGAGTGGCTTAAAACAATAAAAGTTTTTTCTTGCTCATTAACCTGAGTTTGGCTTCTTAGGTATTAAAAATAAGCTGTGGGCCAGATGATGGCCTATGGGCTCCTGGCTCAGCTAGACCAATTATTTTAGGGAACAATACTGAAGCAGAAGCAGGCTCAAAGGAGTCATAGAAACCAGGGCAGAGAACAGGACAGAATTAGAGCACTTAGGAAAATCTCTGTCAAGAGCCAGGCTGTCATGAGACCCAGCAGCTCCTAAATCTATACCGGGAAGCAATAGACATCATTCCTTCAGCAGCACCGGAAATAAGGCTGAGATATTTGATCAAGGGTTAAAGTCTAAGCCTCTGAATGAGATGGCTTCCAAACCCTTTTTCGAGCGGGTGTTTGAAGTGTAGCCAGTTTCTCATGTAACTTACAGCCCTCAGCCCTCCGAAGAAATACACCCGAAATCAATTAACTAACTTAAGCATGATTAAATGAATATATGAACAAAGCCCAAGTGGATATTCGGAACCTGTACATATGTGGGCACAGCAAATGTAAAACAAGAAGATACTAATAAAGTCCATGCAAAAAACAGAAGAAACAATAAATAAATAAACAGCTCTGCAGCATAACAGCTGCTGAAGGCATTGAAGGCTTAATGCCTGCGTGGGAATGATGCCGTAGGATAAAAGCTATTCTTTAAAAGCTAAGCCTGAGAAACAAAAGAAAAACGAACAGAATAAGTGTATTGAACCAGGCGTTATTTGTAATAAGCTGGATAGAACCCTCTACTTAGAAGGCACCATTAGAAAGACAAATCCCCAAGGAGGCAACGGATGGAATGTCCACTGACATTCTGTTTAAAATTTTAGGAAAGGATAGAAATGTAATTAAATGAAGTGTAAAATGATGGATTCAGGCTGTGAATGGCCTATAAGACAATGTAAAGTAATAGTTACTCCAACAAATGAATGCACAATAGCAATAAATATTATTAAGGCTGATTTTCAGAATATATGGGAGAAAATCTAACCAGTCCATGAAGGTGGGATTGGCCCAGTGGGAACTTACAACTTTTTGCAACCCATCCAACATGTAAATATCCTCCAGTATAAGGTAGCAAAGGATGTAAGGCAGTAGTAAAATAATACAGGATGTTTTAGAAGAAGACAATCAAACTCACCATATCACAATATAATTCAAAAGTGTAGGTTGTTAATGAAAAGCTTCTGTGAAATGGAGATCTGTCATAGACTTTAGAAATGTAAAAAAATGTAGCAAAATTGGCAAGATATGTATGAGATGTTAGACAACCAATGTGTGAGATTTCCATTACTACGGGACATACAAGTCAGTAATTGATTGGTATCATGTTCTTTGCAATTTCATAGTTGAAGACCACTGAAATCAACTCACAGTCACATGAAAAGGGCCCAGTTTGCCTTCATTAGGCAGCTTCAAGAGTTAGTTCAATAAACTATGATAGTAAATAATCTATGCAAACAAATTTAAATACAATAGATATTTGTAGATGGTACTATAATCACAGAAGAAAATAAAGAAAATGTTTTAGGCTGAAAAAATCAGCCTAAACTGATTCCACAAAGGAGGATAATCAATAGCACAAGAAAAAGTAAAATTTAAATGAACCTTAGTTACATTCTTAGAATCTAGTCTTTCAAGGAACGGAAATATCCTAATAAAACAAAAAATTAATGGAAATAGTCATCTCTGAAGATAAGAAAGAAATGCAAAATTATGTGTTTTAAATTTTTTTCCTTTGGCTTTGGAAAAAAAATATTTTTTTTAATGGGAAATCTTCTTCAACACTGTAATAAGCAGCCAACCTGCCCCCCCCCAAAAAAAAACATGTTTCAAAAACTGGTTTTAAACAGTGAGTCTTGAATTGAATCTTGTTTGGAACACTTTTCGTCCCTTTCCTATGTAAGATTTAGACTCTCCTGCCAACTTCTAGACCCCAAAGACAGAAACCTCACATTGCTTCGGGAAGAATTTATATTTTGCATCTATCTGTGTTCTGGTTCTGCTTGGAAGAGATGATGAGCTTGTATTTGAACCCAGCTATGTCATTTTGCCTTTACCTTTTTATAGTTCATCCATTCGCGTGTATAGAGTTGAGGGGCTATAAAAGGGTGAAGTCTCTATACCATCATGAGATAAAAATGATGCCAATTTTATGTATACGTATAGCTGATTCACTTCATTGTACAGCAGACACTAATACAACATTGTAAAGTAATTATACTCCAAGAAAAGAAAAGAAGAAAAAAATTATCTGTTTAACTGTAATTATCTTATCTGTTTAATAACTGTATAATCTGTCATAATAATTACCTTTCCATTCCTGATATTGATTTATTATAAAATAGCTAGGGGTTTTTCAATTTTGGTAATCTTTTAAAGGAATCAACTAATCTTCTTTATTAATTTTCTCTACTGCTGGTTACTAATTTCTGGATTTCTCCTTTTTTTAAAATAATTTCCTTCCCTCTACTTACTTTGGCTTTGCATTGTTCATTTTTATCTGGTTCTTAAAGTAAAACCTAGGTTATGGTTGTTGATTTTTTTAGTCCTTCCTATTTCTAATATAAGCATTTAACAATATAAGTTCCCTGTTAAGCACTGCTATAGCTACATTCCACAAACTTTTACATGTATTTGAATTATGACTGCAATTTTTCTTGTGATTTCATATTTGACCTCTGAATTACTTAGCAGTGTGTTGTTTATATCACAGATATTTTGTGTTTTCCTCTAAATATTTTCTAATTTTTTATTCTTATTTTTATTAATTCCTAATGTAATTTTATTGTAGGAAGAGAATCCTTAAATTAAAAAAGCTTGTTTTGTTTCTTAGCATATGATCTGCCTTAGTGAAGGCACATGTGCCCTTGAGAAGAATAGACATTGTGAAGTTATTGGCTATAGATCAAGGTGGTTCATGTGCTGATCGGATCTTTTATGATTTTACAGATGTTTTTGGCTAGTTGTTCTATCAGTTACTGAGAGAGAATCATTAAAACCTACAGTGGGGCTTCACTGGTGGTGCAGTGGTTGAGAGTCCACCTGCCGATGCATGGGACACGGGTTCGTGCCCCGGTCCGGGAAGATCCCACATGCCGCGGAGCGGCTGGGCCCGTGAGCCATGGCCGCTGGGCCTGCGCGTCCGGAGCCTGTGCTCCGCAACGGGAGAGGCCATAACAGTGAGAGGCCCACGTACCGCAAAAAGAAACAACAAAAAAATCCCTACTGTGATTGTGCAATTGTTTGTTTTTCCCTTGATTCTATTTTTGCTAAACACGTGTTGAGGCTGTTATTAGGCACATGTTACTGACGATTTATTTTTTATCTTAAAGCATAGTCCCTTTTTATCTGTGAGGAGAGCTTTGGTTTCAAAAATCTATGGTATTAGATAATAAAGCAGGTGCTCTGGCCTCCTGGGTCTTCCTCTTGGAGTTGTACATCTATTTCTGTCTAATGATTTTCAACTCGTATGGACATCTTATAGTAAGCTCTTCATTTCTGAAAAAGACATTTGTCATGGTTTGCCTTTTATTGAGGTGTTTAGGCCCTTACCATTTAATAGAGGGTTTGCCATATTTGGATTAGTGTCTACCACATTTATCCATGTTCTGTTTCTCTTCTCTGCTTTTATTTCTCTACTCCCGACTTTCTGCCTTCTTTTGTACTGTATAAATATATTCTAGTGCTTCATTTTAATCTGTTGCCTTTTATGCTATATTTCACCAAACTTTTTTTAGTAGTTGCTCTATGAATTACTAAATGAATACCTAAAATTTCACAGTCTAATAGATGTAAAATACAGAAACTTGCAAACATATAGGTCAACACATTGCTGACTTTTTGGTTTTTTGATACTAAATTACTTTGTTCTTATTAGGAATGACTGAACTTTTATGAAACACTTTTTTGTCATTCAAGATTATAATCGTATGGTTTATCTTTCACTCTGTTGATGTAATTGATGGGATACATTTCCTTTCTTTCTTAAGAATATATATTTATTTTTGGCTGTGCCGCACAGCTTATAGGATCTCAGTTCCCCATCCAGGGGTAAACCCAGGCCACAGCAGTGAAGGCCCTGGATCTTAACCGCTAGGCCACCAGGGAACTCCCACTTTACTGGCTTTTACGTTATAATTGTTATGTGTTGAGTCTGTACGTAATGGTAACCACATGAGGCCATTTCACTTTAATAGTCAACATATTTTTAATTTATAAGAAATAACATCTTTTATTCTGATACTTAGATTTCTGTTGTTCTTCCTTCATTTCTGAAGAACAAAGTTTCTTTTGGTATCATTTCCCTTCAGACAGGAAAACTTCCTTTAGTATTTCTTGTAATAACAGATCCACTGGGGACAAATTCTCTATACTTCTTTTTTCATCTGAAAAAGTAGTTATTTTTCTTTATTCCTGAAGGATATGCTTGCTAATTTTTCTTTTGAAAAAGAAGTTTTCTTTCACTATTTTAAACATGCTCTTCCTCATTCTTCTGGCCTCCATGGTTTCTGATGAGAAATATGCGGTCATTTGAATAAATGTTCCTCTGTATGTAACGTGCAATTTTCTTTAGCTGCATTCCAGACTTTGCATTTGTTTGTTAGCAGTTTGATTGTGATGCATCTAAAAGCCATGCCTTTTCTTTAAGTTTATTCTGTTTTGATTTCCTGAGTTTTTTCAATCTGTAAATTTCTGTCTTCCTCCAGTTTGGGACATTTGTGGCCATTATATATTCATAAAACTTCTGTGCTTCAGTTTCTTAATCCTCTCTTCTGGGACTCTAATTAAACAGATGTTTGAGACTTATTTCTTTCCATTGTTATTTACATTCTGGTGTTCAGCCCATTCATCGAGTTTTTATTGAAGACATTGCATTTTTCAGTTTTAAAATTTTCACTTGGTTCCTTTCTATAGTTCCAAACACCCTGCTGAAATTTCCTAGATTTCATACATTTCAAATGTGTTTTCCTTTACCCCATGAAGCATGGTTATATAACTGATTTAAAGTCTCTGTCTGATAGCTCCAACATCATGGTCATCTCCAGGTTAGCATCTATGGATCCTATTTTTCCATGAGGATTGTTTCATTTTCCTAGTTCTTTGTACCTTGAATAATTTTGAATTGTACCTGGATACTGTGAATGTTATTTGGTGTATTCTCTGTTGTGCTCTCCTGGAGAATGTTGGTGTTTTGTGTTAACAGAAAATCTAACTGGTTATTTTGAGATCATAGATTCTGACTTGCCTTCTATGTTTGGTTGTTTAAGTCTCAGGTCAGTTTTCTAAGCTTTTGCTATGTTGATTTGGGACTGTCCTTGGTGTGAAGAGTTTGGGGTTAGGCTGAGATTTTTGTGGGTGCATACATAGAATTAGGGGATCCTCCTTCACTGGCTCTTTCCTCTAAAGGAATCCACCTACATTCTGTAGCCTGCAGGGGACCTTTTATCTCCTTTTTCTGAAAAAAGAGCACGGGTTTCTCTTGAAGTTTTATTGCCCATGTATCCATGCTGCTCTGCAACTAGTCTCACAAACACACAGGCACGTGTGTGCAGGCATGCACTGCAGGCATGCGTGTGCACACACACTCACGCACACACGCATACACCATCTCCCACTGCACTTGGGGCAAAGTCCTGAAAGGTGAAAGAAAACTGGAAAGCTCACCTGCATGCAGTTGTTTCTCAAGTTTTTACAACTATGCATAATCTGCTTGCTTTTGTTTTCTTTTAGCGTCTCCAGGTAGCTGTTTTTGCATTTTTTTCAATGTTTTTAGGAATATTAGCTGAAGTAGTGGGTTTATGGATAGCATGTAGTGGAACCAAAACTTAGGAACTCATATTTAATACATGTTAATTGTGTGATATTCCAGCAGATTAGGTATAGTGAATGTGTTAACCAATAAAGTGAGGAAGTGCTGTGAAGCACTTTAGAATAACTTAAAGGAGTCTTTTTATATTAACAGCTACTAGCTGTAAATCATTATTTCCTGTTGTAGAGGTGGAAAACTTCCCTTCCTCCAATCTAGATTCTTTGGCTGTTCAAAGAATTAAACAGACATAATGCAGATTAACAGGAGAAAAACAAATTTTGTGTACAGTATTCCCATAAAAATACGAGATTGCTGTTACAGAAAGCTCACTTTGATAGAAACCTAGAGAATGTTTTGGGGGAGAGTGAGAACTTTTCAGGGACCATGGGAATAATTATGGTGAGATGTTGAGCGCCCAAACCAATTTAGTAGCAATAGATCTGTTTAGTTCATGCTCTCTCATAATGTGAATGAATTCTAGACAAAGTATACCACTAAGAAAATGCATATAAAAGTTCCTGGGAGATTTTAAAGCCTTAAGTTTTAGGATATACACTACTATGTATAAAATAGATAAACAAGAAGTTCCTACTGCATAACACAGGGAACTATATTCAATACCTTGTAATAACCTATAATAGAAAAGAATCCAAAAAAGAATATATATATATATATACATATATATGTATATATATATATACATATATATGTATATATATATGAACTGAATTGCTTTGATGTACACCTGAAACATTGTAAATCAACTACACTTCAATTTAAAGTTTTTTAATTAAAAAGTCATAATACCTTGGGACAAAAGAAAGATACTTTTATCTCTCTATATATGTAATAGTGAATTTTCCTGATATTATGTTCAGATAGGCTATGATGATCAGATAGGTTAAAATATATATATTTATAAAAAATTTTAATGAGGAGGAAAAGTCATGATGAAAGGCAGTAACTGGACTGTTGACTGATTTAATAATATTGAACATAGCTTCCCAAGCAAATGAGGTAGGAACTATTTTATAAACGGGAGAATCAATTGATTTTGTTTGCTCTAAAGTATCACCAGGTGTGCAGTTGTTTACATTAACTGCAGATCACAAGCAATTCTGAACAAATGTTAGATTCCTGCATAAAATAGACCATGTAGATTGAAAAATAATATTGATGCAAGCACAAGGAAACAAAAAGAAATGGCAACTGGCAAGGGATTCAACTCCAAAATATACAAACAGCTTATGCAGCTCAATATCAAAAAACAAACAACCCAATCCAAAAATGGGCAGAAGACCTAAATAGACATTTCTCCAAAGAAGACATACAGATGGCCAAAAAACACATGAAAGGATACTCAACATCACTAATTCTTAGAGAAACGCAAATCAAAACTGTAATGAGGTATCAGTTCACACCAGTCAGAATGGCCATCATCAAAATGTCTACAAACAATAAATTGCTGGAGAGGGTATGGAGAAAAGGGAACCCTCTTGTACTCTTGATGAGAATGTTAATTGATACAGCCACTATGGAGAACAGTATGGAGGTTCCTTAAAAAACTAAAAATAGAACTACCATATGACCCAACAATCCCACTCCTGGGTATATACACAGAGCAAACCATAATTCAAAAAGATACATGCACCCCAGTGTTCATTGCAGCACTATTTACAATAGCCAAGACATGGAAGCAACCTAAATGTCCATCAGCAGAGGAAGGCATAAAGATGCAGTACATATATACAATGGAATATTACTCAGCCATAAAAAGAAATGAAATTGGGTCATTTGCAGAGATGTGGATGGACCTGGAGACTGTCACACAGAGTGAAGTAAGTCAGAAAGAGAAAAACAAATATCATATATTAACACATATATGTGGAATCTAGAAAAATGGTATAGATGATCTTATTTGCAAAGCAGAAATAGAGAAACAGATGTAGAGGACAAACGTATGGATACCAAGGGGGATGGGGGGGATGAATTTGGAGATGGGGATTGACATATATACACTACTATGTATAAAATAACTAGCGGGAACCTACTGTATAGCACAGGGAATTCTACCCAGTGCTCTGTGGTGACCTAAAAGGGAAGGAAATCCAAAAAAGAGGGGGTATATGTGTACATATAGCTGATTCACTTTGCTGTACAGCAGAAATGGACAAAGTAGTGTAAAGCAACTATACTCCAATAAAACAAACAAACAAAACAAAAACCTTGTGGACTATTATTGATACATCAATGAAAATGAGAACTAAAAATGTGCCATGATACTAAGATACCTTTAGCTTTACCTTGGCTATCATCCTGTTGACTTATCCAGCAAAGTGGCCACACGGTGTAATTGTGTGTCTACATGAGATACGCACACAGCGATGGCACTAAACTCTACATGTCATTAATAGGAGAACTCTCCTGATGGCCTCCCCTCGTTACCGTGCTACACACTCAGGAAGAAAGAAACTATGCTTAGGTACCAGGAAAGAGAACGCGTGGGATGCTTTCTATTTTAATTATAAAATAGCTTTCCTGTACAGAAAAGAAAGCTAGAAAAGATAAAGCCAGTGTTGTCAAAACGTTATGGTTACAGACTCTCCTTCAAGTAGTTCTCTAGTTTAAAAAATCTAGCTACCAAAAGTTGGTAGGGCTTTGTCTTTTTCAGATTAATATTTTAGTTTCAATTGATAGTTGGAAGACTCTGAAGGAATGTGCTGTAAAGATACTTGTAATTCTGCCAAGGCATACATTTTAATCAAGATCCCTGTACGGGTACTTTGTTGGAGCATCTGTTTAGCTGAAGAGCAAACCTAGGAGGTCTTGCTGTCCTTCTGCCTCGGTGTAGCTTTCCTGATTTCTACGTATATATGATATCTCTCAGGAAATTCTAGCAAATGTTTATCTTTGTGAATAATGACCATTAAGTGAAATATAAAAGTTTAGTAGAAATTGAAAATTCAATTAGCTTGCAGTGTAAGACTGTGCAGGTAAAAGAAATGGCTCTGGACTGAAATATGGTTAGAGGCTTATTCTAAGAATTCTGTGTTGATAAATTTAGCAGTTTGGGATGGGCTTTCAAAACATTCAGATATTTCAAGGTTGGATTGCATTCTCTGGTGAAATTTAAGTGCATGCATATAGAATAATAGTGAAAATCCTTAAGACGATATCACTTTCTCTGAGTGTATTTACGCAACTTTTTCATTTTGTTTCTTTCATGTCAGACCTGTCTCTTTCCAACAAGGAGCCCACGTGCTAATAGATTGCTTTTATTTTGAGAGTGGAAGGAGATAATTAAGAGAGTGTAATGATCCATCATGGCAAAGCAGAGTGTACAAAGAGAAGACCTAATTTTGGCAAGCAGGTAGTCTGAAAGGCTGTTTCTCACAAAGACTGCTTATTAAAGCATGAATATCTCAGCTGTGATTATCATTTGGGTCTCTGCAGTCTAGATGGCTTGTGTATATCTGTGTACATGCATGTTTAAAAAGTAGCTTTTTTATTTTGGAATAACTTTATTTTTCAAATTGAAAATAATTTTTTTTTTGGCCCTCTGAATAGCTTTGCAGGATCTTAGCTCCCCAACCAGGGATCAAACCCGTGCCCCCTGCAGTGGAAGGGTGGAGTCCTAACCACTGGACTGCCAGGGAAGCCCTAGAATAACTTTAGATTTATAGAAAAGTTGCAAAGATGGTGCAGAGCATTTCCCCAAATCCCACACTCAGTTTCCTCTCTTGTTAAATTTTTCATTACTCTAGTACATTTCCCACAATTAGGGAACTGGCATTGGTACATTACCATTAACTAAACACCACTGTTTATTTTTATTTCACTAGTTTTTCCCTAATGTGCTTTTTCTATTCCAGAATACCATCCAGGATGCAATATTTCATGTATTCAGGATGTGTCTTTGGCCTCCACTGGTCCATGACAGTTTCTCAGACTTCCCTTGTCTTTGAGGAGTATTGGTCAGGTAGTTTTGTGGTGCAACCCTTAATATAGGTCTGCATACTGTTTGTCTCATGTTATGTGACTGGAGTTATAGGTTTTGAGGAGAAAGACCAGAGAGGAAAATTGTTATTCTCAACACATCATATCAAGGGCACATTCTATCAGCATGACCTGTCAATCACGATTTTAGCATTGATGTCTGGGCTCGTTCACCTCCTTGAGCGGGGAAAAGCTACATAAATTATTTGGAATTCTTTTATATGGGAGATGTGCTTCTTCTACTCCATGCACTAAATTATTCTACTACGTGATTCTATCATTATTGACTCAAGGGTATTTATTTCATACTCACTAGTACTACACCAGTGAGTATAAAAAACAGACATTACTTAATTCAATACTACTTTACTTTATTGGCTGTGCAAATTGTCCCAACGTTGCACACTGGGTGTCCTTACAGCTTAGCTTCTCTGTCTCTTTGACAGGATTCCATCCAGGTACATTTTTAAACAATTTACAAAGGGTCCTATGACTGAAGACTTTGAATGAAAGTAAAATAATTAACTGAAAATGACTAAACGCACAAGTTAATGATATTTGGTCTCAGAATAAGCATAAATTTGTGTCCACATGAGTATGTGGGTGTGTATGACAAAACCACAAGCTTTTAGTGACAAAGCAAAATGAACGTCTTAAACCTGATTCATCTTTTCTTCTTTTACCATAGTCCTTCTGTTCATTGTTTGGATCCTTTTCAGTGATGCTGGGTAATACCCAGGTTTTTGTATGAACTGGTGGACATTCTTAGTCTGTCTCTGTAACTGCACAATGCAGAAGCTTGAACATCAATTCTATCTACTCCTGTTTCTACACCCAGGCTCTATGTAGCTGCTGGAGAGCGAATGCAATTGCCAATCAACGCAGATGGTTTGTTTCTGCCATGTATCAACGGGATCTTCTCTTTGGCCAGTCACGCACAGATTTTTAGTCTTTCTCCTGACTCTGCTACCCAGGAAAGGAAGAGTTTTATAGGCCTTAGTATTTTACCCAAAAAGAGCTACTTTCAGAGTGAATCAGATGTGCAAGTTCTTTTTCTGTTGGCAGTGGTTAAGGACTCTCTGATATATTTTATTTTAGAATTTGAAGCACCCTTCACAGGCTGAGCAGCTGAGGTTTTGCTGTATTGAATCAGGTGCATCTAGACCATAGCAGTGAAAAAAAATGAAAGCAGAGTCACATGTACAAGGTTAAGCACAGAGGTAACGAGCTCAATTCTTAGGCACCTTTGTAGGTTAGGACATAATCTCACAATCTGTAGGAACTCTGCAGATTCCAGATTGATTGGTGAGTTGCTGCTGTAATGATACACCTATTCCTTTGCTCTTTGAACCTTGAAATGAACATTCAAAGATTACTAAAGTGAATGTTTGCCCACAGTATACCTTTTATACTGAGTAAAGAATCACTAAACCTGAACCCAAAAACCAAATCCCAATTTATGTATTAAGATGTGATTATGAAGTTATAGCACAGTTTTTAACTCACAGTATTCAAACTACTAACACGTTTCTCACAATTTTGTTTTAGCAGTTGATGGTTGGCAAGGAAGGAGGTGAAACTATTGATCTGTGGGCTGTTTTTATCCCAACTGCTGGGGAATGGCTCCTGGGGAATAAAAGAAGACAGGTAACCCAGTCTAATCTGCTTGTCAACATACTGGACCTCAGGGCAAAGAGAATGATATTTCCCATCAGGAAGGTCATTATCTATGGAATGTTTTCAACAGGATGTACCTGGTTAAGGATTGCTCTAAGTAAATGACCCCAGAATCTACGGATTTTTAAGACATGACTTCCTGGAACACATAAGTTTGGGTGTGAAAAAGAGACAGTTTAGAAACTAAATGCCCCTCTGTTGTGAGAGGGAAACCCACAAAATCTCACGTGGAGATATCTACTATTTGGGGTCAGAGAACATCTCTCTAGTGAGTGAAGAAAGGAACTGGGTGGCCACCTGGTTATTATAGACCTCTTCCTGCTTATACAGAGCCATATTCTCTGGCTGAAGATACTTCAAAATTACTCTAAACATTGAGGTTAGCCCCGCACGGTGGTTAGGGTTTTTGTTGCAGTTCATCAAAGTGCCTTTTTTTTTTGACTTAACTGCCTTAACACTTAGTGATATAACTCTTGAAACTCCATGGTACACAGTGGTGGCATACTTTCACTGGACTTAGCTAGTCTTTTGATCTGCCTTGTACTATGTACATCTCCTTTGTTGATGTGCTTTTCTCTTTTTTTTGTTTCTTCCACAAAATATTTAATTTTTCAACGTGCAAAGCAGACACAACTTATTTGCATTTTACAGGATTTTAAAGCCAGGTTTTAAGAAACATATTGTTAAGACTAGAAAATACGTCTCAGCCAAATGTTTATTTAGGTACATTTAATACAATTACAGAATGATTGAAAAAAATCTGAAATTTTGTTTATTGTCATCTTGGAATTTTTCATTAATACTGTTAACACGTTATTTAACATTAATATTTGCTTGTCCTCTCACTTTGACCAGCTGTAGTGTGAATCCCTGAGTAACCACACACATTGAATTAGGGCCTTAGCAACCTAGGGGTTTAGGAAGAACATAGGAAGGGAAGAACTTAAGGTAAGTTCTCTACAGCTGTAATGAGACCAAGAACACGAGAAAAATGTGCTGGAAAGGTGACTATGGTACAATTTGAAGAACTTCCTTTCTAGAGCCAATGGGTTTTTAAGGAAGAGAGTTATATTGCCCTTTGTATCCTAGGGTTCCACATCTGTGGATTCAACCTGCTGCAGACTGAAAATATATTTAAAAAGTTCCAGAAAGTTCCAAAAAGCAAACTTGAATTTGCCTCATGCCAGCAACTACCTACATAGCATTTACATTGCTTTTCCCACTGTTTACATAACATTTACACTGTATTAGGTATTATAAGGAATCTAGACATGATTTAAAGTATACAGGAGGATGTGCATCCGTTATACGCAAATACTATGCCGTTGTATAAAGAGACTAGAGAATCTGCAGACTGACATCCAGAGGGGGTCCTGGAACCAATCCCCCATGGACGCTGAAGGATGCCTGTGTTTGGTTACCTCTAAGCTAAAGAAAGGATGCTCAGTGGAGAGTGTGGATTTGGCATGAATGCTCCGTTGGCAGGGAAGTCAGGGTAGAGGCAGTTTGTCATAGAACACCAAGTGATGACTTCAACTGGAAAACTAGCATCAGGAGTCCAGAGGAGGTAATATTTTGAGGCAAATTTAAGAATAAAACCAGGCAGGCTTTAGAGAGTCGTATGAGAAGAAGGGAAAATTCAAAGATTATGCTGAGGGTTTTAGATCTTGTGTGTTTATTTTTAATGCATATGATGTTCTCAAGTAGACTGACTTTATAAAAAAAAAAATCCCTCACTGTTGGACACATAAAGTTTCGGTTGTGCAGGATGAGTAAGTTCTAGAGATCCTTTGTGCAACATGGAACCCATTGTTAGCAATCTGGCTTTGTGCACTTAAAATGTTTTTAGGAGGATATATCTCATGTTAAGCATCCTTACCATCACAACAAAAGTTTCCAAATGTGTTTCTAGTTCAAAGTGATCACTCTGGGAGGCTCTGCTTGTAACACATGATTGACAGCCCCTCTTCGCACGTGCCTTCAATATCGATTTATGGGTCTCTGTTATCATAGCAAATACCTTACTTGCAGTAGGAGATTAATTTATTACTTTGTTGATTTGCCAGTTGATTGATTGATGATCACTTATAATTAACAGAGAACTTGATTACTATTAACATCCTGTAGCTTATTAAACATGGCTTATGATAAACTGCAGGAAGGGAAGCCAGACAGGAGCTGGTAGATCTGCACCAATGTGACAAACCATAATGTACCTACTCTATTTTTCTATTTTTCATGTATCCCTTCTTTATCTTTCCTGCCCTGCTCGATCCCAGTCTCAGTTCCCCCCTCCCATGACAACCTTCTGCCTTTGATAATAGTAAAACCCTTGTTCTTATTCTGTCTCTTACAGAGAAGCACATTCTTTTTGGTTTTAAATGATATAGGAGCTCTTTGTTTTACTAGCAACTCATTACAGCTTACTATAAAAGGCTACATTACTTGACAGCTCTGAAAAATATAATACTTGTTAGCTCTAAAAATATAATCCTTTCTGTTCAGGTATTTTATTCTTTCAATAATAATGGAACTTTTTAAATAAAATGAAGGGTACATCATTTAAAATGCAATATGTTCATAATTCTAAGGGAAATTACAGCATAAATAAAAGTGGTGACCTTGAACCTTTTTTCCTGAATAGACATTTTGCTGACTTCTATTTTTATTGTATTTCAACTTTGAGCCATCTATTGGGTCTGTAATGAAATACACTAAAATCACATATTTCAGATTAAATATAATATACATTCACTTTTAAAAGTGGCAAATAGTGGTTTAAACTAGTACAGAGGGCATTACTCAATAAAATTAAAGCTCAAATGCTAGCATAGATATCGAATAATAAGCTAGCCACAAATTCCAATTGCAAATGTCTGGACTCCTACTAGGCATTTCCTGCACATTCAGAGCTCATCACAAAAATCCTCAATTAGCACCAGAGGACATTGTAAGAGGAAAAAAAAGAGTGCCAGTGTGCAGTTGGTTGCAGATGCTGCTATCAAAAAAAGGCACCATCACACACCAGCCTACACAGACAGCAACCTTTTTTCATTGGAGAGATTTACATATTAAGAAAAGACTTGGGGTATTTGCAAAACAATTTTCAGTATTCATTAAATGGAAAAAAATCCACTTATTCTTCCAGCCATCATTTCTTGTGAACCTTACATTCTGCATGTTTGCATCATATTAAGTTCTAAAGATCAGGAGATTACTTATTTCATTCAAATCTAGTGAAATATTGAATCTTCAGAACTGACTCATGCTAAAAATAATTTATGATGATAAAATTTCAAGCATTTGTGATTTTTTTTCCAATGCATGAACAAATGAGACATTAATTATTACATAGGGCCATTCACTATTATTTTTTTTACATCTTTATTGGAGTACAATTACTTTACAATGGTGTGTTAGTTTCTGCTGTATAACAAAGTGAATCAGCTATACATATACATATATCCCCATATCTCCTCCCTCTTGCATCTCCCTCCCACCCTCCCTACCCCACCCCTCTAGGTGGTCACAAAGCACCGAGCTGATCTCCCTGTGCTATGTGGCTGCTTCCCACTAGCTATCTATTTTACATTTGGTAGTGTATATACGTACATGCCACTCTCTCACTTTGTCACAGCTTACCCTTGCCCCTCCCCGTGTCCTCAGGTCCATTCTCTATGTCTGTATTTTTAATCCTGTCCTGCCCCTAGGTTCATCAGAACCATTTTTTTTTTTTAGATTCCATATATATGTGTTAGCATATGGTATTTGTTTTTCTCTTTCTGACTTACTTCACTCTGTTTGACAGACTCTAGGTCCATCCACCTCAATGCAAATAACTGAGTTTTGTTCTTTTTTGTGGCTGAGTAATATTCCACTGTATATATGTGCCACATCTTCTTTATCCATTCATTTGTCAGTGGACACTTAGGTTGCTTCCATGACCTGGCTATTGTAAATAGTACTGCAATGAACATTGTGGTACATGACTCTTTTTGAATTATGGTTTTCTCAGGGTATATGCCCAGGAGTGGGATTGCTGGGTCATATGGTAGTTCTATTTGTAGTTTTTTAAGGAAACTACATACTGTTCTTCATAGTGGCTGCATCAATTTACATTCCCACCAGCAGTGCAAGAGGGTTCCCTTTTCTCCACATCCTCTCTAACATTTATGGTTTGTAGATTTTTTGATGATGGCCATTCTGACTGGTGTGAGGTGATACCTCATTGTGCTTTTGATTTGCATTTCTCTAATGATTAGTGATGTTGAGTACCTTTGATTTTTTTGTTGGCAATCTGTATATCTTCTTTGGAGAAATGTCTGTTTAGGTCTTTGCCCATTTTTTGGATTTTTTTTTTTTTTATATTGAGCTGCATGAGCTGCTTGTATATTTTGGAGATTAATCCTTTTCCAGTTGCTTCGCTTGAAAATATTTTCTCCCATTCTGAGGGTTGTCTTTTCATCTGGTTTATGGTTTCCTTTGCTGTGCAAAAGCTTTTAAGTTTCATTAGGTCCCATTTGTTTATTTTTGTTTTTTATTTCCATTATTCTAGGAGGTGGGTCAAAAAGGATCTTGCTGTGATTTATGTCATAGAGTGTTCTGCCTATGTTTTCCTCTAAGAGTTTGATAGTGTCTGGCCTTATATTTAGGTCTTTAATCCATTTTAAGTTTATTTTTCTGTAAGGTGTTAGGGAGTGTTCTAATTTCATTCTTTTACATGTAGCTGTCCAGTTTTCCCAGCACCACTTATTGAAGAGGCTGTCTTTTCTCCATTGTATATTCTTGCCTCCTCTATCAAAGATAAGGTGACCATATGTGTGTGGGTTTATATCTGGGGTTTCTATCCTGTTCTGTTGATCTATGTTTCTGTTTTTGTGCCAGTACTGTAGTGTCTTGATTACTGTAGCTTTGTAGTGTAGTCTGAAGTCAGGGAGGCTGAGTCATCCAGATCCGTTTTTCTTTATAAAGATTGCTTTGGCTATTTGGGGTCCTTTGTGTTTCCATACAAATTGTGAAATTTTTTTGTTGTAGTTCTGTGAAAAATGCCATTGGTAGTTTGGTAGGTTTTGCATTGACTCTGTAGACTGTTTTGGGTAGTATAGTCATTTTCAAAATGTTGATTCTTCCAATCCAAGAACATGGTATCTCTCTCTATCTGTTTGTATCATCTTTGATTTTTTCATCAGTGTCTTATAGTTTTCTGTATACAGGTCATTTGTCTTCTTAGGTAGGTTTATTCCTAGATATTTTATTCTTTTTGTTGCAATGGTAAATGGGAGTGTTTCCATAATTTCACTTTCAGATTTTTCATCATTAGTGTATAGGAATGCAAGAGATTCCTGCGCATTAATTTTGCATCCTGCTTCTTTACCAGATTCATTGATTAGCTCTAGTAATTTTCTGGTAGCATCTTTAGGATTCTCTATGTATAGTATCATGTCATCTGCAAGCAGTGACAGCTTTACTTCTTCTTTTCTGATTTGGATTCCTTTTATTTCTTTTTCTTCCCTGATTGCTGAGGCTAAAACTTCCAAAACTATGTTGAATAATAGTGGTGCGAGTGGGCAACCTTGTTTTGTTCCTGATCGTAGGGGAAATGGTTTCAGTTTTTCACCGTTGACAATGATGTTCACTGAGGGTGTGTCATATACAGCTTTTATTATGTTGAGGTAAGTTCCATCTATGCTCACTTTCTGGAGAGTTTTTGTCATAAATGGTGTTGAATTTTGTCAGAACATTTTTCTGCATCTATTGAGATGATCATATGGTATTTATCCTTCAATTTGTTTAATATGGTGTATCACATTAATTGATTTGCATATATTGAAGAACCTGGCATTCCTGGGATTAACCCTCCCTGACAATAGGGTATGATCCTTTGAGGTGCTGTTGGATTCCGTTTGCTAGTATTTTATTGAGGATTTTTATATCTATGCTCATCAGTGATGTTGGCCAGCAGTTTTCTTTTTCTGTACGTCTTTGTCTGGTTTTGGTATCAGGGTAATGGGGGCCTTGTAGAATGAGTTTGGGAGTGTTCCTCCCTCTGCTATATTTTGGAAGAGTTTGAGGAGGATAGGTGTAGCTCTGCTCTAAATGTTTTGTAGAATTCACTTGTGAAGTCATCTGGCCCTGGGCCTTTATTTGTTGGAAGATTTTAATTCACAGTTTCAATGTTAGTGCTTGTGATTGGTCTGTTCATATTTTCTATTTCTTCCTGGTTCAGTCTTGCATGGTTGTACCTTTCTAAGAATTTGTCCATTTCTTCCAGGTTGTCCATTTTATTGGCATATAGTTGCTTGTAGTAATCTCTCATGGTTCTTTGTATTTCTGCAGTGTCAGTTGTTACTTCTTTTTCATAGGTCCTTGGCGATACAGAGATCCACAGAGCTACCTTTATTGACCCATTTTTTATGCACAAATCTGGATTTCACCTAGGTAGATCAAAACCTAAGGGCCCAATGAATGGCTCATCTTTTAGTTCAGAATTTGACTCTAGCGTGAGAAGACTATAGTTAAAATAAATTATTTTTATTTTTTTGACATTTGTCAGAGTGTTATTTTCTTATAGTGATTTCCTTTGTGCATGTATTTCTACCTAGAGATTTCAAAGGCAAGACATACTGAACCCACTTTCTGGCTCTGTGTCTAGAAATGGGGCTTGCAGGAACAAGCATGACATTCTCTATCAGCAATGTAGGTGACGTTTGCAAACAGCAGAGGCAAAACTGGAAATTCTGTTTTCCTGTTTCCTGGCAGGTGATACTTGTTCATGTCAATGTTTCCCCTGTTGTCACTCCTCAGGGCCCTTCTTCAGCATCAGTACTAGGTTGTTAGTGGTTTAGTGGTTAGGCAGCATGTCTGACAAGGAAAACAACACCAGGAACCCATAATTGCTGGCAACTCTCATTCGTTTTTGCTTGTTGAGGACACATTTGTGCAATGGATTCTCCAAGTTTCTTTGTTCACCAGGCATGTTCCCTGAACCTCTGCTTCTCAGCATATTGGATTGAAGCAAAAACTGTGCCAGTCTCTGATTTTCTAGGGCTGAATTTCAGTGGTAGTGGAGTCTATGGTGGAGGGGCCAGGTGAGAAAAAAGGCTCCTTCCAAAGATGATGTAACCTGGCAACCCTAAGCTCATGACATGGGAGTAGGAGGAAAGATGAAATAAGAATTTGGGAAGTCAGAATCTCCAAAATATACAAACAGCTCATACAACTCAATGACAAAAAACAAAACAACCCAATCAAAAAATGGGCAGAAGACCTTAATAGACATTTCTCCAAAGAAGACATACAGATGGCCAGTAGGCACATGAAAAGATGCTCAGCATCACTAATTATTAGATAAATGCAAATCAAAACTACAATGAGGTACCACCTCACACAAGTCAGAATAACCATCTTTAAAAAAATCTACAAATAACAAATGCTGGAGAGGGTGTGGAGAAAAGGGAAACCTCCTACACAGTTAATGGGAATGTAAGTTGGTGCAGCCACTATGGAAAACAGTATGGAAGTTCTTCATAAAACTAAAAAGAGAATTACTATATGATCCAGCAGTCCTACTCCTGGGCATATACCCGGACAAAACTACAATGCAAAAAGATACGTGCACCCCCTATGTTCATAGCAGCACTATTCACAATAGCCAAACATGGAAACAACCTAAATGTCCATCAACAGAGGAATAGATAAAGAAGATGTGGTACATATATACAGTGGAATACTACTCAGCCATAAAAAAGAACAAAATAATGCCATTTGCAGCAACATGGATGCAACTAGAGATGATCTTACTAAGTGAAGTAAGTCAGAAAGAGAAAGACAAATACCATAGGATATCACTATATGTGGAATCTAAAATATGGCACAAATGAACTTATCTACAAAACAGAAACAGACTCACAGACATAGAGAACAGACTTGTGGTTCCCAAGGGGGAAGGGGGGAGGGAGAGGGATGGACTGGAAATATGGGGTTGGTAGATGCAAACTATTACATTTAGAATGGATAAAAAGCAAGGTCCTACTGTATAGCACAGGGAACCATATGTAATCTCCTGCGATAAACCATAATGGAAAAGAATATTTAAAAAAGCATGTGTATGCTTGTAAAACTGAGTCACTTTTCTGTACAGCAGAGATTGGCGCAGCATTGTAAATCAACTATACTTCAAAAAAAAAAAGAATTTGGGAAAAAGGAAAATTTGGATACACCATATGCTCTTTGACATCCTATAAGGACAAATGGCTCCACTCCCCAAAATGTGAGAAGGCTGTGCCCTTCTGTTTTTATTCAAAGTGTTAAAATCATCAGTGCATTACCAGTACACTGTGAACTCTAGACAATTTTATTGCATTCTTTTATTATTAAATCTTAATAGTAATTCCGATGATGAATTGAAGAAACTACAGCTCAGAAGGAAATGTAACTGCTGGTGTTTGAAACCTGGTGAGCCCGTGGAGTATAGCTGCAGTATACGGGGTAGCTATGAGTTTCATTTATGCAGATCTTAACCCAGTTATTATATCATTCTTCAAAGCATCCCAGTAAAAACTCTGCCAGCAGTATTAAATGAATTTCTAAAAATACTTTATAGAGAAGAACTTTACATCTTTGGGGCATCAGCTAGAAAGTGTTGCTTTAGCATTTCAAAATTTGCAATTCAAGTTTAATAATTTTAATACATCAGGATCACACGAATGCCCAGTGTCTTTTCCTGCAAATATGGTTTGTTTCTAATAATGAGATAGTTTTTATGATGCTAAAACAATAGACCAGGTTAGTAAAAAGACTGATCATTTTCAGAAAAACATGTTGAAATATTTACTTATGTACATTTTTTACTTTATTAATGGATCTTTGGGCAAATTTACAGTTGACAGTATTTTAGTGAGTTCCCTATATCTAGTATTTTGAATTTACTAATGAATATTTCTGATAAAACAAGCATCTAAAATTATTTGATAAAAGAAGTTAATCTCATTCCTATTTTTTAAAAGCAAAACATTATATCTATCTATCTATATATCTGTATGTATGTAGTATAACAAATAATGTCAGAATTATTGATAAACAAACTATAATAGACACGTTCACTTGAACTTTTCTTTATTCTCTAGAATATGTCTATAGGAGAGAAAAATAACTCAGGTATAGATAGGTGTTTTACTCAAAAGATCTTTTCACTTGAGAAAACGTCCTCAATGTACATAAAGAAGATGTTAACTGGATTGTTCTGAGTGATAATATTGCTATTATTATAAATAAAAGATGTACTTCTTCAACATTCCTTAAAATCATGTGATAATTTTTCAATTAGCATAAAATGTTTTCATAGTGGTTTTTTGAAACTATGACACTTTTCTTCGGCATGGTCAGAATCACAATCTTTAGTTGAAATTGGAGACAGGATTTGCACATGTATTTAACAGTATAAGTTACATTTTGAGATCAGCAAGCCACTCTTCCCAGAGGTATCTGATTTCTAATTTCTGAAATAGAGTTCATGTGGCCCTGTGGAGTTTATGAGCAATACTTTTAAACTGAATTGATACAATTTGCCAAGTACAAATGCTAAATGATAAGTGAAAGCCTTGTGAAGGTGCCCTGTTATGAAAACCTATATTTTTTGAATGAAAGGTAAGGATACAATTTCAGTATATTGATGGTAGGGGACTATTTGCTCCTCAAAAGAATATATGTATTTTTAATATATATATATATAGTTATTTATATATTTACATATGATAATTTCATACATATTCATGTATATGTTCTTATTTATTTGCATTTAATTTTAGAAAAAACATTATTGTAAGTAGCCACTAAAACACAGGACTCCACTGATAACAGTGGAAATCATTAGCATTTATTACCATCATTATGGAAATGAACAATTGCTTTTATATATTTTTCCAATCAAAAATATGAGTTAGCTGTTTAGTTACAAGGAAACAGTGAATTAGAGAAAATAAGCAAATTCCCCAAGATTAGAGAAATAACTGAAAGAATTTTTGAGCTGACAATCAAAAATTTCTGTCCAAAGTCTACGTTCTAATGACTGGTGTTCCTAAAACAAGTGGAACTCACTGTCCTGTGTTGCTGAATATCAACTGGTATTAAAACATTTGTTGAAAGTCTATAGCTCTTGAGATTTTACTCTCTACTTCCAGGAAAAGAACAAGCATTCCTTTGGACTTGCATGTAAGAGAAAAACTATGCCTTTACCAAAGATAGATGTTTTCTAAGATTAGTTTTAAGAAGCATTAAAGATGTAAATTTTGCATGAATTTACCCACTTATGTAAATCCTGGTATATGAAAGCCATGTAAGATAAACTTCTATGTCAAGTATGCCTTAGCATCAATATATCTTGTGTGTTGGCACTTTATAGGGGAGAGGCTCTTTGGCTTCAATCAGTATTTTGTAAAAACAAAACAAAATTTTGAAAAAGATGCAGCACTTAAAACGTTTTGCTCTCTACCAGGACCTTTTTATTTCTACAGTTTTTCTTTTTTGTGATTTAATGCACACATCCTCATCATAAATGGTATTGCATGGCCCTTCGACGTAGACCATCTGTTTCTTTCACAATATAAAGATGTATTTGAAGTTAGAAAGTCATTAACTGAAATCTGTGAGTCATGAGATAGCTACTCCTCTTGAAAAGAAGAAAGACTCCTCACATAAATTTCTTGCCCACTAATAGGCTGCCCAAAGTGATGTGTAGGATTTGAGATCTGATAGTAAAACATTTGGTGAGAGTTTGAAACTATCTTTCCTACCCAGCCTGGAGGGACTAGTAACTCTGCTTGATCACTTGCTTATACTAACAGGGGGAGAGCTGCTTGCGTGCGCGCGGGTGTGCGTGCGCGCGCGTGCACGTGCATGCGTGTTGGAGGGAAGATACGCTGTTTCATCAGATGATGCTTGTTTTTTCCGGATTCGCCAGCCTAGAAACCAAGCTGAAACCCTTCTGTGGCCACACTTCCCTCCCCACTCATATGTACATGCAGCTCTCGTGGGCGTGAAATGTGGACTGAAAGTTCTAGGACTGCCCTAAGCAAAGATGCCCCATTCGGTGGTCACCACCTTCTGGTGTTTCTAGCTCTTTAAGGTCCTTCTTTGGGGTTTCCTTTCCGTGTGTGTCACATGCTTCTGCAACCACCCAGAGAACCATTATTCTCTATGAGCGGTTCCCCAAGTACCAAGACGGTTTCTTTCTCCACTTCATCAGTCAGCATGGCGGTGGGCATGTCTTAAGAATTGTTCCAGTCTTAAGAATTGGACTGAATTGTCCCTTCCACCGGGAAAGGCCATGCTACCCTTCCTAAATTTGAGACTTCAGGGCCGCCCAGCGTGTGGGACTCCTCTGTGATCCGAATGCCTTTGTGTAACAAGCACGTCTCTTTCCAGTCCAGTGAGAGGCAGGGGAGGAAGGGTCCCCAGGGCTTCCCTGGTGGCGCAGTGGTTGAGAGTCCGCCTGCTGATGCAGGGGACACGGGTTCGTGCCCCGGTCCGGGAAGATCCCACATGCCGCAGAGCGGCTGGGCCCGTGAGCCATGGCCGCTGAGCCTGCGCGTCCGGAGCCTGTGCTCGGCAGCGGGAGAGGCCACAACAGTGAGGGGCCCGCGTACCGCAAAAAAAAAAAATAATAATAATAATAATTAAAAAGGGTTTGGGGCTTTGCGGTAGACAGTTCAGCAATCAGAACTGCCTTCCCTGTGGAAAATTAAAATAATGATAATAATAGCATCAATTAAAAGTTGAAAAAAACCCCCAAAAGTTGGCCTTTTATCATCACAAGACACTGGCAAATTTAGACAATATCAGTGGTAAAAGAGTCCTCCCTCCACCAAAGGAAAACCTTTTCTTGGTCTAAATTTTAAACAATGTAGCTACACATAAAACAGGCCACACACATTTACTCTGAGTAAGCGCCTAACAGTTTTGAAATAATTGAACTATTTTTGGCTGGAGCTTTGGCCTCCAATCTCTGTGCACTTGAATGTCCCTGCATTTAAATAGTAGATTAGAAATCAGCAATAGTGCCCTGATCCTAAAAAAGAAGAGGTAGAACTTTTCTTCAATCCTTGTGGTCTTTGTGTAAAAAGTTCTTTGAACCGTGTGGAATTCCATGTGGAATTCTCTGTTTTTAGAAACATTTCTTCACGATGTCTCCCTTCTATCTTTCAAAATGCACATGTAGTAAAAAATGCACATGTAGTAAAAAGTATTAATTCATTGGTTTTCAAAAAATTTATTTTATTTACTGGTACACACACAAATATACACACAGATTTCAAAAGAAAGGAAATTTTCTCTCTGCACTTTTTTAATAATAGTAATAAATAATTATTTACTTTATTTCATGCGTAGCTTGCTAAGGCTGTCATAAGAGCATATGCTGCGGACTAGGTGGCTTAAACAACAGGCTTTTTTTTTTTTTTTCTTGATATCTGGAAGCTAGAAGTCCAAGTTCAATCTGTTGGCAGAATAAATTTCTTGTAAGGGCCCTTCTCTCTTTGGCTTACAGATGGCTACCTTCTCACTGTGTCCTCACATGGTTGCCCCGCGGTCTGTGTGTCTGTGTCCTAATCTCCTCTTCTGCAAAGGATGCCAGCCATATCGGAACGGAGCCCACCCGTATGACCTCATTTGACTTTAATCACCTCTTTAAAGGGTTTATGTCCATGTCCAGTCACACTCTGAGGATCTGGGGTTGGGAGTTGAACATATGCTTTGGTGGGTACAGATCAGTGCATAACAGAGGGGTGTTAAAAATGATCCAGTCCACTTGGGACATTCCTAGGCACACCACCAATAGCCATCAACGAGTACGTATCTCAGCTTATTTTTTTAAGAAAGAATCTTTCATTAATTTTTCTACTCAATCTGTTTTTACCATTGTGCCATGACAATGCAAACTTATGTTCGTTCCGGGGGGAGTTGCTGCAGCCGAGTGCCAGGCTGCTTAAGCTGGACAACGTTTATTGCCATGAGCACGAGAATGACTCTAGTGTGGACAGAGACTCGGAACCAAGTACTGTCTTCTGAGCTGCACAATCCTGGTAAACTAACTTCTCATGCCTCAGTTTTCTCATTGGCAAAATGAAGTTTCATTCATTCAGCAAAAGTTCAGTAACTGTGAGCTACGTGTCAGTCACTGTTCTAGATGCTCGGGATTCATCAATGTGCTAAACACAGATCTTTACTCTTATGAGATTTTAGAATGTCAGTAATTGCTGGGGCAAAGAGAAAAAGAAAAGCAAGATGGAGAGGGGGTTGGAAGAGTGGCAAGTTCAGACAAAGCCCTCAGGGTAAGCATCATCAAGAAAGTGAAATTAGCAAATGAACTAAGTAGAAAGATGCTTACATGTGAGCCACCTGAAAAAGTGGTCTGCTCGGCTGTCAGAAAATGATGAGGCACATACAGGCTATATGGTTCTATTTGTTTGTTTGTTTTTCATGCTCCAACTATTCTAATGGGGAAGAGAAGGGACACGTGCATGGGATGATCAAGTTAATTAATCGTGCGGATGTGTCACAGGATCAATCAAAGGATCAGTTGGACAATTTCTAGTCTAGCGATAGGTTACTGTTAATGTCATTTTCTAACATGTTATGCTTAATATATTCAGGCGTAAGTGAAATGAAATAAAGAAGGGAAGCGAGTCACTGCGCTGGGAAAATGCGTGTGCTTATTTTTCGTCTCAAAGCGCACCTGTTCATGTATTCAGGTGTGGAAAGTACTGGGTGGATGAGGGAGAATTTGTACACATTTCAAAGACCACACGTGCGTGTGCTAAATATCAATTCACTGTACTTTTTAGTAAAGAGCTCTGTAATTAGAAACAGATGAGAAAGGTGCTAAATTGTTGTAGGAATAATTCTAAGGTTCACTGAACTGAAAAGAAAAAACTATCATTTTGAACCAACAAATAAGTCTCTGCATTTTTTTAACTAAAGCTGCTCTGATTTTTGGTATGAATTATGCATTACCTACAAGGGCTTCATTTGATATGTCGTGCATTTGTCCCTTCTGGACATTTCCATAAGACCTTTTCCAAATCAAATTTTCTGTGCTTTTCAAAGAAAAAAGTGAATAAGAAATTATCCACTAAATATTTCACCAGAGAAGGAGTTTAAGCATAAAGTATATTAGTTATGAGAAATCATGTATTGTACTTTGAACTCTGAGCATTTATCACTAGGACTCTGAAATATTTTTATTGAATAGTCTGTGTATATGCAGCCAATCATCAGAAATATGTATAATGCAATCAGTAAAAGAACTCTTAACTGTTTTCTGTCAGCAGCAAATGATTGTGAAGTAAAAACAGTAATTACAGTGATTCACAGTTTTTATTATTCACATAGATAGTACATTTGTAAGTATTCTAGTATTTAGTGGAATTACTTGGAATTTCCAATAACTCTGAAAACTATGTAGGGCAGAACTGTATACGTTCTACTTATATATTGCAATTATACTTAAAATTCATATTGTGTAGTTAAAATTTCTCTGAAAGATTCTTTTCCTCTTCCTCTTACTTTTCCCATCTTGTTTCTCCTGCCTTCAGAAATCATGAATGTATATATTAGGTGGGCAAAATATCCTTTATTAAATTAAGAAAGTATATGTTTCTTCAATTCATCTGTCCTAGGTATTTAGGTTTCTCCCTTTTGGAAATCTTTCTTACTTTCCACAAAATCTAGAACATTACTGATACTATTCAAGTAAGCCTCATACCTGGTAAATGTCTATGTTCTTCCTTTCCAAACATACAGGAGAACTAATCAAATGGTGATGTGTTCTGTTTGTTAATAGAGTTGAGCACAAGGTGATACAGGGGAAGGGCTCGGCAACTATAATCTTGAACTGGACAGGGTACCCCTTCTTAGCTCAAGCTCAGTGAGGGAGATCCAGTTTGCATCTCTGAAAGATTAACGACCACCTTTCATAAGAGAGTGCCAAGGAGCAGCCTGAATGCCAAAGCTGTAGGCAGAGACGCAGAGCCAGACCGCACTGCTCAGAGGGAGAGTGAATGTGAATGACCAGAATCAAGACAGGAAAAGCAGTAGAATCAGCCTGCTTCCTTCTCTCCTTAAGAGAGTGGCCAGTGGTACTTACTGATCAGCTGCGACTGAGTTTCTATCCGGACCAAGCACTCAAAGCTCTGAAAATACCAAACACGGATTTAATGATAATTCAAATGCATTTTCTCAACTCACCCCAAAATAATGTCCTACAGTTAATTATTGGCTGGGCCAACATTTTCATCAGTAGAGATAGGTGTTTATCTCATTAGTTCATATGGGTTGAATTTTGAGACCTTAAAAAACATTTTTCCTTCTGGTCTCTTGGATTTTGTTTTAAAGGATAATCTCAAAAAGTTATTGAATTATTCATCTCTACCTCTGCAAAGATAACATTTCCATTTTCTGTGTATCCTAAGATTCATATGCGTGTGTGTGTGTATGTATGTGTGTGTGTGGTGTGTGCATGTGTGTATCTAGAAGAAACTTCTTGTTGTCAAAAGAAAAATCAAATATCCAAAAGAAAATGACGTTGACAAGAGGCACCACGTGACAGCCAAGTCTGAAGTCTTGGTATCAAATAGAACTTGGTTGAATTCCATCACACGCCTCCAGGATGTCTCTCAGCCTGATTTTCCTTTGACTACTCATGTGGAACCTTAGAAAATAGCATGTACCTCCAGGGCAGCTGTGAGGGGTCCACGTGTGTGTGTGAAACAGTCAGCGTTCTGTTGCTGCTCCCATTCTTACCTCCTACTATTTCTGTGATGTGAGATTCTGCACTCAGCAACATACCTGCAGATGTGCGTGGTAACATACCTGCATGGACACAGCCGGGAAGGAAACATTCAAAGCTGTTTTCCATAATTATCTCTCAAAGGGCCATCACAGGACCAGGTGTAGATGGGTGCAGGTGACGGTAGGGGTTTGGCACAGAGGGGAGTTTGTACTGTACTTTCTGTATTGTCTGATTTTGTTCTAACAATGAGCATGCATTCATACCTTATTGGAGCAATTTTAAATAAATTAACATTTAGGGCAAAACTAAAATTGACTTAATTACTTAACCTATCTTTTGGACAACTCGTACAGGCAGTAAAGTCGCCCACAGAAAAATGTTCTCGCTCTATTTTTTTTTTCAAATTAGGCATAGGTTCTGTTTTTTGTTTTTGTCCTGGTAAAAAATGCATTTTTTGCAAATGTCACTGAATCATTTGTGCAGTCTTCTTTTTCAGGCATGAAGATGATTGAAATACCTGCTGAAGCGGTTTGCAGGTCTGTGATCTTGTGATTCGGTTGTGTGCTCATTAAATCACATGGATTTGTGATTTGGTCATTAACCAAAATGATAGGTCCAGGGAAGGTCATCATTCAAAAAACAATGAAAGGGCAAAAAGGAAGAACAACGAGGGAAGAACTTAAGAGACCATTTAAGTGATCAGATGTTAGTCAGTCCTTGAGATATAGCAGTATTGCCAGCAGTTGTACAAACAGGAGGGATCTTTTGCTAGACACTGTATTAAAAAACCTACATTGGGTGTTCTTGCCTCTCCCCTGAGCAAAGCACCAAATGAGACAGAAATTGTTCTTCTCTATTTTTCCAGTTTTATTGAGAAATAATTGACATAAACTATTAATGTGTGTAAAATTATGTACAGCATAATGGTTTGATCTGCATATACTGTGAAGTGATTATCACAACAGGTTTAGTTAAAATCCATAGTCTCCTATAGGTACTTTTTTTTTAAAAAAAGAAAAGAAAGTGCTCCTGTGATGAGAACTTTTAGGATCTACTGTCTTAACAATGTTTCTGTATATCATGCAGAAGTGTGAACTACAGTCCTCATGCTGTACATTAGGTATCTAGTATTTATTCTTCTTATAGTTGGAAATCAGTATCTTTTGACCACCTTCCTCCAATTCCCCTTCCCTACCTGATTTCCTTTTCTATGTGTTTGGTTCTGTTTTGTTTTGTTTTTTAATTAGATTCCCCATACAAGTGAGATCACACAGTATTTGTCTTTCTCTATCTCACTTATTTCACTTACCATAATGCCTGCAAGGTCCATCCATGTTATTGCAGAGATAGGATTTCCTCTTTTTTATGGTTGTGTAATATACATACATACATACATAATACATGCATACATACAGACCACAACTTCTTTACCCATTCATCCATTGATGGGCACTTAGGTTGTTTCCATATCTTGGTTATTGTAAATAACGCTGCTGTAAACATGTGGGTGCAGATGTCTTTTTCTAGTTAAAGTTTTTGTTTCCTTGGGTATATTGCAAGAAGTAGAGTTGCTGGATCATACAGTAGTTCTATTTTTAATTTTTTGAGGAACCTCCATACTGTTTTCCATAGTGGCTGCACCAATTTACATTCCCACCAACAGTGCAAGAGGGTTCCCTTTTCTCCACACCCTCTCCAGCATTTGTTATCTCTTGTCTTTTTGATGATAGCCATTCTAACAGGTGTGAGATGACATATCATTTTAGTATCAAGTTGCATTTCCCTAATTACTGATGACACTGAGCATCTTTTCATGTGCCCGTTGGCTATCTGTATGTCTTTGGAAAAATGTCTATTCAGGTCTTTTGTCCATTTTTAAAGGGGTTTTAAATTGGGTTATTTGTTTTTCCTTTCTTTCTTTTTTTTTTTTTTGCTACTGAGTTGTATGAGTTCTTTATGTATTTTGGATATTAACCCTTTAGCAGATATATGGCTTGCAAATAACTTTTCCCATTCAGTAGATTTTCTTTTCACTTTGTTGATGATTTCTCTTGCTATGCAGACGCTTTTTCATTTGACAGGGTCTCAAAATCATTCTTCTTTAAACCTACTAATGTACCATCAAGGAATTATGTTTCCTTATGGCATGCCAATAAAGAACTGAAGGAACAATTAAATTATTAGATGATTGTGACAATTTAAAAAATAACACTAATGCTTTTTGAGTACTCCTGTGTCAGTGTTAAATGCATTACATAGTTTATTTTAATATATAAACACTACTATATATAAAATAGATAACCTACAAGGACCTAATGTATAGTACAGGGAACTATACTTAATATCTTGTAATAACCTTTAATGGAAGAGAATGTAAAAAAAGAGTATATATATATATGTGTGTGTGTGTGTGTGTATAACTGAATCACTTTGCTGTACATCTGAAACTAACATAACAGTGTGAGTCAACTATATTTCAATAAAATACATATATATTTAAAAAATACCGTCAGCTATACTATGAGCTGGTACCTTTATTATTCACCATTCATAAAGGAGGGCAACACGACTTTGAGAAGTTTACCTTTCCTGAAATTACATGAATAGCAAGTGGCAAAGCCAGAAGAACTGAGGACTGTGTGATGCCACAGCCTGTGACACTGCATACATTTTGAAGACAAGCTGAGTAAAAATAATTTAAAAAAAAATTTCTCTTGATGATTTTTTTTTTTTGTGGTAGGCTGTGGCCTCTCCTGTTGCGGAGCACAGGCTCCGGACGCGCAGGCTCAGCGGCCATGGCTCACGGGCCCAGTCGCTCCACGGCATGTGGGATCTTCCCAGACCGGGGCTCGAACCCGTGTCCCCTGCATCGGCAGGTGGACTCTCAACCACTGCATTACCAGGGAAGCCCTCTCTTGATGATTTTTTAAAGTCCTAAAAATATCTGTAGAAATTCACCCCCCTAAAACCACTAAGCTATTAGAAAATGTTCACTAAAAATAGAACATAGGTTCTAGAACATAGGTTATATAATAAGGAAATAGAATTAGATGCTAAAATAATGGATTATTTCACATTCAGTTTAAAACTGTTTAAATTATAATCAGTAGATAAATATTTTAACATATATTACAACATATTTATTTTTGATGTCTATTTTTAATATCTCTCTACCTCAGTAAATATTCAGCTTTTTATTCTTTGGACTGTCAGACTGGCAGCTGTCTACCTTACTTGACGACCATCACTCTTTTTAAAAGTTGGGTCTGTGAAAAAAAAATGATACCCTTGAACAGTCAGGCATCATTAAAGTCATTATAGTGTTTCATGACTATTATATTTATTACTACTGCTTTACTGACTTTATCAGCTGTTACAATGTACTGATTTTTAAGGTTACAGTTAGAAAACAATTGTTTTTTCCACATTATAAATTTAGCCTAACATTTTATTTAAATTGAGAACAAGCATATTTTTTAGTCCTAAAATGTAAATGCAAGAGAGATAATATTATAAAATATATATTCTATGTTAGACTAGTTTGATAGTTTTTAATTAATAAAAACTAATAAGAAAGGGTGGTTTGAGAGAAACAAAGAATTTAAAAGATTTTGTAGAAATCAAAGGGTCTACTTTGGTTTAGTAAAAATAAGAAAATCTTGGGAATTCTTTTACTATTCTTTAAGATAAGATTTTTATCTCCTATTTTTTAAAATAAATTTATTTATTTATTTTTATTTTTGGCTGTGTTGGGTGTTTGTTGTTGTGTGTGGGCTTTCTCTAGTTGCGGCGAGCGGGGGCTACTCTTCATTGTGGTGCGCAGGCTTCTCATTGCAGTGGCTTCTCTTGTCACGGAGCACGAGCTCTAGGTGTGTGGGCTTCAGTAGTTGTGACACATGGGCTAAGTAGTTGTGGCTCACGGGCTCAGTAGTTGTGGCTCGTGGGCTCTAGAGCGCAGGCTCAGTAGTTGTGGTGCACGGGCTTAGTTGCTACGTGGCATGTGGGATCTTCCTGGACCAGGGCTCGAACCTGTGTCCCCTGCATTGGCAGGCAGATTCTTAACCACTGCGCCACCAAGGAAGCCCTATCTCCTATTTTTTAATTAAAATATTTAAATGAAATAGTGGCAGTGTGAACACAGAGGACTGGTAGAAGGAAAAAGAAAAGCTAAGGCATTTTTCTGACCAGATTATTAGTAGCTATGTTAGTTTATAAATCATATGATAATGTATTTTATTGCTATTTCGCCCCTAATACGTGTGTGTGTGTGTGTGTGTGTGTGTGTGTACAGAGGTAAATATAGGAAAAATGTTTTCCCTATTAAATTTCATATTAAGTGTGTAAATAATGGTTATATGTCATATCAACTGACTAATGTATGGAAAAATGAGGAAAAATTTAAAAAAAGTTTGGGTAAACTGAGCCAAAGGTCAACAGGAAAAACTGAAACCCAAATAGTAGAGCTAGCAGGTCAAAATGCCAATTTCTGAGGATAAGAGATAGATAGGTTTCAAAACTGAGGTCACCCAGTCAAGAGTTCAGAACTACTGTGAGATAAGAATCGAGTCCATATAATTTGGGAATGAGGAAGGGAGGGAAAGACAGCGGAAACCACTGGGCAAATCATTAGGAAACAAACTCATAGCTACCCCATTATGGACCAGCAGGGAGGTGACATGGGTGGAGGTGACTTACAGCATTAGGGCTACAGCCAGTAGCTTTGAGACTGGAAGGGGAGGTCCACAGAAGTGGGTGATTGGGTGGAGGGGAAAATCCTTGTAGCTGTTGTCACCCTTCTATGCGGGTGACACCTGAGTTGATGCTGCAGGGTCTGTTTAGAGAGAGATGGGGAATAGAGAACATAATAGAGATGAAGGGTGCACATGAGGAGTGGTTCACTGCCTGCCTGTCTGGGTGAAAACACCGCTTTAGCCAAGGCATAGGGTACATGTTGAGGGTTATTGGGCCATAAGGTTGAAACATGGCTTGTAAGTAAACCATGCAAGCATTCTTTCTACAAATGCTTTTAAGGGTGTCGTTCATAAGTGTGTAATTTAATGGCATGCCGTGCTGCACTTCAAGGACAAACTAATTTAGTAATGGAATTGAATCAGTGGTTCTGTCATTTTACTGAAATTACATTAGGCAGCTAAAATTGCATGCTTACATTTCCACTCCAAATTGATACTTTTAGCAAAGCCCAGCATTAGACATTACTTCATGTCATGGCTTTAATCATTTGCTATGACCTTTCCTCCCATTTTGATGTTCATTTAATATACTCTTATCTTTTTATATAGGTTTGGAGACATTGGAGAGGTTCTGGACATTTATCAGTTTCAGATCATCAATTTTACCTACAAGGAAAACATAAGTAAACTGTCCCCAGTCGTGAGCGAATCCATAAAAGAGGCAACAAAGCCAACAGGTCTCTGGAGTTCCAGCCTAGGCCTCCCTTCTGTGTGGATATTAGGAGGAAATAAGAGGATGATGGAATTCTTGGCTGCAGTTCTTGCCTTAGGATGAGGTTTGGACGAATAAATGTTTGAGAACAGGACTGTGGAGCAGGGAACAGATGTGTGTGTGATACTGTGTAGGAGGTTTTGCTTTTTCCCTGGGGCTTCCCGATCTAACTGAGGCTCCTAATTATTTCTCTTCTGAAACAGTGGACTAAAACGGAGACTCTGGCAACAATCTGTTTCTGAAAAGTGTTGTTAACAGCCTTGACGGCCACTTAGACCCCAGGGGCCACTGCCCAGCTTGTAAGAACAGCTCCATGAAGCTGGGAGAATTGTGAAGCTGCTTCCACAGTGTTTCCCACAGGCTCTAGTTTAATTGATCCCTGTGGGTAGGTGAGGGAGGGGTTAATTTCTATTAACTGGTTCACCTGCTTAGGAAAGCCGCAAGTCCTCTGAGCCTCACGTTTCCTCATATGTTATAGGTCATCTTTATGCCTACTCTAGACTGTTATGATTATCAAGAGGGCTAATTCGCATAAAGGTATTTGTGCATTAGAAGAAAACATAAAGATGTGTCTTATATCTATTTAAAGTACTATATAATACTAATAATTAAAAGTTATTATGCTTTTAAACCTTATAAAGCATGGAAAATGGTATATTCTTGCCTTTTAAACATACTCCTAATCATTAATACACTTATATAAGAGGACTCCATGAGGAAAATTCTAAAATACTTACCCTAAAAATCTGGAATTCATTTTGAAATTTTTAAAGCTCATTTTCATTTTAAATGGACTCCGCTTAAATTTACAATATCTTTAATCACATCTCCAGGATGACACTTTGCTGGGCACCTTGGCATTTATAGATAGTGGGGAGCCAGGGACATTTCTCCAAGAAGCACTTGGACGCAGAAAGACAGAGTATAATGGTGCTCAGGCTTTCCCCAAGGCACCTTCTGGATGCTTGGAAGATCAAGCAAGAGAGACATATCTTCAAACACAGTAATCCGATCAGCTGTGACATCTGAGACAAGATCTAAACAACCAACAGACTCCTAAACAAAGTGAGGGACTCCGTGAGATTAGAAATGCAGTTGTTCTTCTTTGTTGTGGTTCTTTGTTTTTGTTTTTTGGGTTTTTTTGATGTGGGCCATTTTTAAAGTCTTTACTGAATTTGTTACAATATTGCTTCTGTTTATTTTATTTTTTTTTATGTTGTTCTTCTTTGTTGTTGTTTGTTTCATTTGCTTTTGTTTTTTGGGGTTTTTTGATGTGGACCATTTTTAAAGTCTTTACTGAATTTGTTACAATATTGCTTCTGTTTTTTATGTTTTGTTTATGTTTTATGTTTTTTTTATGTTTTTATGTTTTTTTATATTTTATGTGTTTTGGCCCCAAGGCGTGTGGGATCTTGCTTCCCTGACCAGGGATTGAACCCACACTCCCTGCATTGGAAGGCGAAGTCTTAACCATTGGTCTGCCAGGGAAGTCCCAGAAATGCAGTTGATCTTTTAATGTAGCTGATTAACCAAAAATCTTTCCCTATAGTATGTTTTCCGTCACAGTGAATTCCCAATCAGCTTATTCCAGATAATGCCTCTGTACTACATCATCTCTTCTTTTCTTCCCATCACACACAGCTTCTCAGATGAGCTATTTGCTTGTTAGGGCATAACTTAAATGTAGACCCTTCAAGACTAACTAGTGCCTTGCTTAGTTAGCACTGTTACACTAGACAGATTTCAGCAAAAGGGTGTTATGTCTTTAAATTCATTCTTTTGCTTCAACTGAATTTTCCTTTCAGCAAATCAATGGATATCTTTTGTGGCAAAACCTCTTTTCCAGTCTGGGTCACAGAAAGGTTACAGATAAAACATTATTTAATAGGTGTCGTTTTAGAACAGTAGGTAATTGACATAAAACAGCAACACTAACCCACTATAGATGCTCTTGTTTTGTTTTAAGGGTTCAGTATTTTTGCATATCATACTTGATTTGGGTTGAAATACATTATTCAGGTGGCATAATTACTCAAAGTAAGGTATAGAGATAATTCTTTTAGAGTATTTGAAAAGGTTGCTTCTATAAAAAGTATTTCTTTGTCAGGAAGTTACATCTTTCCTAAGCAGTAACAGGGGGCATGTGGTAGGTGGTGACCCCCAAATGATTCATTTCTTTGGCAGAAGAAATTATGGTCACAGTCTGTCTCTTTGAAATGATTACACCACCTTTAAATAAACTTATCCAAATGAAGAAAATTATTTTGTAGCTATACTTTGACTCACTACAAGGCAGTAATCTATCAAAGTAAAAGCTGCCTTGGTGTAAGTGGTTTGATAAATTTCCCATGGGAGGTACAGTTGTAAACTCCTGCTGCATTATAAAGGCATCAGGAGACTTAACCCGCAGCATCTTCTACGGCAGCTTCAGTTCTGCCTCTATTGCCACAGAACAAAGAAATAAAGAAAAGAAAAAGCATCCAGAAAGGACTTGAAAAGAAAAGGCCCATAATTTTCTATTTGTAAGTGTGTTAAAGGAGTGAAAACATATTAATCAAGGCCAGAAATCTGGGGTAGAATGTGTCTTTATTCTGTAGAATACTTTGTCTAGATAATAGGGTGATCTCTCTTCTAACATTTTTTACTATCAGAAAGATAGGAGTTCTTTCTAATGATAGTGATTTTTTTTAAAACCACGCATGGTTTCTTGTCAGTGTGCCAGGAGATGTCTGGCCAAGGTTAATAGCTAATGTATGGTCTCTGGGAAGGATATTTCATGTAGGTTTTACAATGGCAAACATTTTCTATAACCTCATCTTCTTGAAACACTATCAAAGACTAGCTATCAGAAAGTGCAATTCATTTCAATCTGCCTACAATGTGCGTGGCAGGGCTAATGGAGACGAAAAAATTACAAGCCTGAAAGAAAGACAAAACAAGAAAGAAACAGGAGGAAGAGAGAAAAGTGGGGTGAACCCCAGCATGTGACGTACTCAAATTGGGAGGGGAAAAAAGGCAGCATACAAGTTTATATCTTGGGAGGAAAACTAGATCGAAAAGTCAAAAGTTTTATAGCTGCCATTCATATGTTAATGGAGTGTTCTCTGAACTTTGGAATTTATGTAGGATTGATTCAAAGTCCCAAATCCAAATGACGAGAGAAACCCCAACTCCTCCAAATGGTCTAATTATTCCTGGGGCTTAAGTTATCGTGCCCACGACTGTTGTTGTTTCATTTTTATTCTCTAGCTTCCAGGAAGGAGGCAAGGAAGAAAAGAGGGAGGGAGGGAAGGCAGGAAGGAAGGAGGGAGAGAAGGAGGGAAGGAAGGAAGGAAGGAAGGAAGGAAGGAAGGAGGGAAGGAGGGAAGGAGGGAAGGAGGGAAGGAAGGAGGGATGTTAGGAGACTAGGAGGCAAGGAGTCTAAGGGCACCAAGGCTGATTAGACAGATGCAATTATCTACAGATATCCAGGAAAGAGCTCTGATATTGTGTACATGGTCAGCAATCTGAATGAAATATCGTTCCCTGTGAATTTAAGGTTCTTGCCATGTCTCAGAAAGAATTCAGAGGTGAAGCAGGAGGTAAAGAAAGTAAAGTGAGGATTTATTTAAGCAAGGATATGCTGTCAGGCGGAGAGGGGGCAGAGAGGTGAGGACCGCTGCCCTGGGTTTTTTCATCCAGCTCCACCTTCCCGAGGGGAGGAGGGACTTTGTCCTTATTTAGACTTGATCAGAGGTGTCATGGCGTCGGTGCATGATGGGAACTTCTTATCTGCAAGGCTAATTTCATCGTAATGGGAACATAAAGGGCAACAGGTTACATTCGGGCGCTGGAGATTCTCGCCTTTCCTCACCTTTCTTTGCGTGTCTCCGGGACACTTATCATGCCAAAATGTGTGGTTTCCTGTCAGTCTGGAGGTTCCTGCTTTCCTTTGTCTTCCCGAGGACCCCCGCTGGTTACAAGATGAGTGGTTTCCTGCCGTCTGGCGCCTGACCCCCTTTCTCTGCTCCTACCTAGCTACCTGCCTGCTGTAACAACATCAGAGTGAATTGTGTATCTATTGGAAGAAAGAGCATCATATTCAGAGGAGGAAAGAGTGAGAGGCGCTGAGGCCCAGCGCATCTGTTCTTAAGCTCTGTTTTTTTAGAGGAGTACATATGTCACGTGACAAAAAATGGATCAAGGGCATTGTAAACAATTTTGGTCCGAGCAAATGGCAGAACAAAGTTTCCCTTTATGGAGATCGGGACCAAGAAAGAAGCTACTTTGTGAGGCTGGGGGGTGGGGGTGAGGGGTGGGGGGAGCAAACCAAGAAGTTAGTTTCATGCATCTTACATGTGAAATTTTGAATACTGCTTAGATAGCCAGTGGTCTTGTAGAAGTTTGTGTCTTAAGTTTTAGGTCGATGTTCAGGCTGTTGATTTAATTTTAGTCCTCAGAAATAGATGGACTCTAAAACCATGAGGCATAAGTTGTGTTTAGTGTGAGTTGACTCGAGTAGAAATCCAAGACTGAGCCCTGGTCTTCTCCGACATGTAGAGTTAAGGAGAGTGAGGACAGTAATGTAAGAGCAGGCTTTGGAGAGAGTGAATCAGGGAGGACAAGTGAAAACTTTAACAAGCGTAGTGAGCTCTGTCAATTGACGACTGATACATAGAGTGGGGAGGCCAAAAATTACCATTGCGTTTGGCAGTCGAAAATAAGTAACCTGATGAGAGAAGTATCAGTGGAGGGTAAGTCTTTTTGCATTTGTTTAGAAAGTAGAAAGAGATCAGATGAAGACAGAAAACATTGGCAACTCTTACAAGACATCTTGCTGTAAAAGGAATAGTGAAATTAAGCAATACCTGGAGAAGTCTTCTATGGTAATGAGAGGATATTTAAAATGCAGCTACAGCATACTTGAATAATGATGGAAATGATCTAATGAAGGGCAAAAAAAGGTGTGGGAGAGTATCAAAAGCCTGGAGAAATATGATGAAACTGAAGGTAGCACTCCTGGACCCTGGAAGTTAGCAGTCATGAATTTAAGTTTAGATCAATCAGCAGCGGTGTGTGTATTTTTCAACCACCTTGAACAGAGAGCATAAAAGAATGTATTGAATTGTGGAATGTGACATTTGTTTGCCTGCCATCCTATTATAGACATGGAGAAATCGCCTCAGTGAGAAAATGCCTAATAAAAGCTAGATTTTCATTGTTCACTGGAAATTCCTGGAGATTGCAGACTAGCAAGGATTCTCAAGGGCAAACCTTGGAAGGATATGGTTATGACAAAGAAAAATGTTCTACCTATAGACAGATTTATTCTTAATGATGTGTACCCTTGACTCTCTGTCTTTGGAAGTTGTTTTGTGTGGGAAGGAGGAGGATGTTAACAGCAGAATGGAAATATTTGGCTAATTAATTTTTAATAAAATCTGTTCTGTCTGAGTGAGACTTAAACCAAGACATCATTTGACATTTGTGGTAAAATTTTATAGATAAAATGACATATGTATTCCACAATGTGCTGGCAAAGGTCTGAGTTCTCATGCCCTTAGACGCTATGGCTACAGAGAGAATTATTTTCAAACATTTCAGATTTTGTTGACTTACCTAGATTTTTATGTTTTTAAACCCAACACTCTTGCTTGAGTATTAAAACATTGGGATTCCAATAACTTTTCCAGAAATAATTTACAGAGCATACCTATTCTCTCCTGGGTCAAATATTCCTTCTGGAATTATTTATTCTGAAACTCTTTTTTTTCCCCACTGTGAACGTTCAAGTTTGTATGTGGTGCATATTCCAAAGCATTCCCCATTTTAGAAGAGAGAGGATTTTCCATGACTAACCGTGACTAACATGGCAAATCTGGAAGTAACAATTCTCTCTGTATTCATGGCAGACAGAGCTACTTACACTCATATGCAAAACACATGCCATGGGGCCAAATGATGCAGTGCTTTCTCTCAGTTCACATCCCCCCAAGTACCAACTTTCTATCGTCTCCTACACCCTATCACGACCGACCATCTCCAGCAGGCTTGTCCGTCTGGGGCTCCAGCTCACGGAGAGCACAACAGCCTGTTACCTTCAAGATGATGCTTTCTGAAGGAGTGTTTTCTTTTGTAATTCACTCACATTTGCATTTTCCTCTTATCTGTATCTTTAAACTATGACTGATATTTGGCTCTCATAACCTAAGGAATTATTTAAATACAAGGTTTGGGATAATTTAAAATATCAATAAAAATCCCAGGTTTTCTAAGAAATATGAAGATTTGAAGGAGAAAATGGCTATCCACAAACAAAATCTAACCCTTTTGAATGGTGGCTAAAAGCAGGCAGCAAGTTCAACGGGAGCATTCATTTACAAAAGAATGGGATATGACACGAATACTTCTTTAAATCCTTGCTTCTTTTTTCTGCCATCTCTTCATTCAAGTTTTGATTTTTGATGTGATACCATCCATCTCTGTTAATCTTGAAGAAAGCTTTCATTTTAAATTTTGAATAGGTAATAAACGCTCACAAATTTCAATCATCAAAAACTATTAAAAAGTGCACAGTGAAAGGTCTTCTTCTCCTATGGACTGAATATTTGTTTCCCACCAAATTCATATGTTAAGGTACTAATCCCCAACGAGGAGGTGTTTGAAAGTGGGACCTTTGGGAGGTAACTGGGTTTTGATGAGGTCATGGGGGGTGGAGCCCCCAAGATAAGGTTGGTGTCCTTATAAGTGGAAGAATAGACCAGAGCTCTCTCTCTCTGCCATGTGAGGTTGCAAGAACAGGGTGACCTGCAAACCAAGAAGGGTGCCCTCTCCTGACACCAGCTCTCCGAGAGCCCTGACCTTGGACTGCCTGCTTCCAGACCTGTGAGAAATAGATGTTTGTTTAAGGCCCCCAGTCCATGGTATTCTGTTATTACAGCCCAAACTGACTAAGCCACCTTTCCACCCTTGGTCCCAATCTGCTTGGTTAGCACCTCCACCCAACAAGTCAACAACTGTTATTATTTACTTTTCTTAAAATTTAATTTTATTTATGTTTTTATACAGCAGGTTCTTATTAGTTCTCCATTTTATACATATTAGTGTATATATGTCAATCCCAATCTCCCAATTCATCCCACCACCAACCCCCACCCCATATTTACTTTTTATTTACTTTTTTCTTTCTAAATTTTTTCTGTGTGTATATGTGTTTGAGACAGTACACATTATATATTCTGTTCCCCTCCTTTTTATACAAATGGTAGCACACTACACTCATTTTTTCTGCTTTTTTATTTTCACTTAAAAATTAGGATATCTTTTCCTATTAGGACAGAGAGAACTTTCTACTCCTTTATTTGTGCCTGATTAATATCTCATTGTAGAGAAATCTCAGTTGTTATTTAATTAGCATTAACCTTTTGCTAATAGAGATAATACTGCAATCAAAAATTTGTGCATCAGTTATTTTGCATATGCACCAATGTATGTGAACAAGAACTCCAAAAGAATTGCTGTCACCAAGATGTACACATATTAAATTTTTCTGAAAACTGTAAGGTCGCCCTGTCTAGTTGCTATACGACTTTACACTTCCACAATAATGTATGAGAATGCCAGTCCCCACTCCTCCAACCCACCCCCGCCCCGAAGACCTCCCTGTTGCAAAATTGGGGTTACCTAGTGGATAGACATGCACATAAGTTACAATATGAGTCCACATCATGAAAGAGGACTTTCCTTGGCTCTGCTCTACCAATATTGTGGGTTATTAAGCTTTTAGGATTTTGTCAGTCTATGGATTAAAATGGAATAAGACTGTAGTTCTAGTGTGTATTTCTCTTATGAATGAGATTTCGCATCTTTTCTTATTCCTAAGGGCACATTGCCTTTTCTGTGACTAATCTCTTCTGATCTTTTCTATTGACTTTCTTACCTCCTTGTAGGTGTTCTTTATATATTTGGGAGTAATTAAACGTGATATTAGTCATGGTATTTTGCTAGTTGGTCTTTGTGTTTAGACTGTGTTTTTTTTCTTTTGTCATGTAGTAGCTTTTGATGCTCATGTCATTAAATTTATCAAGCTTTTTTATGACTTCTGAATACTTGTGTCAAATGTATAAAGACCTTCCACTCTCAGTATATGAAAGAAATCACCCATGTTTTCCTTTCTACTTTATGGATTCTTATATTTAAATCATTACCACATTTGGAATTCATCTTTGTGCAAGTATGAACCTAGCTTTTTTTATCCCCCAGAGCTCAACACAGTCATTTCAAAACACACTTGTTGACTATTATGTCTGCCCACTTCACATTTACTTGAATTCTTATATTAGAATCAGTATCTAAATTCTTCATTCTATTACATAGATCTATCTCTACACAGTTTTCATAATTTAAGTTTATTTGCTAAGTTAAATATATTAGGAAAGGGCCCCCTTTATTGCTTTTCTTTTCCAGAAGTTTAATTTTAAAAAATTATGTATGAATTTGGTATTAATTTATGTAGTTAATAAATAGCATATAAATTGAGATTATCCTACAGTCATTAACCTACTCAGGGAAGATTATTGATTTTTTTCTATTATTTCTGTTTGTTTAGTTTTTTATGTTCCTTCAGGACAGATTTATAAAGTTTTTAGTATGGCTCCAGATATTTCTCATATACTCCTAGGAATTTTATTTTTGTTGAGCCTGTTTTTCATTGTATTTTCTATAGGTTTTATGTTTGATTACTATTGATTTCTGTAAGTTAATATTATACTCTACTATATCCTGAATGACTGACTATTCTGAGGGTTTTTTAGCTGGTTCTCTTGTCTTTTCTCAATATATAGTCACATAATCTGAAAATAGTGGCATCTCCTCATTTTTACTTTTCATGTTTTTATTTCTTTTCCTTGACTAGTTGGGTAGGCTAATTTTAGTATCTTAATTAGTAATGATAGTATCTTAGTTCAGTGCTAAATTATAGAAGTTATAGATGTTATTTCTTATTTCTGATGTAGAAAAGATATTTCATGTGTTTCACTATCAAGTACAGTATTAGTCTTAGTAAGAAAAGTTTTTATCACATTGAGAATTTTCATAATTTTTAAACTGAGTATTTTAAAATCAAAAATGAATGTCAAATTTTAAAATTCTCAGAATCTACAAAGAGATTATATTTTTCCTAAACTTATTTTTTTTCCTAAACTTATTAATGAATGTTTTTAATGTTCCACTTACTTTTCATCCTACTCATCTACCTGTAAGTATGGGGAAACTATTCTAAAATAAACTCCTTTATTTGTAGATATTCTTATTTGAAAATCTCTTACCTTTTTCTTCATTTGATCAAAATAAGGTAAAACATGGTTAGAGGGTCATGCCATAATGGGTATGAAATATGTGTATATCTGAATATGTGTGTGTGCTTTTATTTATTTGTTTGCTTACTTTGCTTTGAGCTCTGGTAATGCTTAGTCTAAAATTCTAAACCAACGGAAATGAAGAATTACATTAGAGAAGCAGAAGAAATTCACTTATCAGAAGGGAGAAAAATACTTTCATATCACACTCTAGTCCCAGATCAGGGGGTCGGGAAGTGCTAAGGACAATAGAATAACACAGATACATTTGGAAGGAAAGGATCAGTTTTACATTAATAAGGCCTGTGAGCCTTAGCTTTTCGGTACAGAACCATCATATTTGCAAGCTATGAACATCTGATAGAGCCATAATATAGCAAATAGGCACCATTGTCAACATCATCAAAATGGTTCATGGGGTATGTAAGTGACATGTGCTCTCCCAGTAAAGACTATGACTTAGAAGAGAAAAAGATCTTAAAGTAAACATGGAAGAGGAGTGGTGGGCAAAATAACACTGGGCAGTAGAAGTGTGCATGGTGCTTCGTGTTCCCTGAGAATATGCACCGGGCACTGCTTTTCTACCTTCTATCTCCACATCCTCCCCTCCATCTCCAAGAATTTTGTTGCTTCACAAGCTCTCTGACTAAAGCTTGATGGAACAAACCTTCCTGTAGTGATCTAGGTCATTACTAGAGATTCCTTTTTGTTTGTTTCTTTGTCAAGTTTGGCAGAAATGGATGTCACACTCTAATATAAATCCTCTGGGAGTATTTAATAGAAGAAACACATATGAAGGCATAAGCAGGGCAGAAGGAAAGAACAAAGGATACTTCATGTCTATGGTGCTGATAACAGCAGAGCAAATGCAACCCCAGGTGCAAATGACAAGAATAAAGGATGTTCACCATACATTAGAGAACAGAATTGAGTAGAAAAGGGCAGTTGAAATAAAGAACCCCACTCAATGAACAGAGTTAGTCTGTGTGTTATGGGAACCTGGGGAATAAATGTCCAGCCTCACTTAGTAACTTTGTAACAGGCAAGAACAAGTCTGACTCCATATTGGATCAGCTCCTTTTACTGTAATCTTTATACTCCTTTGCTCTTGCTACAAGTTACGAATGTTGCCTTTAGCCTGAAATACATCAGAATAGGCTATTCCCAAGGCTCTGACCTTTAAAGGCATAACATTTTTCATTCATATAGAGATAAAAAGTTGCAGAACAGAGAATAACATTGGTCTTGTTGGAGGTTTGCAGGAACATGGTGACCTAACCTACGTGGACAGCTGTGAGAAGAAAGGCTTCCGACACCAGGAAGTTTGTTCCAACCAGCCACGCCCCCTCTCATTTTAGTATAACAGATCCCTGACTTCTAACTCTGGGAAGATGGTTCTTTGGGACACTAGTCCATCAGCTCCTCAGTCTGCGGGCTTTCTGAATAAAGTCACTACTCCTTGTCCCAACAACTGTTCTCTTGATGTATTAGTCTGTTGTGGGGCAAGCAGTAGGAGCTTGGACTCAATAACAATTTTATTCTTCTCCTGGGCCAACCATTGGCTAAACCCAACTGGAAGTGAGAAATCAAGGGATTTCTTGATTTCTCCTAGTTGGGTCCACAGGTCAGCCTCCAAGGCAGAAAGGGGAGTGTAGAGCAGGGGAAAATGGATCTGGGGTTGTACACAGAATATATCCTGCACACCCTGTGTCCCCCAACTGGTTTCTCAGCCGAGGTAAATAAGAGCTAGGAACATAACAAGGATAAATACAGTAGGTGAGAAAAAAGACCTTCTTACAACAATCCACTGCAGCACAAAAGCTGTCTTCAGGAAGACAAAAAACAAACAGTAAGTGTAATGTCCTGTGTTATATGTAATCTTACTTAGCATTTGTGAAGCAAAATAAAGCATACTGCTTAGAAGAATGCATTTTCTTTACTTTTCTTCAAATGTGAAAAGTTGCTTTCTAACTCCTTCATATTTTAAAAAAGGTCCATGAATTACTTATAATGTGGCTTAAGATGTTTGAGTGAGTATAAATGAAATATTCAGAAATTGGCTACTGTTAAAGGTTTCACTGCAGAACCTTTCTCTTTAAAAGTTTTTTTCTTTTTAAAATCTCTGATTTAGCTCATACCTCTCCTAGCCTGAAACATACAGCCACAGATAGAAAAATTATACTTCCTTTAGGCCATCCCCAACCCTCCTTCTGCACACGTAACGCAGCCAATGTGTAACTGAAAATAAACTGTGTGAAACGTTGTCCTCAGCATTTTCTCATACCTGGTATAAGACATAATTCCTTTAACTGCTAGCAAAAATAATATATCTTCTCAGGGAAACAGGTAAGCTAATGATGTATTTGGTTATCCTTTTGAGTATTGCGATATACAAAAAGGATTGATATTTCTCCTTTGAAGTTTGTCTCTAGTCCCCAAAAAGTGTTACATAAGTGGAACCGATTTTAAATTCAACTAGGACTCTTTACAGTGTACAATTGTACTTCCTGGAGAAAGAGCAAAAGCAAAAAACAAAACAAATAACTTCACTGTAAAATACGGAAATGGCTCAAGCATGGAAAATAATAACTTAAACATATTTTGTGAAAATTTTGCAAAATTAGTAGACAGGTGAGAAATACTACAGAGCATCATGAAAGAAAGTCCATTGTCACTTGGGAACCAAGAGAGCTGTGTGTAAAGCGTCCATTGGCTGCCCTTCTCCAACACACTGAACTTGGTTCTCTCAAGTGAGTCTGTTCGACATCTTATTGGATCTCTGAAACTATGCAAAAAATTTTCAAAGAGGTAAAATGATAACCGTCATCCAAATATAAAACGACAACCTGTCAAAGTTTTCATTTAACTCATTGATTTATGAGCAATTCAGTCAGATGTTAAAACCAGTTTAAACGAGAATTTGAGCTATAAAAGATTATATTCTCTACCAGACAGGTTTCATTTGCATTGCCAGGAACAGGAATCATTTGCCTTGCTACAGACAGGTAACATTTGCATTGTAATCAGTCTTCTACAACGTGAATTCCATCTCTTCAAAATCATTAAGTAGCCTGGTCATACGAAGACATTCAAAAGTGTGGATCCGTAAGTAATCAGCCAATTTCTGGTGGGTCCACTAGGCACTGAAAATGACATTCCCCTGAAAGGATACACAGAATTCTTGGACAATTCTTCCTGAAAAGGCATTATGATGAGTCAAATCCACCTAACGAAGACTCACTTGCAAAGTCAAACTTATATTCCTTTGAATAAAGATATTTCCCCGTATTCTGGCCTTATTAAAATATTCAAAGAATTCTTTATCGTTACTTTTCAAAAAAACATTGACTCTGCCTCCCATAGATTCTATCAATATTGATTTTGAAAGATGTACGAGTAGAAAGTTCTCTGTTCTCTGCACTTATCTGACGGTGTTTGTTGGCAGCAGCCAGCAGAAAAGGGGTGTCCCACATCAGAGTGCAGCTGGGGTTCTGTGGCTCAGAGCCCAGTTACCTAATCAATGCCCATTCTCCTCTGTTTCAATATGTGAACTTCTGTATCACTCCAAGTGGGCATCTGCTGAGTTAATAAACTACCTTTTCTATTCAGCTGCTTTGCAGATCAGGGAAGCCAAAACAATGGAAAATAAAGACAATTGCCTATGACCTCCAGAAAATTTCATAAACATGGGGCTGATGAACTGGAAAACATTTCTACCCATAATGTTCCTTCTTCCTGTTCAGTGTGTGCACCTGACGATTGGATCAGAAAAGATGATGGAGTTTGTGACCTTAGTAAAATGGTGTAGCAGCTATAACATCTTTAGACTGACTACCTCTGAATTTCATGAGAGAAGAATAAATCAATGTTATTTTGACCCTGTGTTAGCATCAACTAAATGTAATTACCAACTGATCTATGCCCACATTTCTTTAAGGTACTCTAAGTCATCCACACTGAGTCATTTTATCATCACATATCATCACTTTTTAGAACAGAAATTCTGCCATATTCTAATGTGAAAAATATTGGATGAGGAAACTAAACAGATGGCTAGGGTAGGTGACAGATATTTGGAACTTTTCATGAATATAACTTGGCTGTGGTACATTTGTAAATAAGTTCTCTCACTCTCACAGGCATGTTGGCCAGTTCTCCTATTCTTTTTGATTCAACCCTTGGTCTAAAGTGAAATTCCAGGCTCTACGGAGACATCCTGTGAAACGTGAACCAACAATGCTTCAATAAGCTCCTTTCTATAGGATCCCCAGCATAACTTATTTTTTCCCCATTCTCCTCCTTCTTGAACTTTTAATTATAGAAAATTTGAGACAGAGGAAGAAGTATAAAGAAACATCATGTAGTTATCCCACCTCAATAAGTATCAATATTGCATTTTCTATACCCCTCTCCACCTCATCCCTTCCCAGAGTCAGTCTGAAGCAACTGTTAACACTGTTGTTCATTCATATTTGTTTTAGCATGTGTCTCTAAAATGCAAAAATTCCTTCTATTTTTTTTAACTTAGCCAGTTTCATGTTTCCACGTAACATTTTAAACAGTAATCCTTTAATATTCTTTCACTATTTTTTCTTAAAAAATTTATAAAATTGAATAGGCAGAGCGCACGGGATATTCAGGATGGGGAAATGCTATATAATACTGTACAGTATTTACTGTATAATGCTATATCGGTGGAGATGTGTCATTATACATTTGTTCAGACCACTAGAATGTACAACACCAAGAATGAACTCTAATGTAAACAACGGATTTTGGGTGATAAAGATGTGTCAATATAGGTTCATCAGTTGTAACAAATGTATCACTATTGTGAGGGTGGCACATTTGGGGTACCAAATGGGGGTGTCTATGTATGTATAGTGGTGGGGGCAAATGGATGATTTCTGTACTTTCTTCTCCTTTTCGAGGTGAACCTAAAACTGCTCATTAAAAAGAAAAAAAGACTGTTAAAAAATAGTAATAACTGCAATGGAATGCAACAGTTTAACTTTAAATCTATGAGTTGCTAATGTATGTAACACAAGCCAAAAGAAATCAAAACTCATTGGTTATTTCCAGGGGTCTGAAGTCAAATGTTCTAAACTACAGGCCATGGGTCTAATCTGCCCCAATGCCTGAATCTGTAAATAAGGTTTTACTGGAACATCGCAGCCCATTTGCTGACATGTTGTCTGTGACTGCACTCCCTTTACAAGAGCAGAGTTGGATAGTTGTAACTGAGAATGTATGGATTGCAAAGCCTAAAATATTTATTCTCTGGCCTTTCGTAAGAAAAGTTTTCTGATCATTTTTCTAAGCAGTCAAGTCATTCCTTTGAAAACTAACAGAGTTGTGGCGCACGGGCTTAGTTGCTCCACGGCACGTGGGATCTTCCCGGATCAGGGCTCGAGCCCATGTCCCCTGCATTGGCAGGTGGATTCTTAACCAATGAGCCACCAGGGAAGTCCAATATAGTACTTTTTAAAAAGGGGTTTTAATTTATTTCAGAAAATATACATTTTTCTTGTAGAAAAGGTTATTCCACTATAGAAACATTAACACGCAAAACCACTACAAATGCAGTATTCTATGGGCTATATCTTATCAGTAAATTTTATAAGTAATTGGGCAAATGCCAAAGCATTAGGTACTGGGGAGTAAGAAGACTCAAATCTGGGGTGCCACCACCCCGATTTCAAGAGCAGCGTGTGTTTTTCAAATCCATATTTCATCTGGTCTTTGCTTCTCATCCATCCTCTGTGTCTGCCTTTCTCAGGAAGGCTCAGATCCTCCGCTTTCACACCCTACCGGCTGGCTGTGCCCCGGCTCCCGCCCTGGACCCTCTGCACACCTGGGTGTGCCTGCTCTCCCTGTGCCTCACCAGCTTTGCCAGGGAGCTGCTGTATCGTGCACTGCTCGCTGTACCCCAGAGTGCCTAGACCCTTCTGGTACATGAAGTACACCCTCATCACCATGAGTGCACGCCCATCCCCTTACCTTATATCCTGTCTCTAAGCCAGGCTTGGGGGTGACTGCAGTGTACATTCAGCTATGTGAGGTGCTGGGATCAAAGTGAAGTTCCCAACTTTTGAAGTTGCAGGCTTGAGGGGCAGACAGCGATTTAAACTCGGGTCACCTGACTTAAAGGGGGGGCTGATTGATTTAAAGCCAGGGCAGCTGACTTAAAGCCTGCGTCCCTCAGCTGCAGGACGAGACCAACTTTGGGGATGCACGGGTTCGCTCCAAGCCAGCACTGCTGTTCAGGAAGAGCTTCCAGTAGCACCTTAGTGCAGGGAGACTTGGTGTGTTGTCTTGCTGCTGCCCTCAGAGGGGGGCCACCTGCTCTTCTGGAGGAGAATCAGGGAGGGGGAAGTGCAGAGTCCCGGCTGGAGTAGCGGCACCCCTTGTCTGATGGCAGGGAAAGGGGGCCGGGCCTGTGCGGTGTCCTGAGGTTGGACTCACCAGGTCGACTCAGCCTCTCAGCCTCCTAACCTCTCCCCACACACCCCACAAGAGTTTCCAATAATATGTAATTGCGCCTTAGGTTCTCGGTCTTCAAACTCATACCCAGGCTCCCAGGTCCCTTGATTCAGCCAATTCCTCTGTGCTCTTTCCTCTATTAGATACGGTCCCAGAGGGAGGGGCTGGGGGATGGGACTGGAGGGACCCCGGCAGTACTGACCTCAGCTGACTAAAGAGATCCGGGGCCTGCGCTATCACACACACACAAAAAGAAAACTAACAAATAAGGGGAAGAAGTGAGCATTTATCCTGTCTTTCCTTCATGAATACTGCCTCAAATTTACCGAATATTTATGAGGGGACGTTTTCTTTATAGACGCATTCTAGCTTATACATGAAAGTGAAATGATAAAATTAGAATGACTCTATTTCTCCACTTCTAATGAAATAATAGATCAAATGATATAAAGATCATCAGGGCTAACACCATAGAGAAAGAGGCAGCTACTCATTATGGCCTTTCTGATGGAATTTAAAGAAGCATCTGTGATGTAGTCTTGCAAAGAAATCAACCCCAAATCTGATCAAAACTCTAAATCTAACTACGAATTTACAAGAAAAACCTCTTTGAAAAGAAACACATGAAGCCACGTCAAGTGGATTCATCAGTAACATCCAGACTATGGGAAACTCTATAGGTAAAACAACCCAGTAAGTGTATATATATGTACTTTATATGTGTGTATAGTACATGCAATTTCACTCTCATATTCCATGTAACATCGTCTTAAATAGTTAATAAATCATCATAATTTTTGCTAATATTCATTGACTATTCCTAATACATCAGATGTCCTTTCTAGTGATATCATTGGAAAGGGCATTTGACATGTTAGAAATAGTCAATATATATTAGAAAAATTATTACGCTTTATTAACTTTAAGAAAGCCATCTATAGGATATGAAAATGAATCGATTCTTTTATGATTATAAACTAATAAAATAAAATGGAAATTTCCTTCTACATATCAGATTAGTTTTTAAAATGTGTGGTCAGATTTCTCCAATAATACTAATTATAATATGCTTTAAGGTAAATGAATTATTTACTGTTGAGAGAGCATAGAGTTTTAGGCAGACATCCAATTAACATGCTATATTTTGCACAAGTTAAATCTATAGATGATGTTTCAAAGAACGAGGGCATCTGACATATTAGGCATAAGCAAAATAAACTTGTAGCAAGATAGTTTGTCACATATAAGTAATATATTATCTCTTAGAGTCTGAAACAATGTTTTATGGTTATGCAGAAATAATAATATCAACAAACACTCTAATGGCCATTTATCTAATCCCTTTTGTGATATACCAGGCATGGTAAGCTAGATTTCACTTGTTCTCTGATATCTTAGAAATCACCAACAGAAATTACCATCAATTTTATATGTATTATGGGAGACATAACACACATCCTTCATTATAGGTACCCGTTTCTCCCCAACCACCAATCAACACCAATCCCAGCATATATGGTTGCTTTAAAAACAGCATTAGAACCATATTCCACAAACTAATTTGAAGATACCCAGTTTAGGAATAGAAGTTTGACCAACATGGAATTGAGCATTGCTCTCCTGGAAGTTTAGATTGGGATCAGAAATAAACTGAGCTAATCAACTGAATCAAAACTGCAAATAAACTCTGGACTAAGTGCTGATGAGTAAGCTTAGTAATCTAATGCAAGATGTTCAGGGAGAAGACATGGCTCTATTTACTAACATTTATTGCATTCTTATCATATACGCGTAGTGTATTTTGTAGACTTATTCAACACTCAGTCTGAATATAACCAATTAATTTCTCTTTCTCTCCCATAGGAGCTATAAAACTAAAGAATTTATTACTCAGCCTCTCTGCAGCTAGGCTACGCATTTAAATCCATTCTTGCTGATGAGATATAAACTTTATTCTTCTCCAGAGGATCTCCTTTTGCTGCTGGGCTAATCCTCTTCTTCCTGCGTATGAAGTCAGATATGCAGGCATGCATATGCATGGGCAGTGTTTATCCTGCTCTAAGGATAAGAGAAGTCACGTACAAAGAATGGTCCAGCAAAAGCGTAGAGGCAGACTGGTTCTTTGATAGCATCATTATCCCCCTCTAACCACTTGCTGAGCAAAATAAATCAATCGGGTTCTCTGTTACCTCCAGCTTTAATTTATATGGATCTCAGTACTTCTGCGAATTCTATGAACTCAGTCGTCTCAGCTACTATTACTTGTTAGGAATTGTTATTTTCTCCATTTCACAGATAAAGAAAATGAGGCATGAAGTAGTTAAATCACTGCATTAAAGTCACAGTTCTAGTCTGTAGGAGGCCAAGGACTGGAACCCATATGGTCTGATTCTAGAGCCTTTGGTCTAATCACTACATGATGCTTCCATTTACCATGACAACTGAGGAGAAATGGAGAAAGAAGGAGATATCTCGGATCTTCTGTGAGACAAAATGGGGTGAATTTAATTCCACATTTCCCGAAGCCCGTTGGAGTTTGCTTGGTTTTGGCGTATGGAATCTATGAGAGCAATATCTTAATTCATGAGATATATTTTCTTCATCTGCAAATTATAGTTATGACTAGATATCAACCAGCGTTGTAAATGAGATAACATATGTATGGTGGCTAAACTAGTACATGCCAAAAGCAATGTAGTCCCAATGGAGTTTCATCCGATTCTCAATAGAATAAAAAAATCTTATAGAAGCCCTGCAAGCAGATTATTTTTAATCTATTAAATCTTTGCTACTCTCATTGTTGTCGGGATCAAAAACTGTGGAATCACTATTGGATTACTGCTAGCCACATTAAGATACTTTGAATCCTTGGTTTATTCTTCACATTGGACTTTAAATCAAAAGATCTACCTTATTAATCTCGAGTTAGTATTTTTCAACCTACAATCCCAACAAATATCATCTTAGTCACCTACTTTGGGGTGACGCTCCCTCCCTTTTTGGACCTCCAAGGAGCCTTTCTGTGCATGTGTAGTTGGGAAGGTCTCCTTGATTTCGAGAATGAGGAATATGTGGTCTCTTATCTTTTATCTGGGCAGCGTTCAGCTTCTCCTCCCTCTTGCTAATCAGCCTGGTGCCCATCTATCTCCTGCCTCAAGTGTAGAACTGGGCTCAATTCTGAATACAGCCTGGGCAGTGGGAATTTATAGTGAAGGAATTGGGGGCAGGCGGTCAGTAAATGGAAAGTCGCTAAGAGGAAACATCAGGGGTGAGGGGCCACCTGGCTAGACTGACCTAACAGGCTTGACGGTGTCCAGGGTGATGAGATATCAAGGGTGGGGATTCTCACTAAACTCACTTAGCATTTGCTAAAATTGGATGATGCAAGGACAAACACAGAAGTCCAAAGGTCAAGGCCTCACTGAAAATAGGGTTCAGAGGAGCCTGATTGAAGTTTGATCAAGAAGAGAATCTTTGTCAAAACCCCGTATATAAAATAGATTTTTAAAAGTATAGCTGTATGAATTAGGACACAGGGAGGCTTAATTCACCACACATTTGAGCACCCCTTCCTCTGTGGTGTTCACTGAGATGCACATGTTGAAACCCCAGAGGCCCACCTGTATGAGAAGTTTTGACATATTGATAATGCTGATCGTGGAGTTCATCAGACTTAGTTGTGATTTCTCTCTTCAGCTTTTTCTGGGTATTGACAAAATTACTGAGACACCAGAAGCCTCAAAATTTCCTCATCTAAAATGTGAATAATGCAACGTACGGCCTAGGACTTGTAATTACAACAAATAATTCATCAACTAATCTATTACTTAAGATGATAATTGCAGTTAGTGGGTTTTCTATCAACACAATGACTTTAAATATTAGGGAAGAATTTTTACTAAAAATATAAGCAAGCAACTTACAGCAAGAAATGATTATTTCAAATGGTTTTACCCTGTAAGTTTAGATATACAGTTTTTAAAAAATTGAGGAATAAAGTGAAATGAAGGATGGAGTTCGTGTTTGATAGTTAATGAAATATAAGGGATGAAAACAGAGGTGAAGTGAAGGCGATGTAAATGGATCAGGACCTTGTGCCGCAGTGAGGTTCCTTGTACGTTTATTTTAAACGACTTCCTTGATATTGATCTGAAATTGAAACCACTAGGTGGCGTTTCGGGGGCCTCCAAGGAACTCTGTTTCTTTATGTCTCAGCACAGAAAGTTCAGCGAGAGGCAAAGTGATAGATAAGAAGTGATTTATTAGAATAGGACGCTAATGAGGCTCACAAGCAGGCAGGTGAGTGTTGGTCTGCCCCAAGTACTTAGCGGGCTACGTTTTTATAATCAAAGGAAAAGTGGGGAGAGGGAAAGACCACCTTCTTCCCCATTCTTGAGTAGACATTGCACTTGCATCATCAGCTCCGCCTCCAGGTTGGGCAGGGGAGTTTTCTTGTCCCTACATGGTCAAGCCACGACTGACACGGCCCTGTGGAAAAATGATTTCAGGTCTCAGTCCAATGAGGGCCCTTCACTTTGAAATGTCACCTTTCCATAAATTATTGTTTTTTATGTGTGCAAAGAGCATGTCCTAGGGGTCATTAACTTACTGAGCTCACTGGGCAGGATGTGGGTCTCATGCCACCATTGTTTTATTGTGTTGAGGCATGTCTCATGCTTCTGTTGCATGGTTTTGTTGCTACGCAAACTGGCTTGGTGTTGTGGTTAAACAAACCTCTTTCTTGAGTGATCATTAGCTTACTGTGATCTCCTAAAGCCCCCTCATGTTCCCTTTCTATCTGCAATCCCCTAATGGGGTTTCGGAGCTAATTATTTGATTATCCTACTCTATCTCTATCATTATGGAGTATACTTTCAAGGAGTTTAGAGTCAAATGGAGAAAACAGACTTGAAAAGATACAATGTCAGTACAATGTTTTAAGTAATGCACACTGTTAACACAGCATGGCTTTCTGTGGAGGACTTACAAAAAATGTATTAAAATAATGTGTTGAAATATTGAATGAGATGAGATATTACCTGAGCCAATTTTTAAAGCATGGGTATGCCAACTGGGGTTATTATTTCAAAGAATGTAATTCTCTCCAAATTGTTCAAAGAGAAAGGGATTTGTCATGGACCATTAAATGATATTTAATCATTGGGAGTACTGATGAAGTAGACTGTAGTCTAAGCTTCCAGAACAATTTCCCAAAACTGTACTGCAGGACTGGGTTGTTAATTGAGTTGCTACACCTGTTATAATCAGGAAGCCATCTGCTGATCTGAGAAATTATCAGACAAGTATTCACTCTAGAACCATACTGTTCTGCTACCATCAGGAAGCAGCCTGAATCAGGAGCTACATCTGTCTTTGTATTGTAACAAAATCAATGTCTTATAATCTGCCATTCTTTCTCTCCCTAGTTATTAAGTTCTGATCTCAAGACTTATAAGATGAATAGACTTACATGAGAGGCGAAAGTGTTAGGGAAATATCACTTTAATTTTCCGGCTTCCACAATTCAAGAAGACATACTAGAGAGAGAGGTTGGAACAAATGTTAAGAAATCACATACACAGTATGAATTATCCATGAGAAATAGGGAAAGAGAAATAGCAGACTGAAGAAACAGCAAGCAAATGTATCGGGATATGGAATAACATGAAGTATGTAAAAATATAAACAATGATATTACAGCATTAAGTACAACAGAGAAAGTGACTAGAAAACTGGAATAGGTAGACAGAGGCTACAGTGTAGAGGGTTTTTATTACAAAACCAAAATATCTTGTTCCATGGGTGATGAGAATGTTCCCTCTCAGAATAGATGGCATATGACAAACACTGTGCCTCTGAATATATTGTCTTAGGAGTGGAAAAACATTTTCCCCTCATTCAATCCACTTTTTACACACTCTTTTCTTGAAGGTATTTTCTGCCTATAACTGATACAATGCAGTGTAAATTATTAAAACATAAATTATGATTCTACTTTTAAGAAAAAGCCAGCTTTAGGGTTATATAAACCTGTATGGATTCCTGCTTTCATTTAATATTTAACCTCTGAGGATTATGAATTTCTTTGCAGGTATATTAAAGCATGGGATATATATTTCCCTCAACACTTTTAAGCAGATGTTATCAATAGAGTTTTCAGAACATAATATATTTTCTGAAAGATGAGAAAATTGAAAATATAATTAAGGAAAAAATATCCCATAAAAATGAACAAAGAATTCTGAAAAGGAACCAAATTGAACCTTAAGAATGAAGAATATATTAAGATAAAATGTCTCACTTCCAGCTAGGTGGTAAGGGCAGATCTCAGTGCAACAACTAGAAAACATAGATGCATTACAAAAATAATATTTTTTTCTTACAAAGCTAATATTTTGAAGACATCAGAAGTCTGGAGAAACCACAAAGACTAGATGAATTAAAATTCTAGAGAGTAAGAGACCTTCTGAGATAAGCTGATGACGGCTGGCTATTTCCTTCCCTAAGGGTGTTTACTTACGCTGTGCTCAAGAAAAAGACCAAGCTTGGTAGCCTTTAGATGGTCTCCAAGCATCTCCACCACCTGATCCTCAGGCCTTTGTGTAATTACCTCCCCTGGAGTGTGGGATGTATCTGCTGACATAAAATAGAACATGGCAGAGTGATGTGACGTGGCTTCTGTGATCAGGGTTTGAAAAGAGGTTGCTTATGTTTCAGATTCTTCCTCGATCATCCATGGGGAAACCAGAAGCTCTTCATAAATCATTCCTGTGCAAAGACTCATCTAGTAAGGGCCCTTGGCCTGCCAGTAACCAAGCGAGAAGGCTTAGAAGTGGATCCTCACCCACAGCCAAGTTGTCACAGGAGACCACTGCTGTAGGTATATTAACATATGACCGAAAATTCATGTGAGATCTTAAGAAGGAGGCGCCAACTAAGAGATGCCCAGGTTTATGACTCACATTCTTATGAGATAAAATAGCTTTGTTTTTGAAGCTGCTAAATTCTGGAGTTATTTGTTATGCAGCAATAGACAACTAGTAAAAACAGTGATTAATTCATCAAAAAGATATGACAATCCTAAAGGTGTATGCAATTTATAAATTGCAAAATAAAGTTTCAAAATAAATGAAGCAAATGTTATACAACTGTAGGGAAAAACAGTTGAAGACACAATTATAATCTGAGGTTTCAGCACCCTGCTCTTAATAGTTTAAAGAACATCTATGTAGAAAACCAGGAATGATTTATAAGACTTGAACAACCCTATCAAACAGACTTGACCTAATTGACATTTATGGAACAATCCACTCCAAAACATCAGAATACACATCTTTTTAAAGTGAACATGGGATATTTAACAAGATAGAGCATATTTTTTTGCCATAAAACAAGTTGAAAGGATTCAAATTATACAAGGTGTCTTTTCTCACCAAAGGAATTGATATAAAAATCAATAACAGAAAGGTAACTAAAAAAAAACCCTCCAGGGCTTCCCTGGTGATGCAGTGGTTGGGAGTCCTCCTGCCGATGCAGGGGACGCGGGTTCATGCCCCGGTCCAGGAGGATCCCGCATGCCGCGGAGCGGCTGGGCCCGTGAGCCATGGTTGCTGGGACTGCGCGTCCGGAGCCTGTGCTCCGCAACGGGAGAGGCCACAGCAGTGAGAGGCCCGCGTACCAAAAAAAAAAAAAAAAAAAAAAAAAACCCTCCAAATATTTAGAAACTGGAAAGTATACTTCTAAATAACCTACAGGTCAAAGACAACTTTGAAAAAAAAATTAGAAGTATTTTTAACAGAATAAAAATGAAAACACAACAAATCAAAATTTGTGCAATGTAATTAAAATACTTTCTAGAGGGATGTTTAGAGCACTAAATGCCTATATTAGAAAAGAAAAAGGTATGGAGTTAATGATCTGAACTTTCTCCTTAAGATATAGAAAATGAAGAAGCAATTATATATTAAGTAAGCAGAAGAAAGGAAGTACATAATCAATGTAAGAATAGAATTCATGAAATATATAAAACATTGCCAAAACATATATAAAACATTACCTGCAACAGCTTTAAAATGTTTATTATGTTCAAGCAATCTGATAGCTTCTTTGACATAGATTTTGTAACATTGAGTAAACCTGAACAAATTTCAAGACTGCTTTCCTTCAGATGATGTTACTGACAATAATATAATTAGGCAGATTAAATGATAAAAGTAAAATGAATCCCACCTAATTTAAAAAATAAAATATACTAGGAAATAATTTCTTACTGCATTTAAAATCATAATAGAAATTAGGACTTATTTGGAGCTGACATATAACAAAAGCACTCCAATATTTGTGGGCTGCAGTTAAAGTAATGCTGAAAGGAAATGTATAGGTTTAATATGAAAAAAGCTGAAAGTTAATGAATAAAAATAGGAAAGTAAAAGGAAGGAAAAACAAAAGTTCAGGAAAAAAATAATGAAACAAACATATCATATTTAGAATCATATTAGCCAAAGTTTATTCTTAAGCATAAAATACACAGGATCAACTTCTAGCAGGGTTCATCAAGGGAACATAAGTGATAATATAAACAAACTCCATTAGGAGTGAAAAGAGGACATAATGCCAGATGCTGGAGAAATAAATGTGATAAAAAGATATTATTAACTTGATGTCAATGCATTTTGAAGTTTACATGAACTGGACAATTCCATTACCAAAATTAACTGAAGAAGAAATATGAAACCTGAAGTAGATAACCATTGTAGTAATTGAATCAGTAGTTTAAAAATCTTCCAACAAGTGCAAACCAACTCACAAAAGGCATTACCAGTGGGTTCTAAAAACATTTAGAGAATAAATTGTGATATTAAATCCATTGTCCAAAGAAAAGGAAAAGTGAAGAATCTACAGTTTATTTCATGAGACTCATGTAGCATTGATGTCAAAATCAGTAAAAAATATTGAGATGAAGGCCTTATAAATAAAACTCAATGATAAACACAGATCAAAAATTCTAAGCAGAACATTAGCTACTAAATGTAGCAATTTATTGAGAAATAAATATACTTCATGGCCAAATGAGGTTTAATTGAAGGAATGAACTTATTAAATATTAAAATATTAGAAAATAAATCAAGTTGTCATTATTTTCACAGGTATAATGATTTTGGTAGAAATTTAGATGAAAGTATAGATAAAAAATTAAGATTGGAGAGTTTAGCAAAGATTTTAGACATTCAATGTACAAGATCAGTTCAGTTACTTTTCACCTACCAGGAGAATATAGAGAACATAATTTTTTAAAGACAATATTTATACCAGCACCCCAAATTTTTTAAAATCTGAGGATTTAATCTAACAAAACCTATATAATACTTTGATGTATAAAATTCCAAAATATTATAGGAAAACACTGAAAAGCCCAAAATAGATATTGCTATGTGTATCTGGCAAATTCAAAGGAAAAGAACAAAAAAGTAGAAAAAGAATTCCTTAACCTCAGTAGAAATTAGGGGATTAGAAATTAAAACCACAATGAAATATCATTTAACCACTATACTGACAGAAATTCAAAAGTCTGACAAATATAAGGGTGTGGAGCAAAGACGTGCTTACTCTTTTCTTATTGGTTTGTAAATTTGTAGAAATGCTGTGACAACATGGTTGACGTTATGCAAAAGTGTTGAAGTGGGCCCATAACTTATGGTTCAGGATCTAGGTGGACACCCAAAGAGATTCTTACAAATGTCCAGAGGACACAGGCATTCATGGTTAATGCAGCCACATACATAATGTCAAATGTCCTTCCTAGGCTCTTTGGCTGGTCTCATAATTAAATTAACCTAAGACAGATTAACAGGAGAAAACCAAATTTAATTTCTTGTGTACGGGAGCTCATAAAAATATGAGACTCAAATAAATGACCAGAGGAGGCAGATTTTATATCTTTTAGACAAAGAATCAATAACTCTGTGAAGAATTGACAAAAATAAAGGGGTTTGAGCTTGGAGTGGCTAATTAGTGAAAAAGTAACAGGGTTTGTTCATCCAGCTTTCTCTGCCCTGAATTCCCTTCTCTGGTAAGAAGTACGCCTCTTTACTCCTGGTGCACAGAGGGTACCTTTCACATGGAACATTTATGTCCTGCTTTCATCGGGAACAAAGGAGCATCAGAGGGTCCTTCTCACTCCTGCTGTTTTCTAAATAACATTAATCCAAAATAATCCCTATGCTAAAGTGGCCTATTTTGCTTCCCTTCACATGCATCCATAAGGATGAACTACCTATTATGGAAGAATTTTCCTTTGGCCGTCAAACTGGGATATGCATTTTTATTCAAGAAAGAAAACACATGCTTTCTGAATTTCACATCTGTAAGTAATCTCTTTAACCTTAATAATTACTTGGAAGATTTTTAAGATTGTTTTAACCTCTTTTACCGAAAGTATTATATTGATATTTAAGCATTTTACTTCAGCTCCTTCAAGTTTTAGAAATCAGGAAGAAAACTGAAGAGAAATTGGCACGATCATTATACCCAGAGGATTAAAGCCAGAGCTGAGATAAGAGTGAGGTTTCCCGATCACAAATTAAGTATTCAGTTTACAGCATTATGCTGATATAAAAGACTTGATAGGAAAAAAAAAAAAAGAATAGTAACTTTACTGATTTGTAACTATTTTGATCTACCTACCTCCACTTTTCCCTGTACTCCTTAAGTACAGTTCCACATACTCTATTTTTATCTAATCAAAAACTTGCAAGAACTTCCAGTTACCTCTGGAATACAGCATAGTCATCATCACAGCATTCAAAGATATTTACCATCCGGGCACAAAATAATTTTTCAAATATCTATTACTGTACTTCTCTGCATATATCCTATATCCAACTAGAGAAAAACACCCATTATTACCCACATCATCCCTAAATTTCTTGACTTCAGATTCGCTCCTGCCCTTCTGAACCAAAACTCCCTCTCTTCCTGTCAGTCCCAAGGCTGTGAGTGCAGAGGAAGCACGTGAGGAACAGGCTCCCATCCTTGGGTACCTCCACAAGTCACCACATTCAAAAAATAAAATTCAGCTTTATTATGCTCATAAATTTAGGAAATTCCCAGGATTTTAGGCACTCTGAGTCATAAACCAGGAGGAAGCCCAAATATATATTTCTTATAAATCACAACATCACACTTATGCTTAGTTGGGGGAAATAAGGTGGGAAGTCAGGATATAGACATGCAAATAGATACAGATTTGGTGGTTCCTTCTACCATGGGTAGTTTCTTCTGACTACTTCAATTTTCTCAGTGAAATAGGAAGCAAGATCATGTTTTGAGAATGATAATGGAGAGGAGGTTTTAGAGGATCTAGGGAACAGGAAAAGATGTGAAATAGATATTTAAGAGCATGTGAAAGGAAATGGGTTAGGGAAGTGTATGATTGTCAGTCACCTTTAGGAGAAAATTGCCACATTATAATCATGAAATCAAAATGAGAAGAGCAGGCATGGTTGTTTTTTTTTTTCGTGTGTATACACACACACACACACATATTCAGATTCAGCAGAGTCTAGGTGGAAATTTGGACTTAGATTTGAGGTTTTGCCAAGAAAATGTTAATGAATAGAGAGAATGCCAGGATATTTGAGGGTGAATGCAAAAGATTGATTTGAATTATTGGTCATGGGTTTAAATTAAGAAAGTAAGAGAAAGGATGAAAATTGGGTGAGTGAATGTGAAAAGATAATAGGATAAGTGGATTGGATGTTCTGGTGGGACAGATATTACTGGAATTTGTGCATTATATTGAGTGAGCTGTGTGGAGTCAGGTTTGTGAAACTGAGATTATTGCAGTTACTGGTAATGACCTTGACATGGGTCTAAGTGGTGGAGGTGTTATGAGGGAAATGAGCTTTGGAGTAGAACAGTCCCCAGGGCTAAGAACCAGGATATTAGAAAAATCATCTAAAGGGTGATGAAATCTCAAAAAATGTTGGAGGAGTGACCGTGAGCCAGAGCTGTATCTTTTAATATTTGTAAAATAGCAAATTGACTTTCATTTTATCACATTAAATCCCAAAGATATTGAATTTTAAAACAAATATATCAATGTATTGATATACCTGATTATACGTTTGGAAAGAAGGGATTTTAAAAGTAGGGGCATCCTTCGAATCACTAAACAGAAAGTTTAGTGTATAATAACTGGCTTTAAAGAAATTTTAAAAGATTTAAAAAAATATTTTATGAAGAAAAGGAGAGAAATAGTGTTTAACTTCATTTTTAAGGTTATTCACAGTTTAGCTATGCAGGGATATATTGCAGTGTTTAGAAAAAGCTATCTTATTAAATGCTGTTTGATAACTTCATTGAATCATTACATCTCCCTAAAATGAGAGTTTGAATGCAGTTTCATCAATCGATACTGAAATCATTATCTCTGTTGCCTGTGACCTTTTCTTATTATATCATATTTCTAGTTAGCCCTCCATAGAATTCAGTCCATGTTGTAGAAACGAAAGAGTGGATTAAACTTTGAGGAGTGTAGGACCTATTGATTCTTTGCACCTCTGTATACAGTTCCCTACGGGGGCTGTAAAGATGGACTTTTGACTAAGAGTGTTGTACAAGCTGGGACTGGAGGACAGATGCCGATGTGGGACTGGCCTCAAACACAAAGCGTAAGAGGAGACAGAGGTAATGACTGTGAGAAGAAAGAGATGTACAGGGGATCAATGGTTGTGAGTAAAGACACGGGAAAGGGAATGGAAGTGGGGCAGGACGTCTGACACTATAAAAGAATGGAGAAAGACAAAAGGAGTACAGCAAAAGAGGGTTTTCTTAACTGAGGCTCTGACCCTCACATCCAAGCTTGCTATTTATGTCTCATGCTGCCGGCAAAAATGTTAGTAACCTACATCAGAGTACAAGTTGACCTAGAATTTAAGTTCTTCTGCTTTTTTTTTTTTCTTTAATAAAAACATACCCCCTCCTATTCCACCAGAGGGACCCTACACTGCTTCAACGCATGGCTGGTCCTTAAAGCACAGAATTGTTTCTAGAGAAATCAACCCTTCCTTTCAAAGAATCAAAGTAGACAGGATGAGAGACCTGAAGTTTAGGACAATGTTTTGGCTTGAAAACAAATCAGCCTCTTAGCCCATTATTTAGATATATTACAGTTATGATATTTGATATTTACATTATTTTAAACATTAAATGTCTCTTTTCTCATTGCCAATATCCTCACATCATTTACGTCTTCCTCTTCTTTTTCTTACATGGATTGTACTTTTTTACCTTCCTTTTGAAAAACTGACAGAAGAGCCTGAATAATAATGACTTAATTGGGAAATAATGCACTATAATATGGACTCTGATATTGGTAGAATGTTCTCATTTGCACAATAAAACGCTTCCAATAATTTAATGTAATATATGGAGCCCTCAGAAGGAAGTAAGCTTTATTCGTCTGGATTCACAAAGTCAAGTTACTTATAGTTCTTTTTTTCCTTTTGATGATAAATATTTAAATACAGGAATGATTAATAACTAACTCAGGACTTGATGACAAAAATAACAAGATTGAAAAAGATTACTGGAGCCATACAATTTTACACACATGGACAACTTATATAATAGTGGCCAGTCCTCCTTATTAAGGAACCGGAATGATTCTTACCACTGGAAAAAATGAATCATCTTTGTAGAACTTCTACGTTTTACCTTAAGTTCTTTGCTTAAACTTTTTCCTAACATGTTTTGAGTTTGTAGCAAACAAAGAAAAGCATTGCTTCTTTCTAATGTTCTTCAAATGCTAGGTTGACATCCTCTATTATCTGCTTTTCCATGCTCATTGGATTAGACTTGTTTTGTCCTCTCTGACCATGAATTCCTTTATTTTGACCTGCCACTCTTTTGAATGATTTCTCACCATGTGGTGACCATAAGAGGCATTTTAAAGACTCTTTGGTGGATAGCTTCTCTATATTGGAAGCTTGAAAAACAGGAAAGATACAAAAATTAAGTTGTCAACAGCAGCAACTTGCAGATTTACTGTTATTAAGAAGATTTCTTAAATCTCTTATTATGATTACCTATTTCAGAGTATTGGAAAGAAAGGTCTGAATCCAGCTTAAGGCTTTTTATGCAAATCTTCCTTTGCCAATAACAATTTTCATGCCTCATCTACGGAATTTGACACCTAGAACCCCTTCCCTGACCCATCCTGGGGGAGGAAGATGGAAATAGTCTCCAATGGCACACTTAAATAATGGTTCTAGCTCAAATTGTATCATGAACGATAACAAAACAGGCTTTGAGGTTAATCTACCCCTCCAAAAGTATAATCTGGTTCATAAAATATGTTTTCCTAAATAAGAAAGGCTTTGATCCAGTATAAGTTAGAGCACTCCCACTAGTGGGTGGGTCTTCCCAGGAAAGAAGTCAATGGGATACACCCTAATACACCTCCTCATGCTGGTGTCTTATCTACTTGCTTCGCGGGTGATGGCTGGGGTGATCACAGAAGCTGGGAGACTCACTGAGGCTATTGCGAGCAGTTGGGTGTTTTATGTTGTCCTCATTAGGAATTCACCTGGAAAATAAGTCCTCCTCCATCAGTCATCTTTGCCTTGGAGACAGGTGTACCAACACTGCCCAGACATGCTCCAGAAGGAGCCATTAACCTGGCATTGTCAGCAGCCCGTACACATCCAGAGGGGAAGAAAGCTTGGGTTCAAGCAGCTTTCTGTCCAGGAACCCCGTAAACCAGTGCTTCTTAAATTAACCTGGGCACAGGAATCACTTTGAATATTGTTAAGGATGCGGGACCAACAAGTCTAAGATGGGGCCTCACCTGCATTTCCAGCAAGCTTCCAGGCAATGCCAGGGCTGCTGGTTTGTTGACATAATGTAAGTAACAAGGTTCTCAATGGACTCGAGATAACTTCTTTGTGTTTCTCCAGTAAATGGGCTTCTTTTCCTTAAGTGATATGAAGTGAAAAGTCATGCATTTGCCTTAAACATACAGGTGGGCTAAGGAGAACAGTCTCAGGATGTCTGTCAATTAGTTGGTAATTTTCCAACACTGATGAGTCACTGTATGTCACGTTGTGTGGGTTGTAGTACAGACATCATATAACTGAACTAGGGCATTTTGAGAACAAAAGGAAGCACTTTTAATAACGATGCTGAGACTATAAGCAAGCTGAAAAATACAGATAGCTCACCCTACTAAGAGTGACAAATGCTAAAGAACTCTGGGTAATTTATTTCGGCTTTACCATACAGAGAATCAAGTTTAAACATGACCATGGTAACTACTGTTCTTTCCCAGAACAGCTTATGAACATTGCTGCTTTCTTTCCTCATATATTTTTATAAATGTATCCTCAGATAGAAAGGAATTTTAAAAACTACATCCCTTTATAAACCCGTCTTTCTGAAAAGATGTAAAAAATATGATTTGACCAAGGCTTTATTGGGCTTATTAGCATGAGATTATTTCAGCTTGTATAATAGTCGATTGAAATGGAAATTTTCCGGAAGATTTGGGTTGACATTGCCCTACATTCACTAAGACAAATATGAATATTGTTCTCCATGTTCAAGCTAAAATATGATGTGTTCTGATGCACCATTGGCAAGTGTTGTTCAGCCTTAATCCCGATGATAATTGCCTCTGATGATGATGACCTACTGTTGTCTTTTTACACAGGCAGGTAGATGGTGTCCTGGTTATGTGACTAGCATCACTAATGTGTTTAATGTATTTTATGGCTGGTCATCATTGGTTCTGCACAGGAAGTTTGCCGCATGTAGGGGATATCTCTTAATTTCACAGTAAATCTTGATCTACATTCTGCCAATTTTAAGAGCTTGGCCTTATAGACAAACTTGAGTGCTCATACTTTGTGTTGGGCACGGAGGATTTTACTATAAGTTCACGGTTCTTAAACAAGATTTGTTTAAAAATCATCTTCATTTTATCTCAAGTGATTTCCTTTTAAATCCCCTGACTGAATTTTATGTGTGTGGAATAGCTGTACCTCAACTTTAATATCACACTATAATGCATGGTTTTAAAATTCTTTGACTCTTCAGAGAAACCGAACTCGATTACCTGCAGGTGGGCTGTCACTAAAATAAGAGAAAGCCTGGTTTTTTTTCCTGGTATAATTAACTAGCTTGAAGCTGGCATACAGTAGTTGGTCAGCTAGAGATAACCCTTTCTTAACCCTTTTTAAAATATAGATTTCATATGTAAATTTTAGATGTTGGCTACTTAACTTGTTAGTTCAATTTGTTTGTTGTTTTAGAACTATATAGTTTTCTTAAATCTGCAATGACTAGTTTAAATAAAGCTGCCCCCAAGAAAATATTTCTTCTCATCTTTATACTGTTTCTTGTATAGGCAACTGAGTAATTACAACTTTTTATCAGGCCCTCAATTTATCTATACTTTTCCCATAAATTACCAAAAAACAAAAACAAAACAAAAAAAACAACCCTGAAGTGATATTTTGGTAAGAACTGAAGACTTTTGTCCTTTATAATGCAAAACTATTATATATGTAGATATATTTAAATCATATACATATGTGTTTTTAAATAATAATGTAAAATAAGTAGATGAAAATGGATGATCTAAATTCCCACTTGTTAACCAACCAAAACATCCAATCTTTATTTAAAGCTACTTAAAATATACTTATCAAGTTTCTTCATTTTTTCTCAAGTGAATTACTTTTATATCTCCTGACAGAATGCTATGCTTATGTCAAGCTATTATACTCTATTTATCTCTATATTAACAAATTCTCATTCTTAAATTATTTTTCCCCTTAACTTATATTCCAGAAATAAAAGTAGGTTCTTTGCCCTATCAATGTTTATGTTTACCTGGTAGTGAAGTTGTTCAGTTCTTTAGTTTATCTAGAAAAAACCAGCTTGCCCAAATCCAAAATTAATTTACTGTTTTTATGAGATTCTAGATTTTTAAAGTTTAACAGAGATTTTCTTTGCTTAAGTTCATTTTTCATTATGTTTTTAGTTTTTAGCTTTTTGTTTTGAAATAAAATCAGACACAGTTAATTTGCAAAAGCTACTACAAGGGATCTCCATATACCCGCCACCAGTCCTCAAATACTAATGTCTTCCATAATCATAATTCAGTTATCAAAACCAAAAAGTTAACAATGACACAACTCTATAAACTACTTTTACAGAATTTATTAAAAATTCACCAACTGTCCTTCCAATTGTTCTTTTTCTGGATCAGAATATACTCTAGGATAATATTGTATTTAGTTGTTATGTCTCCTTCCAACCTAGAATAGTTTCTTATCTTTGTCTTTCAGGATCATATTAGTTTTATAAGTTCTGAACAGTCATTTTGGAGAATGTCCATCAATCTGTCCTGTTTGATGTTTCCTCATTACTAAATTCAAGTTATGTACTTTTGACAAGATTACAACAAAAATGATGACCCACATTTCTCAGTGTATCATATCAACATGATGTTGATTTGTTTATTTTGGGTGTTAATTTAATTTTTATCACTTTGTATAAGGAGTGTGGTCCAAGTTTCTCCACTATGAAGTTACATTATCCCCTTTGTAATTAGAAAGGATGTATTGGGGAAATATTTGAAACAATGTAAATATCCTTTTTTCATTCTACTTAACCCACAAAGTTCAGTGTGCATCCATGGTTCTTGCCTAAAACAATTATTCTTGTGTTTGCCAAATGGTGATGCTTATTTAATCATTCATTCAAAGTTATTTGCACAGTGTATTGCAAACTAGTCTCTTATGATTTTTAAAAATATTTTCTCTTTAAATGACTATTTCCCTTTTGACATTACTCATTTTCGTGTTTGTACTTTCTCATTTTCTTTCCTGAGGAAATTATACGGTAATGTTTCATTGGTTACTTAAAAAACAAAAAAAAACTAAACCCAAAACAGAATTTTAATGTATTAAATAGGTCTATTATATTTCTTTCTGTATTTCATTAGTTTTTAAAATTCTTTTTTAAATTACTTCTTCCATTTTGCTTTTGTTTGATTTACTTATTCCTTTCTTATTTTTAAGCTCACAATTATATTCAATCTATTACAAATTAAAATTTTAATTAAAAATTTTATAAAATACTAACATTTTATTGTTAATTTAATGCCTTAATTTTTACTAAAAACGTTTTTAGTACTATGAATTTTCTTCTGATCATTGGCTTGACATATATCATAAATACAGGTAATTTATTTTACTTTCCTTTTTACCTTAGTCATTTAGTATTAGGCAATTTAATTTCCTTTTTGCTTTTGATTCAGTTGATGGTTTCCAGATTTGTTAATACTTTCTAGTTTTATCCTATTTTGATGAGATATTGCTATTTAATAAGACTACTTTATGGAATCCAGTTATTTTCTGTGCATGACAATATATGATGAATTTTGTAAATGTCTCATGAGTGCTTAAGAGGAAGGTACCTTTTCAATTATCAGGGTGTAAAGTTTGATAGACATCAGTAAAATCCACCATATTGAGTATGTTGCTTTGGTCTTCTATATACTTATTTGTTTTTGTTCACCCAACTTGTCTTATTTGGAGAAAGACATATGAAAATCACCTATTATTAATGTGTTTTTAGCTTCCTCTTTACTTCTCCTGTAATTTCTTTGTTATATCTTCCTTCTGAATGGTGACTTTTAACATTAAAATATGCCTTTCTTTGTCAGGTTTAATGTACTTTTTGGCTTGATTTCTAGTCAGGATCACTATACCTCCTTTCTTATGTCTCCATTTACCTTTGTCCTTTTCTAATTTTAGCCTTTCAGAATCCATTCGTTTTAAGTACATTTTTAGTGCACAGAGTGATACTGAGTATTACATTGTGAACTAAATTGAAAACATTTTTTGTTTAGTAGGTGAGTTACTATGTTCTCAACTCTGTCAAGATATTTTATAATTATCTGTGTTATATTTGCCATGTTTCTTTTTCTACATGTATTTTTTTAACTTACCTAATTTTTGATAATTAAGAAGGTTCTTATTGTGCTGTATTTACATGGTTTTTACTAGTAGTTTTTTACTCTAGTATTTTTACTGTAGTATGTACATAATTTTAATGCTTTTAGACCCCTCTTATTATTCAATGTTTTACAATTTAGTTTGTCAGTTTTTTTTATCCTTTATTCACACCAATTGCCTGTATAACAACAATCAATGAGATTCTTCTACTCTGTTGTTTTCTTCTCCCCTTTTCCATTTTTAATTGCAATGTTTCTATAATGTGGCCACATATAATACTCATATAATAGTATTCTACACTTTTCTCATCTTTTTCTAGTTTTATAATTACACACACGTATACACACATATGCCCGGAGCCACTGAAGGTTTATTCTTCACTGTTGGAGTCAAGTCGTTTTTCTAGAATAAGTGTCAAAATTGAAGTTTCGGGTTAATTTACTTATTTGCTCAATGCAGCCCTTCAATAGGTATATTCAGGTCTTCTTTTATTATTGCAAAGTTTTCTTGGATTACAGTTTTAAAACACTAAGTTGTTTTACTTTTTTTCATGGACTGGTGTTATACAAATATTATTCCTTCTTTGTTTGTCTTAACATTTCCACCACTTTTTCTCTGACCTATTTTAGCCCTTCCCTTATCTCAATTTCATTCTCTTGGTCATTTTCTTGACTTTTTTCAACAATCTTATTATGCTTCCATTTGAGTTAAACATCCCTTGGTCACTATGTACTTTAGTAATTATTTCTGAGATAATTTTGTATTTTATTCCACTTTGTTCTTTTTCATATCTTAATTCTTACTCATTTCTCTTTTTATTTTTTGAATTTCTAGCTCAAGTTTTTTTGTTTGTTTTCTTTTTTAATCTTCAAATGTTTGCTTGATTGTATTTAATTCAGTTTCCTGTAATTTTTTGCTGTTTTTTTTTTTTACTTTTTAAATTATTCTATTTTATTATCCTTTTAAAAATTCTGCTTCATGTTTATTTTCTTGGGGGCAAGGAAGGGAGTATTCATTAACTGAAGAGTGTTGTATCTCATTTTTCAAAAATGTGTTACACCTTTGCAGAGATTTAATTTTTCTGTTTATTTTTAAAATTTGATATGATTTCCAAGACTCTGTCCAATGAAGCCCTCTTCAGTCAGTGTGGTAAAGTCAGCTTCTTTAGTTTGATACATTTGTTGGTGATGATGAAACTTGTGTTATCTGATTTTTTATTCTCTTTTTTTCTTGATGAACCTTAAATTTCATTTTTTGCTTCATCATCCCTTTACTACCAAGTTGCCAATGAGCTCTTCTCACTTCTTTCTTTCTTCCCTATGAGAAGCTATGCGGTTCAAAGACCAGTGTTTCAAATCACAGGTACCTTTCAGTTTCTTCTTGGTCCTCTGTGCTCTGCTGGGACTTACTTTTGTGTTTTCACACTTAAGGTAGACTTTTTCTTTCTATCTGTGGTGGTATATCAACCCTTGGCCTGTTGTTAGCTTCCTCTTCCTTTCTGCCATTTTTCTTATCCTATCCTTGTTTTATGCAAAGGCATGGGGCAAGATAGGTATGTGAGAGTTTGCTTGATATTTGGTGTGATTTCTTGTTTTTAAATCACAGTTTTTTGAAGTTTGTGCATTCTTTGTTTTCACATTTTGCTGAGGGCTTGCATGTGTGTATGTGTGTGAGAGAGAGTGTGTGTGTGTTTTACTTGTTGCTTTTTTGTTGTTGTTGTTTTGTTTTGTTTTTGTAGAAAATATTGGGAGATGTGGACCTAAGCAACTGCCCTTGTCTTCAGCTACTTGGAAGCCCAACATAACTTGATTTCTAATTTCAGTGTGTCACAGTTAGAAGTATTGAAATATATATAATTAATGATTTCCATTCAATGTTTGGAATGGCTGTTTTTCCCATGATAAATAACTATAATACAAATACTAACAAACTAAATTTCTATTAACCCTGAGAACTCTCAACAGTTAAACTTGGAGGTCATATTTGGTACAGAATGATTTCAGAACATATTTACCTCTGGAGTCAGCTGACTGATTTCATATCAACTACTTAGCACTGTTTGCCTTAGGGTAGTTCTTCACATTTTATCATTTTCATTTGCTCAATAAAATGAGAAGAGTAATGTTCCCAACTTCACAGGGTTGTTAACATGACATAAAGAAGATAATGCAAATAAATCAATTAAAACCATCTCTGACATAAAATCATTGTTCACAAAATTTAACCCTTCTTACTGATATTGGAAGCACATTGGAAAATATGTCTTCATTTCTACATCAATATAATTTTTCTCACTTAAGATGCCAGTTATTTACCATTTAAAAATACTGGTACTTAATATGATTTTATTCCTTATAGTCTCAGAACCTAATTTTACTCCTTTAATTACTCTGATTAGCCAGTGTTGTTAAATAACTGTTATAATTTTTCATTAACTTAAGGCTTCTAAACTTAAAACTCACTACTATTTGTGTGGGGGGTGATGAGTAGCATTGATTTAAAATGTAGATGCATGCAGAGCTAGTGATGGTTATGTTAGCTGCCACTATTCTCTGTTCTTTCAATAAAGCAAACTTCTTTAGAATATCCAGTTAAGAAATGGTTCTGGAGAATTAGTTAACAAAATGCATTCAAAACATATTTATTTATGAAAATTTAAGCTGGAAGATGGAACAGTAAGAAGCATTTATAAAGATTCCCAAAGAACTTTACGTAATTACTTGTTATCAACCTAAGTTATATTTTATGGAATAGAGGTTTTAAAATGTTTGTGTATTTCCAGAAAAGTATAGATAAGAGGTACCAAAGAATATTTCTTGTCACAGTGAGATTTAAAAAATAATACTTTGATTAACTGAGCAGGATTTCCTGCCTCTAGAGTCTGTTTCTCCTTTCAATAGAATTCCTGTTATTTTGCATGTTTTCTAGTATAAAGAATACATGTATACCTGATTCACTTTGCTGTACACCTGAAACTAACACAACATTGTAAATCTACTATACTCCATTAAATATTAAATAAAAAAGAGTACATGGGAGATGTGGAGAAAATATTTCATTCACTTGAACTTGTATGTATCTAATTAACATGGTTAGTTATAAACAACATGCAAAGAAAGCTATCAGGAGATATGGGACAGTACAGCAATAACTGCAATTGTTTAGAGCTTATCATAACAAAAACATTTTGGGCTGGAGAATACTATTATTGACACTATTTAGAATTGCCAGTGCATACTGATGATAAAAATTAGGCTGATTTTGGTTGACATTATTTTGTTTTTTAATTCTTTTTAGACAGTTTCCCTCCTTATTGCCTACCTTCTGGGTGGACGAGCTTCTATCACCTCCCCATTGTTATGTTCCTGCTGGTGTGATAAAAAAAAGGTGAGATCTTATTTGCTAGGGATGCAGGTTCCTTGGAGGTGGAATGTATGCACTCAGTTTCCAAGATAGGGAGGGACTGCATTGCAGAGGACCTTGAGTGTCCTACATCTCACAAGTTAACTGCTTAAAAATCCAGAACAGTTTCAGGAACCTTAATAAATGTAAAGTTCAAAAGAATACATGAATAAATTTTTCTTGATTATCATACAGGTGACATAAACATTCATGTTAGTTCATTTAACTGTAAAATAGAAGTGGATACTCAGAGCTCTGCTAACAAAGAATGCTGATTTCCTCACTACAGGTATTGAAGAGGCAATCTGCATAGACACAATTGGAATATTCATCATGTTGGTGATACAGAATGTAGAGGAGAATCAAAATATTCAGTGGATAACAGTTCTAAAGAATAAAACATCTCAGACTGAAAAACTGTACCGGGACTAATACCAGGATATAAGAGGATCTGTTTCTAATCAGTTAACATTTTATCCAAATTTCCCTTAATCGTGATGATTTTCTGTCCCTTCAGGACTACTCTTTATTTTAATGTGGCAATGAATTAATATAAGTCTTTAAAACATGACTAGTTATCTGAACTAATGATTGAGTTGGTATTTACTCTTTCATCTAACTTAATGTTATATTTACTGAAGAACATTTATTGCTTAGCAAAATGGTGCAAAAAAGAAATGCAAAACTAAATAACACACAAAAAAACTCCACTATTCCAACATTGGTTATTTTAGCTTGCGCATGATAGTCAATTGCAACTGATTTAGGCCTTACCACTAAAACCACTTACCACTAAAAACACTAAACCCACGCACCTATGGTCAACTAATCTATGACAAAGGAAGCAAGGATATACAATGGAGAAAAGACACTCTCTTCAATAAGTGGTGCTGGGAAAACTGGACAGCTACACGTAAAAGTATGAAACTAGAACACTCCTTAACACCATAAACAAAAATAAAATCAAAATGGATTAAAGACCTAAATGTAAGACCAGACACTACAAAACTCTTAGAGAAAGACATAGGCAGAACTCTCTATGACATAAATCACAGCAAGATCCTTTTTGACCCACCTCCGAGAGAGATGAAATAAAAACTAAAATAAACAAATGGGACCTAATGAAACTTAAAAGCTTTTGCACAGCAAAGGAAACCATAAACAAGATGAAAAGACAACCCTCAGAATGGGAGAAAATATTTACAAATTAAGCAACTGACAAAAGATTAATCTCCAAAATTTACATGAACTTTCCTACACTGTTGGTGGGAATGTAAATTGATACAGCCACTATGGAGAACAGTATGGAGGTTCCTTAAAAAACTAAAAATAGAACTACCATACGACCCAGCAATCCTGCTACTGGGCATATACCCTGAGAAAACCATAATTCAAAAACAGACATGTATCAAAATGTTCATTGCAAGACTATTAACAATAGCCAGCACATGGAAGCAACCTAAGTGTCCATCGACAGATGAATGGATAAAGAAGATGTGGGACATATATACAATGGAATATTACTCAGCCATAAAAGGAAATGAAATTGAGTTATTTGTAGTGAGGTGGATGGACCTAGAATCTGTCATACAGACTGAAGTAAGTCAGAAAGAGAAAACAAATACCGTATGGTAACACATATATATGGAACCTAGAAAAAAAATTGGTTCTGAAGAACTAGGGGCAGGACAGGAATAAAGACGCAGATGTAGAGAATGGACTTGAGGACATGGGGAGTGGGAAGGGTAAGCTGGGACGAATTAAGAGAGTGGCATGGACATATACACACTATAAAATGTAAAATAGATAGCAAGTGGGAAGCAGCTGCATAGCACAAGGAGATCATCTAGGTGCTTTGTGACCACCTAGAGGGGTGGGACAGGGATGGTGGGAGGGAGACACAAGAGGGAGGAGATATGGGGATATATGTATATGTATAGCTGATTCACTTTGTTATACAGCAGAAACTAACACACCATTATAAAGCAATTATACTCCAATAAAGATGTTAAAAAAAATTATAGTAAAAAAAAGGAAAGAAAACGTGTTCTTAGTGGACTAGTTTGGGTTTCACTGAGATACTTCAATCTGTGGCTTGATGTCTTTCATCAGATTTTGAATAGTCTTGCCTACTGTATCCCTAGATTCATATTTCCTCTCACTTTCATCTTTCTCCTCTTTCTTGTGTTGCAACTTTACATGCATTATGTTTTTAAGCATGTCCACATGGGTCACATCTAAATTCTTTTATATCTACCTATATTTTTTTCTTTCTCTGTTTTATCTTGGAGATATATATATATATATATATATATATATATATTTTTTTTTTTTTTTTTTGCGGTGTGCGGGCCTCTCACTGTTGTGGCCTCTCCCATTGCGGAACACAGGCTCCGGACGCGCAGGCTCAGTGACCATGGCTCACGGGCTCAGTCGCTCCGTAGCATGTGGGATCCTCCCGGACCGGGGCATGAACCCGGGTCCCCTGCATTGGTAGGCGGACCCTCAACCACTGCACCACCAAGGAAGCCCCATCTTGGATATTTTTATACTAACCTCTCTTTGAGTCCTTGACTTTTTTTTTTTCTGCTGTATCTACTGAACTAGGAAACATGTTCTCTTCTTATTTTCAGACATTGTATTATCAGTCCTAGAATGTTGATTGGGTTATTTTTATTGAAATGAATTTTCTTTTGAAATACTTTGTGTTTTAACTCATTTTAAACTATCTCTTTAGCTATTTTGGTGTATTTGATTGCTACTCTGATAGCTAGATCATCTTTGGGTCCTTCTTGATTTATTTATCTCTTAATTATCAGTCACCTTTCCTTACTTCTTAGGTCGTTTAATAAAATTTTTCTGTTATGTCCAACATTGCAGATGAAAGGTTGTAGAGGGCCTGGGTTAAGATGTCTTCTTCTACAGGGGACAAGCAGTTAAATTGTGTACAACTATTGAATCTTGGTTTTAGGCCTCATTAAACAATGTCTATTTTAGTTTTCCCCATACTTTATGGAATCATCTTTTCTACTAGAGCACAGCTGTAATTCTCAGAGAGTAGTCTTTTAGAGGTCTCATTTGAAAGAAAGGTGCTTTCTGGCTGTGCCTAAAATATCCTTGAAATCTCTGCTTCTAGGGTTTTTTAGCTAGATCTTTTAGAATCTCACCGTGTGTCAGTACAGTGTAGAAGTTGTCCAAAGGCTCAAGGAGAATTTTTGCATAGTATTTCAGGGCTTGTTTAGGGGTCCTTTCTCACTGGCATCATGCCACCACATCCCAGCTGCCTTGGAGTCCTCACACTCTGGTCACTCTTTCTTCTACTCAGTGAGACTCTCAGTCCCATTCCTTGTGCCATGATTTGGAAAATGCCATCAGTGATAAAGTCTGTGTAAATAAAGGACTCATTATATCTGTTCTTTTTTCAAGTATTACAAGTCAATATTGACTGCTGTCCCAACATTACTAACATTGTTTTTAAATCTTGTTCAGCTTAAATAGCTCCTAACTTTGGGGAGGTAAAACTGATCCAGCCACTCTGTCTCAGTTGCATCCAAAGACCTTTGTCATGAATTTTAATAAATCTGATATTTCTTAAATTGAAGTTATATGTAAAAACAATACAGGTTCATATTTGTATTTTTTTATGTTCACTCCAACTAATATAGTACCTGTCATGTATTTGACACGATATGTAAGTTTGTGTGTGTGTATGTATGTGTATGCATTTGTGCACATGTGTATGAAGAGAGAGTTGGTAGGAATATAAATGCATACATACAAATATACTTACATTTTTTTCTGCTTGGACAAAATCATTTGAAGAATTAAATATTAGCAGAAGATTATTAAAGAGGTTAAGAAAATATCTCACCCTAGCTTTAAGGGTACCTTTTTATGGATACCTTTTTCATGCAATCATTTGTAAGAAACTCCACACATCTTCTGCAGGTAATCTGTAGTATCAAGGTCTGATTTCTAGTAGACACTAAATGTCCGTTTTCCAAATGTTTCACTTTTCAGTGACATTGTAGATTTGACTTAAAATAACTGCATTTCGTATACACAAAATGATGAAGGAATAATTTGCTAACATAATCAAATTTAATTATCTCTCCTTGAAACCAATTTCATTTTGCTTGGTACCCTTAATAGTTATTATTATTGCTGACAAAGGAATCCTATGTATTCAGAGCAGACATTCTTAGAACGTTTTGTACTTTTGGGTACCAAGTTTAGAAATGCTATCAGATAAAAAAGAGCGTCTCAAAACCTTATGCTAATGAGAGAAATAAAATCCTAAGAATTTTGAAGTCTTTGTTTTGTTAGTTGTGAATACTAAACGGTTGCCATTCAATAAAAGTCTTTGAGTGCCTAAGAAACTAATTGAAAAAAAAAACCCCTGAGAATTTAATTGTTTATGTCTAGAAGAAAAATATAATAACTTTCTTTTCTACTATCTTATATGACACTTTTATAATACAAAGGTCATAGTTAAGAGTGATTGTTCAGACATTCTGCTTAGTCATATTTTTTCACTGCAATGCACCAGATGTCAGAACCCATTACATTCATGTTGTCATGTTGATAATTTTAATGAATGAGCTTCTGTGACAGGTAGAAACACTGTCAGTATTTCTCAAGGATTTAAGTCCCTTTCAAATTTTCTTATTTTAATACATGTGCTTTTAGAAAGTATGAAATTCATATTTTTAATCTAAAAAAATCTTTAGTGAGACAAACAAATGACATTAAGTTTCATTATTCTATACTTTTATACAAAGTTTGGGATTTGTGAATTGCTAATTTGATCTATTTGAACACTGCAGCTAATGTTTTATTAGGATTCTTGAACCATGTGATTTGGTTTGCTTTCTCACTTCTGAGAGGACTTGATAGCTACATGAATATTTTATAAGAATTAACTAAAAAAAATACTGAAAGCTTTTAGATAATACTTTAGTACATGATAACTAGTACTTAACTCTAGAGACAATTTTTAGGGTAAACGTAAAGTACCCAACCCACCCATCAAGTATGGATTGTCAGGACAGCAGAGCAGGGAAGGGCAGGGGAAATGTGATACTGAGGAGAGACAGAATGAATGAGAGAAGGTGGAACAGAGGCAGGAATAGAATGATTTGATACGTGCAGGGTATCAAATCCCTCTTGTTGAAAAATGTTCCCTCCTGCAGGGCCAGCTCCTGAGGCTCAGAGCTACCAAGCTGAAACACATGTGGCTGAACAGGTTATATCATGGAACTTGTGATTCTAATTGGATGGAATCACAAACTGTGCCCTCCTTCAGGGCAATCGATATCTGTCTTCTTTTCTCCAAATTAATGATTCTGCCCTGAGCAACCTGGGAAAAACTACCCTCTCCCGCAAAATAAATTCCATTAAAAAAATCAAGTGATGTAATCAATGCAAAGCACTTAGCACAAGTCCTGGTCCAGAAATATTACTCAGCAGAAAGTTATTTCACTCCTCTAGTGGCCATTGCCCATATCCACGTGCGGTCCTATGGAGGCAGCTAAATGGGGAAGGAGGTGGTAACTCATCCCAGCTCTCTCCCCTTCCTCCCTGCTCTTTACCTCTTCTCATCTTCTGCCTATTTCCTGCCGGTGGTGCCACTTCCTTCAGATATTCAGACCTAACTCTGTCATCAGTTCTCCTTTCTCTGGGGAACACTAACCCTAAAATAGATTAGATTACGTATACTGTTTGTGTGAAGTTCAACATGAGCATCCTCATAAAATAATCCTACCAATAAGTATTTTCCCCATAGGGCGCTACAGGAAAGGGTCTTTGTAAAAGGATGATAATTCAGGAAGCATTTGTCAGATACAAGACCCGCCAGTTTCTATTTATGTTGAAAAATGTTTTCAGTAGGAACAGTGCAGTGTACTCTGGGCTGGCTACTGCTGCCACTGTGTCTGTAGTGGGCACTCAGCTGACAGAAGCAGACCCAATGCAGTTTGAGATGATAAAAATTCAAATAAAGATTCATCATAACTCTTCAGAGCCACAGACTCTACTCAAATCATGGGAATACTGTCCAATGGGAATGCCTTGCTGAATTATGTGTTTCCTTCCTTGGCACTTAAAAACAGTCATAATTATGGTTCAAATTCAAACCCCAGGCCAGTCCTGCCATATCTCAATTTAGGAGGAGGTTTCTCTTGTTCAACAAAGGTAAATAAGAAATAAAGGCAAAACGAAACAGCATAAAACAAAACAAAGAACTGAACTTAAGCATAGAAAACAAAATGTGTGGAAAGATCATAAAACATACATTTAGCCCTGGCCACGTAGAATTCTTCCATTCTCCATGACATTATGCAGGATTATTTGAATATATTTTCAAATTAGGAATAGGAATATATTTTGAATATATTCATTATATATTCATTATGAAGATATTTTCAGCACCTCCTGGCTAATAGAGACAGAGCTTAATGATTTCAAAGATTTCTTTTGCTTCGAATTGTTGAGATTGTTATACGCATTCCTCAATCTTTCTGGGTGATAGGGTCAGCCATATAATCCTGGCTTACAAATATAAATTTAGAACATATTCATCCTATTATACATCAACTTCTCACTATGTTAGTATTACTCTAAGTCTTAATATTCACTGGCAAAATTGCAAAGGATTAAATTACACTGTCAGAAATGTACCTATTTGTTTGGTACTACCTAAAAGTTATAGAAAGCCAAAGCAAAGATGAATGAATAACTCAAATAAAAATATTTTCATCAACTTTAATATCATTGATATAGAAAATAAACATAGAAATCACATGAAACCTTTGTTATCATATAATTTCCAGTACTTCCTATTTTCAAGGAGGGCACAAGTAGTTTTTAAAAATTAGTGACTTTCCGGGGTTTCCCTGGTGGCGCGGTGGTTGGGAGTCCGCCTGCCGATGCAGGGGACGTGGGTTCGTGCCCCGGTCCGGGAAGATCCCACATGCCGCGGAGCGGCTGGGCCCGTGAGCCATGGCCGCTAAGCCTGCGCGTCTGGAGCCTGTGCTCCGCAGCGGGAGGGGCCACAACAGTGAGAGGCCCGCGTACAGCAAAAAAAAAAAAAAAAAAAAAAAAAAAATTACTGACTTTCCAAAAATGAATCTGTAGAATACACATTAAAACAAAATCTTCAAAAACATTTACTTTTAAAATTTTGAGATTGATTCCCAATGCATTTTTAGAATACGTACAACTCCCCCCAAATGGCAACATATATATGTCTACCACACAGAAGATTGAGACGACATCCACTTATAATCTATCTCCGGATGCACTTTGTTTTTTTAATCTAATACATGTACCTGTGTAAATATTTAGGTCCTAAAAATGAAAAAATAAAAAGGAAATACTGTATTTCATGTAAAGTTTTTAGGAAAAAAAAAAAGAAAAGAAAAATGGTCTAAATCAAGGTCATACAAGTTGTAGAGTTTGGAGTTTTATTTCATTAAGCTTTATGCCCAGCACATGGCAGGGACCTGCCTGGAATCAGGTGAATGGCAGTTTGGACCTGGTTTTCCAACTATGCTCTGGGAACCGTGGAAAGTTTATGTAAAATATGAACCTCAGCTCCTTATCAACAAAAATAGGCATTATAGCAACCCAGATTTACTGCTGTGAGAATTAGATAGTAATAATAATAACAACAGAACTGTAATTTTATAGTCAAATTGATTAAAGGGTTATGATGTGCCAGATTCTTTGATAAATATTTTAAATAATTGAATCTCAAAGAACTTTATGTGTAGATATTTTAAAACCTATTTTATAGGCTAAGAAGCTTAGAGCAAAACAAGTTGAAAATGTTAAATAATTTTTCATCAGATAATAACTGCCTCTATAGATAGTTTATAATATATGAAGCTGCAATAAAGTAAATAACTGTGAAAAAGGTTTCTGCTCTCACAGAGGCTACAGCATGACAAGTACTCAATGAATTTCATTGCTCCTCTGTTTTTTTATATCAGTAACTTCCTCTTTTCTGATTTATGGGGAAGGAATTATGGTGGCAGGTATTGGAGACACTGAGAACTCAGTTCAGTCTCTGTTTTGACACTGGAACTGTGAACCTCAGATGAGTCAGCTGAGCTGCGTATTCCAAATCTGTTAAAGCAGAGGGAAGAACACACATTGTAAAATAATTAATAAAGGAATTATTAATTGTTATTATGGGGAGACACATCTACCTTCCAAATATTAGAGTTTTGACCCTTTTTCAAAACATTAAAAATAATTTGGTTCTTTTTTTAACGTATTTACTTTTTTATTCATATAGCAAAACATCCCCTGTGTCATGGATATATTTCCACATTTGAAATATCTTTATTCTGAAATGCACAATGATTAAAAGAAAAAACTACAAAGGCTAAATCACATCTCTAATACCTCCGGGGTGCATCCTCTTGCTTTTTTTAACTACAACTTGGAACTTGTTGATTGCCAAAAGTCTTGAAGATTGCGATGGTAGAGCCAGAGCTGTAGTCTTTGTTAAAAGGAGTGTAATCATATTATGTTTTGAATTAACAGTTCATCAATTATATGTAAATAGTAATGGTCTTCTGAGTTCTCCATTACTTCAAAGATTTTCTCAAGATGTCTTCTTAAGTATGGACGTCTTTAACAAAGTGTACACAGAGTGTGAGTATTGTCTGCCTATCCCACAAATTTGCCATCTTAAAAAAAAAAGACCTGTTCATCTGTGTAATGAAGCATTGGGACTAAAAGACCTAGGAAATTGCAAAACTCATAATAGTCTACTCATTGCTACTGAAGAGGTGGTCCATGGACTGCAACACTGACATTACTTGAGCTTCTTAGAATTGCAGAATCTCCTCTACACTCCAGACTGACTGAATCAGAATCTGCGTTCTAACAATGTACCCAGGTGGCTGGAATGCATGTTATATTTAGAGGACACGGCAAAGTCACACCTTCACTTGTGCTCAAGATTTTCTGAACTCAGTCATGTAGTTCTGGAATACAACTTGGTACCAAGAACAGATTCCAGAGCCTTGGAGCAAAATGTGTGTAGGCTGACCTTCACCCACTGTTAGTTGTTAAAATTACATAGAGAAAAATTCTCTAATACAGAAGGTGTCAATTTTTTGTTCAAACTCTTGCCTGGTCAATCAGCCTTTGCTAGCAATTCATTCAGAGACTATGTAGTGTGGATTAAATATAAATATGAATAGGATTGCCAGTATTCACTCCCTCTGAACTCAAGCACAGTTTGAAACCTAGGTGTCACCTTCCAACAACAGCAATAGTACTCAAACCCAGAAGACAACATTGAAAAAAAAGTAACTTATACAGCTGACATATTGGCTGATTGAAATCCCCATATTTTTTCTTTTTCTCTTTCTTTAATGCTTTAAACATATATAAATAAAATAGTGGTATGTAAGTTGGAAGCAAGTATTAAGTTTTAGCTCTGAAACCGGTGGAAATCATTTAATGTTTCTTTTCACTGTTCCAGTTTTCTCAGGACATTGGTCCCAAAGTTACATTTTGTCTTTCAATTTTAGAAAATTTTTCTGGTCTACCTTTAGAAGAGTTCATTTTGACATATAAACTAGATTATCACAACTAACTATTTACATGATCCTTCCAAGTTTTGTGACATGTAAAAAATTAAATTTAGTTTCAACTTTTCAATTGAGTATGGAAAACACAGGAAAATTTGATACTGATCAATAAATGAGGAAATTCCAAATACAAAGGAAATTCAAGCTACTAAAATACCTTCATTGGTTTAATTTCTTACTATATGCAAGTTTTTATAAATAGCACTGACATGGATTCAAAAATTCATGATAATAATTTATACTAATAGTAATATTTTCCTATCAAAATAATGACATGGAGAATTATCCCTTTTAAAATGGGATTTTATTTTAGAATAAAATCAAGATCTATAGCTCTAATTTTTTTAAACCTCAAGGATTGAAAATGAGCTATGTTGAGTTAACTATTTGTATAACATAATATATTGTTATAACATAAACATAACTAATGATCTAGCTGAACTTTCTGACTTAGACTCTTATAAACCATGAACTATATGCATAAGAAACTCCAACTTTACCTGTATTGTCGTCACTCTAATTAGTGGAAAGAATATAACCAGCTGTAACATTTTCAATGACTCTTCAAATACGGACTAAAACTTAAATAATAAACAGTACTAAAAAAGAGCACATATTTGAACTTAGAAATACCAGTAAGAAGTTTCAGTGACTAGAGTCTTAACTGGGAACTTTGGATGCATACAGGACATTCAAGAGAGGACATTTTTACATAAATTTTAAAATTTATTATTCACCCAGGACTTTTTTACCATGACCCAAATGGAAGTTAGGACATTTAAGTACTGACATCTTCATAGCCTAATTCTGCAGCTAAATAAAATCCTGCAGGCACAGTTGTGCTAAACTCATCCACGTTACCTGACGGAAACAAAAAATAACCTCCACCGTGGTAGGGTAATAAAACCACTTAGAATTACTGGGAAATTGATTAATAACATCTGAACCTTCACAAGCTTTTAAATGCTTGTTATTAGTCAGAACCTGTTAAAGGTGTACCACCAGGGGTAGGGATTTAGATCTAGAGGGTTTTAGATTTTTGTTTGCAAATATTCTTATGAACTGACTAGTAAATATATTATTCTAGACCAGAGTTCTCAATTAAGCCATTTCAATAGAATCACCTGGAACCTTTTAAAGATATTTATGACTGAAAAAAATATATGTGTGAAATAATATTTATGTGTGGGCACCACTCCTCAGGAATTCTGACAATTAGAATGGGGGGTTCTGAGCATCGCTCTGTTTTAAAGGCTCCCTAGAGGTTTTCATGCACAGCCACACTTGAGAACCACTGGTCTAGACGTGGAAGAGAGTGTCTCTCTCAGAAAAGACAGCAATGCTTTATATCGGTTGAAACCTAATTATTCATTTACCTAACATTTATTGAACATCTGAAATATGAAGTTATTATTGGCAAAGCAGAAATAGCTTCACAGCTGTAGAGAATACATGTATGGCTACCAAGAGGGGAAGGGGGCGTGAGATGAACTGGGAGATTGGGATCGACGTATACACACTACTATGTATAAAATAGATAACTAACGAGAACCTACTGTAGAGCACAGGGAACTCTGTTCAGTGATCTGTGGTGGCCTAAATGGGAAGGAAATCCAAAAAAGAGGGGATATATGTATAGATATAGCTGATTCACTTTACTGTACAGCAGACACTAACACAACATTGTAAAGTCACTATAGTCCAATAAAAATTAATAAAAATATGAAGTTATTGAGGTAAATTCAGAGGACACAGGAGTAAAAAGTGAAACATGATTCCTGCCCTCAAGCTTTTAATGGTCTAGTGGAAGCCGTAACCTAACAAAGAGCTGATTTCAACATATAGTCCCTTGGTATCTGGGAAGGATTGGTTCCAGGGCTCCCTGTGGACACCAAAATCCCCAGATGCTCAAGTATGTAAAATGGTGTAGTATTTGCATGTACCCTACACACAGCCTCCATTTACTTTAAATCATGTCTAGATTACTTACAATGCCGAATGCAATGTCAATGCTAGGTAAAGAGCTGCAGTGGCCAGTGTACGGCAAATTCAAGTTTTGCTTTTTGTAATTTCCTGGAAATGATTTTTCTGAATATTTTCTGCCAGTGGTTGGTTGAATCTGCAGATGTGGAACCTGCAGACGCAGGGCCCTGACTGTAGTGCTAGGGTAGGGTTAAGATAGTGCTCCAGGGGACCCAGGAGGTAAAGAGGGGTGAGGATGGTGGGAAAAAGGCATCCAGGAAGGAAACTAAGAGGAGCAAAGACCTGGAGCAAGAAAGGTCATGACTCAGTCATTTAAGAACTGCGAGGTGAGGCCGGACTATGAGCTTCTCTTCAAGAGCAACAACGTTATCCAGGAGGCAATAGGCACCTTTGCATGTTCGTAACTGCAAGGAAATGAAGTACAGTCAAGAAGCAGACAGTGTTATCCAGACTGCTATTCTATTATGCCACGGTTAATAATAATAGTGGTCATTTACCTACTTTTATTTTTGGTACGCGGGCCTCTCACTGTTGTGGCCTCTCCCGTTGCGGAGCACAGGCTCCGGACGTGCAGGCTCAGCGGCCATGGCCCACGAGCCCAGCCGCTCCGCGGCATGAGGGATCTTCCCGGACCGGGGCACGAACCCGTGTCCCATGCATCAGCAGGCGGACTCTCAACCACTGCGCCACCAGGGAAGCCCAATGACTCACATTTTAAAAATTCCACTTTGTGATTTTATTTTACCAAAGCACTTTCATTATAATTTCATTAATTGATATATAAATATTAATATCATATAGCAAGTATTCTTTACAATTCATATATTAGGAAATAGGATTTTTACCAAACGTAAGGTAGATAGCTAGTTGGACGCAGCCACACAGCACAGGGAGATCAGCTGGGTGCTTTGTGACCACCTGGAGTGGTGGGATAGGGAGGGTGGGAGGGAGGGAGACGCAAGAGGGAAGAGATATGGGAACATACGTATATGTATAACTGATTCACTTTGCTATAAAGCAGAAACTAACACACCATTGTAAAGCAATTATACTCCAATAAAGATGTAAAAAAAAAAAAGGAAATAAAAATAAATTTAAATTAGTTATAATATTCTCATTTCTTTGAAATATTTATGTTAAATTAATTTATTATCACCATTTAATTTTTTCCTCTTCACAGTGAACAGACAGAAATGGGGTTTTTACTATCCAGAATTCTGTTAATATTAGTTTGTTTTTTTTTTCCTGGAAAATGGGTAGTAGATTTTGATTGCAAAATTGTGTTCTTTCCCCCCTCATGTTTCATTCTTTATCATGGGTCAATTTCATTTAATTTTCTCTTTTTAACCGTTTCTTAACTGAAGTATAGTTAATTTATGATGTTGTGCTAGTTTCAGGTGTACAGCAAAGTTATATATATATATATATATATATATATATATAATTTTCAGATTCTTTTCTACTATAGGCTATTACAAGATATTGAGTATAGTTCCCTGTGTTATACAATAGGACCTCTTTGTTTACCTATTTTAAATATAGTAGTGTGTATCTGTTAATCCCAAACTCCTAATTTATCCCTCCCCCTCCCCTGCTATTCCCTTTGGTAACCATAAGTTTTCTATGTCTGTGAGTCTGTTTCTGTTTTGTAAATAAGTTTATTTGTACCTTTTGTTTTTTAGATTCTACTTATAGGTGGTATCATATGATATTTGTCTTTGTCTGACTTACTTCACTTAGTGTAATAATCTCTAGGTCCATCCATGTTGCTGCAAATGGCATTATTTTATTTTTTTATGGATGAGTAATATTCTATTTTATATATGGACCACATCTTCTTTATCCATTCATCTGTAAATGGATATTTAAGTTGTTTCCATGACTTGGCTATTGTAAATAGTGCTGCAGTGAACACTGGGGTGCATGTATGTTTCCAAATTAGAGTTTTGTCTGTGTATATGCCCAGGAGTGGGATTGCTGGATCACATGGTAATTCTATTTTTAGTTTTTTGAGGAACCTCCATACTGTTCCCCATAGTGGGTGTACCAATTTACGTTCCAACCAACAGTGTAGGAGGGTTCCCTTTTTCTCCACATCTTCTCCAGCATTTATTGTTTGTAGATTTTTTGATGATAGTCCTTCTGACCGGTGTGAGGTGATACCTCATTGTAGTTTTGATTTGCATTTCTCTAATAATTAATGGTGTTGAGCATCTTTTCATATGCCTGTTGGCCATCTGTACGTTTTCTTTGGAGAAATGTCTGTTTAGGTCTTCTGCCCATTTTTGATTGGGTTGTTTGTTTCTTAGATATTAAGCTGTATGAGCTGTTTGTATATTTTGGAAATTAATCCTTTGTCGGTAGCATCGTTTGCAAATATTTTCTCCTAGTCCTTAGGTTGTCTTTTAACTTTCATTTTATACTACATAAAGAATTAAGAGGATGGGTCTGAGTTGCCACTAAGAGGATCCTATAGCCCCCTCTAGGTGAGCTCTGGGGCGGGGCAGGGAGGGGTACCATATCCTTGTGCTGTCCCCCCACGGGGAGATTGTACAAGATGCCATGGCTGCTCTGATTTGCTCTCTTCCTCCAGAGAAGCTTCCAGTGGAGATGATGTAATGGCTCTGGCTGGGAAAATAGACTAACTACTTTTTCTTTTATGCCTGGGAGGGTGCCCTGCACATGAAGAATCCTTTTAAAGTGCTTTAATCAAACTGACAAACCAAAAATCTGCATAAGAGAGAAGATTGTTTCAACAGCCTGAAATAGTCACCCTTACTGGAAGTTCATTTCAGATGTCTCATTTCCTAAGTTTCTCAAGGCAGAGCTCCTAATTTGATTATTTGAGATCCCCAGTAATTAGAGTGTGCTTGTTAATTTAGAAATATCTGTACAAAGACTTTAATATGCAGTTGGCAGTAAGGATAAAACAATTTGCAGCCAGAGCCCCTGGTGAAGTCTCTGAGCTGAGTGAAGCGGTGCAGGCAAAAGGGAGTGCTGGGGGCAGAAAGAAAAGGATGTGCAAATGCCCTGGGGTGGGGAACACAGAGAGGTACATGGAGGAGATTAGGCACGAAAACAGGAGCCTAAACTAAATAGAAACACTGTCAAATATAGCCCTCCCACCTCAAAAGCTTGTTTTGTCTATGATATGGCATGGGAAGTTCCAATGCTCACATTTTCACATGCATTATGGAAAGTTTTATTCATGTGTCCCCAGTTCTCACAACGGGTGTGGCGTCTTCTTGGCCAATGAAGGCTCTTGACAATTGCTACTTACACCGGCACATCATTAGTGGGGGAAAATCTTGATTGGCTGGCATTTTAACTATTTATTAGAATCATTCTTCATTAATAAACTGTCCTCCATCTCCAACAATTTATGTCAGCAAGAAAATACACAAAACGAAGATGAGAGTTGCGGATGAAAAAAGAAAAAAAATCACTGAGGTATAATCACAGTATTTCTTGCATCTGCTGTGTTTTCTTTTCTTTTTTCCCTCCAAAATATTAATTTATAATATATTCTATTAAAAGAATAACTAGTGGCAGTTCTCCTCATCAGCTAAGTCACAGACCGACACAATTAACAATGGCACGGTTTGCTACCCTTCAAATCAACCTTACAATATCACTGATTCACTTTGTTATAGAGCGGAAACTAGCACACCATTGTAAAGCAATTATACCCCAATAAAGATGTTAAAAAAAAAAAATCACATTATTTCAAAAGTACTTGCCTTCTTTACAAATGTCATCGCTAGAGCCAACAGCTCACTCATTTTCACTTTTTATTTATTAGCTTGCAGTTTTACATCTTAGAACGTGACTAAACAGCCCACGGAGAATGCAGAGAACACACACTCAAACACACTGATGCTAACTAAGGTCTACCTGTATATATGAACATTGCCTATAGCTTGGGCGTTAAACTCTGCTTAGGAAACCATTCTAAATATGTGCTATCTTAAAAATAGTATACGCCTGTGGAAAATGTGGGTACCACATGCTTATAAGAGGATTTCTCAATACCTATCACCATTATCAGAATTAGTAACAAGCAAGGAATTATTGCGGGGGGAAAGGTTTGTTGTAACCCTTAAATCAATTCAATGAATAGATTAGCTTCTGTTGTTATTCCCCAAGAGACCAAACAAAAATCTCATTTCAAGGAACATCTATGGTTATAACTTACTGTCTGCATTTCTGACCTTTTGAGCTCCCTCCCATCCCAGCGTTTCATAGGAAAGTCTTTAATCAGTCTGGGGAGTTTGCACATTGACTAAGGCCAGCGAGTCACTATAACAGATGACCAGCGACGTTTGCCAACGTGTGAGAATGAAACCTGATATTTATCCCTATGGCTCTGATAGTTCCGGTTGGAGAAATTAACAAAACGACCTTGTGAGGTTCACTCCTCCCAGCCAAGCAAGCCTCATTCCTCCAACAAAGGACGCAGAGGCGGCTTAGTGCGGAAGATGAAAGAGCAGGCGTGAGCTCTTGTGCTAATCATCCTATTTTTACCGTGAATATAATTATGCTTTGCGTTTGCATTCATCACAGAAAACCTGGGACAGGATCTCCTCCCATATTAGAATTAAAAGGCTCTGTACAGTGCTTGGCAGGAACATGCTCAATGTGCTGTTTGTCTATAGAGCTTTCGGGGTGCTACTTCCACTTACTTCTCATACGTAAAAACAGCCAGCCAGCCATCTGTTAGGAAAAATACAGAGTGCACATAAACTGTTCAGCATGCCTGGTTTGCAGGGCCCCAGAAATGGGGACACTAGCTCAGAGGAGCTGTGAGTGGGGTTCGTAGGCAGAAAGCATGGATTCAACCTGCCTAGCAACAGACTTTGGCATTCACCTCATTCACCCTGCTGGTTGCTGGGATCCCTAACTGGAAACATTTTAACTGTCATTATTTCATACTTTATGGTATTCGGCAGTGAAAAAGTTAAGCGAGAACCAAAAAATGGTCAATAATCTAGACTGAAATGTGATTGAAACAAAAAACATGGTGACACAGGCAGAAGTGTCTACAGAAGGGCTAGGGAAGGGATTGACAGAACACCTGTTTGATGTGAGATGACCAGGAAAGAGCAATGAGTGGATGAGTGGATTTCCAGGGCCTTGGAAGTGAAAAAACACTGCGGTACCCGGAGATCTGGTGAGGCAAAGAAGCTGTGGAAATGCAAATCTTTTGACCTAATTATTTTTGCCCTGCAGTTTTACTTCTTGGAATGTTTGTACAGTGTCTAAAATTGATCCCAACAAAATTCATTATAGGAAGAAATATTGGATGGAGAATAATATCTTGGTGACATGTAAAAAAATAAATAATTGCTCAGTGTAATTAAGTGTAAGCTCCTGGAGAGCTTGTTATGTTTTAAAACAGATTCTGGTCCTTTTCAGACATTCAATAATGAATGGACAAATGAATGATTGTGGCCAGTTCTTCCACTTTGCTGAATTCGGAGAATTCATTTCATTGTTAATGAATAAACACCAAAACAACAGAGAGTCAGGGGGAGGTAAGAAATGATTATCGGTTTGCAGAAGCATCACGATAATAATGCACTCAGGTCATGAATGTGCCCACGCGTGGACATTTGATACACACTGAATAACATGTGTGGAGAAACGTCTTTGAAATCCATCAAGGTAATTTCTGCCACCATCCATTCTCATTTGTGTTTCTCTATCTTGATTCCAAAAAGCGGGAGCAAGGTATATTTCTTAATCCTTAAATTATGTTCACGGTTTGATGGTCTATTAAAATGTCATTTTATTAGACGGGAAATGTCCTGTTAACATATATGCAATAATTATGTACAATTATGTAAAATATATGTAAAATTATCAGGTCAATGTTGGCTAAATAAAAAGCACACAGTAAAATTTAGCTATCATTGGTTTTAATGTTATTATTATTAGCTTATAATAAGTATCTTTTAAAATCCAGACATTGATTTTTGTTAGTTTTACTATCATTTTCATTATGATATCTCAGACTTTAAAAATTATATGTATGTACATATAGATGTTTATATGTAAGATAAATGAAACATATTGATTAAGAAGTTAGACACCTCCAGCTTAAAAAAAAAAAGTACTACTAATAGAACTATCTTCCCTCCTGTCCATATGTTTACTGGTGATTTCTATTGTCTCTTCACCATATGCCTTTTCATGTCTTTTCAATTTTTTTTAAATTGAGATGTCTGTTATTTTCTTACTGATTTGTCAGCATCCTTTATATATTCCAAATACTAACATTTTAATGTACATTTGATGAGAATATTTTCTCCCAGTTTGTGGTTTATGTTTTGATAATTTTTAATGGTGTCTTTGATGAACAGAAATTTTTACTTTAACTTATCAGAATTTCCTTTATGGTTTATTATAGACAAGTGTTTTGTGGAATCATTCATTACTCTGATTTCATAGAATCCCATATTTATTCAAATAATTTATTGATTACCAATTATGTTCCAGGCATTTTCTAGGACCTTAAGTACATCATTAAATAAAATTCCTGAGTGTTTTTTTTTTCACATGTAGGTGTTTAATTTTCCTGAAAGTGAATTTTGTTCATGGTATGAAATATGAATCCATTGTGTTTATTTTTGATAAGTATAATCACTAATCAGACTACTACTTAAAGAAAACTTTTCTCACTGGGCTACAATGACTCTAACAAATGATGCATTCATACATATGCAGAAATATTTCTATGCTCAACCCTCTGTTCAGTTTATCTCTTCTTTATCTTTATGTCAATAGCATATACTCTGAATTATTATAGCTCTGTAATAAGCACTCATATACAGCAAGCACGTCTTGCCATTCTCCATGAATATTTTGTATAGTCTGAGCCCTTTACTTTGTCATATAAATTTTAGATCAGTCTTATTAAGTCCCACACAAATAATGTTAGAATTCTAATCAGAATTGCATTTTATTTATATATCAATGTGAAACAAAATGGCCTATTGATGATACTCAAGAAAATGGTGTGTTTCTCCCTGTTCGGTTTAGGTCTTTTCAAATCGTTTTCAGTTACTTCTATAGCTATTGTTAAAAATATCTTATACCATTTCTTAAATATTATTTCTAGATGATTTTACAATGTTTTGCTATTTACATTGTATATTTAATTTAAAGATTTTCTCTTTGCTACTGGTCTGTAGAAATACAGTCAGTTTTTATGTAGCTTGTCTCATTTTAAACACTTATGTTAATTCTGATACTGTATAGATTATTTAGGAGTTTTTATGTAAGCAAATATATCACTGTAACTAATGAGAGTTATTTTTCTTCTTTTCCAATACTTATTTTGTTTTTGTTTCTTTAGCTTTTTGTGATGACTAGGAACTACAATACAATAAGTAATATATTCATATACAATTATATATATTATTTGTGTATTTATATAATAAGCATACTTTTCTCCTTCCTGATGTTAAATAGACTGTTTCTAACATTTTACAATTATTTTTTCTATTGTTTAGGCTCCCCTAGTTGAAGTAAGGATGTTTCCTTTTATTTTACTGTTTTTTTTAATCATTAATAGGTGTTGAATTTTACTGCAAGCTGTTACAGAAAAATTGGGTGGTTCGTTTAAATTTTCATTTCTAAGTTGTTAATGTGATATAGTTACTAAATCAGTCAGGATAGGTTAGATTAAGCTGCAATAACAAATAGCCCCCAAAGCTCAGTAGCTTAGAACAACAAAGGCTTATTTCTTGTTCGTGCTAGTGCCCATCGCAGGTTGGCTGCAGTCCTAATCCACACTGTCTTCAGTCCAAGGTCTGTGCTGGTGGAACAGCTTCTATCTTAAACATTGCTGGTTTTATGAAGGAAAGAAAAATAACCATAAGGAAGCCCATGGTACCTCTTGAAGTTTCTGCCTGTCACTGAACTTACATTTCATTACCTAAGGCAAACTACATGTCTAAGGCTGGGATGAGGATGTATAACTGTCTTCCAAGTTGAGGCAATGAATAGATAGGAAAAATAATACTGTCTAGCACAATATATTAAGCTTGTTTGATCCCAACTTGCAGGCTTCTAATAATTTCATTCATGGTATATTTTAATAAATTTCTAGATACAGTATGCTAATATTTTCTTGATGATTTTTCATCTATGTCCCTAAATAAAATTGGCCTGTTAAAAGTTAAAAAAATTTAAGCTTTTTTTGCTTTATCTTTTGCTGTTGAAACCTACTAAAATGGGCTGAATTTTTCTCGTTTCTGGGAAGGTAAAATTGGAAAGATGGCTTCCTTGAAAAGATGCCAGTGTTACCTTTTGTAAAAATTTAAATTATTGTTCATCCTTTTCACGTTGAAGCGGTGTTCATGTTTTTGGGTTTATTTTTTTCTGGAGTCGTCTAAAATTATATGTGTCTAGTTATCTGTTTACATTTAAAAATTTATTGTGACAAAGTATTTTATAGCATCCCCTCATTGTTTTTGTATTTTTTTCATTATTTAGTTGTATCCCACTTTTAATTCACACTGTTGGTCATATGTGCATTCTGTGTCTTTGCTTGATTATTCTTGTTAGAATTTTAAAATTTACTAAACTTAAAAAAATCTTAATTTTTGTCCCGGTTAATGATCTGCTTGTTCTTTGCTTTCTATTTTATTAATTTCTGCTATTATAATTATTGTCTCTATTCTACTTTTCTTGGATTCATATTCAGGTAAGTGCTTGCTCAATTTAATTTTAGCCTTTATTCTTTTCTGACACTTAAGGTTACATATTTCCTTCAATTGCTATTTTATCTGAATCGCAAAATATTTGATATGTTGTGTATTCATCATTATTCATCTATCACTTCTTATTTGACTCATATATTATTGTGTTCTTTATAGTGCTAAATACATTGGAATTTTAGTTTTGTCATTGTTATTGTTATTTATTAGGAACTTAATTTCATTGTGATCCATGTCCATGGTTCTGTTATACTAATTTCTTAGAATTTTTTCTCTATCTTGGTTCATGTAATGTTGAAAAAATATTTTGTCTTTGCTGAAGAAAAATATGTATTATATATGAAATATGCATCAACTATGTCTAGTAAATTGAGCTTATTATTATGTTTATCAAATTGTATATAATTTTTAGTCTTTTTTGTCTGCTTGACTTATTTACTGAAACAATTGTGTTAGAATCTTCTGTGTAATAGAACATGTGCCAACTTATCCTTATAGTTATACCACTCCTTAATTCACATATTTAAATTTGTTTTTAAGATGCATGGAAATTGAACCAATCATTTTTGACTATGTTTAAGTATACATTAAAGCCAACAGTAAAACTAAAATATACAATAAGATAAATGAGAGACGAGTAAAATTTAAGAATTGTACTTTTCTTTTCTCTCAGCCTGAAGTAAATTGCTCAGTTCAATATGGATATTTGTCTTAAGTACAACGATATAAGAAAGGTTGTTAGTCCTTATTATAAATTCCTGAATTTCCAAGGAAGAACTAAGATTTTCAGAAAAGATTCCTGTGTTTTAGTGCTTACTTACACTAGTTTAGACAATATTATTATTGTAGGTTTTATGTGTAATGGCTTGATGTGTTTTAGACCACAACCCATCTCACCAGTTAAGCTTCCTCGTTTTTGCATGTGCCAAGTACCATGCTAATCTCTGGCCCACTATCTTCTATAGTTTTGTTTTTAGGAAATTTATTTCATTTTTATGTAGAATCTGCCCTATTCTAGTGGGGTATAGAATTACTTACACTATGAATATGATATAGCAAAATAATATAAGTTAACTGTGAGAGAGAAACAGGAAATAAATGTAAGAATGGAAAATATAATCTTTAATAAATCTGGAATATCAGTCTTAAAGCCTAAAAAGTTATTAATGATGATAATAATATCAATAGCAAACACTTTGTAGAGCTTACTGTGCCCACCTGTATTTTAAGTGCTCTCTCTCTCTCTCTCTCTCTATATATATATATATATATCTCAAGATTTTAAATACTTAACACAATCTGATAAGGGAGGTACGATTTTCCCATTTTTCAAATGCAAAATCTAAGGGGTAAAGTCAACCCATCCAGGATCTCAGAGCCACTGAGAGCTATTAAGAGTCTCTAGACATTTCACAATTCAATATAGATATTTTGCGATTCTATATATACAGGTTATGGTTCCTGACATAAATAAAAATTATCAAGAACCAATTAACATAAACACACAAATGTATGAAAATAGACATAAGGAAATTCAAAGTGATTTTACAAGCTGCATTTGACTTTATAAACCTTCCTGTTTCAACTTCAAATGCTGTCCTTATATACACACCAAATCTTAAGTAATCTAAACCTTAAGAGCTTCTCTAGTAAAACAACTATGTACAATTAAAGTTTATGTTTTTTGATAAGTAAAGAGAAAATACGATTAATTATAGACATGATTTCTCATTATATTCCCACCAGGCAGAAAGCCCCAAGAAAAGGTTTGTCATGGATAAATACATAAGGGTTGTTAAAAGGGAGAGACAGAATAAGCAAGGTGATAACAACAATGAGCTGAGAGTCATTTATACACATTTTCAAAGCAAAGGTATAAAAAAGCCAACATATTTGCAAAGATTCGATATTCTAGTATATGCTTGGCCCGTAGCAAGCTGTGTAACTTTCTACAGGTGATATATGCTATATGGAACTCATATGTCCTCATTGGTAACAAAGGAGGATTAGAATAAATTTTCTTTCCTAGATTTCATTAATTTCTCAATGAGTTTGTGGAGTAACAGTCTGGAGCCCATCCTGCTTTTGAGAAGTAAGAGGCTTGAAGGTGTGTTGGGGGTGGAGCAAGTGACACCTCATGTACAGGTGCAGCTTCCTTCTTAAGCCACCCATTGTCCAATCAAATTGTGACAGTGAACAGTAGATTTCAGTCATTTGTCTTATTGCCTCTCTCTTTATTTATTATTTTCTTTATTAGAGTTTTAAAATATTTTTAGGTATATAGCTATATGAACCCCAGTTTGGTCAGTTGTAGGTATTTGTATCCAGATGCCATAGAGTTGGAAACTGAGTTAAAGTGATACCGAAACTCAGGCCTGGTAGCTTGCCCCTCAAAGCCAGTACTCCTCGAGAGACAGGTATTGGTAGAAAGGAAAGTTGCTGTATTCCAGAGGCCAGCAACTGGGGAAGAGGGTGGATTCACGCCCAAAGGCCAATTTCCCTACTGCCGATCAGTGGGCAAGAGCTCTCAAAGTGGAGTCTCAGGGGTGTATAGGTGGAAGGAGAGGGCTACCGGCAGAAACAGCACAGTCAGCTCTGACCGTCATCTTGAAATTGGTCATGCAGTGATCTGATCAGTGTCATCTTGATTGTTTTAAGTAGTTAGTCTTCAGTTCCAGGGTCGGTTTGTTCCCATTTCTTTGAGGCCAGTTCTTGGAATTGCAGCAGTTTATGTCATGGCTACAGTCTGGTCATCATGTAGTTAACTTCTTCCATCTGGTGGGTTTCAATATCTACAAGAGAGCTCACAGGATGTGGCTCAGAATACTGAGGAGGAACTAAAGGTCCTGGACTTTGTTGAATGACTCAACTATTATTATTTTGTCTTGTTGACTAACTCCCCGTTCCTGCACTTTCTCAGTTCTCTGGTTAAACTTATTCTTTGACTAAAGTTATTCCATGGAGAAGAGGTAGGCAGAGGACTTGAAGGGATCTGTACTGCGAAAGCCCCATAGGGTCTTGCTCTGCTTCAAGAGAGGATTGTGGAATTTCTCCTGTCTTCCTTCATGTTATCATTATTAGCTATAACGTCTAAGAGCAAGCCACCTGGTATTTCTAAATACAGGTATCCCCCATTTTTCGAAAGTTCGTTTTACACCATTTCACTTTTATGAAGATCCTACATTAGTTCCTATTTTGCTAACTGAAAGAAATTCAAAGAGGATTTTTGATTTTTCCAAAAAAAAACAAGTGATGGAAAGGGAAAATAATAGCATTTGTTTTGTGGCCAGCTGAGCCATTACAGAGGTAGCACACCCCCGAAGCTGTGACAGTGGCATCGCCAAACCCCTTCCCCAAGAGCTCCTCTCAGCATCTCAGCATCCAGCCATCTTAGCTTTGAACTGTGTCTGTGAGCACCGGAGTTTAACTCCATTTATTTTGTGTATCCGTTAGCAAGAGCCCTCCTAAGGTAATTTCGACCTCACTTTACACCATTTTGGTTTACAAAAGGTTTCATAGAAATGCCCTACTTTCAGATGGGGGAGTGGGACCTACACAAAGTCACACAAGAAGAAAATATCTACTTCTGGAGGCAAATATATAAAAGCCAATTTCTGGCAATTGTGAACCACCTCTAGGACGTTTCCTGGTTCTGTCTCACTAAATATCAAATACTGCTTCATAGGTAGGCTTTTTATTCCCAGAAAACATTCTTCTAGGTCATTTCTTATTTTTGAACCAAATTATTCCCTAGAAAAATCATCTTTCTTCTGACTCTTCTCCCTTCTTAGGAAGAGAAATTTCTACATACCCATAGAGATGCTTCAACACGTTTTCAGGTGTTCTCGAGCTAAACCACTTTCCTTTATCTTTCATCTCCCTAATTTCCCTTCAAATTGTCTTTAATTTTGGCCTAAAATATGTTTAGATATAGCAAGATCTAGATACATGTTTTTAGACAATTTGAACTAAAGTCAAATCTGAATTTTTAAGTTGTAATTATGGATAGACATCGAATATATTTTTCCACTCTGAAGAAAAAAAGAAAGAGAGAAAGAAGCTACCCAGCTTTTGGTGCTAATTTTGAGTGCCCCAATATGCAAAGGATGACTTTCTTCCCTTAGCTCTGTGTTAATCTCAGCTCTTGTCTGGAGTTATTAGGAGACCAAACTATGGTTGCAAGTACTTTGAAGGGTAAACCATGCTTTGGTAACTTTCTTAATATAATGCAGCACTTTATCTTTCTCTCTGTGTGTTTATTCTGGGAATCCATCTAGTCACTTGCCCCAAGTTGTAAGCATTAGCAATTAGCATCTTTTTTTCAGAATGAACAGGAAGTATAGTTATATTTCTGCCGAATGTGTTTTATCTCTAGTAAGTACTCCTTTAGTTGGATTTTTATTTGGAATACTTAGGTTTATTCTCATTTGAATGGTTCTTTTCTCTTTTAATTGTTCCCATTAGTATCACAAACCAGTTGACAATGACTTCCCTGCATATTCTCTCTGACACTTTCATTTGCTTTACCAATAACATTATTACCTGAGTGTGTGCTTTATAAACCCGCTGGGTAGACAAAATTCCCATAGCCTGAACTACCTTTCTTCACTACACCCTCAGCTACCTGATCATTTCTACTTTAGTGCTTAGGGTTCTTCAGAGAAGCTGACAATAAAAAACTAGGGCATTGAAGTGAGCTTACCACATAATCATCACGAGCATTGGTTTAATAACATAAAACTTCAGAAATACATCATCCCACTGGACTTGGAGACATTACAAAGAACGCATTTTTTCATTATTGTTGCTGTTAATAGTATTACTGAGATGGGAGATTTGGAAATATAAAAACAAGTTAATGCATACAGCTTGTAAATTTTAAAATCTTTCTACTGGGCAGTAAACATTAATTAACGTCAAATATACATATCTGAGTCTCATAACAAATAAACTGTTACACAGAGAGTGCTGTTGAGTTGTACGACAGGGAATGCAGTTTCAGCTTAGAATCCAGTCAGAGGGGATTCTTTCTGAGAGAGTCAAATATGACCTTTGATCAGTACAGCAGAGAACAATGCTGATACTACCAAAGGCCCTGGGTGTAGGGTCAGCTTCTCAGCGAGAAAGATGCCATAGTGCCACACAAACTGATGATGTGTTCTTGAGGTCCACACACCTCAACCAGGAGTCCCACATTCAGTGAAGAGTATAGAAAAAAAAAAAAATAGGAAAGACAAAGGATTAAAGACTTGGTTTGGAGGTGAATTTTGAAAAAATCTTTTCAGTGCATAACATGAAAAGTCTGAAAGCACTAAGAGATGCCAGAAAAACATTGTTACAGTTTTTGAAACAAGAACAAAGGAAGCCAGGGATGAAGATCAGCAATTCCTGAGGAATCCAGTGTAAGTGATTCCTTAGCAGCTCTGGGTATAAAGTCTCATCAAAATACTGGTATGAGAACACAAAGAACTGAAATGATAGGGCTTTTTAAAAAAAATCATGCTGTTATTAAAATTTTAGCTAGTAAAATATGTACAGTGAATGTTTGCTTTCAATGTAGTTCAAACATTTTTAAGAAATAGTTTTGTGATCTTAAGCTCTGTATTAAATACTCCATCTAGTTTTTGTGACACTATGGGCTGTATGTTACAGAATGATGTATTAACTAGACTTTACCTTTCTGTGTGTTTGTGCTGCAATTGAAAGATCATTAACTTTTCCTTATGTACTCTGAACAATTCATCATAAGATATATTTTTCCCATACTCTTACTTTCTTGTCATCTAGGACAATGCCTCTACTTCTATAAAACATTTGCCATGAAATAGCACTTTATTCTCAAGAGAACCTCCCCAGGCTATCTTGAAAAGCTCATTCCCGGTGTCCTCCGAGACACACACGCACACACATACATACACACCCCTCTAGCATACACAGTTCTAAGACATGCTCCCATTTTGTGGCAGAAACAAGTTGTGAGAGACACTATTTCTTTTCATTTCATTCAGAAGTTTCCTTGTATCTGTAGCATACTCACTGATGTAGTCATTTATTTGTTTAACAAATACATTTATGTTGAGGTAATAGAATATCCCAACAATCAGTCAAGGTAGAAAAATACCGATTCAGCAGCCAAAAGATCTCGGAGTGGTTTCTTTTCTCCTGACTGGTTACGTGTGTCCTTCACCTTCCTGATCCACAGCCCACTACAACTGGATATCATGAAATAAATGTTTATGATCAAGAAAATGTAGAATTAGAGCCCCGCGGCACGGAGGGCATTGAAGCCAGCACCGACAGCCGGCGATGCAGGGGCTCCGGAGCGCGGCATGGAGGGGCCGCCTAGCTGGGGCCCATGGCCCTGCGTCTTCTGCCTGCGACGCGGGTCCTGTGCACGCTGCGGCCCCCGAGGGGCCGGGAGGCGAGCCAGGGTCCCCTGGCAGGTGTGGGCTTCATGTCCGCAGCCAGCGTCCCTGAGGCCGCGCTCCAGCCATGATCACTCGGTGAAGCCGCACCGCGGCAGCGTGGCCGACTTCTGGCGCCGTGAGGACCAGTGCGCGCTGCAGGGCTCGGTGCCTCTGCCCGCCCTTCGCGCTTCCCTGCGGGAGGGTCTGCTGGACTTCAATGCCGACCGCCTCCGCGGGGTGGACAGGACGCCGCTCTTGAGCACCCTCTGCCCGTGATCTGTATCCAGAGCTTCTTCCAGCCATGGCTTGGCGAGACAGGTTGTGATAGAAATAAAGTTTACAGAAGTTATGTTCCTGCGATAAGAAATAAAGATGTGACCTTCCAGTTGCGTAAAGCTCATGAATGCTGTGCAAGTACGTCGGGTGCGCTAAGGAACCTGGAGCTAAGTGGGCTAGTTCTGAGAGAGAGAGACTTAACTACGTAAACAAAGATCATTCTGTGATGAAAGCAGTTATCATAAGAGTTCTCCAGATGGAAGGAGTGCCAAGTCAGAGTACCAGTGTATAACTGCTCCATCGTGAAGGAACCATGCAAAGCTGCTAGACAGAAAAAGAGAACTCTAATTTTGGGAAGGTATCGAAAAGGAAAAGCTACTATTAGAATTGGCTTGGCCGCAAAGCAACCTGTAAGTAATAGAAGGAAACACTCTGCTGGTAAAGAATGTTATGGTCCTGAACCTCTACCACCTGGTGTGTCTGGTTTCTGGCCGTGGCGTACTGCAGAACATGCAAAAAGCAGCAGGTCCATCAGAATTTCCCGTGACTGTGACAGTAGAGAGTCCTTCCTCCTCAGAAATCGAAGAGGTCCATGATTCCTCAGAAAGTGTTCAGGAAGAGCCAGAGAAAATCCGTTTGAAACAAGAAGCATTGTTCATTCATGCTTGGTGACTATTTTTCTAAAGATTTTTGGTGTTTTTCTGAATTTTTGTATTTTTCTACATGGTTATTGAGGTTCCCAACACCATTAACAAGGCTAGAACCAGTGAGTGCACATCTGAGAAGAACCAGAATCTCCTCCAAGATATCCACTAAGTTCAGGGGAAAAGATAAAAACTTGACGGTGAAAAAGAGACTTTTCCTACAGCTGGCAGAAACTTGACAGGGGGGAAAGTCAGGTAACCCAGGTCAACATCAGCAAAAATAAGACACTGATATAATGAAACTGAAAATATGATACACTGAGGATACAATACCAATTCCATATACTCCTGTCAAAAATGTATAACCTCCAGTCATGAGAAAACACGAGACAAACACAAATTGAGGCATGTTTAGCAAAATAGCTGACCAATACTCTTCAAAGGTATCAAGACTGTGAAAGACAAGAAAGCCTTGGGGACGTCAGAATGCAGGAGACAGGGGAAATAAAGATTAAACCCAGTGGAGACGCCTGAATGACGACTTGGGAACATAGAAGGACATCAGTGGAGAAGCTGGTGAGATTTGAATAGAATCTTTAGCTGATGATATTGTTTCAATGTTAATTTTCTGGTTCTGATAATTGTATTATAGTCAGGCAATAGATAACATGGGGAGTGGCTGAGGGAAAGATAAATGTATTACTTTTACAATTTTCTGTAAGTGCAAAGTACCTTTCTGTAAGTGGAAGTGGTTTTGATCAGTTCTGGTTAGGATTACGATGAATCATTTTGTAGTTTTGTTTATTTTTAAGTAAGATTTTCTCTTCTGTTGTACCTTCTAACCAGTTATTATGTGAAGGCTATTTATTTCTGCGTGTTAATTTTATATGTAGAACTTATTCATCCTGCATAATTGAGATGTCACACCGGTTGATAGAAGCTCCATTTTCCCCTCCCCAGCCCTGGGTAACCATTATTGAACTCTGATTATATGTGTTTTGCTTAGATTCCTCATATAACTGGAGTCGTGCATTATTTGTCCTTCTGTGACTGACTCATTTCATTTAGCATAATGTCCTCCTATTCAGCCATGTTGTTGCATATGTCAGACTTTCCTTCTTTTTTTAATGCTGAATAACAGTCCATGGTATGTATTAGTATACAACACAATTTTTTATCTATTCATACGTCAATGGACATTTTGATTATTTCTGCATCCTGGCTATTGTGACCACTACTGCAATGAACACTGGAGAGCTAATATCTCTTTGAGATCCTGACTTCATTTCTTTTGGATAAACACCGAGAGATGGAGTTACTAGATCATTTGGTAGTTCTATTTTTATTTTTCAGGTACCTCCATACTGTTTTTCATAGCAATGGCCCAATTTTTTATTCCCATTAACAGTCCACAAGGGTTTTAATTTCTTCATGTTCTTTTCAACACTAATTATTTTTTTTCTTTTCTTTCATTCTTTTTTTTGTTTTTTATAGTAACCATACTAACATGTGTGAGGTGATATCTTATTGTGGTTTTGATTTGTGGTCTCTCCAGTGTTGGTGATATTCAAAATATTTTCAGACACCTCTGGACGTGGGTATGCCTTCTGTATAGAATGTCTAGTCAAGTTGTTAACCCAATTTTTTTTCTATGAGAACATGTATTTTTATTTTTTAGTTATTGAGGACATATCCCTGTGCTCAAACAACTGTAAAAGTCAGTTAAACTTTAAACACTTATTATTTCGTTGGTGTATGCTTGCTTTGCGCTGCTTTGTCAGTCTCTGTTAGCCCAATTTTTAATCAGGTCATTAGATTTTTTGCTCATGTTTTAGGAGTTCCTTATATATATATTGGAAATTCACTCCTTATCTGATGTATGGTTTTCAAATATTTTCTTCTATTCTATAGGTTAAAATTAATTTTTATTGGACTATAGTTGTTTTACAATGTTGTGTTAGTTCCTGCTGCACAGCAAAGTGAATCAGCTATACAGATACACATATTCCCTCTTTTTTGGATTTCCTTCCCATTTAGGTCACCACAGAGCATTGAGTAGAGGTCCCTGTGCTATATCTAGACACTTTTTAAGTGACTATATCAACACATGTTTGACATATTGCCATAATATTATATGGAACAAAAATCAATTCAAATAAGATGCACAAATACAAAAATAGAATACATTTGTGGCATATTTTTTAAAAACAAGAGAATCATTGACCCGTCTCTAATCAAACTGTAAAATTTCATATTTTATATCTCTGATTGTAGACATCTTTTGTCTACTTTAGGATGAACCTCTGTCCCTACTTATATGTTCAATATATGCAAAATACACACACAGAATACTGTCACAGAGCTAAGATGAAAATGTAACTGTAAAGAGCTTTGACAGGACTAAGATGTGGCCAAAGTATATTTATTAGTAAATGAAAGCTTTTGTTTCATTCATCTCTGTAATTCTTATAAGTTGTACATTTCATGCAATGGAGACAGTTATTCTTTTGTAGCTGACACCACCACTTAAAGCAATAACCTTAATTTTAAAAATTTTTGCAAAAAAAAATAAAACTAGTATTCTTGCTAAACATTCATCCCTTCTCTGAATCATAACCCAACATAGATTGTATGTTTATATAATATGGCACATATATGCTGCATATGTGTGTGTGTGTGTGTGTGTGTGTGTATACACACCAACCCACATACATGTGGCTATGACAGGGCAAACAGCTGGAGGTGAGTCCGTCCCTCTAACAACCATACCTTTCTCTATATAAATTGTTGAGTTCTTACACATCTCTCCCAACTCTCCACGATTTCCAGCTGTGTGGAACTGTGTAATTGTGGATGGGCTGCTTAAAGAAAATGAATTCTGTAATTTATAATATATTTTTGAAAATGTATTCATGGCACCCCTTCTCAAAACACAAATGCACGCTGAAACCCAGCATGTAAAAGACGTTCTTAGCTGCTGTGGTTCAGAAGAATCAGGAGGGACAGAAGAAATAAAGGGGACAGGAGCCGCCATGTACATGGTGTACGTTTCCCGTGCTCCTGTGCACTGGCGGCCTCACATTGCCCCATGCGTGTCAGGCGCTCACATGACGGCTCCCTATAATGCCAAATATGAATTATTTCAGGATGAACTGTAAGGGGCCTCCACACGGCACAGCTCCTTAACGTGGAAATTCACTCCAGTGGAAGTTCTTCCCCCTTTTCCAGCCCCTGCCGTTGGCAGCCCAGCACACCGTCTCTTGCTGCTTGGTGCTTTTAGGCGGGGTACCAGCTAGGCATCTCAGCCTCACCTACTGCTCTTGACCACTGAGTCCACGGGGAACCATCCACCCTCACCAAACCAGGTGGTGGGCAGGCAGAAGGCTGCATGCTGCCACCTCTCTCTGCCCTGATGTCTATCTCCCTTCTTCTTACTTCTCGTTACCTAAACAAAAGAAATGCATGATAGTGTGTGGAGTAAGCACATAGCCAAAGAGAAATGTGGGCCCAAGCAAGGGAGAACAGGCACCCCATGCTCAAAAGACCTGAACTCCCTGATGGCTTTCAGGGAAGGGTTTTTAAACACAGTGAGAGGGAGAGGCTCAGCTCATGCACATTTTCTGATTGGTCAGTGGTGAGGTAGCTGAGTGGTATTTCGGGGGTCAGTATCATCAACCTTCTGCTTCCAACTGGTTTGGGGTCTACCAGCTGGTGGTCAGCATGCAGTTAACATCCTCCACCTGGTGGCAGTTTCAGTATCTGCAAAACAGCTCAAGGACATGGCTCAGGATGTTATCTACAACCCTTGAGGAAGAACTAAAGGTCCCTGACTTTGTTTTATGGCTAAACTCTTATTATTTTGTCTGCTCGACTGTTTTCCTTTGTTTCCGTTTTCTCACTTCTCTGGTTAAGTTTGCACTTTTGAACTTGGGGAAGGCCTAGGAGGCTAAAGCTTTTCTACAAACAAGAAGTAGGGGACAGGGGATCTGTCCCTGGGAAGGCCCAGCAGAGTCCTGCTTGGTTTCAGTGTCTACTCCCTGAAGTTGACTACGTGACACTTTTATTCCTCTTATTTTAGTACTTGACATTTTCATTTGAATATTCAGAAAACACTTCTGGGGAAAGTACATTTTTGCATTTCTAAATAATACTATTTCCCTAACGGCCAATATTTATGGAAATGTCTATGCTTATATCATTTTTGATTGTGCCAAATGAGGACTTCCAGAAAATAAATGGCATTTTCCTTGGAATGAACTCTGTATCACTTGGTTTAGTGTGTGTGTGTGTGTGTGTGTGTGTGTGTGTGTGTGTGTGTTCTTATTTAAGAATTGTGTGTATTAGGCATAAGACTAATACTTATTTTGAAGACCATCTTTAAAAGCAAACATTAACTCCATGTTTGTAGGGAAATAAAACACTAAAACGGGATGACTGATAATTTTAAAAATAATGTGTTTAGGCTTTGCAGATACTTTACATTGTTTTATGGTTTAACTGCCTTCTACAATAGGTACAAAGGTACATCTTACTTTTTCATTAAATTTATGCATCCTCCTTTTATGTGCAATGCATAAAACAGCTGTCGATTTTCCATCGTGATTTTTCATCACTATACAGTCTCTTTTTAACCACTTGTTCTCAGTTAACTGAGAATACAGGCATGACTCTATATAACCACCGTGGATCAATAAGGCTAGCTCTTTAAAGGATGTTAGATCAGCTGTAAAGGAAAAATATTTTATTATTTATTGTACTAATTATTGTATATTCTGTACATCTGTAGAGTGTATAAGCCCATTCTTAGAGCACATAAAATATAAGTGGTAAAACAAAGGGTATTTTATTAAGAAATTTATGCAGCATAAAATGGAGTTAGCCACCTAAAAGAATGATGTGTATCAGAAAAAGGACAAGTCAACATCTCTTTTACATGACTCTAGGGGCCTCAAACAAGGGAAATAATGCAAACTAGAGCAGAGCTGAGTGCCAGCATGAGGAAGTACAGCAAAAGAAATAAACACAGTATTTAGAGCGAGTAGAACACAGAAGGATTTTGCATAAAACTCTTATACATTTAACATTTGTTAAAATAAATGTCAGAATACATTGAAACTACATGCTAGAAAATTTAGGGGAAAAAAAAAGAAGTCTCACTGCCATTCATTTGAAAAAGAGAACTTTTTCACAAACAGGATGGACAGTACCTAACTAGTAATTTTCTATCCCCCGCTTTCTCTTTTTGCCAACGTCTCTGCAGAAATAAAAGCTGTCCCCCACCACTCTCCTTTCCCTTTCACACTCAGTCAGAAGCAAAGCTTAATAAAGCAGCCACCTCACTGGTAAACTGCAAAATCGAAAATGTTCAAGTGTCGTTTTCCAACTGTAGGAAAATTTCAAGACCATGTCGCTTATTCATTCCATAGTTTATTCACTTATTCATTTTGTAATACTACTTCAGTTGGTTTATGAGTCTGATTACATGGAACAACTAGAATTGGATTCCATTACTGAAATTTTAGTGAGTTTAGCTTCATTATTTCCCTGGTAGTTCAAGAAATAGATTTTTTTTTCACTCTTAAAAGCTTTTATGTTTGAATCTACCTGGATCTCAAATATTTCATTTTATAACTGAAGAGTAGATGCTTACTGTTGATAGAGCTTCAACCCATACGTTTGAATCGCAGTGACTACATTCCCCTATGGTAGCAAATTTGTCTTCCCTAGGAAATGGGCCATTTGGACCATTCTCATTGCCATAGAAAAAGCATAAAGGAAATTTTTTAAAACTTCAAATTTTATAATACTTTATCCAGTGGTATTATATTCAGTCAACCAGTTTGTCAGACTACATTGTGAACCAAATACGAATGAGAAAAACTTGACTTAATCCCCCAAAATATTTGACCTTAAGTCATTTAAATATTCTAGACCTCAGGTATTTTTCCTATATATTATGTATACTGTATATAACATAATAATACTATGTACGGTATAATAACACTGTATACAATATAATACTACATTTATATGTATATTATAGTTTATAGAGCTATTTTCAGAATAAAACAATGTGGTATAACCTGAAAACTTCTTAATTCAATTTACAAGTATTAATGTCTTTTTTAAATAAATTTATTTATTTAGGCTGCGTTGGGTCTTCGTTGCTGCGCGCGGGCTTTCTCTAGTTGTGGTGAGCAGGGCTACTCTTCGTTGCGGTGCGCGGGCTTCTCATTGCAGTGGCTTCTTTTGTTGCAGAGCAGAGGCTCTAGGTGTGCGGGCTTCAGTAGTTGTGGCTCGTGGGCTCTAGAGTGTAGGCTCAGTAGTTGCAGCACATGAGCTTAGTTGCTCCGCAGCATGTGGAATCTTTCTGGAGCAGGGTTTGAACCTGTGTCGCCTGCATTGGCAGGTGGATTCTTAACCACTGCACCACCAGGAAAGTCCAGTATTAATGTCTTATGCAAAACATTATGTCAGTCAAGTACATTGGGATAACAATGAACTTTACTTAAGACTGGTACCCTGCTGCACCTTCAACTAATTATTGCTTTTCATATAATTTTTTTTTTCTCTGTGTGGCATGAGGGATCTTAGTTCCCTGGCCAGGGATCTAACCCATGCCCCTGGCATTGGGAAAGCAGAGTCTTAACCACTGGACCTCCAGAGAAGTCCTGCATATGATTTTTCTTGATAAGATATTAAATATTTATAAGTGAGAGGCATGGATCCTAATATATTGTGGAGGGGGTTCTTTTGCAAGGACTGGGGTATATTTTCTCCACCAATTTTTACCTTTGACAATCTTGACAATATCTGATTAGTGAAGTTACTTTACATCTTACTTTTTTTTTTAGATTATACATCTTTGTTATTGCATCAGAATATTTTCTCAGGACAAAGGATACTAGCTTCCCTTGTACTGGGTTTTTTGACAAGAGGAATCCACCTAGAAACCTCAATAAAGGGTTATAGCATTCATATGCCAAATTTTATATGTAATTAAGTCACGAAGAATATACATCTGGTTGGGAGCATCAGCAAAGTTTAAATAAATCACCTTCAAGAAGTCTCAGTGGATAAGATTGTGACTGGTCATGTTTGGAGGCGGTTTAGAGGGGAAGAGATAACTTAGATGCATAACAGTTTGTGAGAGTAGTGTTTTATGAAAGCAACAAGCATCCTAAACATATGTCCACAACATATGTAGGAGAAAATGTACAGCAGCTATTTGACTTTGAAGACCAAGTTTGTACTTAGGAAATCATTAAGATGTTCTTATCAGAGAGCTATTAAAAAGAAAATGCTGGCAGCATCATTAGAGGCATTTGTAAAGGGTAAGCTGTAAATGAGGATGTTAAAAAGCAGTGATCTATTTCAGCATTTAGAAGGATTAGGCATGCTGATCATTACCAGATATCAGAAAACTAGTACTGAGTTCATGGCCTTTTTGAAGACATAAGCAGCTATAAAATCCCAAAACATGGGTGGCTGGTACAAGATGAGGCTGGACCAGAACCACGTAGAGGAGTTTTTCCTTCATTCGTATAGCACTAGAAAGCCACTGAGAAATTTAAGTAGTAGGCATATTAGTCAGAGTTAAGTCAGAAAATAGAAAACAGTCTGTGTATTTCAAGCCGAAGAGATTTCATAGAGGGGAATAAACACTAATAAATCTGTTGGAAAATCTGAAAGAGTAAAATCCCCAAACCACTAGTTTTCAGTTGCCCTTCTCCAGCTATGCTACAAAAGTAAAGTTGCACCATAACATAGAGGTTAGTAAAGTTTAGGAAGCTGGTGCCAATGTCACATCTGTCTTCTGGCCCTAAGACGGGAAAAGAAAGTCTAGGCAATCACCACAGACACTCATGCATGCTAAGACCCGTTTATCTTTTGCCTCTGCAATAAAAAATATGCCTACTCTTGCTTTACCTTGTTCATCCTGCAAGACTGCGTCAGATTGGATGCAATACCTGGAACATTTTTGGCAAGGGCACCCAGGGTTTTTCAGTCGGATAGGTGTGGAAAAGGGTGAGAACCAACAGACAACAGCCAGGAGGGGTGGCACGATCAGATTTACACTTTGAAGTGTTTACTCTAGTTGGCTTGTGGAGATAAAAGAGGCAGAAAAAAGTTAGTGTCAGTCTAAAGGATAAATAAGTTAAGGTGAATAGTTAGATAACTGAACTCCTGTGGTGGGGTTGAAGATGGATGAAAAGTGAAGGTTGACAGATATTTAAAATATAAAATAGGCAGTTTTTAGGGATCAATTAGCTTATTCTTGCTATAATTCTATGGACTATAAAGTTCCACAGGTTTCTACAGATTCTTCATTATCACACTTTATTTCTCAATGAAGCTTGTCTCAAAGGGAACAGTTTGAGGACAAGAAATATTCTACATATAAATTATCAGAGGAGGAAAAATAATGTCTTTTGTAGCTTTATTATTTAGTGATATTTGAGTATTGCAATATGATTAAAAACTAAATCACAGATATGCCATATAATTAAAGATTTTATTAGCCTCCTGGAACATAAACACAGGTATCCCACGCCAGAGAACTGGGGAAAAATCCACTGAACACTTTAGACTCTACCGTCCAATAAAAATAGAGAATTAATTTTATATTTCCATTTTGCAAATAAACTACAAACTAGTTTATAAAAGTTTGTCTTTATTGAGTAAAATGATCAAATGAGAATAAGCATTGAATGGGAATTTCCTTATTAAATTGCTCAATGTATTTTGTAGCAAGTATTTATCTCTGAAAAATGCATATAAGCAGTGGAATTTGAAGTCTCTGTAAATGGTTTATCATATGTGGATATATATGAAAAGGTAGATATTCTCCTCCAACCCAGCATTTTAATTTTATATATATTACAGGATTTAAAGTAAAAGATTAAAAATGAAGCCATTCTCCTCAATTTTGGAGGACTGAATCCCATTCTTTGGCAGTTTGGAAGTCCCAGGCTGGTACTTTCCCTCATTAACTTGTATTTCACTTTTTCCCTTTTAGATCAATACCAGGGAGAGCTGGTGGTGAGAAATATTCATTCCGATAAGGCGTAGGACAGGATGAAACATGAAATCTCCAAATGGCCTCCTTATGCATTAATATCAGAATTTCAATAGGCAGAGCTTCAATTCTTTATTAAAAATGTCTTAGATGATTGTAATAAAAATACAACTCAAGTCATCACATTACACGTGAAGGCTCTACTGAGGGAAGTGAATGAGTACAGTGGATGGGGGAATTTTGTGGCTGAAAACCAGTTAATTCTACTGTACATCTTTATTTAGTGCCGTGGGGATGTGGTGAGTGGAGCATGTCATGACTCTTCAGGGTGTTTCTAGCAGGAAAAGTGGATGTGCCCATGTAGAATTGGCAGGTGGCGGTTATGTGTGATGGGCAGACCCCAGAGTTTAGCGCTATAAACTAGACACATAAACAATGAGTGAGATGGGTAACAGACTCACGGTCTCAGTGGTTCAACACCACAAAGCCTTATTTCTCACTCATCGTACGTGGAAAATTTCAGTCAAGTTGATCTCCAGGCTCGTTCTCCACGTGGCACCAGCAATCCAGACCTTGTCCACGCTGTGGCTTGGTCATCTCGTCACCTGCCCACACAATTACTGTGTCGGGGAGAGACAGGATGTGGAGAACTCTCAAGCACTCTGCATCAGCCTCTGATGACACCCTGGGCTGCCATTCGCAATTCTCGGGTTGTTCATAACAGTCGTGCAACATATAACCACCACCAAAATCAAGATATAGGAAAACAGTTCACTCACCCCCTACAGAGTTCCCTTGGCCTCTTTGTGATAAATCCAATCTTCCCACCTCCAGCCCATGGTAACAACTGTCAAACTGTCTAAATAGTTAGTCTTTTCCAGAATATCAAATACATGGAGTCATACAGTGACTGGGTTTTGAGTCTGGAGTATTTCATTTAGCACGGTCCATCTTAGAGTCATCCATGTTATTGAATACATCAATTTTTATTATTTTTAATTTTTCACTAGTATTCCATTTAATGGATACTCTACAATCAGTTTATCTACATCTAAATTAGTGAACCTTTTAGTTGTTCCTGGTTTTGGGCACTTATGAATAAAGCTGCTATAAACATACTTATCAGCACAGTACTCTCTGTTTGGTTTGGTTTGATTTGACTTGTCATTGTAGTTTAAGTTTGCATTTCTCCAATCATTAAGATGTTGAGCATCTTTCATTGACTTACTTTCTTTCCACAAATAAGATATCCTCTGGTTTATTTTAGCTGTAAGTCTTGGAATTATGTAGGTTGCATTCTTCAGATCTGTTCTTTTCCAAATAATTTTGGCTATTCTAGTTCCTATGTTATTTCACATAAATTTAGGAATTATCTTGTCAAGACCTAGCTTGATCTCCATTTATTTGGATCCTTTTTGGTGTTTTTCATTAGTGTTTATCACTATACAGACCTATATAATACAAATCATAAATGGTATTTTTTCCTGAATTTCACATTCCACTTGTTCATTGCTGGTTTATAGAAATACAGTTATATTTTTTAAATTTTTACTTAAAATAGAGACCCATAGTAAGTTGTGAAAAAGTTTTCAATTTTGATAAAGTCCAATTTATCTTTTTTTTTTTTAATGGATCATGCCTTCGGTGACACCTGTGAGAACTCATTAAGATTTTCTCCTTTATGTTCTCTTCTAGAAGTTTTACATTTTATATTAAATCTATGATCCACTTTGAGTCAATATTTGTGTAAGATCAAGGTCCTCCTCCTCTTCCTCCTTCTTTTTGGCTAACGATGTCCAATTTTTCTAGCACCATTTGTTGAAGGGACTATTCTTTCTTTAATGAATTGCATTTGTACCTCTGTGAAAAATAAGTTGGGTATATTTGTGTGGCTCTATTTCTTGGTTCTCTGTTTTCTTCTATCCATCTATGTGTGTATCCTTTGCCAATACTTCACTTGTTTGATTACTGTAGTGATACTGCCTTAAAATCAAGAAACGTGAGTCCTCCAAATTTACTCTTCTTTTAAAGTGTTTTTATACTATTTTAGTTTCTTTAGCTTTTTTTTTAAACCATTGATCATTGCAGATTTTTAGCTTTACATATAAATTTCATCTATATCTTTAAAAAAATCTTGTTGATATTTTGATAGAAATTGCATTGACTGATTATTGCATATTGCTAAATTCAGCAATTCTCATATGTTTTTAATAGTTTTATTGGGATATGATATAGACAATCATGTCATGTGCAAATAGAAGGAGTTTTATTTCTTTCTTTACAATGCATATGTATTTTATTTATTTTTCTTGCCTTAATGCACTGGCTAAGATTTTCAGTACAATATTGAATAAGATGGTGAAAGCAGGCATCCTTGCCTTATTATTGATCATTCTTTCACCATAGAGTATAATGTTAGCTGTATGTTTTTTTTTGTAGATGCCCTTTATTAGGTCAAGGAAGTTTTCTTTAGTTCCTAGTTTGTTGAGGTTGTTATGACTATTTTTAATCATGGTAGAATTTTGAATTTTGAATTTTTATATATATATATATTATGGTGGTCTGTGATTTTTCTCCTTTAGTCTATTGATATAGTGAATATAATTGATTGTTTTTAATGTAGAGACAAACTTGATTTAAGGTAAACTCCACTTAGTCATGATGGATATATACTGCTGGATTTAATAAAGTAGTATTTTATCAGTTATATTCAGAATGGATATTGATGGGTAGTTTTCTTTTCTTGTAATGTTTTTGTCTGCTTTTTGGCATCAGGGTAATTTTCACATCATAAAATAAGTGGGGAAGTGTTTCTTCTTCCATTTTCTGTATGTTTAGTGTTGGTAGTATTTTCTCCTTAAATGTTTGGTAGAATATACCAGTCAAGCTGTGTGCCCTTGGAGTTTTCTTTGCAGGAAAGTTTTAAATTATAAATTCAATTTTTTGAATAGATGTAATACTACGTATTCAGATCATTTTTTTCTGAGACTTTGTTTGTTTGTATCTTTCAAGAAATTGTTCCATTTCAACTAATTGTCAAAATTATTAGCATATTTTTCTCTTATCTTCAGGATTTGTAGTTATTTTGTTATTTATATTAATTAATATTAGATATTTGTTTCCTCTTTTTTCTTGACCAGAATGGCAAAAGAATTACTAGTTCTAATTGTCTCATCAAAGAGCCATCTTGCATTTCATTTCTCTGTTGCTTCTGTTTTTCATTTTGATTTCTATATTTATTATTTTCTCTCTTCTGCTTGTTTTATCTTTAATTTGTTCTGCTTTTCTTATTATTTAGTGGAAAATTAGATCATTGGTTTGAGTCCTTCAATATTTTTTAATAAAAGCATTCGATTCTCAGATTTCCCTCTAATCATTTCCTTAGTTTATCCCACAAATTTTGATATGCTGTGTTTTCAATTTTATTCAATTCAAAACATTTTCTACTTTTCCTCTTTGATCAAGCAGTTAGATACCATGATTTGCAAAGAACTAAGTTTCTTCATTGACAAATATTTGAGGATGTCTTTTTGTTCTAGATTTCTACTGTAATTGTATTGTGATGAGAAAATATCTCTTGCATGATTCAACTGTTTTAATTTGTTGATGTTTTTTAATGGCCTAGATTATGGTCTATCCGGATGAGTATTCCAGTATACGTGGGAGGAATATATACTCTATCATGGCTGAGTGGCGTAGCCCATATATATCACTTACATTGTGCCCTCTTACTGATTTTCTGCCTACTTGTTCTATCATTTATGAGAATAGACAGTTAAAGTCTCTAAATCAAATTTTGGATTTATCTATTTTTCTCCCAGTTCTGTTAGTTTTTGCTTTCTGATTGTGAAGCTCTATTGTTAGGCATATACACATTTAAGATTGTTATGTCCTCTTGGTGAATTTAAATCTTTGTCATTATGTCCTTCTAATTTTCCTCTGAAATCTAATTTGTCTGAAAAAGAATAGCTACCCCATCTCTGAGTGGGTTTCCACTGTCATGATAGGCTACACCAGGCCTTTAGCGAGACACTGAATTTTAGTTGGTTTATTCTTAGGCATTTGATGGTGGCTGGCATCTCTTGTTCTTTGCCACAGAAGCGAGCTGATCTGCACATACCACCTTTCCTGGACACGCCTGTCCTTTCTTGGAACTCAGAATTCTTGGTAGCTTCACAATCTCTGACTCTTGATGGGTTCTAAAAAGTTATGATTTCAAAGTTTTTATGTCCCTTCCTCACTGTTAGGATTTTTTTCACTTAGCATTTTCTAGAACATGACTCATAGTTAAGCTTAAGGGGTTCACTGAAGTAGTTTGTACCATACCTACTCCCATCCCCTGGTAAAAGTAGTCCCTTACCTAAAAGGCAAGTCTGAATTCCAAATTAAAGGGGAAATTTACACAGTATAAAAAAAAACTGTAACTCTTACCTTCAGATAGAACTGCATTACATTTCTGGTAAAAGTTAAAATTGAAATAATTTATTTTGCTCTACTGTTCATAAGAGAAAACAGTATTTGGAAAGTTTTCTGACTATAGTGGAAAACATGAGTTTTATAGAGTCTATTTTTCCCCAAAATTACATTGTGTTTGGCACTTTGGAGTTGTAACTTACTTCTGTAATCACCTTTTTCATTTTCTCATATTGACACTTCTAAGAATCAAGCCATCACTTCTGTTCTCACACCTTGCAACACAAATTATAACTAAGAAAGTTCTGTCATGTTGGGAATTCCTGTACCAAGATGAACTTTAACACCAGAGCCTGAAGACACTTTGAAAATCTCCTGTCAAGATTTGATTAAAAAAAAATAAAAGTTTCTTGGGAGACAGAGAAGTGGGAGTATTTTGTATTTTAGGTTTATAGCATTATATGTATGTGACGTAGAGTAGCGTTATATGTAGTAACGTACTGTTTAGCCTCCATGTGTTTGTGTTTTTTACATTTTTTTCCCTGTAATTGATTTCTAATCTCATAGTGTTGCGGACAGAAAAGATGCTTGATATGATTTCAGTTTTCTTAAATTTACCAAGGCTTGATTTGTGACCCAAGATGTGATCTATCCTGGAGAATGTTCTGTGTGCACTTGGGAAGAAAGTGTAATCTGCTCTTTTTGGATGGAATGTCCTATAAATATCATTTAAATCTATCTGGTCTATTGTGTCATTTAATGTTTGTTTTCCTTATTAATGGTCTGTCTTGATAATCTGTCCATTGGTGTAAGTGAGGTGTCAAAATCCCCCACTATTTTTGTGTTACTGTTGATTTCCTCTTTTATAGCTGTTAGTATTTGCCTTATGTATTGAGGTGCTCCTATGTTGGTTGCATATATATTTATAGTTGTTATATCTACTTCTTAGATTTATCCCTTGATCATTATATAGCGTCCTCACTTGTCTCTTGTAACAGTCTTTATTTTAAAGTCTATTTCATCTGATATGAGTATTGTTACTCCAGCTTTCTTTTGTTTTCCATTTGTATGGAATATCTTTTTCTGTCCCCTCATTCCAGTCTATATGTGTCCCTAGCTCTGAAGTGGGTCTCTTGTAGACAGCATATATATGGGTCTTGTTTTTGTATCCATTCAGCAAGCTTGTGTCTTTTGGTTGGAGCATTTAATACATTCACATTTAAGGTAATTATCGATATGTATGTTCCTATTACCATTTTCCTAATTCTTTTGAGTTTTTTTTTGGAGGTCCTTTCCTTCTCTTGTGTTTCCCACTTAGAGAAGTTCCTTAAGCATTTGTTGTAGAGCTGTTTTGGTGGTGTTGAATTCTCTTAGCTTTTGCTTGTCTGTAATGCTTTTGATTTCTCCATTGAATCTGAATGAAATCCTTGCTGGGTAGAGTAATCTTGGTTGTAGATTCTTCCATTTAATCACTTTAAATATATCATGCCACTCCCTGCTGGCTTGTAGAGTTTCTGCTGAGAAATCAGCTGTTCACCTTATGGGAGTTCCCTTGTATGTTATTTTTCATTTTTCCCTTATTGCTTTTAATAATTTTTCTTTGTTTTTAATTTTTGTCAATTTGATTACTATGTGTATCAGCATGTTTCTCCTGCCTGCGATTCTCTGCACTTTCTGGACTTGGGTGACTATTTCCTTTCTCATGTTAGGGAAGTTTTCAACTATAATCTCTTCAACTATTTTCTCGGGTCCTTTCTCTCTCTCTTCTCCTTCTGGGAACCCTATAATGCGAATTTTGGTGTGTTTAATGTTGTCCCAGAGTTCTCTTAGGCTGTCTTAATTTCTTTCCATCCTTTTTCTTTATTCTGTTCTGTGACAGTGAATTCCACCTGTCTGTTCCAGGTCACTTATCTGTTCTTCTGCCGCAGTTATTCTGCTATTTTTTCCTGCTAGTGTATTTTTCATTTCAGTTATTGTATTGTTCATCTCTGTTTGTTTGTTCTTTTATTCTTCTAGGTGTTTGTTCTTTAACTTTTCTAGGTCTTTTAAAAACATTTCTTGCATCTTCTTGTTCTTTGCCTCCATTCTTTTTCTGAGGTCCTGGATCATCTTCACTGCCATTATTCTGAATTCCTTTTCTGGAAGATTGCCTATCTCCACTGCTTTTAATTGTTTTTCTGGGGCTTTATCTTGTTCCTTAATCTTGTACATAGTCCTCTGCTTTTTCATTTTGTCTATCTTTCTGTGAATGTTGTTTTTGCTCCACAGGCTGCAGGATTGTAGCTCTTCTTGCTTCTGCTCTCTGCCCTCTGGTGGATTAGGCTATCTATGAGGCTCGTGCAACTTTCCTGATGGGAGGGACTTGTGGTGGGTAGAGCTGGGTGTTGCTATGGTGGGCAGAGCTCAGTAAAACTTTAACCCACTTGTCTGCTGATGGGTGTGGCTCAGTTCCCTCCCTGTTGGTTGTTTGGCCTGAGGCCACCCAACACTGGAGCCTACCCAGTTCTTTGGTGGGGCTAATGGCAGACTCTGGGAGGGCTCATGCCAAGGAGTACTTCCCAGAACTTCTGCTGCCAGTGTCCTTGTCCCCACAGTGAGACACATCTACCACCTGCCTCTGCAGGAGACCCTCTAACACTAGCAGGTAGGTATGGTTCAGTCTTCTATGGTAGGTCTCCCAGGTAGGTCTGGGTCACTGCTCCTTTCCCTGGGTCCCGATGCGCACACTACTTTGTGTGTGCCCTCCAAGAGTGGAGTCTCTGTTTCCCCCAGTCCTGTCGAAGTCCTACAATCAAATCCCGTTAGCCTTTAAAGTCTGATTCTCTAGGAATTCCTCCTCCCATTGCTGGAACCCCAGGTTGGGAAGCCTGACATGGGGCTCAGAACCTTCACTCCAGTGGGTGGACTTCTGTGATATAAGTGTTCTCCGGTTTGTGAGTCACCCACCCAGCAGTTATGGGGTTTGATTTTATTGTGGTTGCACCCCTCCTACCATCTCACTGTGGTTTCTCGTTTGTCTTTGGATGTAGGGTATCTTTTTGGGTGAGTCCCAGTGTCTTCCTGTCAATGATTGTTCAGCAGTTAGTTGTGATTCCGGTGCTCTCGCAAGAGGGAGTGAGCGCACATCCTTCTACTCCACCATCTTGAACCCCAGAAACAACTTCTTTCTTCCTATAGCTCTGTCCATGTTCATTAGAGTTGAAAAGACAATTGGATTAAAAAGGACCTAAACACAGTGGCTTGATGGATTACAATCAATCTATCAAACTGACATATCACTCATTCAGTCCAATGACTAAAAGCTCTGCTGAGAATTATCTTGATTCTTATAGATTGGATTAAACTTCTGTGCCAGAAATCTTTACAAAAGAAAAGAAGGGTTTCTTGACCAAATGAGGACAATTATCCTCAGTAAAATAAAGCAAAATACCTCTATGATTTGGACACTACTTTTGGGTGGAGAGGAGGTTCTGAAAGTGAAGGCTCTGGATGTGAAGCACCTTACCCTGATTCCTGCTTGCCCGGGGTTTCCTCATTCCCTCAAGTCTCATGTGCTTTTTACTGTAAGCCCAGCATAACAGCCACAGAAATAGGCTTGCTCCTTCTTCTCTATGAAAGAAAATAAACAAAGCAATGTTTTTAATTATAAACAAAACATTTTTAAAGAATTTTCACTCAACAAAATTGAGACAGCTTGATAAATTCAACATTGCACTTGTTAGAGTCAAAGAGCAAAAGGACATAGTTATAACACACAGAAATGAACAGGTTAAAGAAAGCTGATTTTCTAAAGAACAGGGTTCTGGCCCTTAGCATTCTAGGAAAGCTGAATCCTGTGCTAGGGACCCCATTGCTTTCATTATCCACAACATCCAAAAATGAATAAAAACATCTTGTGCCTTGGAACCTGCCTTTGGGGGACACGGCAGCCATGTGAAGGGTCCCATGTTGCCTCCTGGACTCACAAAGTCCCGCTCACAGCCAGCACCAGCCACCAGGTACACAGGTAGGTGAGGACGTTTTAACAGAAACAGCCTCAGTCAAAGCACAAATGAAGGTAATCACCGCAGTCCCAAGAGAGCAGCTCAAGTTGTTACATCAGAAGATCACTGGCAGAGTATATAAGTCCATGCCACTCTCACTTCGTCCCAGCTTACCCTTCCCCCTCCCCGTGTCCTCAAGTCCGTCTGCGTCTTTATTCCTGTCCTGCCCCGAAGTTCTGGGAAGCAGTCGCATAGCACAGGGAGGTCAGCTGGGTGCTTTGTGACCACCTAGAGGGGTGGGATAGGGAGGGTGGGAGGGAGGGAGATGCAAGAGATATGGGAACAGATGTATATGTATAACTGATTCACTTTGTTATAAAGCAGAAACTAACACACCATTGTAAAGCAATTATACTCCAATAAAGATGTTAAAAAAAAAAAAAGATCACTGGCAGAGAAAACGGATGTCAGTTCTAAGCTTCAGAGGTTTGGCAGGTGGTTGGTTTTGTAGCAATAGATAACTGATGAACTAATTCATAGAGCTTGTACAAATATTAAATGAATATTTAATAATATTTAATGAGTATTAAATAATATAAATGAATTTAATTTACATTTAAATTCATAATTTAAATGAATATTTACAAATATTAATTCCTACCATGCTTGTAACAGAAGCTAGCACAGCATAAGAACTCATTAATATTGCCTCTTATTATTACCATAATTTTCTTACTCCTGACTTTACTATGTATCTTAAGGATGATAAGTATGAATGTAATAGCAAACCCTTTATCTATAATTTGAGGGAATAAGGTAAGGGGTGGTGCAAATTTAGGGAACTGAGACTTGATAGCTAAAAGTAGCTTTGCAGTAATTTGCACAAGGACCTTGAGGAAATCAGTACTCATCTCTGGGTTTTAATTTCCTTTTCTGTAGAGAGAGTAGTGCTAAGGTATCCAAGCTTGTATATATATTCATGAGTCTACATTGTTCAAATAACCCAAGTGTCCTTTATAAATCTCTTGCACTTTTTCTTTTCATTATACAATATTCGTGGCTGTTTTATTAGAATACATTATGTTTCCTGACCTTCTTAAACACTGTATGATCAACACCATGCAACCCTTGCTAAAAGACTACGGATCATTATTAATATTTTTACAGGTATAAAGACTTGTTCTGGAAGGAAATGTTGAATGTTATAAGGCTATTTGTGTCTATACTAAATACTCCCAGACTGTACTATGTGCATACTTGTGTCTGCTTAATTTCTGTAGCTCTGTACCTTCATCTGTAACTTTTACAATGTAATCATCTGGCCCTTATGCTGGAAATTTAAAAAAAAAAAAAAGGTTTCTTTTTTATCATAGGCTGGCATGGAATAAAATGAAGACCTTTAGAACTATGCTAAAAACAGAAAGTAGATAAGCTCCAATCTAAGGCCTGGAGGTTTCTTTCTTAAAAACAAACACACAGACTCAGTGTAATATACATACAGTTAAATGCATGCAATTTATACCACCACAAAAAATATATAATCATTTTAATGAATAAAAACAAAGTTAATGCTTAATGTATTGAGAACTTATTTTTAAGAACTAAAACACTGTTAGCAGATTAAAAGTGCAATGTGTATACCTCCAAGTCACAGGTCTCTTTCTCTAAAGGTAAATATATATATATACACGCACACACATACACAAACTGGTCCTTCATTTGTGTTGGATTTAGAATAAATGTGGCCTGTAAAAAGCAGGGACACAAATCCATATAAACATCCATTTTGAAAGAGCAATGGAAGCTAAACGTGCTCTGATCCTAAGATCTAAACAGTATCCAACACAAGATGGTTTTTATTGGTAGGAAGGAGAAAACTACAGGGCTCAGCCAGAGGGGTGCAGCAATTGTGGTAACTGACATATCCTCTCCACCCCCATCGTAAGTTTCAGAATATTGAAGTTTCCTGGGTTTCTGCTTTTTTTTTTCAAAGATGTGTGAGAGCAGAGGAATGGAAATAATCACTAGCTTTTAGGCTGGGGAAGGTTGGAGATCATTTTTAAAAGAGCAGTACTACTCTAGAAAAAAAAAAAAATTACAATCCCACATCTTGTTTTAGAGTTTTAATCAACTCATGGAAGGGAGCATATCTATGATAAACTCTTTTCCACTCATATCCTGTGTTAATGCTGCATGCTTTAGTTTTTTATTTCCTTTAAGTTTTATAAGAATCTTAAAGTCAACGTTTTCAATTTTTCTTTGGATATTTATACTTTTAGACAGTCAGTACCTGTAAGTAGCAGCATGGGAGGAGACTTGTAAATGTTTTGTCTAATGTTTCATTGTCACCTTTTGTGCACTTATCACTCTTCTAAATGAAACTTTGCACAGCAACCCATGTAAAAAATGTACATTTGTTAAAACTTGTAAATAAAAAAAATTTTTTTAATAAATGCATACATACACATATATAAATGCACTACATAAACATATATACACATACATCTGTACACATACTTAGGAAATATCATTCTGTTACTACTTCAAACAATTTTACTTTATACACCCCCTTCTTCACATATGTCTATACAGGTATATACATACATACATACATGCATACAAACTAGCATAACTACACAATGTGTGTGTGTGGCTTTGTCTGTTTTTGAATCTTACGTAAATGGAATTACATAGTTCTTATTCTTCTATGATTTCCTTCTTTGTAGTCAATATTACTTGTGAAATTCATTCAGTCATTGCATATAGATGGTCTTATTCTCTGCACTGTGGTATTCCATTTATGCCTACATGACAACCTTATTTGCTCTAATATTTATACATATCTGAGTTGTTCCAATTTGGGGCTTTAATACACAATGCTGCTATGAGTATTGTATACAATTCTCTTAGTCAGCTCAGCCTGCTATAACAAAAACACCACAGACTAGTTGCCTTAAACAACAGACATTTATTTCTCACAGTTCTGGAGGCTGGAAGTTTGAGATCAAGGTGTCAGCATGGTCAGGCTCTGATGAGAACCCTCTTCTGATTTGCAGATAAGCGTCTCCTCCTTGTATCCTCAGATGGCAGAGAGAGAGAGAGAGAGAGCCGTGGTCTCCTCATCTTTCATGGACACTGGTCCTATTCATGATGGCTTCCCCACCTACTAATCCTCCAAAGGTCTTACTTCTGGATATCATCCTATTGGGGATTTGAAGCTTCAACACACGAATTTAGAGGGAACACAAACGTTCAGTCCATACCAGTAAGAATTCCCCTAGATTTACTATCTAGGAGTAAAATAGTTGAGTTGTAAAATATGAGCATATGCAACTTCACTGTTTAGTGCCAAGTTGGTGTCTCAACATGGTATACCAGTTGTCTCTTATCTATAGTGTACAAGTTTTCCAGAAACTCTCCAGCTCTTGCTACAAAGCCTCACCAAGTCTCAGGTTGTCCGATTTGAAAAATGTTGTCCATTGGGCACGTGTGTTGTAGAATCTCACTGTGTTTATAATTTGTAAGTTCCTTGATCATTCATGAAATGGAGAATATATCATGTGTATTGACCACCTGAGCCTTCGTTTGTGCGGCGACTTTCAATTTTGTCCATTTGTTTATTTATGTCTTTTCCATAATATACGTCTTCGATATTGTAAGGCCTATCTTTCCAACTTGTTTTACCACTACACGATCACTAAGCCTATTCTCAGCATTCTGTGCTTCTTAATAAATATCTGAATCAACTTATCATGTTCCACTTTGGAGAAAAAAAAAGCCTATTGGAATTGAGTGAGATTGTTTTGAATTTGTGAATAAATTTGGGGAGATGTGATTTTTTATAATAGTGAGATTTCCAATCCATGAGCAAGATATATCTTTCAATTTACTAAGAATTATCAAATGTATCTTCATATAGTTTCACAATTCTGTTCTTTGAGTTATGCAAAATCTCAGATTTATTTCTAGATGCATTATACTTTATATATTAATTCTGTATATAGTAACATTATTAAATTATCTTATAAATTGTAATATTCCATTTCTGTTCTCTTTTTTATGTGTACAATCATACCACCTTAGAATAACAACTTTGAGCTTTCCTTTCTACACCTTTGTTTCTTTTCTACTCTGGCCAAGACCCCTGTATATAATTAGATACAAGTGGCAATAAATGGCATATTTGTCTCCCTCCACATCTCAGAGGGATAGATTTCAACATTTTCCCATTGAATGTGATATTTATTGTAAATTGGTTTTGCTGATATTCTTTATCAGAGAAGGGGCATTTCCTTTCCTTTTCTAATTTAATAGTTTCATCATTTATGAATATTTAATATTACCAAAAGCTTTTTCTACCTTAAGATCATCATAAGTTTTGCTTTACTTTTTGATCAGTTAATATGATGGATATAATGATTGATTTCCTAATAGTAAACCATCTTATATTACTTGGATAAAATAAAATTGGTCATCATAAGACATAAAACTTTTCTGTATTTATGAATTTAGTTTTCTAATACATTGTTTAGGGTATTTACATGTATGCCTACTACAGAGAATAATCTGTAGTTTTCCATGCTTACATAGTTATTATCAGATTTTACTATCATAAAAAAGCCTACTCTCATAAAATATATTAGGAAATACTCTTTTTTACACTACTGTATAGCAATTTTTAAATTGAAACTATTTCTCAAATCTTTGTTAGAAATCACCATTGAAGAAAAATGAATCCTAAGTTCTAATGATGAGAAGACTTTGGTTACTGAATCAATATTTTAATAATGAACTATTAAAGTTTTCTATTTTTTATGAGTCACTCTTGTATTGCTTATTTTAATTGTCTATTTCATTTACATTATCAAATGTATCAACATAATTTTATAGCATCCTCTTATCAGTTTTAATGTTTCAATTCTAAAATAAAAGCATATTTTTCCCCCTGAAAATGGTTGTTTGTATCTTTATTATCTTTTACTCGATGTCCCAACACTGATGCCTAATTCTGGATCTCTTTTAACTGAGACAAAAATAATATTCTGATACTTGTTTGTCCAACTCTTTTCCTGATTCTTTTACTAAAAATCAAAACTATTCCTTAACATTTTTCTGTCATTCAGCTATGCAGTTATCATTTATTTATAAATATCCAAAGATGCAAAGTGTTTGACAAGTGATATACCCCTTCTAGATGCTATGGCTTTGAGAGACTGCTTCCTTTAATACTCATGTTAAGGAATATTAGGACTTCATAGAGACTAAGTAACTTACCAATGGATAGTTAGTTAAGTAACACAGCCAGTATTCAGAGCCAGGTTTGTCTGAAATCAACCCTGTACATGTCCACAACTACATAGGATTGCCTTAAGAAATGTGCAAGATGCTTGTAATCCTGAAGTCTTAGTAAAGCAATCAAACTACCTGATCAAAGAATGAGTAAGGTAGAACTAAATAAAAGAGTATACTATGATTTTTGGAAAAAGAAGTACATATGAAATATAAAAGAATTCATATTCTTACATTTTATAACCTATACGTGAGTTGTTGTTCAAATATTGTGAAGAATTACCCTGTACAATTTAGTGAATTCTCCATATTTTACATAATCATGTTCAGTTTTAGTAAAAATTCTGGTTATATATAGTCTGTTTTATAGTTTCATCATCTTCAAACTGTGGATAATTAAATGTATAGTGTTTCAATTCATGATTTATAAATGTAGCTAATTTAAGTGTAATTTAGTTAAAGTATTTATGTTTGCCACTTTTTAATGAGAACAGATTTCTAGATGCTTGTGTATAATTCTAGGCACGGCTCTTGGTTCTTTCTGTGTTTTCTTGCATTGTCCTCAGATTTGGTAGACGAGAATCATAAAAGGAAGTAAGTAAGATTACAGGGATGAGAAGTCACTGTGTTTAATGAGCTCACACGGTGTTCTGTCATAATAAATTACTCTACGATGCTTCTGATTAACTAAGCTGCCACTTGTGCTATGAGCTTACAGTACTGTAGCCAAGTAAGCATAATAGAAAACTGTCTACAAAATTAGGAGGCTGCCTTAATTTTATATTTATTACCATCTTGTCACCTCTGATAACACTTCATCCTATACGTGTTCTTGTCTGAAGAGATCAAACTTAAAATTTACATAAATAGAAGGATTGTAGCTCAATGAAAGCCCAATGAGGCTATTCAGTGCAACACACAATAAGGTGTACAAATTAGAATGAATTTGTTCCAGTTTGAAAATAACAACATTACAGTCTCAAAGTGCTCCCTTTCTTCAGTGCTATCATATATTTCCATTACAAGGAAACACACAATTAAGTCTATTGGTAGTGATGTATAGATAATGATATTTTTGGTACATTGTACTTTTTCATCATGGGATTTCAGACTAGTCTGATTTTAGAAAAGAGCCCTAGGTAAATGTCTTCTTGAAGAGGTGTTGTGAAGACAGAATATTTATTGTCTAGCCATACATAATAAAAATACAACTAAATAATGACATGATCAGTCAAATTATAACAGTGTATCAGATTCAGAACCAACGGGAGATTACGAAATATACGTAAACTGTGCTTTCACATCGTATTCCTAACAAACATAGTTCTTTATTTTGATAATCATCTCTGACCAGGAAGTGAAGCTTTATTCCACTGCAATCAGGTGGGGGCTGTCCATCTCTCCAGAATGATCAATTACAGTCTTCCCAGCTCATTAACTCTGATCCTGTAATTTCTTCCAACCCGGAAGACATTCCTTCCGCTCTCTATTTATGCTACGTTATTGAAGTCACCCCTATAAAACTATATAAAATTGCTCAAACTGCCTCTCTTTCCTCCAAATTTTATTGTATTCATAACCTCTTAATCTCCATATGCTTCATGCATATTGGCTTTTATTCCCCCAAACTGTAAGGTCTTTGAGGTCAGGAAATACATTTTATTTTTTTCCACAGCATTTAGGGAAGTTATGAATATATCATAAATGCTCACATATTCTCACTGAATTTATTTATGTTTTATTCTTGTAAAATTTGAAGAATCTCTCTCTCTCTCTCTCTCTCTCTCTATATATATATATATACACACACACACATACACACACACATATATATATATATATATATACATATATATATAGAAGAGTATATATATACTCTTCTGAATTAATTGAGAAATGAAAAAATATTATATTGGGGACAAAATGTCATCTTCACTATAAATGAAATAGATCTTAGAATGTGGCTTGAGTATTGGGACAAAATTAATTTCCTATTTTAATTTAATGTCCTGATGGTACCCCATTATTAGTCTGGTCATGGGTAGCCAGCTACTTCCTGTTTTTTTCTTCTTGGGCATCTGCACTCAAGAGACATGCTTTCTGTTCTGTTTTTCTTATAAAGCGTAAAGCATAGAGATGCAGCACAGAAGGATGTTTCTTTTATGCATGTTTTTAAGGTGAAAGAAGAAAGAGGGAGGAATTAAGCTACTCAGAACCTATTCCTCTTTTCAGCCTCACCAGTCAGCTAACAGATGAGAGGGTGGGAGGGTAAAGAGGGTCCAGAAGTTTCACTTTAATAGATAACCCTCCACATGGAAGCACTGTTGAGTAAGGGATCTTTCCCCACACTATTACCAAAGCAAACAGAATAATGTGTTCATACTAACTGCAGTGATTTAAGGTTATTGTTGAACAATTTAGAGGTTTCTTTTTTAATTCAAGGAAATATTCTTGGTAGCTTTCAATAAACAAATATATTTGGTTCCAGCCAATTTGGAAGAGCAAGCCCACAATGTGCAGGAAATCCCAATTTGGTCTGTTTACCTTATTCAAGAATAATCTTATGAATATGTTCAGCCCTCACATAAGACATGTGATATATGTGTTTGCATAATAACATTAAGCATGCAGTTACCAGTGGTTACAGTCTGAGTAAAATCTTCATCTATATCAGCAAGAAAAGTAATTACATCAGTATTGTTGATGGATAAGAGCAGTCAAATAGCATATTCAGATTCTTCTGTAATTCAATAATATAAAGTTTAGATGTGCAAAAGAAGCTAAGTTGTCAGTAGAGAAAGATGGTCATTCAAGTAGCAGGAAAGTTGGTTGATGTCCTTTGTAATTTAGGATATTCTTAAATTATTGTTTTATTTTGGGCATACAAAGGATTAAAGACAAATAAATGAAAGCCGTGGAAATTAGCTATAGGAAAATTCTACAATAGCAACAAGGTCTAAACACACAGAGAACCAAAATGCAGCATATTTATTCCCTCTGTCTTAACTGAAGCTCAGGCATTTTCTGAGAGCCTACCTCTGGCATGGTATTTGTTGGGGGGTGGCATTTTGAAGAGTCGACCTGTAACCTTCAGAGATGGCCCTTTTTGGGAAAGTGTTTTTTGCTTATGGGTACCACATCAACTGGTCCTGTACAATATGGACCAGCCGTAGTTTCCTTTTGAATCATGCTAGCCTCTGTGTCAGTGTATATTGATTCACTGAGTCAGTTTGCTCCCCAAATGATTGTCAAGGAGCTATTCTCATAAGAGAATTAAACTCACGTGTTTTGGATCTGAAAGCAGAGAATAATGTAAATACATTCTTCTACCATACTATCCTCTCTTATAGGATTTCTGAATGAATTGTGCATTTGAATTAGCTTATTACACTAGTTCATGTCACAGATGGATGAATGAATAAATGGATTAATGAATGTATGAATGGACATCTCTTAGGTTTTGCAAAGCATGTTTTTGAATGACAGACCCTTGGAGGTGCTACATAGGTCAATTCGTTCTAGCCATGATCAGTCAAGACATATTTCTGATCTCGTCACTGTTTTAATATGATGCCAGTATTCTGACCTCACCAACGGATATAAATGCTGACTTCTGTCTGCTATTTACAGTAACAGTCCCCGTATCTACATTTACAGCTCCATTCCTTCTTCTGAACTCCAGATGTATATTTCAACTATCTAATGAAAATTTACACTTGTACACATCTATCTATATAGCACAGATATTATATCTACACTTGTTTATCCCAAGAATATTTCATGCATGAAAAACCTGTCCTTAAACTCACTGTGTTTCTCCAACTTACTCTTCTCCCCATGTTCCCCATCTCATTGAACGATATTATCTACCCAGCAACACAAACAAGAAAACTAAGCACAATACTTTAGCCTTTATCTGCCACCACTCCCTACATCAAATGAATTCCTTCTCTTCTAAAAAAAGTGGAGAAATGAGTGGACTTTAGAATCAGGTAGTCCGGATTTAAATCCTTACTCTTCTTCTTAGAGTTGTGTGACCTTGAGTTTCTCTGAGCATTAGATACCTTATGTTTAAATTTCTTCTAAAAATAATTTTAAAATAAAATTTTTTATTTAAAAATATATACCTTGGGCTTCCCTGGTGGCGCAGTGATTGAGAGTCCGCCTGCCAATGCAGGGGACGCGGGTTCGTGCCCCGGTCTGGGAAGATCCCACATGCCGCGGAGCGGCTGGGCCTGTGAGCCATGGCCACTGAGCCTGTGTGTCCGGCGCCTATGCTCTGCAACAGGAGAGGCCACAGCAGTGACAGGCCCATGTATCACCAAAAAAAAAAAAAATATATATATATATATATATATACACCTTAATTAAAGAAAAACTAAGTGGAGAAATATTCCATATTCATGCATAGCAAGACTCAGTTCTTCCCTACTTAATTTATAGATTTGATGCAAAACCCCTGCAAATTATTTTTTGGATAATAACAAAGTTATTTTAAAGTTTACATGGAGAGGCAAAAGACTCAGAATACCCAATTCAATATGGAAGGAGAAGCACAAAATTGAAAGACTGTTGCTACCCAATGTCAAGACCTCCAATAAAGCTACAGTAACCAAGACGACATGGTATGGTGAAAGAACAGGGAGAGAGATCAATGAGACAGAATGGAGAGCCCAGAAATAGACCCACATAAAAGTAGTCAGCTGCTCTTTGACAAAGGAGCAAAGGCAATACAATGGAGCAAAGTAGTCTTTTCAACAAATGGTGCTGGAACAACTGGACACCTACATATAAAAAAAAAAAATTAATCTAGACACAGACATTACACTCTTCACAAAAACTAACTCAAAATTGATCACAAACCTAAATGTAAAATACTAAATTATAAAACTCCTAAAATGTAACATAGAAGAAGACAAAATGAAAATGAGTATGGTCATGACCTTTTAGATACAACACCAAAGCTGTGATCCATGAAAGAAATAAGCTGGTATTCATTAAAATTAAAAACTTATGCTCCTCAAAAGACAATGTCAAGGGAATGAGAAGACAAGCCACGTCTGGGAGAAAATACTTGCAAAAGACACATCTGATAAAGGACTACTACTCAAAATGTACAAAGAAGTCTTAAAATTCAACAATAAGGAAAACAAACAACCCATACAGAAAATGAGCCAAAGACCTTAACAGACACCTCACCAAAGAGGATATACACACAGCAAATAAGCATGTGAAAAGATGCTCCATATCATATGCCATCAGATAAATGAAAGTTAAAACACAGTACCACCGCACACCTATTACAGTGGCCAAAATCCAGAGCACCGCTAACACTAAGTGCTGGTGAGGTTGTGGAGCAACAGGAACTCTCTTTCATTGCTGGTGGGAATGAAAATGGTGCAGATACTTTAGAAGACAACTGGGCAGTTTCTTACAAAACAAAACATGCTCTTAATATAAAATCCAGCCATTATGCCCTTTGGTATCTACCCAAAAGAGATGAAAACTTACATCCACAAAAAACCCTACATATGGATCTTGATAAGAGTTTATTAATAATTGCCAAGACTTGGGGAGAGCAAGGAAGATGTTCTTCAGTAGGTGAATGGATAAGCATTGGTCCATTCAGTGGTCCAATAAGTGGAATATTATTCAGCACTGAAAAGAAATGAGCTACCAAGCCACGGAAAAACATGGAGAAAGTTGAAATGCATGTGGCTGAGTGAAAAGGATACGTATCGTATAATTATGCCATACGACATTTTTGAAAAGGGAAAACCATGGAGACGGTAAGAAGATCAGTGGTTGCCAGGGACTGGTGTGGAAAGAGGAGTGAGTCGGCAGAGCACAGAGGATTTTTCGGGCAGTGAAAATACTCTGTATGATACTTTAGTGATGGATACATGTCATTATACATTTGTCCAAACCCAAAGAATGTACAATGCCGAAAGTGAACCCGAATGTAAACTTTGGACTTTGGGTGATAATGATGTACCAATGCAGGTTCATCACTTGTAACAAATGTACCATCTGGTGAGGGATGCTGATATGGGGGGAGGCCATGCATGGGTGAGGGCAGGGGGTAATCTCTGTACTTTCCCCTCAATTTTGCTGTGAAACTTAAACGATTCTAAACAAGTTTTCTTTGTAAGAAATGTATCTACTTGACAGACATTTGGCAGGAATAAATACCATAATGAAAAGCATTTACTACAGACAGTGCTCAATAGAGGTTATCTATTTCATACCTATTATGTTTCCAACCCATTTACTCATTCTGTCTTTTCTGCCTCTCTCATAGTTTATCCTAGCTCAACTTTCTACCAGAATACTGCAGTAACTGAGTACACTATCTCCTGTTTTCAGTCTTGAATGCTCTCATCTCTTATACTTTGTGATTCCCCTTTTCTTTAAGACTTCACACACAATTTTCTTTTCTCTGCTTTAATCCATTTTCTCTTCTTGTCTGAATCTTTCTGGCACCTACTCATACCTTGGTTTGCAAATTAGATATCAGTTTCTCTGAGAATCTCTTTCTGACCATAACCTCCTCCAATAGAAGATATTTTATACAATTATCATTGAATATATTCTACAAAATGTATCTTCCTGCCTTCTTCTCTATATTCCCCATTAGAGCTGTAAGATTCTTGATTTCCAGAACCATATCTGTCAGGTTGACTATTACATTCTCATTGTTTAGCGTGAAGACCATCACATACGTACTCAAGAAAGTTTTTGAATGAATGAACGAATTCCTAATCTATCTATTCCTGATAAGCTATTAGTAAGTGACAATAGATTATTCGCTATAGTTTCCAGGACATCCAGACACCCTGGTTCCTCTTCTTGGAAGGTGCTAGAAGTTTGTTTTGTTTTCAATACTAGAATCCCATAATAATAATCTATAGATCTCTGATATTGTTTCCGAATTCTATTCTATTCTTTACCTCGTGATTACTTTTTATAAATGTTAGAATTTAACAATACTTTCCCAACAATTAGTATTAGCATCTGTAAAAGCAAAGTTCCTCTTTAGTTTTTTGGAAAATATAGTATTAGCATCTATAAAAGCAAAATTCTTCTTTATTTTTTTAGAAACTATCTGCAGGGAAATAGATTCCCATTTGTGCTTTAGAGAGGTTTAGCATATGATGTAGAATGCAGTCAAAACAATATGTAACCTTAGAATACTGCACACTGAGACTGCAAACCTTCCATGGTAGCTGAGATCCTATTTTTTTAAATATACACTACAGTGAGAAAATTCAGTATTTATGACTTCCACCTGGCAGACCAGACAAACAGAGGTCATCAATCTGTTCTCAAAAATAGCTTGATACTTTGACTCTAACCTCTAAAAACATCTCTAATTTGTGGTGATCTAATATGCTTTCCCAACTTCCTATCATTCAAGGTGTAAAGAAATGAATCCACTGGTTGGAAAAATAGGTGAGGAACATTTTGAGTAATGGGCATGTGTATTTTTCACTTCAAGCCGATTGCACCCTTTAAGCCGGGTTCTTTTTTCCTGGAGTTCTGTTCCATTTTATTTAATGGCTACCCACTTGAAAACAATCACTGTTAGATTCATCCTCCCTATTTCTCCGTTCATTGGTCTCATAGTTTCAGACCTGTTTTTATATTTACTTTCCCAAATGCCTAACTCTAGGGCAACAGCTCCTACGGGTAGTTTTTGTGTTAAAAGTTCAATTTTAATATTTTCTAATATGAAGAATAGAACTTTCAAGGGAGCACCATGTTCTGCTTAAGTACGTTCTCTTCATTTTTCTTTCTCAGGATGTTCATAAAAATGACACAAGTAGTTCACTACCTCGTTGTTCTTAAAAGTGTTTTTCTAGAAACACTAACCCTTGGGAGGTTATCATGGTCAAACACATTTAGAAAATATATTTTTAAAGTTATATGTCCCTTTTCTTAAGATTTCCCAGAGGCTAAAATGATACAAAGGAACTTATTTACAAAACAGATATAGACTCACAGACATAGAAAACAAACTTATGGTAACCAAAAAGGAAAGGGGGGGAGGGATAAACTAGGAGTATGGGATTAACAGATACACACTACTATATGTAAAGTAAATAAACAACAAGGACCTACTCTATAGCACAAGGAACTATATTCAATATTCTGTAATAACTTATATGGAAAATAATCTGAAAAAAAACATATATATATACTATATATGTATTTATATATAAATGTACAACCGAATCACATTGCTGTACACCTGAAATTAACACATCATTGTAAATCAACTACACTTCAAAAAAGAAAAAAGGCTTTTCAGAGGATTTAATAAGCTAATGTAAGTTATGAGTCTCTAAGACAAGGTAATGTATACAACATCTTCCAAATGTATCTGCTACTTTGTTTCAGATCCTCTCTCTGAACAGTTTGTGGAATATTTACTAGAAAAGACTGCACTAAATATTGTGGCATCCATACAGTAACTTTTCAGTTTTATCTGGTTTTTAATTAAATCAGCCACAAACTATTAGTAAATTAGTGCACACACTGTAAGTACCCATGAGCTTTATTCAGTGCAAGCCAGTTCATTTTCCATTTGAATGTCACAAAGTTTATATTCAAATTTGATACATAGAAATGAATTTCTTAATTTTATTTATAGTTATATGCTGTTCCAAAGAGTGACTCATGTAAAAAGGCCACAAAAAAACCGATGATAGTTTTTTTTCCGCATCAGTCGATAATATTTATTGCCTTTAATCAAAAAGGGAAAAAGCTTCACATTTCTGCAACTCGTCTTTAAATCCTTGATTCAGCCAATGCAAAAGCGCCCACTGTATTATAAGTACTTCAGTAGGATCTGGCAATACAGTGATGAAAAGACAGAAACTTGTTCTTATGGGACTTCAGGCCAAGCACCCCTTAGAGACGGGGGAACATTGCTGCAGTGGAGGCTGCCTGGGAGCCCAGAGGAAGGTGAGCCTAACTCTGCCTCAGGGCATCAAAAGTCTTCTCGTGGACTTGGAGGGCATTATGCTAAGTGAAGTGTGTCAGACAGAGAAGAAATATACTGTCTGATATCACTTACAGGTGGCATCTGAAAAATACAACAAACTAGTGAATATAACCAAAAAGAAGCAGACTCACAGGTACAGAGGCCAAACTAGTGGTCACCAGTGGGGAGAGGGAAGGGGGAGGGGCAGTACAGGGGTAGGACAAATTACTGGGTGTGAGATAAGCTACAAAGATGTATGTACAACACGGGGAAGATAGCCAAGTGTTGGTGGTAACTGTAAACGGAGTGTAATGCTTAAGAATTATATACAAAATAAAAAGAAAGTCTTCTTAGACAAGACAGTGTTGGTACTTGATGGGCAAGTAGGCAGACAAGTAGGTAGTGGGCTTCCAATTAAAGAATGCATCACATCCAGGGGAATGCAAATAGCTCTGCTTTTCTGAAGGGAACAGTGTGAGGAAAGGACCAGCCTCTCCTGCACCTCCTTAACTCATGGTTCCTTTCATGTACTGTGGCTTCAGTCTCTTGCTAGTGTATTAACTTCCTCTCATGGGTTCCTGATTTCTCCTTACAAAGAGTGAGAACTGTGCCCACTGGCTGGCTTCTGCACTCACAGTATTGTAGAGGGGAGATGTGTGAGAGGCCCAACACTTCTTTATTTTCTTGATATTAAGTATAAGGGAAAATGCAATAAGAAAATTGGAAGAGTGAGAAAATTGGAAGAGAAAGTGAAAGTAGATGTGTAGGAGAAACAGTATGTTTTTAAAGAAGAAATCATATTCATTCTATGAAATGCCATAAAAACATGAACTCTAGTATTCAATAGGTGTTAGTGAAAACTGAAAAACACACATAAACCTCTTCACTGCACTCTGAGTATTATCTTGGGCAAAAAAATAGACCTAGCAATAGAATTAAGTATAAAACATTTCTTTGGTTTAAAAGCAAAAGATAAAGACAAGTACATAAATCAAAGTGATGCTAGAACTCACAGAACAAGTTCGTATTCTTCCCATCTGGAAATCTTTCTTTTCATTTCTTTATCCCACTTCCTAAGGTGCTCACTTTTCTCTAATATATAGAATGCTCCAGTGAAATTTCCCCAAACTAGAAAGAATGTTTAAGGAAATCAATTTACTGAACCAAGTGGCAGGGTTGTCTGAACTTTTTGAAAGGCATATCATTGAAAAGTAGGAGGACCTGAGTCTTGAAAAGGAAAAAGAAAAGAGAAAGGCATTAAAGGAAGTGTTTTTATGAAAGGAACTTTGGTTGGGGACAGGGATAGGATGGAAATAATTACTAAACTTGTACACAATTTCAGTGATCCGTTTAGTGTTCTCAGCATGGCCAACATTCAATAGTTTAATCCTTTAAGTGACCCTAAAATAGAGATTCTACTCTGGTCCTCACATTAGGAATAGAATTCAGCAACAGTGGGGTTCATACCTTGCTCTAGGTGACATAGCTAGTGAGTGACAGAAAACAATGGAAATCCATAGATTCAGGTTCCAAAATCTACAATCTTGATATTTACACTAAACATATTGTAAACACTAAATGATTATACTTTTGTATGTTGAATATATTCTACACAATCAGATATTTATTAATCCTTTAAAGATTGAATCTAAGGGTCTAAACATAAGTTCCTGGCCAAAACATTTAGATCATCTAGTTTGTCATAACTTGTATGCAAGGCCATGCCTGAAAGCATCAGTCCCACTGTTAGCTGGTTATTATAATGACTCCATGAGAGACAAATCAAACATCATTTTCATTCCTCATGATTGATTTATGAAGGTATCTATGTATGGCTATATTTATTCCATGCCTAATTTGTAAACTTCTAACTGTAAATCAACATTTTAAAAAATAAATGAATAGAGCAGAGAAAAATTAAATGTTCAAAATATAAATAAAATTAGTATTAAGTTAATGCATAATATATAAGCCATAAGATCCTGTCTACTTTTTAGAAAAGAGTCTACAAATTTTGTTCCAAGATTCCTGCCTGTCTATATGGAAAAAAAAAAAAAAGACAATTAGTAAACTTGTCAAAAGAATCATTGCTGGCATTGAGAAAACAGATAAATTCTATTTATCTACGGATTCTGTGGATTCTTGTAAAGTAGTGATTATGGTTCAAGTACTCGGGAAATAAGAGCATCTACTATTTCATTCATTAAATAAATACACAACAGAATTCATGTAGCTGTTGTTTTATGATGCCCTATGTTCCAAAGCAGAATTCAATAATAATTTCTATATGGTACCAGAATTATAGAGTCCAGGCACATCATTCAATGTCGTTATGGATTAAAATATAAAGATAAAACAAAGTATTTTATGAATTATAGTAAAAGAAACATTAGTACATAGAAATATAAACACACATATAATGAAACAGTCTATACCCTTATGAGATGTACTCTGACATTTCTATTTTATTTTAATATCGTTCACTATTTAAAAGTTGACCAGGAACTATTAAATTAATTTCCTGACCCACAAATGGCTTGTGACCTATGCATTGAAAAGTACTGACCTGGAGCAAATTTGAATCTCACATTACCTGTTATGTTTCTTAAAATAAAACATGATAGATATCGAATAGAAGTAAATGTGAGTTCTTCTTCCCTAAAATAGTAGATAGAACATAAACAGTATATTTTAATGATTAAAGAGAAACGCTTTCTCAGTTTAGCAAAAGTCTAGATTCTGGGGAACAGTTGTTATTACCTAATATAGATGCAGAAGGCTGAGAAGACTCTTTGACAAGATGCGTGGGGGCTCACATGTCACATGGAAGTGGGCCAAGAGCACAAATGTGAGACTGACTCCAGTTTAACTCAGAAAACTGTTTTTAGTTCACGGAGTGCTAGGGCAAATGCGTAGTGAAGCCCCATGGTTTTAGGTCATTGATTATAGTCCCAAATATTTTACCCTAAAAAATAAAAATCTCTGATGTATGCTGTTAATGTCTAACTTCAAACAGTGTGATTTCTTTGTAAACTCTTAAAAAATAGACTAAGTTGCAAAATATACTGTATTTTCAGATGTGGAAATAGTTAATTCATAGTAGTGCAGGTAAAATGATACAGTTGCATTTTGTAAATGAGACCCACCCAAGACTAGTTTGTGGTGTCCTGGGTAACTATGATGTCTTTTCGAAAGCTGGTACATGGTAGGGAACCAAAAATATGCTTCTAGAATGAATTAGTTAGTGAAGGAGAGTTAGATAGAAAATACCAATTTCTATGTCTAGAAGTACAAAAAATGTTTTCCTACAAGGATAACTTTCATAGAAATGAACCACATCTACTTAATTTCTATCTTTTAAGAGAAAAATAAGCTGTATTTGTATATTTTTCTAGTGATCCAAACATTCATAATTAGTAGGTGTTGAAATTGGCAAATATATTTTTAACTTAATAAAATATGAACAACCTTATAAAGTCTACACAAATTTTAGACTCGTTGAAATATTCACTGTTGAATCTTTTGAAACTATTTCATGATTTTTATGCTTTTATTAACCCACTTTTATCTTAAACTACTGACTAATGATTGAATCAAATAAGCTCTTGTACACAACCCTGATTAATTCTGTCATTCCCATTCCCATCACTTCATCTTTCCACTCCCCTAATCAATACTATAAATAAACGATGTATAACTGACATCATACACTATGAAAATGCTAGAAGTAAATGTTAACCAATAAATATAGGACGATGAATACAGAAAAGATTAGAATACAGTGTTTTCAGGGATTTGAAACAGCGTTTGATGGGGCTGTTTTTGTTTTACCAAAAGACTATGAATCTCACACATTTCTTTCTCTTAAAGATAGAAACTGTAGCACTTCATCTTATAAGCAGTAAGAATTTATTATCTGCAGGAAAGAATACTGTAATAAAAACACTCCTTTTTCTTCCTGGTGGCATTGTGAAACTAATGAAAGTCGTTTATCATTTTCTCATTTGTAAATATCAAAGTTAATGCCTGAGAATAAAATTTGTAAAAGCAGCATTTTAAATCATACTTATTACTGTGCTTACAGCTCTGCATGTTTTTCATGCCTTTCCAAGAATGTCTAATTCAAAAGGAAAGCTATGCCTTCAAAATATATTTGCTCAAAACAAAGTAGCCTAGTTTTCTTCTGATTTTTGAAAAGGTCCTGTTTCCATACCCTTTGAAGTTTAGAAATTAATCTCTACCAGTTATGAGCAGGTAGTCAACTGCTGATTGTTTATTCCAATTAATCAATTTAGTTTATGTAATTATGGTTTAGTTTTTTAAAGCCTCGAGACATATGTATTTTCACTTGAAGCAGGATTAGATTGTTAGTTTATCCCTATCTGAAGCAGACATAGGTCAAACCAAACTGTATTTTCCTCCAAAATATAAAAAATGTAAATGCTAGTTATAAATATAAATGCAATGGGTTTATATCTATATACATGTGTTGGCTACTAAATTACTTAATAACATTATAATAGTTGTCCTGAATAACAAGGAGAGTGTATATATACAATGGATCCACTTTCTGTTATGCATGAGAATTGATTCGGTTCCCATTTGTCATTTACTAAACCTTTAAAAAACTGTGTCTGTTTTTCTCACATTCTCACATTGGGAGGTTTCAGAAAGCCATCTGTGAATAAAGTAAAAATCCCAGCTGATAATGAATTAGCACCATCTCTGAAGGAGCAGACCTCACCTAGGTGCCAAAGGAAGGGCGTGATGACCCTCATAAACACCTTGTGTGAGTTAATGAGAGTGAAGGTTTATTTCCATAACGACTCCATATTTGCATCTGTGCAAGGCTTGCGTGGTGCCGGCTGGCAAAAGTCAGCTGTGAATCAGACAGGCTGCAATTCTCATCACTCCAGTAATAGAATGATCACACGGTCTTTCTACCCGGCCCAGAGCCCAAGAAACGACCATCACATTGGCTCCACAACGCCAAAAGCTTTGAAGCACACCATCTGCTAGGCATCTTTGTTGCTACTTGCTCTCCCTTGTAACTACATAAACATTCATTTACCATCAAGTATATACTTCCAGAAGGCTCACCTAGGACATGGTGAAAAGGCAGATTCTCTCACTGCTTTTGACTTCTGTCACCAATATCTTCTGAGCAAAAGGAATAAAAGCATGGATCACAATTGCTTATGCTGAATAGAAAAGGCAAACAATAAAAATGTGAGGGGAAATTATATATCTTTGGAGGCTCTGCTCACCTGGAAAATATCATTTGCAGCCTAGAACTCCAGTGGTCATATTTTCCAAACACGACCACAAACTCAAAGCATGAAGATAAAGAGAGAACCTCTATCCATCAGTTATGGCATTCCAAAAAAGGACAACTATTCTCTTAATCATCACTGGAGTGCAAGTTATTTTATTGAACATTAAGAAAAAAAGTTATGCATGTAATTTTTTTCCCTGCATGTTTCCCATTATAGGAGAAGCTAATGTGATAATATGTATCCAAAGAAGAAAATTTAAGTCAAAGAAAAGAAATGAACATATAATTGGCATTTATATATTCACGTAAGAACTAAGCCATTAGTTATGGGATAGGGAGAGTGGGAGGGAGACGCAAGAGGGAGGAGACATGGGGATATATGTGTATGTATAGCTAGTTCATTTTGTTATACAGCAGAAACTAACACACCATTGAAAAGCAATTATACTCCAATAAAGATGTTAAAAAATGAAGAACTAAGCCATTTAGAATTTCAATATGTGTCTGATAATGTACTTCTAGAATCAAATGTCAAAAGCAGCAGTGAAGTGTCTAATTCTGAGCTTGACTCATGTTAATTTTCACTGTGAAAGATCACTCGATTAAGTGATGAAATGAGAAAAATGCAAAAACAAAAAACCCACAAAAAATGTAAAGATAATAGCTTCCATCTCTGCTTAAGAGAAACTACGCCTATGTTAACTCAGCCAATGTGAAACTAAAAATGGAAAGAAGGAGCGAAGGCCAACCAGAAGACAGAAAGATGGAGAAAGCAGTGGATGAAAATAGCAATAATCAACGATGCCCTGGTAAGTGATTTTTGAGGGCCTGCAACGGACAGGAACTCATTAACCATCGGTCAGACTGAGTGTGGGCCATCAAAAGCTCTTACTAAAGGCCCAGCCACTACACTTTCTTACTCAGAGACTTTATCCTATTTTATGACTTGAACTTTTATTATCATAGTGGTGCAAAATTTTCTTCAAAATTTTCATCACTCTTATCATTTTTAATTCTGCTGCCACTAGTGTTCTGCTCTATGTCTTCAAGTCTGAATCACTGAAATATTCAATTCCATGGTCTCTCAAACTCTAAATTCTCTCTGCCTTTATTTTGCTGGACTAAACAAACTCAAATATGGTTCTCTGATTTGCAACCCTTAGGGAGAGCTAATTTCCCACCATATGAAATGTATGATTTCTTTGTTCATCTTCATGTAAGTCTTAGCTAATATTTATTGACACAGACACTGAGCTGAGTATCTAACAGGGATTATCTCAGTTACCATGCAGAATATGGTAGGGGTGGTAATGTTCTTATTTTAATGATATGGAAACTAAGGTTCACAGAGATTAAATAACTTACCTACAGTCAGTCATAGCTAGTAAGAGTAGAGTAGGGCTTTAAACCAATAAGAAAAGAAATGATAATTATGTGACATGAGAGAGGTGCAAGTTAATGCTACGGTGGTCATCATATTACAATTTTTAAATGTATCAAATTAACGTATTGTACACTTTAAAGGTACACAATATTATATGTCCATTATATTTCAGTTAAAAAATGACAACACAAAAAATAAACCCGTAACAACCTGACTTCAGAGCTGGCGCTCTTCATCACTATGCGATTTGCTTCCGCACCACCTAGCTTTACTTCCTCCTAATGTCAACTCACCTGCCTTCCATTCAGAGTCTGTATTTGCCTCTCTCATCTATCTCGGTTTCTCTGTCCCTCTCTCCCTCTACCCCCATCCTCTTCCCTTCCTGTCTCTACACATACACATAAACACACACACACACACACACTTCCTTATGCCATCTTCCTTACATAGAACACATTACTTATCCTTCATATTCTCTATCTAAACATTTCAAGACACAGTTCGAGTCATTTTCAAGTTCTCCTCTTTTCTGAAAGCTTTCATAAATACTTACCATTATTAATTTCCTTATGCTTTCTACTCCAACAGAACCCATAGTTTACCATAGAAATTATTATACATGTTGCCCTGGGTCATTCACAATTTTTTCTTGTATTCATATCTCTATAACTCATTTAGAGTTCATTCAAAGCAAGGAACGTGTAGTTCTATATAATATACTATGTAAACGTAAGTTGTCATTATTATTTCTATTGTTATACTTCTGTGTACTCTGCTGATACCAGTGTAGTGAGCATATAATGGGTACTCACTGGGGTCCATGTTCATTTATTAATGGCAGAGTTGTAACTTAAACATAGGCTTTTGATTTTCCAGTTCAGTTGAATGAAACTGCAACTTACAACCACCTATAAGCCTTTGGAACCAGAAGCCTGGTAAAAGGAAGCTTTCTGTCCTCAAGAGTTTGAAGACCAGAACACTCAGACCTGTTTAAGTGCAAAAATGGGACAGGCAGATTTGTTATAAATAAAAATAAAATAATTCAAAGTGTGTATCCACTAAAAATATTTAATACTGATGTTTAGTGGACAAATCCACTAGTATTTACAGGGAAATTATGAAGATATAAGAATAAACACTCAGTAAAACTATCCAGTCCTAAAGCTTCTTCAAAAACAGAAATACAGAGAAATTCTGAGTGAAAAGGAAATACATTTTGGCTTGGACTAAGAAAAAAGTTTGGAGTTGTCAGAAATGTAATAGCACTGAAACTTTACCAACCCTGGATCATTACCCATCAGAAATGTAATAGGACAGATTCCTGTCTGAGAAAAATACATTAATATATTCTAAGCTTATTTCCAAACTTTCTATTCTTGATTCTAGATTTTTATGTTCTTGAGTGTCTGAAAACGTACACAGCTGAAACCACAGTGTTGCATAACACAGAGCAGAGGTTCTTAACTCTGGCCGCATATTATAATCCCTTAGAGAGCTTTTTTTCTTTTAGCGTCTTTATTGGAGTATAATTGTTTTACAATAGTGTGTTAGTTTCTGCTTTATAACAAAGTGTCTGTCATACAGAGTGAAGTAAGTCAGAAAGAGAAAAACAAATACCTTAGAGAGCTTTTTAAAAATTCTTAAGAACAATCACTGCTTAAGAACAATAGACTAATTAAATCAGAATCTCTAGGGATAGGTCTGTACGATCATATTATTTTAAATGCTGCCCAGGGGCCTCCAGTGTGTATCTGGGACTAAGGACCTTGCCATTGAGCATGGCATGGAAGTTATGGAGGTAAAGAATAATCACTGATGTTTGCATGAGTCATGGGAAAACTGTCAAGGAGTCCCCATGATAGATCTGACTTTGATCAGAGCCAGATCATAATAAAGACATGGACAAATAGGAACTAGATGAAATAAGTGTGGACCAAAAAAAAACCATGTTCCTAATCATTACAGAAATGCAAATCAAAACCACAATGAGGTGTCACCTCACACCAGTCAGAATGGCCATCATCAAAAAATCTACAAACAATAAATGCTGGAGAGGGTGTGGAGAAAAGGGAACCCTCTTGCACTGCTGGTGGGAATGTGAATTGATACAGCCACTGTGGAGAACAGTATGGAGGTTCCTTAACAAACTACAAATAGAACTACCATATGACCCAGCAATCCTTCTACTGGGCATATACCCTGAGAAAACCATAATTCAAAAAGAGTCATGTACCACAATGTTCATTGTAGCACTATTTACAGTAGCCAGGACATGGAAGCAACCTAAGCGCCCCTTGACAGATGAATGGATAAAGAAGATGTGGCACATATATACAATGGAATATTACTCAGCCATAAAAAGAAACGAAACTGAGTTATTTGTAGTGAGGTGCATGGACCTAGAGTCTGTCATACAGAGCGAAGTAAGTCAGAAAGAGAAAAACAAATACCGTATGCTAACACATATATATGGAATCTAAAAAAAAGTGGTTCTGAAGAACCTGGGGGCAGGACAGGAATAAAGACGCAGATGTAGAGAACGGACTTAAGGACACGGGGAGGGGGAAGGGTAAGCTGTGACAAAGTGAGAGAGTGGCATGGACATATATACACTACCAAATGTAAAATAGATAGCTAGTGGGAAGCAGCTGTATAGCACAGGGAGATCAGCTCGGTGCTCTGTGACCACCTAGAGGGGTGGGATAGGGAGGGTGGAGGGAGACGCAAGAGGGAGGGGATATGGGGATATATGTATACGTATAGCTGATGCACTTTGTTATACAGCAGAAACTAACACAACATTGTAAAGCAATTATACTCCAATAAAGATGTTAAAAAAAAAAAATTAGGCCAAAGACCTTAAGAGACACCTCACCCAATGGAAAATACACATTTGAAAAGATACTCCACATTGTATGTCTTCAGGAAAATGCAAATTAAAACAACAATAAGATACCACTGCACACCTATTAGAGTGGCCAAAATTCAGAACACTGACAACATCAAATCCTGGCTTGGATGTGCAGCAATAAGAGCTCAAACATTGCTAATGTGGTTGCTGCAGCTACTTTGCAAGTTTGGCAGCTCCTTACAGAACTAAACATGCTTTTACTGTCCTATATAGTCCATGCTCCTGGTATTTACACAAAGGAGCTGAAAACTTATATCCACACATAAATCTCCTCAGGTATGTTCAGAGCATCTTTATTCATAATTGGCTAAACTTAGATGCAGTCAAGATGTCCTTGAGGGAATAATAGGTAAATAAACTATATTACATCCCCCCCTAAAAAAAAAAAACAGACAAAAACCCGTGTCCCAGTTCTTACTTTTATATAAACATTATTTCTAGCCTCATTTTCCAGTTTATTCTTTCTCATAAATTGGTCAGTGGGACTGGGTTTTCCCTTAACTTGCCTTCCAGCTGCTGAATGTTGCATTAATATGTCCCCCTTATGTGTCATTATCACAGAATCTGTTGACATCAAGTCCTCCACTCTCTGGCTGTGACACTGGGTATTTTTAGCTCTGATGATGGCCAGAGCCACAGACAAACATTCCAGGATTACAATAACTTTAAATCAGAAGACATAATCAAAAAAAACAGAGCCAGCAGTAAAAATGATTGATTGTTAACAAATTTCTGCCTTTATGCATATTTTCTAGACATTTTGGAGATTACTGTTCTTGATATAATAAATTCAGATTGGGGTATGAGAAGCCAAAATTGATAAAAGTTGACATCTAAAAGTTAGAAAGAAACCTACAAAAAGAATTTTTATTACAGGTGATTAACACACACATACACACACACACACACACAGAGAGAGAGATACATCATAAATAATACTCTCTGACTTCAGTAATAAAGACCATACTGAAAATGGTTGAAGTTCTGACTGAAATTTGTAATATTTTAAACCATGAGTTACAGGCATATTAATAAAGGTTGTAAAATGATCTAAAAAAGATGCAGACAATAGCTGCTGTGAATTCATTAAATGAAATGATAGCTTTAAGTGATTATACAATTTATCAGAAACTTGTTTGATCAACTGTGTTTTGAGCAGACATGTGATGTGACATAGATAAAGTATAAAATATACTTCTCAGTGCTACTGAGAAAACTGTCATTTCCAGAACAAGAGGAGGAAAACTGTCAAATTAGGCTAAGTTATGTGTTAATATTTAGCATTCTGTTTCCAAAGCAGCCTTAGTGAATATCCAAAGACCCAGATCTTCTTCTGCCTAAGGATGTGCAATGAAATCTTCTCTATATTTGCATTTAAATCTGTCATCTCAAAGGTTGTACGTTGTTCTCCTGACTGGGAGCCACAAGAGTGGTTTCATACTTGAGTTCCTTTGTGACTTCCAGATCTTTCTTTGGAATTTCTCAGTCATTTTGGATTTGAGTATATCACCAAGGGCTGCCTGGGTGACCACCACACAACAATCTCATATTCTAATGTGTATGTGTGTAGCAAAACCCTAAGACTATGCTTTGCTTCAGTAACTTGAAAGAGGAAGTTGGAGAATCGTCTTCAATTAACTCCATCAAAAGAAGCATTGAATTCATAATGACTTAGTTTTACTTACTAGAAAGACTTCAACAAACACACAAAACATTCTGAAGAGGAAGTCTGGCTTTATATTGATAAGTTATAGATTATTATTATTATTATTTTAGTTATAGATTATTTTATCCATCATAGCAGATGAGCTGTCTCATTTAACCAATGGTCATAGAGTGAATGAATGAATTTACACATAACCCTGGTAATTCCATCCAGTTAAGACAATTGATTTAAACTGATTTTTTTTCACATTTGCTGAGACGCAGTGTTCCTTTTGTATGACTCCCAGATTCTATGGATTGACAATAAATTCACAATGAAAGGTTATCTTATTTTCCTGTCTTATCACTTGTTCCAGGATCTTTTTAGTGCTATTTGTGGAATATGCTGCAGAGTTACTGGCTGATATGTTGTTCCATTCCTATCTTTGTAGGGCAAGGAAGAGCAATACAGATGTCTGCTTATTTTGTAGTAAGAGCAAACATCATCTATCTCCTTCACTGTAGTAAGAATCTCAAAGTTATATGAAAAACAAACCACACAACCTACTTTGTATTGCTTACTTGGCCAAAATATTTTGGGAAAAAGTTGTTTTTGATTAGGAATGAGTGAGGAATAACAAAAATAATTGAAGGAAAAGGAGATCATCAAAAAATTATTCAAGAAAATTTAATATAACTGAGAGGTAACCTTCTAGGTTGAAATGGCCAACAGAGACCCCAGCAGAGTGGATAAAAATAGACCTACAGAGAGGCACATCATGTGAAATCTTAGCACATGGAAGACCAAGAGAAGTTGTACTAAATTTCAGAAATTAAGGGGAAAAAAAAGACCCATGCTCATGTGCAAAGGAATAATATTCAAATGGCAAAATGTCTTCAGGCTTCCAAGAAGCTGAAAGATACCAGAGTAAAGCCTTCAAAATACTTCAATCTTGAATTTCACTGTCAATCAAACTATACATAAAGTGTAAAGGTGGAATAAAGACATTTTTAGACAAGTGACATCTCAAAAAATTAGCTTTCCCATGCGCTGACCTGAAAGCAGGTACCGGATGAGTTGTTCTTAAAGTGATTTCAATAGTCAAAACCAAGAGGGACCTGCTAAGTAGGACCTCCAACATATGAGACATGTGATGGAAACAGCAGAATGACAGTGAAGGGAGATTCTAGGGGAACAAATAAAAACCAGGTGCTGGGGGAATTGTTTTGTCCCATTCAGCCTATCCACAGTGATGCTATCCACTAGAAATGACTGAGGGCACCCACCTGTGCCCACCGGGAGGTCCCATTGACATTTCTCTTTGGAGTCAATGTTGTGCTGGAAGGTCTGTTTCTTATCAGGATTGCAGACTCACCACAGCTACAAATATCAGGGAACTTTGGGACAAAACAAAAACAAGCCTTATTATTTACAGAGTCTGGAGAGTACATGGCATGCCTGGGACCACACAGGGAGATGGCAGGAAGAGAGAGTGGGAAAGAAAGAGAGGGGCTGGGTTCTACTTTTATTGGGGTGGGGGATACGAGGATAGGGTTGCCTGGGTTCACTCTTTATTGGTGAATTGAAAACACAAGAGGGGGAAATTAAAGCATGGGGAAGGAAAAACCAGAAGTCAAGTGGTCAGTTATCTAAGTCAAATGGAGATCTCTAAAATAAGAAAACTTTGTCGGGGTGGCCTGGATCTTTATCTAGCAGTGTAGCTGCCAATGTGCGTTGGGGTCTTTGAAGTGAATACCTCAGCAATCAAAAGCTTAATATTGGGCACTTTCATTATAATAAGGAAAGGCCACCTGTCAGGCTCCTGTACTACAGAGGATGGAATGAAGATGGGGAAGGATTGGGCACATGTGAGAACTGAGGTATGGAATGATTAATATACATTAATATATAAAAGAAACTGAAAGTGAAAATGACAGGAGCCACTGAAGCAAACATTTTAATTAAACAATTAGAATTATTTTTCATAAAATTGTGTGAGTGTGTGTGTGGTTGTTAGAGAGGTGTGTTTATGGTTCAAGTTAGAGTTTCAGGGTATTTAATTTTGGGTTTTGAGATGATCAGCAAGGTATCAGATCATCCCATCTTCATTATTGGTCATTGATTTCCCTCAGAAGAGTAATCACTTAACACAGGTGTTTGATTTCTCTGCTCTGTTTCAGTCAAGCATACATTTTCCTTTGTCTACACATGCATCTTCTTTACGTTCCCATTAATTGTTCATCCCCTCCAGACAAACTTCCATATCTGCTGCTTGACTAAAACTGCTCTAAGAACGTAAATAAATTCACTGTTGCTAAATATAGCAGACACTTTTAAATCCCCATCTGACTTAACGTTGCAGAAACAAGGTGGTTGGCGGTTTATCACATGCTCTCTTAGCGAGGACATCCCCTGCCCTTCCCAGTCTACGCAGAGTTGAATCAGGGGTCACTCCATTCTAGGGAAAGACACGTAGCCAAGATCTGACTCATCAGAGGACATAATTATAATGTCCTGAGCATCAGCTCTTGGTCCGTGGGTTAGCACATGACCTGACACATGGCATCAGCGCTAATTCTAAGTCTTTTGAGTTAGAGACCAGGCAGGAGTCACACCCTTTTCTGCGGACTTAGGGAAAGGAGAGTGTCAACCTGGAGAATGTATTAAACAGTAAAGGGCAAATGCTTCAATAAGACCTTTGTGAAAGGATTTCCATATAAAATGGAATGAAAGCTTGTGAAATGGAGAAGCTCACGCATGTGCTCTCAGAAGGATGGAATTTAAGGACTAAGAGACTGGTTTTCTGCAAATGCCTGATTCACAGAAGGGTGAGATTTATCTCCTGACCCACGAACATCTGCCAAGGATGTCTCCCCATCCTCAAGCCAATGAATTTCCTGCGTGGATTCTGGCTGGACCACCCCCCCCCCTTAAACTCCTTGTCCGTAAATACATCCCACTCACAGCTCCATGGAGTTGCCTGTAGTTTGCTACAGCATCCTTTTCCCAAATTATGATTCCTCTGCTATTCCTGAATAAACTCAAGTTCAGGTCATTCCTTTACTTCCTTATTGAGTTTGACACCTTTGTTAACTTGTCTTCTGGCTTTTGCCTCCCTCTTCAAACTTACTGCTTTGTGTAGCATGCTACCATGGGGGGACAGAGCTGAAATTAAGTAAGGGACTAAATTCTGGTTTTTGTTTTGCATTGTTTTGAGATTTTTAAGCCCCTAGATATCACCACACTTGGAATGATCATACACATATTTTCAGATAAATCTCCCATTTTCTTCAATTATTGTTTTTGTCAGTAACAAATGAAAATTTCCTCCATATTGTAACCATTCTTCACACTTGAGAGGTAGCACCGCTAAGTACATAGGTATGAGAATTGCAAAGCCAGGCTTCCTGTGTGACTTGGGGTAAGGTGATTAACATCTTGAAGCTCAGTCACACCATATGTAAAGCAGTGGGAATAGTGAAACTAATCTCACAGGATTCTGTGAGGATTAAATAAGATAATGCCTATGAAGTTCATAGAAGCAGGTGTGGAACATAGACAATAAAACATTTTTGCTAACATTGCTGTGGTCATTGCTATCACTGTTGTTTTTCCATCCTGCTTCAAACACTCTCTTCATTTCACCATTTTTGTTCCACATTCAGGTGGTTTTCCTAGGACCTGATTGCTTCTTCTGAGCTCCTATAGGGTTTATTCTACTTGATCTGAAATTACATGTTGATATTTCTCAGGTCAGATCACCATCTCCCCTTCTCATCACTCTACACTTCCTTCCTAGGTAACCTCATTTTCCCCATAACATAGACTATGACTCACCCCATATATATGTACACTGCCAACACCACTCTATTGAGGGCTAGACTCATCTCTTTATATCTACTCCAAGGAGCTTATATGTGGATCTCACAGTGAGTAGGAGTTTTCTCATCCTATCACTTTCATGATCTCTTTCATCCTCACCTGTTTACCTGGAAGGGCTCCACATCTCAACAAATGGTAATTCAGGTAGAATTCCTTGAGCAATTCTTTAGATCAAAAGCCCAAGAACCATTATTGACAGCTTTCTTCCTCCTACCCTGCATCCAATCAGTTGCTAAGTGCTGTCAATTCTTCCTCTATTTGTATGTGTATTTCATTCTCTCTATCTCTGCTGCTGTCTAGATCTCTTATAACTGTACTGCATTCCTCCGATTTTGACTGTCTCTATCTTGTTTATTTTCCACATAGAGGACAGAATGATCTTTCAAAAATAAAAAGCAGATAGATTATTCTTCTGCTTAAAAGCTGTTGATCGCACGCCATTTTCCTTAGAATGTACACTCAAATCTTTACTTTGATCTACACTATGATTTCCCACATTGACTTGCTTTCTGTTTCTTATCAGATTCTTTGCCTACCTGAGAGATGTTTGTGGGCCATTTCTTCTGCTTGCAAGATTCTTCCTGGCCTAGTCGTGTTTACTCATGTCCCCTGAGTACTTCTTTAATGTCACAATGTATTTTGTAACTTTCCAGTGTCTATCGCAAAGCTTGGGACTCAATGGGGCTCAAAATACGCTTTCAGATGAATGAATGGCACTTATGGAATGACTCTTTGCTGCTTATTATGACAAATGAAAGTGAGCAGAAAACAAATTACTGAGACTGGTGGTTAAGGTACATTTCTACTAGAAGGTTAAGACGGTTTCTTTTGTGTAACTTTGTTTTTTCAACTTGACTGGGCCACAGGGTGCCCTGATTTCGGGTCAAACAGTATTCTGGATGTTTCTGTGAAGGTATTTTTTAAGGTGATTAACATTTAAATTGATAGACTGAGTAAAGCAGATTTCTATTCCTAATGTGGGTGGACCTCATCTGATGGAACAAAAGGCTGACCCTCACCTGAGTAAGAGAATTCTTTCCTGCCTGACTGCCTTTAAACTGAGACATTGGCATTTTTTCTACATTCAGACTCAAACTAAGACAGCATCTCTTATTAGGTCTTGAGCCTGCCAGCCTTCCAACGGCAACTACACCATCTGCTCTGCTAGGTCTCAGGCCCGTGGACTTGGATTGGAACTAAACCACTGGCTATCGTGGCTCTCCAGCTTGTTAAGTTACCTTGCAGATCTTGGGAATTTCCCATCTCCGTAGTCACATGAGCCAATTCCTTGTAATAAATTTCTCTCTTTCTAGATGGATAGATGGAGATGGAGGCAGGGCTTAAGGTGAGGGCAGGGGTAGGGGTGGTGATATATCTACCCATCGGTTCTGTTTCTCTGGAGAATTCTGACTAATACAGAGGCATTATGTGACTACAGCCAAAGTGACTTTTTGATTAATTAAGAATGTCTTTGAAGAGGTGAATCTCAGCCACATGGCACTGCTTTAGAATTTGAGTATTCTGAATTAGCACGAGCCATGCCCAAATGCAACTGTATTCTCTGCTGTGGTCTGCACAGTGGCTGGCATAAGAAGCGTCTCATCAAACATAATCTAAATGAATATTTTAAAAGACTAACCCTATTAAATATATACTACTTCCTACGCATATTTAAGCAGAATGTAGAAATAAATATTTCTATACATTATTTAAGAAATAGTTTGCTCAAAAAACTGGTAGTCTATGTGAGAAAAAAAATATATATCCAAACAGAAAACGTAAAAAATCAATTCCAGGTCAATCATAGATTTGAAAATCAAAAAGCAAGGCTAAACAATTTGCACGAGAAAAATGGTAAACTGTATTTGTGACAGCATAATTAGATTAAATGTTCTTAAAAAGACAAAAAAATCTGAGAGGAAAAGATAAATTTACTCATAGTACATTTTAAAACATCTATATAGAAAGAATTTTCTGTAATTCAGGCAAATAGAATAGCTGGTAGCAGAATATCTTTTTTGTCAAAAACAATTAGTAAGATGGGACAAAATAGGAGAAAATTGTCTGAAGGTATTGACAAAATAAAATAAATGTCTAAGATTACTATTCTTTTTATTTAATAGTACATTTTTAATTAATTAATTAATTTATTTATTTTTGGCTGCATTGGGTCTTCATTGCTGTGCACGGGCTTCTCATTGCTGTGGCTTCTTGTTGCAGAGCATGGGCTCTAGGCACATGCGCTCCAGTAGTTGTGGCATGCAGGCTCAGTAGTTGTGGCACACGGGCTTAGTTGCTCCGTGGCCTGTAGGACCTTCCCAGACCAGGGCTCGAACCCATGTCCCCTGTACTGGCAGGCAGATTCCTAACCACTGCGCCACCAGAGAGGTCCCAAGAGTACTGTTCTTGAGAAAAGAGAAGCAGCGGAGGTAAAATCCACATAAGCTCTCTCTTTTCCTTGAGGCCATCTCCACGTTCTTCCTGCAGGAGTTTAGAACCCGAGAAGCCTGTGTTCTCACTGGGCAGGGAAGACAGAGGTCAGAGACCCAGGAGGCAAAGCCACTGCAGAGTGAGGGGCAAAGTACAGGACACAAGGGGACTGCACAGATGGGACCCCCAACATCTGGATCCAAAACACCTCAAGTCATTGCCTGACTCCTTAGCTGTCCTATCATTAAGCACTACAGCCACATATCCATAAAAACCCTGGTGGCTACAGCTACTATCAATAAAAACCACAACTGATGAATGAATTTTTGCTTTGTGAATAAGTTCATTTGTGTCATTTTTTTAGTTTCCACATATAAGTGATATCACATGGTATTTGTCTTTCTCTGTCTGACTTGCTTCACTTAGCATGATAATCTCCAGGTCCATCTATGTTGCTGCAAATGGCATTATTTCACTCTTCTTAATGGCTGCGTAGTATTCCATTGTGTATATATCACATCTTCTTTATCCATTCATCTGTCAGTGAGCACTTAGGTTGCTTCCATGTCTTGGCTATTATGAATAGTGCTGCTATGTACATTGTGGTGCATAATAATCAAGTATAATAAGTATAAAATAGAGGAAAAAATATAAGAAAATAAAGTCATCTAAATACTGGGGGAAAAAGGAAAAGAAAAAGAAGAAGTAGCACCATATGCTCAAAACATCAAAGCTTGGATTCACCCCAGTATCTTCCTCAGACACCAATATCCAGCTGCCTACTCAGCTTCTCCACTTGGGTGTCAAGTCAGTGTCTTACATGTTACAGGTCTAAGATGGAGCTTCCACTATTTCCCCCAAACTTGCCCGTCTTCCCTCTTCCTCATCTTAGTGTGTGGCAACTCCGTTCTTTCACTTCATTAGACCACACATCTTACTGTTAGTCTCTTTCTTCTACATGCCATCCTTCAGTCTATTCTCCAAAGAGCAGCTAAAGCGATCCTATAGAAAGCTGTTAGATTATATGACACCAATGGCCCAAATAGCTCAGTGGTGTTCTCAGCTTTTTAAAAAAATTTTACAATGGGTTTTATCAGTAAAAGTCTGTCAGAAAATCAAAAATTTCAAAAGATTTTCTTTGTTCCACTCCCACTAAAACCAGATAAGACATTATTGAATGCTGGCCCCCTGAAAGTACCACCGAAATAACTTGTTAGTAAGGCAAAGTGGATATTATTGCTTCTTGCAATAAGGTAGAACATTGTATTCAGAGGATACAATTGAGATATATTGTATCTCAGAAAGATGTGAAAAAACTGGGATATTTATGAGGCTTTTGTGTTTAAAGTAGGTCTTTGAATGTGGGTGTTTAATTCAAATGGGAAGGATCATGATGTAACAGTGTAGGATTGGTAAGCATAGCCAGATGGAAATTTAAGGAAGGAGTTTTGTGGAGGGTCTTGGTGAACAAATAGCTTGATGTTGTCTGTTTGTGCAACATTTATTTTCCTGGGCAATTATTTTCTGGAAGAGCAGTCATGTTGATGAAAATAGTGGCAGCTGAAGGCAGCCTATACAAAGATACAGTCAAATAGTAAAGTTGAAAAAGAAAAGTAGACTGCAATCTGTTATAAGGATAGATGATTTAATTATCACAAGATACACTCACCTCTCTACTGTCTACTCGTGCCTGCTCTCTGAGGTCAGAATATTACAGTCTTCCTATGAATACCTAGAAGGGATCAAATATGGTTGATTTATAAGATATTATCAGTCCAGCTTGGTCATTAAAAATATTCAAATATCTAAATGCTAAAATTGACGGTGTTTATTGACTTAATTAGATCAACTATCACTACATTTATGTGCCAAACAGAAAAAAATATATCATCAAAATAGTAATTTAATTGAACATCAATTGCTTTAGTATATATTCAGAACACACGATCTGCTCCCACTTGCACTGTTTCCACCATGATCCAAGACACCATTGTTCGAGCAGGCAGGTGGCTCGGTAGAAGCAGAGGAGGGAGGCATGGGTCAGGTGGTAGGAAACCATACATCTTGAGACAACAGGGGTCCTGGGGGCAGACAAAGAAAGGCAGCAAAAGGCGGGAATCTCCAGCATCCAAATGTAACCTTTTGCTCACGCCCTCATTACAATAAAATTAGCCTTGCAAAAAAGAAGTACCCGTCAAGAACCGATGCCATGACACTTCCCATCCAGAACAAACAAGAGCAAAACCCTCCCCCCCCCATTGGGAAGGTGGAGCTGGGATGAAAATCAGGAAATGCAACCTCAAACCCCTCCCTCCTCAATGAATATTCCACCCAATCATTGTCACACCCCATATAACCAGTTTGCAAAAGGAACACAGGGTCGTTGCTCCCCTGAGCCTGCCCACTCTCCCTCCTGAGGGGCTACTCTTGCTTAATAAATCCTCGCTTTGCTTTCTTGGCCTCTGCATCTCATCTCTGACTTCCTTCTGGGAGGAGACAAGAACCTACCTCTGGTAATACCATCATCTCCTATCAGGAATATTGCAATGACCTCTGGCTCTCTGCTTGCTCCCTCCATGGACTACCCTTCAGTCTGTCCTCCACAGAGCAAACTGAAGTATCCTGTTGATAGTTGTCAGATTACATCAACCTATGCTCAAATTCTCTCATGACTTTCCATCTTGCTTAAAGGGAGAGCCAAATTCTTCACCATGGCCACCAAGGCTCTTTCTAGTCCGGTTCCCATGAGCTCTCTGACCTCATCTCCTACTGCTCTGCTGTCATCACCTCTGCTCCAGGCACCCAGCCTTGCTGCTCCTGGTCTAGGTCAGGCTTGCTCTTTCCTCTGCTTGGAGTGGAATCCCCCTTGTACACACGTATGCTTCTTAACCACTCTCCTCGTTAGATTTTTCTCTGTAGCACTTAGCACCAACTAGTATGCTGTCTATCTAAGTATTTCTCTGGCTTATTGACTGTATTCTTCCACTAAAATATAGGATCTAGGAGGATAGAAATCATTCTATTTCTGAATTGAAAACTATTTTTACAACTAATGAATGGCTTACAAGACCAGATCATCCAAAGAAGGGCACAATAAGCCTTGCATCTACTATTACAAAAAGCCATATAAATACTCTAGAAATGAATGAGTCCTTCCTCTTCTGTGTTCTCATTATCTTTTTTGTGTCCCCCTTATAACAGTCAGTGCTTTCATTACAGTAGCTGTGTTCCTATTTACCTTTCTTGTGCTAATAAGAGGTCTCTTACAGGTTTTGCTCTATTCACATTTGTGTGGCCAGATCCTACCATAGAACTTGACAGTCAATAAGTCAGACACATGGATGTTTGATCCCTCTTTTGTGATTTTGGTTATTTTTACCTTGTGGGGGAGAAAGTAACATTAAAAAGTAAATGCTAGAGATTCCCCACCACCGTGAGGTATAGGAAAGCGGAATAAAGTAATGAGTAAATGGTGCTGTGCTGATTACACAGGCTGCTGGGTGAAAAGATCATCTTATTCTTTCTTCCCATGTGTTCCTGTGACTTAGGTAATTCTCCCATCTCACTGTTCCTCTCCCAATAGGCCTTTCTGCCTTCACTCCATTTCTCATATCAAAAATAAATAGAAAAGAGACATGCAGATAAGAATAAGAGGGAAAAACAGAACAGGGATGATGTCAGGAAAAAGATAAGGGGAAGGAGGTGCAGGGCATAGGAGCAGGAAAAACTAGTCTGTGGGACACTTGCATAAGTGTCTGCATCACACAACCGTGTTGATGCAAAAAAATCAGAGTCAGAAGTGAACTCTGGAAGGTGATCCCATTCAAACTGAGGCGCTGGAAAGAATTGAAGAGAGACGTGTTGCCATAGAGAAGAGGGATACTACAGAGCAGAAGAAGTGACTTCACAACACCTTAAATACCAAGCAAGAGGTGTAAATTTTTGTGTATCTTTCTCAAAGCTTGAGTGACTGAATGGTCTTGGTCTGAATAAGACTGTCATATTGGTTTTTATTTGTTTGTTTCTGTGTACTAATTAGCTCTGTTTTGAAATGTCTGCTTTTCTAAGAGGTAAGCTAAAACTTTCTTTTCTGTTCGATTGCTATTTTGTTTGCAAAAAGGTTCAAGGGACATCAAAACTTGTTTTAAGAAAGATCGTTTTATTCGTTAGCTTTGTATATGTCTTAGTGTGATCCATAAAGATTTTTTCACATTAAACATTTAGCCAGTAACCTTGACATGAGACCAAATTCCAACTCAAATGTCAGCAGAAAGAAATGCCAGGTTTTATGAAAATTTTGCTTATGAATTTTAAATGTGAGAATAATATTCTTTGGATTTTAAAAATAGCCCACTCTCCATTGTCTTTATTATTACTCTAAACTTTAATATTTCAGACAAAGACTTTTCAGTTGTTTGAATTAGTTAAATTCAGACAGAGACCTTATGAATATTGATCATTAAAATTTTACCATTTGCCAAAACTGAAGTAATTTCTAGAACTACTTCTATGATTTTGAATAAAACATCTAGGTGCACTCTGTATTCTTTTATCATATGCTCTCTTTTGGAATTATTTTTTTTTCAATATTGTTTTATTAAAAGTCAGAACTATTAATATGGTGCTATATGGACTGAATATGAATTGGAAACTAAAATCTAGATTTAAAATAACATTATCTCAGATTTGTAGGAGTAGATGAATAGAAAGAGGAGCCTTAATCACAAAATTCTCATAGAGGTGTGGAATACAGTTGTGTGACCACAGTTACTTTAGAATTAGAATCTATTACAATTAATTAGACTTTATCTCTTGACTTTGTTTCAAAAATGACATTGCATAGTATCCCTTTCCAAACCGGTTCCTTTGTCTCTGCTAAAATATGAAGAGTAAAGTATTATGTGAATTGCTATTGAGTATTTGAAATGAATAACTTCTATCAGTTTCCATTAGCCAGCAAGGAATTGTTTTTCAAATATATTAAAGACTTTTACTACAATGTTAAAGAAACCAAAATCGCTAAAAAACCTTTAAACAGAACTTGACTGTAGAAATGGCTAACTCTGAGTGTGTATAAAGTGTCGGACGCTGTGCTAAGTATTTTACAGGCATTATCTTGTTTAAATATTATAATAACTAGGATTATAGTTATAATAAGTACCATAAACAGAATAAAAACTGAGATACAGAGAGCTCCACGTACTCTCCCACAGCAAGCTGCTGATCTGGGATTTGAATTCAAGTTTGTCTGGCTCCAGCAGCTGTGCCCTGACCAGCGTGATGTTTTCTGTTCAAACACCTCTGCTCTCTTACAGGGCCCCTTGCTGTGAAGACTAGACTTTCCAACCTCCCTGGCTTCAGGCTTGGTCAAAAGACAGACTGCGGCAAACGGGTGATAGAAACTGACATGTTTCCAAACGGGAGATTTACAAGCTATCACATGGGCCCCCATGCTCAGTTACCATTTCCCTCAGCGTAGCAGTGTCCCCCCATAGCGCTGTTCGTACAGCGTGGGTTTCAGGTGATAGTGACACCAAACAACGCCCCCAGACACTGATGTACATGCAACTAAGTGTTCACTGTTACATGCCATTAAGATCGCCGGGACTTTTTTTTTTTTTTAACATCTTTATTGGAGTATAACTGCTTTATAATGGTGTGTTAGTTTCTGCTTTATAACAATGTAAATCAGTTATACATGTACATATATCTCCATATCTCTTCCCCCTTACGTCTCCCTCCCTCCCACCCTCCCTATCCCAACCTTCTAGCTGGTCACAAAGCACCGAGCTGAGCTGATCTTCTTGTGCTATGCGACTGCTTCACGCTAGCTATCTATTTTACATTTGGTAGTGTATATATGTCTATGCCACTCTCTCATTTCGTCCCAGCTTACCCTTCCCCCTGCCCGTGTCCTCAAGCCCATTCTCTAGTAGGTCTGCGTCTTTATTCCTGTCTTGCCGGTAGGTTCTTCATGACCTTTATTTTTTTTTAGATTCCATATATATGTGTTAGCTTACGGTATTTGTTTTTCTCTTTCTGACTTAATTCACTCTGTATGACACACTCCAGGTCCATCCATCTCAGTACAAATAACTCAATCTCTTTTCCTTTCGTGGCTGAGTAATATTCCATTGTATATATGTGCCACATCTTCTTTATCCATTCATCTATCGATGGACACTTAGATTGCTTCCATGCCCTGGCTATTGTAAATAGAGCTACAGTGAACATTGTTGTAAATGACTCTTTTTGAATTATGGCTTTCTCAGGGTATATGCCCAGTAGTGGGATTGCTGGGTCATATGGTAGTTCTATTTTTAATTTTTTAAGGAACCTTCATACTGTTCTCCATAGTGGCTGTATCAATTTACAGTTGCACCAACATTGCAAGAGGGTTCCCTTTTCGCCACACCCTCTCCAGCATTTATTGTTTGTAGATTTTTTGATGATGGCCATTCTGACTGGTGTGAGATGATATTGCATTGGAGTTTTGATTTGCATTTCTCTAACGATTAATGATGTTGAGCATTCTTTCATGTGTTTGTTGGCAATCTGTATATCTTCTTTGCAGAAATGTCTATTTAGGTTTTCTGCCCATTTTTGTATTGGGTTGTTTGTTTTTTTGATATTGAGCTGCATGTGCTGCTTGTAAATTTTGGAGATTAATCCTTTGTCAGTTGCTTCATTTGCAAATATCTCCTCCCATTCTATGGGTTGTCTTCGTCTTGTTTATGGTTTCTTTTTCTGTGCAAAAGCTTTTAAGTTTCATTAGGTCCCATTAGTTTATTTTTGTTTTTATTTCCATTTCTCTAGGAGGTGGGTCAAAAGGGATCTTGCTGTGATTTATGTCATAGAGTGTTCTGCCTATGTTTTCCTCTAAGAGTTTGATAGTGTCTGGCCTTACATTTAGGTCTTTGATCTGTTTTGAGTTTATTTTTGTGTATGGTGTTAGGGAGTGTTCCATTTTCATTCTTTTACATGTAGCTGTCCAGTTTTCCCAGCACCACTTATTGAAGATCATCTTTTCTCCATTGTATATTCTTGCCTCCTTTATCAGAAATAAGGTGACCATATGTGCATGGGTATATCTCTGGGCTTTCTATCCTGTTCCATTGATCTATATTTCTGCTTTTGTACCAGTACCATACTGTCTTGATTACTGAAGCTTTGTAGTATACTCTGAAGTCAGGGAGCCTGATTCCTCCAACTCCGTTTTTCTTTCTCAAAATTACTTTGGTTATTTGGGGTCTTTCATGTTTCCATACAAATTGTGAAATTTTTTGTTCTAGTTCTGTGAAAAATGCCAGTGGTAGTTTGATAGAGATTGCATTAAATCTGTAGATTGCTTTGGGTAGTAGACTCATTTTCACAATGTTGATTCTTCCAATCCAAGAACATGATATATCTCTCCATCTATTTGTGTCATCTTTAATTTCTTTCATAGAAAGAAATTGTGTCTTATAGTTTTCTGCATACAGGTCTTTTGTCTCCTTAGGTAGGTTTATTCCTAGGTGTTTTATTGTTTTTGTTGCAATGGTAAATGGGAGTGTTTCTTACTTTCTCTTTTAGATTTTTCATCATTAGTATATAGGAATGCAAGAGATTGCTGTGCATTAATTGTGTATCCTTCAACTTTACCAAATTCATTGATTAGCTCTAGTAGTTTTCTGGTAGCATCTTTAGGATTCTCTATGTATAGTATCATGTCCTCTGCAAACAGTGACAGCTTTACTTCTTCTTTTCTGATTTGGATTCCTTTTATTTCTTTTCTTCTCTGATTGCTGTGGCTAAAACTTCCAAAACTATGTTGATTAATAGTGGTGAGAGTGGGCAACTTTGTTTTGTTCCTGATCTTAGTGGAAATGGTTTCAGTTTTTCACCATTGAGGACGATGTTGGCTGTGGTATGTCATATATGGCCTTTATTATGTTGAGGTAAGTTCACTCTATGCCTACTTTATTTATCATAAATGGGTGTTGAATTTTGTCAAAAGCATTCTCTGCATCTATTGAGATGATCATATGGTTTTTCTCCTTCAATTTGTTAATATGGTTTATTGCATTGATTGATTTGCATGTACTGAAGAATCCTTGCATTCCTGGGATAAACCCCAGTTGATCATGGTGTATGATAATTTTAATGTGCTGTTAGATTCTGTTTGCTAGTATTTTGTTGAGGAGTTTTGCATCTATGTTCATGGTGGCCTCGTAGGATGAGTTTGGGAGTGTCCATCCGTCTGCTATATTTTGGAAGAATTTGAGAAGGATAGGTGTTAGCTCTTCTCAAATGTTTGATAGAATTTGCCTGTGAAGCCATCTGATCCTGGGCTTTTGTTTGTTGGAAGATTTTTGATCACAGTTTCAATTTCAGTGCTTGTGATTGATCTGTTCATATTTTCTATTTCTTCCTGCTTCAGTCTTGGAACGCTGTGCATTTCTAAGAATTTGTCCATTTCTTCCTGTTTGTCCATTTTATTGGCATATAGTTTCTTGTAGTAATCTCTCATGATCCTTTGTATTTCTTCAGTGTCAGTTGTTACTTCTCCTTTTTCATTTCTAATTCTATTGATTTGAGTCTTCTTTTTTTTCTTGATTAGACTGACTAATGGATTATCAATTTTGTTTATCTTCTCAAAGAAACAGCTTTTAATTTTATTGATCTTTGCTATCATTTCCTTCATTTCTTTTTCATTTATTTCTGATATGATCTTTATGATTTCTTTCATTCTGCTAACTTTGAGGGGTTTTTGTTCTAATTTCTCTAATTGCTTTAGGTGTAAGGGTAGGGTGTTTATTTGAGATGTTTCTTGTTTCTTAAGGTAGGATTGTATTGCTCTAAACTTCCCTCTTAGGACTGCTTTTGCTGCATTCCATAGGTTTTGGGTCGTTGTGTTTTCATTGTCATTTGTCTCTAGGTTATTTTTTGATTTCCTCTGTGATCTCTTGGTTATTAAGTAGTGTATTGTTTAGCCTCCATGTGTTTTCATTTTTTACAGTTTTTTTCCTGTAATTGATATCTATTCTCATAACATTGTGGTCGGAAAAGATACTTTATACAATTTCAATTTTCTTAAATTTACCAGAGCTTCATTTGTGACCCAAGATATGATCTATCCTGGAAAATGTTCCATGAGCACTTGAGAAGAGAGTTTATTCTGTTGTTTTTGGATGGAATGTCCTATAAATATCAATTAAGTCCATCTTGTTTAAAGTATCATTTAAAGCTTGTGTTTCCTTATTTATTTTCATTTTGGATGATCTGTCCATTGGTGAAAGTGGGGTGTTAAAGTCTCCTACTATTATTGTGTTGCTGTCATTTTCCCCTTTTATGGCTGTTAGTATTTGCCTTATGTATTGAGGTGCTCCTATGTTGGGTGCATAAATATTTACAATTGTTATATCTTCTTCTTGGATTGATTCCTTGATCATTTTGTAGTGTTCTTCTTTGTCTCTTGTAATAGTCTTTGTTTTAAAGTTTATTTTGTCTCATATGAGAATTGCTACTCCAGCTTTCTTTTGATTTCCATTTGTGTGGAATATCTTTTTCCATCCCCTCACTTTCTGTCTGTAAGTGTCCCTAGGTCTAAAGTGGGTCTCTTGTAGATAGCATTTATATGGGTCTTGTTTTTGTATCCATTCAGCCTGTCTATGTCTTTTGGTTGGAGCATTTAATCCATTTACATTTAAGATAATTATCAATATGTATGTTCCTATTACCATTTTCTTAATTGTTTTGGGTTTGTTATTTTAGGTCTTTTCCTTCTCTTGTGTTTCCTGCCTAGAGAAGTTCTTTTTGCATTTGTTGTAAAGCTGGTTTGGTTGTGCTGAATTCTCTTAGTTTTGCTTGTCTGTAAAGGTTTTATTTTCTCCGTCAAATCTGAATGAGACCCTTGCTGGGTAGAGCAATCTTGGTTGTAGGTATTTCCCTTTCATCACTTTAAGTATGTCCTGCCACTCCCTTCTGCCTTGCAGGGTTTCTGCTGAAAGATCAGCTGTTAACCTTATGGTCATTCCCTTGTACGTTATTTGTTGTTTATCCCTTGCTGCTTTTAATATTTTTTCTGTGTATTAATTTTTGATAGTTTGGTTAATATGTGTCTTGGTGTGTTTCTCCTTGGATTTAACCTGTATGGGAATCTCTGTGCTTCCTGGACTTGATTACCTATTTCCTTTTCAGTGTTAGGGAAGTTTTCAACTATAATCTCTTGAAAAATTTTCTCATTCCCTTTCTTTTTCTCTTCTTCTTCTGGGACCCCTTTAATTCGAATGTTGGTGCAATTAATATTGTCCCAGAGGTCTCTGAGACTGTCCTCAATTCTTTTCATTTTTTTTCTTATTCTGCTCTGCAGTAGTTATTTCCACTATTTTATCTTCCAGGTCACCTATCCATTCTTCTGCCTCAGTTATTCTGCTATTGATCCCTTGTAGAGATTTTTTTATTTCATTTATTGTATTGTTCGTCATTGTTTTTTTGCACTTTAGCTCTTCTAGGTCCTTGTTAAATATTTCTTGTATTCTCTCCATTCTATTTACAAGATTTTGGATCATCTTTACTGTCATCACTCTGAATTCTTTTTCAGGTAGACTGCCTGTTTCCTCTTCATTTGTTTGGTCTGGTGGGTTTTTACTTTGCTCCTTCATCTGCTGCGTATTTCTCTGTCTCCTCATTTTGTTTAAGTTACTGTGTTTTTTGTCTCCTTTTTGCAGCCTGCAGGTTCATAGTTCTCATTGTTTTTGGTGTCTTCCCCCAGTTGGTAATATTGGCTTAGTGGGTTGGGTAGACTTCCTGGTGGAGGGGACTGGTGCCTGTGTTCTGGTGGATGAGACTGGATCTTATTTTTCTGGTGGGCAGTACCACCTGTGGTGGTGTTTTGTAGGGTGTCTTTGACCTTATTATGATTTTAGGCAGCCTCTCTTCTCATGCGTGGTGTTGTGTTACTTTCTTGCTATGTGTTTGGCATGGGGTGTCCAGCACTGGAGCTTGGTGGTCATTGAGTGGACCTGGGTCATAGTATTGAGAGAGAATTCTGGGAAAGCTCTCACCAGTTCATATTACATGGTGCCAGGAGGTCTCTGGTGGACCAATGTTCTGAACTTGGCTCTCCCACCTCAGAGGCACAGCTCTGACACCTGGCTGGAGTACCAAGACCATGTCAGCCATATGGCTCAGAAGAGAAGGGAGAAAATTAAAGAAAGAATGGGAAAAATAAAATAAAATTATTAAAATAAAAAATATTATTAAAATGAAAAAAATTTTAAGTAATAAAAAAAGAGAAGAGAGCAATCAAACAAATAAACAAATCCACCAATGATAACAAGCGCTAAAAACTATACTAAGATACACATAAAAATCAGAAACTACTCAGTCGCATACAGAAAACCCGAAGTCTACAGTTGCTCCCATGGCCCACCAGCTCAATTTGGGATGATTCGTTGTCTGTTCATGTATTCCACAGATGCAGGTACATCAAGTTGATTGTGGAGATATAATCCGCTGCTTTTGAGGCTCCTGGGAGAGATTTCCCTTTCTCTTCTTTGTTCGCACAGCTCCCGGGGTTCACCTTTGCATTTGGTCCCGCCTCTGTGTGTAGGTCGCCGGAGGGCGTCTGTTCTTCGCTCAGACAGGATGGGGTTAAAGGAGCAGCTGCTTCAGGGGCTCTGGCTCTCTCAGCCCGGGGCGGGGGGGGCGGGGGTGGGGGGAGGGAGGGGCACGGCGTGCGGGGCGGGCCTGCGGCGGCAGAGGCCAGAGTGACGTTGCACCAGCCTGAGGCGCGCCGTGCGTCCTTCCGGGGGAGTTGTCCCTGGATCCCGGGACCCTGGCAGTGGTGGGCTGCACAGGCTCCCCGGAAGGGATGTGTGGATAGTGACCTGTGCTCGCACACAGGCCCCTTGGTGGCGGCAGCAGCAGCCTTAGCGTCTCATGCCCGTCTCTGGGATCCGCGCTTTTAGCCGCAGCTCGCGCCCACCTCTGGAGCTCCTTTAAGCGGCGCTCTTAATCCCCTCTCCTTGCGCACCAGGAAACAAAGAGGGAAGAAAAAGTCTCTTGCCTCTTCGGCAGGTCCAGACTTTTCCTCGGACTCCCTCCCGGCCAGCCGTGGCGCACCAACCCCCTGCAGGGTGCGTTCACGCCGCCAACCCCAGTCCTCTCCCTGCGCTCCGACCGAAGCCCGAGCCTCAGCTCCCAGCCCTGCCCGCCCCGGCGGAGGAGCAGACAAGTCTCTCGGGCTGGTGAGTGCCGGTCGGCACCGATCCTGTGTGCGGGAATCTCTCCGCTTTGCCCCCCACACCCCTGTGGCTGTGCTCTCCTCCGCGGCTCCGAAGCTTTCCCCCTCCGCCACCCGCAGTCTCCGCCCGCGAAGGGGCTTCTAGTGTGTGGACACCTTTCCTCCTTCACAGCTCCCTCCTACTGGTGCAGGGCCCATTCCTATTCTTTTGTCTCTGTTTTTCCTTTTTTCTTTTGCCCTATCCAGGGACGTGGGGAGTTTCTTGCCTTTTGGGAAGTCTGAGGTCTTCTGCCAGCTTTCAGTAGGTGTTTTGTAGGAGTTGTTCCACGTGTAGATGTAGTTTTGATGCATTTGTGGGAAGGAAGGTGATCTCCACGTCTTACTCCTCTGCCATCTTGAAGGTCGATCCAGGTTATTTTTTGTAATAGCACAATTAAAGCTAACTTGAAAGATACCCACGCTATTCTGCCTTGGCCTCTGTTTGCTTATTCCTCCCACTATGTACAGAAATTTATTTGTAATGTAAATTTTTTTCTTTACTGACAATAAACTAGAACAAATCAAAATGTCCTTCCCTGTAAAACATTCTGAATACATCATAAAGTCCTTTGGTAAACTCTGTAAATACACAACATAATTAAATAATGAGTGCACAACAATTATAAAATGCCCACGCTGGTTGGATCCTGCACGAAATGCATATCAAAGAGAAGAACGGATACTTTTTAGAGATGATTTTCCATCACCCACTGTGAATCACACCTCCCTTGGGACTGGCTACACCATCTATATAGTGTCTGCAAGTACAGTTCAAAATGGATTCTGTTGACAGGTGCACCTCTGAAGACTGCTTCACCCTCCGTGAGCTATCAGCCTCCCACTCACCCTCCTTTCTTTAAAATGGTACTTAGGCCCACTGCTGCCTGCATGCTTTGATTGTAGAGCAAAGATGAAAGAGTGATTCATCTAGTTTTTAGTCTCTTGGAATTTTCAGTGGGCTGGCAGAATCACAGGAATTAGGGGTGAAAATAAGACATTGCTTTTGCATTTCGTACATTTTTGCAACGCCAATCAGCAGCTTCCCAACAAGGTGGTTGAATAAAAAGGGAGAGGTAAGCTAAAACCTTCTGCTACCTACAAACCTAAGGGTGGGCATGTGCTCCACTTGGAAGGATTACCTGATAGATATCACCGTCATCTTATTTTAAATTCAGTCTCCTTTGGCTCAGCCTATGTCCATGGATTTTGTTTTGGTTGAAATTTGTTAAAAAAACAAGAGAAATAACCATGAATCTCTCATGGGCAGCCACTGATGTGTATGGGAAGTGACTCACTGAAGCTCTAATTGGACAGTCATTGCTCAGTCTTTATCAGACATGCCCCTGCTATTTACCACCGCCCAAGTCCTGAGCCGGCGTCCAGTTGTGAGCAACTCTGTAGACAACGGCACTGCTTCTGAGCAAAGAGCAGCCGTATTTCAGATGCCTGCACACAGACTAATTGGACACTCAGGCACGATGTAAATAGATTTTAAATGTTTACTATCGCCTCTTCCTTATGAGTCGGATCTAGCAGAAGTGGTTTGTCACCTCCTGAGCTATGCCTTCTGCCAACTTGGGAGCAGACGATTTTAACAAAATTGAAATCAACAACAGTGAGTTGTAGATAACACAGGTCAATTCAAAAGGTATGTACCTCCTTCCTGTTAGCAGATTTTGCCATTTTTCAGTGATTCTTTCATGGTTAAATGCAGTACATGTAGTAGATATGTTCTAGGAAATTCCATCAGAAGGAATATAAACGACAGCAATTAAAAAGGTCAGGAATTATCATGGACTCCATACTTCTTGCCTATAGTGTAACATGAAATGGATGATCGGGTCTTCCACGTGAATCTTCCTCTTGCTCTCCTACTCATTTTACTGAGCGCTTTTAAAAAACTAACTAGGGGTTTCCCTGGTGGCGCAGCGGTTGAGAGTCCGCCTGCCGATGCAGGGGACGCGGGTTCGTGCCCCGGTCCGGGAAGATCCCACATGCCGCGCAGCGGCTGGGCCCCTGAGCCGTGGCCACTGAGCCTGCGCGTCTGGAGCCTGTGCTCCGCAACGGGAGAGGCCACAACAGTGAGAGGCCCGCATACCGCAAAAAAAAAAAAAAACTATCTAGACCAGAACTGTCTAATATAGCATTTTATAATGATGGAAACGTTTTATAAAGTTTTGTAATTCTGCATTGTCCAATATTGGGCCACCAGCCACATGTGCCTAATGAGCATTTGAAGTCTGGCGATGCAACTGAGAAAATGAGTTTTTAAGTTATATTTAATTTTAATTGACGTAAATATCTACATGTGGCTAGCGATGACCACACGGGACAGTCATGTCTGGACTGCATATGACTTAAATTAGACCCACAGAGCTTTAGTGTTGCAAACATTTGGCAGAGAATCTAACCGAAGCTCTCTGTTTTATTACTCATCTGTTAGGGAAATGATTTCTGACGTTATCTTTGGAAAGACGCTGCTGTCAACTATAGTTGCTTCCACCATCTAATCAGTACACATGGGGCCAGAGTCCAGTGGTATCTGGGTTTCATCCTCCCAAACCTTTAAACTGTATTTGTCAGCCATAAAATAGTTCGTATGCAAACAGTATTATTAAAGCAGTGAATGATAAACAAATCATCTGAAATGATGTTGCTCGCCCTTAGAAGGCACAAAATTAAATACAGAAAAATAAATTTGGGTGAGAGTGTATATTTGGGGGGGGGGGTGAAGGCAGAAAACTTTATTCCTGTGGAAACATTGAGAATATTCTTTCTGCTGTCCCTAGAAACCATGCCTTGTTTATCTTTGGCTCTTCGGTCAGCACAGGGATTCCAATTTGGCGAATGATCAATCAATGTGATATGGATTTATTGACTTTAAGTGATTGCTCTAAGGAAGGTGAATGGCATGCCAGGGGTTGGCATCTTGCCCACGACAGACTGACTAGTGAGTGTGTTATTTCAATGGTAGTTGATGCCGGCTTGGGAAACACAAAAAATATCCAGCCCTAACTCCAGTGGGGGCCGGGGCATCAGTAGCTTTAAAAGCTCCCCAGGTGATTCTGGGGAAGATGACTTATTTAGTAAATGATGGTAATAAGATGAAGTTCCGATATATTTCAGAGTCAAGATAAGCCTTGTAAGATAAGACTATAATCTATTACCTAAGAATATGCCAAAGAAGACTGCAGCCGCTAATGAAAACACATATCACTACTAAAAATAGGAAGATAAAGCCCTAGTAATTTTTAAAACAATGAAGCAAAAGACCATCCCAGACAAAATCAATGAATTCTATTCTCATCAGGGCCTCACGTTTCCACAGATGTGCCTGAAAACCTGGGAATCACTTGGTGACAGAGTCAAGTGTTAATGGCAGAGAATGTGGGTCCCAAGAGGAAAATCACTCTTGAGAGAGAAACAGAGGGAGTTTGGTCCCAGGAACTGGGTTTCACACAGAGCATTAGCAGAAGGGAAGGGAAGGTATGCGTAAGTGTGGAGCTGATATTCGAATAATAACAGTACTTGCCAATAACTGCTGTCACTGCTGTACGATGCCTACTACCAGCCACACCCTCTCTCAGGTTCTGTGAAGCAGTTTTCCTTTTTATTTTATATAAAACAACTGTTTTAGTGTCAGGATTGAAGAGGACTGAACACCTAGAGAGCCATGAGAATTAGCAGCAAGCAATGAAGAGGCAACTTGGGAGAAGGTATTAGGGCTCAGAGTGGTATATTTCTTCAACAGATTATTATCCTCCATTATCCGCTTATCAAAACCCTTTCTACCCATCCACGATAACTTTGGAAATTAAAAAAGAAATAGATGAATAAAACTTTAGTTAACTTTAATTAAAAACATGGGCTTCAACTTCCAAACGTAATGAATAAGAGCATTTAGGTAAAAAGAAGTTGTCGGTAGTGATTGCAAAGCATTAAAGTTGCCATTATCCTTTATTTGTAAAGAGAGGTAAGAAATATCTCCTTACCACTTATTGTAAAATTTAAGTAAAAACTGTATCTATTCATTGCAAAGTTGAGTTTCTGATTTGGTCTCTTTTCCAAAAGAAAAGAAAACTACTGTAATTTACAGAGATATCTTTTAGGAATCTCCCACCCTAGACTCTTTACTTGCTACTTTGAGATTACATTTTTTATAGAAAAGTATATATTGGTAGAAATTTGTATTTGTTCACTTAAAGTCAAACTAAGTATATTCTCAAAGCCTAGCTTAAAACTTAGAATATATATGTGCACAGAATAAATATTTGGTGATTGACTGACTTAGATGAAGAGTAAGAAGGACATTATGTGGCAGTTGAAATTTGGGTTGGCTTAGTAACTCTAGAATATAATTCCGTATGAGACAAAAATGGTGGAGACTGTGTGTGTTTTCATGGATTTTGGATTCAAAAATAGTTCTTACTTTTGGAAGTAAGAAATCATATAGATGATAATTTTCTTTTAATTTTCCAGGTCATTTTGAACAAAGTAAACAGGTACAGAATGAAAACCTTATAGAATATGACTACGATCTCTACTGAAATATTTCCTGAAGGTTATAGTCAACAGGGAAATTAAAGAAAATTTACCAGATATTGACCTGATGATTCTAAAAGTAAAAATAAAGGTTAAAATTGTTACTTATAATCACTAATCTTTGCATCGTTTATAAAAAGGAAAATTTCTTCTTAAAATATGGTCAATCAGCTTTCTTTCTGACAGACTGTGCAAACCCGGGCACCAGCTCAAATACTGCATAACCAACAGAGAAGATCCATTCCCTTGTGGAGAGGAGAGAATTTGATGAAAAATTGTGAGAACTGTGGAGTGCATTACTCCATTCTCCAGATTCAGGAAAAAAATGATGACATATATTTAGGCAAATGTATATAATTCTAATTTTATACATTTATTATCAATACACTGTAATGTAAGATTTGTATCTTTTTAAATAAAAATAAATGAAAATATTTAAAAAGGAAACAGCAGTTGAATTCTCTATATATGTAAGAATAGATGGATTGGAAATCAGAAGGGGGTATTTAAAACCCTGAATTGTGTTTTCATTTGCAGAGATTCAAAATAATGTGAGATAAACTCTTTCAGATCTGATGAACAATATTACTGCTCCACCAGCATTTTGGATTACAGATGGAAATGGAAACTGTATGTGAGTCTAAGAATTTCCAGAGAATAAATGAAGAGCCAGGAATAAAATGTCCTTTATTCATAGTTCCAAATATCTTACTTCCTCTGCTTGAAAAGATGACATCAGCCTTCTGCAGAAAAATCATATTCCAATTATGTAACCATCATATACATAATTGGATACATCAGTTCAAATAAGCAAATAGTCCATGAATGCATATACACTACAAATTGAAAGTAGTGTTATTCCAAAACCTGTGTTCTTTATTTTTTTTGGAAATAACTTACTGGTAAAAAGTTATAGGAAACCATACACCAAATTAGACTTTTCAGAACAACCACATAATTCCAGATGCAGAAACCACAGCCTTGATTAAAGCACACACCCCAAACTTCAAACTTTCATGACTCTTGAATAAGCTTTTTGGCAATAAACATTATGCAAATACAGGCAACGAGGGAAAAACCACTTCTGAAAACTGCAATGTGCATTTAAGTAAACAGCTATGGAACACAAAAATGTGCTTTTTCTGATTCTACTAACTGATTTCTTTCTAGAAACTCCAAAGTCAGGGTGCTGACACACTGAAGAGCTCTAATTGCTATTCAAAGTAAGCAAAGGTAGCAAGTGGAATTTTGTGGAGATTTGTACAGATCATAACCTAATAATTCACTGCCATTTAAAACATATATTTGGACTTGCTGAAAAGTTTGTAATTCTTTAGAATGAGCTCATTCTTCGTGTTTTCTTGTGCAGTAAGTCCCTGTACAGGCCATTCCTTGTTCATCGGGGTGAAAAGATAGAGTCCCTCGCTGGGATGCCAGAGCAAGCCCCAGGGAAATACTTAGAAATCCCCGGGGGGGTGGGGGTGGGGGTGGGGAGGCACTTCCACCAAACAGTCACCACCGTGTGTGAGCCAGCAGCTGGCATCCTGGCTCAAAGGGCTGTGTTTGGCTTTTGAGGGTGTGCTGTATTAAGGAAAACCTTTGCATCTGAAAAAAAAATTCCCTTCCTTTTTTTTTTAAGGCTAGAAAAACTATCCCCCTCATAATGCAATGGCAGAATCATTGACTGTTTCCCCACAGTGAAAGGTAAGTGCTTACAGAGCCCAGGCTGGGAAAAAAAAAAAACGAAAAACAAGAAACGGGAAAGTATAATCCTTCTGGAAGTGGTGGTTACCATGGCGACCCACTTAACACCAAGCGTACTGAAATTGCCATAAATGAGAATCTCCAATCAACATGTTAATCGTTGAAAAGCTTACTTGAAAAAATTAGGTAAAACAACAGAAACAGAAGTTGCCATGTTTATTTTCAAATCTCCGTGGATCACCTCCATCTCTGCATCACATGTGTAAGCCACGTGGAGAGCTCTTTTCCAAATTTCCCTATTAGGCTGAATAAGTATGCTGCGTGTGACTCCCTCTTCCTCTGAGTAAGCGATTCTATCTCTGCAGACTCTACCCCAAAGGGATATATGAGCCTGATACAGGTATTTTCAAGTATGGGTCCCAGGTAGTCTGAAAATCAATATTTTCCCTCAGTCCACTGACCTGCGCAATGATCTCTTTTCTTATCTCCCAGTTCAGGAATTTTTGAGCAGTATATTATCTATGGCAGATACAGTAACCATATAATACAACTTCATTTCTTTTTTTTCGCTCATTTTCTCTCCTTTTCCTTTCTTTTTCCTTGCTTCTTTTTGGGCAGAAGAGAAGTTCATATTTATCAAAATTTAAATTTTCTGTATGATGTTTGACTATGGCAAAGGAAACATGCTGGTCCTTGCGTCTGATATAGTGTAAACTCAAATAGATTTAGGTTTTGTGATTTTATTTCTAGAGTGTAGATTTCATAGTATTAAAGTTTATAACTTATTTTTTGTTATATCAAAACATTTGAATACTGAGAAAAATCTTCCAAGAATGTGTTTCTTTTTTAAAAAAAATGTTTTACTCCATTCCATTGAGGAAATCTTTATAAAATGTGTGTATTTTGAGTGTACAGATTTACAGGTTTTGACACTGGATACACCACAATCAAGATGCAGACCACTTCCCTCATGCCTTTAGGTAGTAAATGTCCCCACCCTGCCACCCTGGCTCCGGGTGAGCATGACCTTCTCTCTGTCACTATAGATTAGTTTTACACGTGGTAGAATTTCACATAAACAAAATTACGCACCTTTTGTGTCATCCTTCTGTGTCTCAGCATGTTTTTGAGATTTGTGCTGGTTGTGTGTATCAGTAGTTTATCTTCTTTTTATTCATGAGCAGTATTCCACTGCGTGTACCACAGTTTGTCTATCCATGCATGACTGATAGATATTTGGCTTGTTTCCATGTTGGGGTTAATATGGATAAAACAGTTCGTCTATTCACCTGCTGGTTTCCAATTCTGGGCTGCAAATTATGTGCAAGCGTATGTTTGTCATTTCAACTGGGTAAATACCTAGGAGTGGAATAGCTGGATTGTGTGGTGAGCACATGTTGCCAAGTTGTTTTCCAGAGTGGTTGGGCTTGCACCTTCCACCAGCTACGTGTGGGAGCTGCAGTTCTTCCCTGCCTCGTATTCCAGTGCATGGTATGCAGGCTTCTCATTGGCACCATTACTGGCCGTGTATTGGAATCCCATAATGGTTGTATCCTACAATCCTTAATCACTAATGATGTTAAGCACCAGCTATGTACACAACAGCATACCCATTATTCTTCCTAGAAAGTTAGTAATAAATACAGTCTTAAAATATTAACTCAGGGGTATGGTAATCAACCATAGGTATTTATACCAAAAACGATTTGAATTTTTCACTATTTTTCCATAATATATTAATTACCTTGTATTTAGCGATGAATCATTTCTGGTAATTTGTGTCTTTCTAATAATTTTTAAATTTTATGTAATTGTCAAACTTATGGGCACAAAATTGTTCATAGTATCCCCTTATTGTCTTAATATCTGTAAAATCTGGAGCTCTCTCTTTCATTCCTCCTTTTGATCATTTGTGTCTTCACTCTTTTGTTTTCTATCAGTCTAGACAGAAGTTTATTATCTCCTGACCTTTGGAAAAATCCTTTGATTATATTGATTTCTCTTATTATTTACTTGTGTTCTATTAGCCTTGAATTTGTTTTCTTTTCTTTTCCTCACTTCTTTAGGTGTTAATACAAATTACTTTAGACTTTCTTTGTTCTAATATAATTATTTAAAACCTTAAATTTCTTTCTAAGCATCGCATGAGCTGTATCTCACAAATTTTGACATATTATGTTTATTTTTATTCACATAGGAATATTTTTAAAAGCTTTGTGAATTTTCCTTGATCATGGTTTTGTAGAAATGCTCTGATTAATGTTCAAGTATCTGGAAATTTTCTAGATGTGTTTCTGCCGTCAATTTAAAATTTAATTCTGTTACATGCAAATTACAGTATTTATAGTTTCAGTCCTTTTAATTTATTAAGACATGTCTTATAACCCAGCATAAGGTCTATTTTGATGAACGGTCCATATGCTGTTGGGAAGAATGTTTGTTCTGCCGGTGCTGAATAAAAAAATCTCACAAATGTCAAGTAACTAACATTGCTTAATACTCTTGATCAAGTCTTTATCAACTACTGTGGGAGAAGTGCTGAACTGTCCACGTACGATTGTGGCTTTTTCTATTTGCTTTTTAGTTCAGTCAGCAGCTGCTCCCTGCATCTTGGGCTTTTGTTAGTATGGGCATATACATTTGAGGCTGTAACATCTTCTTAATGAATTTTCCACTTTATTATTTTGTAATCTTTTTTCAAGTATAATTCCTTTTCCTAGAGTTTCCTTTCTCCGATATTTATGTAGTTATGCCTATTTTCTTATTAGCAGTGGTATATTATGTAAAACATATTTATATTTATTTTGTATTTATTATAACACCTATCTGTGTTAACATTTGAAATGCATTTCTTGTAGGTCATATAATTGGGTCTCCCTGTTTTGTTCAGTGGGATAATCTCTCCCTTTTAATTACAGTCTTTATTTCATTTCCTTTAATTTAATTAAGAATATTGTTGAGTTAAAATCTATTCCTTCATTATTCATTTTGCATTTGTACCTCTACTATTTCGCCTCTTTTCTTCTTTCCTTGACTTCTTATTGTTTTTTTTCCTCCTATTTTCTCTATTGTCTTACAGCAGTAACTTTATATTTCTTTTTTTTTTTTTTTCTTTTTTTTTGCGGTACGCGGGCCTCCCACCGCCGCGGCCCCTCCCGTTGCGGAGCACAGGCCCCGGACGCACAGGCCCAGCGGCCACTGCTCCCGGGCCCAGCCGCTCCGCGGCATGTGGGATCCCCCCAGACCGGGGCACGAACCCGCGTCCCCTGCATCGGCAGGCGGACTCTCAATCACTGCGCCACCAGGGAAGCCCTATATTTCATTTTTAATGGTTGTTCTAAGGTTTTCTGTATGCATCTTATCACACTCTGCCTTCAGTTAATGTTTTGTCACTTCAGGTAAAATGTAAAAAACAATCTTAACCACAATGAAATTACATTCCCCACCAATCCTTTGTGCTTTGGTTTTCATATATAGGATTTATAACATATGTTACATGTATGTTATAAGCTCCACAGTACATTTTCTGTTATTTATCTTTTATAGAAATTAAAAATGAGAGAATTGTGTTGACACAGCATTATATTTACTCACATACTTACCATTCCCAGCACCATTACTTTCAGGAAATCCAAGTTTCCATCTGGTACCACTGTCCTGCCAACTGAAGGACTTTCTTTAATACGGCCTGTAGTGCAAGTCAGCTGGTGACAAGTTCTCTCTGCTTTGGTTTGTTTGAAAAATCTGTATTTTTGCCTTTATTTTTGATACACATGTCTGCTTAGTATAGAATTTTAGGATGACAGAATTTTCTTTTTGCATTTTGACAGTGATATTTCATTATTTTCAGCTTGTGTTATCTTTGTCTCTCTCTAAATAATTTACCTTTTGCTCTGACTTGTATAAGAGGTTTTTCATTCATTGCTGTTATTTAACAATTTGATTTTGATGTGCCTAGGTATTTTTAGTTTATTGATGTTTAGCCAGTTGGGACTCACTGAGTTTTTGGAAGTGAATATATTTAGTATTTACCAAATTTGGAAAAATTTTGGCCATTATTTTTTTAACTTTTATCTATCTTTCTTTCTGGGACTCTAATTACACAGATGTTAGACTGTTTTTGTTTTGCTGACAGCTAATTAAAACATTGAGGAAGGATCACAGATCTCAAAGGCACTATTTAGATATTTTTTTTAGTCTTTCTATATTTTTCCCTAGTATAGTCACAGAAGAATTTTATTTCTGTGTCTTCAGATTCATAGATCTTTTCTGCAGTAGCCAATCTGCTGTTAAAACCATTCAGTAAAATTTTAAGTTTATATAGTGCATGAACTATATAAAGCTCTAAATGTTCTATTTAGTTCTTTCATACATAGCTTTAATTTCTCTCAGGGTGTTCATGTTTTCCTTTAAATCCTTAAGAATATTTGTCATAGTTGTTTTAAAGTCCTGTCTATTAATTCTATCGTTATTATTTAGGGATCTGTTTCTCCCTTTAACAAGTCACATTTTCCTTTGTTCTCATATATCAATAGTAATTCTTGATTGGAAGTTGGATACTGTGAATTTTACATTGTTGAATGCCAGCTTCCGTTGCCTTCCTTTTAGAAAGTTGGACTTTAATCTGCTAATGTATACATTATTGCTAATCAGCTTGAGATTTTGAAGGCGTGTTTTAAGCTCTGCTAACAGTCTGTAATAGCTTTTACTCTAAGGCTAGTTTGGCCCTTGTGTTAATTATCTTTATTCAGATATTTATTATGGTAGCTCCCCACTTCCAGGTAGTTATCTAATGCTGTATAACAAATTATCCCAAAGCACAAAAGTTAAAAAAAAAAACCAAAAATATGCATTTATTATCCCACAGTGCCTGTTGGACAGCAATCTGGGCATGAGTTCTCCTGGCTCCTAGTCTCTCCTGAGGCTGTAATCAGGTGTCACCCGGGTTTGCAGTCACTGCAATGCTGACTCTCTTCCTGGAGCACTTGAGTGGTTGTTCACAAGCCTTAATGGTTCATGAGCTGCAGGCTGGAGATGTCCCTACTTCCTTGCCACATAGTTCTGTCCATAGTGCAGCTCACAATATGTCAGCTGGCTTCCACCAGTGCAAGCCGTCAAGAGAGAAGGCATTAAGACATAAAACAGTATCTTCTTTTAATCTAATCTCAGACATTAGATCTCATCACTTTTGCTGTATTTTACTAATTATAAGCAAGTCATTATGCTCTGCTCACACTTAAGGAAGAGAGCATAAGTCTCAGGAGGTGTGGACCATTGGGAACCTCTTAGAAGAGTGGGATTCCCACACTAGTAAGGGGTAACTCTTGTTAGGTGTATTCAGAGATTCCCTGATGTTTGATTAGGACTCCAAAGTCTGTGTCAGACTTGAGCATTCACAGACCTGAGCGAGCTCTGGGAATTGTTCACTTTACAGTTCCCTGAACACTCTACCTGACCTCCCACAGTTTTGCTTGGTATTTAGCAACCAGCTCAAGGGGACCCTTGCACAGATTTGGGGGATCTCTGTCTCTGCAGAGCTCCAATCTCTCTGAGACGATGTCCTCAAATTACAGCCACATCACCCTCCCTGAGCTCTGTCCTCTGTCTCTTTCACTCAGTGAGACCATTACGCTGCACTTTGTTTTCTCCTCCTGCCTGTGGTTCAGCCAGAAAGCTGGGGCAACTCTAGACCTGCCTCATTTGTCCCTTATCTCAGGGATCACAGTCATGCTGTCTGTTGTCCCATATTTGGGCACAGATATGTCGTCTATCATGTTTATTTTTGTACCTATTCATGGGAGAATGGTAAATCTGGTCCCAAATACTTCATCTCATCCAGAAGCAGAAATCTTCCAGGGATTTTTGAACAAGTTTTATTTTTCCATAAACACTGTAAATAGTCTAGTTAGAATATATTTTGCTCATACAAATGTTATAAGCACTTACCTTATGTAAATAAATAACAAAATTAGAGTTAGAGGTTGAAAAGAAACTAAGTGAATAGGAATACCAGTACCTTAAAAAAGTGATTTCTGTAGAGTTCCTCAATATAGCAAAGTATCTTAAAAATACAATTTTCAAAACATGTTCAGGAGCACATATTTGATGTGTTTTAAAAAGTAACCCAATGTGTGTCAATCTAACTGTTATACAGTTCATTAACAATTCTTAACCATGAAAAATTTAATAGGGCTTTAAATTTTTGCTTAATGTTGCCCATCCTTATACAGTTTAAAATCCTAGAAATGTCTTCTACAGGAATTTTTTCCCCATGCATGCTTCACTTTATGGTAACTGTACTTTCAAAGGTTACAAGCGAAAAGTTCATCAGATTAATAATAGCTGATGCTGTGCTCTGCTAAACTTTCCAGCATTTTCTTTTTACTGTCCTATATTTATCACATGGCTAGGGATGTGATAAATGTCCTAGGGATTTGGAACTAATTAAGCAAGAAGAGTACAAGTTCCTTTTGCATTTATTTGCTCCTTGCGCCTGTGTCCAGGGGCACATTTACAGCCCTCTTTCCCCTCGTTCCCTCCCGAGGCTGCGAGAAGAGGATAGACACGTTCCCGCCGTTTCTGCAAATGAACATCCATTCCAGGAGACCATCTACTTACTCTGATTTCTACCTCCTCCCTGCACAGGGCTGGTGCCCCTCTAGATGCAGATGTGGTGTCTGCACAAATTCAGCCTATTGTATATGCAGGAGGAGGGATAGTTGCTACCAAGAAACTGATTAAAGAATAAAAATGGCATATTTACACCTTCTTCCCCTAACTAGAACTCAAGCTAATCCTGGGCAAAAAGTTCTAAAAAGTACAGAGTTAATTCAGACCCACCAAGCTATACTCGTTAAGGCTTCTCAAGATATATTTCACATATTTTGAATGGAAAGATTCAAAATTAGGCATTTTACAGTTCTTTAAAAGTTTGTTTTGTGTCCCTTTAAAAATGAGTAAATAAAAGAGTGATGAGTGTCAGGAAAAAAAATCATACTCTATCATGATATTTGCAAATGGTATTTGTATTGGGCTAAGGTCAACAGCCTACAGGAACCTCCCTTTTTTTTTTTTTTTTTTTTTTGCGGTACGCTGGCCTCTCACTGCTATGGTCTCTCCCGTTGTGGAGCAAGGCTCCGGACACACAGGCTCATCGGCCATGGCTCACGGGCCCAGCCGCTACGCGGCATGTGGGATCTTCCCAGACCGGGGCACGAACCCGTGTCCCCTGCATCGGCAGGTGGACTCTCAACCACTGCGCCACCAAGGAAGCCCTGAACCTCCCTTTTGTGTGTATACGTGCTTTCTCTCTCTGTTGCCTCCATTTTCTGACCCATGTTCTGCTGGTGGGTAAAATTTCTAAAATTTAACTTTTTGGCAAGAAGCCTAATTTTCAGATTGGAGCTGAGCTGAAGGTAGCTCCTAAATTGCCCTGAAGTTATGACTGTCAAGATAGTTCTAATGCAATATTTTTAAGCATGCTCCTGGGCCAGCACTGCTAAAGGTTTAACTGCAGAGTTGGTTTTTACTCACCGACTAGTGTGGTCTGTTGGCATAATCTAAATGAGAAGGCAGAGTGTCCAATTAGTAAAGGGGAAAAGGTTAGCAACATTTTCTCACTGATTAGAAATAAGTACTATGTTTGGAAATCTGTTTGGGATAATAAATTCTGATTAAGTTATTAATAAAGATTGTGTCTTTAGTGAGTTGAGTTCAACTGGTAATGCTACTGTATTAAATAGAATCTGTTTATCTCCTATGTTCTTACTGTGACTTGCAAATGAAAATGTTTGCATATTTTACATATTTCTGCATTTTAGTATTCTGAAGTAGAACATTTAAAAAAAAATCTGTAGCACAGAATTGGGCAATTGTGCTACAGCCTTTGGGCAACTCATTTGACAATGAGTATCTAATCCTGCCTACTCTGGAAGTTATTGAATTCTCTGCTAAATTTGGAGGGAACAGACAACTGCTTTGGTTGTTTCTCTTTCCACAGCGATGTGTTTAAACATGGTGGAGGCATCTGAATAATAAAGCGTATTCATTCTTCTCCTGACAAAAATCGAAGTCCTAGCAAATATATAATGGTGCCTGACTTAGTCAATTTCAATTTAATTAGCATGTCATTTTCAAACTGAAATATATGTTTTCAAAGTTATAAAGTCATCCTTTATACATTTTTTTTTTTTTGCGGTACGCGGGCCTCTCACCATTGTGGCCTCTCCCGTTGTGGAGCACAGGCTCTGGACGCGCAGGCTCAGCGGCCATGGCTCACGGGCCCAGCCGCTCCGCGGCATGTGGGATCTTCCCGGACCGGGGCACAAACCCGTGTCCCCTGCATTGGCAGGCAAACTCTCAACCACTGCGCCACCAGGGAAGCCCTATACATATTTTTAATAGAATTTGAACTAAAGCAATTTCTACACAGAAACCTAGGATCGTAGGGCTTAAATTTGCTTTTTGGTTTAGAGAATTTAAGAAACAAACAGCAACAAAGTAGTTTAGCCTAATGAATACTGCTGAATTTCCAAATTTACCCAGATGTTCTAAAAATATATCAATTATTCAGATGAAGAATAAAATTACGTTTGGATATCTCATAATGGGAATCAGGAGAGGTTAATCTCACCATGACGAGTTTATTATTCACCTTGTTGTTTTAGATAGGATCTTAGCAAGAAAAAAATTAAATAGAATAATACAGTTGATGAAAACCATTTTTAGCATCGTTTGGTAAATAAAATATTGGAAAGTTATTTTCTTCTTAAACATCTGCAGGTGGCAGTAAAATATATTTCGTGGGCTGTTTCTTTATAATAAAACATGGGATGTGTTTTTACGATTCTGGCATAGTTACACCCATGTAATAATTTAATCTGCCATTCTATATTTATAAGGATATTTGCCAGTGGTTCCAAATTATTAAGATCAGAAATTGAGAGAGTGCCCACACGAGATCTCTCACAACAGGAAATGCAATGTTTATTTGGCATAGTTCGTTGTATACAACACAGTGAACAGTTTCAATGGATTTGTTTACTTGAGTCAACCAGTGTTTTTTATTTGGGTTTCTGATATAAAACTTGCTGTAGTCCAAAAAACAGGGGAGCGGGGGGAAATAAATTAGAAGTCTGGGGTTAACACATACACACTACTATATATATAATAGATAACCAACAAAGACCTAATGTATAGCCCAGGGAATTCTACTCAATATCTTATAATAACCTATGATGGAAAAGAATCTGAAAAAGGATAAAACCAAATCACTTTGCTGTACACTTGAAACTAACACAACATTGTAAATTAACTATACTTCAATTAAAAAAAATTCTTATTGGAATAATATGAAAGAAAAAACAGAGAAGTCATCAAAAAATCATGTCTATCTAATTTATGCTGTTGTGAGACAGTAATTATCTAGCTCATCCTGCTGCAGTGAACCTCTGTGAGTGACCCTGGACTGCCCAGTTCCTCTTCCAATAAACCCTGCTTACACTTTCCATCCTTCAGAGCTTGTGATTGGATATACTGGGGCTCTTTCAATATTTGTTTCTGGTTTGCTCACAGTTTGCGCCATATTCATGAAAAATTAACCTGCATTACTCTAGATTTTCAGTAAAGCGATTTGAGGTTGAGTCATTTATTTATTTGTTTTCTATTTGTTTGTGCCCTACTTTGTTTCACAAAAGGTTATAAAGAGATTTGTAAGGATGCATACAGTACATATATATGTATACATAAAAATGTGTGAAACGATACATACAGCACACGATAAAATATATTAAAACAAGAGAATGGTAGAAAAAAGAGGCAGTGGGAAGTAAAAGCAAGAAAGCAACATAGAGCCAGAAGTTTGGCATGGAAAAATCATTCCAGAAAATCATTTAATTTGGTAGAGATGAGTCACAATTATGGTGCTGTTTATTTAATAAGCAGTATAGAAAAGGAACAGGGTAAATTGCAAAATTCCCAGTTTTCTAGCATCAAAACAAACAAGTGGGGCAGCTGTGGCTAATTTCAGCCTCCCAAGGGAAATTCACTACTCATTGTGTTCGGGAAGCCAGCAGTCTGGGTTCAAATTCTGCCGCGTCACTCACCAACAATGCAACTGTGGACATGTGACTTTACCTATCTGAGCCTCCTATTGTTTATCGAATAGAAATCATAACAGCAATGACACTATTACCAGGTTGCTCTTAGAAGTAAATGAGCTCTTCTATGACAGGTGCTTTGCACAGGTTCTGACATACAACACACACTCAACACACAATGAATGGGATGAATTATAATGTATGGCAATTTCCAAATCTAGAAACATTGCACTATCATTCTGAAAAGGATTTATTAATATCTCTAAGTTTACATTTAAAATTGATCTTAGGATTATAAAGAAGCAGCACTGGACCAAGAGTTATGAAACCTAGAATTAAGAGTCCTATTTCTTCTAGTATCTGATTGACAATGGATCGTTCACCTAATATCTCAGAGTGGTAGCTTCCTCATCTTCAAAGATTGACAGGAGAGTCTCAGGATTTGTGCCTGAGCGCTAGTATTTTCCTGTTGAGGCAAAGATTTTTGCTGGTCTTGTTGTCGTTATTAAAATCAGATACTTTTAAAGGGTATGATATTGATCAAAATCCAATTAAAATATATAGGGAAAATGAAGATTACTCTTAAAATATAATTAGGATGGGGAACTTATGTAATGTTTATCTAAGGAACTGGAAACCAAGAAAAGAAAATGAAGAAAATCAGAACACAAGCACAACTGAAGACATTGGCCTCATGTTAACAAAGTAGATATCATTTCAATTATAATCATTATTTTCATATTTAGGGAAAATTCCTAAATAAAGAATTGTTTTAAGACTCTAGACATTTTTATTTATAATTTTCAGGGCAAAGTAGATCCAGTGGAACAATATAACTCAAAAGACTTCAGCTTATGATATTTTAAAGAAAAGGATTGTTTGAGCCTCCTTAGAATTGCTTAGGGCTTATGAAACACAGGTGACAAGGGGATACCCAAACATATGTTTCTGATGCTATTTTAGTTTTGAGGTTTGTTGTAACAGTCACTTGGTAAAAGGAAAATATTCATTAATATCTAATAAAACACACATCCACAAGGAAAGTCCTAAGTTTTACATAATATTTACTTCATTGCACTAGAGTTTATATTGTGCGTTTCAGCATTATGAAAACTACGTGTGGCTATCATCATACTGTGTTTTCAATAGTCATAGCCACACCATTTCAAATTATCTCCCCTTTCTTGGTACTTCTTTGCAAGGGTTTAATCAGTATCCCCTCACACCAAGCAGAATGAAGGCAGGTTTGATCTATGCCCTCTAGGAGGACTTTTGTGGAATTGAGAGAGAGATGCCTGTAGTGGGATTGTCTGTGAGGGCAGTGCATGGGCCACGATGCAGGTGGTAAAGCCTCAGGGAAAACTGAAGAGGGGCAAAGTCAGCAAGGACTCACCAACAGACCCTGACTGTACTCAGAGTAGATGCAACAGTCCACCTGCCGAGACATTAGCAACAAAGGTACACAAGGCACTCAGTGATGATGCAAAACCAGGGCATGCATCTCCTCCGAAGCAGACTGAAGGACCCCTCCCTCAATGGCAATGAGATAGAGCGAGCTACCCAGATTCAGATGCCATCTTAGGAAGCACAGGAGAAGGAAAACAGCTGGAGAGGAAGTTGGGCTTTTAACTGACTGAACATCTATCCCAAGAGAGAATACATAACTTGGAAACATCCAAAACACTTTTAGAGAAAAGTTAGTTTTCCTTCTGCAACTTGACACTCACTAAAGACTGTGGACTCTCAGCTAAATTTCTTGCATGTTCAACTCAGTAATATGCTCATTTTCCACCCACCACGTGTTATTTTCATCTTATATCTAGGAAATGCATGCTATTAAACTAGAGTTAAGTACTTAACAAATAACTTAGTCTAACATATCTCCAGTCTTGAAGCATATAGAGGCATTAATTATAGTTGATGTCTCTAGTGAGATGGGAGTTACAATGCTGTAACTACCCTGTCTCAGTGAGCTTGAGCTGCTATAATAAAATGCCACAGAATGGGCAGCTTAAACAACAGACAATTCCTTTCTCACAGTTCTGGAGGCTGAGAGTCTAAGATCAGGGTGACAGCATTGTTGGTCTCTGGGGAGGATCCTCTTCCCGGCTTGTAGATGGCCACCTTCCTGCTGTGTCCTCCCATGGTGCAGAGAAAAAAGACAGCAAGCTCTGTAGTGCCTCTTCTTCTTGGGTCATTAAGCCCATCATGAAGATCCCACCCCTGTAACCCCATCCAAACCCAATTACCTACCAGATGACCCATCTCCAAACACCATCACATTGGGGGTTAGGGGCTTCAACACTGGAATTTGGGGAGGACATAAATCCTGAGCAGAAAGGTACAGAAATTGTTGCATTTCTGTACTGTCAGTTAAAGACAAACAAGGAGGAAGGCTAATGATTTATAAAGGAAGATTCAAAGGAGCTAACCATGCAGGGCTCTGAAGCATAGGCAAGTAATTGCTTAGGACTCTGGACTGCCGTGTGAATCCGAAAGCAAAGGCTGGCAAGGGCCCACTGAAGTCAGACACTGTACAGGAACTAGCTCTGGTCACGGATGTCAAAGTCCTCAGCATCTTTAAGACATCTCAGGAGCATGCTGTGACCCACTTCACAAGGCCAGCATTGGTTCCAGCCATGTAAAAATGAATGTCTGGCCACTCTCCAAATTACCAAAGATGTATAGGAATCTTAAGTGTCATTTTAGGAACTTTGTCCTGTATCTTGAATAGACTAGGGAAAACATTTGGAGATGCAATCAGGAAATCTTGTGAGTCATACTGCAATATTTTATATAATTTTCTCTTATTTGTTGCCATGATATTTGTGGAATACTGGGCATGGTGTTTATATAACATCTATTAGAAAAGAAAAATATCCTAGGGGTAGCTTAGTCAAATGACGAAAGATAAGTTGCAGAGTCATTGTCACATCAGTGGAAAATTCACTTTGCTAAGAACCTGGAGTCTGCTCTGTCAACTTTCACTAAATAGCTGTGTGACAATGACCAGTCACTTAGCCTCTGGGACCATAAGTCTTCCATCTGTTAAATGGAGCCATGGGAACCTCTTCCCTTCCTTCTCTCCTTTCTTCTCTGTGAACACTCAATAGGATAATGTCAGTAAGAAAACTGTTAAAACCAGGAGATCACATATAGGTTCAAGGTTGTGGTTTTTCTCTCTCTTCTTCTTCTGCTACCTTGATATGTTCCTATCACTCTAAAACTAGGACAGGAATGGGGAAACCTACAGATAAAAATTAGAAACAGAATGTAGCCATGTCAAAGAGAAGCTGGGCTTGTATGGACTGGTCTGGGTCGCTACAGGTGCACTGTTTTAGCAGGTGCTACAATGACCTTGTCACTCCCAGGATTCCACTGTGAACTCTGCCTCCAAAATGCCAGACTTTATCACGAAGGTCGTATGGTAGTACTTCTGTCTGAACTATTTTGTGATTTCTGGTGGCCTTCCTTTACACACATAAGGAAGCCCATTTCTACTGTGGGTGCCTGGACATCCTAAAACCAGCACCTTCTTAAAACTTAAAGTTTGCGTGTCCCTGGCTCTCTCTTCGCTCACAGAGCACAACTTTAGTGGCTGGGGCATGAACAAGCTCATCCTCATCCCCAAACCTCTCGTCCAGACATGACAAGTATACGTTGCATAAGTTGTATAAGGTGCTAACGTCCTAGCCTCCCTTCATCTCACAGAACAGGAACAGCACCTCGTGGCCAAATACATTCATATTTTGGCAGTGAAGCAAGTGAAGGTTCACAAGTGTGGTAAATAAACACCAGACACTGTCTCACATCAGTTCAGGTTAGTAGCCCCAGCCAAATCAGTTCACGTCAGGCCAGAATTCGCAGCCCAATGAGTTTAAGAAGTTCTGGTTTTCAGATTGCTTAGATATCAGAACTACAGATAAGAGAGTGTATAACCTACGGCAGGAGATACCCAAGGCTCCCTTGTCACACTCAGCCCTAAATCCAGCAGAACTGCCAACCTTTCAAGGTGAAAACCATCAGATCAACTCTCAGTATCTGTTTCTACTTCTCAAGGCTGTGTTTGATGTTACATTTTCAAAGGTTAGTCAAGGATTTCTTAAATATGTTTATATTTAATTTGGAAAGGACCTTAAAGGTCACTTGGTAATTATTTTTATTTTCCTAATAATAAACTGAGGTTCAGAGAACTGAGGTCAAGGTATGTGTATGGAGGACCAGAATGGGAACTTTGGAGTCAATCAGATAGATCTGTGTCTTCCAATCCTGCCTCTGCTTGTTTCTTTTTTTTTTTTCATTTTATTGAAGTATAGTTGAGTTACAATGCTGTGTTAATTTCTGCTATACAGCAAACTGATTCACTTATTCATATATATTATTTTTCATATTCTTTTCCATGATGGTTTACCACGGGATATTGAATATATTTCCCTGTGGTGTACAGTAGGACCTTGTTGTTTATCCATTCTTTATAGAATAGCTTGCATCTGCTGACCCCAAACTCCCAGTCTATCCCTCCCCCACCCCACTCCCCTCCTTGGCAACCACAAGTCTGTTCTCTATGTCTGTGAGTCTGTTTCTGTTTTGTAGATAAGTTCATTTGTGTCATATTTTAGATTCCACCTGTAAGTGATATCATATAGTATTAGTCTTTGTCTGATTTACTTCACTCTGTATGATAAATCTCCAGGTCCATCCATGTTGCTGCAAATGGAATATTTCATTCTTTTTATGGCTGAGTAATGTTCCATTGTATATATACACCACATCTTTATCCATTCATCTGCTGATGGACATTTAGGTTGCTTCCATGTCTTGGCCATTGTGAATAGTGCTGCAGTGAACACTGGGGTGCATGTATCTTTGAATTGTAGTTTTCTCTGGATATGTGCCCAGGAGTGGAATTGCCAGATCATATGGCAATGCTATTTTTAGTTTTTTGAGGAACTTCCATACTGTTTGCCATTGTCTGCCTCTGCTTCTTGATGGTGATATAAAACTGGGCAAGTTACTCCATTTTCTCAACCCAGTGCCTTCATCTGTAGACTAGGGTGATAATCTCTCCTTCACACAATTGCATGCTCATTACTGAGTGTTTATTGAGTGCCTACCTCATGCCAGGCACTGTTCTGGGCACTGAGGACACACCAGGATGGTTTTGGGGATTAAATATAACAGTGTATTTAAAGAACTTAGCACAGTGGCTGGCCCCTTATAGATATTTATTTAATACTATTATCAGCTATCATTTTTCTAGTAGTAGAGTCACACACACACACAAAATCTCAGCCCTCTGGGTTCACAATCCACTTATTCCTAAAGAAAAACGGGAGGAGGTGAAATAGAAGAACAGGATGTGATTTGTTCAAGCTAATACACCCCAAGGAGTTATATTGGATTTGCAATATTACAAAGTTAGTATTTCAATATCAGTGATTCTCCGGTTCATATTAGGGAGTTGCCTAGCCTTATCCTGCCACTAAAATATCCCGATCTTGGGAAATGTCTTACCTAAAGGGGTGGATCTCAGAGACGGCCTAAGTCACAGGCTGCCCTGGTCATTGGCTTGTCAGGATCACTTGTCTGATGCACTTAGTCATCTATCTCTTAGCTACTTGAACTAAAATTTTAGAGCTAAATGGGAGCAGGGCTATTTCTAATGAGAACCTGTGCTCACCTCTTTTCATTACTGCCATGATGCAATAGCATTTTCTCAGAGAGAAACATAATGCAACTATTTTGAACTAATGGAAAAAAGTTTAATTGTTAGAATACCATTGCCAACATCAGTAAATTGTCAGCAACTTGCATGTTTCATTGGGTTAGGTACTGTATGAAATGAATCAGCAGGATATTATTTCTGTTCTACATGAAATTGAATGACTCTCCCTTTTTTGCCTTTTAGTAAGTTTTAAAATTTTTATTTTCTGTGCAAGACAATGTTATTTTAATTTTAAGTTTAAGAAAGAAAGTGTCAGTGACCAAGAGTATTTCCTACCCCTTAGAGTGGAGTCACTTTTCTTTTTCACTGGAACTTTCCTGTAATTGAATGCTAGCTGTGGAATTTTTGAAGCACGTGGGAGCAGACTGGCACTCATCTTAGCAGAAATGTTCTTGCTTTGACTCAGTCATAGAAGCAAATAGATAAACTAGAAGCGTTTCATTCCAATATAGACTAAGGATATATTTAACATTCTGGATAGACAGAATAAAATACCTGTGAGTCTTAGGATCCTGGCTCCTTAAAATGAAACAATATTCAATTGATTGATTGATTGGAACATTTTTTCAGTGGAAAATGACATAAACTATTTAATTAATATTTTTAAAAATTACTCAAATTCATACTGAGAAAGTACATTATAATCTGACTAATACGTAATCTCCATTCAGTTTTCAAGATCTTACTTTTAAAGAGGCTCCAATCTTAACATATTTTTAAAATTTTAACATTTTTGAGGCATTTTGTAGGATGGAAGAGCTGCGAATAGTCAAGGGGAGTGAATCACTTTTATTTTCAAATTCCTCTAACAAGGGACTTGTTTTGAGATGAGTTTTGTTTCAGGATTGAGCAAGTGACATATTTCTCAGGGAACGTTTCAGAGATTTCTGAAGATTGTAGAAATTATCACCCCAGGTTTTGAAAATTTTGACAGCACAGGGACTGCATGTTTTGAAAGATGGAAAGTTATAAAAATAGTTTGCAAAGGGGATCTCAATTCAGAAGGGCGAGCAGGAAAAGAAAAGAAAGTGGAAGTAAAAATATTTTTCCTGGGGTTTGACTCTGGAAAACAGCATTCTGTATCGACCATGACAAAACATTAGCGTTCACACGTCCTAGAGGCAAAAGAGATAGCAGCAGACTCTACAACACCCACCCCTCTGGCCTGCTATGTGACGATGCATCCAGAATAAATTTTAATTATAGCTAACAGTTCCATGTGGCTTAACATAAAGGGAGCCTAGACAGGAAATTGTAGCCTAAGTCAAACGTAGCAAGTGGTAACCTCAGAAACCCAGTGAGATGATTACTTATCAAGAAACATGTATCATTTCTAAAAATAAGTATGGATAAGTATTAATATTAGAGGAAGTCTGCTAGTCTCTCTCACTTGAAACTTCCCCATTTGAAAATGTGCCTCAGCTTTTATGATATAAAAAAGTCATAAAATATTTTAAGTGTAATAACATCCTTTATTCTGATTTGGTTATGGTGGTGGTAAGAGAACGTAGCTGGGTGATATAAACCTAGCTTTTTCATACTACACATGTTATTAATGACAGATAAAATTGCCCAAGTGAAATTTTTTGTTATTTATCTTCCAAATATATAGGTTTCCTTCTTTATGACAAAGTATGAAAGTTGAACTCAGTATTATTTAAGTATGAAAGTTGAATTCAGTATTATTCACTACATTAGGTATTATTATATTTAATACAGTTTCATAAAGCTGTATAAATAGCTTTTTAGTTACTCTTGGAAGTCGAGTAAGTTGTTGAACTAGGAATAGAGTCAACAATATTAAACTTATATCACCACCTCTGAGAGTACTGGTCATGGCTGCATGAACTTCTGCCTCAGTGTACAATTTCATATGGTCAAACAGACCCACAAACTTTTACATTAATGTATATTTATTTCTCTTTTTCAGTACTGTAAACTCAAACCAGCCACTCCGAGAAAACTGCATCACAGGAGAAATTGCTTTCCTCTTTTTAAAGGAATAATTTGTGATGTTAACAGGATACAATGAGAAAGCAGGATGAACCACACCCATTAATAACACAGACATCCCCAGGCGTATAACTACCAGCAGTACCAGATAACAAATGACAAAAACAAAAAGATTATTTTCTAAGATGTGAAAGGAAAGTAGGTCTGAGAGAAGGAGGACAAAGTCATCCTTCATGTCTACTTGGTGATAGTTAACAGGCCGGAGAAAATAAAACGATCTGTCTCGAAGGAACAGAACCCTCCACAAAGACCTAATTAGAATCTAGGTGACAGTGCTGAAGGCAAGTAACGGATTAGGAAGCAGAAACATAACAGCCATTTTACTGCAGTATTTTACTGTCCCTCGAGAAGTCACACCAATGGATTGAAAAGTACAATGCTCCACTTTCCATATAGTCTAATAGATTGGTCCTGAGGTTGAGAAGTTATTCTAGGCATCACTTGCAAATAAATTATTCATGCCACAGAAGATACAGGTGTAATCAAAAGTCCTGAAATTTTTAAAAATATCACTTCTACCTGAATATGGAATGTGTTAATACACTACACTTAAAAAGATAAAAATGACTTTCTAAGTGCTCACTACAAATAAAAAGAAGGCAAACATGAAGCACTGATCCAGAGGAAGCTTCGAAATCCACAGTAACTCCTTTCTGTGAACTCTGATATTGAGCCCTCCCATATGTTGGTCAACTGAGTTTATGACCCCATCATTCCCTGATGGGTTAAGAAGAGCTCCACTCTCTTAAATTGCCCACGTTTGAGATGTAGTCAAATGTCTTCCTAAGGATGTTTCCCCCACATGAAGAGTAGAAATAAGTAGGGTCTGAAATGTCAACAGAAGACATAGTTGAATGTGGTAATTATTATAATAAAAGTGATAGGCATGTCACTACAGTAAAGAAAGTTGTAGAATCAAGACTAAGATGATCTGAAAGTATTGTTATTGTACCTTCATTCTTGAAAGACATATTTGTTAGAAATAGAATTTTGAATTGACAGGTTTTTGTTTCAGTATTTTAAAGTTATTTTCCACTACCTTCTGGCTTTCATTATTTCTGATGCAGTCAATGGTATTTCAAATAATTGTTCCCCTGAGTGCAATATATGATTTTCTATGGTTATCATCACCATTGTCCCTTTATCTTTCATTTTCAATAATTTAAATGTGATGTGGTTTTCTTTATTACCATACTTGCAGTTTGCTGAACGTCTTGAATATAAATATTTATGTCTTTCATCAAATTAGGAAACTTTTCAGCCATCATTTTTTAAAAATATTTTTTCCCACTTTCCTTTTTCTGGAATCCTAATTACACAAATGTTGAAGCTTATGGCTTGTCCCACCAGTTCCTTAGGCTCTTTTTTATCTCTCTTTAACTTCTTTTTCCTTTTAAAAAAATTTTCTACTCACCTACCTTCAACTTTACTAAGTCTTTCTTTTTGTATTTCCAAATTGTTGATAAACCCAGCCAGTGTGTCTGTGTGTGTGTGTACACGTATATTCAGATATTATACTTTCAGTTCTAAAATTTTCATTTTGTTATTTTTAGAAGAGCCTGTTTATTTGTTGAGCATTCATATATTTTCATTTATTATGATCATATTTACTTTATGTCCTTGAGTATAGTTGTAACAGTTACTTTATCATTCTTGTCTGCTACTTCCAACATCTCGGTCAATCTCCACTGATCACCTTTCCCCGTGATGTTGGATCAGATTTTTCAGTTTCTTCCTATGTTTAGTGATTTTTCCTTATTCTGGCTAAGACCTATGAATAATATGCTTTAGAGAGTCTGGTTTCCTTTTTGTTCTTCTGAAGAGTATAGATTTTTGGTATTAGCAAGTAGTTAATTTAGTCATTTTCAAACCCCAGAGTATGAAATTTTAGTTCAATCCTTTTTCTCCCAGGCGAGCTTCTTATAAAATGCTCTGTACATGTAGAGTTTGGGGATCAATCACAGATTTGGGTAGCTTTCAAGCACAGAATCTGGTGATCTCTCTTTTAGCTCTCTCATGAGATATTCCCCTTCACTCTCCACCTGTGAGAGCTGCCTTTCCCACTTTCCTCTGGTTGTCTTATCTGGGTTCTAGTCACTCCCCACGGCACTGAGAGCTGTCTAGTCTCAAGACAAAAGCACTAAAAAAATCCAGAAAATTCGCGATATGCTATTCCTTTATCCCAAGTTTTGGCCTCCCACCCTCCAGTATCTGCTTGCTGTTGGCTGCTCTCCAGTGCTTTATGCAATTATCCTTTTTATATATTTTCTCAGCTTAGAGGTATTGTCTAGGAGAGAGTTGCTCCAATGGACGTTACTTAGCAGTAACCATAAGTCAGAACCTCTATCTCTACATGTGCTCATTTTTAAATGTAGGTAAGTATGTGCCAGCTTTTCTGCACACAAGCAACCACAAACATATCAGTGGCATAAAGCAAGACTCATTCCTTAGTCACAGTCTTCATGTTATTTGGGACAGCTCTGCTTTCAGATGCAAGTCAGATTCAGGTCTGTTCCCTGTGTCTCATTCTGGGCTTAGGCTGGTGGAGTAGCAGCAGTCATCTAAGGCATGTTCCCCCAAGGCAAGGGTTGGAAACATTCAAATGAGTAAGCAGAAAAGGGCAACTCTTCCTAAGGCCTACACTTAAACTGGACCACAGTACCATCACTTCCTCTGCATCCCATTGATCAAGGCAAATCATCTGATCAATCCCACTTTCAGTGGGCAGGAAAGTATACCCTTTACATAGAAGAAGAATTTATATTTGCCAAACTATAATCTATTCTACCAAATTAGTAACAAGGCATTCAACTAAGCTGTGAGAGGATTAAGAGAATTCTACTCCTGAGTTAGTCAGTTAAATCTAGTGAGAAAGACACGTAAAAGCTTTGTACAATGTGGTAATTTTAAGATAATATATTGCACAATCTTGGATTCTTTCTATTTCTAGGAATATTTCTTCTCTCCTCCTCTGTCTGATAAAAAAATAAAACCAATGTGATATTACAAGAAAATAATTATTGCTTGAGAACAAAGTTAAGAATGCAACCATTGTAAACAGCTAGTCCATTTGCAACCCACATATGGAGGAACCGCTACCGCGCATGGACTGTGTTTTTACCTTAGGTAGTTAACGATCCTAAATGCAACATCTACCAAGGATATAGCTCAAGGAAACTTTCCAAAGCAGCGGTTAATGAGAGATTTTTTTTCTCCCCTCTCAGGAGCAAGTTCCATGTGAATTCCTGCCTTATGAGTCATATGCCAAGCCCAGCTCATCGAATTTTGCCCCAAAGGCAGTGGAAGAAGGAGCCAACCCATCAAATTCCTGCCATAAATTTAGCTTCAACCATGAGATTATTTCTCCTGGGAAGGAGGTTTCACACCCCTCAAGCAATCCCTTGGACATTTTAAATAGTTTTTCTTCTTGTTTGAGTGCTTTCTATTTAAGACCAAGTGAAATATATTTCTGAACTAGATTTTTTCTTTATCATTGTGCATTTGCTGGCAATAATAAGTAGAGAAGATTTAGCTGTGTGTGCATGCATGTGTGAAAGAGATGGGATTGGAAAAGAGAGCAAAAAAGGGCTGGAAAGGGAGAGGGAAAGAAGACACTAAGAGACTATTAAAAATATGTATCTATTATCTAGACATTCTGTGGAGTGATTTCTGTGCCAGCTAAGAATGTTTTTTCCTCCTGAGACATTCTGGGGAGTCTAAAAGTAACTGACTTCAGAAACTAACACATATCTTGGCTATTGAATACACGATTTTATGGAGAGCTACGTTTCCAGTACAGAGAGTTTTTATGGAATGCAAAACTGTAAGAACATTTTCCTATAATGTGGTCACCGGGAAGTGTCTACCCTTTCAAGATGACCATGTCCTAATCCCTAGACCCTAGGATTGTTACCTTCCATGGCAAAAAGGACCCTGCAGATGTGATTCAATGAAGGATCTGAAAATGGAAAGATAATTCTGGATTATCCACGTGGGCCCAGTGAAGTCAGAGAAGCAGAGGGTCAGAGTCAGAGGGGAGTCTGAAGATGTTCTGTTCTACTGGCTTTTAAATGGAGAAGAGCCCATGAGCCAAGAGTGCAGGCAGCTTCCAGAAGCTGGAGAATGTGAGGTAGCAATTCTCCCCTGGCGCCTCCAGAAAGAAGGGAGTTCTGCCAACACCTGTGTTTTCACTTAGTGAAACCCATTTCAGACTTTGGCTCTCCAAAACTGTATGATAATAATTTTTTTTTTAAGCCAGTAATTTTGCGGTAGCTTGTTACAGCAGCTTATAGCTGAAACCAGTACACATAAGAATAGATGCAGAAAGTACTTGGGCATTTTTATTTCACATCCTATTCTGATCCATCGGTGACTCTGTGTTTTAATCTTCATGGCTTGGAATTCTAATTTGTGGAGAATAGAGTTGACTACACCAATGTTTAAGATAACAAGACCGAGATATTTCGGGAGAACAGCACCACTACCAAAGGGGCATTAGAGAGTGGTACCTCTCCTGAGACGTCTGAAATTTGGGACTATTTTCCAGGTGTGTCCTTCTGTAGGATCTGAACTCACAGGGTCAACTTGGGTTTCAAGTCTAGAGTATGTGCTCAGTAAACTTGTTGAATGAATGGTTAGGGAAAAAGGTTGTCTATGAATACGTTGTATTAAAGAGCATGAATGATGAATAAAACCACCTTCTCTGCCAGCTGGTTGGTGTCTCAGTGTCATAGAGAACACTTTGGTAGAAATGCAAGTGTAATAAGGACCAATTTACATATTACGCCCCTACGTTGTAGAGGCAAAAAATATAACAACCAAGGGAGGCAAGGAAAAGGCACAGGGTGTTGTGACCAAGTGAAACAGGATGGAAGAGGGCAGGGCACAACCTTTAAAAGAATGACATCGTTCTTGAGGATAAGACATAAACTGGCTACAACCTCCTAGGTCCAAGATGGTGGAAGACTGAATTTCCAGTGGACCTGGAGCCTCACTGTACGCTCACTGTAATACATTAGTTAAATGACACATCCACAGGTGCCAGGACAGTTCTAACCATAAAAGGACAAAAAGAGGGCAGTGGCCCAATTCCTGGAAATCTCCACCCCTTCTCCAAAATAGTTAGAATAATCCTCCCATTCACTAGCCTATGAAAATACCCAGTCCATAAAAAAGTAGCCATGCCATATTTCTGGGCCTCTCACCTTCTGAGATGGCCCATGCTCTGTCTGTGGGGTATGTTTCTCCCAAGATTGCTCTTGCCTTTTGTGACAGACCACATTCTGTCTATGGAATGTGTATCTCTCTAAATATACCCACTTCTTACCTATCACTTTGCCTCTTGCTGAATTCCTTCTGCTATGAGACATCAAGAAACTGAGCTTCATTTAGTCCTGAGACCGGGTGTAGGATCTCAATTAAAAAACAATGGGTTTGAGTCCCAATCTGAGATGTGCGGTTTCACAAGGGGGCAGGCTCTGGTCCCACAGTGCATTGACTCTAAAGCTGAATCTTTTCTTTATAAACTGTCTGGTTTCAGAGACGTTAATTAGCATCTGTATCTCAGCCCCTCTGACATTAAATGACGAAATGATTTAGTGCAAGCAACGTGCATAAAAGCACAGCAAAGTAGAGCTGGACACAGAAGGAGACACAAGGAGCTTCAGGGAGAGTCAGTCCCATGTGGTGAAACGCAATGTTTCAGACAACAGTGAAAGTGATGTGATTTCTATTAAGAAAAATAATAAGAAGTGTTCATGGGAAGCCAAAGATAAACTCCTTCATTAAAACTTTTGCCTAGAGCTAGCCTTGGGCATGACAACAATCTAGTGTTAACAGTTTACTAGTTTAGGGATATTTTCCTCTTTTACCCTCTCTCCATACACACATCAGCTTTGATGAACTTTCACCTTTTTAAACTCATAGATTCACATTACTGACCTCCTTAGCCAGAGGCGGAAAAAAAAGCAGCATGCTCACTGGATAATGAAAATGACTGCTCACCTCTAATGATCAATTAATTGAAATAATATCTGAAAAGTGTATAAAACAAAATAAGCACACGAAAAGAGAAATATTGGTTGTTGTTAAGTGGTTACTTGTGTGTTAGTTCAAGTTAAGGTAACGCTGCTCCAGTGATTTGTACGTAGGTTGCTACGGTCACTGAACATAGCTACAGTTTGCAGACAGTCCAGCTCTGAGGGACACATCCACATTATTTATGAGAGATAAAATTCCATGATCTCTTTAATCATCCTTCTAACTATTTTTAATAATTATTGATGTACAGGCAGGTAAAATGAAATGCACAGACTTCAAGTGTCATTTTGATGGGTTTTGACAATTATGTGCACCATGTAACCACCATCCAAAACAAGATATAACTCCTGCTTATTACGAGTCAGTAGAAACCTGACTATCACCACCTCAAGATCAGAGTTCACCATGTTCTGATTTCTATTACCCTAAAATAATTCTGTTTGTTCTCGGGCTTCATACCCGTGGAATCATAGAAATGTATTCTTTTGCTTCTTTCATGCAAGACAATGGTTATGAGATTCATCCCAGTTGTGAGTAGTTTATTGTTTTTTATTGCCTGGTAGAATTGTATTGTGTGAATCTAATATGATTTGTCTATCCATTTTTTTCCTAGTAATTTGGTTTCTGTTGTAAGGTCATTATGAATAAGGTTGCTATGCATATTCTTGTTAAAAGGGTTATGTTGACATATGGTTTCTTATTTCTTCAGTAAGTACCTGATTCAGTTTGGATTGTAGGCCTAAATGCAAAAGCTAAAACTAAAAAATGTCAAAAAGATGTCACGGAGAGTATATTTAAGCCATTAAGGGAAGCAAAGATTTCTTAGGTACACACAAAAAGCACCAAAGAACCAGAAAAGGGAATCCTCCTACAATGTTGCTGGGAATATATTGGGCTGCCCAAAAAGTCTGTTCGAGTTTTTCCATAAGATGTTATGGAAAAATTTGAACGAACTTTTTGGCCAATATGTAAATTGGTGCAGCCACTATGGAGAACAGTATGGAGGTTCCTTAAAAAATTAAAAATAGAACTACCATATGATCCAGCAATCCCACTACTGGGCATATATATCTGGAGAAAATCATAATTCAAAAAGATACATGCACCCCAATGTTCATTGCAGCACTATTTACAATAGCCAGGACATGGAAGCAACCTAAATGCCCATCAACAGAGGAATGGATAAAGAAGATGTGGTACATATATACAATGGAATACTACTCAGCCATAAAAAAGGAACAAAATAATGCCATTTGCAGCAACATGGATGGACCTAGAGATTATCATACTAAGTGAAGTAAGCCAGACAAAGACAAATATCATATGACATTGTTATATGTGGAATCTAAAAAAAAATAGATATAAATGAACTTATTTATGAAACAGAAACAAACTCACAGTCTTAGAGAATGAACTTATGGTTACCAGGGGCAAGGGTTATGGGGAGGGATAGTTAGGGACTTTGCGATTGACATGTACACACTGCTGTATTTAAAATGGATAACCAAAAAGGACCTACTGTAAAAAACTTTTTTAAAAATAAAAAAACAAAAGAACCAGAAAAGAACAAAATTGATAAGCTGGACTTTCTCAAAGGTAAATATTCTCCTTCTCTGAAGGTGTCATTAAAAAAATGAATAGGCAGGTCAAGGGTAAGAATGAAATATTTGCAATGTGTGTAACAAAATACTGTTTTCCAGAATATGTATACAAATCAACAGTAAAAAGACAAAGGACCAGTCAAAACATTTGACCAGACAAATGACAAGACAAATATGTTAGAGGACTTGAAATTACCTCATTTCAGTACTTATTTTACCCTATAGTCTTCCGATAGTGTGATATTGGCCAAAGGGTACAAAAATAAAAGTATGAAAGAGCATAGATGGTCCAGGAATAACCTCAGACATAGATGCAACTCATTCTCCTTTTAACACATTCCCCTACTTCTTGTTGCCCCACTACCTCTTCAGTACTCCAGTATCACCTGTACTCTTCTGTTTCTGCCGTCTCCTCTCACAGTGCGGTATCTTGGCTCCAAAAGCGCCACTTGCTTCTAATGTTCCTTATTCTTACACGTTATCTTCGTACACGTTATCAGCCTTTTAGTAAGAAATAATGTTTTCTCGACAAAATAACCCGTGACATGCCATCTTTGACTAGTTACTTATTTAATCCTATTTGGAGATCAACAACTTATTTATTAATCCAAGTATATTTCTCTCGGTTGGTTAAGGAAATGGTATTGGGGACTTCCCTGATGGTCCAGTGGTTAAGACTTGGCCTTCCAATGCTGGGGATGTGGCTTTGATCCCTGGTAGGGGAGCTAGGATGCCACGTGCCTGGCCGCCAAAAAAACAAAACATAAAACAGAAGCAGTATTGTAACAAATTCAATAAAGACTTAAAAAAAAAAAAAGAAAAGGAAATGGGATCGAGGGGACGTAAGCAACACAAGAAAAGGGTCATGCAGAATTTCTCATCCCTCCTTTGGTCACACTGGCTCCACCTGTATACAAAAAGTTTGCTCTGTCTAGACAATTCAAGCCCCAGACATCTCACTGGAAACGATAGCAGGTAGGAGACACACTACTTTATGTCCCACCAGAACCCATACCGGCCAGTCTTTATCAGTGTTAGGTTTATTGAAATGGCCTCAGTTTCTGGTCTCCTCAGTAACTTGGTGTGGTCAGCTATTAATAGTATTTTTAATGATGTGATCTAAACTTAAGTATTAAGAATGGGAGTAAGCCACAGCGATCAGTAGTAATTCCAATAACTGGGAAAGAATGATAATCCAAGACTATAGGGTTTTCTAATCGAATGCTTTGGAATCACTTCTCAGAATATTATGAATCTTAATTTGGAGAAATATTTTCAGTTCTGCAGATTGCTTCCAATAATATGAATCAAAGAGGAAAAAGATCCCTATGGGGAGGTTTCAGATGATTTTATTTGTTAAACTAAAGGGACCTTCAAGGGAAGGCTTTTTGTACGTTCATGAAAATGATAAAATGATAGTACTTTAAGAAGTCTGCTTTTATACTTGAAATGCATTATCATCTAAAAGCCTGAAACTGAAAAATTAAAAGACAATTGTGCACCAAGAAAAAAATAAAAGAAAGAAAAAGGAGAGAAGGAAGGAAGGAAGGAAGGAAAGAAGGAAGTAAAGGAGGACGGAGGATGCGGGGAGGGAAAAATAAAGAAGGAAAGACCCAAACGTGGCCTTTTGGAGACAGATAATTCCACCCAATAACATTAAGAAACAGCTACACCAGGCAGAAGGAGCTCTTTTTTAAAATATTACATTTAGAAATCAGCCAATGGGAAAAGAAGGAAACATTCATGGTAAGAGAGGCCAACCACAACTTTGCAGTGATGCCATGAAGGTTTCTAGACTAGGAGGAAACAATTCCCACTGCATGTGCTAGCCCAGCAATCAGCAATCTGGTGTGTGTTGGCAGCAGGAGTGGTGGGGTCTGCCCCAAAGAAGCCTCTCCCATTCAAGCTGCAAAATGGAGAAAATAGCAAGACAAGGTACCCCTGGTTTAGGCAGACGATTTTCTAACACAGGAAGATGAGTAAGGACCGATGACCGGAGTACAGTATGTCCCGATCAGGATGCTGGGTGCTTTGACGTGTTATATTATTGATACTTTCAAACAACATGACAGCCCTTTTCAGTAGGTATTATCATGGACTGGTTTTGTGATTGTCATTTATTTACTGATTTATTTTTTACTTATTTATTATGGATGGAGATTTTAAATTGAGAGAGGTTGAGGAATATCCTCCAAGTCCCAAATCAGAATGGGAAAAACTCAAAATCCCCACTGTTCCCACTGTCAAGGCAGTATTGCCCAGTGGTTAAGGACACAAATTTGGTGGCAGTATTTCTGGGTGAAAATCCCAGCCCTGTCACTTATTCATTGTTTAAACTTGAGCCTCTCATTTGTCCTTCCAAAAAATTACTTTTCTCAAAAATAACATGGGAATAACAAAGAAGGTATTCTCATAAGATAGCTGTGAGGATTAAGTGTGTTTATACATGTAAAGCCCTGGTAAGAGTTCCCTGAGTATAATACAAGCTCAATAAATGCCCCTTGTTATTATTATGAGATCCTGTATGAATTCTATTATGTATGTATATGAGTACTTATTCACTCAGCATGTCATAATAGTTTCTGACTATCTTTTCAGGGAATTAAAATGTAATCTGTGCATCCCCTGGAGAGAGAAACTTTGTTTACTTATTTTTTTATTTACTTATTTACATTACACACTAAAATTTTTTGGAGAGAAGAGAAATAAATATGCTTATGGGATAGTGGAAAATGTAATCGTAATTATGTTCCGACTGGATAAGCAATAGAACTGAATCATGCTCGGTTACCCAATTAGCCTCAATCATCAAAACTATAGTTGCTATCTTGGCATAATTGCTCTTTTTTTTGGTTAGAACATATGGAGGAACCGGAGAGAGCACTGCCTGACAATTAAAATCTGGGTGATCATGTGCTGCCTGGTGTCTACCCACTAATTAGAAAAGTGATGGAAGAGGTATAATTTGGAAGTTTGTCAGTATTAGGAATTAACTAGGACTCCGCTCTTACACATTAAAGCTTACAGAGACCAATATTCTCTCAAAAAATATTAGTGTTTCATCACCTGTTTCAGAGGAATGAACTTTAGAACATAAATCCTAAACCATTATTTCTTCACTTCATGAAGAACTTATCCCCAAAGAATGGCTTCAAATTTTTCACTCAGAGCAGCGTAAGCTCTTAGGGAAACTTATTTCCAGCCACTTCAGGATGACATCACTCACATTATTCTCTCTTTTCCTTTTCCATTTCCACAAACCCTTCTTCCCTAACTATTCCAGAACATTAAAATGGCAGGGATATCTTAAATTTCTTAGATTTTCTTTTATCCCTTGCAGTTCCCTACGAGGCTCTGAGTACATAGCAGCTAGGAATGTATACTTGATATTCTCTCTTCCTGCCTCCAGCTCAATTCTCCTTGAGTTTCTCAATTCTTTCTTCTACCAGGCCAAAATACAAATCTCGGATTCTTAATACTGTCCTCAACAAGCTCTTGAAAGTGAAATAATACATTAGGCATATTCCTTCATTCATTCGTTCATAACGAGTGAATGTCAACTCTTTGCCAGGCTGTACTCCAGATTCTGAAAATACTTCAGTAAACAAAACAGAAAAGGGTCCTGTCCTCAAGCTGTGAGGAAGACATGAAAAAAACACCCACAAACCAACCAGCTAAACAAGGGAGGTTTTAAAAATATAAACTAAAAAAAAATAAATAAACAAGGAAGGTAATGGGAATCACAGGATGGGAGAAGAAAGAGTGGTGAGGCTGATGTCTTTGAAAGGTTGGTTAGATCAGAGTCCTAAGCATGGGAAGAGCTGACTCTGAGGGCATCCGTATTTGAGGCAGAAGGGACATAAAATGAAATGCCTGAGGTGGGGACAAAATGGTGGTTTTTGAAACGACAGAAAGAAACCCAAAATATCTGGAATGTGGTCAGCAAGTGTGAGAGAAGGTGCAAGTTCAGAGTTCTTGGCTGCCGAGATGAGAATCCATCCCGAATAACATTTAATAAGTGACTGAAGGGTATCAGGAAGCTCAGAGGCTCTCTAAGGAGGCTGAGAGTCAAGCCCAGCTGGAGACCAGCAAACCACCACAGGGTGAGGGTTGCTTCAGGGAGAGCGTCATCACCTCCACTGCTGCTGAGCACAAGTATTGCAGCTCACCCCTTTGAGACTAATAAGATGTTCCCCAAACTCTACTACAATCCCCACCAAAGGATAGATTCTACACAGTAGGTACCCACCTCCCCCTACTACTGACTTCCAAATAGAAAGTCTCACAGCACTTTTGATGGACAGAGCCCAGGTCACACAGACCACAGGAAGGCTGGGAGAGAGTATTCTACCTTCTGACTTGGGGACGCAGGACGCATGGTGTCCCATTGGAAGGGTGTTCAAAAGGCGTCAGCTCATCAAACGTGATAAATGCCCAACAGATCACAGAGGAAAGCTGGGATTTTTAAATGTGAGTATGATTTGTGTTATATATGGTTCTCATACTCTTCCCCAAATTCTGCATCAAAGAAATTGGAAACTACAAAATGTGTTTGAGCTCCCCAACATCACAGATGCAGTGTGGAAGAAGGAGAGTTGCAACGATCAGCGGTCCCAGAATGTGGCTTAATTCACGGGCGCCTCTGAAGGACATTTAATCAGCAGTGCCACTTCTGCCAGCAGGAGCAAGGCCTCAGGCCACTGGGTCGAATCTCATCAGTATCATCAACAGAAAGTGACACCCATCCCTCAAGAATAAACCTGTCACTTCCCTAAGACTCTGAGGTGGAGATCACGACCACTGAAAATAGCACAGGTTATTAAGAGTTTGGCAGAAAACGAATGATTCTCTCAAATGTCTTTCAAATCTTACACTCCTATAGTTATGACTGGCGCACTGCTAACAAAGCCAAAATCATTTCTAAAAAAGGACTTGAAAGTGGAGACATTTAAAATTCAACACATATATTAAAGAAAAAGTTTTCTCTTCACAAATTTAAAATGCATTTTGTTTTCAGGTTAACATGTTCAAAACCCATTTTTCTTATTTATTTTTTTATTATTATAATTCTTTTTTAGTTACAAAGGTGTTCCTTGCAGCACTGTTTTTTTTTTTTAATTTTTATTTTGTATTGGAGTAGGGTTGATTTACAATATTGTGTTAGTTTCAGGTGTACAGCAAAGTGATTCAGTTATACATATACATATATGTATTCTTCTTCAGGTTCTTTTCCCATATTGGTTATTACAGAGTACTAAGTAGAGTTCCCTGTGTTATACAGTAGGTCCTTGTTGATTATTTTTTATATAATAGTGTGTATGTATTAGTCGCAGTCTCCAGTTTTTCTTTCTGTGATTAGACAAGGACTTACCGGATACTTGTTACCAGAAAATGTAATGAATCAAAACTCTGAACCTTTTGGGGCTTCATCCAATGCCTTAGATTAGCAATGAAACTTTCAAAACTCCATTTTGCATATGATTACCAAGTAGTTAAGCTCCATTCATCCCACAGAAAGGTCTACATATTATAAGCAAAACACTTTGCTGTTTCGAGGCAGTGGGAAGGGTGTCTGGCTGTGCAACCAAATCACCTGGGGAAATGTGATAACATAAAGACTCAGGGTTTCCCTGCAAGATTGTGATTCCTTATCGTCTCTCATAGGGTCAGGGAACCCAGTGCATCTAACACATTCACCAGTAATTGAATATGATTGCAATCTGTCCTCCAGGCAGATCTTTTGATAAAATCACAGGATTTTCATCTCATCAGAGATGCCTGGGGGGGGGGGGGGTGTTTACACCGGTAGTACCCAAACATTCCATAAAAGCCATTTAAATAGTTACTGAACAAAGGATACGATGAAAACTTATCTTTCTGAGAGAATCCATGGAAAACCCTCCCATTCCTCCGCTAAAGTCTAAACTCTTCTAAACATCTAAATATTTTGGAAATGTTTCAAACAATCTTTGAATGGGTTATATGATAATAATGACAACAATAATAATAACAAAAAGGACAAAAGAGAAATAAAAGATTATAAACTAACTCAAAAACTAATGAGGTGGTATTCAAAAAATAATATAATGTGTAAATAAAAGCTAGAATTAATTTTTGAAAACCAGAAACACAGACAACTCTCTAGGATACACAATAAAAATATAAACAAAATTGGAAATGAAAATGGGACTACAACGATACAGAGGACTTTTATAATAAGTTAATAATGTTCATAATTATAGTTAATAGATATAAAATTCTAAATTTTTTTTTTGAAAATGAATCAGTGACCTAAACCACAGCTGTAGGAAACTGAAGTCTAATAATTACAAAAGAAATAGGGCAAGTTATCAATGACTTGCCTCCTTAAAAGAATTGTGGGTTCTGTGGTTTGACACCTAATATAACAGAGCTTCCTCCTCTGTAGAATTTATTCCTGAGAATAGAGATCATCAAGGATCCATTATGTAACAAAGATCAATAGAAGAGATCAATAAAGTTTATTTAAAAGACAAATATAAAACCAAAACTGGTTAAGGAAAAAAAAGACAAAGTGATAAATAAAATAAGGTATGCACAATGACATTCAAGTGTAGAGTAGAGAATTTAAATATCATGAGATTCTTCTGAATAATCTCAATACAATGAATTGGAGACTTTAAAAATTAATATAGGTTGTACAGAAAAATGCAAAATACCAAGGCCAGCTCAAGAAACTATAGACTATATAGAAATCTAGAACATTAAAGATAATCATAAATGTTAATGACCCCAACAAAACATGATTTAGCTTGAGTACAAATTTATTCAAAGAAGGAAGCAGAAAGTGCAAATAGAACGCTGATATTTAATAGAAGTTAATAATATAGAAAATATGGCAGTCCATAGAGAACATTGATAAATTTTGAGAAATATCAAATTCAAATTTGTTATCTTACAACTGGGAAAGAATTTTAATAGTTTGCCCATTTGAAGTCAGTAAGTCCCCTACATGCGAACATTCAAGTTGTGAAATTTCAAAGATGCGAACGTGAGTTCACATGTCCAATCACGTAAGATGTGAGTGAAATTGCAGCTTGCCCTCCGTCTCCTATTGTTGACGATGCTTCAGCGCTACCATCTCCCACCTCCTCTCCCTCCTCCAGTCAGTAACTATTCTTGCCTGTTCACTCCATGCCAGCCCCTGTATGCCAGCTGTTGTACTGTACTGCTGTACTTTTCAAGGTACTGTACTGTAAGATTAAAAATGTGTTATTTTTGCGTTTGTTATGTATTTTTTTGTGTGAAAAGTATTATAAACCTATTACAGTACAGTACTATATAGCTGATTGTGTTATTGGGTACCTAGGCTAACTTTGTTGGACTTCAAACAAATTGGACTTATGAACACGCTCTTGGAATAGAACTTGTTCGTATGTAGGGGACTTACTGTATATCCATCTGCTGGGGTGACATAATGAGATAGTAACACGAGTGGTGAAAAGAGAGCAACATACATGGTTCATGGCAATTCATGGAGAGTTTTATATAAAGTAAGAGGAAACACAGAGGGATGGCTTCCCATTTCCTAACAATCTGTACATCTCTTAGTGACCTAGATTCTACCAGCAAATAAACGTGAAAAATAACCGTAGCACATTTCTGGGGTTTACAGTAATGTTGGGTGAAGAGAACATCAGTTTCCCAGGAGAATCACTCAGCAGGCCTGGTTTTCAGACTTGTCTGGTCCATAACTGTGTTTGAGTTCCTTAACTTTTAACATCTCCCTTCTGTTCTTATTCTGTATCATTTTAGCAGGTAAAATATATTATTTAATCTCTCAGGCATACAAGAGCTGTTTCAGATACCCAATGAAGGGAAGATGTTTCATCAATTAAAACAAGGGTAGTATTTCACCTTTCCTGATTTTTCCTATTTTTACTACCTTTGTTATAGAATGCTATATAAATCTATTGATATACAAACCAATATGTTGAATTCATATCATTTCCATGAAATTTAAGATCCCTCGTTTTCTTTTTCACTTTTATTCCTCTCCTGGTCAGCATTTTAGAAATGTCTCCAAGGCATTCCAGTTCAGTATAATTTTGTTAGTATCATTTAACTACTAACTAGTTGCACAGAAAAATTCTAAACGGCCTAGAATGGTCAGGATCTTGTTAAATAGAATAGAATCCATTCTGGTTATTTTTAAAAATAGTAAAATGTTACAGATTCTTTAGAAGGGCTAAAGATATTATAGACACTAAAATGAGTTATCAGGAGTAATTTGCAATGTCAAAGTTTGCTGCCAAGAAAGCAGCCACCTGTGCCAGCTATTGAATTAGAAATTATTGGCTTCAGAACCACTGGATCAGGAAGCTGCTTGCTAAATTTGGAGGCTGGCTTTATACTTGTCTACTCCAGAGCAGTAACACTTCTACTGTTTCCCAGCAGCAAAATAGTTCCTCACACCCTGCGTCTCTTCACACATGACTCAGTTCCAAATCCAAGTGTACTTTGGATTCCAGTAGCAGAATCTAAGTCTCAGTGGGAATTCTAGCTACAAGAGGGCCTAAGAAATGCAGTTTTAAGCTTCCCAGTCTCTGCAGGAAAAGGGTTTTGGACTTAGGTTGAAGGGGTTTCGAGTGCATGTTGAAAAACCCAACCAACAACAATGGCCTCACAAGCAGAGGACAGGCAGAACATCGTATGGAGTCACAAATGATTATGCAATAAAATGAAAGTAGAAAAGCTGACAAATGTATTTGTTTATAAGTTGCCATCATTTTTTTTTTAAAGAAGATGTCGGGGGTAGGAGTTTATTTATTTATTTATTCTTTTATTTTTGCTTGTTGGGTCTTCGTTTCTGTGCAAGGGCTTTCTCTAGTTGTGGCAAGCGGGGGCCACTCTTCATCGCGGTGTGCAGACCTCTCACTATCGCGGCCTCTCCTGCGGCGGAGCATAGGCTTCAGGTGCGCAGGCTCAGTAGTTGTGGCTCATGGGCCTAGTTGCTCCGCGGCATGTGGGATCTTCACAGACCAGGGCTCGAACCCATGTCCCCTGCATTAGCAGGCAGATTCTCAACCATTGCTCCACCAGGGAAGCCCGATGCCATCATTTTTAATCTTTTAAAAGCAGTTTAGTGTTAAACAACCCTCTCTTAAAAGCTTTTACTCAAAACGTTTATTATTTTAATAATAAACTTAATAATGAATTAAGTTTATTATTTAATTTATAAACTTCAGGGAGAAATTTAAAAGAATCCAAGTTGAAAGTAAAATATTTTCATATATCTCCCTCAGAAGGTGATAGTATACCCAGACAAAATGTACTAAAGATAAAGAAATATTGAATACTATTAACCAAGTTGACCTAATTTATAGTTGTAGAATATAGCAACCAAAGTATGGAGCATAAATATTTCTTTCCAATTTATATAAAATATTTACCAATATTGGACCATAAAACACATTGCAGTAAAATTATTTAAATTAAAATTAAAAGGACCAAAATCAGAGATCCCTACAAAGCAGACCAGCCCAGGGCCTGTTGGGAAAGCATGTGCTCTAGAGCTTGAGCTCACACCTCTCCATTCTTTCACCTGAGAATAAAGCTTTCCTTTGTTTCTGAACCAAACTTGGTCTCATTGGCACAAACCACACCAGCCAGAAGGATGCATTTTGGAAGCCATGTAGCTGACAGGGTCAGCTGACAGGGTCTTGGTTCTCTGGTGGGGTTTCAGGCCTGAGCCTCTGCAGGTGGGAGAGCCGAGTTCAGGGCGTTGGACCACCAGCGACCTCCTGGGCCCAGATAATATCAATCGGTGAGAGCTCTCCCAGAGATCTCCATCTCAATGCTAAGACCCAGCTCCACTCAACGACCAACAAGCTCCAGTGCTGGACACCCCATGCCAAACAACTAGCAAGACAGGAACACAACCCAATCCATTAGCAGAGAGGCTGCCTAAAATCGTACTAAGTTCACAGACACCAGAAAACACACCACTGCCTGCGGTCCTGCCCACCAGAAAGACAAGATCCAGCCTCATCCACCAGAACACAGGCACCAGTCCCCTCCACCAGGAAGCCTACACAACCCACTGAACCAAACTTACCCACTGGGGGCAGACACCAAAAAAATCAGGAAACTATGAACCTGCAGCCTGTGAAAAGGAGACCCCAAACACAGTCATTTAAACAAAGTAAGAAGACCGAGAAATACACAGCAGATGAAGGATCAAAGTAAAAACCCACCAGACCAAACAAATGAAGAGGAAATAGGCAGTCTACCTGAAAAAGAATTCAGAGTAATGATAGTAAAGATGACTCAAAATCTTGGAAATAGAATGGAGAGAATACAAGAAATGTTTAACAAGGACCTAGAAGAACTTAAGAGCAAACAAACAATGATGAACAGCACAATAAATTAAATTAAAAATTCTCTAGAAGAAATCAATAGCAGAACAACTGAGGCAGAAGAATGCATAAGTGACCTGCAAGATAAAATAGTGGAAATAAATAGTGCAGAGCAGAATAAAGAAAAAAAGAATGAAAAGAATTGAGGGCAGTCTCTGAGACCTTTGGGACAACATTAAATGCACCAACATTCGTATTATAGGGGTCCCAGAGGAAGGGAAAAAAAGAAAGGGACTGAGAAAGTATTTGAAGAAATTATAGTTGAGAACTTCCCTAACATGGAAAAGGAAATAGGTAATCAAGTCCAGGAAGTGCAGAGAGTCCAATACAGGATAAACCCAAGGAGAAACACGCCAAGATACATATTAATCAAACTATTCAAAAATTAAATACAAAGAAAAAACACTAAAAGCAGCAAGGGAAAAGCAACAAATAACACACAAGAGAATCCCCATGACGTTAAAAGCTGATCTTTCAGCAGAAACCCCGCAATCCAGAAGGGAGTGGTAGGGCACATTAAAAGTGATGAAAGGGAGGGCTTCCCTGGTGGCGCGGTGGTTGAGAGTCCGCCTGCCGATGCAGTGGACACGGGTTCGTGCCCCGGTCCGGGAGGATCCCACGTGCCGCGGAGCGGCTGGGCCCGTGGGCCGTGGCCGCTGGGCCTGCGCGTCCGGAGCCTGTGCTCCGCAACGGGAGAGGCCACAACAGTGAGAGGCCCGCGTACCGCAAAAAAAAAAAAAAAAAAAAAAAAGTGATGAAAGGGAAAAACCTACAACCAAGATTACTCTACCCAGCAAGGATTTCATTCAGATTCGGCAGAGAAATTAAACCCTTAACAGACAAGCAAAAGTTAAGAGAATTCAACACCTCTAGACCAGCTTTACAACAGATGCTAAAGGAATTTCTCTAGGGACGACGCACAAGAGAAGCAAAAGACCTACAATAACAAACCCAAAACAATTAAGAAAATGATAATAGGGGGCTTCCCTGGTGGCGCAGTGGTTGAGAGTCCGCCTGCCGATGCAGGGGACATGGGTTCGTGCCCCGGTCTGGGAAGATCCCACATGCCACGGAGCGGCTGGGCCCGTGAGCCATGGCCGCTGAGCCTGCACATCCGGAGCCTGTGCTCCACAACGGGAGAGGCCACAGCAGTGAGAGGCCCGTGTACCACAAAAAAAAAAAAAAAAAAAAAAAATGGTAATAGGAACATACATATCGATAATTACCTTAAATGTAAATGGATAAAATGCTCCAACTGAAAGACATAGACTGGCTGAATGGATACAAAAACAAACCCGTATATATGCTGTCAACAAGATACCCACTTCAAACCTAGGGACACATACAAACTAAAATGAAGGATGGAAAAAGATATTCCATGCACATCAAAAGAAAGCTGGATTAGCAATTCTCATATCAGACAAAATAGACTTTAAAATAAAGACTATTACTAGAGACAAAGAAGGACACTATATAATGATGAAGGGATCAATCCAAGAAGAAGAAATAACAATTGTAAAATACTTATGCACCCAACATAGGAGCACCTCAATACATAAGGCATATGCTAACAGCCATAAAAAGGGAAGTTGACACTAACACAATAATGTAACACCCTACTTTCACCAATGGATAGATCAACCAAAATGAAAATAAATAAGGAAACACAAGCTTTAAATGATACGTTAAACAAGATGGACTTAATTGATATTTATAGGACATTCCATGCAAAAACAACAGAATACATTATCTTCTCAAGTGCTCATGGAACATTCTCCAGGATAGTTCATATCTTGGGTCACAAATCAAGCCTCGGTAAATTTAAGAAAATTGAAATCGTATAAAGGACTTTTTCTGACTACAACAGTATGAGACTAGATATCAATTACAGGAAAAAGAACTGTAAAAAAGACAAACACATGAAGGCTAAACAATACACTACTAAATAACCAAGAGATCACTGAAGAAATCAAACAGGAAATCAAAAGATACCTGGAAAGAAATGACAATGGAAACAGGATGGCCCAAAACCTATGGGATGCAGCAAAAGCAGTTCTAAGAGAGAAGTTTATAGCAATACAATCCTACCTCAAGAAACAAGAAAAATCTCAAATTAACAATCTAACTTAGCACCTAAAGCAGTTAGAGAAAGAAGAACCAAAAAACCCCAAAGTTAGCAGAAGGAAAGAAATCATAAAGATCAGATCAGAAACAAATGAAAAAGAAATGGAGGAAATGATAGCAAAGATCAATAAAAATAAAAACTGGTTCTTTGGGAAGATAAACAAAATTGCTAAACTGTTAGCCAGACTCATCAAGAAAGAAAGGGAGAACACTCAAATCAACAGAATTATAAATGAAAAAGAAGAAGTAACAGCTGACACTGCAGAAATACAAAGGATCATGAGAGATTACTACAAGCAACTGTATGCCAATAAAATGGACAACCCGGAAGAAATGGACAAATTCTTAGAAAAGCACAACCTTCCGAGACTGAACCAGGAAGAAATAGAAAATATGAACAGACCAATCACAAGCACTGAAATTAAAACTGTGATTAAAAATCTTCCAACAAACAAAAGCCCAGGACCAGATGGATTCACAGGCAAATTATATCAAACATTTAGAGAAGAACTAACACCTATTCTTCTCAAAGTCTTCCAAAATATAACAGAGAGGGGAACACTCCCAAACTCTTTCTACGAGGCCATTATCATTCTGATACCAAAATCAGACAAAGATGTTACAAAAAAAGTAAACTGTAGTCCAATACCACTGATGAACGTAGATGCAAAAATCTTGAACAAAATACTAGAAACCAGAATCCAACAGCACATTAAATGGATCATACACCATGATCAAGTGGGGTTTATCTCAGGAATGCAAGGATTCTTCAAAATACACAAATCAATCAATGTGATACACCATATTAACAAACTGAAGGATAAAAACCATATGATAATCTCAATGGATGCACAAAAAGCTTTTGACAAAATTCAACACCAATTTATGATAAAAACGCTCCAGAAAATAGGCATAGAGGGAACTTACCTCAAGGTAGTAAAGGTCATATATAACAAACCCACAGCCAACATCATTCTCAATGGTGGAAAACTGAAACCATTTCCACTAAGATCAGGAACAAGAAAAGGTTGCCCACTCTCACCACTATTATTCAACATAGTTTTGGAAGATTTAGCCACAGCAATCAGAAATGAAAAAGAAATAAAAGGAATACAAATCAGAAAAGAAGAAGTAAAGCTGTCACTATTTGCAGATGACATGATACTATACACAAAGAATCCTAAAGATGTTACCAGAAAACTACTAGAGCTAATCAATGAATTTGGCAAAGTAGCAAGATACAAAAATAATGCACAGAAATCTCTTGCATTCCTATACACTAATGATGAAAAATCTGAAAGAGTAATTAAGGAAACACTCCCATTTACCATTGCAGCAAAAAGAATAAAATACCGAGGAATAAGCCTACCTAAGGAGACAAAAGACCTGTATGCAGAAAACTATAAGACACTGATGAACGAAATTAAAGAGGATACAAACAGATGGAGAGATATACCATGTTCTTGGATTGGAAGAGTCAACATTGTGAAAATGACTATACTACCCAAAGCAATCTACAGATTCAACGCAGTACCCATCAAGTTACCAATGGCATTTCTCACAGAACTAGAACAAAAAATTCCACAATTTGTATGGAAACACAAAATACCCCGAATAGCCAAAGCAATCTTGAGGGAAAAAAATGGAGCTGGAGGAATCAGGCTCCCTGACTTCAGACTATACTACAAAGCTACAGTAATCAAGACAGTATGGAACTGGCACAAAAACAGAAATATAGATCAGTGGAACAGGATATAAACCCCAGAGATATACCTATGCACATATGGTCACCTTATCTTTGATAAAGGAGGCAGGAATATACAATGGAGAAAAGACAGCCTCTTCAATAAGTGGTACTTGGAACACTGGACAGCTACATGTAGAAGAATGAAATTAGAACACTCCCTAACACCATACACAAAAATAAACTAAAAATGGATTAAGGACCGAAATGTAAGGCCAGACACTATTAAACTCTTAGGGGAAAACATAGGCAGGACATTCTATGACATAAATCACAGCAAGATCCTTTTTGACCCACCTCCTAGAGAAATGGAAATAAAAAGAAAAATAAACAAATGGGACCTAATGAAACTTAAAAGCTTTTGCACAGCAAAGGAAACCATAAAGGAGATGAAAAGAATGGGAGAAAATATTTGCAAATGAATCAACTGCAAAGGATTAATCTCCAAAATATACAAGCAGCTCATGCATCTCAATACCAAAAAAACAAACAAACCAATCCAAAAATGGGCAGAAGACCTAAAAAGACATTTCTCCAAAGGAGATATACAGATTGCCAACAAACACATGTAAGGATGCTCAACATCACTAATCATTAGGGGAATGCAAATCAAAACTACTGTGAGGTATCACCTCACACCAGTCAGAATGGCCATCATCAAAAAATCTACAAACAGTAAATGCTGGAGAGGCTGTGGAGAAAAGGGAACCCTCTTGCACTGTTGGCGGGAATGTAATCTGATACAGCCACTATGGAGAACAGTATGGAAGTTCCTTATAAAACTAAAAATAGAACTACCATACGACCCAGCAATCCCACTACTGGGCGTATAACCTGAGAAAACCATAATTCAAAAAGAGTCATGTACCACAATGTTCACTGCAGCTCTATTTACAATAGCCAGGACATGGAAGCAACCTAAGTGTCCATCGACAGATGAATTGATAAAGAAAATGTGGCACATATATACAATGCAATATTACTCAGCCATAAAAAGAAATGAAATTGAGTTATTTGTATTGAGGTGGATGGACCTACAGTCTGTGATACAGAGTGAAATATGTCAGAAAGAATAAAACAAATACCATATGCTAACATATATATATGGAATCTAAGGGGGAAAAAATGGTTCTGAAGAACCTAGGGGCAGGACAGGAATAAAGACATAGATGTAGAGAATGGACTTGAGTACATGGGGAGGGGGAAGGGTAAGCTAGGACAAAGTGAGAGTGTAGCACTGACATATGTACACTACTAAACGTAAAATAGCTAGCTAGTGGGAAGCAGCCACATAGCACAGGTACATCAGTTTGGTGCTTTGTGTTGACCTAAAGGTGTGGATAGGGAGGATGGGAGGTAGACACAAGAGGGAGGGGATATGGGGATATATGTATACATATAGGTGATTCACTTTGTTATATAGCAGAAACTAACACACCATTGTAAAGCAGTTATACTCCAATAAAGATATTAAAAAAAAATGACCAAAATCACACAGTTATGTTCTCCGACCATTAACAGTATGAATTTAAAATAATTTACAAATATTTTATTCCATTCAGTAGGTTGTCTTTTTCTTTTGTCAATGGTTTCCTTTGCTGTGCATAAGCTTTTAAGTTTAATTATGTCCCATTTGTTTATTTTTGCTTTTATTCATTTTGACTTCAGAGATGGACATGTTATATAAAGAAAAGGATAATATTCACTAATACAGAAAAAGAATGATAAACACAACTTGCTGAGTGAGAAAAGCTAGAGACAAAAGAGTGCTCACTACATGATTTTATTTATATGAAATTTATATGAAATTTTAAAAGTGACAAAATTATTCTTTACTAAAAATATTCTTTAATAAAATTTTATTTTATTACTTAGAAATAAGTAAAAAATTCTTTAATAGCAAAGTCATTGAAGGGGCACTAGAGAATAGAATTAACTGGGAAGGGGCATCAGGAGACTTGCTGAAGGGGTAGAAATGTTCTTAATCTTGTAATGGGGGTGTTTATGGGATATACACCATTGTCAAATCTCCTAGTAATAACCAGTTGAGATTTGTGCATTGTTTTAAGTTAAATGTATATCAAAAATAATCAGAGAATTTTAAGCATTTCGTATGAAGTTTAAATGGGGCAATTTATATCAGTCACAATACGTTCAAAATTTTGCGTGAGTGACATGAAGACCAATTCGTAAAACAAACCTGCACTTTTGGTTTACAGCACATTTTAGTTGTAGTTTTATATATTACATTTAGAATGCTCCCCAAATATTTGCAAGTGAATTCTATTGAAAAGACATGAAAGCTATGAATGTGACTTAGGGTGCCCCCCAAAAAGAAAATTGTATATTATGATAACAAAAATACCTGATGATGCCTTTTAGAAATAAAAAAAAGAACAGTCTCCTATGAGAAATAGTATAAAAGTCACTGTCTTTCTTAAACATAAGCTGACCTGGGTATTTAAAACAACCATAGTAAAGCGTTATTTATATTTCTGTATAAGAATAGCCAGACAACTTTCTTTTGGTGTGAGAATTTGCATTCTAAGGTATATCACTGAATATCATTTTTTGGTTGATTTATTACATGTCTTTGAGACTAAATGTTTATAATGAAAATGCTGACACAGTCACTTCTGGCAGTCAGATTGCTTGCATTATAATTATATAAGAATATAATGATATTAACTGAAGTTGAGCAGAAAAGGACCACAGAGAAATTAGACAAGTAGGGAGACTTCATTTCTAAAGCAAAAACCACAACCCTTTTAGTAATATGCCTAGTCGTTCAAAATCCAACTGGAGCAAGAATTTGAAAGTGACAAAATTTCCGAATTCTAGAAATAACCATTGCTTTGCAACAGGATACAGATTTAAAATGGGTGTGCTTTTGTATCTGTGTTCACATAGCCACACTGGGACTGCACTGAAGGACATGAAGCTTGTTAAATGACAGCCCAATGAGTCACTCTCCAGTGGGATAGAAATAGAATGAAATTGACAAACATAATTGGAAAGGAAATTAGTTCAGCAGTAGGTAGCCATAAAAAAAAGTATTAATTTTCAAATATGCAGAAAAGTAATAGAAACTGAAGTGGGAGTACTTTTATGGATTCAAAAGAGCTAGGTTCACTAACTTGATGAGGGTGCATATCAGATGAAGTTGGAATTATCTGAGGTTCATACTTTTTTTTTACCTTTTACGCAAAATAAAAGTCTTTAGAAAATATGACTGATTCATCATGAATCAATTCTAAAATGTAGGTAATTCTTCTTAGCACTAATTAAAGGGAAATTGCTCCTTATTAAAAAAAAAAAGTGTGCAGAGCCTCCTAAGAATGATACTGTTAGGCAATAATATTTCACACATTTTAAGAAAAATATTATTATGCCAAGTAGCTACAGGGAAAGCAATTAAATTAATCATAAGCGATTCTTTTGATTGTTTTGACCTTAAGCCTCTTTACAGTCCCCTACCAGCAGTAGTATTTCATTAACCTTGGAAGTGGGAGAAGGCTTGCTCTGGTTTTATAGTTTACTTGCGGGAAAGACTTTCTTTTCATCAACTTTATTTCTCAAACACAAAGGCATTTGAAGAGTGGTTTGATTGTGTTGAAATGGATGATCTCCTTTGTGGTGTCATGGACATCTTGATATCTTCCTCTAAATGACTTTTGAGATTTCACAGAGGATAAGAGGTAGGTGAAACTCAGATGTGTTCATTGTTATGTTGCTTCTTCTGTTTCATCCAGTTATACAAATGTGCTCAATCTTCATCTAATTGCAAACTACTCAAGTAGTAGCTAAAATATACTAATATAAAATCCATGTGTGTAGTGAATATTTTCCATAAAAATAAATGGTCTGCAATGATACATAATTTTCTTGATCTATGTCTTGGGAAAATCCCAACTTATTGCTCCAATCCAGTAGAAAGCTGGCAATATTGTTGTCTACAAAGTGGAACTTTAACAAAAAAAAAAGAAAAAAGAAAGAAACTACATTGATTTTTCGATGAAAAGTATGTTGTCAATATACCAGTTGTGTGTTTTTATGAGAACCTTGTTTATTGCAAATATTTACTGGGTTTCACATTCAGGTATGAAACGAATATTTAACTAACTAGTGTATACCACAAATTGTTGAAGGAATAAAGTCTTTGCCACACAATGAGCTCACAGTTTAGTCAAGGAGACAGGAGGACAGATGTCAACCAAACACTTGAGCAGCATGAAAAAGGATGAGGGGTTCCGGCATGCTGGAGCGGCCAGTAAATGCAAATGCTCTTTTGTTTGCTCTTTTTCCTTTCTTTTTTTTCCCAAAAGATTTTAAAAACAATGTTGAGATAGAAAAATAAAGGACAAATTTCACTGATTTGGGAATAAGGTATAACTAACAGAAGGAAATATCAAAACTTGCATCTGCTTTGGTTCTTTTAAGCAAATGTTAAGCATTTTTCAAATCACAAAGGTGGAATAAACAGCATATGGAGGGATGTGTAGTCCAGGACAGACAACAGGATAGTTGATGAGCACCTGGCTAGTCCAAGGGAATTAAAACCTAATCCCAGATGGAAAACATCTGGAGGTAGAAGGGGAAAACACTTTGTTGTTATTCTTTTCATCTTTTTTTTTTTTTTTTTTTTTTTTTTTTTGCGGTACGCGGGCCTCTTACTGTTGTGGCCTCTCCCATGAGGCTCCGGACGCGCAGGCTCAGCGGCCATGGCTCACGGGCCCAGCCGCTCCGCGGCATGTGGCATCTTCCCGGACTGGGACACGAACCCGTGTCCCCTGCATCGGCAGGAGGACTCTCAACCGCTGCACCACCAGGGAAGCCCCTCTTTTCATCCTTTGATAGCTCTCTGAGAAAAGTGAATTCAGGACAGTCACCCCCTTTCCATGTCCCATTGCCGGCCCCCAGCTGTCCCTTGTTGCCCTGTTCCCAGAAAGAACCATGGACTCTCAGGGCTGGCAAAGGTCGTGCAGGGCGTTTTCATGAATTCTCCTCTTTCACAGATAATGCCACTGACATCCTGAGAGATCAAGAATTTGCTCAAGGACACTAGCTGTTGTGAGTCAGTCACTGAAGAACCCAGATGTCCCAACATTAAACAAAGCACACGTTTAACCACATTTTGGTATTTATTTATGAAACCTGCTCTGATCATGAGACAGCAAGGTACTCCATCCCCACTCCTCAAGTTTTATAACAACTTGAGATAATATAAGTGAGATTACTTCCCCACAAACTGAAGACTGGCAGATGTCGCCCATAGCTAATGTTGATCACAGGTAAACATTTAGATTAGTTTAGTAAACATGAAACAGAAAAACAAAATCAAATTTTGATGTGGTTAAAGGAAAGTTTTGCTTCAAGGAATCACTATCATCATTTTGTTTACATAGAATCAGCCAAACTTGACTTCAAAATTATTAAGGATATTAACTACTGTATTAATTTTCTATTTTTGCTACACAAATTGCACAGATTAAGTAGCTTTAAACACCACACATTGATTTTATCACAGTCTGTAGGTCAGGGTCTGGGTTGGCTCAGTGGGATCCCCTGATTTGGGATCACCAGTCTAGAATCAGAGTGTTTTCCAGCTGGGTTCTTATGGAGAGGATCCACAGGAGAATCCCTTCCCTGGATCCTTCAGGTTGTTGGCAAAATCCAATTCTTGTGGTTGTGGGACTGAGGTCCTAGTTTATTTCTGACTTTCAGTTCAAGGCCCACCTCAGCTCCTGGAAGACACTTCTCCCCCATCCTCTCCCACAAGTGAGCCAGCAACAATGTGTCAAACACATAGGCAGAACACTCTTTGGCATAAATCGCATCAAGATATTTTTTGGTCCACCTCCTAGAGTAATGAAAATAAAAACAAAAATAAACAAATGGGATGTAATTAAACTTAAAAGCTTTTGCACAGCAAAGGAAACCATAAACAAAACAAAAAGACAATCCTCAGAATGAGAGAAAATATTTGCAAATGAAGCAATCGACAAGGGATTAATCTCCAAAATATACAAACAGCTCATGCAGCTCAATATCAAAAAAACAAGAACCCAATAAAAAATGGGCAGAAGCTCTAAATAGACATTTTTTCAAAGAAGACATACAGATGGCCAGAAAGCATGTGAAAACATGCTCAACATCACTAATTATTAGAGAAATGCAAATCAAAACTACAATGAGGTATCACCTCAGACCAGTCAGAATGGCCATCATCAAAAAGTCTACAAACAATAAATGCTGGAGAGGGTGTGGAGAAAAGGGAACCCTCTTACACTGTTGGTGGGAATGTAAATTGATACAGCCGCTATGGAGAACAGTATGGAGGTTCCTTAAAAAACTAAACATAGAACTACTATATAATCCAGTAACCCCACTCCTGGGCATATATCCAGAGAAAACCATAATTTGAAAATATACATGCACCCCAATGTTCATAGCAGTACTATTTACAAGAGCTAGGACATGGAAGCAACCTAAATGTCCATCAACAGAGGATGGATAAAGAAGATGTGGTACATATATACAATGGAATATTACTCAGCCACAAAAAAGAACAAAATAATGCCTTTTGCAGCAACATGGATGGACCTAGAGATTGTCATACTGAGTTAAGTCAAACACAGAAAGACAAATACCATATGATATTGCTCATATGTGGAATCTAAAGAAAAGGGTACAAATGAACTTATTTATGAAACAGAAGAAGAGTCACAGATGTAGGAAACAAACTTATGGTTATCAGGGGATATGGGGGGAGGGGTAAATTGGGAGATTGGAATTGACATATACACACTACTATATACAAAATAGATAACTAATAAGAACCTGTTGTATAGCACAGGGAACTCTACTCAATACTCTGTAATGGCCTATATGGGAAAAGAATCTAAAAGAAGAAAAGAGTTTATATATGTATAACTGATTTATTTTGCTATACAGTTGAAACTAATGCAACATTGTAAGCCAACTGTACTCCAATAAAATTTTTTTAAAAAATGGGGCTTCCCTGGTGGTCCAGTGGGTAAGACTCCACACTCTCAATGTAGCGGGCCTGGGTTCGATCCCTGGTCAGAGAACTAGATCCCACATGCCACAACTAAATGATCCTGCCTGCCACAACTAAGACCCGGTGCAGTCTAAATAAATAAATAAACAAATAATCCCTTTTATGCTTAGAACCCCTCTCCGCTGTATCTCTCCTCTGCCTTCTTCTGCCAGCTGAAGAGTGTCCTTTGCTTTTAAAGGCTTGTGTGATTAGATTGAGCCCATGACAATAATGCAGGTTATGCCAATAATGCAAGACACACTCCTCACATATGCACACAGCCCAAAACTGGTCACCAAAGTGGTAGGGAGAATAATCCAGTTCAAGCTCATCTCAATAGGCTTGACCACTGAACAGAAACCAAATTAAATTCCTCAAGAATGAATATGTATACAGAATGCTACTCTACTAACACAAGATGGGGTAGATATGACATGATAACAAAACTTGTGAAAATCTTCGGAGAATTCTAGTTAGCTCCACATTTTAACCTTAAAAAGCCTTCAAAAATGGTCTCCCATAAAAATCTCTAATGGCTCCTCAGTAATATATTTCTCTTTAAATGAAACTGGAAGAGAGAGAGACAGAGAGAGAAACATGTTACATTATAGGTCCAGAGGGGGATAAGGGTTAATGAACTCAGAGAATTTGCTTTTCTGAGAGGTTTATTATATGCCTAATAGTAATTGGAGAGAATTGAATGGAGAGCTGTTCCTCACACCCTCTCTAATTACCGCTACTTGAAGCAAATTAGAATGAATCCAACTGTTTCTTACCTTGTCAAAGGCAATATTGAAGACAAGAATAATTAATTTTCAAGTGGAATAGATTTCTACAGCTTTCATGTGGTTGAATGAAAATTATATCCAAAAATATGTGCTGCAATTTTTCTATCAAAAATGACATTTTCATGACATTTCAGAGGTCAAATATATACATATATAATTTTCTATTATTTTCTTTGCTTCTGTATACTACAAATATGAATGAAAAATCAATATGTAAACACACTCAAAAATCTATAGTTAAAAAGCTTCCTTTTAGGTAACATTTTCCATGGCAGGTACGACCTGCTTCAAAAGAAATACATGCTCACTATAGAAAAATCCATATTTATAAAAATGCATTAAATGGTGATTACTTAGATTATAAGACTTTTTTTCTTTTGCTTTATGAAGTGATGCCCAAGAAAATATTGCTACATAATCAGCTTCTCCAATGATTGTAAAGTATGATTTGGCTTACTTAAATTTATTCCATTTTAAGGAAAGAATCTACTTTTTAAGATCATGTATATCTCTTTGGGCTCACTGTTCAAGGACTGTATTTTCAAATAACGGAAAATATGGGACTAATTGCATTTAGAAATGTGTATTCATATTTAACTACAGAAGTACTTGAAAAATCATTCAAAATTTGGATTATTTTCCTAGAAACGTGCCTCAGAATACTGGCAAACTATGCCTTTACTTATATTTGGTCAAGTCTCTTGCTTATCTCTCCCTGATGGCTATGCAAAAGTTTTGCTGTTTTCCTTAAATTCCCAACCTCCCTGACCCTACCCTGTAGAGTTTTCCTCATTCTTATGCATTCTTCTTTCTCTTGAGTTTCTGAAGAAGTGTCCCTCTTCCCAAGTATTCATTAACTTCCCTCATTCTCTTAATTCTAAACATTGTTCAGCAGTGAAAGGGCAGGGAAAGGAAAAGTGAGGCAAATCCGCATCTAATTTCTATCCATACTATTTATTAGCTGCTTGAACATGGGTAATTTATTTAAGGATTTTAAATATCCAGCTTCTCATTAGTTACTGGAAATAATAACACCTTGCAGAGTTTCTGTAAAGGAAAATAGTAACTATATTTGCTGCCACGTGGTAGCCCCTGAATAAATACATTTATGCCTCAGTTAGTCTTTAACTACCTCCAGACTTTTGTATAAATTCTTCATTCTTTCTCCTGTACAGTGAATACCTCTCCCCTGCTCTCTCTCTCTCTCCAAACCCAAATCCCCTTAATGTGTAAACATCCCCCTCCCAGTCTGAAATAATAATAGCCGGCTGTCCCTGAATCTTGAAGTATCCCTTTGTCCACCGTCAATTTTCTCTCTTTGCCTTCACACCCAGGTCTACACATTTGGAAAACGTTGATTCATCTCCTGACAAATATTTGAATTCTACAGGATTCTGAATTCAGTCCTCACTCAGTACACATTCACGAGTTCCAATACCATGTCCAAAAGTGGTTTCCACACCTGTATTATTTTATTAGAAACCCCTATTGATTATATAAAAATATAAATTCTCAGTTCCTGACCCAGATCCACTGAATTACAATATCTGGTGAAAGGATTCTGGGATCTTTATATTTTTAAAAACTACTCAAGATGATTCTGGTAATGGCACAAGTTTGGGACCAACTGACCTAGGTATATCAATAATTCCCAAAGCCTTCTTTTCATTACTTCCCTGTCCTGAATTCCAAATCTGTCTCTTCAATGACCCTCTAGATCAGTATTTGTAGCTCATAGAGTTGATAGTAAAGCTTCCTTAAGACTTTAAAACAAGGCAAAGAAGACTGCCCTCCAAGAGCTAAGTTAGTTGTATTGATTTACACTGGGACAAGACTTGCTCTTTCCTGGAACAGAAAAATAGGTACTTGAATGATCACTACCACCTAATTTAATGATATTTAAAAGAAAGATGAAGAAGGGAACATTGAGGGACTTCCCTGGTGGCGCAGTGGTTAAGAATCCGCCTGCCAATGCAGGGGACACGGGTTCAAGCCCTGGTCCAGGAAGAACTCACATGCTGTGGAGCAACTAAGTCCGTGAGCTGCAACTACTGAGCCTGCACTCTAGAGCCCGCGAGCCACAACTACTGAAGCCCGCACGCCTAGAGCCTGTTCTCTGCAAAAAGAGAAGCCACCGCAATGAGAAGCCCGTGCATCGCAACAAAGAGTAGCCCCCGCTCTCCACAACTAGAGAAAGCCCGTAAGCAGTAACAAAGACCCAACGCAGCCATAAATTAACTAATTAATTAAAAAAAGAAGGGAAGGGCTTCCCTGGTGGCGCAGTGGTTGAGAGTCCGCCTGCCGATGCAGGGGACACGGGTTCGTGCCCTGGTCCAGGAAGATCCCACATGCCGCGGAGCGGCTGGGCCTGTGAGCCATGGCCGCTGAGCCTGCACGTCCGGAGCCTGTGCTCCACAACGGGAGAGGACACAACAGTGAGAGGCTTGCGTACCACAAAAAAAAAAAAAAAAAAAGTCTACAAATAACAAATGCTGGAGAGGGTGTGGAGAAAAGGGTACCCTCCTACACTGTAGGTGGGAATGTAAATTTGTACAGCCGCTATGGAGAACAGTATGGACGTTCCTTAAAAAACTAAAAATAGAACTACCATACGATCCAGTAATCCCACTCCTGGGCATATATCTGGAGAAAAGTCTAATTCAAAACGATACGTGCATCTCAGTGTTCATTGCAGCACTATTTACAATAACCAAGACATGGAAGCCACCTAAATGTCCATTGACAGAGGAATGGATAAAGAAGATGTGATACATATATATACAATGGAATATTACTCAGCCATACAAAAGAATGAAATAATGCCATTTGCAGCAACATGAGTGGACCTAGAGATTATCGTGCTAAGTGAAGTAAGTCAGACAAAGACAAATATCCTGTGATATCACTTATATGTGGAATCTGAAACATGATACAAATGAACTTATCTACAAATCAGAAATAGACTAACAGACACAGAGACCAAACTTATGGCTACTAAAGGGGAAAGGGGGAGATATAAATTAGGAGTTTGGGATTAGCAGATGCACATGACTGTATATAAAATAGATAAACAACAAGGACCCACTGTATAGCACAGGAAAACTATATTCAATGTCTTGTGATAAACCATAATGGAAAAGAATATGAAAATGAATATATATACAAGTATAACTGAATTGCTTTGCTGTACAGTAGAAATCAACACAACATTGTAAATCAACTAAACTTCAATAAAATAAATTTTTAGAAAAAGAAAAAAGAACTGGTGTTTCTTGGAATTGGGATGTATCAGTGAGGATGTAGAAAAATGAACAGGTACTGAAGATATTTTTGAACAGAGCTGAAATGTCTTGCTAATAACTTGGATACAGGGGGTTAAGAAATGGAAGGAATCAAGGATGAGCCCCAGGTTTTGAGTCTGAGCACCTGGGGAAATGCTGTTTCCTGGAGGGATATGGTGAGTGTTAGTCATCAAGAATTTTATCTTCCATATTAAATGGGAAGTGCATATTATACATCCAGTTAGAATGTCAAGTAGGCAGCAAACATGTGAGTTTGAAGATCAGTGGAGTTATCAGGATGGAGGTAACCTGTGAAGCCATGAGGTAGCTAAGATCACATATTGGAAAATGCGGGGAGGAGAGTGAGAATGAGCCTGGGGTGCTCCAACCCTTCCCAGAGCCAGCCAAGAAGACCGAGGTGTGCTCATCAATGTTGTAAGACGTCAGCTCTTTCAACGTTCAGATCCATCCCAACTTCAACTAGGCAAAATTAAACACATCTTCCTCTGAACCAAACCTGGTCACCCTGAGTAATGTCCTCCATGACAAATCACATTCAGTATCTTCCCTACTCTGGTCAGTTTTGCCTTTCACATAACAACTGAATATATGCTGTTCCTCTCTCTCTCTCCATGTGTGTGTGCAGAGGGGGAATTTCTGTCTCTCCATCTCTCTTTCTCTACCTCTGCTTTGGTCCCCACCCTCCTAAGGCATCACATGGGTCAATCTTCTAAGTGGTGACTGTCTCTGGTCTTCCCCTTCAATCCCTGTCACATCTGCTGTCATAATGGTGTTTGAAATGTAAATTAGCCTTTAGCCTTCCTTTCTCAAAGATTTTCATGAGCCCATTGCCTTTAGAATTTGAAAGTTCAAACTCCCTTGCTTAGCTTTATGATCTTCTATAACTTGAAGAATGACCCTCTTTTCCCAAAGCATCTTATTGCATACATTTAGATCAATAAACCTCAAACTTATATGTCCTTTTCCATGCTCTTTTCCTCTTCTAGAACTTCACTGTTAGCATGGTAGTTACTAGTCTCACGTTGCTATATAAATTACATTAATTAGAGTTAAAATTTTAGGTTTTCAGTCACACTAGCCACAATTAAAATGCTTATTAGCCTCATGTGTAAATGTAGAACATTTTCATCATCACAGACACTGTTCTATGGGATAGTAACGACCTAGTGCAAATTTTGGGCATTTTCCACTAAATAATTTTCTACAAAATGAAGGTATTGATAAGGTGTCACTGGAAACAATACTTTAAGGATTTCCCCCTCTCAGTCTCAGAAAGACTAAATCAGATGCCTCTCCTCAGTGTTACTATAACACAGGCATACATCTATTTTACAGCATTTAAATTACCAGCTGAAATAACTTACTAAATAGCTAACCTAAATTAACTTACTAACTTACAAATTATAACTGCTTTAATTTATTTTCTGTGTTTACATCATAAAAATAAACTATGATATATGTGTAGACACTGAGGTGATTTCATTAATCACATTAAACCCAAGGCCCATATCTCTTCCCATCATTAGAAAAATGGAAAGGTATTGCTATGATTGACATAGAGTAACCATAATCTGTCCTCTGGGATGAGCCATATTACTCTGCAAACAAAATCAGAGTTCTGAAGCAAGGAAGAACAGAGAATGATCTTATGCAGATAACCAAGAGGCTTGCCATAATCATAAAAATCCAGAAGAAAGCCATGGTAGTTACTAAAACTGATATGCAATTATAGATATAGGTACTTTAAGAAATGATTGTGGTTATTGAAATGAAAAAAGAAACAAAATATTCTATTTTTTCTCTTGTATCCTTGAAGTACTTCTTAGCCTTTCTTCAATGTACTTTATGACTTCATAATAAAATTTTACCACTATAAAATGTCACTCTTTGTATCTGGTAATAGTTATTTCCTTGCACTCGCTTTTATCTGATATTACTAAAGCTACTCCAGTTGTTTTCTTACTAGGGTACATGTTATATCTATTTTCCATCCTTTTGTTTTTAATCCGAGTGTCTTTATATGTAATGTTTTCCAGCTTTATTGTGGTATGATTGACAAAGGAAAATTGTATATATTTAACATGTACAAGGTGATGTTTTGGTACACATATTAAATGTGAGGTGATCATCACAATCAATTTAATTAGCATATTCATCACCTCACATAGGTACCTTTGTGTTTCTGTTGAGAACATATTACGTCTACTCTCTTATTAAACTTCAAGTATACAATAAATTGCTGTTGACTATAGCCATCATCTGTACACTAGATCAACAGAACAATTTGTCTTATAACTGAAAGTTGGTACTCTTTGACCAATATCTCCCCATTTCTCCCATGGCTCAGCTCCTGATAACACCATTCTACCCTTCTCATTATTATAAGTTCAATTCTTTTAGATTCCAAAGACAACTAAAATCATGCAGTACTTCTGTTTCACCTAGCACAATTTCTTCCAGGTTCATCTCTGTTGTGGAAAGTGGCAAAATTCCCTTCTGTTGTATGGCTGAATAGTATTCCATTCTACACATACACCACATTTTCTTTATTCATTTGTGATAACTATTTAGGTTGTTTCCATAGATTGGATATTGTAAATAATGCTGCAATAAACATGGGAGTGCAGATATCCCTTTGAGATCCAGATTTCATTTCTTTCATTTCATTTCAGATGTGAGATTGTTGGACCACATAATTGCTTCATTTTTAACTATTTGAGGAACCTCCATACTGTTTTCCATAATGGCTGCACCAACTTACCAATTAACATCAACCATGTAAGCGTTCCATTTTTTCCATATCCTTGGTACAGTTTGACTTTAGGCTAAAAGCCATCATAACAGGTATGAGGTGATATCTCATTATGGTTTTGATTTGTATTTCCCTGATGATTAGTGATGCTGAGCACCTTTTCATGTACCTGTGGCTCATTTGCATGTCTTCTTTGGAAAAATGTACACTTGCGGTCTTTACCATGTTTTAATGAAGTTATTATGCATCGTGCTATTGAGTTGTATGAGTTTATGTATTTTGGATAGTAGTCCCTAACCAGATATATAATTTGCAAATTGCCTCACATTCTGTAGGTTGTCTTTGCATTTGGTTGATGGTTTCTTTTGCAGAAACCTTTTGCTTTGATGTAGTCCCACTTGTTTATTTTTGTTTTTGTTGCTTTTGCTTGTGTTGTCAAATCAAAAAAAAAAAAAAAGAAATCACCCAGACCAATGTCAAGGAGTTTTTTTCTTATGTTTTCTTCTAGGATTTTTATGGTCTCAGGTTTTATATTCAAGTCCTTGATAAATTTTGAGTTGATTTTTGTGTATGGTGTAAGATAGTAGTACAGTTTTACTCTTTTGGATGTGGCTGTCCAGTTTTCCCAACACTATTTACTGAAGAGTATGTCCTTTCCCCATTATATATTCTTGACTCCTTCATTGTAAATTAACTGACCATATATATGTATGTGTCCTTTTCTGGGCTGTCTATTCTGTTCCATAGATCTATGTGTCTTTTTTTATGCCAGTACCATACTGTTTTGATTACCATTGCTTTGCAATATAAATTGAAATCAGAGATCACGTTGCCTCCAACTTTCTGCTTTTTGCTCAGAATTACTTTAGCTTTTCAGATCTTTTGTGGTTCTATATGAATTTTAGGATTGTTGTTCTATTTCTGTGAAAACTGTCACTGGAATTTTCATAGGGATTGCATTGAATTTGTAGATTACTTTCAGTAGTATAAACTTTTTTTTTTTTTTGGTAGTACGCGGGCCTCTCACTGTTGTGGTCTCTCCCGTTGCGGATCACAGGTTCCGGACGCACAGGCTCAGTGGCCATGGCTCACGGGCCTAGCCACTCCACGGCATGTGGGATCTTCCAGGACCGGGGCATGAACCCGTGTCCCCTGCATCGGCAGGCAGACTCTCAACCACTGCGCCACCAGGGAAGCCCTAGTATAAACATTTTAATAATACGAGTTCTTCCAATTCATAAACATGGTCTATCTTTCCATTTATTTTTGTCTTCAATCTCTTCCATCAGTATTTTATAGTTGTCCATGTACAGATCTTTTACCTCCTTGGTTAGATGTATTCCTAGATATTTTATTATTTTTGAAGCAATTCCCTTTACTTTTGATTTCCAGCAACTTGACTTTGATGTACATGAGTGCCCTTTCTTCTTCAATCCTGTTCAGGAGATATTGAGCATATTTTTCATTAAATTTGGAGACATTTTGGAAATCATATCTTCACATAATTTTTGTTTCTCAACTTCCCTCTCATCTCCTTCTGGGATTCCAGTTACTTAATTGTGGACCACTACTTGACATTGTTCCACAAGTTACTGAAGCTTTTCTTTTTTTTTCACTCAGTGTTGCAATTTCAATAGTGTCTATTGATCAGTCTTCAAGTTACCTGATCTTTTCTTCAATGTCCAAACTTCTGTTAAGCCTACCTAGTAATTTTTGAACTCATACATTGCTTGTAGTTTTAAAATTTGCATTTCGTTCTTTGTTATTGTGTCTATATCTCTAATGGCATCCCCCAATTCTTTGTCCATTATGTACATCTTTTCCTTTAAATTATTGAAATTGTTATAACAGCTATTTCAACATCTTTGTCATCTCTGTGTTTGTTTCTATCAACTGTATTTTTCTTTTAGTTATAGATCATATTTTCTTGCTTCTTTGTATGTCTGTTATTTTTCATCATATGATTGACTTGTGGATGCTACTTTGTTGAGAGTCTGTTTCTCCTATTAGAGAATGTTGAGTTTTATTCTAGCAGTTAATGTATTTACTGATGACTTTTTAATGGTTTATATGAAAACTGAAAAAATTGAACATGTATTATTTAATCATATAGAGAAATCAGGATTGAAGGATAATTCTGTTGAAGAGCTCAACAAAACGTGTGCTTGATTTTCATTTTTACTAAAATGGTTGTCTATGATGTGATATAAATTGCCTTTTATCTATTGAAAATAAGGCGTTTATTTTGTTTTTTAGTGAAATCATACAGGAAAGGACTATCTACATTAGATAATTAACTGTAACGTGATTTAACTAGTGAGAAATATACACAAACTATTTATAACTTTTTTGTCAAAATAAAATTGTCTTATAGATAACTTTAAAACAAGGAAGCTTTTGCTTTAAGCTTTGTAAGGTCAAGTCTAAAGTAACTCTTACCCTAAGACTGAAGTAGCCTACTCACAAAATATGGTCTTTCTGGAGTCTCACTTGAATATTTGAAATGTTCCCCAAGGTCTCTCCATTCTGGCTCCCCAGCACGGTTTGTCTTATGAGCTCTTTATTCAGCTCAGGGCCCTCTGAAGAGTTCTTGTGGGGTTTTTATTTTTGTTTTCTTCCTTCCAGGCCTCATGGAGTCTCACTCTCCACATATACAGCTTAGTATTTGGCCAAAGACTCAAGGAAACGCCTTTGCAGACTCCCAAGCTTTTTCCTGCAGAGCTAGCTCAACTTTAGTACCTTGTCCCATAAACCCAGACACCTCAGCAACGCTGACATCTGATCTCTGCTTCCTCTTCCCAGAAAGTCTGCTGCTCTCTGTTCCAGCTCCGCTTCCGTGCATCAAACTTTGAAAAGTGCTCCAGGCAAAAAGCTGGGGTGACAGTGCAGCACATACCTCTTATGTTTTCCTTCTCTGAAGGATCATATCCTTATACCGTCAGTTTCTAATGCTTAAAAGGAGGTGCTTCATAAATGTTATCAAGTTTTACAGTCGCTGACTGCGGAAGGGTAACTATAATACATTCCTTGGTGATAGCTAGCGCAACACACTTTTCCAAAGCACTTATAATCATACAATCCCTGCGTCTCACATTTAGCAGTTTGCCCCAGACCTGTCACCCCACTTGAGTGAAAAAGATTCTGCTTTCCGCTGTAATCTTCTTTCAGCTCTAATCCCCACAGCCCCTCCCTCCCCAAAGTGCACTCTTTTGCCTCATTGACACTCTGCTACCTCTCCTGGCCCACAGAGTAAGGGTTCTGCTCAGCACTCTGCCTTGGCATGCCCAGCAAACAGTGGGCATGATGACGAACGCTAACTTATAATTATTCCAAAGGAAAACGGTTTGCCACTGAGATAATGGGGGGATAATGCCTTTCTGGAACTTACATAATGTATTACTCCTTGATCTTACCTGCAATTCTACTTAGCCTGCCTTTGGTTACATGTTTATTTGTGACTGTAATGTAGTTGCCCTGCAGGATTGACAGGGAGAAGGAAAGGGAAAAATTGGAAGAGGGAAAGGAGCTGATAATTATAGAAGAGTCCTAAGACCAGTTATTCTGTTGCCTTCATATTTCTTTTTTAACACCCAATGGCGCAACCTATATTTCTTCTGCTTTTCTACCTATAATTCATATTCCAGTGTCCAGTGGGTGACTGGATGGGTGAAAGTGGCTTCGATTTATTTCTTCCCTGCTCGCTGTATCACGATATATTTTTTTAGCTACTTGTTGAAGTGTTCAGTTACACTTTCAAAACGTGCAACAGAAATTCTGACTGGATGGAAATAGCTGGAAGGATATTAGAAAATATGATCAAAGTAAATTCTTTTAAGTAAAGGACTGTTTTCAGTTGTAGGGGCTAGGAATTTAAACCATGAAGATCTGAGATCTAACACATTAAGTTACTGGTAGTCTCATATTTCAAAGTGTCAATTAAATAATAATGCATAACCATTCTGGTCAACAAGTATATCTATGTTTGTTATTTATTACATATTCATCATATGATATATAAGAAATCCTCAGTTACTGCATTTTCTTTCACTCTATTTTCTTTACATTGTAAGCATCTTAGCTCTTCATTTCGTTCTATCCCTCATTCTTTGTGCCAGCCAATCACACTCACCTATTTAATTCTTGGAATACACATCACACTATGCAACTTGCTTTTCTCTCTGCTTAGAAATCTTTTCCCATATTTCCCATAGTAGTTTCCTAGTCATCTTTCAAGTGTCAATTTGTAGAATTATTTCCTGATTTCCCAACCAAGAATAAGGTCTATTTTTAGTTGCTATACACTCTCATAGGACCCTATCCCGAGTTTCCTATACTTCTTCACTGTTCATCCTTTTAAATATATTGAAAACTCTTTAAAGGCAAAAACTGTTTATCTCATTTGCTTCCATAGAACCCAGGATCTACCACATTGTCTTTCATGTAGCAGGCTGTCAATAAATTGGTGAATAAATGAATGGGTTTTAGGATTCCTTTGAAATAGTAATTCCATAATTTCTTAAAAGAGTCACTCTTTTATGAGCGACTGTATACACACACACAAAGGAAACCCTTTTCTATGGGCTGTAAGATGCCCTGTGTGGAACCAGAAGGTATAGACCTGCTCATCTGTGATTGGCCCACGATAATATTTAGGACATGGAAAGGGCATCGGAATGTAACCAAGCAACTCACTAAAATGTGAGAAATCTATTTAATCACCCATATCCTTGTTCATTAAATGCTAGAAACAAATTAGGCTTTTTCCCTATGCAATTGTTTAATCTATTGTTTGGATTGATCAGAAAATTCAGCAAGAGTTGTTAAGCCCAGTGCAAGAACATATTTAATTAGAACCAAACCAGAGATAGTGGCCTCCAAGGTGATAGATTTTCAATTTAATATAATGAACACTTATTCTCTGATGCTAATTCAGGTCTTTACTTATATAAGTAAAACTCTGACATCACTACAGGCATTACGCCCTGCCCATGTTTCCCAATATATATTCATATCACACTGGGAATTCTCCAGGAACCAAACCTTGGTTAATATTTCCATGCTAACACATGTAAGGCAATTATAGGGGCTAACAGAAGTTTAAAAAAATTTAAATAGATCTTGATTCATAACTTTGATTATTATGCTGCACATCTTGGGAGATTTCAATGTGATTTTCACCATGGTATATTTCCACTTTTGCACTTTAAGTCTGACTTAAACTCCTTGACCTTTACTCATTTTCCTTCTCCTTGACCTTTACTCATTTTCCTTCTCCTTGACCTTTACTCATTTTCCTTCTCTAAGACTGTGCCCTGAGTCTATGACAAAAAGCAGTGTGGTCCACCCAGATTCCCAGGAACGCCCCCAGTAAGATTCAGATAGTTATGCTTTTTAAGAATATCACTCCTTTTTTCTCCATGACATTTCATTAAACAATAGTGATACTTTTTATTTGTTGATTATTCACTGAAAGTGAGATGATGTGGATTAAATATTTCCTGGATATACCTGAGAAATATTACTGATATTTAGGAGAAAATGGGTCAGTCAAACATTACAGTTTTCACATGTTAGAAAAAAACAAAATACATACTTTTTTTTGGTATAGAACACATTAAATAATAGTTGTATGCTTGAAATGAATCCCCCAACACAATTTTTTCTCTTGTACAAAAAAATTAATTAGAGATGTCTTTTTAATTGAAATAAAATAAATCCAAATGCTACTCAAGCAAATATATTTATATTTAATGATTCTAACACATTTACAAGATGCTGCAAGTAATTGGCATCTGGAACCTTTTTATTATATTGAGTCCTGTAACATAGCTTAAAATTTCTTCTAATGTTTAAGTAGATCATACAAGGTAAGATTGTCTAAATTATATAGTTTAGTGAATGTCATCCAAACATATCAACCTGTTTCTCATTAAGGACATAATCTGCCTTCTTATCATGATTAAGAAGAAGAAATGTTTCCAATGAAATATGTTGCCAAGTAGCTTAGTTCAAAATATTATAACTATTCATGTGGAAAATTAGAAACTACAGTACTGGTGATTCTTTTTACATTAACTTTTTTTTTTTTTTTTTGCGGTACGCGGGCCTCTCACTGTTGTGGCCTCTCCCGTTGCGGAGCACAGGCTCCGGACGTGCAGGCTCAGCAACCATGGCTCACGGGCCCAGCCGCTCCGCGGCATGTGGGATCCTCCCGGACCGGGGCACGAATCCGCGTCCCCTGCATCGGCAGGCAGACTCTCAACCACTGCACCACCAGGGAAGCCCTACATTAACTTTTAAACAGCCAGTGTGTACCCAGTCCCTAGTAAAATCAAGGTGTACCTTGGTCCAATTAAAATAATGTTTATCCAAAGATGTGCTGGCAGAATATGTGCATACGTGCATTCACTACAAATGCCGAGCATCACAAAACAGCATGATCTTTCATTCCAAAGCACAGCTCTTTGACCAGTTAAAGAATTAAGTATCAGAGAAACGTTACATGGTCCAGGGACTTATGTAATGTAGTAGAAGCTCCAGTGCTTTTTAAAATCATATCTTACATGTAGAATAAGCTTGGATAAGTCACCTAATACTAGCTAATTTCTCAAGCTTCATTATTGGAACATAGCTGTAAAATGGGAAAGCTTTTTAACCTATACATTGTACAGAAGAAGCAGGTGTTAAGTCTGGTCACGACGGTTGGAAATGAATGCTAAGACTACGCAAAATAAAACAGCCATACGATTTTCATCAGTAATAGAAATATCACTTTTTTAACAAAAGCATCCAAAATTATGAAAATTATGCCTAATAATAAGAGACAGACAGGAAAAATGGGAGAAATTGAGGCCATGTCGACTATTCAGCACACATAACGTAGAAATAAACGGGTCCCATTTCATTTAACGAGTATATATTGTGCACTTATAAATGTCCTTGTTTAAGTACTGTGAGGAATATAAAAATACATAATGTAAAATCCCTCTGCTCAAAGAGCATGAGAGCACCCAGCAAAAACTATATGTATCCAGCTACAGCCTTGCAATTAGGAAAAGGTTAAGGAAATCGTTTCCCCTTCTTTCCGAAATATCACTATTTTATAACCAAAAGAACAATGCAACTTTTCCAATGATATAATTGTAGCTCAAAGTTGCTATTTTTGTTACTGCTCTTATTCTGGTTATTTTTTTTATTAATTTTTATTGGAGTATAGTTGGTTTACAATGTTGTGTTAGTTTCTGCTGCACAGCAAAGTGAATCAGCTATATGTATACATCCCCTTCTTTTTGGATTTCCTTCCCATTTAGGTCACCATTGAAAAGATGCTCAACATCACTAATTATTAGAGAAATGTGAATCAAAACTACAATGAGGTATCACCTCATACTGGTCAGAATGGCCATCATCAAAAAAATCTACAAACAATAAATGCTGGAGAGGGTGTGGAGAGAAGGAAACCCTCCTACACGGTTGGTGGGAATGTAAATTGATACAGCCACTATGGAGAACAGTATGGAGGTTCCTTAAAAAAACTAAGTTACTTTTTATTCATCTGTATTGGTCTAATTCTTGTACTGACTCAAAACATTTAAAAATATTTAAAAATATAATTACAGTATGTCATGGGGCGGAGGAAAAGCATACCTAAGAGTGTGATGTCATGGAGAAAGTTCAGTACTTGGAAAGGTACGATCTTCTTTCAAATCCAGTTCTATTACTGGTTTGATGACTGGGCAGCTGATACAAGATCTTGTTTTCCTGTCTTTACAGGTATGATATAGCAAAACAATGCACCTAACCTACATCTTATGGCTAAGAGAATTCAGTGAGAAAATATCTATAAATAGCAAACCACTCTTTAAACTTACGTTGCCATTATTATCACCTCATATCATTACTAAAGGTAACATGGTCCAGCTATGCCTAAACTAAGGATTCATTCTCACTCTAGGGACTGCTTTTAATATAGCCAACATATGCAACATGGGCATCAGTGATTGTGCCCTCTAGGAGGACAAATATGGTTCAAGAAATGCATATGTGTGGATGGTAACAGGAAAGGGATAGAAAAGTTATTAATATTTTTCATCTGAAATTATCATAGCATAAAAAATGACCAGTCCTTATTTGTTGGTGACTCTAGGAGTTGGTGGGTTTTTGTGTGACTCTTTCCAGAGAGGTGTCACTTCATCTTGGTCCACGTAGTATCATTAGAATTATACTCTAGTGTGGACCCCAAGACAGTCAGAGTACCCTCCAGGTTTTTGGAACACTTTCTGTACTAGACAACTCTGGTTTACCAGAACCAATTTCCTAAAGACCTAGGAATGACACCAGAAGAAAGAGTGTTTGTTTTTTTAGTTAAATGGATTCTTGATGAGAGAGTTATTATCTGGCAAATAAATCTCTTTAGAGTGGCAGACTAAACGACTATGACAGAATAAACGTTATTTCAGTTTCAGTCCCACTTCATTTCTTTTCGAAAGATAAATTCATAATCAGTGTAAAAGAACATACTTCAGTAACCCAGTACCTGTTTCCACTCCCCAGAACCACGCAGAGGTAGAGCCAGTACACACGCAGCCAGCCATTAAATTGAAACTCAGTCTACTAATATTTCTCTATGTTGAGGTCATGCAGATTTGTGGGTCTTTTTATTGCTACAAACCTATAATTTGCCTTAGAGATTTTTTTCAAAAATTCTCTTTCTTAATATTTGTGCCAAATACTCATATTCTAGAAACCTTCTCTGCACTTTTTTAAGCTTCTCATGTGTTCACTTCTTCTAAACGTGGACGCTTTCATACCTGAATTATAGAGTATACGCTAGCACATTGTATCCACTAGAAGATTTAAAATCCATGAAAATAAGCAGCTGTCTTTGCAGCCTCTACAGCATGAAGCAGTGTGTCAGGGTGTTTTGCACATGGCAGACAGTTAGAAAATATTTTCTAAAAGAATAAGTGGGTGAATAGATAAAACCAGCCATTTAGTAATTATTTCTAGACATAAGGGTTTCAGAGAGATTTTAGGTCAAGGACTGATTGCCATAAAATTTGTTTGCATAAAAAAAGTTACTTGTGAAGTAAACATTAATTAAACAACATTTTCAGGCAGATTTAAAAATCAATCCATAGAAATAGTTCGTTGTTTCTATTAATAACAGTATCTTTTTATAAAACAAAATGTTCTTTATAGTAACAAAAATGAGGCAGATTTTTCATTCCAAGTCTAATATGCATTAGATTATTTTAGTTATTGCTATTTATTCTATACATGATAGAAGGATAAAGCACAAACCATCAATATAGCTGCAGAATTCAACTATCTACATTCAAGAAACAGAGAGAGAGGAAAGGAGGGAGGGTGGAAAGGGTGAAAGAAATCAAAGAAAAGAAAAGAAAAAACAAAGTAAAGAAAGGAAAAGAAAGCAGGGGAGGAAGAAAAAAGGAAGGAAGGAAAGAAGGAAGGAAGGAAGGAAAGGGAGAAAAAAGAAATTTCCAGGGGTAGCAGCAACACACCCTAATTTTAACTCCCCATTTGGGAAAAAGAAACTTTCCCACAAACTTAACTCATCTGCATGTTAATGGAAAAATATTTCCATTTTGCCGACATCTATTATAGACTGTGTTTGACCCAACTCCCTGCTATTTCAGAAATAGTCATTAGAATTCAATATTGCAGTCTGTTGCATTCAGTCTGAATATTTTAATACAGAGGAGGAAATGATTCTGCAAGAGAAAATGCTGGAAAATGCTGTATTTAATTAATGCCCAAGGGAAGGCATGAAAAAGAAAACAATGGGAGTTGTCACATACTAATTTTAAACACTGTTTACCAGATTTACTTACATGTACTGTTTTAGCCTCCCACACAGCAGCGTGATTATAGCAGGGCTGTTCCACACTTGGCTTCTGAAATTCAGTGTGAGTAATAGGACACAAAGGATAGACGAAGAAGCTGCACTTTAATGCAGCTAAACGCTAAGGCTTGGGGCAGACCCTCAGTATAAACACCTGCTCATATGCAAACAGATGTAAAGAACACTCTCTGCTTAATCTAGCAGAACAGCTATTTAGAGCCTTACAAGGCAGGGAGCTACTTGGCTGGTATAACACGTTTGATTCAGGCTTGATCAAGCCAGTTGAGTCCAAATTAATCTTAAAAGAGTAGTTTATACATTTTTCTCTTCTAAATGAAGAGCTGTTTCTATGAAGAAAAAGAGCATGAAAGAGTATAAGGTAGATTCTTTCTCTCCCTGTCTTCCCACGTGGTTAGAAGAGGCAGGTCGAGGTTCTGAGCTGGACTGAATTCATGTAAAAGTCTACTTAGCAAGAGGCGGAGACTCTGACATTGGACCCCACCAGTGCATCAATACGATCATATAAAAAGAAGGGGAAAGGAACTACCATGGGGATTGCTGGACTGGATGCCTTGCCTGAATGTAATCTATTTCATATTCACAATAATTAAACGAGGTAAATCGTATCCTTATTTATCCATGAAAATTCTTAGGCAAGCAACTTGCCAACCAGAACCCTAAACTGAGTTTCTACTTCAAGCCCGCGCTGCTTCCACTCATCATGCATCTTGTGAAATAGAATTGAGCTTACTGGAGGTAACTGTATTTATTTCTGTTCATCTACCAAGTCTGACAGCCCGTCCACAGTTTCACAATCACACTGTGGTTCTATATGTTTGCAGTCCAAATTAATCTTGAAAGAGTAAGAAAACAATGGGAGCTGTCCTTCTCTCTGCACATCACTCTGATGCAGGCTAAGTCCCGGTCTTCGACTTGTACTCTGCAAACATCTCCAGGTCTTTGCAAAATTTTACCATGGGGGTAAGATGTGGGGATAGGGAAAAGAAAATCAGACATCCTGAGCTGTATAGTTCCCCCGCACCAAATTCTTTACCCTCCCAGAACCTCAGAATGCGACCTCATTTGGACATAGGGCTGTTTGCAGATATAACTAATTAAGATGAAGTTAGACTAGATTAGGGTGGCCCTAATCCAACGCGACCGGTGTCCTTATAAGAAAAGAAGCAGCACAGACAAGTCCATATGAACACAGAGGCAGGGACTGGAATGATGTCTCCTCAAGCCAAGGAAAGGCCAAGCATCACCACCATCATCAGAGGCTAAGAGGAGGCCAGAACAGGGCCTCCCACAGAAGCTTCATAGAGGGCGTGGTCCTGCTACTGCCTCGATTTCAGAATTTTAGCTTCCAGCACTGTGAGACAGTAGATTTCTATTGTTTTAAGTCTTGACGTTTGTGGTAAGCTGTTACTGCGGCCCTAAGCGAATACACCAGGTAACTGGTTTTACTGACTGAAGACTTATTTCACATGTTCTCCTGTAATCTATCTATGCATACCCAAGAACTCTGACTTTCCTTCCAAGTCAAAAAGTCTTTCTCTGTCCAAATGCTTTCTTTTCTACGCTAAAATGTCAAGCACCTTTGATCTTATCTGTTCTTTACCTCATCTTCCTGCAAACCTCTTTTTTTTTTTTTTTTTTTTTTGCAGTACACGGGCCTCTCACTGCTGTGGCCTCTCCTGCTGCGGAGCACAGGCTCCAGACGCACAGGTCCAGCGGCTACGGCTCACAGGCCCAGCCGCTCCGCAGCTTATAGGATCTTCCCGGACCGGGGCACGAACCTAGGTCCCCTGCATCGGCAGGCGGACTCCCAACCACTGCGCCACCAGGGAAGGCCCCTGCAAATCTCTTGAAAACCTTGACATACAGATAAATCTCAAATAATTTTCCAAAAACAGAATTGGAAGAGAGGTGAGAAATGGAAGATTCCTTGAAAGTGAGAAGCTCAGGATTCAGAAGAAGAAGGAATGTGGTCTCAACTCTCCTTGGCATATTTCTTACATGGGCAGTGAAATGAGAGATTTGGATTTCAACCAGGAGATCAGAAAGGACTGATGGTTCTGATTTTTCATTCTTCTCTCAGGATAGGCAGCAAATCACAGAGAGAGGGCCATCCTTTATGCTATTTTACACTGCAATCGCTGAAATGATTTGCAATTCCAGACTTAAGAATAGGTGTTAAAATTGAACCATATACAGTAGTGTGTATCTGTTAATCACACACTACTATATATAACATAGATAAACAACAAGGACCTACTGTATAACACAGGGAACTATATTCAATATCTTGTAATAATCTTTTAATGTAATAACCACCATATGGAAAAAAACCTGAAAAGAATACACACACATACACAAACACACACACACACACACATATATATATATATATATATATATATATATCTGAATCACTTTGCTGTACACCTGAAACTAACACAACATTGTAAATCAACTATACTTCAACTATATATAATTAAAAAATACTGAACCATATAACTGAGATTGGGCTTTCAATTACTTAAGTCATTGATGACCTACCTTTTTGCCCTTTTCGTAGAAACTAACAAAAAGGTGAAGTCTCCTGCTGTCCTCTGAAGCTTCTTGTCAGGTAGGCGGGCGTCATGGGACTATGCCAGCAAGTTTTGTGGCAGCACAGTGACCCTGCTGAGATGCCGTCTGCTCTCTGAGCCCTGGAATCTCGACTGCAATTGCCTGTCAAAGTCAGGGATAGTTCAAGTCTTGCATTTATACTGACAATATATTTTACCCCCAAATCAGGACACAGTGCCTGACAGGTACAGCTATACCTGTGGGAACAATGAAACAGGATACTTAAATTCAAGACTGTCCTAGAAAATCTGAGACTTATCTCAGTCTGAAGGTACCTGATCTGCTGGATGCCTTTGGTATTGTGAAAGAAAAGTTAAATATGGACTCAGTTTGTCTTAAAATGAAAAGGCATGAGTCATTAAGATAAACTTAAATTACATCAAGTATTTTAATTTTGATCTCAGACTGCTGAAAAATTCTTTTATTATATTACCATATAATGTATATTATATAATTATATGTTATATAAATCTTTATATTTTAAAAATAATATTAAAACATGAAGCAAAACTTACTGTTGAGAAGCTGTATATATGCTAATACTAGTACCTTTTCCACTCTCTGTTAGTATTCGGGTCAGACTGAAGATAATGATAAAAATAACAGCTGCTATTAGCAATGCAGTGCATTCTATGCACTTGGCATGTTGTGTGTGTTAAGGCTTCTGCATGCACTGTTGCATCTAATTCCTGCAATAACCCATGATGCAAGCATTTTAACTTCATTTTATGAATGAGGAAATTTAAGCCCAAAATCACACAGCTAAAAAACCACAGAGCAGGATTTTAATCCAGTCTATCTAAATACAAAGAATCTGGCCATGGCCACAATGATACATGAGAAATTAGAGTTCTCTAGAATATAATTTAAATGAAACTGTCTTCCATTTGTTTTCTACCTGACAGATGATGTAACTATGGCAACCACCCCCAACCTCAATTCCCAGAAGGTTAGCCACAGCTTCACCCTTTCCACTCCCACATTAAGAACCATCAGAAAGCAAGTGAAGGAGAAGAAGAAGAGGGAGGGGGGAGGGAGAGGGAAAAAAGAAAGAAAGAAAAAAGAAAGGAAGGAAGGAAGGAAGGAAGGAAGGAAGGAAGGGAGGGAGGAAGGAAGAAAGAGGAAGGAAGGAAGAGGAAGAAAGAAAGAAAAAAAGAAAGAAAGAAAAGGGAAGAAAGAAAGAAAGAAAAAGAAAAGGAAAGAAAGTACATGAGAATGAAGGGAATAACCAGTGGATCTGCTTTATTTGATGGGAAAGTAATGTTTATTTCCCTTACTGCATTAAGAAATTATCTGAAACAAAATAGGATAAAAGAAATCAGTATGAGACTTAAGGCATATTCAACATGGTAGGACATTATTGTTTATGAAAGAGAAGTAAAGGATGAAAGAGATTTGGACCATGGACATTTTCGTTTTCAGTGATGAGGATTGTATTTTATTTAAATGTGGTCAAAATGTAAGAAATAGAAGCATTTTATATTCAATATACAGATATGCTATGGATTGACTCATGTATATATGGTACAGATTTTTATTTCACGAACAAGAAACTGTAACTATTGAAAAGGGTTAATCAATTTTGTTTTTTATTTTTGAGAGAATCTAGTTTACTGTGTTCATTAACCATACCCCCAAAATATACATAATTATTTTAGTAACAATATGTGCTTGCTTTTTGACAAAGGACAATTTTACTGATTAAAATCCAGGCTGCCATACTTAAATATGTAGCAGTTACCATGGAAACAATTTTACTTTGACTCAGAGCATATCTTGTTTTAGGGAGACTAGCCCGTTGTTATGGCAATGAGAACTTGAGCATTTTTCCCACAAGAAGCCTAGCAGAGGATAAATAATAGGGTCGCCAGTCATGAAGCGTATAGGAATGTGAGTGTGCTTACCTTAGGTATTATGGAGTCACAGCTGGTAAAGACACCAGATGCCATTCTAGTCTTGTTAGGAAATCTCCTGTCCCATGTGGCTCCCTTGTTTTATTTTTAACTGTAAAAAAAAATAATAATGCTTGAAATTTTCCTCATTGAAGGCAACAAATTCAAATCGTTGTTTCTATGACAACCGTGTATGATGTTTCATTAAAACTTTAATAGAAACTATAGTTGAGATACTAGAAAAATCATGATTTATCAGCTATTTCAAGACAGTATGGCAACGATGATGACAGCTATGAGAATCAAAGTGTACAGAATGTCTGCCATATGTCTGGCATGTTTCCAAGAGTTTTTGCTATACTAACACATTAAAATTCTCACAATACCTCTCCTTGAGTGGGACATTATTAATATCTCATTTTACAGAAAAGAAAACCGAAGCACCAAAAGGCCAATTAATTTATCCAAGGTGACAGAGTAAAGAAGTGTCAGATATATTAGTTTTAATTTTCTTATGATAATATTAAATTTAAAATACTTTAAATTACTTTAGTTATGTAAATAATTTTAATAAATTAAAAACTAAATTATATTTGTATAATATAAAGTTTTTCTAAGAGGGAGGATAAATTTCAGACAGGAATTAACAATATAAACTTGAATTTAACTGAATTTAGTTCTTTGTCAAGAATAACCGTATGATGTTGCTATATTTAATCTTAGAGTTAATTAATATTTAAGTAATCTGGGGTCGTAAATATGAAAGCCTTATTCAGACTGTAAGATTCCTTGAGTGATTATTCTGAATATATTCATAAGCCTGAAATATATATGCAAATATGAAAATGGCAACTAAAAGATTTACTGTGATAGAACTCTAATTAAAATTGCAAAATATTTTATTTCAGGGGCTTATGCCTTTTCTCATCAAAAATGTTCACCCTTTTTAAACCAAAGGCATTTTTCTTACTAGTTTATGTGTTGCAGATGAATCATGAATTCATCTCATTTTAGTCTCTTAGGCAGTGATTACATAAGTGTTTCAATAAGAAAAATATTCATTCCACTTTCTGTTATTGAAAAAACTTGTGTTATTGAAAAAAATTGTTTTATCTGCTACATTTTTCCAGTGTAGGTAGGTGAATTTTTGATAAATAAGTAGTTTTTTACAAAGATAATGGTTGACTTGATAAAGGTAATAGACACATAAAAAATCACTGCAATAAATATCTTCTAAATGCTGATATTAAAAGTACTCCCTTTTGAATAAGAAGTAGGACAAGAATGCTACTATTATCACCCCAATCACCATTGCACTGAGACCCAGCCAGACAACTGACACAAGCAAGAGTGGGTCACAGAGGGTTACCAGGTGTTCCTTTTATACTAACACTCAAAACATTTAATGCTTGATATTAAGATGTTCTTAAATAAAGAGCACTGCAAACAGTAATTCGATTAAATAGCAACTTGGGTTAGTAAAAGCCAGACTTCAGCTAATGGTTGTTACCGTGCCTGTGCTTCGGCTAACTTGCCAACGCACACATCACATGCACGTGCCGACACTCCCAACTCTTCCACAGCCAAAAATTCTACACCTTCGTTCTCCAGCTCGACTTACACCTGCATTATTAATTGTTCACACAATGCTTGTCCTCTATTTTCACGCTAGTTTTTAGTCTCAAACTCACAGATGCTCAGACCTGATTCACTGATAAAATGTATCCAGCTATGAACTTGATGCTTCAAATTGCAGAGGGCAACAGAGTTTGCTTCTAGGCATGCTCATTTCCTGATGACTGGAATCGTTAGGGAGTTGGTACTACTGTCTTGGACCTCAGGGAGAGGACCAAACTGGAGACACAAATGGGAAGCATCCACAAGTGTGTGTGTGTGTGTGTGTGTGTGTGTGTGTGTGTGTGTGTGTTAATGCTATCATGAGTACTTGTAGTATACAATGTTCTAAAGTAACTGCAATTTACTGATTATCAATTAGCACATGTATTGCTATATCTAGAAATCAGTTTAGGGAGAAAAATATAGTTTCCCCAAACTGATACAATTAGTAAGTGATGGGGCTGAATAAAAGTCTCCTCAAAAATCTGTGTTCATTTCCCTATAGCAAAATAGCTCTCAAAAAATCTTTAAAATAGTTTTAGAAGAGAATTCTTAACTATACTATGGAAAGAATGTTTTGCTTATCAAACTGATGAAGTTATTGTAGAAACTCTGTTTATTTTTCTTCATTTTCCCACAAGACAATCATAACATTCCATCGGCACTTTATCATTTTAATAGATCCTAAGACTTTTTCTCCCTTGCTTCATAATTTTCTTTATCTCTTAAACCATATCTCTTTACATACATCAAATTTACCCAGTTTTTTCAAATCCATTTTTGAAGGAAAAAGCAGCTTTATTTTAACCTTGAATTTATTTACTCTCTCCACATCTCACCCCCCAAAAAACTAAAGGTCTGTTTATAGAAGCTCCCTCCACTGAGTACATTAAGTCCAGCTATCAGGAAAAATTACAAAGCTTACCAAAAGGCAAAAAAAAATATACAATTTGAAGGGATAGAGTAAGCATCAGATAAGGCAGGGATGTTGGAATTATTGGACCAGGTAATTAAAATAACAGTGGTTAATATGCTAAAGATGCTAATGGGTAAAGTAGACAGCATGCAAGAAGATACATGTGATGTAGGGAGAGAGATGGAAATACTAAGAAGGAACCAGTAAGAAATGCTAGAGATCAAAAACACTGCAACAAAAATGTTAAATGCCTCCAATGGGCTCATTAGGACACAGGACATGGCTGAGGAGAGAATCTCTGAGCTCGAGGATATGTGAAAGGAATCCTCAAAACGAACAAAGAGAAAAATGACTCGGAAAAAAAGAAAAACACAGAATATCTGAGAACTATGGGACAAGTACAAAAGGTATATCATAAGCATAAAGGATCTTCCAAAAGAAGAGAGAAAGGAACTGAAGAAATGTTTGAAAAATAATGACAAAATTTCCCCAAAATAAAGTCAGGAACCAAACCACAGATCCAGGAAGCTCAGAGAATGCCAAACAGGACAAATATCAAAACGAAACAAAACAAAACTATACCTGGGCATGCCATTTTCAGACTACAGAGAATTAAAGCTAAAGAAAAATCCTGAAAGAAATCAGAGGGAAAACCACTTTACATAGAGAGGGGCAAAGATAATAATTACATCCAAGTTTGCCTTAGGAACCATGCAAGCAAGAAGGGAGTGGAGTGAAATATTTAAAGCACTGAGAAAAGCCCAGCAACCCAGAATTCTGCATCCAGTGTAATTAACCTTTAAAAGTGAAGGGAAAATAAAAATTGACAAACAAAAACTGAGAGAACTTGTCGCCAGTAGATCTGCCTTGCAAGAAATGTTAAAAGAGGTTCTTCAGAGAGAAGTAAAATGATATAGGTCAGAAACTAACAGCTACATAAAGAAAAGAAAAGCATCTGAGAAATAAAAGTGAAGGTAAAAGAAAAGCTTTTAGTTTTTCTTAATTGATCTAACAGATAATAGTTTGTTCAAAGTAGTAATAACAACAATATATTCAATTGTGTATGCTTATGTGAGTGGAAATCGGTGACTGCAATGATACCAGGGATGGGAGGGAAGAATCAGCATTATTTTGTCATTTTAAGGTCCTCAAACTTAGCATAGTGTTATTCATAGCAACACTTGATACAGTGTTATTTAAAAATGGACTTGGATTAGTTATAAATGTATACTGCATTCTAGGGCAACCACTAAAAGAGAACTATAAGTGATTAAGCTAAGAAAGAAGAGAAAATGTAGTCATATAAAATGCTCAAAAAGCAGAAAAAAAGGTAGACAAATGTAGAAACAAAGAATAAGGGCAACAAATAGAAAGCAGTAACAAATATGGTAGATGTAAATCCAACTATAACAATAATCACTTTGAATGTCAGTGGTCTAAATGCACCAATTAAAAGACAGAGATTAGGGGCTTCCCTGGTGGCGCAGTGGTTGAGAGTCCACCTGCCAATGCAGGGGACACGGGTTCGTGCCCTGGTCCGGGAAGATCCCACATGCCGCGGAGCGGCTGGGCCCGTGAGCCATGGCCGCCGAGCCTGTGCGTCCGGAGCCTGTGCTCTGCGACGGGAGAGGCCACAACAGTGAGAGGCCCGCATACCGCAAAAAAAAAAAAAAAAAAAGACAGAGATTATCAGAGTCAAAACGTGAGACCCAACTTTAAGTTGCTGCAAGAAACCAATTTATATGTAAAGACACATAGAGACTAAAAGTAAATGGCTGGAGGAAAATATACCATGATAATATTAATCGACAGAAAACTGAAGAGGCTTCAAAGCACGGAAAGTTGTCAGGGATAAAGAGTGGCATGAGGTAGTGATAAAGGGGTCAGTTCTCCAACAGGACATAAAAATCCTTAATATATATGTGCCTCACAACAGAGCATCAAAATACATGAAGCAAAAACTGATAGAAATGCAGGCTGAAATAGATGAATCCACTATATAGTTGAAGAATTTCTAACACCCCTCTCTCAGCAATGGACAGATTCAGCAGGAAGAAACTCAGTGAGGACACAGCTGACCTCAACAGTACCATCCGTCAACTGGACATTAATGGACCACTTCATTCCAGGACAGCAGAATACACGTTTTTCCCAAGTTCACGTGGCAGATTCAACAAGACAGAATTAACAGATGTAAAAGTACAGAAATCATAGAGAGAGTTCTAAAGGGGCACACATATGAGTCAGTCACTTGGCTGAGAAAGGAACGTAAACCAGTATATGTAGCTTAGGGCGACTCTTCTTTTAAAGGTGAGACTACACTAGGTAGAGAAGGATCTCCACGTGCAAAGGTACGAAGGCATGACCCAGCATGGAGCGTCTGGGAAGTCAGTCCTTACTCGGGGCTGTGAAGCAAAGCTAAGAAACAATAAGGAAAACAGTCAGGGTTTAGTTTAAGAAGTAAAGTGTGTACTTGTTGGGTAGTGAGAAAAGCCAGAATTAAGTAGGAATGTGTAACTTTAGACTGACCTGTCTTTTTAGCAGCTTTCCCGCAAAGGAAACAAGAAAGAGGATGGATAGATAAACATGTTGGTCAATAATTGTGTGTGTGTGTGTGTGTGTGTGTGTGGCTTGTTTATTTAAGATGGGAAAACTTTAAATGTCTTTTTGTCAAAAACCAACAATTGATGAACAAAGCTTCTACCATTGGGAGAGAATGAGATTCAGGTTATGGTAAGAGAGACATCTGCTTCTCTTGGAAACAGGAATTGTAGGGATGCAGAGGTTTGACATAGGAGGTAAATATTTCTATGTAGGCAAAAGAGAGAGTCACACAGATATTAGATTATCTGATATTAGAGTCAGATATTAGATTACCTCTTCTAATAGCATAATGCAATAAAAAGCAGCACATATACATCTTCATGCAACTCACAGCCTGAAGTTTTTAATTCGCTCCTATTAGATGATTCACACTTTACCATCAAATATTATGATTTATCAAAAATGGAAAAATACTTGATTTTATATAAGAAATACTTTAGTTTCTAAGAGTCTAGCCAGCAGTAGGGGGCAGGGAACATTCTGTCTTAATCTTATTAATGAGCTTTTGAAAGAGAATCTTGGGGTGTGATGCTCAGACCCTCCCTCTTTCCTTTCCACACAGACCAGCTGGCGTTCAGCTAGGGCTACTAAGTGGGCAGGTCTTTCTAGTTCTGGAGTTAAACGAATAAACCTACACTCATGAATTTCAGCTTCATCAGAAATAGAGATATTTTGGCTTGCATCTGCCAATTCTCTAGCCTATTTCTTTTTCTTTTTCTTTTTTTTTTAACATGGAGTATAATTGCTTTACATTGTTGTGTTGGTTTCTGCTGTATAGCGAAGTGAATCAGCTATACATATACCTACATCCCCATATCTCCTCCCTCTTGTGTCTCCCTCCCTCCCACCCTCCCTATCCCACCCCTCTAGGTGGTCACAAAGCACCAAGCTGACCTCCCAGTGCTATGCGGCTGCTTCCCACTAGCTATCTGTTTTACGTTTGGTAGTGTATATGTGTCCATGCCACTCTCTCACTTCGTCCCATCTTCCCCTTCCCCTTCCCCGTGTCAAGTCCTTTCTCTACATCTGCGGTTCTTACTTGGTTCAGAACTCCAGTGGGGAAGCTGGTATTATTTAGTGACCTCTTTCAGAGTCTACCACACACAAACTTCAGCTAAGCAATTAGAAAGTGGCTTAGTTTTGGTAGGTTCATAGAAAAAAATATATTTCTTTTTTAGGATCTGTGGCAAAGTCTTTGTCAGGTCTATCCCTGGCTTGCTATTTGACCTTAAAAAACCACTCACCCTTTGCATGACTCAGTTTCCTCACATCTAAGATGAAAATAATCCCTGCCCTCCATACTTTGCATAAATACAGAGATATTAAAATGCGATTGGGGTCATGCCTCCTCCGGTCAGTAAACCACCCACTGCTCCCTAAAGGTCACCGTTAACCAGAATGCCAACACCAGAACTTACTTTGACCTGTTTTAGACGTTAAAAAACGGAATCGTAGGCAAGGAAAAAGAGAGAGAGAATTGTAAAACAACAACGACAAAAACCCTAAAATGTTCACGATGTGTGAATCTGAAAAAGCACAAACATGACATTATTGGTCTCGCTGTGACCAGTGCATGTGTTCCATCCCAGCTGGTGTTACATTAGGTAAGACCAGTCCCCTCATCATATTTGTCCTGATCATGGCAACAGCCTCCTGAAAGGTCCCCTTGCCCGTCTGGGACTATTTCCTTCCCCTAATGGTTCGCATATTCAATGCAGAAGAGAGATCATCCTTAAGGGAGAGGGTTTATCCTCACGAGTGGAGGCTGAGACACAATTTGTGTTCAGGTAGTTTATTGGGGAGCACGAGTGAGGGCAGGAGGGTCAGACCCGTGCAGAATTATTAAGGGGGGATGCTGACCCAACACAGCTGGATCCGCCCGGGACCCACCGTGGAACCTGCCGGCGCCCTCGGCATCCAGCCCTCAGGGTGGGTAGGAAGCGGACTCACTCCATGCCTTCCTCTTCCTGAGAGCTGCTCTTATCTGCGCTGGTGCCTCCAAGAGGGCGGAGGCAGGGGACACGTGAGCTTGGAGCTGAGACACCTGCGAGGTGACTTGAAGACACCACCTCCTGGGACTGGAGCTGGGAGCAAAGCGAGGGAGACGCCGAGAGACCAAGAGAACCTCATTTGGGCCGAGGGAATCTGGATGCTCTTTTGTTTTCGTTTTTACTTTATTTTATTGAAGTATAGTTGAAAGACAAATACCATATGATATCACTCATGTGGAATCTAAAATATGACACAAATGAACTTATCTACGAAACAGAAACAGACTCACAGACATAGAGAACAGACTGGTGGCTGCCAAGTGGGAGGGGAGTGGGGGAGGGAAGTACTGAGAGTTCGGGGTTAGCAGATGCAAACTACTGCATATAGGATGGATAACCATCAAGGTCCTACTGTACAGACAGGGAGCTACATTCAATATCCTGTGATAAACCATCAGGGAAACGAATATGAAAAATAATATATATATATGCATAACTGAATCACTTTTCTGTACAGCAGAAATTAACACAACATTGGATGCTATTTCTTATTTCATGGATCTCATGAAACAGATTTATTTCAGCATATAAACTAGGGAATTTTTTATAAGAAAAAGTATACTATTTTAACTCATAAAATATGAAAACTCAACAACAGATCATTTGGCAATAGATACAAACACTGAATCATTATGTTGTACACCTGTACATTATATTATATACTATAAAGTTATATGTCAATTATACCTCAATTAAAAAAAACACTATTTGAAATAAAATTGCTTTCCATTAAACAAACAAACGAATAAATAAAATTTTTAAAAAACTGACAGTATGTTTGTAAAAACTTAAGTTAAAAGTGAGCACAGGGATTGTGAGGGGAAGATGGCGGAAAAGTAGGCGGCGGCGATCACCTTCCTCCCCACAGATACACCAGAAATACATCTACACGTGGAACAACTCCTACAGAACACCTACTGAACGCTGGCAGAAGACCTCAGACCTCCCAAAAGGCAAGAAACCCCCCACGTACCTGGGTAGGGCAAAAGAAAAAAGAAAAAACAGAGAGAAAAGAATCGGGATGGGACCTGCCTCTCTGGGAGGGAGCTGTGAAGGAGGAAATGTTTCCACACACTAGGAGCCCCTTTGCGGGCGGAGACTGTGGGTGGCGGAGGGGGGAGCTTCGAAGCCGCCGAGGAGAGCGCAGCCACCAGGGTGCGGAGGGCAAAGCGGAGAGATTCCCGCACAGAGGATCGGTGCTGACCGGCACTCACCAGCCCGAGAGGCTTGTCTGCTCACCCGCCGGGGCGGGCGGGGCTGCGAGCTGAGGCTCGGGCTTCGGTTGGATCCCAGGGAGAGGACTGGGGTTAGCGGCGTGAACAGAGCCTGCAGGGGGCTAGTGCGCCACGGCTGGCCGGGAGGGAGTCCGGGGAAAAGTCTGGAGCTGCTGAAGAGGCAAGAGACTTTTTCTTACCTCTTTGTTTCCTGGTGCGCGAGGAGAGGGGATTCAGAGCGCTGCTTAAAGGAGCTCCAGAGACGGGTGCGAGCTGCAGCTAAAAGCACGGACCCCAGAGACGGGCATGAGACGCTAAGGCTGCTGCTGCCGCCACCAAGGGGCCTGTGTGCGAGCACAGGTCACTGTCCACACACCCCTCCCGGGAGCCTGTGCAGCCCGCCACTGCCAGGGTCCCGGGATCCAGGGACAACTCCTCCGAGAGAACGCACGGCGGGCCTCAGGCTGCTGCAACGTCACGCTGCGTCTGCCGCCGCAGGCCCGCCCCGCACTCCGTGCCCCTCCCTCCCCCCCCCCCCCCCCCCCCGCCCCCGGCCTGAGTGAGCCAGAGCCACTGAATCAGCGGCTCCTTTAACCCCGTCCTGTCTGAGCGAAGAACAGACGCTCTCAGGCGACCTACACGCAGAGGCGGGCATGAGACGCTAAGGCTGCTGCTGCAGCCTTATTTTAGGGGTCCCAGAAGAAGAAGAGAAAAAGAAAGGGACTGAGAAAATATTTGAAGAGATTATAGTTGAAAACTTGCCTAATATGGGAAAGGAAATAGTTTATCAAGTTCAGGAAGCACAGAGAGTCCCATACAGGATAAATCCAAGGTGAAACAGGCCAAGACACATATTAATCGAACTATCAACACTTAAATGCAAAGAAAAAATATTAAAAGCAGCAAGGGAAAAACAACAAATAACACACAAGGGAGTCCCCATAAGGTTTACAGCTGATCTTTCAGCAGAAACTCTGCAAGCCAGAAGGGAGTGGCAGGACATATTTAAAGTGATAAAGGAGAAAAACCTGCAACCAAGATTACTCTACCCAGCAAGGATCTCATTCAGATTTGATGGAGAAATTAAAACCTTTACAGACAAGCAAAAGCTAAGAGAGTTCAGCAGGACCAAACCAGCTTTACAATAAATGCTAAAGGATCTTCTCTAGGCAAGAAACACAAGAGAAGGAAAAGACCTACAATAACAAACCCAAAACAATTAAGAAAATGGGAATAGGAACATACATTTCGATAATTACCTTAAATGTAAATGGATTAAATGCTCCAACGAAAAGATGTAGACTGGCTGAATGGATAGATAAACAAGACCCATATATATTCTGTCTACAAGAGACCTACTTCAGACCTACAGACACATATGGACTGAAAGTGAGGGGATGGAAAAAGATATTCCATACAAATGGAAACTAAAAGAAAGCTGGAGTAGCAATTCTCATATCAGACAAAATAGACTTTAAAATAAAGACTATTAGAAGAGACAAAGGACACTACATAATGATCAAGGGATCGATCCAAGAAGAAGATATAACAATTGTAAATATTTATGCACCCAACATAGGAGCACCTCAATACATAAGGCAAATACTAACAGCCATAAAAGGGGAAATGGACAGTAACACATTCATAGTAGGGGACTTTAACACCCCACTTTCACCAATGGAAATATCATCCAAAATGAAAATAAATAAGGGAACACAAGCTTTAAATGATACATTAAACAAGATGGGCTTAATTGATATTTATAGGACATTCCATCGAAAAACAACAGAATACACATTTTTCTCAAGTGCTCATGGAAAATTCTCCAGGATAGACCATATCTTGGGTCACAAATCAAGCCTTGGTAAATTTAAGAACATTGAAATTGTGTCAAGTATCTTTTCCGACCACAATGTTATGAGACGAGATATCAATTACAGGAAAAGATCTGTAAAAAATACAAACACATGGAGGCTAAACAATACACTACTTAATAACGAAGTGATCACTGAAGAAATCAAAGAGGAAATCAAAAAATACCTATAAACAAATGACAATGGAGACACGATGACCAAAAACATATGGGATGCAACAAAAGCAGTTCTAAGAAGGAATTTATAGCAATACAATCCTACCTTAAGAAACAGGAAACATCTCGAATAAACAACCTAACTTTGCAGCTAAAGCAATTAGAGAAAGAAGAACAAAAAAACCCCAAAGTTAGCAGAAGGAAAGAAATCATAAAGATCACATCAGAAATAAATGGAAAAGAAATGAAGGAAACAATAGCAAAGATCAATAAAACTAAAAGATGATTCTTTGAGAAGATAAACAAAATTGATAAACCATTAGCCAGACTCATCAAGAAAAAAAGGGAGAAGACTCAAATCAATAGAATTAGTAATGAAAAAGGAGAAGTAAAAACTGACACTGCAGAAATACAAAAGATCATGAGAGATTACTACAGGCAATTCTATGCCAATAAAATGGACAACCTGGAAGAAATGGACAACATCTTAGAAATGCACAACCTGCCAAGACTGAATCAAGAAGAAATAGAAAATATGAACAGACCAATCACAAGCACTGAAATTGAAACTGTGATTAAAAATCTTCCAACAAACAAAAGCCCAGGACCAGATGGCTTCACAGGCGAATTCTATCAAACATTTAGAGAAGAGCTAACACCTATCCTTCTCAAACTCTTCCAAAATATAGCAGAGGGAGGAACACTCCCAAACTCATTCTTTAAGGCCACCATCACCCTGATACCAAAACCAGACAAAGATGTCACAAAGAAAGAAAACTACAGGCCAATATCACTGATGAACATAGATGCAAACATCCTCAACAAAATATTAGCAAGTAGAATCCAACAGCACATTAAGAGGCTCATACACCATGATCAGGTGAGGTTTCTTTCAGGAATGCAAGGGTTCTTCAATATACACAAATCAATCAATGTGATACACCATATTAACAAATTGAAGGAGAAAAACCATATGGTCATCTCAATAGATGCAGAGAAAGCTTTCGACAAAATTCAATACCCATTTATGATAAAAACCCGCCAGAAAGTAGGCATAGAGGGAACTTTCCTCAACATAATAAAGGCCATATATGACAAACCCACAGCCAACATCGTCCTCAATGGTGAAAAACTGAAAGCATTTCCACTAAGATCAGGAACAAGACAAGGTTGCCCACTCTTACCACTCTTATTCAACATAGGTTTGGAAGTTTTAGCCACAGCAATCAGAGAAGAAAAGGAAATAAAAAGTATCCAAATTGGAAAAGAAGTAAAGCAGTCACTGTTTGCAGAGGACATGATACTATACATAGAGAATCCTAAAGATGCTACCAGAAATCTACTAGATCTAATCAATGAATTTGGTAAAGTAGCAGGATACAAAATTAATGCACAGAAATCTCTGGCATTCCTATACACTAATGATGAAATATCTGAAAGTGAAACCAAGAAAACACTCCCATTTACCATTGCAACAAAAAGAATTAAACATCTAGGAATAAACCTACCTAAGGAGACAAAAGACCTGCATGCAGAAAACTATAAGATACTGATGAAAGAAATTAAAGATGATACAAATAGATGGAGAGATATACCATGTTCTTGGATTGGAAGAATCAACATTGTGAAAATGACTCTACTACTCAAAGCAATCTACAGATTCAATGCAATCCCTATCAAACTACCACTGGCATTTTTCACAGAACTAGAACAAAAATTTAACAATTTGTATGGAAACACAAAAGCCCCTGAATAGCCAAAGCAATCTTGAGAACGAAAAACGGAGTTGGAGGAATCAGGCTCCCTGACTTCAGGCTATGCTACAAGCTACAGTAATCAAGACAGTATGGTACTGGCACAAAAACAGAAATGTAGATCAATGGAACAGGATAGAAAGCCCAGAGATAAACCCACGCACATATGGTCACCTTATCTTTGATAAAGGAGGCAGGCATGTACAGTGGAGAAAGGACAGCCTCTTCAGTAAGTGGTGCTGGGAAAACTGGACAGCTACATGGAAAAGTATGAGATTAGAACACTCCCTAACACAATACACAAAAATAAACTCAAAATGGATTAAAGACCTAAATGTAAGGCCAGAAACTATCAAACTCTTAGAGGAAAACTTAGAGGCAGAACACTCCATGACATAAATCAGAGCAAGATCCTTTTTGACCCACCTCCTAGAGAAATGGAAATAAAAACAAAAATAAACAAATGGGACCTAATGAAACTTCAAAGCTTTTGCACAACAAAGGAAACCATAAACAAGACCAAAAGACAACCCTCAGAATAGGAGAAAGTATTTGCAAATGAAGCAACTGACAAAGGATTAATCTCCAAAGTTTACAAGCAGCTCATGCAGCTCAATATTAAAAAAACAAACAACCCAATCCAAAAATGGGCAGAAGACCTAAATAGACATTTCTGCAAAGAAGATATACAGATTGCCAACAAACACATGAAAGAATGCACAAAATCATTAATCATTAGAGAAATGCAAATCAAAACTACAATGAGATTATCATCTCACACCAGTCAGAATGGCCATCATCAAAAAATCTAGAAACAATAAATGCTGGAGAGGGTGTGGAGAAAAGGGAACACTCTTGCACTGCTGGTGGGAATGTGAATTGGTTCAGCCACTATGAAGAACAGTATGGAGGTTCCTTAAAAAACTACAAATAGAACTACCATATGACCCAGCAATCCCACTACTGGGCATATACCCTGAGAAAACCATAATTCAAAAAGAGTCATGTACAACAATGGTCATTGCAGCTCTATTTATAATAGCCAGGAGATGGAAACAACCTAAGTGTCCATCATCGGATGAATGGATAAAGAAGATGTGTCATATATATACAATGGAATATTACTCAGCCATTAAAAGAAACAAAATTGAGTTATTTGTAGTGAGGTGGATGGACATAGAGTCTGTCATACAGAGTAAAGTAAATCAGAAAGAGAAAGACAAATACCGTATGCTAACACTTGTATATGGAATCTAAGGAAAAAAAATGTCATGAAGAGCCTAGGGGTAAGACAGGAATAAAGACACAGACCTACTAGAGAATGGACTTGAGGATATGGGGAGGGGGAAAGGTAAGCTGTGACAAAGTGAGAGAGTAGCATGGACATATATACACTACCAAACGTAAAATAGATAGCTAGTAGGAAGCAGCCGCATAGCCCAGTGAGATCAGCTCCGTGCTTTGTGACCACCTAGAGGGGTGGGATAGGGAGGGTGGGAGGGAGGGAGATGCAAGAGGGAAGAGATATGGAACATATGTATATGTATAACTGATTCACTTTGTTATAAAGCAGAACCTAACACACCATTGTAAAGCAATTATACTCTTATAAAGATGTAAAAAAAATGATAAAAATAAAATGGTAAAATGTTTGCTCTTGATGGAAAAAAAAACTGAGCATAAATGGATGTTTCAGTTAATATAGTTATTTATTTTTGTCAAATCAATACCACTTGTCTTATTCATTTTTGTTATCTGTGGGTTTTGTAGGCAAGAAAAAATAGAATTTTTTTAAATGAAAATATGGGAGAAAATCTTACAGTTGAGAAAACTACCAATTTTCCCACTAAGTAAACCACTGTTATTTGGTTTGAGCAGCTTCGATTACACTGTATTCTTCCAGTACATTGTCAGAGACTCACTAATCCAGTCTACTTTGCTGCCAGATTGATTTTTCTGAAACTCCAGTCTGATCAAGTCACTGTCCTCCTTAAAATCATTGGTCCTGGCATCCTGCCTCGTGCAGTTCCCGAGTGCCCTCCCCCACTTTGCTTTGTATGCATCAATCACTTCCTGGAAAAGCCCACCACCCCACCTGACCAAATATCCCCTCAAGCACAGCACAAGTCCCCCTCCCAGGCCCCCTCCGAATCCTTTGAGGTGGGTGTTCCCTTATGTTTTTTTCGTGCATCCTTTGCAAACGCATTCTTTGCCTGTGCCTCTGGATAGCCTCCCTGAATATCGCCTGAATTCTAACCCTGTCCCCAAATACACAGGCACCCCTCAGCTGGAAGTTACTCCCATTCAGGCGGCAGCTGGATCTCTCTCTGTTCACCGACCCTGAGAAATTATATGAAATATCAATCTTTCAACTTCTATCCTAAAACACCATCTTCCTTTAATTATCTTTCCACTAAAAGTGATTAGGTGTGTGGTACCGTTTCCTTAAACTACGTCACCCACTGTAATAATAGCTTGATTTTGAATTGAGAAGCTTGTTTTGACCATGGATTCTTAAAAGAAACTACAAAAGAGTGAAATCTTAAATTAGCAAACTGAGAGTCTACTGTGGCAGATGGTGTGGAGGGATCCAAGTGTACGATCACTCACTTTGTGACAAGAGGTAGCCTAAAAGTGTTTTGGTATATAAGCTTCTTGAGACCTTTTTTTATTCACCCACTGCAAGCTTTTCCTTAGCGATCTCTTTGTAAAGCACCACCTTTAAATATGCATTGAGAGAGCTGGTGGGAGAGAGAAGGAAGGAGAATGAGAGATAGAAAAATGGAAGAACAGAAATAGTTCCTAGGCTTTCTGAGACACAAAAGAAAACTTGAGTGTAGGGTCAGCAGGAGTGGCACATGAGAAAAGCAGAAGTGTTGGCTTTCCTGAAGGGGACATCCTGACAACCAATACAAAAACTAACACATGTAGTTAGAAAGTAAAGTAGTAAGCTAAAATGACTTGATGTCTGAAAATAGGCATTTCTATTTGATCTGATCAATGACAAGTGCCCAATAGTCAAGTGCTATGATACCTTGAATCAGTACAGCAGCTGTACACCTTAGGCTCTAGTAAAAATAGACTAGTAAAGGTAAAAACCTTGAACATAAAGAATACATTTAAAACAGCTGACCATAAACAAAAAAAGACAACACGCAGATTGGGAGAAAATATTTGCAAACAATGTGACCAACAAAGGTTCAATCTATAAAATATACAAACTGCTCATACAACTCAGTATCAAAAAACAAACAAACAAACAACCCAATCAAAAATGGGCAGAAGATCTAAACAGATATTTTTCCAAAGAAGACATACAGATGGCCAACAGGCACATGAAAAGATGCTCAACATGACTAATTATTAGAGAAATGCAAATTAAAATGCCATGAGATATCACCTCACACTGGTCAGAATGGCCATCATCAAAAAATCTACAAATAATAAATGCTGGAGAGGGTGTGGAGAAAAGGGAACCCTCCTACACTTTTGGTAGGAATGTAAATTGATATAGCCACTATGGAGAACAGTATGGAGGTTCCTTAAAAAACTAAAAATAGAGCTACCACATTATCCAACAATCCCACTCCTTGGCATATATCTGGAGAAAATCATAATTTGAAAAGAGACATGCACCCTAATGTTCATAGCAGCACTATTCACAATAGCCAAGACATGGAAGGAACCTAAATGTCCATGGACAGATGAATGGATAAAGAAGATGTGGCACGTATATACAATGGAATATTACTCAGCCATAAAAAGGAATGAAATAATGTCATTTGCAGCAACATGTGTGGACCTAGAGATTATCGTACTAAGTGAAGTAAATCAGAAAGAGAAAAATATCATATGATTCCACTTATATATGGAAACTAAAAAAATCATCAAATGAACTTATTTGCAAAACAGAAACAAACTCACAGACATAGAAAACAAACTTACAGTTACCAAAGGGGAGGGGGTGGAGGAATGAATTAGGAGTTTGAGATTAACACATACACACTACTATATATAAAATAGATAAACAACAAGGACCTACTGTATAGCACAGGGAACTCTACTCAAGATCTTGTAATAACCTATCATGGAAGATAATGTAAAAAAGAATATATATAATATACACACATTTATATATAACTGAATCACTTTGCTGTATACCAGAAACTAACACAACATTGTAAGTCAATTATATTTCAATAAAAATTTTAAAAAGACAAAGCTGAGTAATCCAGTCATGAGTTCACAGAAGCTGAATGAAGTCATAGAAAAGAGAAGTGTATGAAAAAATCACGCAGGTAAAGTTACAGGATATATGATTGGAGAGTAGAGACTTTGATAGTCAAGAGGCAAAAAAATGGATTTGGGAAATCCTAACAAGGATGGTGCTAAAACTACATGAATCAAGCAGAGGGAGAGGACCAAGATGGAGACTCTGAGATTCCTATTTTTTTGATGCTGAATTTCAGAATTTCCCTCATGAGTTGATGTGAGCACAGAGAAAGAGGATGCCCCATACTGAAGGTAAGCTACACTAAGGGGGCATGAGAACCAAGAAACACATTTAGTTCATAGCTTCAACCTCTGTAGGAGTGATGTACCTATTTACTTTTCCAGGAAGAGCCATTATTTTCACTAGGGGAAAAGGTATGTTTTTAAAATATATATTCTAACCATAAGTTAGCATCCAAACCTAGCCAAACTCAGGAAGTGTTTCAAATGGAAAAATTTTACATGGCAGGCAAACACCAGGCAGTGAACGTTCCGTGCTTTCCCTGCTAGTTATGTATCTCCCGACCACTGCAGAATGCTCCGTCACTCCTGACATGTTGACGCAACTTATGTCCAGCTGGTTCGATGAGGATGCTTGATTTAACAGAAAATGAGTTCTCTTTCTCCCTGCCTGCGACATCCAGGACTGTTTGAAGAGGGAGCTCCAACAGTGTCAGATGCACCTCAATTCTCTCTTGTGTCTGTGGGATTTTAGCATATGGCATAGCATTTGGATCCTGGCCTCTGCAACGCGGAGGATGGTAGACGGGCTGAAACCTACAGTGTTTTTAAATGTCAGGTTTGAAATATTCTTTTTCCAAAAACTCCTAAGGGAGTCATTACCTTGACGGATCCTATGTGACTATCTGACTGCATTCTGCAGATAACTTTGCTTGTCAACCTCAATCTATGAAATATTGAATGGGGAGTGTAGGAGGGGTGTTAAAATGGAAAACTATGCAGTCCATCTTCCCCAAGCTGCATCCTCCATCCCAGAGCTCAGAAAGCCCCTGGCATGGCTCACTGGGAGGCCGGCCTGGGTAGCTGCACTGCCAGTTTGTTGGGTTTACTTCTGAGTAGTCTGGGGCTAATAACACCAAGAAAAACCAATAACGGTAAACATTTGAACGTCATTCATCTCTCTGATTGTCTGACCCTGGGTTCAGTTCAGAACCGTCATAGACCTGATGGATTGTTTTCTGCCTACATTTTCTCCCTTCTTCTTGCCAATGATCTTAGGCAAAGCCAATCCAGGGTTACTGAGAATAACACACCCTCAACAAAACGCAGACCACTCCTTCCCCGCTGTCCTGAGTGTCTGCTGCAAGAATAACACTGGCTTACAAATATTTCTCATGCTCTGTAGCTGACAAGCTAAAGGGTCTTGTAAATAACTGGCCTAGATCCCCTGCCTGTAGAACATGAGGAACTTTGCCCAGTGCCTCTCTGCAGGCACCTGAATACTAAGCTTTTCTCTCTAAAAGCTTTTATGGATTAGTCACCATAGAACACTCAGCTTAATTCTTTTTTTTTCCCCTAAATATCCCTACAAGTTTATCCTTCACAAGACATCATCTCCAGTATTTACAGGTGCCCCTTTGTTTGCTAGATCAATGCCAGGCTTTTGTGTAGAACAGTCAGTAAGCAAAGCACAGGCAAAGTTTGCTCCTGCAAGCCTGTCTCAAAGCTCTGCATGAAAGCAACCACTAAGGAAGAGCTGGGAAGGTTGCAAGGTTTCACCACGATGCCATCACACGGGGGGACTCCTCAGTTGTGCCTCACAATTGCAAAAGGAAAGGCCTGTCCTCTCCTTCCCTAGCTATGACATTTATAAATGCCTAAACATGCCGAGATGAACTTTGTTTTATGAATTTGATTTTCAAATGTCTCCACTCAGAGCTGGCTTTAAAAACGGAGCATAAACCATCAGCATGCCACTCCCAGCATCGTGAGGCTCAGGCACTCATAAAAAGGTTCAAATCGTAAAATAAGGAACTGGATTTGAGCTTATATATTTATTTATTTATTTATTTATTTATTTATTTTTGGCTGCGTTGGGTCTTCATTGCTGAGCGCAGGTTTTCTCTAGTTGCGGCGAGCAGGGCTACTCTTTGTTGCCGTGTGTGGGCTTCTCACTGCAGTGGCTTCTCTTGTTGTGGAGTATGGGCTCTAGGCACACGGGCTTCAGTAGTTGTGGTGCAAGGGCTCAGTAGTTGTGGCTTGCGGGCTCAGTAGTTGTGGCTTGCGGGCTCAGTAGTTGTGGCGCACGGGCTTAGTTGCTCCGCAGCATGATGGATCTTCCAAGACCAGGGCTGGAACCCATGTCCCCTGCATTGGCAGGAGGATTCTTAACCACTGAGCCACCAGGAAAGCTCCTGGATTTGAGTTTTTGAAAAAGGTAACATTGAGGAGAACCTATGAAAGCTTCACTTATAGGACAGGAGTCAGAGGTGCCTTGTATGGGTCAGCGATGCTGCTGTCCCTTTAAAGCAAAGCAGTGGCCTCCCAGGTCTTGTTTTTTTTTATCTTTTCTTCCAAATAATGATGATTGACTTGTGCTGAGCCAGCTATGCTCTTTTGCTCACTGAACCTCCAAACCAGTGCAGAAGCCCCATTTTATCTCGATGCCGCTGGCTCTGTGTGTATATTCCGGATAAGCTTGGGCAGCTTGGCTACTGCACAAGGCCATTCAGCTGACGGAATGAGAGGAGACTGAAATCCAGTTTATGCTCTCTATAAGGAATCACCTCTCCTACATCATAATCTGGTGCCGCATAGGGTAGCAGCTGCCCCAGATCCAAAGCAAGTTTTGAAAACCTAAATGGCAACGGGTCCAGGCAGCATAACGGAAACAAAACTTTGCACGAAGAGCATTGAAAGGAAGCAGCCCTCCTCCGCTCCAGCCCGTTAGTCCAGGTGGGGCGTATGCATCTGTGTTGAGACAGAGCTTCTGATCTGTTTTAAGAAAAATTAAAAATTGTGGCTTACATATTTTAAAATGTGGTCCCAAAGAGACACATCTAAAAGTGAGAGCTCACCTGTGGACCACAGATTGGCAAACCGAGCTAGAGTTTAGAGTACCGTCGGGTGCACAGTTTCAAAGAGCAAAACAATAAATCTCATCTAGGGATGGGAGTCAGAGCCTCACTTGCCTCCGCCGTCACTGTGCTCTAAACAGCTCTGAACGCTACATATTTTATGGCATTCAAATCAATCTTAAAAATAGGAAAAGCGTTTAAGGCTTTTTGGCTTGTCTCTTCTGAGTCTTAGAGGATAAAAACAAATTAAATGTGTCTCTTTCCATCGACCACACTCTACACATTTGCAGGGAAGCTGTAGTCATTTTGATGAAATGCCAGAACTAACTCACTTCCCTGTAATCTCTAACTGGCTCAGAGAGCGGCATCTTTACCTTGAGCTGTATGACTCCTAAACCTGGCGTGTTTGAAAGAGAGAGATGGATATAATATTTTGATATAAGATTTATTTTTTAATTTTGAAAAGTGTCATTTTTCAAGGAGCCTTGAATTTCATTAACAGGATGGAAAACATCCATAAACCTGTAATTTTACAGGGTTCACTAACTCAAAATGGTCTCCTATCAAATGCCTTGCAAAGAATTATTTATTTATTTATTTATTTATTTTTAACATCTTTATTGGGGTATAATTGCTTTACAATGTTGTGTAGAATTATTTATTAAAGAAGTTATATTTTTCTCTAGAGCAGAGAAAGAAGAGTTCCTGAAGCAGCAAACAAAGATATATAGGAGAAAAAATAAGAATATTTGAATTTTATACTCTTGAGCACTTAATTTTCTCAAAAAAAATGATTAATATAACAACGAAATTATAAAACTGTTGAGTTGCTATAGTAGAACGGAGCATAATATGTGAATTCAAAAGGTAACTGGGTTAGACATGAGAAAATGTATCTGTCTCTCCAAGATCAGGCAGACAATAAAATTAAAGCATAATGGGTCCCTACCTTCATTTTAATATATCTTTTACATTTTAAATTACATTTAAAGTATTATAAAATACTAAATCTCTAAAAACTATATAAGTTTAAATTCTTAGAAAATACTAAGTCTCTACAAACTATTCCTGTCATTTTGATGGTGCATATGCATGTACAAAGCCAATGATTAGTATAAACTCAAATTAGAAGCAGTGCTTGATCTGTTTGACTTCCTACATGATTGTCATGTTTAGACGGCAATCTCTGACCCCGTAGTCTGCATGAGTAGACATGATGTTAGCAAATTGACTGCTTGCACTCAGCAGTGACTCAGTGCTTAGGGTGGGAGCAGATGCTGGCATGAGAACTGGTTCTGGCAAATTTCCCTCCCTCCCTTCCTTCTTTCCTTCTTCCTTCCTTCCTTCACTTCTCCCCTCCTTTTCCCCAAGACATATATTCCTAGAAGTTGGTTTCTGCTTTATCCAAGCTCTGCAAAGGAAAGCCTGTTGACCTCTGCACGGTGAACAAGCTACCTTGCCCATCACAGACAGAGCAGAACTGGCACAATTGTGTACACTCGTGTAAGCAAGGGTGAACAACCAGAAAACAACCGCCCTTGTATTCTAATTAGTAGATGACAATTTAGCAAGTGGCCTTCCCATTGCAGACCTAGTAGACTCCATGGTTAATATCAGCACAAGCTAATTTCTGCTCCTCTCTAGCACTCGGTAGCTTACATTACTCAATATTTTATGTGCATTTAGTAAATTTCAGGTCATTTTGTCCATTTCAGAATGGCTATTTTCCCAAAAGCCCATAGGAGGGAAGAGCAAATATAGTACAATCTTAAAGTTCTCATATTCACAAGATTTCTAAATAAATATTTGTGTATTTCTTAATTTAATAGTCATGGCAGTAGGGGAGAGAGTAATTATGAAAATGACATTTTCACAGACTCACTTTCATTGTAGTAAACTATGAATAAAATCCTATTACTGTTTCTCATTTTGGAATATGAAGCTTAATGTGCAGCTAGGGTGAAATAGGAGTGTTTTGCTAATAGACAATAAAAAGTTAAAATGTCTCTTCTTATAGTAATGAGAAAACATTCACGTCTCCCTCAACAATAATGCATTGCTGATTATTTCCTGTGTACTTAGCCACTCAAACTTATTTCTAGTGCATATAATATAAATACATCTGTCAACCTTATGCTATCAAGTCATATTTTAAAAAGTTATTAAAAGTGCGATTTCAAATTTCTGAGAAGAAAATGAATAAGAGAAAAAGGAGAAAAGTGAAAATGGGAAGTGAGAATGCATAAATATGAAGAAAGGAAAGGTTACAAAGGAAGAGGTATCATATCTTAGGTCACACCTAGGCATGGCTGAGTCCAAAACTGGGAAGAATCCAAAAGGTGTTAAAACAAGCAACACTGTAGTGATTAGTAGATATGAGGAGGACCCACGAGCATTGAAAATTCCCACGTGTAAAAGTAGAGGTGTCTCGGGCTTCCCTAGTGGCGCAGTGGTTGAGAGTCCGCCTGCCGATCCAGGGGACACGGGTTCGTGCCCCGGTCCCGGAAGATCCCACGTGCCGCGGAGCAGCTGGGCCCGTGAGCCATGGCCACTGAGCCTGCGCGTCCGGAGCCTGTGCTCCGCAACGGGAGAGGCCACAAGAGTGAGAGGCCTGAGTAACCAAAAAGAAAAAAGTAGAGGCATCTCTTTAGGTTGGACACAGAGAAGGTGACCCGGATCACAGGGGACTTGCAGAGCCTAAGAAGCAAGTGGTTGCAATCAGCAATGCCTCTCCACCAGTTGTCTGGCTGGGGTTCAGTAACAGGACCCTGGTCCCTAGGAAGGGGACTGAGAGCACGCCGTATCCTAGAGGCTGGCAAGTATCAGGCAGATCATCAGAACAGAGATTCAGTGTCACAGGTAAAAGGGGGATAGATTTAGGAGGTTCCATTGGTGAGATGGAGTTAATTATAAATTATTAAACATGTGCATTTATATCAACTTGCTTTCAAAACATTATTAAATTGTTTATAGGGAGTAAAGACAAATATTTAAATCCATAAGGAGAAAAGAATGGAAGAGGGGAGGACAGTAGCTGGGAGACACCAGCAGATTTTGGAAAGATTGAACGTGCATGATGAACCCAAACATTTATCTAGCATCTATCATGTGCCAGGTGTTTTCATCAATGCCTTCATTGTTGTAATAGCCCCATGCAATAGATACTATATTATCCACAAGTTACAGGGAAGAGGGCCCTGAATGGCTGAAGAATTTACCCAAGGTAAATGGCTTGGGAGAATACAGAACGTTCTGCCCTTTTCCTGCCTGGGAAGAAAACTGCAAGAATTTAACCTGATTTGGGCCACAGAACCTCAGAAAGACTCAGACCTTGGAGACGTACTTTTTTTTTAGATGTTGGGGGTAGGAGTTTCTTAATTAATTTATGTATTTTTGCTGTGTTGCGTCTTCGTTTCTGTGCGAGGGCTTTCTCTAGTTGCGGCGAGCGGGGGCCACTCTTCATTGCGGTGCGCGGGCCTCTCACTATCGCGGCCTCTCTTGCTGCGGAGCACAGGCTCCAGATGTGCAGGCTCAGTGGTTGTGGCTCGCGGGCCTAGTTGCTCCGCGGCATGTGGGATCGTCCCAGACCAGGGCTCGAACCCGTGTCCCCTGCATTAGCAGGCAGATTCTCAACCACCGCGCCCCCAGGGAAGCCCGGAGACGTACTTTTGAAAAGGGTGAGGGGAGGAGTTCGTGGAATGGAAGTGGAGGGCAAGTTGGAGGCTGGAGGGTTGACCAGGACCACAGCCCTCTCTGTACAGCAAGCAATTATTCCTGCAGACCTAGGGGCACAGCCCAAGGAGAGCTAAGGTGAGGAGCCAACAACCGTGGAGTAAGGGAAGTCTACAGACTGTGGGACGAGACCCCCAGTCTCCTCCACGCTCTTGTTTGCCCAGTGCCCCCACCAGGCAGAAGACTACAGGGAGAATGGAGGGATCAGAGGGAAGACCCGTCCACAGTTGGAAGTGGGTCGCCCTTTGGTGTGCTTCACCGTTAAGCCCCACTCATGCACCCAGGGCTATTTACTCTTTACCATGAAGGTACAGCCAGTGAAGAACCAAGAAGACTTGGTGACATTAAAGATAGAAACCAAACAGGAAAGAAAAGGAACAATCTCAGAGGAAAGAGACACCGTGTTTGGTGCAGAGTAGAAGAAGTTTTGGAAAACCTACAATTAATATTCTCGGAAACATTAGAGAAAAATATTGTTTTTGTGACCTAAGAACCCAAGAATATATGGAGTTTTAAGCAGGAAATGGCTAGACCGGGAAGAGAGGCAGGCTTGGAGAGAAGAGATGGGCAGGGCCTGATGAGAAATATTTAGAGAAAAGGGTAAAAGGCCAGTGATGGCTCTTAGAGAAGGAATGCAATAGCAACAGGGGGTTCTCTACTTCAAAGTCTATTATCTATTGTGAGAATGTTTATTTTCAATTGTTTACTGCAAAAGGAAGTAAAATCCATAGGTATTTTTCCTGCTGCTATTTTTGCAAGGGTAAGAGGAGGGAAGTGCTGGTTATTCCTAAGAAACAGAAATGTTCTCCCTAAGGCTGTAGACAGAAATCCTAATGCCAGCAGCAGGGTGCATGTCACAAGCCTACGTTGGGTGTGTTCCTTTCACTCTCTGAATTCCAGTGTCCTTATTGACAAGATGGGGAGAATATCGTGTACAACATGGAGCAGATGATACGAAATAATCAGAAAATACAAAATTCCTCACACACTCCAGGTGCGTGAGAAAGATTCTCTTCCATGAACACCCCATAGAACAACCAAACAAGAACATGAAATATTGCCTACCTCCCCCTTTGTTCATAAATGCATTCCCTTATGTTATATTATAACATACTCCGCATATGTTGTCCAGTTCCTACCAACTACCAGGCATTTTTCTAGGTGCTGAGGACATGGTGATGAATGGATCCATCGGAAACCTGCCTCTGTGGAGTTTACCTTCCACTGGAGGGGGCAGAATCAATCAATCAATAAGAATGACATATAGTATGTGAAACCCTGGTAAGTGCTTTGGAATAAAATAAAGTAGGGAGAAGGGTGCAGGCTGAGAGGGTGACATTTAGTGAAAGCTTGAATGGAGAAGGATGTAGATACTGTGGGAAAGGAACTTCCAGGCAGAAGGAAGAGTGCATGCAGATGCCCTGAGGCGAGGTCTTGCCCCGCTTGTCAGAGGACAGCAAAGAGGCCAGTGAAGCAAGAGAAGAACAAGAAGGAAGGAGGGTGAACAGTGAGAGAGAAAGTCGGAAGTAAAGGGCAGAGGGATAGCTTGTGGTTCTTACAGAAGATTGTAAAGACATTGCTTCTACTTTGAAGGAGAAGCCAAAGGAGGTTTTTGAGCAGCTGGGTTTGCAGTCTGAGTGATGTGTTACAGGATCACTCTGGGAAATCTACTGATGGGAGATTATAGAGGGATCCAGAGGTGAAGCTGGGACACTGGTGAGAAGTCTGGTGAAGTAACTCGGGTGAAAATGACATGGGACAGAGGTAATTAGATCCTGGACATATTTTAACAGTGAGGTGATAAGTGTTTATGTCTCCCACAAGGTATGAGGCAGAGGAAGGAGTGGAAGGTGGCGTCAAGTCTTCTGGCCTGAGGAAGTAGAAAAAAAAGTTGCTATCAACTGAGACTAGACAGACAGTGGTCAGAAGAGGTTTGGAAAGGGAGATGAGATCAGAACTAACGTTTGAGACGTGTCCAGTTTGAGTTGAGAATTACAATCTGAGTCAATACACTGTAGGTGGGAATGTAAACTGGCGCAGGCACTGTGGAAAACAGTGTGGAGATTCCTCAAAAAACTAAAAATAGAGCTACCATAGGACCCAGCAATTCCCTCCTGGGCATATAACTGAAGAAACAAAAACACTAATTTGAAAAGGTGATGCACCCCAATGTTCACTATTTATAATAGTCAAGACATGGAAGCCACCTAAGTGTCCCAAACCAGATGAATGGATAAAGAAGACGAGGGACATGTATACAATGGACTATTACCAGCCATAAGAAAGAATGAAATGTTATCATCTGAAGCAACATAGATAGACTTGGAGAAAGACAAATACTGTATGATATCACTTACATGTGGAATCTAAAAAATACAACAAACTAGTGAACAAAACAAAAGAGAGAAGGACTCACAGATACAGAGAACAAACTGGTGGTCACCCGTGAGGAGTGGGGAGGGACAATAACGAGGTCGGGAGGGAGACGCACAAACTGTGGGGTGTAACCTGGGCTCAAGGGTGTATTGTACAGCACGGGGAATAGAGCCAGTATTTTGTAATAGCTGTAAACAGACAGTCACCTTTACAAGTCTATAAAAATTAAAAACAAACAAAAAGTATGTATATGTACAAGTTTATCCACTTTACTGAAGAAAGAAGAATAAAAAAGTAATTCAAGTCAGGATATCAAGTAGGCAACTGAGTATATGGCCTGGGGCCCACGGGAAATATAAGCTAAGAGTTTGTCGGAACATACAGGGGCTGGGTGAGGTCACCAGGGCAACGAGTGTGGTGGGATCAGGAGAGGTGAGGAAACTGCTGTGTCAAGATGTCTAGTCAATGGAGAAAAACAAGGACAGACAACATTATGGACACCTCATCCCTTGCATAAGCAGAGAAAACCTAGCACAGCTCCATGGATGACATATCTGCCTATGTTGAATGAGCAGTTCATATTCTTGAGTGTGTAAATAAACCAGCCTGCAGAGAGGAAAACAGAGGCCTGCAGAATCAGCTTGAGACAGCAATGAGATTTGCCAGCTCCTACGTGACCCAGTATTTTATGGCCTGCACCTTTATGTTTCCTTTGTATCCTTTCAGTTAAATCCCTTACAACCTGAGTTAGCTGGAGTGGCCTTCTCCTCCTTATAAAGTACCCTGGACAACAAATTACTTTGCTGGCTGTGCCCCCAAACCCTTCTAGCTTAAATTGTCCTGCCTCTAACTTCCAGGAAGGTGGAAGCCCAATATACCAAGCAGCCTCATTTTGCATCCCGGCTGCAGCTGGACAGCCAACCCGAGGGAAATCATAAAGGTTAGGCCAAACATTCTCGTTCTAGAGAATTTAAATGAAGTTGAAGAGGTACAAATTAAGGGTCACAATTCATGTGACCTACAAACTCCTGTGGAGCTAGGGCGGTCATAAATCAGAACAAGGCAGGGGCATATGCAGCCACAAGTTCTGGGGAGCTGGGACCTCCTCCATGAGCACAGAGATTGGGTAAGCACGGAGAAGCTAGGAAAGTGGCTCAGATGCAGAGGGGAGTGGGAATGAGCCTTCAGACCTCAGTCTATGGAGCTGCAGAAGAATACGCTTAGACCTGGCCCCAGCCTCAGGGAGCTGACGCTGTGTTTTGTGCTTGGATAGTCAAGATACCCTTTGTTAAGTAAATCTTTGCAGGCATTGCTTTCCATGACAGCCTTGACCAGGCTGAGGAGCCCCGCAAGAAGCTCCCTGAGCTTGTGCTTGAAGGATGGATTTTTTTCTTGAAGGCTGAATTTTTTGCATTTGGAAATGGAAGGGAAAGATGAACAATACTAATTAAAGTTATCATCTACTGAGTATCTGCAGGGTGTGTCAAGCATTTATAAACATGCTCTCACTTCGTTCTCACCACAGCCCCAAGGAATAAATATTGTCTTATTATCCCCATGGCATCTGGTCTTCCCATCACAGATGAGAACTGCAGACTTTTAATGCATCCTAGATCAGGTAGGCAGTAACTGGAGAGTCTGAGAGCCACTTCTGGCCTGTCATGCTGCAGAGTTCTCTTGAACATTCTATTATAATGTTTCTGAGTTGGGAGAATAACAACAATAAAAAACATCAGAATCAGAAAATTCACAATGAGTATGGGATAACCAGTGAGCATGCTGGCTTAATCATCACAGTGGTTGTTTCTCTGCTGGGAAGCAATGGAAAATAGGGAGCAGTGTGAAGGTACCAGGCTCAGTCAGACTACAGGGGCCAGGGAAGCTCGGCAGGTGAGTTTTCACTTCATACCACATGCCATTTTGCAGAGATATTTCAATTTGTTGAGTGAAAAGGTAATTGGCACTATTAAAGCAAGTACTTAAAAGTCTAGAATGGCTGCAATAAACCTAAAAGCTTACTGGAAAAAGGGACTAAAGGGCTGTGAGGCTATGTTTATATCTCTACCCTTGACCTTGCCCCAAAGCTCTATAATTAATTAAACTTAGCATCACCAGGTAATGTCTCATGGCTGCTTCAAATATAAAATAACCCAGGAGTATCTTGATTTTCTGACCAGATATGCACCCACTTCTGGCCTGGTTCCTCATTCTCAGTTACTGTCAACACCATCCACCACCTGGGTTCTTAAGGCCCAAACCTAGGAATTACACTTGATGCTTTCTTTCCCTCTGCATGCCCCATATCCATGCCAAAAGAAATTCCTGTCGACCCTACTTCCAAATAATTTAGAATCCCAAGATTTGTCTTTACTTTTCCCACTCTGGTCCAAGCCAAAATGGCCATTCGCCTAGATCTCTGCACTAGCCTCTTGGGTGGATACTCGTCACCTTATTAGCTGTCCGACATATGAGCCTTTTTTTACACTCAAAGAATGTGCCACGCAAAGCTTGCTTCCTGCTATAGAGGCTGAAATCACAAGACACAAATTTCCCTAGCTTCTCTTCTTGCAGAACCTCAACAAACCAGAGACAACTGCCCAGAACCTTGAGTCTGAAGCCAATGATTCTCTGGGCTCATTAATACGCTGACCCAAAAATCACTTTCTGAGTAAACCAGAAAGCTGGATTTTTCTGCTTGCGACTAGGGACTCAATGAATAAAGCTCTCTAACGAGTACCCTTTCTTCACAGAGGAATACGTGTACTAAATATGATCTTATATCTCCCTGCCTTCAACCAACCAATGGAATCCTATCTCACCTAGGATCAGGGAAGACTCCTGAAATGCAATCATGTAGGACCTACAAGACCAAATGTGATCTGACCCGTGCGTCATATAACTCAATTCTTGCCACTCTGCCCTGTTTCCTACATGTCATCCACATTGGCCTTCTTCATCTTCCTTCTGTAGGGTTCCTGCTCTTGTCCTTCATTCAACATGAATGATCCTCCCACATGAGGATGTTCACATCCTCAACTCCTTTGTATCAGTCAGCTCTTAGCTCAGGTAACAGCTCCTCAAACAAGCCTTCTTTGACTGCCCCATTGAGTTAATCTTCCTCCAACCCAGTCATGCTCTGGGAAATTGCCCAGCTTTCTTTCTTGACACTTAGCACTCTTGGAAACTATCTTATTGTTTGATTCATTGACCTAGGACTGCCTGCCCTCCCTCTGTGTACACACACACACACACACACACACACACACACACACACACAGAAAGTTAAAGAGTTCAGATTTTGTCCATTTCTATATTCCACTGCCTAAAACAGAGCCTAGCACATAGGAAAGCACTCTGTGAATAAGATGTAAATCTCAAAGAAGTTTTTAAAGCAAAAGAAAAACTAACAAATTTAATATCTATTTGACAAAAAATTTCAATACTTATTACTTGCAAGGATATAAGCCAGATAGGTAGAATAAAAATTATTCCATGGGAGATAACTCAGAAGAACTGGGATAATGATGCCATCATTTTTTAAAATGGACATTTGGAAGCCCCAAAACTCTCAAACACACAGTGTGAGAAAAATAGTTTGGGATTGTATTTGAGTGTATTACCTATCAGAATTCATGTTATCTGTAAAAGAAGTCATAAGAAAATTTTGATGAGGAAAAAAAGGTTCAGAAGAATTTCAGATTGTCCATGAAGAGAATCAATCAGAGTTGGATACCTTGTTACAAAGGAGAATTTTAGACATCTAGGTCTTACTGAAGGGCTCAGGTCCTTGGAGAAACTCACAATGAGTGAAATAAGGGAAAGCCATACAATTCCAGGTAAGCTATTCATAGGTAAATGCAATTTCTGAATTGAATAGACATATGTGAGCACATATGTCTAATTACCCAAGAAAATGCTCAAAGTAACCTTCTGTCCTCTGTGGAGGACACGGAGAAGGGGAAGGAAGAATGCACTGTTGCTGCCCTCCTGGTAGGTACACACTTCTGCAAACTCAGGGCTGCATCACTGAATTTCTTCTTCCTCTTTTTCTTTCTCCACTGGAACACTTCTTTTCCTCTGTAATAAGTACCCTGATTTCCCTGAAAGTATTTCCATCTGAGCTCAAAACTCAAGAAAATATTTTTGTCACCCTCTTGCTCTTCTTGTTTCCCATACCACAGAACATACTGTGCAACTTATAATATAAAAGTATAAATATTCAACTCAACCTAATGGGAGAGCGATACAACATTGTCCTACTTACGGAAGCAATTTACTCGGTACATGTGAAATACCGCATGAGCTGTTGCAGATGTTCAGCCAGTACTGCAGAGATACCATATGTAGCTTCTATTCTGGGCCTTTTAGATAGTCAAATACAGTGTAAAGAAAGTAAAATTAGCAGCTAAGAAATTAAACATGACCCATATCTCATCTCCTAAGACAGATAGAAGAGTGTACTCAAACAGGTAAGCATCAGTAGTGGAAGTTAAGAAAGAAAATAATTTTCAGGGTATATCACAACAAAATTGCTAAAGTCAGGGGCCATATTTATGAGATAATTTCCTCTGTCCTGTAGGAATCAACTTCAAAATGGATGAAGGGATTACTTGGTAACAGTGGAGTGGTAAATCTGAGCTTCTTTGCTGAGCCCCAAGCAAGCAGAATGAAATAAGCTTCATACAATAGTGGCATAAACAGATCCATCCAGCATATGCAATTTACTGACAACAAATCAATATGCTTTGTGGATTCAGGTTTGACAAATCTTAATAGCAAACAAAAGATAATATTTCTCTGAATCAATTCTATACAACAGTGCAAAAATTCTCTACCAAGCTTTTCTTTCTGAATACAATTCATCTCCTACCTATCTCAAACTGCTGACTCTCTGCAGTTATCTTCTGATATAATCTTTGCAGGCTCCAAATAGCATAATTTTACCTGTGTATCACCAAAAATAAGGTGTCATGCAGGCTTCAGAAAGCTCTACATGGAATTGTAGAAGCTGACATGGGTTTTTAAAGATTCCTGGGTCAGTTTTCATGTATATAATTTTTATTTGAAAGAATAGCATTCAAAACTTCAGACACACAATTACATTAGTGCTAGACTTTGCTAGATTCTGTCATGTTCAAAGGAAGAGATTTTTATGCCAAATATATGCACCTGTAGTTAAATCACTTTCAGTTTCGTCTTCTGCCAGTGCGTGTGAGGAGGAAGTTGGAAAATTCCCCTTGTTAGATATAAGGGAAATGGTTCCTGGGGCTATTTGTTAAGTTTTAGAGTTCTATATTTTATAGTGAAAAATATCATAAAGTATGTTATTAACATTAACCTCTCTGGGAATGTAAGTTGGTGCAGCTACTGTGGAAAACAGTATGGAGGTTCCTCCAAAAACTAAAAATAGAAGTACTGTATGATCCTGCCATCCCACTCCTGGGCATATATCTGGAGAAAACTATAATTTGAAAAGATGCACCCCAATATTCATTGCAGCACTATTTTTACAATAGCCAACACATGGAAACAACCTAAATGTCCATCAAGAAGAGGAATGGATAAAGAAGATGTGGTACATATATGCAATGGAATATTACTCAGCCATAAAAAGAACAAGATAATGCCATTTGCAGCAACTGTAAACAGTGCTGCTGTGAACATTGGAATGCATGTGTTTTTTTGATTTATGGTTTTCTCAGGGTGTATGCCCAGGAGTGGGATTGTGGCATCATGTTTTTAGTTTTTTAAGGAACCTCCATACTGTTTTCCATAATGACTGTACCAATTTACATTCCCACCAATAGTGTATGAGGGTTCCCTTTTCTCCACACCCTTTCCAGCATGTACTGTTTGCAGATTTTTTTATGATGGCCATTCTGACTGGTGTGAGGTGATACCTCATTGTAGTTTTGATTTGCATTTCTCTAATAATTAGTGATGTTGACCATCTTTTCATGTGTTTGTTGATCATCTGTATATCTTCTTTGGAGAAATGTCTATTTAGGTCTTCTGCCCATTTTTGATTGGGTTGTTTGGGTTGTTTTGATATTGAGCTGCATGAGTTGCTTATATATTTTGGAGATTAATCCTTTGTCAGTTGCTTCAATTGCAAATATTTTCTCTCATTCTGAAGGTTGTCTTTTCATCTTGTTTATGGTTTCCTTTGCTGTGCAAAAGATTTTAAGTTTAATTAGGTCCCATTTGTTTATTTCTGTTTTAATTTTCATTAATCTAGGAGGTGGGTCAAAAAAGATGTTGCTGTGATTTACGTCATAGAGTGTTCTGCCTATGTTTTCCTCTAAGAGTTTTATAGTGTCTGGCCTTACATTTTGGTCTTTAATCCATTCTGAGTTTATTTTTGTGTATGGTGTATCACATTGATTGATTGCATATATTGAAGAATCCTTGAATCCCTGGGATAAACCCCACTTTGTCATGGCATATGATCCTTTTAATGTGCTATTGGATTCTGTTTGCCAGTATTTTGTTGAGGATTTTTGCATCTATGTTCATCAGTGATATTGGCCTGTAATTTTCTTTTTTTGTGATATCTTTGTCTGCTTTTGGTATCAGGGAGATGGTGGCCTCATAGAATGAGTCAGGCAGTGTTCCACACTCTGCAATTTTTTGTAAGTGTTTGAGAAGGATAAGTGCTAGCTCTTCTCTAAATGTTTGATAGAATTCACCTGTGAAGCCATCTGGTCCTACACTTTTGTTTATTGGAAGATTTTTGATTACAGTTTCAATTTCATTACTTGCGATTGGTCTGTTCATATTTTCTATTTCTTCTAGTTCAGTCTTGGAAGGTTGTACTTTTCTAAGAATTTGTCCATTTCCTCTAGATTGTCCATTTTATTGGCATATAGTTGCTTGTATTATTCTCTTATGATCCTTTGTATTTCTATGGTGTCAGTTGTAACTTCTCCTTTTTCATTTCTAATTTTACTGATTTGAGTCCTCTTCCTTTTTTTCTTGATGAGTCTGGCTAAAGGTTTATCAAATTTGTTTATCTTCTCAAAGAACCAGCTTTTAGTTTTATTGATCTTTGCTATTGTTTTCTTCATTACTATTTCATTTATTTCTACTCTGATCTTTATGATTTCTTTCCTTCTACTAAATTTGGGTTTTGTTTGTTCTTCTTTCTCGAGTTCCTTTGGGTGTAAGTTTATGTTGTTTGTTTGAGATTTTTCTTGTTTCTTGTGGTAGGATTGTATTGTTATAAACTTCCATCTTGGAACTGCTTTTGCTGGATCCCATAGGTTTTGGGTAGTTGTGTTTTCATTGTCATTTGTTTCTAGTGATTTTTGAATTTCCTCTTTAATTTCTTCAGTGATCTCTAGGTTATTTAGTAGTGTGTAGTTTAGCCTCCATGCGTTTGTATTTTTTGCAGTTTTTTTGTTCCGTAATTGATTTCTAATCTCATAACGTTGGGGTTGGAAAAGATGCTTGATACAATTTCAATTTTCTTAAATTTACTGAGGCTCGATTTGTGACCCAAGATGTGATCTATCCTGGAGAATGTTCCATGAGCACTTGAGAAGAAAGTTTATTCTACCAGTTTCAGGTGGAATGTCATATAAATGCCAATTAAGTCTGTTTGGTCTATTGTGTCATTTAAACTTGTGTTTCCTCATTTATTTCCTGTTTGGATGATCTGTCAGTTGGTTTAAGTGCGGTGCTAAAGTCCCCTACTATGATTGTGTTACTGTCGATGTCCATGTTATGGCTGTTAGCATTTGCCTTATGTATTGAGGTGATCCTATGTTGGGTGCATAAATATTTACAATTGTTCTATCTTCTTCTTGGATTGATCCCTTGATCAATATGTAGTGTTCTTCCTTGTCTCTTGTAATAGTCTTTATTTCACAGTCTATTTTATCTGATATGAATATTGCTACTCCAGCTTTCTTTTGATTTGCATTTGCATGGAAATTCTTTTTCTATCCCCTCACTTTTAGTCTGTATGGTCCCTAGATTGAAGTAGGTCTCTTGTAGACGGCATATATACAGGTCTTATTTTTGTATCCATTCAGCTAGTCTGTGTCTTTTGGTTGGAGCATTTAATCCACTTACATTTAAGGTAATTATATATGTATGTCCCTATTACCATTTTCTTAATTGTTTTGGGTTTGTTCTTGTAGGTCTTTTTCTTTTCTTGTTTTTCCCACCTAGAGAAGTTCCTTTAGCATTTGTTGTAAGGCTGGTTTTGTGGTGCTGAATTCTCTTAGCTTTTTCTTGTCTGTGAAGGGTTTGATTTCTCTGTCAATTCTAAATGAGATCCTCACTGAGCAGAGTAATCTTGGTTTAGGTTTTTCCCTTTCATCACTTTAAATATGTCTGCCAATCCTTCTGACCTGCAAAATTTCTCCTGAAAAATCAGCTGATAACTTTTTTGTATTTAGTTTTTGTTAGTTAGATTAATATGTGTCTCAGTGTGTTTCTCCTTGGGTTTATCCTGTATGGAACTCTCTGTGCTTCCTGGATTTGATTGACTATTTCTTTTCCCATGTTAAGGAAGTTTTCAACTATAGTCTCTTCAGGTATTTTCTCAGGACCTTTCCCTTTCTCTTCTTCTTCTGGGACCCCTATGATTCGAATGTTGGTGCGTTTGATGTTTCCGAGAGGTCTCTGAGACTGTCCTCAATTCTTTCCATTCTTTTCCCTTTATTCTGTTCCTTAGCAGTTATTTCTACCTTTCTATCATCCAGCTCACTTCTTCTTTCTTCTGCCTCAGTTATTCTGCTGTTGATTCCTTCTAGTGTATTTTTCATTTCAGTTGTGTTATTCATCACTGATGGTTTGTTCTTTAGTTCTTCTAGATCCTTTTAAAATATTTCTTGTATTTTCTCCATTCCTTTCTAGATCTTGGATCATCTTTACTATCATTACTCTGAATTCTTTGTCAGGTAGCTTGCTAATTTCCTCTTCACTTATTTGGCATTGTGGGATTTTACCTTGCTCCATTATCTGCAGCGTATTTCTATGTCATTTCATTTTGTCTAACCCACTGTGTTTATGGTCTTCGTTCAGCAGGCTGCAGGGTCATAGTTTCTCCTGCTTTTGTTGACTGCCTCCTGCTGAGTGAGGTTGGTCCAGTGGCTTGTGCAGCCTTCTTGTGCAGGAAGTTCCTACCCTGGTTGCTAAGATTTCCATGCTTTCCAACTTCTCTTATTGCTTCTTACATATTTAAAGCTTACCCTGTCACTAGCGCTTGAATTACTGAGAGTCTCTATTCCCTGTAACAATAAAAATGTTAAGGAAGACGAAAGAAAAAATAAGAAGGAGTGCTGAGAGAGGAAGAGAAAAAATGGAAAGCATGGTGTTTTGGATGTGAAAGAAACAGAGAATTTCAAGAAATAAATAATTTGTTAGTGTTGTGATGTGTCACAAGTATAGTCAAGTATGAAAAATTTAAAAAGTACCTAACGTACATACAATTAAAATGCCATAAATGTGTGTGTGTGTGCATGTGTGTGATGAAGTACACGCATATGCATACATAGCTGTGGGGTGGCAGTGGAGGAGGGGACAGAGTAGGAGCTGATGACAGGGTGCACTGATTTAAATACAGATTTTTAACCCTGACAGTAAATGAACACACATGATCTGAATTTTTAAAGTTTTCCTGTACCTTTAAGAATGTGAAATTTTCAATGAGATGTCTCCAGTCCCGAGATCTGTTTCAATTTTGCCTGAACATAACTAACAAAATCATTTCTGCAGATTTCTGTAATCTTACTCACTAATAGTTTTCTATTTTGCTATAACAATTGATCACAGCTTTAGTGTCTTAGATGCACACAAAGTGTGTTATCTGACAGTTCTGTAGGTCAAAAGTCTGAAGCAGGTCTCACTGGGATACAATCAATATGTCACTGGGCTGTGTCATTTTCTGGAGCCTCTAAAAGAGTCTGCCAGCCTTGCACTTCCGGTCCTTCCTTCATCTGAAAAGTGAGGAATGGTGCACTGTCACGTCACATCACTAACTTCCTCCCCTAACTCTTCCTCTGGTTTTAAGGAGCCTTGGGACGAAGTACTGGGCCCCGAAATTAACCCAGGGTAATGTCTCTATTTTAAAATCAGCTGATTAGCAACCTTAATCCCATGACAAACCTTAATTCCCCTTTGAGGTATAGCAAGGCCTATCCTGGGTCCTGGCATGAGGATGTGGATATCTTTGGGAGCTCATTGCTGTGCCCACCACACTCCTGTGTCCACCTTCTAGGGTGTTGCACCAGGTCATCCATTTCAATCCATTCAACATAGCATCTAACACTTATTGAGTGCTTCCTGTATGCCAGGCATGTGACGTAACCACACAGAAAACATGTGTGGGTGGGCAAGGAGGGTAGGGGCGTTCACTCTAATTTCTGTGTATCTGAAACCTCCCACCCCTACTTCATCTCAGACGTGCAGTTCACCGAGTTCTCCTCCTGCCCTATGGATTTTTAGCCAAGAGAAAAGATTTCTTCTTCTGGGAAAGAATCTCTGGGAATACAGTTTCTTCCCCACTGCGTGCATATGCCGCATCGTCACTGCTGCTGTGCTTGCGGAAGCTGATAATTCGATTTTTAACGAATAATTATGTTGTTCTCTAATTAGGTAAAAAGTATTTTAAATTCTGGAAGTTAATATGAATACTTTTCCAGGAATATATTGTGCTGAAGTAGGACCAGGCTTCTTTAGGGGGCTTTCTATTTCTGTTTCCAGGTAAACTTCATTATTATTGCTGTTGCTTTGGAAGAAGTGGGATGCTGTTCCCATGGCAACACATAGGTGTCAGAAGCCTCCTTCATAGCTCTCACCCTAACTCCTCTTTCTCTCACACTCTCTTCCTCCTTCCCTCCTTAAACAAAACATTATCAAGACACTCATATATTCAGAATTTTTTCCCCTCTAACCTTCTTTTCTATAAATACTGTGAAAATAATAAGTACATTTTGCTATAAAAGTTCTTTAGAAAATAGTCACTAGGCAAAACAGAGCCGTTCCACATATTTTTCTGCATCTTCAGATTTGGTGTTTTAAATTTAAGCACATGTGAACAAACACCGTTCCAGTTCACAGGACCTAGGAAATAAATATTTTATGCAGAAAAAGAATAAATTTTTTAAATGCATATTTATGGCCTATTACTTGAAATTTGGATTTAATGAAAGAATGGAAAGCAAGGACTAAATCAAGATAAAAGCTTTTACCATTCTTCCCAGCAAAGGAATGTCCTTATCATAAACTAACCAGAGCTTGAATTCTTTTCCATTTTCTGAGATCAAGCATTCCATTCACCCGTAGACTTCTTTCTCCTAAGAATATGAATTATTGCCAAGGATGTAGAAGATATCTACAGATCAGAGAGATCGGAGATGCACATTGGTCCAGAGGATAAAAGTTCACATCAATTAATTAGAGATAAACCAAGGAACAACCATTTAATATTTATTTATTTTTCAGTGCAGAAAGGGAACTGGTGTTGATCAAAAATTCAGTCTTTGATAACAACGAACACACCCTGGTGTTCCTTCATTCTGTGGTACAATTAGTGACTATGATACGGCTGCTTCTGGAGTCACTCGGCACTTGTCTTCCCAGTGAAATGCAGGGAATCCCAGGGCTTGGCTAACCACTCGTGACAGCAGAAACCCACTTCCACCGAAGCGTTTGTGCTGCCTCCTTCAGATGTCCCCTTTCTGTGACTTCTCTCCCTCCTACTACCTTTCCCACAAATATTATTGCTAGCCCAGCCTACATCAGGAGCTATGTTCTGATGATTCAGAGGTAAAAAGATTCATAAAAAATCTGTTTCCTTCCTCCACAGTTAAGTCAAGTGGGGAGAGAGACATATACATGGCTTTCAAATATTTGAAAGAATGTTTTGAATTCTCCATAATAAAAAAAATACACATTATTTTTCAACCTAGTAGACACATACATTGGGGGGGAAATGATTCACAGAGCAGTAATTATTGTTATGCATGATACACTCTGATATTTTCTATTTTATTTTTTCTATTACTTTTTTTCATGCCGATCTATTAAATTTTTTTAATGATCCACTATGTTTCAGATCAAAGCTGGAAAAATATGGCCTTAAACAGTGTATGCAGACAACAAAATTCCAAAGGACAGGGACATAGTACTTTGTATTTACTATGCAGCCCCAAATGCTTTTCAAACTCCATTGCACAGGTTAGCTAACATAACCCAACATAAGCCTGTTGGATGGATGGATGGATGGATGGATGGATGGATGGATGGATGGAAGAAAAGAAGGAATAAACATTTCCAGTAGTCCCTAGCACTTCGTAAATAATCAGAAAAAAAGCTTTACTAGAGATCGAAGACTCGAGATGAGATATATTTTTTTCAGAGAAAATTATTACCTAACTGCCTGCAAAGGTCCAAAGCCTTGAGATGTCAAGGAATTTCGGGATATAACAAATAAACCAGAATGCCGACTGTGTTCTTTTTCAAGGCAATGAACTCATTTGGCCCCTTAGCTTTATGTGTTACCCGTATACTGATGATGCCCAGATTTATACCTTCAGCTCCAACCTCGCCCTGAGCACCCAATACTTATTTTCAGCTGTCTCCTTAAATCTCCACTTGGATACCGAATACTCAAGCCACGCTTAACATTTCCCGAGAAAAATCCTCTATATCCTACTCTTCCCATCTTACTTCTCTCCCATCTGACATTAACGGGATCACCATCCACACAGTCAATAAGCCAAAATTAAGTCTTCCTTGAGAGACTTATTTCATAATCTCTACTTGTTATCGATCAATAAATCTTTTGCCCCCATCTTTAAGATCCATTGGAACTGGTGGAATTCTCATTAGCTCATCTGCTATCACTTTGCCAAAATCACGATAATCTCTTGGCCAGATGACTGCATTTGTACTTTAACTGATCTCTTTTGCCTCTTGTTTTGTAAGTACTGCCTTTCAAAAAAACCCACAAAGTGTCTAGAGGAATCTTTTTAAAGGGTAAATCTTACCTCCCTTGCTTAATACTCTGCGTTAGCTCCCCATTGCACTTAGAAGCAATTAAAATACTTATTCAATCTGACAGATTCCTCCATATATAATAGTAATGGTGATTAGATTCTAAAGCCAGACCACTTGTGTTAGTAACAGATCCCGCCACTTACCAGCTATACATTTTTCTATATGATCTTGGCTGACCCATTTATTTTCTCCTTGTTCAGTGTCCTAATTTGCAAAATAGTGATTAATAATAGTACCTTTGTCATAGACATAGGATTAGAAATAAATTAGTTAATGTTTGCTTGAAATAATGTTTGGTCCATTGTGTATGTTATTATTATGTTATTGCCCTTCTTGCTAATAGGATAGCTGTTATTATACACTATCTGGCTCTGTTGACTTTTAAAATTTTACCTTAAACCAGTCCTCTCTACCCACTCCCAGCAATGTTCCAGCTACTCTGGCCTTTGCTGTCTTGAGGAGGAGATGCAGTCTTTACACTTGTTCTTCTCTCCTGGGACTTCTCTTACCCCGGCTGTTTGTGTAAATTGATCCGTTCAAGTCTTAGCTCAGATATCACTTCGTCTGGAAGGTGTCCCCTCACCACCCTACCTGAAGCAGCCCTTATTCCCTCTCCATGCTTCAGTCACTCTATTCCATACCCCCTTTAGTTATACTACTTATTTTATTAATTTGCTATTTTGTAGGGAATGGTTTGTTTATTATTCATTCTTGCCCTTCGAAATGTAAGTTTCTTTAATGAAAAATACAACAATTACTCAGAATGTATTTGTAAAATGACTATGTATTTATGTGTATATATATTTGACTATTTATGTACAATACTGTATATGTATTCATATATTATATATACACCTACATACACGTATATACATATTCAAGTATAAATATATTAAATTCATGAAAGAGAATTGCAAGAGTCATTGCTAGACAGGTTCTATGGTTTTTGGAAAGAAATTTCATTGTATTTCATAAGTCTGGGAGTGCCATTAAAGAAATTAAAGCACGGAAGTAAAGTGATGAGATTTTCAAGTTAGAAAGGACTCTGGCAGCAGAGTTGAGAATGGTTTGGACTGGACAACACTGAAGGACATTATATCAGTTAGAGGTCTTTTGAAAAAAATCCATTTGAGATAAGTGTCTAAACTGCTGAGTCAGTAGAAATAAAACTGGGAGCCAGTGTTCAAGAGACGCTGAAGTGCAATTGCTGCTCCCAAGTCCTCACTCGCCAGGAAGCACAAAGGTGTGGGGTTCTGCCTGCTCAAAGGAAGTCAGTTGTGTTCCCACGTGCAGCCAACCCTAATCCGGAGGTCCGTGAAAGAACAGATGGGGATTAAATACGCCAGTGAGATCGCAGCTCCGGTCTTTTGCTGCCTCTGCCTCAGCCCTTGTGGGTCACCGTGGTCCTGCTCAGCCCACACTCTGCCCACTGCAGGAGTGGGCAGGTTGGTTGGGCCACGAGTGTATTAAACCTGGGACCCAAACTCCTCGCACCCTTCTGGTCCCACCTCTCACTATGACACACAGCACCAAGGTTTTCACTTATTCGAGTTAACTTTCACCCATCCTCTTCTTTCTCCCTTCAGTTCAGCTTCCATTTGGCGCCCCCTGTCAATCAAACGCGTCTGAAATCCAAAGTGTACCATATTCCAATCCTTCTTCAGTAGGCTCTGAGTCCCAGATGCATTCATGAATGGGCTCAGCTTGTAATTTACTCTTTTTCTTAATTGAAGTACAGTCGACTTACAATGTTGTGTTAGTTTCAGCTGTACAGCAAAGTGACTCATTTATACATACATATATATCTTTTTTAGATTCTTTTCTATTATAGGTTATTATAAGATATTGAGTAGAGTTCCCTGTGCTATACAGTAGGTCCTTGCTGGTTATCTATTTTGTATATAGTCGTGTATATCTGTTAATCCCAAATTCCTAATTTATCTCTCTCCCCTCCTTCCCCTTTGGTAACCATAAGTTTGTTTTCTATGTTTGTGAGTCCATTTCTGTTTTGTAAACAAGTTCATTTGTATTATTTTTTAGATGCCACATATAAGTGATATCATATAATATTTGTCTCCCTCTGTCTGACTTACTTCACTTAGTGTGATAACGTCTAGGTCCATCCATGTTGCTGCAAATGACATTATTTCATTTATTTTTATGGCTGAGTAGTATTCCATTGTGTGTGTGTGTATGTGCGTGCATGTGTGTGTGTGTGTGTATACCGTATCGTCTTTATCCATTCATCTGTGGATGGACTTTTAGGTTGCTTCCATGTCTTGGCTATTGTAAATAGTGTTGCAATGAATATTGGGGTTAATAAGCTACAAAATTTAAAAGACTAGTTGATCCAGAATAGCTTGAGAACCTCAAAGGAGACAATGTTGCCCAACCCCACATGCTGGCCTGTCAGATTCACACCGTGGCTCTGTCAAATACAATTAAAGTGGATGTTAAAGTAAATAAGGGATTATGTAGGATTCCCATACTTTTGGATAGATGACTAGACGGATGGTAGAGTTATTTACCAAAAGAGGTATTAATAAGTCATAGATGGGGCAAGGTTTTTTTGAATATTTACTTTTAGGGGCCCTTGAGATATATAAATATGTGTATACCTTCAAGATAGAGTTACAGATGTGTTTTGTTACATACAGACCCCTATGATATAGGCTTCAAAGCTGTCACATATCATCCCTATATCTTGTAGGGGAGATGTCAACTTAAACCAAATGTCAACAAGCTACTTAACATATACTTAAAACTAGAAGCCATATTTTCCCCTCTGCTCTAGGTTTTTGCTTTTACTACACTATGCTACTCACTAATCTCAGTACCTAACTTTCAAGGTAATTTCCCCACACATTGTTCTTGTTTGCTTCCTCTAAAATAAAACTTATAATTGTTCTCTATCATGACTTTTTTCTCTCAAGAAGACTTGATGTGTGCAATATTAAGAGGGCAGTAGGTAAAGTGAAAGCTACCCAGTCCCACAGACTATATGAGCTCTTCAAGATCTGTCTGTTGGTCTCAGGAAATGCTGTTAAACATCCATTACTTTGAACCCTATATTACAAATTTTACTTTTCTTATCTCTATACTCACAATTTCTTTGCAGTAATAACTTTCTCTTAATATGGGTAATGCAATGCATTAACAGTTCTATATTTATTTTTGGTTTTATTGATTTCTGACAAAACCCTAATTATGGGTCATTTGAGGAAAGAGAAGAGGTTCATGAATTTCCTTTCACTAGACAAATATTTAGAGATGCAGACATTCCCTTTGTAATCTCCTAGCGTAGAATTGGAAAGAATAATTGTCAGGCCACCATAGGTCTCCCACCTTCCTCTGACAGTGGCTGTTTCAGGGATGATCTCACTCTTAGACGGTGGTTCTTAGAAACCATCAAACGCAAACCTGGCCGAGAAAGTGCACTCATACCTGATAGAACAGAGGAAGCAGTTCAGAGAGTCTGTGGATGCTATTTCATCCCAATGTCTAGACTCATAAAATTGGGTTACAGTTAGCCACAATCGGGGTTATGCCAAAGCTATTGTCAAGACATGTGGAAACTTAATAGAAGTCCTAGAGGCCTTTGACCAAACGTGATCCTTCTTAACTATAAGAAGGCTACAATGACCCTTTCTGAATGATGTATTAGGCTAACCTTTGGCAGTAGAGCAATCAGGACTGTTCTCAGGGGAGCCCAGCCCTTTCTGTAGATGTACTCACCTCCTTCCACAGAGCCCTGCCTACGCTTCCTTCCTCAGCTTCACCTCGGGAGGAGCAGGGCACAGGTCCCAAACCTAAAACAAAACAGAATGAAGAAATAGAAGCAGGTTCATGTTTGCCTCTGATCACATTTTTCATTGTGTCAACGGTGCCCATATGTTCACTTTTTTATTGTAGCAAATCTGAACGTGGTGTTTATATCTTATTTTTTGGAATGATTGATTATCAATTCTTATATTATACAGTAAAAGAGAGAAAAATACTCTCAAGTGTACTGTTAAAAGTTCTCTTTCTGCTAAAGCCATTGTGAATCACTGTGTGTATAAATGCTAGAGTTCAAAAGCTGAATAAATCAATCGACCTCAAAGTCCATTCGTCTGATTCTCAAAACATACATTTGATTGTTCTGAATCTCAAATCTCACAGGTTTGTGTGTGTACGTAACACTGTATTGGAGGTTGTCAATAAACACAGAGAATCTAAATTTGCTTTTTCTCTAATAGAATACATTCTTGACTCAGTTCAGAAGTTGTAAGAGTGACTTGAGGGCCAGGAAAATGGAGGAAGAAATCATTAATAACTGTCTTTTTACAAGAATTTACAATTTAAGTTACCTCAGATGATGTATATTAATTAACCCTATGTTATGGGCAAGGAAGTTCTTACTACTCTCCTTCTAGGGAACCAAGGCTTAGTGGTCGAGAAACTTCCCCAGGTTTTTCTAAGAGGAAGTGGCAACACAAAAACTATCATGGAAGCCTTCTGACTTTTACCTAGTTTCTCCTTCTTTTTCATATTAAATTTGCTTATGTATAATTTCCACTATAAATTACATCTACCTTTAGTGCACAGTTTGATATATTTTGGCAAGTGGATACAGTGGCTTCACCACGACAGCCATCGAGATAATAGAATATTTTATCACCCAAAATGTTTTCTTTTGTTCATTTCTAGACTACACGCTCCACTCCAGACTCCAGGCAGCCACTGAATTGTTTTCCAGTATAAAAGACTGATCTTCATTCTAGAGCTTTCCATAGATGGAATCACACATTTTGTGACTGGCTTACTTGCACTCAGTCGAATGCTTTCATTACATGTGCTGACCCTCTGCTCCATTTTATTGCTGAGCTGTGTTTCACAAGATACGCCGTGGTTTGTCTATCCATCATTCAGCTGCCAATGGACATTTGGTTGTGTGCAAGACACTGTGTGGTGTATTTTTTCATTTATCTTGAGAAAATGACTAAGAGTAGAATGTTTCCCAAAATGGTCGTACAATTTTCCATTCTCACCAGCAAGGTCTGACAGCTCCAGGGCAGACCGGACATGGTTGGTGACCAGCTTCTTTGTCCCAAGTCTGCACCAGTTACCCATCACTGTGTAACAATATGACTACAAAGTTAGCAGCCTGAAGCAGCATACATTTATTTTCTTGTAGTTTCTGTAAGTCAGAAGTCCAGGCGTGGCTTTGACTGGTTTTGGGGCACTACAAGCTTCTATAACTCTGTAATCATGTATAAGTCAGCCGATACATTCCAGCACCTTTGATGTATTTTCATATCACTATTTTAGAATGCTGCCATTCCCATCAGTGTGAAATAGTATGACAATGTGGTTTAACTTGCATTTTATACTATTTTAGTTATAAATTTAACTTTTATCTATGGTTTAACCTCAAAATGCATGGCTACTGTTTTTGCTTTTGAAGATCAATGATCTTCATGAGTATATAAAGATAATAAAAAACACCCTTTATATTCATCTTTATTTTAACTATTTTTAGACCTCTACATTTCTTCTTGTAGATCTAAGTGTCTATCTGGCACCATGGTCTTTGTCACTGAAGAATTTTCTTTCACATTCCTTGTAGTGTAGATATGTTAATAATAAATTCTCTTAGCTTTTATATTTCTGAAAATTTTCTCTGAAATAGTCTTTATTTCCCCTTAATTTTTGGAAAGATATTTTCACTGCATATATCTAAATTGACAGGTTTTTGAGGGTTTTCTTTTTCAGTGCTTTAAAAATCCATCTCCCTGTTTTCTGGGTTGCATAGCTCCTGATGGGAAATCTGTTATGTTTATGTGTATCCCTCTATAGCAATATATCATTTTTCTCTGGCAGACTTTAAGATTTCTCTATATCATTTGCACTCAGCAAGCTGATTTTAATATGCCTTGGTATTGTTCGATTTGTATTTATACTTGTAATTCCTTACATTTTTGCCTTAGTAGGTTTATAGTTTTCATCAAATTTGGAAATCATTTATTTATTATTTCTTCAACTAATTTTTCCCATAACTTTTCCTTCTGGGGCTCAAATTACATTTTTATTAGATAGTTTTATATTTCCCAGAAGGTGCTGAGGCTCTGTTAATCTACTTTCAGTCTTTATTTTTCCCCGGCCTCTTCATTTTGGATGGTTTTTAAGGCTGTCTTCAGGTTTAAGAATATTTTCTCCTGCAGTATTAAATTAGCTGTTAATTTCATCCAGTCAAATTTTTATTTCAGATGATGACTTTCAACTCAATAATTCTATTTGTTTCCTTTTTAATATATGTATCCCTTTTCTTCTCACTGCTTGTTTTTTCCTGTAAGTCTTTGAGCATATTGAGTACATTTACAGCAACAGGTTTAATGCTCTTCATCACAAATTACATCATCTCTGCCATCTCTACTTCTGTTGCTATAGATTGAATATTTTCTCATAATTGTGGGTCATATTTTCATCCAGTCTAGGAATTTTTGGATTGCCTGTTTGACCCTGTAAATGTTATGTTACTGAGCGCTAGAATTTTTTTGTTCTTTTAAAGAGTTTTGGACTTTGCTCTCACAGGTGATAAAGTATCTTACAGATCTGTTGTCTCTTAGAAGTTTATTTTTTGTTGTTGTTTGTTTTTTCTTTTAATTGGAGTATTTATTCTACTCAGATTTAATGTAAGACCTGATATTGTTGGGCTCATATTCCACCTGTTAGTATTTGTTTTCTCTTTGAATCACTTTTTTAAAGTGTTTTTAAAAGGTAGAGCTCCAGTACTCTTTCTGGCTTCTTTAGCCTCAGTAAGGCAGGTCTTTTGGGGGTCTGTGCTAAAGCTTCCATATATCCAAAATTCCTTTCCACTCTGGCTGGTGGAAACAGGAATGATTCTTGCTCCTGGGAGAGTTGGGACAATTCTCTCTTTAATGGTCTCTGGTAACTGTTCTCTCTGGAACTCTTTTTTGAGGTTGTACTGTACACATGTGTAGACTCAAAGACTCAGCAGAACTTTCTATGTAGCTTTCTGGAAATCTTCCTGTTAGTAGCTTTCCTCTTCCTGATACTCTGCCCCACAGATTCTAACTATTTCAGCCTCCCTGAACTCTGATCTGTGTTTCATAGAGGTCCTGGGAACAGTGTGCTCTGTTTGGACCCCCTTGTCCGCGTCAGTACAAAAATGTCTCCAGCCAGTAACCTAAGGCAGTTTTAAGACTTAGTTTATTTGTTTCTCTTCTCTGAAGGATCACAGGCCTGCACTGTCTACTGTCCCATGTCTGCAAACAATTATTCCACATTTTGTCCAATTTTTTATTTGTTGACAATGGGAGGGTAATTCCAGCCTTTATTACCCCCTCATGGCTGCAGTTCATCCTGCATCATTTCGGGCAGAGGCAGTGAGGTGTATGGTAAAGCACAGAGACTCTGAAGGAAAATGGCACACAGTTCAATGTCGGTCTACAGGGCACTAATCCCTGAGCTGGAATAGTGGGTTAAGCTTCCTGTGTCTCCCTTTGTTCATTTGTAAAACAAGGATGATAACAATGGTACTTACTAATAGATGGTCTGTTATGATTTAATGAGTTAATAGGTACCGAGCTCTTGGAAGAGGGGATGCAGGTAGTGAGCATTGTGTGATTGCTGTTTTTACACCAACTTCTCCATACATCATTTGACCTAGATTCCCTTTCTGTCTGTTATATTAAAGAGAATTGAATCTGCAAGAATTGACAATTAAACCTTTCACTGCAGTTATGCCTGGAGGAGAACTAGAAGAAAGTTTGGGAGTGATCAAAGAGAGCTTTAACATTTATCTGTCCTATTTGGATTATTCATGAGACTATATTTTTGTGTTAATTTTATAACTAGACATGTTTTAAAAAAAAAGAAAAAGCAAAAGCATATTTCTTTATGGTAGATATTGCTAGTTGACTACCAAATTCCGGGGTTTTATCTTCCTTTTTGTTCACACATCTAGATTTTATTTCCCAGCCTCTTCTGTCATTCGATGTGCCCATATGACTGACTTCCAGCCACTTCACTTTCGGGCACGGCCAATATAAATGACTCACATGTGCCCTTTTATGACCATTATCTTCTAAACGTCTGATGGCTGGTAAAATGATGACCCTCAGAGTGACCATGGATGAGGTGTGGGAAAGATGATTGATCATGCTCAGTCCAAATTCCTTGAAGGAGGGCCATTTGGACAACTTGTTCTTACAAATATTAATTGAAATTGTATGCAAGTAGTTTGAAAGCTAGGAAGAGGGTCCAAGGCCATCTGACTGAAAAACTTTGTTCTTTAAATAACACAATTAATAGATTTACCTAAAAATAAAAACTCAGAGAGTTTATAAGAAAACAAAATTAGCTCAAGGAAAGGGATTATTATCTAAAATGAGACCAGATATGGCTACTTGGTAGGGTCAAAATTTCTGGAAGATTCCACATATAAGCAAATCATATGATATTTGTCTTTCTCTGTCTGACTTACTTCACTCAGTATGACAATAGAAAACTAATAAGGACCCATTATAAAGCACAGGGAACTCTACTAAATACTCTGTAATGACCTATATGGGAAAAGAATCTAAAAACGAATGGATATATATTTGTATAACTGATTCACTTTGCTGTACACCTGAAACTAACACAACAATTGTAAATCAGCTCTACTCCAAAAAAAACTAATTTTAAAAAATTCTGGATAGAAGATATTCATCTCTAAGACTCTATGACCAAAGATTCAAGTCATTCACACTTGAAGGACCAATTTCCAAAATATAAGCTGAGAAGGTGATCTGCATTTTTATATGGAGTCCGTTAAAAGAAATTAACTTTTAATTGGCACCATGGGTAGAAAAGAGAGTTCCTGTGCTCCCAGAACTAACCTTTCAAGTATTAAAACACAGAGCTTCACCTCAAAGAGGCAAATAGGACCCTGGCTTTGGATAGAGTCATACCCGAGGACCTATCACCTTTCACAACTGACCAAGACCTCCCCTGCCTACATTCTCTCATTTGAAAAAGAGAAGCTAATAAAAGATCCCTCATTTAGAGGATAAACAAAGAAGTATCCCCGTACTTTAAATACCTTTTTAAGCTCGTACCACACAAGATGCTAGAAGATCAAGGATTCTCCGGTGGAGAGGAAACCTGGGTTCATATTCTATGCATATTTCAAATGATCTGTAATTTTGGAAAAGCCTTCTGTCCTCTCACAGAGCACACTGTGAAGCCGATGTTTTGTATACCTTGCCAATATATTGCCTTTACTGTATTTGACCAAAACTAGTGCTTCAACTCAAGGCTGTATATTTTTCTTAGGGTTAAAGAGACCTAAGACAATGTTTGGTGACTCATGGTGGGAGGGAATCACACAAAAGTTATGGCCCTATCTGGTAAATCCTGCTAATGAAGAGTTCATTTGGAAAAAAAAAAAAGTGTTTTTTTCCAGACTTCAGAGTTACACTACTGCTTCGATCGTATGGTTCAAACTCTGAAAACAAGAACAGCCTTTGTTCTAACGTTCTTGAGCCTCTTGGTATTTGGCAAAATGTCAAGGGCATCAAAAGCATTCATACAACCTTTCTGTTGTTGCTTCTTATCTCCTCACATACAGATTTCACAGAGAATGAAATATTTTGAGGATTACTCTGTTTTCATCCCTCTTTATGTATAAATCTTGGGTCCTTAAATGTAGCAATGCTCAAAGGATAGCATGCTGTAAATCCCCCAGTGCTTCAAAATCTCAGTTGTATGTATTTTCATTTTATTGTTTGACACAAGTTCAATAATCATAACATAAGCATGTCCTTTACTAGAACAACACAACATCTCTGTTAGCCGAAAAGGATTCTTCTATCATTAGAGATGAATAGGAAGATGATCCCATAAATAAGAGAAATTTAAAACTGTGTTAAAAAAATCAAGATTGCTTTTGATTTCTCATATGTAAATAATGCATTTCCCTATTGGATTCTTGTGATCAATTCATTGACACCACAGTAACATAAGTAGATGAACACCTAAATACAGAATATTACCATAACGTTTATGAGAATGCAAAGTAGAACTAAATAATGGAGTTAAAATATTCAAAGGAGAAAGATCACAGGGGAAATTAAGGGAGAAAAAAGAGGAAGTATGTTCTCCTTATTTGGTTTTAGAGCTTTAAAATAAATATGTTTGTCCCAAACACAATTTTTAATTACCCAAGCATTTTAAAATCCCATCAAGGTTGGAAGAATTGACATGTAAGAAGATATATCCTCTGTGGGACTGGGAAGGGCTATTGCATAAAGAAGAAATATGTGAACTAACAAAATCAAAACTTCATTCATGCAAAAATTGCCAAAAATTAAACCATGATATTCTTCATGGGACATTGTAAAATATGTTCACATCATGATATTTGCAGGGCATTTATTTGACCATGAAAACCAACATCAATAGAAATTGACAAACACTGAGTATTTCCACCTTTAGGGTCTCCTTAACATCTACTTAAAAAGCTTCATTTTATAAAATGAACCTGGGGTTTGATTCTGCCTTTAGATCTATATACCCAGCCACCCCCCAAATTAAAATTAAAGTCATTTATGTTTAAAATTAATTAGAGAATGGGTCAATTTACTCATTGTCATTTATTCATCAGTTTGACAGTGAACTTTAGTGTTTCTGCAGCTTAAAAGCTATGAGAAAAACACTCATACATTGACAAATGAAAATAATTATTCTGTAGATCAATAATTTATTATGAACTTAAAGTTATAGTAGAAAGTCATGTCATATACATGGAAGCTATTCTCATCGTCAGTGTTTATTTTACATGAAAACTGGATAACCATAATTTAAAAGACTGCTATAGGGCTTCCCTAGTGGCGTAGTGGTTGAGAGTCTGCCTGCTGATGCAGGGGACATGGGTTTGTGCCCCGGTCCAGGAGGATCCCACATGCCGCGGAGCAGCTGGGCCCATGAGCCATGGCCACTGAACCTGTGCGTCCGGAGTCTGTGCTCCGCAATGGGAGAGGCCACAACAGTGAGAGGCCGGCGTACCAAAAAAAAAAAAAAAGATAAAAGACTGCGATAAAAGATGATTTTGGTCTTCCAAACACACACATGCATGCTATATTTTGTATGACCACAACGCTATGAGATTAGCAATGAAATATGGGGAAAAAAACGTAAAAAACACAAACAAGTGGAGGCTAAACAATACGTTACTGAATAACCAAGAGATCACTGAAGAAATCAAAGAGGAAATCAGAAAATACCTGGAGACAAATGACAATGAAAACACAATGATCCAAAACCTATGGGAGGCAGCAAAAGAAGTTCTAAGAAGGAAGTTTATAGCTATACAAGCCTACCTCAAGAAACAAGAAAAATCTCAAATAAACAACCTAACCTTACACCTAAAGGAACTAAAGAAAAAAGAACAAACAAAACCCAAAGTTAGCAGAAGGAAAGAAATCAAAGTTCAGAGCAGAAATAAAAGAAATAGAAACAAAGAAAACAATAGCAAATATCAATAAAACTAAAAGCTGGTTCTTTGAGAAGATAAACAAAATTGAAAAACCATTAGCCAGACTCATCAAGAATAAGAGGGAGAGGACTCAAATCAATAAAATTAGAAATGAAAGAGGAGAAGTTACAACAAACACCACAGAAATACAAAGCCTCCTAAGAGACTACTACAAGCAACTCTATGCCAATAAAATGGACAACCTGGAAGAAATGGACAAATTCTTAGAAAGGTATAACCTTCCAATACTGAACCAGGAAGAAATAGAAAATATGAACAGGCAAATCACAAGTAATGAAATTGAAACTGTGATTAGAATTCTTCCAACAAACAAAAGTCCAGGACCAGATGGCTTCACAGGTGAATTCTATCAAACATTTAGAGAACAGCTAACACCCATCCTTCTCAAACTCTTCCAAAAATTTGCAAGGGAAGGAACACTCCCCAACTCATTCTATGAGGCCACCATCACCCTGATACCAAAACCAGACAAAAACACTACAAAAAAAGAAAATTACAGACCAATATCACTGATGAATATAGATGCAAAAATCCTCAACAAAATACTGGCAAACAGAATCCAACAACACATGAAAAGGATCATGTACCATGATCAAGTGGGATTTATCCCAGGGATACAAGGATTCTTCAATATACGCAATTCAGCCAATGTGATACACCATATTAACAAATTGAAGAATAAAAACCATATGATCATCTCAAGAGATGCAGAAAAAGCTTTTGACAAAATTCAACACCCATTTATGATTTAAAAAACTCTCCAGAAAGTGGGCATAGAGGGAACCTACCTCAACATAATAAAGGCCATATACAACAAACCCACAGCATATGTCATTCTCAATGGTGAAAAACTGAAAGCATTTCCTCTAAGATCAGGTAAAGGACAAGGACGTCCACTCTCACCACTCTTATTTAACATAGTTTTGGAAGCCCTAGCCACGGCAATCAGAGAAGAAAAAGAAATAAAAGGAATACAAATTGGAAAAGAAGAAGTAAAGCTGTCACTGTTCGCAGATGACATGATACTATACATAGAGAATCCTAAAGATGCCACCAGAAAACTACTACAGCTAATCAATGAATCTGGTAAAATAGCAGTATACAAAATTAATGCGCAGAAATCTCTTGCATTCCTATACACTAATGATGAAAAATCTGAAAGAGAAATTAAGGAAACACTCCTATTTACCACTGCAACAAAAAGAATAAAATACCTAAGAATAAACCTACCTAGGGAGACAAAAGACGGGTATGCAGAAAACTATAAGACACTGATGAAAGAAATTAAAGATGATACCAACAGATGGAGAGATATACCATGTTCTTGGATTGGAAGAATCAGTATTGTGAAAATGACTATACTACCCAAAGCAATCTACAGATTCAATGCAATCGCTATCAAATTACCAATGGCATTTTTTATGGAACTAGAACAAATCATCTTAAAATGTGTATGGAGACACAAAAGACCCCAAAAAGCCAAAGCAGTCTTGAGGGAAAAAAGTGGAGCTGGAGGAATCAGACTCACTGACTTCAGACTATACTATAAAGCTACAGTAATCAAGACAATATTGTACTGGCAGAAAAACAGAAACATAGATCAATGGAACAAGATAGAAAGCCCAGAGATAAACCCACACACCTATGGTCAACTAATCTATGACAATGGAGGCAAGGATATACAATGGAGAAAAGACAGTCTCTTTAATAAGTGGTGCTGGGAAAACTGCATAGCTATGTGTAAAAGAATGAAATTAGAACACTCCCTAACACCATACACAAAAATAAACTCAAAATGGATTAAAGACCTAAATGTAAGACTGGACACTATAAAACTCCTAGAGGAAAACATAGGAAGAACGCTCTTTGACATAAATCACAGAAAGATCTTTTTTGATCCACCTCCTAGAGTAATGGAAATAAAAACAAAAATAAAAAATTGGGACCTAATGAAACTTCAAAGATTTTGCACAGCAAAGCAAACCATAAACAAGACGAAAAGACAACTCTCAGAATGGGAGAAAATATTTGCAAACGAATCAATGGACAAAGGATTAATCTCCAAAATATATAAACAGCTCATGTAGCTCAATATTAAAAAAACAAACAACCCAATCCAAAAATGGGTAGAAGACCTAAATAGACATTTCTCCAAAGAAGACATACAGATGGCCAAGAAGCACATGAAAAGCTGCTCAACATCACTAATCATTAGAGAAATGCAAATGAAAACTACAATGAGGTATCACCTCACACCAGTTAGAATGGGTATCATCAGAAAATCTACAAACAACAAATGCTGGAGAGGCTGTGGAGAAAAGGGAACCCTCTTGCACTGTTGGTGGGAATGTAAATTGATACAGCCACTATGGAGAACAGTATGGAGGTTACTTAAAAAACTAAAAATAAAATTACCATATGATCCAGCAATCCCACTACTGGACATATACCCAGAGAAAACCATAATTCAAAAAGACACATGCACCCCAATGTTCATTGCAGCACTATTTACAATAGCCAGGTGATGGAAGCAACCTAAATGCCCATCAAGAGACGAATGGATAAAGAAGATGTGGTACATATATACAACGGAATATCACTCAGCCATAAAAAGGAACAAAATTGGATCATTTGTTGAGACGTGGATGGATCTAGAGACTGTCATACAGAGTGAAGTAAGTCAGAAAGAGAAAAACAAATATCGTATATTAACGCATATATGAGGAACCTAGAAAAATGGTACAGAGGAACCAGTTTGCAGGGCAGAAATTGAGACACAGATGAAGAGAATGAACGTATGGACAACAAGGGGGGAAAGCAGCAGGGGTGTGGTGGGATGAATTGGGAGATTGGGATTGACATGTATACACTGATGTCTATAAAATTGATGACTAATAAGAACCTGCTGTATAAAGAAAAGAAAAAAGAAACTGACATCTATGTTGATAAAAGAAAACAAATGTTCAATAAATAAATAAATGAAGGACAACCTGACTTTTCCATAAACCTATTACAAACTGTACAATGTGAGATGTACAAAATAAATTGCTCCTGATACCATGTTTCTTCTCCTTTTGGCTTCTTAGTGTGGTGACAATACCAGGGAGATAGAGACTAGTTTGACTTTCAGAATCCTATTCAATTCTATTGGCCTCATGTTATCTATATAGATGTTGCTATGACAGAAATAGGTGATGTTTAATTAAACCTTAAAGCAAAAAAAAAAAAAGACTGAACAAGACGTGTTTAAATGATGACTTAATCATTCCACCCAAGACGTGGAAATATATCCAGACATGGAATCTGACCCTATAATCTTCTCTTAAGAGTCTTTTCAGATTTGTGTTCTATGCACAACTACCCCAGCCTCACAACTGATGCAACTTTCTTTTAAAATTAAGGATTGGACAATAGTTTTTATTGTTATAAAACTGTTAGACATTATAATGTTATACATTATTCAGATACGGTACACTTTTCTTGTGGGGCTATTAGTCATCTGCCTTTGAAATATAGTCTAGCACCAGGAGAGCTTGTTAAACCCAGTCAAGGAGGAAAGTGTTCTGAGATACAGGCAACCTGAAGACAGCTCATCTCTCATCACTCCCAGCTCCAAGCCGTCTGCCACCTCTGCTTAAAGCTGCTCCTGGGACCTGTGAGCAGCTGAGCACAGGGGGAGGTGTGGCCTCTGGTGAACTCCAGCAGAGAGGACTGGAATAGAGTTTTGTCCAATGAACTAGGTAAGTGTCTAGAGAACCAGCTTGAAGCCTTGGAAAAGGATCGTAAAGAATAATTCTCCAAAAAAGGCAAAATCATGAATCTCATACAAATTCAAATTTAACATGTGTCACATTCCACTTTATCAAGAAAAAAAAAATTGCCCTGGATTCTAGTTCAGGGTTTAGTCCAGAGTCCTACATCCCAAGGCAATTTTCTTAAACTTCCTAAATGCCCCTGTTTCCTCTGTTGTAAAATAAGTACAATATAACTCCTGCCTAGTTCTCTATGCCAAGGGTTGCTAAGAGACTAAAATGTAAAAATATCTCGGAAAGTGGTTCTAAAACTATAAAGTTTTCTACAGAAATAAAATGTGAGAAACCTTAAATTGTTAGGAGAAATTTTGCTTCATAAATTAGCAAGTATAATTTGTTTGAAATACAAAATATATCTTTTTTCCTCAAACCAAAAAAAAAAATTAACATGTGTCTAAAATCTCATTGAATTAATAATTGTTGCTGTTTAATTAATTAATACAGAAAAGAGAAAACTGCCACATGGTTAAAAAGAGAACTGATAAAGTGGCCCACATTTATAATCAGATAAGGAATGTGGAAATGAATTTACAAAGGGATGAGCAACTGGCAGAACTCGTCAATATTCTCAGGGCAATAACTAATTGCATTCCATCTGACACCATTTGCATTTCAATGGACAGAGATTATTTGCATTACTCTCTCTCTGTAGTTATAAAGTAACGCACTCAGAGATAAAGACAGACACAATGCGAATGGAAGAGCTCATCAGGGCCCCTGCCACCTTTCAAAGTCTTGCACAATTCTCACTTACAATGAATAAACACAAATAATTCAATCTTAAAAGGAAAAAAAATAGACTATCTTGGAATAGAAAACAGAAAATAGATAAAATCCCAGAAACAGGTGAACTATAGTATAGTAGAAACCTTAATAACATTATCGAGCTGGGAGTATTGAATCATGTAAGAAAACAAAAGACTGGGGTTGATGGACGTGGATATATTAGCTTTCCAAAGTTCTCCTCAGGAGAAAAGGCAGGGAGGGGAGATGTAAGAAGTGAACATTGTCAATGAAACAATGTTGCTGCCATATATCAGTAAACAAAGGATGTTGGCTGCCATCAAGCCATCACATTATAGTCGCCCCAACGGTGAGCCCTGAAGGAACTCAGGACGGTAACAAGATGCCCACCATCAAGCCATCAGCCACTAAAGCACCCCACGCCGCCCCAAACACACACAGGGTGCACCCCGAGGAGACTCAGGACAAGAAAGCACAGGACACTGGCCCCAGGTAGCTGAGGTGCACATCAAAGGAATGATTTCAGTGAGCCCAGACACTTGCATCTTCCCGTACATAGAAAAGCACTAAGTTCCTTAACTTGAGATGTCTGGTTTTCTTTAAACAGTCATATTTTGATGTTCTGACTACCTGGTCTTCGTTGCAAAAACTCCTATATATCCTGGATCCTCCCTGACCTCTTCGGAGCGGTCCCTCCGAGCTAGTCTGAGTGGCTGCATCCTGGGCTTAAGTCCTCAGTTTTGCAGGTCAAATAAAATGTGTCTCAACTTTAAGGTTCTGCATTTTTTCCCCAGTCAACAACATATTCTAAAAATCTCATTAGATAAAGCTGGAAGAGAATAAGGAGGAAATGGGACATTTTGCTTGAGAAATTACAAGCATCTAGGTGAAATAGTTGCTATCTTCTTTCCAAATAATAATAGAAAAATATATTTTTGCATACCAGGAATAGGGAAAAGGGAGAAAACTAAAAGCAGCATAGGTTGACGATCATTCTTATTTGTCCCCATGACCACACTTGGGCCACCATATAGCCACATATTTGGACCAGTAGCTAAACTCCAACTTACTGACAGATAATCTTCATGGAACAGACAAGAGGAAGAATTGGGAGCTTGGTTTCCATTAAGAAAATCATCTGTCCTGAGTTGCCTTAAAGTGAGGGTAGGATTTCTCTGTTTGGAATTTTTCTGTTTGGTTTGTTTTGGTTTTGTCCAGATATTAAAAATTGTTCTGACATGAAGAACATGAATAGAGTATTGCTGTCATATCACATCTTGATGTTGTTTACCTTCTGCTCAGGATGCATACGAACTGGTCTCCAGGTGATTTTAGGAGTTAGATCTCAGGAGTCAAGACTAATCAGGGGATAGGCCATCTCACAAAACAGACAAGGTGAGTTTGTTGAATGCATATGTCAGATTTAGGAGCCAAGCTTAGGAAAACCCAAGGAATATAAAGATGACTTTAAGTTTCCAGCTAATGCAAACTGCTATAATTTGCGTATAACTTGTGCAGTTGCAAAGCTGCCAATATTGAGTGCTACAGCATTTAACATCAGGGAAATGCGACTCAGGCACAGATGGGTCCTCAGGCTTCAAGGGAACAAATCCTTAAATTTAAATAACTGAGAATAATTACATAGTTTTGTCTCAAGTTGTAAGGAATATATCACATTCTTTCAAATAGAGCTCTTTGTCTCCTATAATTACACCTTCTGGAAGAGCAGTGCAAAAAATACTGAAGCATAAACATTAAAAATAAATTAAATCAAAACATTGTGTTCACTGGGTTGACACCCAATCCATGTCAAGAGTTCTCTAAACATGTTGTTGAAAACCAGTGTATCCCCCATAAGGTCCTTTCTTCCAAGTGGCCACCTCTTCCTGTGAATCATTTAAGCAGTGCCTCTGTGACAATGTTTTCAAAGCATCTTCCAATTCCCCAACTTCTATGAACTGTGCCACCATAAGAGTGAAGAATAGGCAAGAAGGAGGAGAAACTTGCTGACAGGTATTTGGAGTCAGCAACAACGGGAAAGGGAAATATGCCACCTGAAAGTATGAATGACCTAGAATGAAATGAGCTATTTGGAACTCTGCCATGGTGGGGTGAAGGTTCCCGGCATGTTAGGCAAGATAAGAATTCACCTTGCTTAATGACACAGCTCTGTTCTAAAGTCCTGTGAGGACTGTAACAGCAACAGTTTTCCCACTTCTCCAGGCAAACTAGAAGAAGGAACTCCTCTGCTTAAATGTCCCTCAGGATGTTTGCCTGAACAGAAAAACAGCTTGGAGACCCTGGATTCTCTCCTATGCCGACGTATCCTTCTAGAGCCCAACTCAAGTGCTTGTCTGAACATCTCTGCCCTCTGAGAACCTAGATCCAGCTATAGGCACTGCCACCAGTAGAGCAGTGAGGTAGCCGGGTGGTAAGGAAGAGGTCTGTCCCACGACACTGCTCGCAGCGATGCTGTCAGGACCTCCCGCGGGCATCCCAGTCCATTCCTCTGCAGGCTCCTGTTCAATACCAGGAGACTCAATGCAGGAAGAAGCCCAGAAAATCCAACTGGGCTCATGAAGCCCAGCGCCACACTGACGTGGGCCCAGTGGTTTCTGGAGTGAAGAAGCCTGACTCCCTGCACATTCCTTCACGCTCCCATCCAAGTCCGGCAGTGGAGATGCTCGAGGTCCTCTTGCCTTGGCGAGGGGACGCAGGAGTCGACCGAGGAAAACTGTTTGGCCCCGTGAGGAATGGCACTGTTAGTGTCTGTCTCGAATGGAGCCTAGTCAGGAAGTGGTCTGGAAGTATACGGTCAAGGTCACCTCCTGAAGATGTACGGCAGGTGGCTCTCAGGAAAAATACTAAGTCTGGATCATCCACGTGGCAGCTTTGCGTAGGGAGATGACAGCTCCGAACTGGAACTGACCTGCCTTCCACGTGCTTGACCACAGCAGTGATGAGGGTGGCCAGTCCACGTAGCGGGAGTGGTGGGTTTAAAGAGAAGGGATTGTTCTGCTCGGTGTTTCCTTTGTCCCTGGGCTGCTCGAGCCGAACAGTAACCACTGCTTTCAAGGAACCAGCTCCACCTCGGCTGCTTTGGTTCGCAGTTCGTTTCGTCCCTAGCTGTGAGTGCCTTTTGGTCTGGAAGGTTGGCTTGTCCCATCACACCCACAGCTAGGACATTCTCTCTGTAATTTCGAATTGTCCTTGCTCTGCATTAGCTAAAAGAGAATGTCTTTGATCACTAGAGTTCATCGCTGTTGGATTGTTTCCACTGTGAGTTCCTAAACTTCTTCCCTTCATAATATGAAAACAGCTCATGTTAGAGATCCTTTCAACATGAAAGGTTTGTAGTTGAGACATGACATATATTTTACTGTTTATAATAAAAATAACCTATACAAATGTCCTGGGTGTTAATTTTAATATTTGCACAAGATCTGTTTTCCATGATATGTTAACACCTACAATTTCACTAACTGTTGGTGTTATTTTTTATTGAGATTGTGAAGCCTAGGGAGCTATTTGTTCTTTTTTGTTTATTTTCATTCTTATTTCCCTGAAGCAAGAGACTTTGTATGGCCTTCAGTGCAAAGACTTTACACCAATTCTTTGTATTACACGTGGTTGCCTCTTGGCTATATAACATCTGAGTGCAAATCACTGAACTCTTTAACAAAGTATAGTAGAGAATAAATCATATTGGGTAAAAAACAAAACACAGAAGCAAGTCATCTGCAGTCAGCATCACCATGGTCAACATTGAAGCATATTTATAAAAATCCTTGTGCATGTTTCTATGAAAGAAACTACTCAAAGCAACCCAAAAAGGAGTTCTCTGTGTTTAAAAACTACCATACAATTATAAAATTTAATGTTTACATTTCTAAAGAATGAGTGTGATCATAATTTATATATAAATTATAGAATATATGTATATAATGCATATTATATATATTATATATGCAAATTTTCCATTCCAGTCAACACACATTGGCTCTCTTATCTTTGTGTCTGTTTCATAGGGACGGGGTCAGAATAGGTGTCGACCTACTCTGGGAAAACAGTGAGGTGTTTGCAGGGGCGTCTGGAACCCAGATGTTCAGTCAAGCAGTAAATGACATTCTGCTCCCAAAAAGGAGATGGGAAACTTTTCCTGAAACTGAAAAATTGGAATAGGCTTCTCCACTACAGTTTCATATAAACAGATCTCTCTCCTCACAGCTGGAAATCAAATACAAATCCCCTTAAGTATTTTTTTTTGTCTGTTTTGAACAATTCTATTATAAAGAAAATACCTAATTTTTTTAACATCTTTATTGGAGTAAAATTGCTTTACAATGTTGTGTTAGTTTCTTCTAAATAACAAAGTGAATCAGCTGTACGTATACATATATCCCCATATCTCCTCCCTCTTGCGTCTCCCTCCCACCCTCCCTATCCCACCCCTCTAGGTGGTCACAAAGCACCGAGCTGATTTCCCTGTGCTATGCGGCTGCTTCCCACTAGCTATTTTACATTTGGTAGTGTATATATGTAAATGTAACTCTCTCACTTCATCCCAGCTTACGCTTCCCCCTCCCCGTGTCCTCAAGTCCATTCTCTATGTCTGCGTCTCTATTCCTGCCCTGCCCCTAGGTTCTTCAGAACCTTTTTTTTTTTTTAGATTCCATATATGTGTGTTAGCATATGGTATTTGTTTTCTTCTTTCTGACTTACTTCACTCTGTAGGACAGACTCTAAGTCCATCCACCTCACTACAAATAGCTCAATTCCATTTCTTTTTATGGTTGAGAAATATTCTGTTGATATATGTGCCACATCTTCTTTATCCATTCATCCAGTGATGGACACTTAGGTTGCTTCCATGTCCTGGCTATTGTAAATAGTGTGCAGTGAACATTGTGGTACATGACTCTTTTTGAATTATGGTTTTCTCAGGGTACATGGCCAGTAGTGGGATTGCTGGGTCGTACGGTAGTTCTATTTTTCTTTTGTAAGGAACCTCCATACTGTTCTCCATAGTGGCTGTATCAATTTACGTTCCCACCAATAGTGCAAGAGGGTTCCCTTTTCTCAACACCCTCTCCAGCATTTATTGTTTGTAGATTTTTTGATGATGGCCATTCTGACTGGTGTGAGGTGATACCTCATTGTAGTTTTGATTTGCATTTCTCTAATGATTAGTGATGTTGAGCATCCTTTCATGTGTTTGTTGGCAATCTGTATATCTTCTTTGGAGAAATGTCTATTTAGGTCTTCTGCCCATTTATGGACTGGGTTGTTTGTTTTTTTGATATTGAGCTGCATGAGTTGCTTGTATATTTTGGAGATTTTCCTTTCTCAGTTGCTCTGTTTGTAAATATTTTCTCCCATTCTAATGGTTGTCTTTTTGACTGCTTTATGGTTTCTTTTGCTGTGCAAAAGCTATTAAGTTTCATTTAGGTCCCATTTGTTTATTTTTGTTTATATTTCCAATTCTCTAGGAGGTGGGTCAAAAAGGATCTTGCTGTGATTTATCTCATAGAGCCTTCTGCCTATGTTTTCCTCTAAGAGTTTTATCGTGTCTGGCCTTACATTTAGGTCTTTAATCCATTTTGAGTTTATTTTTGTGTATGGTGTTAGGGAGAGTTCTAATTTCATTCTTTTACATGTAGCTATCCAGTTTTCCCAGCACCACTTATTGAAGAGACTGTCATTTCTCCATTGTATATTCTTGCCTCTTTTATCAAAGATAAGATGACCATATGTGTGTGGGTATATCTCTGGGCTTTCTGTCCTCTTCCATTGATCTATATTTCTGTTTTTGTGCCCGTACCATACTGCCTTGATTATTGTAGGTTTGTAATATAGTCTGAAGTCAGGGAGCCTGATTCCTCCAGCTCTGCTTTTCTTTCTCAAGATTGCTTTGCCTCTTCGGGGTCTTTTGTGTTTCCATACAAACTGTGAATTTTTTTGCTCTAGTTCTGTGAAAAATGCCACTGGTAGTTTGATAGGGATTACTTTGAATCTGTAAATTGCTTTAGGTAGTATAGTCCTCTCCCTGTGCTCCGACCGAAGCCCGAGCCTCAGCTCCCAGCCCTGCCCACCCCGGCGGGTGAGCAGACAAGCCTCTCGGGCTGGTGAGTGCCGGTCAGCACCGATCCTCTGTGCGGGAATCTCTCCGCTTTGCCCTCCGCACCCCTGTTGCTGTGCTCTCCTCCACAGCTCTGAAGCTTCCCCCTCCGCCACCCACAGTCTCCGCCCGCGAAGGGGCTTCTAGTGTGTGGAAACCTTTCCTCCTTCACAGCTCCTTCCCACTGGTGCAGGTCCCGTCCCTATCTTTTTGTCTCTGTTTATTCTTTTTTCTTTTGCCCTACCCAGGTACGTGGGGGGTTTCTTGCCTTTTGGGAGGTCTGAGGTCTTCTGCCAGCGTTCAGTAGGTGTTCTGTAGGAGTTGTTCCACATGTAGATGTATTTCTGATGTATCTGTGAGGAGGAGGGTGATCACGTCTTACACCTCTGTCGTCTTGAAGGTCCTCTTGAGAATACCTAACTTTTAATCCTTTCAAGGGACAAAGGAGAGTGAGGCCTAGGAAGACAGATCCAGGGAAGGAGCCCCAGTGTCCGAGAATGTGCTCAGGCTGTTGGGGTAGGAAATTCCAAGATCTCAGAAGCTGGAGTGGGGATCTGGGGGATGGGGGGAAGGTGGAATCTGTGTGGGTACAGCCCAGGACCATGCGGACTCCTCCTGGGGCAGATGAGCCTTCGAGATGCGGGGCCCAGGGAGGGGCCTTCTTACAGCGTCAAAGGATGTCTCTAACTACAGTTCGTATTGGATTCAATAGGGTCTATGTAAAATATTGTTTTATTTTAATGAAATTAAACTAAAACATTTTTTAAATATTAGAAAAGTATCATTTATATAATTTCTTACCTGTTTTGCAAGTAAAAATAAAAACATCTTAGTGAAAAAACTACATATGGATACATATGAGATTTTGCCATGTATCTGGGCATTCTTCAAAATACTGCATTGGTCCATTATACAATGGTCCATATATATCCACTATACTTACATTATATTGGCATACGATACATGAATGACATCATGCCAATCAGACTGCATGAGCAAAGAGTAGCCAAAGGTAAAAGGTATTGATAAGACAGGTGCACTCCAGAGGCTGGAAGATAAAACATATAATGATGCAAAGACCTACACATCAGTGCAGTTTTATGGGTCTAGTGGTCTGGACACACCCAGACATCCACTGCAAAGTAAAGGACTAGTCACTGCATATCCTACTTCTACCTTGAAAAATAAAGTACAGTACCGGGTGGTCATCTTCAGCTTGTGACCCATTTACTGAGCAACAGGGAAGTCTTTTGTCCTTTGTGACCCATTTACTGAATGACAGGGAAGTCTGTTGTCCTTTAGTGAACTCAGAACAAGAAGGGGCTCTTCACTTGACCTGGCTGCGGGGCAAGCTGACCTCCTGCTTGGCCAGAGGACATGGAAGAAAATATGGTTTCAGGTATCTGTGAGGGAAAAAGACGTCATGTAGAGGTCAGAGCAGAGGAGAATCACAATTAGATACTTAGGATTCTTTAGCAAGCCCAGCGAGCTATAGCACAGGATTATACATCATTTAAAAATCAGCTCTTGCCCTGCTTCTGGGTTTTGATGGAAACAGAGCAGCTGATCATTAGCCATCAAGAGACTGTGCAGCCAGCATGGCCCCAAGGAGCTGGGTTCTGTGACACCTGCAGCGTTTTAAGGCCAGGCAGACTCAGCAGCGCTTATCAGAAGATAGAACATTTACATCATGACCAGGCAGAGCTAGAAAGCGCACGAAGCCTGCAGGAGCAGTTGGTCCAAACCCTTTCCTCCGCCGTCACTCACTGCCCCAGTGCCTCTGCCTCGGCTCACCCACGTAGGTATCCTTATAGCCACGTGATGGGACCTAAAAGTCTGCGCTGGATCAGGGAATGAGTTGGCTCGGTATGTGAGTAAAAATCGAAAATGGACTGTGGCTGCGCCATGGCCATGAAAGACAAGAGTGAGGAGAAACCCACCGAAGGGGCTTTAATCGTTTCACCTGGTCATCCACTTTGTAGACAGGAAAAACATACGTTGACTGCAGGAAACATACATTGACTCAGAGGTGGTGGTTAATGGCTTGACTAACTGGACAGGGGCCTAGGAGCAGATGAGAATACTGAGGAAAGGAAAAATGAGGAAGATGCATGAGGATCTTGACCTGTGAAGACCTTGCATCACTGCCCAGAGGGTATCCAGCACTGCGGTATGAAACAACCAAGTAGACGGAACGACCAGGCCAGTGGACATCACCTTGCCGGCATCACGACAGCTCCAATGCCGGCCCAGTGGGCATCTCATGGAGTGGCCGTGGTGGTGGGGATGGAAGCTGTGCATTGCAGCTCACCTTCTACCTGCCCCCAGCCTTGGACCTCTCACCCCCTCACTGGTGTTACTGAGACCCGTCCTCAGTGAACTGCCTGAAACTGCATCTCCATCTCAGAGGCTGTTTCTTGGGTAACCTGGACCAACACAATTCTCTTCTGTCCTGTCTTCCTGCATCTCTCCCTTCTCCCTCCCTCTCTTCTTTCCTTTCTTTGTTGCTTCCTCCTTGTGTGCAGGACAACATCTCTAGACCAGGAGGAGTGGTCTAGATCCTACTGGGAAATGTTTCATCTGTGTCCAGCAATGAGTATCTACTGCTCAGTGATACTATGCTAGGGAGGAAAAAAAAAACCCAACAACTTAGCAAGGGTTGGGCAAACTTTTTACTGCAAAGGGACAGGTGGTAAATATTTTAGGCTTTGCAGACCATGTGGCCTCATTACAGTTACTCACGTCTACCTTTTTCGTGCAAAAGTAGCCGCAGACAATTCGTAAACAAGTGAGCTTGGCTGTGTTAGGATAAAGGTTTATTTATAAAAAAACAGGTGGCAAGCCAGATGTGGCCCACTAAGCACAGACTTGTTTAAAGCATTGGAGACAGAGTGGGAGTGTTAGTGCCTTGTGGGAGCTTGTTGGGAATCCAGCGTTTAAGACGCAAGACCTAGAAACTTCTGTGCATTTTATCCTCAGAAATATCACTTGATTGACATTTGTAGAGGGTAAAGAATTTTGAAAATATCTTAAGAATTTTCACTTTCATAAATCAACAAATACTTCAATAAAAAACATTCAAGAAAAAAAGTTTTCACTTTCTTCCTATTGACAATTCAGAAAAAATAATATTTTCTATAGCATCTCCAAACTGTTCAGATAATTGCACAGATCTGATAGCACAAAAATGTCATGCCAAGCCCTATTACCATAAATGTTGAGTTAGCCTTCTGAAACTGATTAATAGGCCTTTCTTTTCATCTGGAAGGTACTGTGTATTTTGAGATTAGATAATAAATCAAGGCTTCTTTAATTTCTGGTCTTGATGACTCATGCTGGGGTTATAGTGAGTTTCCACAGATTTTAAGTATGTTGGGGAAAAAGAAATCCTGACTCGACCATTTCTTTATCATGTTATCTCCAGTTCCTTTACACTCATCCTGAAGATAAACTGCTTGGGACCAGACTGAATTACTGTGAATGTCTCTCCAAACACAATTTTAGTGAAATGCACTCCCTTCTCGACTGGCACTGAGGCCTCTGGGCCTCCTGTTTTCTTCCTAACTGCTTGCTCTGCTTTGCTCACTTCCTAAGCAGCTTCTCTTTCCCCCCTTCCTCCCTCCCTCCTTTCCTCCTTCCTTCCTTCCTTCCTTCCTTCCTTCCTGCCTTCCTTCCCTCCTTCCCTCCTTCCTTCCTTCCCTCCTTCCCACCTTCCTTCCTTCCTTCCTTCCTTCCTGCCTTCCTTCCCTCCTTCCCTCCTTCCTTCCTTCCCTCCTTCCTTCCTTCCCTCCTTCCCACCTTCCTTCCTTCCTTCCTTCCTTCCCTCCTTCCTTCCTTCCTTCCTTCCCTCCTTCCTTCCTTCCTTCCCTCCTTCCTCCCTCCCTCCTTCCCTCCTTCCTTCCCTCTAATTTGGTTGCAGTGGGTGCTATAAATCTTTAGCTTTGTTAGTAAAACTGTCTTCAAATTAAGTTGTGAAATAAACTAATCAATCAATTTTCTTTAAATTAATATAAATGGCAAGTCAAACAATAAGCACCAGGGTACATGGTCAACATAATATATAATATTTTGCACTAAATATTTCTATATAATCGCAACAACACGAGTAAAATTAAAAAGCCAAAGTCATACCTGCCCTATTAATAGCATATCTTTTCTTAATTAAGAATCGCACAGTCTAATGCATTTTCTAGAAAAGATTATGGGTTGAGTTTAAAGTGAAAGAAAAATGAGATAATTTAAAGTATGCTGATCTCAGTTCTTTCATGAGGTGAGGACAGTGAAAAAACAAAATAAGTAAATAACTATATTAAAATATTTAAAGTCAAACTCTTTAATACCAGGATATTCCCTTAAGTCTAAGAATATTCTTTAACTACACAAATTTTAAAATGTTATTCACTGACTCTCCTGGCTGGCTGTCCTAAATTCACAACAGTTTGATGTTTTTGAACCACTCTTGGCAAAAATCATGATTTGCATGAAGAAACTTTGGAAGATGGGTCAGAGCTAGTACTTTGCATCAGTATCTCTATAACACTGTTAAAATGTTCTACACATTAGGGAATATTTCATAATAGTAATTATTCCATACATTTCAAAAGTACCTAAACAGTATGTTGTCTGAAATAAAAGTGATTTTTAAATATGCTTATGGGTGAAAACTAAAATTAACCTTCTTATTATGTATTGAGCCACCCACCCTTTCTAATCACCCAAACACCCATCCTTATGGAACTCTGCTCTCCAACTTCATCTTAACTGCAGTTCCCCAACCATAAAATAAAGATAACAATAGTTCGTACTCTATAGGAATTTTATGAGGATTAAGTGAGTTAATAAGCACAGTGTGTACGATGGTATTTGATACTTAGTATGAATTAAATAAATGGCTTGAAATCGATCTTAATTTTCATTCCCAAACTTGTTTCTTTCTACTGTTCTCTTCATTTGCTTTTTCAAAGATATCTTTGTCTTCCAAGTCACCTAACCTTGAAACATTCAAGTCGTTCTTAAGTTGAAAAGACACGTTAAGTCTCCCTACTTTATAACTGTAATAAGCTGCTGTCTCTTGCAGTTTTCCCATAGAATGCTTGTCTACACTAGGTAGGTGGCTGGTATGCACAGGCATGGCCTTCCCGGAGAACTGGAATTATTCATGCTTGGGAACTTGTCAGCTGAGTATGTCAGTGGTGAAGGAAGTCTTGGTTGCTTTCCGTGGTTAAAATGCTACTAAAAATATTTAGCAGACCAGGTGTTTTCTTTTCTGAATACACTAAAACCTATGTATAATTCTATGGAAAATAGAAATACATAAAATACTAGTAAGAAGATATAATATCAAGTTCACATCCAAATATTCTAAGACTACAATACTATTACTTTGTTTCAAATGTGGAAACAATTAAATTTCTAAAGAAGAAGCCTTGTAATTAGGGCAGGAACAGAACCCAAGAGACCTTTCAGATTGGTGACTTGCCAGTTTATGTACAATCAGTTAAAAATGTTCTCCCGTATTCTGGTGACTCCCAAGCAGGAACTCACATTCTCTTCCATGGTCTGTAGGTCAGGACCTTTCACTTCTTCTTGCACCTATAGGACTAAGACTCTTCCGAAATACTATGTTTCCCGGTTTCTCTCCATTTATGACCCATTTAGCTCAGGGCAGTTTGAGCTGCCTTATTTTCCTAACTGATGGTCTGGAGGGTGATCCCTGCTGACAGAAGGAGAAAGAGGGTGAGCCTAAGTGTGCATACCCACACCCCTACTCATCCTCTTCTCACCTCCCTCACCGCTTTCCAGAAGAGACTCCTCTGTGGCCCCATTTTAAAGTCTAAGGACAGAAAGCCCAACTGATTATTTAAATCTCAAAGTACTATTGAAATACAAATGAAGCTTTTCCAGGTACTTATGTCTAGCAAGAATATTATTATCAACAGAGTGCATCTGTGCCTTTTTGCTTAAAGTCTAAAAGGAAAGGAATTGGTGTATATTAGAAAGAGGCAGGATGATCATCAAAGGCCAGGAATAGTGGAAGGAGATGTGTAATGCATCATTTATTTTTTGCAACTGTAGAAAGTAAACATTCCAAAACCGACATATCCATATGCACTTGCTTTAGAAACTAGAGAAGTAACATCAGAGAGGTGGAGATCTCATTTTGTCCCACCTTGGGCTGAGAAATCAATGAAATTTATGAATGCCCATCACAGCTAGAATCACCTTATAATGTACAGTCCGAGACAGGATATTGTTGATGGGGGAGGGCCGTGGTAAGAGGCCTAAAATGAAGGCTCCCTGTGACCTGATGCCTTGACATCTGATAAAGTTGGACAGAAGGCCTCCAGGGCCCTCACCCCAAGTCCCTCTGTCTACTCAGCTCCTGTGCACCAGGTCCCCCTGGCAAACAAGGTCCCTCTTGGGGGAACAGGGGCGGTTTCTGCTTGTGCCTGAGTGGCAGGCTGCAGAATTATTCAAATAATTCAGCCACATCCTTCCACCAGAACCAGGGCTCCCACCTTCTACCTCCTGGAGAGCTTACCGCCTCGAGTCCCCTGTCATTCACTTTGTCCCCAAGTCAAGCCCTGTGTGGCCCTGCACTGCATGCAATGTCCTCTTCCCCGGGCTGTGAGTGCATGAGACCGATGAACCACTGTCAATCTCGTGTGCCCAAGGCCAGGTGTCAAGTGTTTGGCCGTCTCCATAACCCTAGGGCAGGAATGCTTCTCTCACCCATGGCTGAATATGAGTTCTTTAGGACCACCGAAAATCTACAGTAGAATTCTCCCGAGCAAACGGGGACATATGGGCAGCCTAGTCAGAACATTCGTCCTTGGGAGGTGATTTCACAGATGGAAGAGCAGTTGAAGGGGCAGATCCCAAGCTGCAGCACCACACAGGAAGATCTCTTCATGTAGACTACGTCTACAAAACTGCATCTTCGCCCAGAAATACACCCCTGCACTGATGGCCAATTAATCTAAGACAGAGAAGGCAAGACTATACAATGGAGAGAAGACAGTCTCTGCAATAAGTGGTGCTGAGAAAACTGGACAGCTACACGTACAAGAATGAAATTAGGACATTCTCTAACACCATACACAAAAATAAACTGAAAATGGATTAAAGACCTAAATGTAAGACCGGATACTACAAAACTCTTAGAGGAAAACAAAGGCAGAACGCTCTTTGACATAAGTTGCAGCAACATTTTTTGGATCCTAAAGGACATAAAAGCAAAAACAAACAAACTGAACCTAATTAAATATAAAGACTTTTGCACAGCAAAGGAAACCATCAACAAAATGAAAAGACAACCTACCGAGTGGGAGAAAGTGTTTGCAAATGATCTGATGGATAAAGGATTAATATACAACATATGTAAACAGCTCATACAACTCAATATCCCAAAAAACAAACAACCTGATTAAAAACTGGGCAGAAGAACTGAATAGACATTTCTCCAAAGGAGAAATGCAGATGACCAAGAGGCACATGAAAAGATGCTCAACATTGCTAATCATCAGGGACATGCACATCAAAACCACAATGAGATATTACCTCACACCTGTCAGGATGGTCATCATAAAAAAGAACACAAGTAACAAATTTCAAAGGGGGTGTGGAGAAAGGGGAACCCTCCCACGCCTTTTGTGTAAATGTAATTTGGTGCAGTCACTATGGAAATCAGTACGGAGGTTGCTCAGAAAACTAAAAATAAAACTACTATATGACCCAGAAATTCCACTCCTGTGTATATATCTGAAAAAAACAAAAACTTTAATTCAAAAAGATACATGCACCCCAATGCTCATAGCAGCACAATTTACAATAGCCAAGACATGGAAGCTATTGGAACATGGAATATTAGTCATAACTAACACAGCCACGTAAAAGAATAAAGTTTTGCCGTTTGCAGCAACATGGATGTATTTCTTGCCTTTGAAGAGTTTTCAAGTGAACAAGAGAAAGGAAAACAATTTGCTGCCATGGAAACCTAGAATCTTAGGTACATTTTCCCATAACACATTTTATTCATGATGGTTGAGTGTCTATAGAGTAGTTCTGTCCAATACAAACCTATGCAAACCACATTTACGTTTCCTAATACCCACACTTAAAAAAGAAAACAAAACAGGAGAAATTAATTTTAATGATACATTGTGTTTAACCCAATATATCTGGAATAGTATCATTTCAATATTTAATCAAAATAAAATTGATTAATGAGATATTTTACATGGTACAAATTCATACGAAGACATCAAAGTCTAATATGCATTTTATACTGACAGCACATCTCAATTTGAGTGTTCAATTTTTATCAGAACTACTTGATCTGTATTAATAAATTCAGAGGCTCAACATACTTCAAACATATATAGAAATAATATAATACTTTTATAGTTTTTCTAATATTTTTGATAATTCTAATCGTTTTAATAGTTATTCTAATGCTGAATTAAGTACAAATCATTTCATTTAATGTTATCTTCCAAATTGACAAAACTTGTTTGTCTTTTTTAGAATTGATTCAACATCAAGTTGAAACAAGTCTGTCCAAGTAAATTAAAAAATTCTTGTGTCAATTCAGTATTATTAACATAGAACACAAAAGGGAATTGCATAAATTGAAGGGCAACTCTAAGTTTATTAATATCAATAAATTTTTCTTCAAATGTCTCTTGTAGTGTTTGCATATTTACATAACCCTATTAATAACAATTAAATTTTTTTATTCATGCTGGAAAAATGTGTAATATAATTATTATTGATTTATACCATGGAAAGTTTTAATTTCAACTGAAGTTTCATAACCTGTCAAGCAGAGTCACAACTAAGTTTTTGTTTCCCTTGGGGTTTCATACTGATCTCTTTCATATACAGTACCTATTGGTGAAAAAAGGACAATCACACTCATTTTGTTTTTGATTATTGAATATTTGGCAACATCCCTTTTGTTTAGGAAACTCTTGATCCTGAGTAATAATACACTACATCTTCGTAAATCTCTCCCATGACCAAACCAACAAGCCTTAGCAACAACAAAGACCACCATACCCACGGTCTTCTATTTCTCCCACATTTTGTAGGTAATAAATGATTCTAACCACTCTATCTGGACACATTTTATAGAACCCGCTTCAGGACACCGTGATTAATTTTTTTGCAAATATTTTCAATATCTATCATACAGTTGAATAAAACAATAAGGGAAATATCAATCTTTTACTTTAAAATTTGATTTTTTATCTAACATAGCTAGAGCATCATCTACCATGATTGAAACTTTCTCATACTAGTGGGAAATTCTTTTTTAACAAATATATAATATTTTTAAATATATATGTCACAATTTAATATTTGGGGCTTCAAACTGATAACATTTCTTTAAAATTTTGGAAGTCTTTTGAGACAAAATGTGCACAAAATATTAATCAGACAATGTCTTACGTCTGACATCGAAAAGTGAAGCAAAATACTTAAAATTTTCTAAGTATTGAAAGGATTGATATTTGATATTGATAGAAAGTTTTTGTATTCTAAAGACAACTGTTTGGTAGCTTAAAGATCTTTATTTTTTTCTAAAATTCTTTTTAATGTTTTCCTCATAATTTTCATAATTTTCTAATAGAATTTCCAGAACTGAAATATATTCTTTATCATCTCTCTATCTAAAAGTTAGTTTCTTTTTTTAATGCAAGTATTCAAATAATTTTATAGTTTAACAAAATTAAGCTTGGCTCTTAAAAAAGATTTGTAAGTGTTTTGCAATTCCGATTTCAAGAGACTAATCTTGTTGATTATTTTTGACCATTGAAAGAAAACAACTTACCAAATTTAGTATGCATCTGCTGAAATATGTTGTACACTTTATCCTATTAATTTTTTTATGGCAATCACATTTTTAATTTTGCTCTGCCACAACAAATTGCTGATGGTTTTCACTGTGAAGTTTGCAAACTAACTTTATTCAGTCTCTTTTTTTCTATACTGTCTGGCAGTACTACTAACTTCTGTATGTCTACTCAATTATACACCAATAGTATGCCTTAATTTTTAATTTAAAATTATGTCCATACTTATTATTTTTAATTAGCAAAGCGATTTAATTAAATTATAATCAAAATTTCAAGTATTTCAATTAAAATACTGATTCTAATTTACATAGATATTCCTAAAATTCATGCTATCTGCACAAAATATCAAAAGAACCCCACATAACAATGTTACATTAAGAGAAAAAATTCTTTTGAACTGATTCAATCCATCAGCTACAACTAGATGGGAGATATATTTATGTGTAATAATGGAAACAATGCACTCATCTAACACATGCACGCTCCAACAAAATAATATCCCACACAATGCAAAGGTAACAGTGGAATGTCGTCCCTCCAAAACAATAAAGTTTTGTTTAATGGAAAAATATTTTATACTACTATTGTTTTTCTATGTAAGCTTAAAGTTAATTAAAATTAAAAATTCAATTATTCAGTTGCACTATCCCCATTTCATTGGACAGCATAGAAAGAAGAACAATTCCATCATTGCCAGAAGTTATTTTGGACAATGCCAGTCTACAGCATGAAACATATATAAATTAAAGGTTTTCTGGGCTTTTATGGAAGTCCTGGAAAGCAAAACCATGAATAATATTATTTCCATGGGAAAATGTACTCCAGCCACCATGTATTTTGTGCATGACTTGAGGATTGCCCAGATGATCCATTTTTAAAAATACATATTGGTGGCATTGCTGTATAAAACAGTTATATACATTCAGTCTAGAAAATCAGAAAATAAAAATAACTGCATGTGCTTTTGCACCATTTTTTATTTAACAACGTGAGATTATTTTCCCATGCCATTAAATGTTAGTAGTATTTTTTGAGACACCGTATCACCAGTTAGCTTAGATTATCTAAAACAATCCATACAAATAATGTAACTTCATCATATATTCACTTTGGGAAAAGCAAGTCAAGTTTTGATCACTTCTGTTTCCTTCCAAACCTACTTCTAAAGAACAAACCAAAACCATATACATAACATATCAATATTTCCAAAAAGTTAAGTTCTGTATGAAATTCATGTAGACAATAACAACAGAGTAAAACAGACAATAATAATATTTATCCAGTGCACAGCAAATAGTAGTTACCCAATACATTTCTGCTAGGCTAAACTGATCTCTTGCATTTCAAATGTCATTTTAATAGAATTGGAAATAATATCTTTTCTTGTAAAGCCAGGTACCTAGCTCAATTGACAGTCTTCACTTATGACAAAACAAGTCAGTTTTAATTTTTGTGTAAGTTCCCTTCAAAAAGCATAACCATTTGCTATAACTTATAGGAATACATTTAATTTTTAGTGTTATAAACAGAGTAGAACAAATTACAGTAGATCTTTGAACAACATGGGTTTGAACTGTTTGGATCCACTTACACATGGATTTTTTCCAATAAATGCATACATTACTATGGAATCTGCAGTTGGTTGACTCCAAGGATGCAGAAACACAGATATGTAGGGCTGACTATGGGGCTTGAGCATCCACAGATTTTGGTATCCAAAGCGGGTCCTGGAACCAACCACCCACCCCCCAGGTACTAAGGGATGACTGTATTCATTTCACTGTTTCTTACATTGTACATCATATTGAAAGCAAGTAGCAAGGTGTAAGTAGAAAATTAAAGCAGGTACCAATATCTCTTGAGAACAATATGAAAACAAATCATTTTATTTGTAACGTACACAAAACTTCAGTGAAATAAGCTTCTAATGTATCATATTTTTAGGTGCCTCATATATACTCTATATGTAGGTGAACACCTCGTACTGGGCAGAAGGACTTGTTTTGAGAAAGTCACTCCCATTGACCAAAACTACAGACAGGCATAAGAATGGGAATAAACAAGAACTCTGAGCTCTGCAATTCCTTTTTTTGAGGTATGTTGAAACTTATAACTAAATCTGTTTCTTACCTGTGCAATCTGAACGAGATGATGTCTTAGCTCAGGCTACCATAACAAAATACCATAGACTGGGTGGCTTAGACAACAGACATTTATTTCTCACAGTTCTGGAGGCTGGAAAGTCCAGGATCAGGGTGTCAATGAGGTTGGTCTCTGGTGAAGACACTCTTCCTGGCTTGCAGATGACCACCTTCTTGCCGTGTCCTGACAGGGTGGAGAGAGGGACAGAGACCCCTCTAGTGTCCCTCTTTATAAGAGCGCTAATCCCATCATGAGGACCTCAACCGCAAGGCATCATCAAACCTAGTTACCTTGCAAAGGCTGCATCTTCATCGCCAGATGCCACCACATTAGGAGTTAGGGCTTCAGCACACAAAGTTGGAGGGGACACAGTTCAGTCCACAGCAGGTGACCAAGCTGAAGCTGGTGTGGTTGATTCATTTGTTCTATAAACATGGGCTCTCATGCATGTGATTGCGTGTCCATGTTTTTTAATGACTTGCGATGATCTGGATTAACGATTGGTTCCCTAAATTAAAAGTTACAGTGCTTCCTACAACCAGCCATCCACACAGATTACTTTATCTGTTGGAGTCATTTAGCCCTAAGACTTATTAGACCCTAATTTCTAGAGCTTTACTAAAATAAGCTAAAGTAATGTGTAGAGCAGATTGTTTGTAGTTTATGACCTTGGGCAGGAACAAATTCCTGAATAGATTTCTCACCAGGTGAGAATCTGTAGAAACCACTGGAGGCCCCAGGTTTGTAGCCTTTCCAAGAATGGATTCCATCTGAATTATATTCACCTTGCTTACAGAGCTCTCCTCCCACACTGAACGGCATGGATGCAAAAAGAAACAAAGAAGCCAAGTAAGCACAAATATTTTCCCACAGAAACTTCTATTTGGGATATCAAATTTCCCAACACTACTGGTAAACTATTTTGAGCAGTGGGCTCTTGAAAGTTTCAATTTTCATTTCCAATAGATTGACTTATTTCCTCCTTGATTTTAGCCATACATTGAGAACTAAATTTTGTCATCAGAAACTCTTGGTATCACTTCTTATAATAAAAGTTGTAAAATGTAGAAAACTAATTTTCAAATATTTTAATTATAATTTGTTTCGGTTTCTTCACCAGTGTCAACCAACTTCCTTTTCCTTAAATTGCTGTGTAATATGGACCTTTTAACGTGTGGACACACTGTCTCAATGGTCTCTTCACATATACACTTTCCATACATTAGAGTAGGTGCCAAATCAGTCAGGGCTTCACTTAATTTTGAAAACAATGCTATGACAAAAGAATGCCATAGGAAATATGAATGATCTTTTCATGTTGAGAAATCCAGTAATATACTTTATAAAACTTGCATATTACATGGGTCTTGTAGTATACGATGTAAACCTGCTTTTGAATATGATATGAAATCAATCATGTGGCTTTGGAAAAAAATTAAAAGAAAAATGACACATTTCCAGAGAGTATATCATTGTAAGAAAAACCGATAAAAACTAGCATATGGGGCTTCCCTGGTGGCGCAGTGGTTGAGAGTCCGCCTGCCGATGCAGGGGACACGGGTTCGTGCCCCGGTCCGGGAAGATCTCACATGCCGCGGAGCGGCTGCGCCCGTGAGCCATGGCCGCTGAGCCTGCGCGTCCGGAGCCTGTGCTCCGCAACGGGAGGGGCCACAACAGTGAGAGGCCCGTGTAACGCAAAAAAAAAAAAAAAAAAAAAAAAAAAAACTAGCATATAATTTATATCAGGAGTCAGCAAACTATGGATCATAGGTCAAGTCTGCCTAACATCTCTTTTATGGCTCATAAGCTAAAAATGGATTTTGCCTTTTTAAATGGTTAAAAAAATCAAAATATTATTTTGTGGCATGTGAAAAATACACAAAATTCAAGTTTCAGTGCAGGAACTCATGTACATACTGTCTATGGCTGCTTTTGAGTTACAAGGAGAGACTCGTGCAGTCCTGACAGTCTGAATTGCCTCCTACTGTCTAAAATCTTTACTATCTGGTTCTTAAGAAAAACAAACAAACGTTGGTGATCCCTGAGTTAGATAAAGACTATGGTACATCAGAGGTTTTTTAAAAATATGATTCAATGATGTTATTTTATGGTGTAATATCTAATTTATAGTTAGGATTATATTTGTTCCTACATTTAGAAAAATGTTTGTTTCAATATGAATAAAAGAATCATGTTTTGTAATATTTCATATCCATTTTTCTTTTCAGTCTAGTTAACTACAATTATTTTTCTGGATATCTGCCAAACATTCAATTAACATTATTGTCAGTGGATCCAACCAAATTAACTATGGAGAAAAGTATTTAGAATCTTGTGTCATGGGTGATGTCACAGCACATTGGATAAACTATTTACTTAGTCAAATTGGCCGTTGAAGTAAACAGCAATCAACCATTACAAGGTCAATATTCCTTTAAAGTTATTTACACATGGATTTGTGTAAGGAAAATGTAAAATAAATATAATCTTATATATGGATTGGCAAGTTGTTTGATTTTTCTGAAGTATAAAAATAATCACTGGAAACACTCCCTTTTGCTTTTCTATGACTCTAGTTTGTTTAATTTATAGCAAATTATATTTAAAGACATCAGAGCAGTTTAATTCGTAACATTTGCTTAGAAAATGAAAGGATTCTATATCATATATTAACAAAATAAGACTATTAAAAGGGATTGCTAATTGTATCTTTAAGAACTAGAAAAATATTCTCAACTATGTATTACCAAAAATGTTATGATGGGCTGTGAAAACTGTGGTCACATTTGCAAAGATTCAAATTGGACGGGGGTGACACAATCAACAAGAAAATGGTGGAGAGAGAGAAAAAAATCATGTAAGCTGTCTCCACCACCCCCATTTTTGTTTGCTTCCAAATTTTCTTTACCTACAAAAGAAATATTATCTAGGATAGTTTATTATATAAAATGTTCCCTACTTTGTTTATATAGAAATAGCCACAAAAGGGCTTTGATATAATTTGTCAGACAGATTTTCATGTGGATTATGATGCACATTCAGTCCTGATCTCACTTTAGTCATGTGCGTGGTTTAGTAGAATTGAGCTCTACTTAATGCATGGGTCTGAAAAATGAAGTGACCTATTCACTGGATATATGGACAAAAAGAAAAACTAAACATAAGGAGTCAGCCAGGGTACAAAGTTTTCAAATGTTGAGGCATCCTTTCTCTTGAGATAGATGCCACTAAAGAAGACAGCGTTTCAGTTCCTTCAGGACAACCACGATCCTACCTTGGTCCTCAATAGTCTGGTCCTGAAACTACCAGAGGACCCAACCTCCCAGCTTCATCCCAACAAGTTGTGAGTTACACGCCAACAAGAGCAGCCTAAATCTGACATTAGAGCTCAGATCTTTAATGACACAAAGCTCCTGTCCAGAGTAAAGCCACATTCTCCCTCCCTGGCCCTTGCTCCCCAAAGATGGTACTTCCTAGGCTGGAAGCACGGAGCCTCCTTAGAGGCCAGCAGAGGAGGTATGGTGGAATGTGTGTGACGTGTAGGGAAGGGAAGGATAGCTCATTATTTTTTCTTCAGCTTTTCTCTTACTGAGCAAGACAGACTAGCAGGCCTGGCTGTGTCATGCTTGCCAGTGCAAAGCTATCATCTAACTCATGATGTGTTCATAACTAAAAGCAAAAACAGACCAGCTATCTGTACCCTAAATAGAAATATGGACTTGGTTTCAAGCACAGAAAACCATCTTCACAGGAAGAGCCCTCCATTTTTCTGTTTCCTTCCATTTATTTTTCTTAACAAATTATGAGATTAGCTGATCACAAAAAAATTCAAAATCTCTTCCATGTTACAAAAGCTGTATTTTAAAATTATTATCATGAAGTATGTCCATGTGGCATCAGATAACCAGAATTTTAAGAAATAATACTAAACTCATTTGCAGAAACTTTTTTTTCTCTCACTATTTAAATATCTTTTTTTTATTGGGGTATAATTGCTTTACAATGTTGTGTTAGTTTCTACTGTACAATGAAGTGAATCAGCTATACACATACATATATCTCCTCCCTATTGGACCCCCCTCCTCCCATCCAACCCATCTAGGTCATCACAGAGCGCTGAGCTGAGCTCCCTGTGCTATTCAGTAGTTTCCCACTAGCTATCTATTTTACACATGGTAGTGTATTTATATCAAACCTAATCTACCAATTCATCCCCCAGCCCCGTATCCATACATCTGTTATCTATGTCTGTGTTTCTATTCCTGACCTGCAAATATGTTGACCTGTACCATTTCTCTAGATTCCACATATATGTGTTGATATACGATATTTGTTTTTCTCTTTCTGACTTACTTCACTCTGTATGACAGACTCTAGGTCCATCCACATCTCTACAAATTACCCAATTTCATTTCTTTTTATGGCTGAGTTATATTCCATTATATATATATAGACCACATCTTCTTTATCCATTCATCTGGCAATGGACATTTAGGTTGCCTCCATGTCCTGGCTATTGTAAATAGTGCTGCAATGAATATTGGGGTACATGTGTCATTTTGAATGATGGTTTTCTCAGGGTATATGCCCAGTAGTGGGATTGCTGGGTCATATGATAGTTCTATTTGTAGTTTTTTGAGGAACCTCCATACTGTTCTCCACAGTGGCTGTATCAATTTACATTACCACCAACAGTGCAAAAGGGTTCACTCTTCTCCACACCCTCTCCAGCATTTATTGTTTGTAGATTTTTTGAGAATGGTCATTCTGACCAGTGTTTGTTAGAGCACTATCTAACACCATACACAAAAATAAACTTAAAATGGATTAAAGGTGTAAATGTAAGACTGGACACTATAAAACTCTTAGAGGAAAACACAGGAAAAACACTCTTTGACAAAAATCACAGCAAGATCTTTTATGCCCCACCTCCTAGAGTAATGAAAATAAAAACAAAAATAAGAAAATGGAACCTAATTGAACTTAAAAGCTTTTGCACAGCAAAGGAAACCATAAACAAGATGAAAAGACAGCCCACAGAATGGGAGAAAATATTTGCAAACAAAGCAATGAACAAAGGATTAATCTCCAAAATATATAAACAGCTCATGCAGCTCAATAGCAATAAAACAAACAACCCAATCAAAAAATGGGCAGAAAACCTAAATAGACATTTCTCCAAAGAAGACATACAGATGGCTAACAAACACATGACAAGATGCTCAGCATCACTAATTATTAGAGAAATGTAGAAACTCACTTTTATAACTTTTATTAACAACTGAATATTCGGTGGAATACCCTTAAAATCCTCAGATTTCCAGAGGATTCTGCAAAGGTAGGAAGAAGGCTGGGGAAGAAGAAGACAAAGCAGAGACATCCCGTGGAAGGGCTGGAGGGGGCTGACTGAGGAAGCCCAGTCATCCTTAATGCCTAAAGTTACGGGGAAAGAACTTAGAAGAATGTTTAGAGAAATGAATTACAGCACACAGTAACCCAGATATCACAGAAAGGTCAATACCTGAGAAAGTCTTCTGAAACAGGAGTACTTGGCAGTAATGGTACTGTATACAACCCAATGATTGCCTGCAAAACCCTGGAGAAAAATTCAGCAAGTAATGTAGGCTACCATCTGCCAACGAGAACTGTCAGAGCAAAGGCAACAGTCCCACTAAGATGACTCAGAATTCCCACTAACCTGTAATGGTGACGTGGGTTATTATCAAATAGTCCACTGTCTTAGTCTGCTTAGGCTACCATCACAAAATGATATAAACTGGGTGGGTTAAGCAACAGACATTCATTTCTCAGAGTTCTAGAGGCTGGAATTCTGAGATCAGGGTATCAGCATGGTTGGTTTCTGGTGAGGACCCTCTTCCTGGCTTGCAGATGGCCACCTTCTCTCTGTGTCACCACATGGCCTTTCCTCAGGGTGTGCATGTAGCAAAAGAGAGACATCACTGTCTTCCCCTTTATATAAGGCCATTAATCCCACCATGAAGACCCCACCCTCATGACCTGATCTAACTCTAAATTAATTCTTTCCAAAGTCCCCACTTCCAAATACCACCATATTGCGGTATGATGAGCTTCAACACATGAATTTTAGGGGGACAAAAATATTCAGTCCATACACCCTTTTTTGTTTGCTGAACAGAGTACTTACTGACTAAAATTAAATTAGTGAAACCAACATACTAGAATGCAATTCTTTCTAGTTCGTAGTTCATGCAAGCTATTTAAAACTTTTATTTGGACACTGCTAGTGTAAATGCTGTTATCCATATTAGAGAATTTTAGGATTCCAAATAAAAATCCCTACTGTAAGTAAAAATGTTTAATTGAATTAAACAGTATTTTTAAAATTCTTATTGATAGCAATTTTGTAGGGACCGTTGTCAGGCATGTATAATTGCATTAAACTACTACACAGAAGCTAGATTTATGTCATATTTTAATAAATCTCTATCTTTGAAAATACATGTATTGCCAGAACATTTCTTAAAGCTCTGTAATGTCTTTATAGTAGGCTTTCAAACTGTAATTTTTAAAAGTCTATGAGTATTTATGGCTTAATTTAATTATGCCTGACCAATTGGAGCACACAAATAAAAAACCAAACTGTTTTAAACTATTAATTACTTTAAACAAAACTTTTAAACACAATTTTTAAAACAAAATAATAACTTTAAGGCAAAATAATTCTAAAGTTTTAGAAACTAATCTAAAGTTAATCTAATTAGTTTAGAAACTAATCTTAATTAGTTTAAAGATTAAACTAATCTAAACTTAAAGATTCACTAATCTTTAAGTTTAGATTAGTTTAGATTAACTAATCTAACTTAAAGATTAAACTAATCTTAACTAAGATTAAACTAATCTTAACTAAACCAATCTAATTAGTTTAGAAACTAATCTTAAGGTTAGTTTCAGCTGTGAATAACAGAAGATTCAAAATACAATAACCTTAACAGGTCATAAGTTTAACTACCCCTCTTGTTTAAGTCTGGATTTTCAATTTCAGGGTGGGCAAAGCAGTCCTACAAAGCCAACAAAACAGCTCTACAAAGACCTCAGACACACACCTGACTTTCCCTTCCCATTTCTAGGTGTGGGCCTCAGGAGCACAGTCCAAACAGAGCCCCCACGTCCATGTCCATGTTGGGAAGGTAGAATTTTCCCTTCTTCCCTTCTAGGTTAATTTCTGGCCTAACAAGTAAACTGACTTAAGGCATATGAACAGGAGAAAGGAACAAATTTAAGTTATGTACAAACGGGAGTCCTCCATGCCAACCACTCAGGCAGCTGAGGTTTATACAACATCCTGAGCTAAGGAAAAGGGGCAGGGGTCTGGGGCTTCAAAGGCGAGGGAGACAGTTCACAGGAAGATGAGAAGAGCAAATATTTGGTAAACAGATGTTTGCTATGCCAGGCAGGTAGGTCTTCCTGATATAAGAAGTTATCTCCTGTAATAGCTCTCTTCCTGGTACAGACCCCCTGGTTAAATTCTTTTAGGCAGCTAAGAAGGAGGTAAAAATCTCTTCCTGAGACTTCTGGGGTCCAGTTCTCTTCAGCTTGAAATATCCACATGCCAAAGTGGCACATTCTGGGGCAGCCAGCCTTAAACTCCTCATTTCAAACTGCAGGATGGAAAAAGGCAGACACAGGGCAAAAAGTCTCCTCCAGTGTTTCTGAGAGGATGCCCCGAGAAGCTGCCATGGATCACATCCTCTTACACCCCACTGGCTAGAACCCAGTCATCAGGCTGCACCTAAGAAACATGAGAGGATGAAAAATGTCCTCTCTATGCTTGAAGGCCATATGCCTTGATAAAAATTTTATTTCTATGGAAGGAAACAAGAAGGATTGAAGGACTGGATTAGAATGACTTTTCCTGTATTTCCAAGTGAATATTCTGTCTTTTTGATAAGCCTGTCATTTCCTCACTCTGAACTGCAGTCTTACGCATAAATAGGAACATCAGATTGCTGAGCTGGACAAAGAAGTAGCACAAGAAATAAAAGACAAAATTAGCCTGACATCCTGTTTAAACCAAAACAGCTCGATTGGCAGATTCTTCCTGAGGGGAAGTGGGATGAGCGCTGAGGCTGAATTACCTTTCATCTGTGGAAACCTTGGCCTTCGCTTTGGCTACAGATTTGGCCGCCTATAACAAGTTCTGAACCCACATTCCATTATTCGGCCTCCCGGATCCTCCCACCGGCAAACACTGTCCTTCTGGAGATCAGCATTGTGGTGAGCATAGAAAGACAATTTTCAAGTCCCCGAGGGCTAGAACCTTGGGGGTCTCTCACAGATGCAGAATCAAAGTTACAGCTTAAGGAGCAGACAATTTCAGCTAAGCAACTAATCAACTTTTGGGGTTTTTTTTAAACTGAAGTATAGTTGATTTACAATGTTGTGTTAGTTTCAGGTGTACAGCAAAGTGATTCAGTTATACACACACACACACACACACACACACACACACACATATTCTTTTTCAGATTCTTTTCCCTTATAGGTTATTACAAGAAATTGAGTAGAGTTTCCTGTGCTATACCGTAGGCCCTTGTTGGTTACCTATTTTATATATGGTAGTGTGTATATGCAAATCCCAATCTCCTGATTTATCCCTCCCCCCTCTTCCCCTTTAATAACTGTAAGTTGGTTTTCTATGTCTGTGGATCTATTTCTGGTTTGTATGTAAGTTCATTTGTATCTTTTTTTTTTTTAGATTCTACATATAAGTCATATCGTATGATATTTGTCTTTCTATGTCTGGTTTACTTCACTTAGTATGACAATCTCTAGGTCCATCCATGTTGCTGCAAATTATATTATTTTATTCTTTCTTATGGCTGCATAACATTCCATTGTATATATATATACCACATCTTCTTTATCCATTCACCTGTCAATGGACACTTAGGTTGCTTCCATGTCTTGGCTATTGTAAATAGTGCTACAATGAACTTTGAGGGTGCATTTTTTTTTTAAATTCTGGTTTCCTCCAGATACGCCCAGAAGTGGGGTTCCTTAAAAAACTAATCAAGTATTTTTAAATTGAAGTCAGAGGTCAAAGTCTATCACCCCTGGGATAATTATCAAAAACCATTCACCAGTTTCTCTCTCTTTCTGATGTGCACCATAACTTTACCATTGATTTTCAAAGCATTTTTAAAGTTCTGGGGAAAACATTCTTTCTTTGATATGATATGGAATTTCCAACCATTCAGCCCTAAGTCTGTATGAATCCTTTTGATCTCTTTTTAATTAAACCTCAGTAATGATTACCATATAGTGTCCATTTGCAGCAACAAATATCATTAATATGTCACGACACCTCGGTAGGACTGAAGTGGAACTAGATATGTGTAGGAACTTTCCTCTTCTCCTTCTGCTATGGAAAAGAGCCGGAGTGGCTACTTCCCCATCATAACCGCGAGCTGAGCATCAGAAACTACCATCTGAATTTAACAACATTAAACTCCACTTCCTAAATATATTCAAAGAAAGCCTGATAGGAAAGAGAAGATACATGGACCCAAGAAAGGCAGTCTAACGATACAGGATCTGTACTGGGGCAAGTATTAAACAACAAAATAGGTTCTAGCCATGAATGAGCAAATTAAATATTTTCTGGAATGACTGAAAACTTTATCTATGACAATCTCAAAGATTAATTGGCAAAGTGGAAGAGTTTTACCAACTCAAAAACAAAGCATAAATTTGAGATGTAGGAAAAAAAGAAACCTCCCATAAAACAGGAAACATACAATAGAAAAGGTACTCAAATTCCTTAAGTCAAGTATATGGTTTCACTTGCACTAATAAAACAGTTGGGATCCAGAAGGGTAAGATTTGTTAGAAAGATGATAAAACTTACTACCTGTGTATATTACTTCACCCCAGATGAAATATTTATTTCCCTTTAAAGTCATACATGCTATCCGTAATCTCATGAATCTATTGAATTATTTAGTGAGCATTCAAAATATTCCAGCGTGAACCCTGACGCACCTTAGCCTTCTGTTTATTTCCCAACCATTATCATAGATATATTTTACCATAATCACAAATATATATCAATTCTCTCTTTATCTACAAAACTCAACAGGCATATGAAGTTGAATAAAATAATTTTCCTTTTAATTGTTTAATCAGGTTTCACACATTAAATTATTTTGCTATTTTCACCTAAATCAATGCTCTTCCTCTCTTTATGATGTCAATAGCACTGCTCAATGTATTAAAATATACTGAGACTATCTTGAAGTTTTATAATTTGACATTATTTCTGTGAGAAACCAGTATAAACTACTGAACCATGCTTTGCAGGGACCTGAGGTTCTAATAGTTGTGACCTCATGAAAATGTAATACCAGGTTGGTAATGCTTTGGGCTTTTTCCTCAGGCAATTTAAAATGAGAACATTTATTTTTATTCTCCCGCTGGGTGCAGAATAGCATTAGGTAAATAGCTGTAACTTCTCTCTTATTCTGATGGGGGCTGACGGTGACTACTTACCTCCCAAGCTTTACTAGAAGCTAATGAGGTTATGAAGTCTCACTCATCAACCCCTTCCAGTCAGGTAACTCCACCTGATGTGGTCTGAGGAGTCATGGGTTGGGCGAGAAAGAAAAGTGTACCTCGGAACAACCAAGCAAACAATCATTTCTCACCAGAGCAACCACCTTGAACTAACAATGTAAGCCGATTCCCTTCCAGAAATAAAACAGATAAAGCCAACATAATTTTCCTACAGAAGAAAAGCATTTGAAAATAACTTATTCAACTTTTGCTTTTATTACTTATTTTTATCATTGATCAAAAACTACATACCTACTTCAAATGATTCTTAAAAGAATCAAGTAAAATAAAATGGTAGTTACTTATGATAAAGTACTATGCAAATGTTACATTAATGTGATTGAATTAGAATAAGATAATAGGAGCTTTGTTGCCCACGTAATGAGCCTAGTAAGCAGTTGATGTATTTTCAAATGATTTGGTGGCAAAAGGGTCCAGTTTGGATGCTTTCTTGAAAGTCTTCTTGGTCCTCACTTTTAGAAGATCACCCATGCCCTGGTGATACTCTTCATAACCAGCTAGAAATATTCCCACTAGACTATCCCTTATGTATGCTTGTACTGTTTCCTCTGTTTGTATTTGGGTTCCCAGGCCATATGAAAGCTTCTCAAAATCGAGAAACATTCATCCCCGTACCATTTGACTGCACAGTACGCACGAAATCAATTCACATTCTGCCAGTAAAAGCTGCTGGGCTGCAGACTTCTTTAATCATATATCTTTATTCCCAAATCCAAACAGTGCAGCAAAAATATAACCAAGCTGTAACGTATTGCCCCCTTATTCAGCCCTGTTGTATTATTGGTTTCTATTTGTGCAGCCTTGATTCATAGCAAAAGAGAATGTGTGTTGTTTCCGGAGCAGCAACGTGTTTCCCTGTACAAAAAGACACGCTTTTGGAATTAAAAATGGTTCTTCATAATGGAGAGACAGTTTTTAAACCAACATATTACAATGCTATTTGTAGAACACTCACTCCAATAATAATCCATAACTTGAGGCTATAGAGAACAGTCAGGGAATAGGACAGATGGATTCTCTTTCTTCCTACTTCTTTTCCTATTTTCCATGTAATTTTAATGGCCTGTTTATGACATGATTGTGTCTAGATAGCTTTTCAGGGAACTAACTGAGACCCTGGCCTCTTCAGTCCACATTGACTTTACTTCAGCTCTCATCATCGCGTTCAAGGTCACTTATCACGTCATCTCGTTCGACATTTATGATTTATTAATATATATTATGATGTACATTTAATATAACTATGTAGTGTTTATTATTCATAGCCTGATTCTCCAACTGGATTCTTTTTATTTAAGTAAAACTGGATTCTGGGACCTATAGTAGTTATCTTCACAAAGGAGATACTCAGCAAATATTTGTTGGTAAAAGTCATGGTGCTGACAATGTTTAAAAACAAAAAGAAATATCGAATTTAATCAAAATAACAGACTAATCCAGTCCATTCATTTTCTACATAAATTTAGAATCAACATAAAAATGACATCTGCACACTTCAGCTTCCTTGAAATCCTGTTATTAATTTTCTCCGTAATTAATAGTAAAAAGCACACACCATGCCATTCTACTTACAGCTCTTTCAGGAGACTACGAAATTTTGACCTTTCTACCTTGAGTAAATATTAACCAAAAGAATATTAATCAAAGACAAAATACTTATCGATTATATTGAGTTTATATTGAAATTTATTATATTGAAGTTAAATGTCAGCTGCTATAATCCTGCTCCCATTCTGTTACTATCAGTAATTTAGTGTCTAAGAAGCAAATTCTGACACTAAAAAAGACACTATTTCTTTTTCTGTTCCCTCTGTTTCCCCTAGAGTGACAAGTATAATGGATTAGAAAGTAGCTGATGCCATCAGATTATCCTCAAGCAAAGGAGTCTTTGTGAGCAGACAAGCCCTCATGAGAAGGCTTTATGACCTAGAAGGCCCCTGACGTCTCATGTCTTCCATATATAGCCACACATAAGATAACAGACCTATGACTTACTGCTAGCCAGCAGTCACGTGTTACCACACCGCAAATTTTACCATTGCAGATTAATTTGGGTTTTTTTTGGTTTGGTTTTTTTTTTCCATTGCAGATTAATTTATTTAGCGTATCCATTGCCTTTTCCAGGAAAACAAATTAAGGTATACTGTTATTTCTTTTATTTTCTTCAAAGAGTGTCAACTTTACGCCCTTCATGTGATCCTCAAAACAAGTGAATTCACCCCTAACTGTCACACTGGAGACCTGCACACTTGGCCTAGTTTACAGAGTAAAGCATCCAACTGTCTATTGATGGAACATTATCAAAACCCAGCTAAGAACAGTAGAGTTATTTAGAAGACTCGAAATCTGCATAGGCTCAATTATTTTCAGGCTCAAGCTGAGCCATGGAAAACTTAACTGGACCTTGTTATATTGGCCTCTGCAGAATCACTCTCCTGTAAGTTATGTGTTTAAAATAGGCTCTGGATTTCGTTAGGAAGAAAATACCAAAGAGAGCCGATCAGAACTGATATATCCGTTTGCTGAAAAATTTTTGATGACTTATCTAGGTTTCCTTCACATAAAGTCCCATTAAAAAGCAAACCAAACAAAAACACATTATTTTAGGATAAATACTAGGAGGGATTTTGTTTCCCTTGAAGAATGGTATACATTTTATTCAAAGACATGGAGAACTATGTAAACAGTCACTTTTTTCTTACTGCTTTAAAACGTCCTGGAGGATGATCAAAGCCAAATTCTCAGGGCGCCAGGAACACCTGTTTGAAGCCTACGTAGCAAGTAAAAATGCATTCCATTTTTCTTCCGTGTCATCTTGACAATCCCTTCTACTTTATATTTTCTGTGGTTTTTTCCACTGCATATATTATCAGTAAAATGTATAATACCTCATGTTCTCTGTAGAAGAGGTATTATACGTTTTAAAACCAGAGGAAATAGAATTACTCATTTCTTAGTAGGAATTATGTGGCTAGTTTTTAGTTTTTTGGTTTTTTCTCTATAAAGATTCAGCATGTGCAGAAACCAGGAAGCAGAGAAGCGATGAATGCAAGAAAGGAACTTGGAGAAAACATCTTCTAAGACGGCCCCCACTGATGCCCCTCACCCGCTGGCCTTATACCTGTGTAATATCCTCTCTTGAGTGTTGTGGGACCTACGACTTGCTACTAAGCAACAGAGTTATGTCGGAGATGGAGGGGTACCGTGTCTGTGGTTAAGTTACGCAAGACAGCGACCTCCGCCTTGCTAGCAGGCTCTCTCTCTCTTACTGGTTTGAAGAGGCAATTTGCCATGTTGAAGACATCCAGTTAGCAAGGAACTGAAGGTGATCTCCAGCTAGGGGCCATCAGTAATTCAGGCCCTCGGTCTCACAGCCGTCAAGAAACCAGATCCTACCAACAGCCCTGAAAGTAAGCAAGGCTGCAGGCCCATCCCCAGTCCGGGATTCAGATGAGAACTTAACCCTGCTCGACACCTTGGTGGTGGCCTCCTTGGCCCCCTGGGGCAGAGGACCAAGCTGCCTCATGCCCACGTTCCTAATCCACAGAAACTATGAGACAGGCATGTGTGTTGCTTTTAGCCAATGAGTCTATGGTCATTTGGTATGCTGCAATAAATGACTAATACAGAGAAACACTCAGAGTTTACTTGTTTCGTAATTTAACCAAGAACTCATATTGCCTTATGGTTATGTTAACACATTAGGAAATGTGCTCAGCTGCCTACCAAGTGGATAACATATCTTTGTCTTTATTTTTTTCTATCAGTTAGATAGGTATTATACATTATTATTTTATCCATTTCTTTACGTCAATAATTGTAAGATTATTCCTTTTTTTTTTTTTTTTACCATTTGTAAGGCTATGCCTTTTAGTGGATTGACATTTTAAAAATGATGTTTATACATAAGCTATCTTCCAGACGTCAAAAGGATCTTTGAATGCCTGGGTAAAAAGGAGATAATAACCGTTACCCAGTAGTCAGAGGCCTGAAGGGCAAAACAGAAATGAATATGAAATTTATTGAAGACATGCTTTCTACCCTCTACTTCCACAGACTTTCCATAAAGCAAATCAGAACGTTTTTGCGGTTTCTTTTGAATGAAGAGAGTCTCCCAGGTAAATAATTATATTTTCTTAATGATTAATAAAAATCTTTGAGTCCTAATTTGATCACTGGAATGTTTTTTCAACTTTGCAACATAACTGAAGTATGCATGTTGTCAAATCCCTAGAAGGCTAGTTATTTTATTATCCAATGCTCTTTATCATATACAATATACTGTCAAAAATGTTTCTATAGTTTTTTCCCCAGAAGCAGCCTAGGCTTCGTAAATGATATTCATTCCAGTTAGCCCCTGCATGTCACAGGAATGCTACTTTTTAACTAGTTCTTACTATTTTACCATCTCTCTTATTCTCTGGTCCTTTTGTAACAGACCTCAGATTGCAATGCAGTTAAAATTAATGACTTAGCCAAACATGGTAGGAGTTTGACTCTGTTTCTTTGCTCTCCTTTTCAGCCTCTGTGGGGGATTTGATAACTTCTGTGCTCTAGAAACTTCTAACTGAACATGAAGAAAGCCGGTAAATCACTGTACTGCAGCAACAGCCAGCACTGCGGTAAACAGTCCAGCGTTTACTCTGCCTAATGACCCTAAAGCACATACAATATATGCTTCTCATCTGAAATCTTAGCATTGCTCAAGGCACATCTATGGGTATTTGGAATGAGCTTGCACAAATCCCCTGCACTCCGTTTCAGACTTTACTTCACTTCTTTTCTCTTTATGTAGATCAGTGCAAACACCTAGAGGTTACTAGGAGTCAACACTCTAGATATAGGATTTGCAGGATTTTAATATGGGTACCTGCTGGTCATATAATTGAGATGATCTACACTGAAGTAGAAACAGGTTTACAAATTACTTTTTTTTTGTAGTTCCAAACTTCATACGCATTTATAGCTATATCATTATTTTGGCAGGTAGCAACTGCTGCTACGTATTATTTAAATCCTGCTACTTTCATAAAAGTTCTGAATTTACTTGAAAGCTATCATGCAACCAAATAATAATAAAATAGAAATATATACATTGGATAGGTTGAATATACTCACTAAACCCTCATGGAGACCTTCCCTGGAGGTCCATCCAGCCCCCCGTCCTCCAGCTTTTCTCTATTACAGCACCTATAAGTTTCTTTCCTAGCGCTTCTCTTTTTTGTTTTTTTTTTGGCTGTGCCGTGCGGCTTGGGGAATCTCAGTTCCTTAACCAGGGATCAAACCGGCACCCTCAGAAGTGAAAGTGTGGAGTCCTAACCACTGGACCACCAGAGAATCATCTAGCACTTTTCAAAACTGATAATTACCTTAATTACTTATTTGCTTAATTTTCTATCTTCCCCCTTCAACACAAGCTCCATAAGGACAGGGATGGTGTGTGTGTGTGTGTGTGTGTGTGTGTGTGAGAGAGAGAGAGAGAGAGAGATTATAAGGACACAATACCTCACGAAATATGGCAGAGTGGCTGGCATGTAATAATAATAGAAGCTCAATATACATTTTATTAAATGTGTAAATTATTGGGAAAGGGAGAAGTCTGTTACCAAGGTGAATGTCATGCCAGCCATGATCATGGCCCCTGGCAAGATTCTACTGGAGGACCTTCCATTGAATTATGCTTTTCAAATGCTTGTTCTCAGCAACTATACCAAATAATACTTTGTATTGTTGATGGAAGTTTTTGAATGAGTGATTTCATCATGTTGAACTTTGAGATCCCCAAAATCCAATTAAGCAATGAAAAAGTCCACTATCATGTTATCTAAGTCAGTCAGGGACTTAAATAATCGAAAAGGTCTAGCTTTACCTTCTTTTTGATTAATGGGTAGGCAGAAGTAAAGACTGTTTCTTCTGGATTTTTCTGTCAGTGAAAGCTAAAAAGCTTTTCCTCTTTTTTATAACCACAATAAAAATTGTGTTTGTAATCTATCTAGTTAAAGCGCCAGACAATATTATATCTTTCTCAAAATGGGTAGTTGTGAGAAACTTGAGAATTTTTAAATTAGATTCAATTTAAAAAAACATAAACACTAAGCAATTAATTTAATTGAATGCCAATTAAAATATGGGCATGAAAGGAGGGTGATATGAATTGTTCACTCAAATATTGAATCACCTGGTTAACCACTACAATAATGAATATTACTACTATGACTTTGATGAAAGCCCATGAACTTGAGGGCTGGAACAGCTCCTTCTGGCATTTAATCACACAAGAAGAAGCAGTGCAGTGCTGTGACGAAGAGTGTAAGGTCTGGGGCCACAGTGACTAGGTCTGACCTCTGGCTTCTCCACTAATTAGCTGTGTTGTCTTGGATAATTTAATTAACCTCTCTGTTCCTCGGTTTACTCATCTGTAAAATGAGGATAGTGTCAGTACCTTATGAAGCTGTTAAAGAAGGTCTTCACTTATAAAGCACTGAGAACAGTGCTAAGTACAACAGTCATAATGATTATCTCTATTGCCTTAATTTTTCTCTCAGCTTGAATGTATTGCCTATTCCCAATGAAATCGAAACTCTTATGTGTACAATATAAATATATTTTAAAATGTTTGTACCCCCTCAGCATAAAGCAACATAATAAAAACTCCTTGAATTGCATAAATACAATATTGTATGTTATATGTCAATAGGATTTTTACTTGTAGAAATAATAAGCATAGTGATAAAAAATTATATCTAACTAATGACCTATCACATGAATAAATATATTATTACTCATCTTCCTTTGAGTTAATTTTCTAGGGAATCTCACATCCAACACACACACACACACACACACACACACACACTCTCTCTCTCTCTCATAGCATCTTTGAGGCCACCTAGGTAAAGGGAGAAAGAAGACTTTGGATCATGATTGGTTTGTCTTTAATACTATGATGATTCTACTCAATACCTGATACCTTTGGTCTGAATATAGTAAATACATGAGCTACTGTGCTACAGCTTTAAATTCATAAAATCTTAGTTTCATTTTTGAAAGAAAATTAGATTGACATTTGAAAACTGTAAGAGCTGTATGTTTAAGGCAATTTTATCTAAATAGATATGTTATTTGACTGTTAAATTTCTTTTGTACATTTTCTATTTCTCCCAACAGACTTGATGCTCTGCCTTCATTTTCTCAGGCAATAGGTTGCTATTTTAGAAAAGTGAAACAATACACTAACTTTGAAGATTGTTCTTCCAAACCCCAAATATCTTAGTCCCAAAAAAGGTAGTATTGAACAACAGCGTTTGCTTTCCTGGTAAAATTATTTCAACAATAAATGTCTACTTACTAGGGAAAAGTAACAGAATCCGTCTGACAGTCATTGAATGGATAAGGCAGAAAATATCTTTCCCTTAGAAATTTCCCTCATTTAAATAGAAATAGTACTATGAAATTGTTCGGAACTCTTGGAAAATATAGCTCTTAAGTATTCTTTAAAGGAGAAATGAGAGTATTACCTGTGCTATTGTATTAAGGATACCATTTATATATAGTAATACTTTAGACATGTTCGGTCAGTATGATCCTTGACCAAAATGTATAAAGAAGGGGTAGAAACTGTTTCCAGAAAACTCAGAATGGAAGCCTACATTTCACAAAAGAGATAAATTAGGATTACTTTTTCATATTGCCAAGTGGTTTTTCAATTTGAAAGTAAATTTCCAGAGTTCTTTTATTAAATAATAACTGTTTGGTGCATGGGAGTGTTTTTGGGTTGTTTGCTTTCCAGACAGAGAAACAACCTCAAAGCTAAATGTTAGAAATCACTGACAAATAATACAGCTAAAGCATCTCTGAAGTTTTCAAGTAAGTCAAGTAAAAAAATATAATTCCATTTAGAAAACAATCAACAAACATCTTTTGCAGAATACAACTAATACTTAAAGCAACGATGCATATAGACAAATTCTTTTCTACTCTGTTTTCTTCGTAAATTTGAAACATACTCTGGAAAAACCTAGCAACACATTTTTTTTTTCAGTGGTGTCTTGATTTTTAAGTAATGAGTGTCTTGATTTTTAAGTAACGGGCGAATAAAACATGCAAACATATACAGTCTAAGTACTAATGATAGAAACTGAATTTCTCCCTAACAGGGCAAGTCTTTTCACCAGATTCCTTTCTAAACCTGAACAAAATGTCACCTCTATAACTCTCTTGAGCATATGCCGTACCAAAAAACAGATGCCTTGATACTAAGAATACATTTAGAAACTGAGAAATTTCTGAATTTAAAGGATGATACAGTAGAACATATCAGTCACAAAAATGACTTGCTCCTTTTGCAGGGGTCAGAGCAAAAAGGGAAATAAAACATTTTTGTTAAGAAATATCATCTCATCTTGTTTTATGTGGTGAAGTTTTGAAAAACACCTAAAACAGTAGAAACTCAGTCACCATCATTACCAGTCTTTGAACCCTCCATCGGAAGGAAAAGGCAAAAAGGTGGGGAGAGGAAAGGTTCAATCATTTAAGTCCCATACATAGATTCATTATCATAACAAAAAGTACCAGAGGAAAGAGTTCAAAATATAAGAGCTAGGTGATTGAAAATCTATGATTACAGCCCAATTCACTCTATTTTCTCCTTTTCTTTGCCTTTCAAAAATCCATTTTCTGTAATTGACCATTTGCCCCAAAAAGGATGGGGGAGGGATTCTTATAATTCTCAGCTTAAAGAATTGTTGCAGTCCCTCTCTCGTTCTGTAAAATGTGAGAATTTCCATTTCAGTTCTTTTCGGGATATGTTGAAACGATCCTTCCTTTATTCCTGCACTTCAGTACTTAAAGGAGAAGTGTCTTAGGGCTATAACATGTTTTCTTCCATCCCGATTCTCCCGGTGACTTCTGTCTTTCCTTCCCTTTTAATGGTGTGCGATTTATCTGGGGGCGGGATGGGGGCACAAGGGAGTGTTCTTTATTAAGTCTGTTTTCTCCCCAGGGCTCGATTGCCCTCTAGTGGCTCAGAACCAAAATTTGGAGGCTTCCACCATCTGGAAAGAAAAAGGCACCATTTTAAGGAATGCTCGTGCTGAGTTACCACCGCGGTTTTGTCTCCCCAAGAGAAGACGTAATCTCTGTATTTGGCCAGATTTTTTATGCTTTCTGCCTGAACCAGATAAAAGTACTTGGATTCTTTTATGACTTGGCGGAAACTTGACTATTTTCCATTGTTCTTCCTTCCTAGCCCTCTTTCCTCCGTGTCTTCTTTCCTTCAACAGTCAATTTAATGAAAGGAGGACTTGTGTGGTGTGGATATTTAAGGTCCATAATAAGTTACAAAACTTCTTGGAGTCTTTCCATATTCTCACCCACAAAAAATTTCAACTGGAGTATTAAACCTAGGCATTGGGTGGGATGGAGTCGGAGAATGCAGCGCCCTGAGTAAATTTGAAAGACCGTGAGTTATTCCTCTATAAGAAACTCATATTGGTATGCTGATCATTTCTACAGAGGTCATCAGAAAGCTAAAGGGTAAGAACACACCCCATTGTACCAAAGAGAGACCCAGTTTAAGCCTCTTGTTGTGTGATTCCTTTTTTGTTCTCAGAGTGAATTGGTTTATATGATAAACTACATGGTCACCTGGTTAGCAGCTCTCAAATCTTACTACATACATGCCCCAAGAGCAAACATAGTGCTTTCCTTTTTTTCCCCTCTGGGAATTATTAACAAGGAGCAAAAATACTAGAAACAAAGAGAAAAACAGAGGAGCAAACTCACCACCCGTGGCCATTTAATTCATTTTTTTTATTGTTCTACAGTGAAATGCTCCTTACCCAAACATTCTGCAGTGTGAGGATAAAGGAACCCTAGAATTGACACTTTCACAATTTGTAACATAAATCCTTAGCCTGTTATAAGCATTACCAACTTTCATCTATATAAATAAGAAACATAGATTCCTGTCTTCACACCCTTCTTTGTAACAGGCATGTTTGAAAAGTGAGGGGGACAGGCAGGGCTAGGGCAAGTCAGGCTTTATAGGTTGTCCACATTTCTGTAATTGCACCCATCTCGCTTTCTTTTCTTTTTTTTAACGAAAGCTTGTATTTTAATGGCATAGTTACGGAAAATATTCAGCACACTGCTTCCCACTTTAGAGCCTTTTAATCATGGCATTTCAAACTCCTACCATAAATTATGCTGATTTTATGGGTCTCCCTTCTTTCGTAAATCTATTGGTCACAAATATTATTTCTTCGTTGCAATCATTTGATATCAAATTATTTTGTAGTGTGTTTATGACATGCTTACCAAATTGGCATTTAAATATTTGTTATAGTTTTATGATGCAAAATTGGACCTATGGTGATTTATTTTACTACACTCCTACGAGAAGTTTCACTGCACCCAGCTTTCTAAGTTCAGTGGACTTAGCGTTTCCACGGGAGCAAAGAGAATTTCTCATCCAGGACCATGTCACCTGCTCTGAAGAACTGCGTGCTCTCAGGTAATGAGAGTTTAAAGCAACATTGGGAAAATAGGCTCTAAGTATTTTGCCGCTTAGAGATGCCTGCATGTTGGAATATCCCCTCAATGGTACAGCCATCTCTCCACGAGTGAGAAGGCCACACTTGTACAAACTCTGAGACGGTCACAAGAAGTTCCTTCAGTGGGAACCAGAAACCCACGGTGACGAGCAGGATCCCCTCTGGTCTCCACTGCAGGGTGGCCCATGTGATCTCAACCTGTGACTTCTGATGGTTTGGGCTTCTGTGAGTGAGAGTTGGTACCTACTGTTGGAGCCCGTGGTTCCAGCCATTTGCTTCCGACTATAAAGCCCTGCACACCCCTGTCTTCTCAGTCCCACTTGGGCTCTGCCTTTTCTCACCGACTCAGCACTTCTTAGTCCCACACTGCTAACCGGAAACTTCTAGAATCCCTGCCCTATTCAAGTCAGCCATGAAATGCCAGGAATGGGCTGCCTCAGCTTCATCCATTTAGGTCACTAAATCAAATGTCATCCCTTCCCTTTAGAGAATATAAAGTATAACTGCTTTTAACTACAGAGCGGAAGTCAATCCCCATTTAGCACATCTTGCCTTTCGCCTTGCAGATTTTTGTTGACATGTATGTGGAGCCATGACGTTTGCTATTATAAAGCACATTTAATAGAAAAGAAAAAGAAGAAAAGGCAAATCAGAAGCCTAAAAACTGTAAGTCTGCAAATCCAAATCCGCTTGGCTTTGGGGGACAATTAATCAGTTAGAATGTAAAGGTCTTTGAATTCAGAATTGCCTGAAAGTGCATTCGCCGTTCATTATTTTCCAGTTGTCAATATTTGTGTGAGGTGGGAAAACAGGAAATGACGTTCTTACCAAATCAAACCTGACCAGGCTTGATACCTTCAGATAGACAAGTATGAACCATGACTGACAGTCACCGAGCCAAAGGAGATGAAATTGGGTGAGTAGAGGAAAAAGCTCTTCATAAATGCAATAAATAACTCCATGGAAGGAGTGGTGAGTGCACGATGAGTGTGTCAGGACTGATGGTTTTAAACCGAAAGAGACATAAATTTGTCTGAGATGTCTCTCAAGTTTTTCGTCTTAACTGGTGTCAGCTTGTCATTAGGACGAATTGTTCTTACACTAATTATACTCTTACCCCTGGAAAGGAATTTTTGAAGACACATTTCCTGCAGGGTTGAAAAATGAAGACTTAGAGATTAAATGAAAGCAACAGCTGTCTAACCTGTAAATGAGAGTACATTTTATAGCATTAAATTAAAGAAACAATACATTGATATGCAGGCAGTTATCCAATAAAACTTCTATTTACTGAACACATATCCACTTCTCTTTAAATAGTTTATATATATATGTAGCTTTTCAAACTGTAAACTAATAATACAGTTATTAGTTCTTCCTACCTTGGTTTCTAGAGCTGAGGCTGCTATCCTGCAGCTCTGATGGAAAGGACCAGAAACACTGGCTCTGACTCTCTGAGTCCTGCAACAGAATCAGGCACCGTCAGGATTCTCATTATTTGGGAAAAAAATTTAAATGACTTCTATTTAATTTGCTCTGAGGAGACTTCTCACTGACTTGCCACCAAACCATCCTTTAATTATTAAATTTATTTTATTGAAGTATAGTTGGTTCACAACGCTGTGTTAATTTCTGCTGTACAGCACGGTGATTCAGTTATACATGTACATGCTTTCGTTTTCATATTCTTTTCCATGATGGTTTATCACAGGCTATTGAATATAGTTCCCAGTGCTCTACAGTAGGACCTTGGTGGTTATCCATCCTATATATAATCGTTTGCATCTGCTAACCCCAAACTCTCAATCCATCCCTACCCTACGTCCCTCCCACTTGACAACCACCCGTCTGTCCTCTATGTCTGTGAGTCTGTTTTTAAATGACACCAGCTTCAGGGTAGTTTATCAAAGTGAAATAGAATACCCCAAGCGGCAGAGATTAGTGTGAGAACTGGAAATCCAGCCATCAGCTGTGATCAGAGGTCCAATGGAGATGAGAGTTGGACCCCAGAGAATTCGGTGGGCAGAGGCTTTGGGGCTGAGCAACACAGCTTCATATCCTCCATGGGGAGAGGACGAAACAGGAGCAAAGAAGCAACAGCTGGGCGGGGTCTCTTCTGGCTCTCGAAGAAAATACAAAAGTAACTTAATTATGAGATCTGAACGAAAGGTCAGGATTCATTCACGAGAAAGAGTCGATCATGTGCTTGGCCACAGAAGCTCCTCAAAGCCTTCAAGGACCAGGAGATGAAATGTAAACCCCAGGAGCTAGGAATTGCGAACCATTTTATACACTTTGGAAATAATCAGTAACATGAAGCATACACCCTACTAATTAGAGGTGAAAGCAACTAGACATGGTAGTATTGCCATTAACTTGGTTTAGATTATCTGATCATTTTATCGATGCTCAATTGTCCATTTTGTCTGTTAGAACAGAGTCATCATTTTGAGTTCTGGTTGTTTATATTGCTGTGGGGTGGGTGGGGAGTCATCATTTTGAGTTCTGGTTGTTTATATCGCTGTGGGGTGGGTGGGAGACTCGGAGCTGGTATGTGATATTGTCACACACTCTTTCCTACAGTGGTACTTTCTTGTAGATTGTTTTCTCACCCTCCCTTCCACAAAAGACTTCAGTGTTCTCCATGTGGCAGAGATAGCCTTGGGTCTCCTTAGGCTCTGAGTGACTTAATGGACTCCTAGTGTGTGATGGGAAAGGTGATCAGTGGTGAATGGTTTTGACCTGCGTCTTGCTTTTCCACGCAGGACCTCAGGAAAGACCCCACTGCTGCTGGGTCTCCTGCAGCCTGACAGAAAGCAAAGCACTAGAGACAGTGAGGGTTGTTTTCTTCAGGGGGATGAAAACGGAAACTGCAATGCAAAGTGTGTGAAATATTGTACCTTCTGGTCTACCTGGCAGAAAACGAAACAAACAAGACAGGGAGTGGCACGGTGCAGTGGCTGTGTGCAGTGCTGTAACATAGGGGCAATAATGGGTCATCTGGGGATCACAGCTATAGCCCCTGACCCACATCTGAGGGCTCAGCAAAGATCCCCAGGGAAACAACCTCTGAGCTGAGAAAGGGCACAGGAATGAAAGTCAATGACATAAAAAGTGTTTGGGGACAGCTAGCCAGGTGGAGAAATCTGTTTCCTGCAAGAGCTCCTGGGTCAGAGAAAGTACAGAGCATTTGGGAAACTTAAAGGTGCAAGACACAAGGGCACCCTCAGCTTCCCTCAACTGCAGGAAATTTATTATAAGTATAAATGGAAAGTGAACAAATATTCTCGTGTCACAGGGCTAGGTCTCACGCACACACACACACACAAATATATATATATGATGGTTTAGAGGGAAACCTCATAGGGAATGAAATGCATTTGAACAAGACACATTTTTCTTGGGAGTTTAGCTGCCCCCGTCTCTACTCAGGGCACTAGAACCACGGCGATGACAAAGGCAAACGTGGACTCCGCCTCCACGGAACTCGCTTTCTGTCGGTGAGCAGTCAAAAATAAATATCAATACATCATAGAAAAAGAAAAAAATTAACAAAAGAGCCACCCACAAAGAGTATCAGGGCAGGCCAGAGATTTTTTTTTTTTTTTTTGGCTGTGTTGGGTCTTCGTTGCTGTGCGAGGGCTTTCTCTAGTTGCGGCAAGCGGGGGCCACTCTTCATCGCGGTGCGCGGGCCTCTCACTATCGCGGCCTCTCTTGTTGCGGAGCACAGGCTCCAGACGCGCAGGCTCAGTAGTTGTGGCGCACGGGCTTGGTTGCTCCGCGGCATGTGGGATCTTCCCGGACCAGGGCTCGAACCCATGTCCCCTGCATTGGCAGGCAGATTCTCAACCACTGCGCCACCAGGGAAGCCCCCAGGCCAGAGATTTAAAGTGAGTGATGTGCCAATGGATGGATAGTTACTTGAGACTGGGTATTACTGAAGGACTCTCTTTTTAATCTTAAATTAAAAAACTAATGTCATGGTAAAACGGGGAGGCAGAACAACTTGGATAAAGGGACGGGGCACACAGAGGCCCGGCGGCAGAAATACTCTTGGCGAGTCAGAGAGACGAGAAAGAGGCCAGAGAGTGGGTCATGATTTTAATCTGTGTGATTGGAGGCCTTGAGAGGGCTTTTTTTATGAGTAAAATAACCAGATCTACATTTTCATGAAGATCACGGGCTGCTGAATGGAGAAAGAATTGGGTGGGTGGGTAGCAGTAGAAGCAGAGGTCTCATGGTCATGTCCAGTGGGAAGTTCCTGTGGCTCAAAGGAGCATCAGTGGGGAAGAAGAGAAGGGGTCTATTTCACGCTTGGGTCCTCTGAGCACGGGTGGTGGATGGGATGGAGAAAGAGGAAAGGAGGAAGAGTCCATGGGTTTAGAGTCAGGACGCTGGTGTTGGGGGCACTTTTACCTGGGAGGCACGGTGATGCCTAAAGGACTTAACACATCCACGCTCCCCTTTTCTCTTTGCTATCCCTCCCGTTATTCTTTTTCTCTCCAGCTCTGCTTCGGCCACGTTCGCCACTTTGCTAAACCACGAATCTGGGGCACGCTCTGGCCTCAGGACATTTGCACTGGCTGTCCACCCTGCCTGAAATGGTCTTCCTTCAGACGTCCTCATGGCTGGCTCCTTCACCTCCTAGAGTTTTCATCCTGCCTCATCTTCTCAGAGCAGCCCTCCTTGTCGACTGTGTTTGGGATCTCACCCTGCACTCCCTGTCTGCTTGCCTATTTTCTTTGCCCCTGTAGCACTCACACCATCCATCATACTGTGCTTACTTTCCTGCTTATTGTCTGTCTCTGCCCTATAATGTGAGCTGCACGAAAGCAGAGATTTTTTTAACATTATAGCCTGGGTATCCAGTAAAAGGTCAAGCACATGGTATGCACTAAAGAAAAATATATGAAAAAGAAATCTAAGCATTCCCCTACCCTTACCCACCTCCCATACATATAGACACAGTGACCCAAACAGACTTTTCCTAGCAGAGTATTTTGCATTTAACAGGTGCTGACTAAATGAGAGTTGACTTGTATATTAAAGATAACTACATACTAGACATGATATATAGTACATACTTCATTCAATGCATATTGAAAGTGTGAGCAAGGGAGCAGGTCAGAATCCAAGAATGACTACGATTTTATTCCCTGTACCTCTCAGAAAGGATTGAAAATTAGGGGGCTTTTACGTATATTTCAAAAATAATAAATTACATAGCATAAATAATGAATTAAATAGAATCATGAAATGTATTCATGTTTATTTCCACTTGGTTAATTTTGGTAAACTTTATTTTGTTTAATTCATTAAGAGGTAGTTTAACCATTACTACACATCATTACAGGGCAAAACTAGGAAAATATCTACTACAAATAGTCCTTCTGAGGGCTTGCCAAGGATTCACAGGCAGTAGGTAACTATTCTTACCACGTTTTCAAAGAAGCCTTAACATGTGTATCAGTCTAGAGCTATCAATGCAATAAAAATATCGAGAGAGGGAGAATGCCTAGTTACCCATTAAACTGAAGTTGGGAAGGAAACTAAGCAAAGCAGTGAGTAAAAGGAATCCATGTGTTCAAAATACCACTTCTTCTTTATCCCCAGAGTCACAGTGTATCTTTACTCTGGAGAAGCATAGATCTTTTTATTCTCCTATCTTTCTTAGCACTTTTTTCTTTAGGTTATACTTTCTGCTGCTATGTTATTCCATACAAATATATAACTGGCTGTTCATGCATTATTAAGTCACCTCCTCTATGCTGCTTTTTTTATGGTAACATGTGTCTATTGAAGACTCAAAACTTAGTTGGAAAAATTGAAAATAAGAGTATTTTAGGCATACTGTCAGGGACATAATTGGAATTTTGTGGGAAGGATAATATGTCAATCTTCTTAATCATTGTCTCATATGACATCTTCATTAATAAAGCAGGGAAGAGTCTTCTGTACAGTTACGGGAGAAAAATAACTGACAGGAGTCAACCAGAGCGCTTTCGTACATTTGTTCATTTCAATTAATACCCAAAATCTCTGCGGTTGAAGTGCTTTAGTGATCACAAAGGATTTTCATATACTTCTTGTTTAATCCTCACAACCATCTATTTGCAAGGAAAACGCTCTTGCAATAACAAATGAGAAAACTGAGACGCTAAGAGTGTAGGTAGTTGACCAAAGTCACAAAATTAGTCAATAGAATTGTTGATACACAAACCTATACATTTAGATGCTAAACCTACTATTTTCCCCATTACTCTTCAGATTAAAATTTCCAATACGCTAAATATGCTAAAAAGATGATTAACCATGGTCCCTGCACTCCAACAATTTCTAGATGGGTAGGGTTTTTTAATTCATAAAAGACTATAACTTACAAAATCGTAGTCAGTGTGAGGCTGAATCATATAGAAATCTAAAGCTCTTCATAATTCGAATAAATAAAGCAAGACTACTGTGATTAGGCATAAGGAACGACTGCTTTACCACATAAACCTAATTTAAAAGCTAACGAGAAGCAAAGTAACCTTCTTAAGCACGTGGAATCTGCCCTTGAAAATCATTAGGAGAAGAATATAGAAAGAACTCTTCCTTGGAATGACAGTGATAGTCACATCCTGGAGTCCAAAAGCTTCCTGTGAAGTGTAGAGGGATCTAGTCTTTCACAGCTCCGTGTTTCACTAACTCGCAGTGGCTCCGTCCTGCAAAGGCTACAGCATGTGAGGACCTACCCTGTCTGAGACAAAGGATGCCAAAGCTCCCTTCAGTAACTCAACTTAATTCTATATCAAGTCATTCTTTTTTTTTTTATCGGAGTATAGTTAATTTACAATGTTGTGTTAGTTTCAGGTGTACAGCAAAGTGTTTCAGTTATACATATATCATATCTATTATTTTTCAGATTCTTTTCCCTTATATATTATTATAAAATATTGAGTACAGCTCCCTGTGCTATACAGTAGGCCCCTGTTTGTTATCTATTTTATATATAGCAACATGTACATGTTAATCCCAACCTCCTAATTTATCCCTCTCCCCACTTCCTCTTTGGTAACCGTAAGTTTGTTTTCTATGTTTTTGAGTCTACTTCTGTTTTGTATATAAGTTTATATCATTTTTCTAACTTCCACATATAAGTGATATCATATGATATTTGTCTTTCTCTGCCTGACTTACTTCACTTAGTATGATAATCTCTAGGTCCAACCACGTTTCTGCAAATGGCATTATTTCATTATTTTTTTGTGGTTGAGTAATATTCCATTGTGTATATGTACGACATCTTCTTCATCCATTCCTCTATCGATGGGCATTTAGGTTGCTTCCATGTCCTGGCTATTGTACATGTCCTGTAGGGGAGTGCATGTACCTTTTTGAATTATGCTTTTCTCCAGATAGATGCCTAGGAGTGGGATTGCAGGATCATGTGGTAGCTCTACTTTTAGATTTTTAAGGAATCTCCATACTGTTCTCCATAGTGACTGTACCAATTTACATTCCCACCAACAATGTAGGGGGGGTGTCCTTTTCTCCACACCCTCTCCAGCATTTATTACAATATTTGTAGACTTTTTGATGATGGCCATTCTGACCAGTGTGAAATGATACCTCATTGAAATTAGAACATTCTCTAACACCATACACAAAAATAAACTCAAAATGGATTAGACACCTAAAAATAAGATGGGATACTGCAAAACTCCTAGAGAAAATCCTAAGCAGAACATTCTTTGACATAAATCTCAGCAATATATTTTGGATCTGTCTCCTAGAGTAAAGGAAACATAAACAAATGGAACCTAATTAAACTTAAAAACTTTTGCACAGCAAAGGAAACTATAAACAAAACAAAAAGCCATCCTACAGACTCGGAGAAAATATTTGCAAATGACGCAACCGACATATACAAAGAGCTCATATCAAAAAACATTAAAATATTTTTTAAAAAAAAAACCAATATCAAAAAAAAAACAAACTCAATATCAAAAAAAAAAAAAAACAAACAACCCAATCACAAAATGGACAGAAGATCTAATTAGACATTTCTCCAAAGAAGACATACAGATTGCCAAGAGGAAAAGATGTTCAACATCGCTAATTATATCAAGTCATTCTCATTCTAGTCCACCTTTGACCTCTCGTGCCTTGACTAACAAGGAGGAAATGTCCTTATTCATCACCTACTTGTGGAGACCACTCATAGAATTGGGTCCTTATTTTTATTTTCTGTATGACTTCAGATGACTCTTGTCTTCATTCATCCTCTAGAAACTCAAGTCCGCTTTCTGAACTCCAGCTGACCACTGGGATCCCATTCTCAGCTTTCCTTCTTTCTGAAACTACTGCCCACATGCCTTTGTCTGCCTTTGCCTAAGGAAAGCCTGAAGGACATTTTCAGTACAGGATGTGTCACACAGTAGGTGCTCAATATTTATTGAAAAGGGATCTACAACAAGAAATATGTTCTGATCTTTGCCTTCAATGCAGCTTAGAGTCTAATAGAGAAAGATAAAAATATAAAAACTAAGTGTTACAGATGCTGTAATGAAAGGAATAGAGTATAAAACTGGCATAAAGAATTTTTTTTCTGCTGGCGGAGTCAAGAAGAAGCCTTCTTGGAGGAGGTGAGAAGACTAAGTAAGATTAAATGAAGAGGAAGAATAGGTTTTTCTTAAAACAGTGGGAAGACAGATGCACATTTTGAAGACAAAAAGAAAAGTTACTTACATGAAAGAAAAGTGTTTATATAGAAGCATGGCAGAAGATAAGCCTGGAAATTTGGGTAGATTATGGATGGCTGGAAAAATTACTATTTAGATATTTCAGAATAGCTGCAGTTTTCTGAGCACGCAAGTGATACAATCAGAGTGAGATCTTAGAGTTGTCTTTGGTGGCAGTTACCCAGACGTACGAGTTGAAGAAAGGAACTTGAAGAAGGAAACTAGTTGGTCAGGAACCAATTTAATTATCCCAGCAGTAAGTGATTAATGTGTGATCTAAGGCAATGGCAATGGGATTAAACAAGAGAGGAAACGAATTTTGGTGAATCGTGTAGAATCCACTCTCATTTCCTCCTACAATTCCACAAAATTCAGTACAGAAATGTGTAAAAGGTATAACACTACAAAAGAAAGGCAAGAAATGGGGACAACAAAATTGAGATGCAAAGAAAAATTGGAAGATATAAAAGCAGAAAATGAAGACTAGAGGAAGAAGAGAGATGGTGCCTGCAAGATGCAAGGGTGAGGGGTCAAGATGCTCGTGAATTCAAGCTCTGGAATCCAGGGAAGACTCTCTGAACGCTGAGGTGTAGAACAGGCAGACGGCACAGAGATGGGTTGAAACTTTCCATAAGAAGCGTTAGACCTTTGCATTCCCTCTAATTTTAAACAAGAAAAGTCAGATCCTAACAATGTCCTGACCCAACAGAAAATGGAAGATTATTCTCCGGACAGACTTGGACCCAGAGACACCAGACACAGTCAACGGTAAGAGGCCATATGAAAATTAAGGGAATTCCAGGAAGGTCTACACACTGAACAGTGAGATCCATAAAATACTTCCCCCACTTTTCCACAACTTTAGTAACCAGGCCTCTCTCACAGGTGGAACCCTAGGGGGTTCATCTCTTTGGAACCTCAGTGGTTCAGAAAAAACACTCAACAGAAAGAGGTAGTGACAATAAAAACAACTGCATTCCTAAGGATATTACAAGAAATTCCACTGGTCAATAAGACCTGAAATTGCATACAAAGCTTCTAATCTATTTCTAGGGCCCTACTCTTAAATCTCAGGAAATCCATGCCACTAACTAGAAATACAGAGGAAAAAGAAAATAAGCAATGCAGAAGAACCAGAGCAGTGCAGGGGATGGCAGAAAGCAATCAAAGACACCCTATAAGCAACAGCCTTAGAGAGACAGAAGTATATGATGCATCCATAAAATGAGAACACTGAGAATACTATGTTAAAATGGGAGAGAGGCTTTCACATAATTAAACTCTTGGAAATTAAAAATACAGTAGCAGAAATAAAATTAAGTAGAAAGGTTGAAATATAAAGATGAGGGAATCTTCCAGAAGGTATCAATATAACCAAAAAGCAAAATGGGAAATAGATAAGAATAGGTAAAATTATAGAGGTTTAATCCTAAAGTTCAAACAGTCAAATAATACAGTCCCAGGAAGAGACACAGAAGAAATGGAAAGAAAGGAAATTATATAGAAAGAAATAAGAAAACACCCAGAACTTAAATGTCTGGATTTATAGATTAAAAAGACTGATTAGTATCTTCCAAAATGGAAGAAAGGTTTTCACAGCAAAGCACAACACAGTAAAACTTCAGGGAAGTGAGATTCAGAGAGAACAGGCAATCAGAATAGTATCTGACATCTGAACAGCAACTTTGAAGCTGAAAGAAAAAGCATTCGTGCCTACTATATTCTGTAAAAAATGATTTTCAATCTAAATTTTGAACCCAGACAAACTTTCAGCCATAAGAAAGGTAGAATAAAACATTTTCATTTAGGCAAGTTCTTTAAAAAAAATCATCTCCCATACACTTCTCAAGAAACTACAAAAAGATGAACTTCATTAAAATGAAAGAATTACCAAGAAACAGGAAACTTGGAATTCTGATGGCAGGTCTAAAAGAGGACAGAAGTGTATAAAGCTCCCACAATGACGGTGAATGGAAAGCCCAGGAGAAGGGGCAGAGCAGCTGTTCTAGAGAGCCTAGATCAGGGCTGCACAGAGCGGGTCCAGGGAGAAACTCTCCAAGAATAAAGCAAAATTGATAAATTATCTGATTTGATCAGTGGGTTGAAGGAAGGAGTTACCCTTCTCTCCAAGTGTCTGCAGATGAAACATGGCAATAGGTACATAGAAAACTTAAACCAAAATAAAACTAACTAGTACTAATCCCCAAGAAAACCAAAAGTTGCACCAGAAAGAAGTAACCACAGTGCACTTATGTGACTCTGGTGTGAATAACATTTATATAAACACAATAACGAAAATGCCAAATGTTTATTTTACCAAAAACTTAAATAATTACATTAACGTGATCAGAAAGGGATGAGGTTAACATTTTAAAGAAATACATTCTTATCTTCCAAGGAAATGTATAAAGAGTTATTATAACTTTAAAAGATGGAAAATCACAAAGTAATACTATCAGCCTATTTTTTAGAAACATGGAGGTGAATCTCAGAAGCCACAGGTAAAATATTCAAAACTACCTCTTGGGATAGAATTCTAGGATGAGAAGTAAATGTAGATATGATCTACTATTTTTTGTTATAAGCCTTGCAGAACTCCTTGACATAGATTCATGTGATGCTTTTTTTTTTTTTTTTTAAGAAAGGGGCACTTAAACAACAGGAATTTATTCTTCACAGTTCTGGAGGCTGGAAGTTCAAGGTCATGGTGCTGGCAGACTCTATAAGCCAATCAGTCTATGGTGTCTTTTTTACAGAAGCCCAAACAGACTAAGATGGGGACAGTAAGGAATATCCCTTAGATTTAGATTTTTTTTATTGGAGTATAGTTGCTTTACACCGCTGTGTCAGTTTCTGCTGTACAGCAAAGTGAGTCAGCCATACATATACATATACCCCCTCTTTTTTGGATTTCCTTCCCATTTAAGTCGTCAGAGAGCACCAAGTAGAGTTCCCTGTGCTATACAGTGGGTTCTCATTAGTTATCTATTTTATACATAGTAGTGTGTATATGTCAATCCCAATCTCCCAATTCTTCCCACCTGCCTAGATTTAGATTTTTAAAAGAAGTAAAACTAAACAAGGAGTTATGGAATGTACTTTTTAAAAATAGCTACTTTTCTCTTTCATGATTTCCTCTTCATCATGACTAAACATTATATCAGCACCAATAAATATTACTAAGCAGATCATCATAATAATAATAATAAAAAGACAGGGGCAGGTACAGATGTTATTGCAAAGAGGAATCAATGGATTAATGGGATGGAACAGAATGACTCGACTTTGGAGCAAAGAAGAAGAAACTTTAAATGATTTCATGCTTGTGTGACAGAAGAGAATTTTGGAAAAAATCAGATAGGAGAGGAAATCTGAAATTAGCTGGGGAATGAGGGGCTTGGTACAGTAGGAAGTATGTTGGACTGATTGGCAGTCAGACAACATGATTTCTAATCCTCATTCCATCCCCGGTTACTTTGTGAACTTGGTCTAGTAAATTTACTTCTGAAACTCACTTTCTCTAGGTCCATCCATGTTGCTGTAAATGGCATCATTTCATTCTTTTTTATGACTGAGTAATATTCCATTGTATATATGTACCACATCTTCTTTATCACATTAAGTAAGTCAGACAGAGAAGGGCAAATATTGTATTATATCGCTTAAATGTGGAATCTAAAAAAATGATACAAATGAACTTATTTACGAAGCAGAAATAGACATAGAAAACCAACTTCAGTTTACCAAAGGGGGAAGAGAGGAGGAGAGATAAATTAGAAGTTTGAGATTAAAATATACATCCTACTATATATAAAATAGATAATTAACAAGGACCTACTGTAGAGCACAGGGAACTATATTCAATACTATATCTTGTAATAACCTATAATGGAAGAGAATGTAAAAAAAAGAATATATATATATATATATATATATCTGAATCACTTTGTTGTACACCTGAAACTAACATACCATTGTAAATCTTCAATTAAAAACAAAGTAAAAACAGAAAAATAAAACTCACTTTCTTTAGCTTAAAAGTGGGGAAGTTAAACTCAGCAATCTCCAACACCCTTCCAATTTGTTTAAGAGGAACTTAACTTTGCACGTGTGCTGGAGTTGACAGTGAAGGGACCAAGGGCCCGTGTGCTGTGAATGCAGAATGGGAATTAAGAAAGCCATCAGGGTTGCAGAGGCTGAGTGTAGAGGTATCTATGTGGACATCATTAAGGCTTGAGGGAGTAAGAGTATAGAGATGGAAACAGAAAGACAGAGGACAAGACTGGGGGTAATGCCCATCCCGAGTGGAAAGGAGAAGGAGATAAATGAGTCGTAGATGAGAATTTCCAGGAGGGGAAACTAGAACAGTGAATGTGAGAGTTTAAAAAGGTAAAACAGAATGGTCTATTCATCCATTTGGCTTTAGAATTTTATGACAAGTTTAGTGGTGTTATGAATTCAGTAACGACTTCTGAATTTAAGTAGAAAAATTTTTATAGTAGAACCAATTAAAAGTTTTAGAAGTCACCAAAGATGAGCTTTTTTCCCCTTTTTCATTAAATCATTGTAGGCATCACGGTATAGATGTTACCATTTGGGAGTATTCATGTGCATAAAGGTGGGCTTTTTATTTTTCACCTTTAGAAATGTGACAGTGATTGAAATCTTGCCTGAGGCCATGAATTTTTCATAATAGCTAAGGGGAAATTCAGCCCAGCACTCTAAATCTCTGCACCTCAGCTGTGATCCAAGCAAGGTGAAATGGAAATATTTGACAGTATTTCACCAAGCCCTATCATGCATACACATGCCACTTCCTCTATTTTTCATGCAAATTATTCATTCATACAGTAAAAACAAATCAGTACACACACACAAATACAAATTCACTTTTCATTTATAAGTGGTAAAACCCCTTTCTTAATTTATTGTTCTTCATTTTTATATACTAACTACTGTATTTTATACTTTAAATTCCTTATTCTATATGGTTGAGAGTATCATGCAATTATATAATCCGTATATTTTCAATTTTAAATAGCAACATGATGACAAAATTTTGTTAGATATGTATGTATATATACGTGTATACATACATATGTAGATATGTGTGTGTGTATATATACATATATATATACATCCATACACAACACACTTCTATAAGAATTTCTCAATATTGGCCACATGATATACTCTTAGTCTTAATTTTGTGTTATTATTTGTATTAAGTTACGAATATCTTTGTATAAATACTTATGTTTATTTTAGTTTATATTTTTCAGTTACTTTTTAGGTACTAATTGTATCTAATATGGCATTACTTGTCTTAAGATGTGAAAATTTTGTATGAGTCTGTTAAGTACAGTTATAGTGCCACTATACCCAAAATAGTATGCCAAATTACACTTTCACTGCTGCTATTTTAATAACTTGGAATATAACTTCTCTTCTGAACAATCATGTTAGTTATGGTGAGTAACCCAGCCAGTTTATACTGGGAGACTACTGGGATTAACCTTAAGGCAAGGTTGATGTTTTACCTAAACACTGCTAATCTTAAAACATTGGCTACCCATAAATATTTAGTTCAGCACAATAATTAGAACATTAATTAGATATAGATTAAGTAGAGTTAAGCAGAAAAAGAAGTGTACTATCAGTCACTAGAGGGCAGCAAAGATTGGAAAAAAGATATGAATTCAAATGCTGATTCTTAATGCGGGGGTAATAAGACTGAAAGTTCTAGAGATACCAAAGGACCAGTTCTTCCCCCAAATATTTCTGAGACATACAGTCTTGGCTCTTACATCGTCTTGGAATAATGAGCAGAAGACCTAAATAGGCATTTCTCCAGAGAAGATATACAGATTGCCAACAAACACATGAAAGAATGCTCAACATCATTAATCATTAGAGAAATGCAAATCAAAACTACAATGAGATATCACCTCACACCGGTCAGAATGGCCATCATCAAAAAATCTAGAAACAATAAATGCTGGAGAGGGTGTGGAGAAAAGGGAACCCTCTTGCACTGCTGGTGGGAATGTAAATTGATACAGCCACTATGGAGAATAGTATGAAGGTTCCTTAAAAAACTACAAATAGAACTACCATACGACCCAGCAATCCCACTACTGGGCATATAACCTGAGAAAACCATAATTCAAAAAGAGTCATGTACCAGAATGTTCACTGCAGCTCTAGTTACAATAGCCAGGACATGAAGCAACCTAAGTGTCCATTGACAGACAAATGGGTAAAGAAGATGTGGCACATATATACAATGGAATATTACTCAGCCATAAAAGAAATGAAATTGAGATATTTGTACTGAGATGGATGGACCTAGAGTCTGTCATACAGAGTGAAGTAAGTCAGAAGGAGAAAAACAAATACCGTACGCTAACACATATATATGGAATCTAAGAAAAAAAAAAGGTCATGAAGAACCTAGGGGTAAGATGGGAATAAAGACACAGACCTACTAGAGAATGGACTTGAGGATATGGGGAGGGGGAAGGCAATGAAGTGAGAGAGTGGCATGGACATATATACACTACCAAACGTAAAATAGATAGCTAGTGGGAAGCAGCCGCATAGCACAGGGAGATCAGCTCGGTGCTTTGTGACCACCTAGAGGAGTGGGATAGGGAGGGTGGGAGGGAGGGAGACGCAAGAGGGAAGAGATATGGGAACATATGTATATGTATAACTGATTCACTTTGTTATAAAGCAGAAACTAACACACCGTTGTAAAGCAATTATACTCCAATAAAGATGTTAAAAAAAAAAAGCTGCATCATCTTGCCATCTTTTGGAGGGTTGACTGCCACTTTAATTTGGTCATCAGTGAACAATAAACATACTCAGGCATTCTCAAGAAATGGAAAGCTACACTTTTACTGGGTTGTTTCCCAAGGATTATGGTAGTTCCAATTTTCTCTAAAGAAATAGTTATGAAATAGGCCAATTGAGATTTTCTGTGGAATTTCTGCTTCTTCAGAGACCAGATGTTTCCTAATGATTTTTGTTTCCCCATCTAGAGCAGTAAAAATAAAACAGATTTACATCTTCTAAAATGTGGAGTTACTTTCTGGGTCTTTAAGAACTGTGCAAACGTTTATAAAGAAAAAATATATTTTTTTATTGAAGCATAGTTGATTTCCAATATTGTGTTAGCTTCAGGTGTACAGCAAAGTGATTCGGTTATACATATATATGTTTATATTTATATTCTTTTTAAAAATTTTATTCCATTTTAGTTTATTACAAAATATTGAATATAGTTTCCTGTGCTATACATTAAATCTTTGCTGCTTATCTATTTTATATACAGTAGTGTGCATCTGTTAATCCCCTACTCTCAATTTATCCCTCCCCCGCTTCCCCTTTGGTAACCATAAGTTTGTTTCCTGTGTCTGTGAGTCTATTTTGTAAATAAGTTCATTTGTACTATTTTTTAGATTCCACATATAAGTGATATCATATAATATTTGTAAAAACAAAAATATTATATAATTTATAATTTCACTGTCTATTACTACTAATAGAAAATGTTTTAAGTATTGTTAATAAATTAATAAGAAAGTGTAATAATAATATACCTTTTCCTTTTTGAATTCTCAATTTGTTGTTTATACATATTCACAAATTTATTAAATGAACATCCATTCTTTTAACATTGAAAAGGGATTGAAAACTTATTACAAATTCTGCTTGTGAGTGATATACTATACTTTTATTTTACATCTCAAAATTCAGATTAAAATGTATTGGAAGTCCTAAGTCTTTAGCATTATCTCAGTGTTTATTCTAGTGGGTTTTAAGATCCCAGAAAACATAAAATTGTATAGGGCTTTCTTTGGAAATAAAACACGCCAAGTAACAGAATGCTAGAGTTGTCAATTAACAAAATAAAATCATGTTTATTTTATAATGTTGCCCTCCTAACATTGACCTTGACTGCTTACGTTGACTTTGCTTCGTGCCTATTGAAGTCTTGGCAATGATGTAGTTTGTTTCCTTGGAACTTAGAACTGTAAAGGAGTAACACAAGGTAACTTATCAAACAAGCAAATGTGTTTGCTGCTGGTCCATTTGGAAATGGAGGAACACATGAAAATTTAAAGACAAAGACCTCTGGATATCATTACAGACTTCCTATTTATCTGCATGAGGGAAAAAATAATATTGGTTTGAAGTCTTCCTAACTAAGACATAAAATAGAACAGAGAAAAAGTGGGTGAGATGCATGAAAACGCACTTTCATTGTGACACAAAACTTCACATTTCACCTAAGTGCTCACAAACCCCAGATCTAGTTTCCGGTCACGTGCTCCTATCTCATCTAAACCCTCTCCTCCTCTTGCTGTCTCTGTCCTGTCCTGGTGACATGCCCCCCTCCTCACCACAGAAACACAACCGATTGTCTCTTTCCTCAAGGCCCCAAGCAACCAGCCACCAAACTTGCCATGTTTATCTTGCAAATGTTTCCTGAATCTCTCCTTCTAACAGACCTGATTATGTCACCCATAGTTACCTCCTAACAGTCCTCTCAAAAACACTATGTACATTGTTATCAGAACGCTGATAGAGATACCATTATTTTACTCCACTGCTTGAGTACCTACAAAGTCTCCATTAATCTACAGAATACAGTCCAAATGCCCTAGTATGGCGTACACGAGTACCATTACTTTTGATTTAAAGTTTATCCTTGATAAATATTTGTTGAACCGAAAAGAACTCAATGCCCAGTGTTCCTATGTTGAGACAGAGTACTGATACAAAACCAGAATTATAGCCAGGGGTTGTAGCAAAGGATTTAACATGAGGAAATTAAAATATATATAATGTCAGTTTAATATATTTCTTAGCATTGGAGGGAAATCTAGTGAAAAACAGACAGAGTAGACAGTGATTGCAGCAAAAATTGATAAGGTAGATATTGCCCAAATTTTTGCCAGAGGAGAATGGAATGGTATTGGAGATTTGTAGATTTAAATCCAACCATATAGCCCAAATACAGTATTTCTGTCTCTTAGCTACGTTTCTTTTTTCTCACATTTCCCTTTCAAGAAACCATCAACAGCTCTGACAAAAAACTAATTGCTTGAGACTTTCATAAACAATGAACAGTCACGGCTGGGCATTTCCTCTGAAGAAAAGTTGGAAATCAAAACAAAGATGCTTTCATCTCCTGTTTGCTCTTGGTAAACTAGCAGTGTTAGGAAAGATCTTTCATTTGTTCATTCATCTCCTCATGTGTCCAAGCACCCACAGAAAGTGTTTACAGAGCAAAACAGCTCATTTCTTTCCCCAGAAAATCAATCCTTTGCAACTGGTCCAGATTAACGAAAGCAGCACGAGTGAAGAAGAGGAAATAGCTTTGCTAGCCAGGAAAGAGACTGCGCCAAAGAAGCAAATCCTTCACTACATCTTAAAAATGATAAAGGGGCTTGTCTCTTAGTAGACCCTAGACTTCCGAAGACATTTTTCCTGCCTTGCTTGATTTTCGATTTCCATGAAAGAATATTCTTAAGGATAGAAGAGCCCTCAGTTGATACAACTGTAAAGAAATATTTCCTTTCTGTTGTTTTATACATTTAAAATATTTAACTACACAAACCTGTTTCTCTCTTTCAGTTTGATCATTTGGTATTGTATATGTCTATTTGATCCACAATACATCCAAAAATTACTGATTTTGACTAAATTTAACATAATTCTAAAAGATACAAATATGGATCTGTAAATAATATGTAAAAATGAATCAGTATGAGGGATAACAAAGCAGAAAGAAAGTTCCTGGTGAGTTAGGTTCAGGGACATCTGAAGGGAGAATATGATGTCACCGTTTCACAATATATACAAATACAAGAAAAGAAAAATAATGCCAACAGCTAATTTTCTTAATAGATGCACTGCCCACACAAATCAATGGAAAATTATCAACAACCCGATAAAAAAATCTGTGCAAAGGTGTGAATTTAGAGGAAAAAAAATGCAAAGCATTTACAGTTTTGATGATCAGTCTCAATCAGAACAAAATCAGTGTAAATTAGAATTTATATTCTAACTGCATAACTGAACTTTTTGCATGTTGGACAACTCCATCTGCTGTACAACATGGAGCCTGTAGTTAACATAGTTTTGTGCACTTCAAAATTTGTTAAGTGGGTAGATCTGATGTTCAGTGTTATTACCACACACACACATACAAGGAGACTTTGGGAGGAGCTGAACACGGTTATTACCTCGATTGTGATGATGGTATCATGACTGCTTGCATATGTCCAAACTCACCGAAATACATGCCTTAAACAAGTGCATTTCTTTGTGTATCAATTATACCGAAATAAAGCTGTTACTAAAAATTGTATTGGGATATCAAGTTTTCGATTAATGCTTTTAGTGCAAAGCAAAAATCCTCTAATACACTGTATTAGCAAGGGCACGGGGAAACATTCACTCTCAAGGTGAGTTGGTATGAACACAAGTTGGTACAACCCTCTGGAAGACAATTTCACAACATCTATAAAATTGTAAATACACATATCCCTACTTAGGTTTGATAATTCCACTTTTAAAAGTTTATTCTATAAACACATGCCATAAAAATGTAATTACGAAGATTTTCAGAGCGGCATCTGTGTGAGAGCAAGCCGCGAAGTTATTCAAAGGAATGAGGAATTTTTTGTGTCACTCCCACGAGAGACTTCAGTGATCAATTAGGTGAAAGAGCAAAGTGTGCCACACTTCATGCAAAAGTCAAGCAGCAAAGTCACTTCAAGCAAGAGAAACCTAAGTATTGGAGATCACTGGGAACGGTGTGACATTCTGCACTGCTTAAACCTTGCGCCACGTCATGCATTGCCTTCTCAAACAATACATATTGAAAAAAATCTTTTGAGGAAGACAGAGACAATGAAGCGGAGGTAGCGACATGATGCAGTGAGTGAGAACAATGACTTACAGTGTTGCTGAGAAGAGTACAGGAAACTAAATGAACATGGGGTCAACGTTTTATTGTTTTTGTTGTGATTATGGTCGCTCTTTGAACACAGAAGGTTAGGAAACACTCTGAGGGTCTGACTGTATACCAGTTGGCGTGAACCAAGTGTGGGGGAGAAACTTGTTGCAGTCAAGACAGGTGGATGGGTCCTGGGGAAGGACCAAGAGATAGAATCAAGGTGAACAGATGTGTCCACCTGTGATTAGAGCAGGGGCACCTCCATCTTAACAAGTAGAAGGAAGAAACGTGTTCGACTGTGTGTGTGAAAGTAACAAAACACGGGCGGAGGAGTTGGCCAGGTTGGAGAGGGATCCATCTCCCATTTTACTGAGCAGAATGCAACATCATGAGTACAAACACAGCTACGTTTTTACATTTTCAGATGAGTCAAGAAGAGGTTCTGATATCCTGCATCTAATCAACTTCTGAGAGTAAGGCTGGCCAGAGGAGCAGGGGTAACTTTGAGGAAAGAAGATCCAGGCAGCAAGTAGGAGTATCAGATAGGTCGAGTGTGTTTTGAGGCTCGTGGTTAACTTAGACTGAAACTAGTTACACTTTTTCTGTACTCAGCTATTAGGTTGCAAGCACGGTATAGGTAGTTGGATTAATCGAGGTTGGGGTATTGGCAATTATTACAAGAGAGTAAGGGAGTAATAAAGCAGATGAACCTGTTTACAAGGGAGTGAGTATGATGAGTCATCTGCAAGCTAAACCTAGACCAAAAGGTAAGAGATGGTGGAGAAGGTGGAAAATAATACAGTAGCAGGAGAAATGGATTGAAGACCTGTATTAATCAAACAACGCTCATCCCGGGGATTAGGAGAGAAAGTGAACCAGAAAAATAAAATGTAAGGGCGCAGTGGGATGTTTGCAATACAGACTGGTGATGACAGACTACATGGAGGAACCATAAAAGCAGGTGGCTAAGTGTGGACACTGGAAAGAGACTGGAATCAAAGAAGGAACTTTCTAGTCTTCATTTTCCAAGAGCTTTGACAGTAGGAGGCATTGAATGTGATCAAATATGTTTTTAGCCTCTTCCGAAATGGGTGCTTTTTTTCTTATTGGGCATCCAAATGTGTTACGTCACATGTTTCTAGTATTTATTCCTCTCACGGAATAAAAGTACTTGAAAAGAGTGTCATTTTCTTAATCGTCTGTTTTATGCAATCTGCTAGGGTTTTATTTCGAATTTTCACTTTTGCAGTCATAAGAATGATTGCTCTCTGCCTTCAGAGCTCTATTACCTTCAAAGGCTGAACTGGATAGCTTTCCATTCTTTTCTATACTCTTGACTACAAGATTTGGCATGGAAATATTGAATCTGTTCCTTGTACATTTGTAATGTCATCTGTTTCTATTTAGAGTTTTATGTGGAAATAATTTTTCCATATGTACTTTTCATTTCCTATTTCTTGGTATACTTTTAGAAGTTTATTATCTTCCAAAATATCATTTATTTCATAGAAAATTTCAAGTGTGTTAACACTGAGGAGTATAGGGTAATGTATTATAATTTTAATCTCCTACTTATATGTTGTCGTATTCCCCTTTTCTCTTGATAAATTGGTATTTCATGATTACTTTTGCAGAAATTTGACTTTCCAATTTTTTCCCAAAGACTCAATTGTTATGTTTCCTTTGCAGTTCTGCTATAATTTCTTGTTTCTTTTAATTCACATATAATAGGTCCTATCTTCCTACCTTTTTCCCTTTTTCCTCTCTTCAATTTTGAGGAAAAGGCAGAGAGGATGTGACTTTATAAGTTTTTTCTGAGCTATTCTAAGTTGAAGGCTTAGTTCATTTTTGTGTTATTGCTGAATCATAGAATCAGATCTGAGTGTGGCTTTGAGTCATTTATATCATTTTTGTAATGTAGGGTTCCCATTTTTATTATTTTTCCAAAGACTTATAAAAGTTTATAAAGGTCAATGACTTTTTTAATCTCAAAAGCCAAGTCGATGAGAGTTCAAATTTTGTTGACTACTTTTGCTTTACCAACTGTTCAGTTTTTGCATTTAGTCTTCATAGCATCAGAGTTTTCGTTTTACATGTGTGTTAAAAGGACTGACTTGGAAATCTTATGTGAAGAAAAACATGAGTCGTTGTACTTGCTGTGATGTCTTAGCACTGAAATATCTCACTAACACTATCCCAGTTCACGGATGGTCCCTAACTAGCAGTTTACCTTTTCTTTGAATTGTGCTTTATCTTGGTGAGGTTTTTTTTTATGTTGTCAGCTTTTTAAAAAAATTACTCAAAAATAAAAATTCTGTGAGTTGGTAAGTTATAATACCCTGGGAAAAAGAAGAAAGGATAGAAAAATACTATTATTACTGAGGCAGATATTATCTTACTAATAGGATTTAAAGTATATGTGGTATGACAGTAATTGTTATTGCATGTCTTCTGATGTTCTAAGGACAAAATAATACCACTAATATCTACATAAAGCTTTGAATTTTATAATTGATACTTGACAAGTGTCAATTTTATGGCTGAAATTCCTGAGCCAATCATGACATGATTTGCTTTTTCATGTCTATAATTATAGAGTCAAGCCATGAGAACGTAGCTCACTATATCCCTAACAATTAGACAATAAAACTGATGACACGACTTCATGCCCTCTTCCTGAGAAGCTGCAGGACAGACCACAAGACCCGATTTTCACCGAGGTTCTCTGTGTAGGTGTTGGCCCGGGTTACATGAACACTCAGCAACTGATTCAAGAAGATGAATTCTAAAACTCAGAAGTGACAGAAGAATAGCAAATTTATTTATGATACATGTGTTTCTTGTTAAGAAACACTTAAAAGTAAATAACAAAGTTGGAGTGTTCTCAAATGTCATGTGTAATGTTAAATGTTAAATGTTGATGTTCCAGTACTCAAAATTAGACTCATATGGGCATCCTGCAATAAAGTTTGATAAATTATCTAATCTTCATAGAGCTCTTTTTCCTAAGAACAGATTACTTTTTACTCAGTTCCTGTCTTTAAAGTTGTTTTTATTTTCAACTAAAATAATGTCCTCTTATGTTTGATTGTTAATCCAAACCTATTTCCTTCCTATAGAAAAATCCATTTCTCATTTATTTATTCAGAGCGATGCATAGCCATGAATGCATTTAAAAATTCCTTCATCGTATAAACATTCAATTTTTTCCTCAGCTTGCTGGTCTAATCAGATCACAAAACAGACTTACTCCAGTTTCTTTATCCATTTTTACTGCTGTTTTTCAATCTCTTTTATCATCACTTCTTCCTTTGCCCTTAAACGTTCTGCCATTCTCTTTTCATCCGTATTTTCTGTCCAGACAAGTCCATCATTCCTGCTCAATTACTGCCCACTTGTCTATACCTACACAGTATCTGACCATCTTTTCAAAACAGAGGTCATATTATTCAACAACCTGATGACTTGTTTAACAACTACTATGTTGCGGACACAATACTAGGATGAGAAAATAAAATCTCATGAAATGTTGTCCTCAGAACTGAAGAGTTAGAGGTCCACTGGATTGTGGCAGTGACCTACTTCTAGAAATCCCAGTGACTATCCATTACCATATAATACGTCCAGACTTGCAAGGCCTCCATGGGTTACAGGCCACCTTGCAATGAACACCCTGTATCCTCTCTCTCATAGCAACAGCTTGGACTCTTTTGGAAATCAACCCCTTCTCACCCAGTGCAGCCACTTTTTTAGAATAAGAGCATGTGACTCAGGATTGGCCAGTCAATATACCGAATTCCCTGGACAACAGTGATTAAGTCAAGGGTGGACATATGAACCAGGCTTAGCCATCCTGGTCACAAAGCTTGATAGGAAATGACCAGATGACCCAAGGTGATCCAATAAGAAAGGATCTCAGGACTCAAAAGAGACATAAACCTTTTCCTGTAGACTTGAACTTGGGAGGATGTCAGTTGAAGTTAGTCTTGCCATATTGTGAAGACAAAAAGAGAATCTCTCTGTATTAGTTAGGGTTTGGCTAGGGAAACAGAACAACAATAAGCTATATAGAATAAGGGATTTATTACTAAGATAAGACCTCATTCAACTGTAAAGGCTGCTGAAGAAATCCACAGAAGGACATTGCCTCTGTGTCTGGTGACAGCATTGAAACTGACATTCAAGAAGAAACACTGGGCATCAAATGGGGGGAGAATGAGAGAAAATTGGAACCCACAAAAATAAACTGGACCACATGTGGGCACACTAGAGCCTGAGCACATCTCCCACCTCCTCAACCTTGACTTCATGGCTGCCCTACTGAAGGAACTGATGTACTTCCTGACAACGGGCTGACACAGGCTTTACTGGACCCAGAGAAGCTGGAGGACCAGGTGCTGCAGGTGCTGGGAGAGCTGCAGGCACATGGTTGCCCCAGATCAACAAGGTAAGACAGCTGTCAACACATGCAAGCTACGTCATCACTTGGCCTCCTACACTGACCCTCAGAGGCCAGGGTCTACAGCTTCATTTCCACTCTCCAAGTCTTGCTCGGTTTCACTTGTGGGAAGACCGAATCCAGAATCACAGAGGGAACAGCTCTGTCCTTCCAGCCTAGCAAAATCAACACAATACAAACCAGCACACTCCCTGAAAAAGGCGTCAACACAGGAGGCCTGAATCTAAAACTCGAACAGAGGAAAACCCAATCCTGTGAATGTCCCCCAAGATGCAGCAGGCCCTGGACTTTTCAGGTGAGAGTCAACACTCTCCCTTTGTGGTTAAACACTTTGGATTGTGTTTCCTCTCACTTGACATCAGGAGATAGAACAAGCTGGCACTAAGAACAGAACATTATAAATGACAGACACCAAATTCATAATCAAGGAGAGGGCAGGACTCTCATGAATCTGTGTCAGGGACACAATAATATTTGTAATTTGGTTACAAAGGTTAAAAATAAGTCAATTTACACCTGTCTTAGCTTGGTGTTCAGAACTTATCCTTAATGAGGCAACAGCATTTCTGGTCTTGATATGAAAAACGTAGGATTTTGCAGTGTGATTCTTGTTCTTACGGACCTCTGTAAGTTTTATAATAAAAAGACTAGCTTATGTTGAAATTAGTTCCTCTGAGTGCAGACAGGAAAAACAAACTGTCTTAGCTAAGAAGTACCTTTCTTGCCTGAAACCCATTCAAGGTCGCTGAGAAATTTGAAAGATTAGAAAGCTGAATTCTCTCCTCCAAACTAAAGTTATTGCCAACAAAAACAAGGAAGTAGGAACAATAGCAGGAAATAATATTAAAACCTGTGAGAAGCCGTTTTCATCAGTCTCCTCCTAAGAAGCTCCTATTTTAAATTATTTAGAAAAGGAGGGTGATGACCTGGCCTCAAAGATACCACATGTGTGTACCTGGGAACTAGAGTCAAAGTGGTCTATCTCCCCTGGTCAATGTCAATGTGTTAAGTTACCGCAAGGCAGAAGCAAAGTTTAGATAATGATCCTAAGCAGGACCTGTGGGGTTCCTGGGCACAAAGGCTTTCTGTGTCCCCCGTTTCTTTGATTATAGGAAATAGGCTTCATTCAGTCTCTATGACCTTCCCTGAGTTCCAACAGGCAGGTTCAAACAGTTGCTAATCAGGGAAAGGAGGGGATGCAGAGGCAAGGGAGGAACAGTCCGGAAACAATAGTGCAGCCTTGGGGCAGGGTCCTGGTTCCCCCTCAAGGGATATACAGAACAATACCTTTGAGCTGTTTTGCAGATACTATAACCCCTACCAGGTAGAGAATTTAACTGGAGGCTGCCCACAAGCACTTAGACCCCAGATTGGTGGAACCAGAACTGGTGGTGCCAACTCCCGATGACCTCATCACCAACCAGTCAGAAAGACGTCCATGAGCTGACCACGCCCTCTTTGAACCATTCCTATAAAACACCTCACTAACTGCTCCAGGTCTAAAACACACAGTTTTAATGCCATAGGGCATTAGCCCACTGTGGCCCCCTTTGCCTGGCAAAGCAATAAAACTATTCTTTTCTACTTCACCCAAAACTCTGTCTCTGAGATTTAATTCAGTGTCAGGGTACAGAGGCTGGATTCAGCTTCAATAACTTGGATGAAGGCCATGGACAGAGCAAGGTGGCTGGAAGGCATTAGGAGAAAAATATGGGGTCTCGTTCTAATACAAATGCTGGCTTAAGGAGATATCTGGGTTTTAGTACTAGCCCATGGAATTGTCTGGAACACAGAGATTGAAAGCCCAGTTAACCTTTAAGAAAGTTGGCTCATCAACATTGGAACACAACAGGTTACAATTACAATCACTAAAGCATATCCCAAATTCCTAAGGGATGGGACACACCCCACGTACCCATCTCCTGTAAGAGCACTGAGGACAAAAGAGTAAGGGAAAATGCCCAGAAGAACAAAATCAGGGCAACGAATGCGGATCTGCTGACAAAAGAACTCTTTCTAGCACTGGAACAAACAAGGCAACAAATCCTGCTATTTTTATTATACATGGTATGGACGCTTGGCCGCTGTATTTTGTTTCTCATTTGCCCCATCCAGTAGACGTTTTATTACAAATATTTTTATTCTCTATAATTGTGTTTTGCATATGATAAGCTGTTGGAAGGAGTTACACCTCTGTTGGTTTGCTGGACCACGAGGAACTGCATCCAGACCTGATGGATGGAACCGATATCAACCAGAGGCAGAGACTCAGAGCTGAATATGTAGCAGGAAAGAACAACCTGACTCCACACTGGATCTGTTTCTTTTGCTTTAGCCTTTGCATTCTATTGTTTTTCTACAGGTTAATCATTAAAAGGATGTTGCCTACACCTTAAAGCACACACAATGGCCCATCTCCGGAGAACCCTGACTCCCAGGCCAGAGGCAAAATACCTTTGTTTAACTCACAGGAAACATGCTGACGAGGCCCACGCACCTGTGAATGACTGCAGGAAGGAAGAAATTAACACTTCCCTCCCAGAGTCTGGCTGGAACCAGGAAAGATTTGCAACCACTGCGGAATTTTTTTATTTTTTATTTTTTTTTTTTTTGCTTTTCCTCCTCACCATCCCCTCTTTGCTCTATAAAAGGAACTAGCATCCAAACCTGGGCAAGATGGTTCTTTGGGACACTAGTCCACCATCTTCTTCGTCTGCGGGCTTTCTGAATAAAGTTTCTATTCCTTGTCCCAGCACCTTGTCTCTGGATATATTGACCTGTTATGAGGCAAGCAGTATGAGCTTAGGCTCAGTTATAGGTATAGTAACTGGGAATAAGGACTTTAAGAGTGACTCGTGTTTGGACATTAGGTGGCCAAAGGCACGGACTAGAGTCGACCTCCGTTGTTTCATAGCTGCCATGACCCATGTCCCCTGCATTCTCCCAGTGGGGCCCCACTCTCAGCGGCAGGGATGCAGGAGAACCACACTGTTGTCAATGGTACAGAGCACTGTGAGATCAGGAAGGGGAGACTGACCAAGCCAACCCAACCAGAGTGAATCACAGGTCAAGCATGGGAGTGGCCAGAGAGAGCTTTGCCCTCCTTTTCTCCAGATTTGAACTGGGAAGGATATGGGGTAGAAAACCTACCCAGAATGAGGAGAGCATCTAGTGAAGCATGAACCCAGCAGAGAAGGAGCAGGGCTGAGCAAAGCAGATGAGAAACTGAGTTGTGCTAATGAAGAAAGGCCCCAAACTGAGGAGAGACAGAAAGCATACATTTATCTAAACCCTAAATTTTCAATCACATTTATCTAACCCTAAATTTTCATGTCTTTCAGTCAAAGGTACTTGAGACTGAATTTGTTTTCACTGTTAACAGGAAAATAAATCCCAACTAAACTTTTCAATTTATTTCTTCATCCTTAACCCACAATTTTGTACCATAGTCACACAACGCATAACCCAAGTCTCACATTCTGCAGACTTGACTCTTGGAGGGCTTCAGACTGAAATGTCCATCTTCCTTTTCTGCCTGGAAAACTTTGATTTACCCATTAAGTTTCATTACTTGTTCCCTCCTTTGTAAGAGTCCCCCTCAACATTCCCAGAGGACTACAGTGTTTCCAAAAACATTACCATTTCTACCATGACCACTAAAACGATTTTTTGTGTGTATCTCTTAGATATAATTGAAAAAGGTGTTTGTTAATCAGTTGTTGAGTTTCTGTTTTTCACACCCTATTCATTGTTTTGACTTTCCATAGAAAATTACTAGATAGGATTTAAACAGTTTGTAGCAAGATACTGGTGGTAGCAGTTACATTGTCATTTCCAAAAAGTGTATCCCTTTTGTAAAGCCAGTTTTTTCAAAAAGTATGCCACGGAGCTTCCCTGGTGGCGCAGTGGTTGAGAGTCCACCTGCCAATGCAGGGGACACGGGTTCATGCCCCAGTCCGGGAAGATCCCACATAGCGCAGAGCGGCTGGGCCCGTGAGCCGTGGCCACTGAGCCTGCGCGTCCGGAGCCTGTGCTCCGCAACGGAAGAGGCCACAACAGTGTGAGGCCCGCGTACCGCAAAAAAAACAAAACAAAACAGAAAAACAAAAACAAACAAACAAATAAGTATGCCACTTCTTTTCTCCCCCAAAGGTTTAAATAATTGTTTATTTTTCAATATCTCTTTTGACATTTTTATCTCCTATTGGAGCACAGTTGATTAACAATGCCACTCTCTCTTCTGAGTAGGAAAGTTATCATTCTCGAATAACACTGCGCTCATTTGCACTGTTTCTGCACAGAGAAGAGACTAAATAGTGTTGACTCCTAATTATGTTCAGATTTTGTGCACTTTTCTTGTCAAGTGCCTCCAGAATGTTTTCTTTTCTTTTTATTTATTTTATTTCAGTAAGTACTTGAGTTGGCTGAAATAATCCCTTTCCAAGGCCCATAAACAAGAGTATCTTAAGGCTGACAATACTCTGTCGTGAAGGCTTATGTTTTAAATACCTTATTTTATGTGGTGCAGTGCTATCTGATGCCCAAGGCGAAAAGTGACACAACAACAGACCACAAGTATCAAGACTATTTTTAGGTATTATTCTGGTGACCAAAACAGAGACATTTATTTCTAAGTTGGGATGTAACCAAAAAATATCACATCCTCTGTTTCCTTTAGTTCAACAAGTCCTAGATTGGTGTCTTATAAGCTATTTTTCATATGCTGTGGCACAATGTTAAGTGTTTTTATTCAGAAGCGGCCTGCTGGCTGAGTGCCCATTCATTGTATGACAGCATTTTCCCTCAGCTGTATCAGAACAACAAACCGAGAAGTTCACACTTCCTCATTAGTTCTGGAAAACCCATACTGTGGATAGCATAGCATGAATCCTTTTAGGTCTTGACAATTTCCGGAAGTGTTGTATTTTATAACAGAACTCAAGAATATCCAAATTTAATAGCCCACAGTAGTTATGCTGAACACTGCATCTATAAGCATCATAACTCTCTTAAAGGTAATCATTGTCTTGCTAAACCCTATGACTTCGGTACTCAGAACAGGTAAGCCTGTCATTTTCAATGGTTTTTCATTTGATGAATGTATTCTTGTAATTGGGGACTGTGAAAGATAATACAAGGCATCATTTTTAAAGTCTTGATGTTCCCTACAATTTATGGGAAGAATTCAAATCCCTCGAGTCCTAAGGCTGAAACTTTAAGCGTGTGAATCTCAGCACCCAGGTGAGACTGCTTACTCACATTTAAGGCAGAAATAGCATCAAGAGAAAGAAAAATGTGGATTAATAGAAAATGAAGCTTTAGCCTATTCATACTTTAGTTCCCATGCATTTGCTCCTCCATGTTTTGCCCTTTTATTAATAAGAATCTCACTCTTTGTACGTTAAATATTTACAATGAGACGTAAAAGAATGACCTTGGGCCCTGGGTCTGATTTCTCACCTCCTGCTTATATAACTTAGTTCAATATAATTTCTCTAAACCTCAATTGCATTGACTGTAAGATGGGAAACTGACTTTGCTTACCAGTTTGTTATGACGGTATTAGAGAAAATGTATAGAAAGCACATAAATTAAAAAAAAATCCTGGTGAAACTCAACAAATAGTAGGCGTTCATAATAAGTCCTCAACTAACAGCATCCACCATGGTGGTGTTCGTCAACCATTGTGTTACTTCCTTTGGGCCAGACATCTTCACAAATGCTATCGAGTTCAGCTATCACGTAAGGACCAGGAGATGCTATTGTCTTGTTGTTGCTGTGTTGTTTTACTTTGCCATTACTGCCCCAAGTTTACAAATATAATGTACTCTACTAAGTTAAATTCTTAGATTGGGAGCAAAGGTCACTGATATTCTGGAAAGAAAAAAATGACAACAGAACATAAGAGGACCACGCACATTCGCTTCCTGCCGCTCAGACATGAGCTCTCCTGGTCACAAGCAGTTGTCCTGCTAGCCTCACCTAAGAGTCACACAATGTCACTCTGTTTTCTCTGAGCTTCTTCCTTGTCCCTTTCAAATCAAATGCAGCCATCCTTGCCTGATACGTCCCTAGAAGAGAATTGATATTAGTTGTTCTAGATATATGTTTGGGTGGGAAAAGTGTCAGATTGACCATTAACCAAATATGATGGAGAGATTCATGCGCCCTCCACAGTGGGCTTTGAGTGAGTCTGTCCTGTCGGTTTGCCATTTTCATCCATCAACCCCATCTATTTACTGCTGACCTACACAGACGCGTAGCCATGTCAGAGGTGCCACGAGAAATATTTATCTTCCGAGACCAACAAAGAAAGCAGAGAACCTTTTCTTTTGAAATTGATGAGCCCCATTCTGGGTTCATCAGTTTTGAATCTGACGCAGCAGAGAAACAGAATGGTGGTCGCCTTGGTCAGCTGCAGCCCTGCCACTTGACAACACAGAGGGAGAGTCCATCAGCCTCCAGCCAGGGCTTGAGCTCTGATCCCTCCATCCATGTAGAGGGTTCCGAAGGCTCTCAGGGAACCCTTGGGACCACGGGCACCAATCCTCAAGTGTTTAACAACGTGATGCTAAATACATGCCAGTGACCTTGTCTGTAAGGAAATTACAAAACAGTGTGTCCGTCTGTGAACGTAAGTACACATAAAACCAAATTTAAATAAATAACCATTCAAATATATAAAGCCAAAAAGAGTAAGTTTTGTCTAAATTTGCCAAAGGGACAGGTTTATACTGTTGTTAAGGCAAGTTAGTTAAGGTCAGTCCATCCTTATTCTCTTTGAGAGCTTGGACAAGTTACTTCAAGTTTTGGGGTGTAACCATCCATCCTACATGGAGAGCTATACTCAGAAGTTTGTTCTGAGAATTCACTGTATTGATATGAGCTTAGAACATTTTTTGAAAAACATTCAATAAGTGTTAGCCAATATTCGCTTTAAAATATACAGGAAAGAACAATGATTCTACACCAATTTACATAGTCCAGATTCAGAAATTGAAAAAAGAGCATTTTTAAATTTTAATAGACCACAGCATTTGACTATAGAAAATATAAACCAAATGTTTGGATAAATGCAAGAATCTCTTTGGGGTTTGCGTTTGAATACGTTAAAATAGGACAACGCGTTCAATCTTCCAGGAATTTATTCAAATAAACATTTTTTAATATGCACACATGCTGAACTTCTTTCTATTTTTTTATCCGTACAAAGCTTGTTTTCAATTCAGATTTTCCATACCTGGTTTCTTTCTATAATTCAGGTATCAACTCAGACTTTACCTCCTCAGAATGGCCTTGTTTGATTACCCTATGTAAATTAGGCCCTTGCTCCCAAGAAATTCTCTATGACGGTGCCCTGTTTCACTGTCTGCGAAACCCTGATTACAATCAGAATACGCCTGGATTGTCTGCTACTTGTTTCTATTGGTCTCCCTCCACTCTTGCTATGGTTGTTTACCACTTATCACCAGATAGCGCCAGAGTAGCGCCGGGCTCATACTAGTAATAATAATAGCTTCCACTTATGGATTTTGTGCATAACTTACTTTGTGCGCTTTTCACGTATTGACAATATAATCCTCACAACAACCTTGCGAGATAGATGCTACATTACACTCATTTTACAGATGAGACAAAGGAGGCAAAGAGTGGGAAAATGAGTGCCCATAATCACACAACTAATGAGTTCTTAAAGTGCACTCTGGTCTACCCCTGAGGAGGCACTTAACACAGAGTTGTTAAATAAATGACTACATGTGCTAGGTTTGGGGCAAGGAGCTGAATATACAGAGATGAATAAGACCTAAAGCCTCAGGGCACAGGCCACATGAGTCTATGTGAAGGAAAAGATATAGTAAGTTAATAAGCAAGATAACACCTTGAACTTATACAGCAATGCCTGTCAATTACATCTCAATAAAACTGGGAAAAAATAAGCAAGAGTGACAGATTCAGTAAATACTAGACATCCTTTGATAGAAGCTTTACCGGGCACTAGGAGAGTAGGAACGAGAATGTGGCATTTCCTTTGGTGCTGAGGTCCGGTTTTCTTAGGCGGACGATGACTCATGGCTGTTTTAAGGGAGAAGAGTGAATATGGGAGCCTTAAATGGGACAGCACTGGGAATCTCTAGGTGAAACATTATATAATACAGTAGAAAATGCCTGAACGATATAAACTAGCTTGACAACCCCAGAAACGCTGCGTGAGGTTTGTTCATACCACTGCACCTCAGTGGCTGTATGTGGTTCCCATGCAAGCCAAGCTGTTACCATGGAGACATGAACAAATGACCCAGTGCAGGCGGAATCTTCAACCATCGCTAAGCTCTTAGAAAATCAGTGCCAACAAGCATTCCTCCACTATAAGCAACTCTACCTTTAGAAAAATTAAGCATAGGAAATGACATCATTCATTTCAAGGAAAGTAATTAATGTAGACAATATAAGCATTGGTCACTGCTGTCAGCAGATAAAAGAATTTAAAATGTTCATTCACTAATATTAAAGACTGCATTGTCACTATAGACTATAGTTTAAATGTTGTTTTAAAATTGGGGGACTTGGTTTTGATCACCTCAAATAGCATTAATAAAGTGCCAAATTTTACAAGGTCCTTTATCATGAAAAATGCATCTATTCAGTTTGAGAACACCAAGATATTAACATATATCAATCATTTAGGGAAAAAATAAGAAGAACTCTCAGCTTGATAATTGTTAAATTTGTCTCCTCTACAAGCATTAACTTTTAGTGAAGGAGGAGTAATGTGCAGCCTTCACTGGCATTGTATAACATATTTTGGTACATCATGTAATTTGGTAAATAATTTAAATTTTATTTCCAGATTTTCTTTTCTTTTTTTGTCTTTTTTTGTTTGTTTTTGTTTTTTGGGGGTTTTTTTGCGGTACACGGGCCTCTCACTGTTGTGGCCTCTCCCGTTGCAGGCTCCGGACGCACAAGCTCAGTGGCCATGGCTCACGGGCCCAGCTGCTCCACAGCACGTGGGATCTTCCCGGACCGGGGCACGAACCCGTGTCCCTGCATCGGCAGGCGGACTCTCAACCACTCCGCCACCAGGGAAGCCCTTTGTCTATTTTTTTAAAGTAAGTCTTAAGCTCACTTTGGATCATATCGTTTAAGAATATTGTTCTTAATCATTCAAGAGAACTTAATTTGGTTATTTAGAGGGGACTCTGGTCACAGATTTACGGTCCTTCCCAATTTCTTTAAGAGACCGAAAGCCTGGAAAGCTTTCATGCATCCTGCGAGCTGCATACCTGAATTTACAGTTAGCATGTTTTTAATTACTTAGAATATGCTGAAGACCAAAGTTGTTTTTCATGTATTAGTGCACCTTCTTCCAGAAAGCGTTTGAAGCAACCTCTTGATGGGCATTTTCCAGGCGCAGAGGGGGTTTTCAGTCAGAGGGGAGCTAGTCACAGTTGTTTTGAGTGGAAAAGACTCAGGCCAGGCCAGGGAGTTGGTGGAAGAGCTAACAGTGCCCTGCACGTAGGGTCCGCTACGGGGTGATGCTTCTCTCCTTAGATTCTCACAACTACACAAGCAAGGCCTTGCGTGAGGCCCCTCATATGCGTCACCTGACCTGGTCCTGTGTAGAAAAGGCTGTCTCTGCACCAACAAACTAAACTCTTCGCGATTCATTTGAAGAGCCTACAAGAGGACACAGACTGCTGTTGTTATAGAACAGAGAAGGCAGATGCCCAGCTCCTGAAAATAAGCCAGATCTCTAGGAAGTGCTCTGAATCAGGTGGGGTTTTCAGGGAGTTAAGGATAGAGGACAAAAATCTCCATTTATCTTAGGTGTTTATTCCTTTAAAAGACACAAGAATCTTTTCTTCTTATTCTTTTTTTGAAAATCTTTATTGGAGTACAGCTGATTTTTCTTCTTATTGTTCGATTGAAGATATATATTTTAATATTCAATCGAAGCTGTATTTTTCCTGTCAAACACATTTTGTTTGTCTTGCTTTTTCACACACACGAACAGAATTCTTTTACATTTATTTTTTTCTTTTACAAATTGGACTGATTTCTTTTCTACTTTAACACATGCAGAAGGTTTGAAAATTCCACATACAATCAGTACCTGCTTGACTCACTGATACCACTTTTCAGAGAGAACTTTCTTTTTCTCTTCAGCTACCCTGGTGGTTACATGAATGACGTTTCTAGTAGACGTGTAAGTCAAAAACAATTGTTAGACACAACGCTCTAGGGGGTTGTTAGAGAGATGCTCTTTGTGTCGTATCTAAACTACCCCCCTTAACATTTGGAACTTTGTGTTTCATTCATTTAACCGATACATATTCTCAGGTACTTTGCTTCCAGAACATTGTTTGAATAATAAACAGTTATTGTTTCCTTGGTGCCTGGAATAACTTTCTGTTTTTCCTATTGATTACCATATCCTCAGTAATGAGGAAAAACTTAAGACGTGATTAATAAATCCTATATGGTCTACCTCATAATAATACCACTAGGAAGAGTCCTAAATTGTGAATTATTTATTCTGATAGTTAAAAAATTTCTTTTAAGTTGAAACACATGAAATTTATGAAAAGAGAAGAATAGCACATAGTTTTCAGTATTTAATTCCTCTGTTGCTAAATTTTTTAATTCCTGGGAACTACCTTGAAAAGCATAAAATAAAGAACCTAATACATATTCATTTAATTATTGAATTTAACTATAATCACAAAATATTAACATGAAAAAAAGTTAAACGGTCATCTCACAGTAACCTCAATAGTCAAGCCTTTATTTTCATTTGAATTTCTTAAAAAAAATAGTTACCACTTTTCGTAGATCACTCAGTTAGCAATTGACAGAAGTAAAATAAAATCCAGGTCTCCTGCTGTCAGAATAATACTCTTCACTGAAACCGTTTTTCCTCTATCAAGGCTTTTGGTTAAAAATTAATCCACAGTGCCCACAAATTATCACTATATTTTAGATTTAAACAATAAAAATGAAGAAAATGGAGTTGACTGCTGGGCAAACCCAGTATTTCCAGTATCTTTTTAAACTTCTTTTCTCATAATATACCTTTTCTTCTAAAAGATTAGTGCTAACGAGAGATGACTGCTTGTTTGCTAAGGATTCTGGACAAAGTTGGGTACGTGTGTGTGAAGAAGAGAAGAGCTGTTCCAGGCACGTCTGCCCTCACACCTTGCGTCCAGGTGGGATCACATGACTGAGTCTGGCCAAGCTGGTGTGAGTGGAAATGATATAAACTAGTACTTCTCACACTTGAGTTTGCATGAAAATCACATGAAGAGCTGGTTAGAATGTGTATTCCTGCGCTCCACCTATGGAGTTTCTCATGTAGCAGGTCTAGAGTAACGCCTGGGAATGTGCATTTTTAACCAGTTAGTAGGTGACGCTGATGCTATCCACCTCCTGAGAAAAAGACGGTCTTTTTAATGAAATCATTATTTTATGTTATGAACAAACAAAATAGTAATTTCTGTCTATTTAGACACATGAATACGTTTTCTACTACCATCAAGTTGAGTTGTAGAAGTTGAGGAAATTTACAAATTTAGTTTTTAACGTGGATATTTCAAAGGAGGAAAATCCTGTTCAAACAGGGGATCGTTATATGCAAAAAGAGGGAGGGGGGAGAGAAAGAGGAAGACCTACGAATTTAAGGCATGATTTCTCATCTCTAAGTTAGTTCTAAGAAAGCACAGCCTGAAGAAAAAAATGATGCAAATAAAGTTAAAAATACACCAGCACGGATTTTATGGACCTAAGAAGACCTCTCCTGACCACTTTGATGATGTTAACTACTTTCTGATGTAAACTAGGACAATTAAGCCATCCCTAGGACACTTATTACGGCTCCAGAAATCACAAGCATGTGAAACACAGCTAAACAACTTGAAAGCAGACTCCCATTTTCAACCTAAAAAGAAGACAGAATGCTGGGAAAAACTCTGGCTCGGGAAACTTTCCTCTGGAGCCATAGTTATTCCCTTCCCTTTTGGCCCCCTTTTTAGTGTGTTTGTAGCTTCATCATTTCACTTCTGGCCTCACGTGCAAACAGCTTCTCCAATGCATCACTCTGTCTCCAGGGTTTCAACCCATTATTTCAACATCCTTAGGAAAACAAACAAGTACCCCCAGAGCAAAAGTTTATTTCACAATATGCCTGCTATTCCTGATGCCCTATTTCTGCTTCAACCTGTAACCTTTCAAATTAGGCTGTTTGGGGTCGCTTCCCCTTATTAACTTGAGTTCAAGGATTAGACTCTCCGGTGTAATAATTATTCAAGGTGGCCAAAAAGGGTTTTGCGTTTGTCTTCCTCGCCCTACCGCAGAGCTGAGAACTCTACTGAAACTTGTCATCATTTTCTCCTGCCTCTCTGGTAGGTATTACCATCATTTTGTGGTTGACGTATGTGAAGTAAAAAGAAGATGCAACTTGCCGAATAACACAGTCAACATTTTTAGCGAAGCAAAGTTTAGAATAAGAGCCTCCCAAAGCCAATGAGTATACATTTTAAGGTATTGAACCTGATAGTATTAGTTAAGTTGTAAAATCCCCCAGATTTGTGATTGTCATGCATGGAAAATGGATCAATGATTTGTATTTAATAATCTTTTAGATCCTACATCCCATGTGGCAGATACTGTGTGTATCCTTCATCGTGATGGTACCAGTATATCCTGCTACCTTGAGGTGAGAAGGAGATTGATGACTATTAGTTGAATCAATGTTGGAAATATTTTTTTAAATTATAAAATGTGCTTCTAAATCCCACTTATTCCTGGCTTTTTTTTTTTTCTACTTAATGTAAATGTTAAGAGGGTAAGAGAATAGCTTCTGGAATAAGCCTGTATACCAACACTGAGTAAATTACCTCTCTGTAGCTCAGTTTCTCTACCTGGAAGATGGTAGAACGCCACCAGTTAACTTGTGAATATTTGTGAGAATTAACTATGAAAATTTACTTTAACCTCTTAGATGTGTGCTGAACACATTGTAATCACTCAGTAACTGTGCTCTGTTATGGGACTTTCCATATGTTACTAATAAATAGCTGTTGTTTTTTTAACTCATGATAGAAGTACTAATCATAAAGAGATATAAAGGCTAGAAATGAGATTCAAGAATATCACAAAAAGAAATACTCATCATAAAACAAATAAAAGACCTCATTACTATTGTTAAAATGATTTTTATACCATTGTCCAATGCACATGTCATTCTGATAAGGACCTTAGTAGGTAAAGTGGATTTTCTTCTTTTCTACTCTTTTGCTCTAAGACAGGAAAATAAATATATGCCATGTTTCAAGGTAGTCCAATCCCTAATGAAAGTACCTGAATTCAGCCTTCAGTCCTCTGAACCACAGAGTAGGCCAGGTGACATCATTCATTCAATCACTACCACTAAGTAGAATTTCCACGTACTGCTCACCGTGTGACTTTCTTCCTGCATTGCACCTCCTTTTTCCCTCTTTTACTTTCTCCCTACAACTTCGTCAGCTCTTCTATTGTAATTGCATTTGGGGGGTTTATTTTTGTTGGTGGTGGTAGAGGTGGTGGTGGTTTTCTGGAGAAATTGCATTTTCTTCTCTCACTGTCTTTTTACTTTTCTCTCTCCTTAAGAAATAAAAATACCCAATAATACACAAGAGCCTTGCTTTGGTAGCAGAATTTGGGATTTAAACTATACAACCTCTGTAATTATTTGTTCTACAGAAGGCTTCTTTAAAGACTCATTTAGGACTAAGCCAATGCTTTCAGACATTCCCTGGTGACTGACAGCCTTTGCCACCCACCTTTAAATGAGTAGTTCCCCTGTCAAAGGCCTAGTCTCCCAGATAATTATATACAGTGCATCATTTATTATTTTCTCCAACAATACATTGGAATCATACCAAATAAATCATGCGCTGGGGTATGAAATGCTGGTGAAATAAATGAACATGAAGATTTTGGGTGACATGCCCTGGGAATCAGAAGAACTTGTGATTTAACACATTGATCTCATTTGTTCAGGAGCTGACACTGGGTTCCGTCACTGGGAAGTAGCGTCGTAATATTACAAAGAATAAATATTCACCCGCCCCCATTGAGAAGATTACCTCTCTAAGAGAGTGGTCACTTATTTGGAGAGATTTGGACTTCTCTCTGGATACAGATAGTTTATATAATTGCTGAGCAATAAGTTAAGTTTTTCCAGACCATCCTTCCCTACGTGTTAAAGATAAAAAGGACATAACTCCCAAACCACCAGTCTGGCTCAGGTAAATATCATGTTCCAGTAACACTGGTGTCAATGAATGGTATGGAAGAGAATGCTCTTCTCAAGAGGTGAAATGGGAAGCTGCTTTTGAAAATAAGGTTTAGGAAAAAATTTTTATGCCATGAGATATGTTCACATTATGGTAATAGATGCAATAAATAGGATACAAATTTGGTTCATAATCACTATCGCATTATCATAATTATGTTCGTAAACCACACACACAGAAAAGGAATAGAGACATAAGTCAGATGTTCTCTTTGGATAGTGAGATCGATTATCAATGACTTTTTTCTTTTTACATTTCTATACTTACAAATTTTCCACAATGACTATTAATTTTTTTATTTGAAAATATAAAACTAATGTTTCTAAAGATATTTTGAGTGTTAAGGCATAGCATGTAAGGTAGCACTTTCTGTCTTCCCTCTGTTGATTCTCCTTCAAGTTTTCTTGCTGTTCTTTTCTCTCCTTAACTTGTACTTTTGCCTCAGATAATGAACACCAAAGGATTATTGTATTAGAATTACTTGAACTAATGTTCTTTCTCTTAAAAAAATTAATGAGTGTTTAATCATTGCAATCCTGGCGCATAATATAGCTCAAAATATAAAACAGGAGCCAGACTATCTGGAAAGAAGAGAACCTCAGCTCTGACAGTTGTTAGCTGGGTGATCCTAGGCAAGTTGCTTAACCTCCCTGTGCTTCATTTCTCTGAAATGTCAAAGAAGGCTATTAACAGAGTCCACCTCACAGATTGTTGTAAGATGAAATGAGCTACTCTGTGTAGACATTTAGAATAGCATCTCACATATATTAAGTTCTATATGCGTATCTGTATTCCTCCAGATTTGGGTGGACCTGCCCATAAGGGCTGTATTGCTAAACACATACACGTGTGTGTATATATATATATATATGAAGCTTCTCTATTCCCCTGATAGACTCCATGATGAAACACAAGCACTAGTCTTGTTTCTACTAGGTCCCAACTCCTACCATGATGCTTGACACCTGGTAGGGACTCTATCCATATTTGTGGGATGAATAAAAGCATAATGAATATTACAGTCATAAATCTGTGTCTAAAAATAAAATCTGATATTTGAATATAGGACAGTCAGCTATCTGCAAATGTCAAGGCTACCCCCTTTTCGCTAAGAACAGCTAGCTAATGTTTCAGATGAACAGTTTTTGTGGGCCCTTACACTATTGTTTATACATTTCAAGTGAGATTGTTGTTCTTTAGTGACCTTGCATTCTTTCTTGATATAAAGCTTATGTTGAATCTAAGGAAAGAGTCAAGTTTTCTGAATGGGATTGACATGAGTTTCCCATCTGACTTTTCTCGGTGTTGCTCTCCAAGTCCATATTGAAGGACAATAGAGACCTCTCTATGCCATAGAAACACTTCACACTGTGAAGTTCCACTGGCCTGGTCCCCTGACTCCGAGTCACAGAGCGTTGCTTGAGAATAACTTTACAAGGCATCAAAGCACAGAAGATGTTAATGACTGGCCCAAAATGGTCTGGAATTGCAAATGGTTCCAAGAATCCAAGGATATATTTTTTCATCCCATGTGCTTGATATTTAAGGGCATGTGTGGGGTATACGTCATCTTTTTTTTACTTGAGGAGTTAATTTATAATGGAGTATAACAGGTTTGAAGCTCAAATGAGCGTGTTAAGCATACTTAATACTTCTTCATAAACTTTATTTTTATAGCATTAAGTGTGTTATGAAAAAGAAAATAAAGAGTATGCTATCTTAACCCTTGGATCAAGTTCAGAGTGTTGAGATCTTTCCAGTTCTGATTTAGTACAATCACAGGATGTGGGAGGGCCTTTCAAAACATTTAAGTGGGTCTATAAGCCTGAGACTGGAAATGAATCACAGGACCATTTTTCATCTTGTCAGTTGCCGACATCATGCTTAAGGAATTCCTACAGCAAAACATATGTCTATTCAGAGTATTAGCCATTCTGTTCCCTGATACCAAATCAAAGAAGTACTTCCTAAAAAGGAAGTTTGAAAAGACGCAACCATCACTTCTAGAAAATATACGTGTGTAAAATTCATCATTAGTCAGGGTGTTCATGTCTCACAAAGATGGCCCTACAACAGCAGATTTAACAGCTCACACACCCTGGGCAAAAGAGACGTTAATCCAGGCCTTAACAGTGTTAAGATTATAAAGATACTATCTATCAATATCTGGATTTCATCTAGCATAAAAGGAATTGTAAACCTAAGCAGAGTGATTTTGATAAATTATTGCCGATTTCCAGACATTTGGAGGAAAAGCCATAAGATTTAGTGGTAGAAATGCCTTTATTTACCACATCGAGTCCAGTATTTCTTCAGCTGGGGCTGCACTTTAAGATACAGTTGGGATGCCTTTATAAATCTCTACCCCAAACCAATTAAGTCAAACACACTCATTGTGCGAACCCAGGCGTCAGTATTTTTTATAGCCTTCCAAGTTTTTCTGCACAAAGCCAAGGTGAGAACCACCGCTCTGTTACATTCTGCTGGGATGGCCAGGAGGGTAGGAGCTATCTGGGCAAAATGAGTGACTAAAGGCAACATTTACTATTAATATGCTGGCACTTTTTAAAAGTGCTTTCCCTGTAGTAACTTTCAATCCACCCTAATGGGTGGAAACTATTATCCTCACCACCATTTTTCAGATGAGCACTCTGAGGGATGCCACACAACTCGGAATGGCGGAATGCGGATTCCGATCCCTGTATTTGAGGACAGAGTAATATTTATGTAACAAATATTGTTACAAATATTGTTCAAATAATATACCAAGCACAATGGCAAAATGCTTGCAATAGAATGCAATAAACAAGGAGATGCATTCTGCCAGTAAACACCAAGCTATGGGCAACTGTCTTACCACATGGGCTGGAATTAAACATGAAAAAATAATCATGTTGCCCTCAGTAGTATCCTGGAAAAATTGTTGATACTAACTGAACCAATAGATGAAACTAACTAAAGAGGACCACAATTCTATATCCACTGACATATGTCTGGCTTCCAAGTGGTCCACAAAGTAGAATCACAGCCACTGTGATTCCAGCAACAGTGAACCAGACTGTAACCGTGCTGTTTTCACATATTCAGCATCTGGGTGAAGCAATGCTCAAGGAGCAGAACTCATAAGAACAGAGAATAGATTCCACAGTGTAATTTATGTTCTCTCTAACACTCTGGAAATAGAATATTCTTTAAGACACGTGACTACAGTGAAAATGACCTAATTTATGTACAGTATAAGAAATGCATGTTTCCTGTCCTACATACTAATGCTGACTTCCTGCTTTCACAAAGAGAAGCCCCAAGAGGTTCACTGAGGACTTAAACTATATTTTACGCCATGGCTTGCATGAAGAATATTTCCTGTATTTAAGAAAATCCCACAGGTTGAAAAGCAATAGTGTGAAGATATCAGAAGCATTCTCTCTTTCATCTGGAGCTGAACAAGCCTATGTAGACCCAAATCTGAATAAAAGTGATCTTCTGTAAGTAAATGTCAGTAAATGTGTTTGAAACAAACAAACTCATCTCTCCAGTGATCACCTACAAGTGTTATTTCAGTGCCATTAAAAAGAACTAGTGCCACCTTCAGAAGCATTTACCACCCACTGGTAAACTTACAATGAGGTCTTTATTACTTTAGCTGTTCTGCCATTTAAAAGAAAGTATTTATGTAGGGATTAAATGTTGCCATTAATAGTCATTTACAGTTCAGGGTGAATTAATGATTTAAGAGGAAGCTTTTCTATGATTTTAGGAAAGAGAACATTTGGGTCCTGAGACCTGGGAGGGGTGTGGGGAGGAGCTGACATCCAGATAGGGAGAAAGAAAAGGGGTGTACCCTCTGGGAATGCCAAAGGCGAATTCCAGCCCTTTCACAAGTTCATCCTGCAACCGCTTTTGGTAAGGAAGCAGAGGACACCTGAGAAACTAGAAGAAGTTTTCTTTTGTTTCTTGATGATACATATTTCCTTAGGCTAATTAAGGCTATGGATTTTACAATATACAAAAAGAATAAAGATATTTTAATTATAGGTAACTCCTTTAACACTGAACAAAACTGGAAAACAAGGAAATTGAAATCCTTAAACAAGAACAAGGAAAAGAAGAAAAGAAAGAGAGAAGAATTCACATCGTTATCACAGTCATTCTCATCATCATCATCATAATTTGGCTCAATAAATAACCAGGGAGACGAGGTGCTTTAAGAATTTTGACCAAAGAAGGTGAGTTTGCAAATAAGAGCTATATTAGCATATGTGAAAAGGTCACTGGCCGTACGAAAATGCAGAGAAACCACACTGCAAAATACATGAAGACTCAACTACATATGAAAATTAGATCAAAATAATGAGGTTTACGGATCATCTCCAAATGATAGAAATATTGAAATACTTTGAAAATACATTATAAAAGTATAAAGGTAACTTCAAGTAACCTTATGCTGAAGGAAGATGCTGATTCTGGTAACCGTACTGATCCAGAAAGTAATGCTTGCTTCTCTTGCTGTCACTCGATCCATTTCTCCCAAAAGAGACGGAAATAAGGAAGAGGGGGAAAAGTAAGTATCATAACCCTCACATATCAAAGAAAATAAGTTTCTAGCCATAAATATGAGGAGAAAAATAATGTCATCTCGAGAAGTTAAATATCTCTTTGTGAAGACAATAAATGTAATGTGACAACAAATGTGATCTTCCCATTTTTTGAGGAAACCTTTTAAGAAATAAATGGAAACGTTATCCTATCAGTTACTAATGCTGTAAAACAAATCTCCCAAATACTTAGTGTCATAAAACAATAATAATGCTATTATTTCTCATGATTTGTTTCTGCTAGGAATCCATAAATAACTTGTCTGGGCAGGTGTGGCTCAGAGTCTCCCATGAAACTGCAGGTAGATTGTAAGTGAAAATGGGTCAGCTTGGGGGCGGGTCATCCATCTCTCTCTTCATATAGTCTCATAGCTTTCCCATGACATCTCTTCAGATGGAGAGTCTGAACTTCCTGATGGCATGGTGACCTCATGCCAGCAGAACTATTCATGTTACAGGTCAGGACTCCAGAGGGAGTGTGCCCGTGATCAAGGTGGAGGCTGAATCTCCTCTATGACATGGAATATAAGTCCTCTAAGTGCATAGGATATAAACCTAACCTCTCAATAGAAAGAGTATGAAAGACACACTGTCAGAAGATCTTGTGATTTGACCATCTTGGGAAGGAACAATTTTTCATAGTTATCTTTCCTAACCCACGTGGTCTCCTGACAATATGTCTTTCATACTTTTTCCACTGAGGAGTTACATTTAGATCACATGCAAGCTTATTTTTCACTAGGTTATAGCAACAACAAAGATAATAATAATATAATAAAATACAGTGTCTCACTTAATCCCATCATTACTTTCATTTTATACTTGCAAAAAGATTGAGCTTCAGAGAGTACGTAGCATGCTCAAGATCACACTGCAAACAGCATAGCCAACGTTGAAACATAGATTTATCTATTTCAAATTCCAGTTGCTTTCCATTATACTACATCGCTGCATAATGATTTTAATACTAACCAAACCAATCACCCTCATAATACTAGTTCATCACTGCATTTCTAATTTATCATTAGAAATTCATAAATAAATTTCTAATTTATATCATTAGAAATTAGAAATATCATAAATAGCACTCTAAGTGGAAACTCAGCACCAAACCCACAGAAATGGTGAACAAATGTTCAGGTTAGCCCGCAGAGTGCTTGCGTGGTCTGCAAAGTTCAGACTCTTGGCTTGTCCATCAGTGCTGCTCTACAATATATTTAACTTTACTTACATCACTTGCCCATTCCATATCAGTTGTCACAGTTTTGTTTTTAATTTATTTAATCTAAATTCCTAACAGATAGCTAAGTCTCCAGTTGAAAGAAGAAAATACTCTGAGGTATGAATTCCTTCAAATTCCCTCCCCTCCACATCGAGCTCATCTGTTTGTCTCTTTTCACTCTATTCCTACTTGTGTCCAAAGCTAATCCTTTCCCCTCCCTTCCCGTCTGCTCTGAGAATTTTCTTTCTTAATTACGGCCACTTATTTTACCTTCTACTTCCCTTCACTCTTGGCTCTTTCTCTTCCTTTTAAAAACAAACTCATATTTCTCGTCCTGGAAAAAATAACCCTTCCCTAGTCTGTTCACCCACTATTTAAGCAACTTCCCTTCCTGGTTTCCTGTCAAGTCTAAACCGCTTATCAGAACGGTTTACATTGGATGGGTTTCACTTTATTATAACTCACTCTGTGACTCACTTTCTTCTGGTTTCAGCCTCTCATTTCTCTCAAGCCATTCTTTTCAGTGACGCAGCTCTTTAGTACAACTCCATGAGGAGGGTATGATAGTTGAATATGCACCATTTTGTACCAAAAGTCCTTCTCCTAGCATTCATGCAGTGGTCAATATTTGCCACAGATAAAGAGTTTGCTTGATGACTTTTATCAGCTCCTCATTAAAATTATTTATCCCCTTTCCTTTGTGTAGATACCCATGAGTGGGACTGCTAGATCATGTGGTAGTCTTATTTTTAATTTCTTGAGCAAAGTCCTAACTGTTGTCCACAGTGGCTACACCAATTTAAATTCCCACCAACAGTGCACTAGGGTTCCCTTTTGTCCGTATCCTCAACACTTGTTATTATTGTCTTTTTGATAATAGCCATTCTGACAGGTGTAAGGTGATACCTTCTTGTGGTTTTAATTTACATTTTCATGATGATTAGTGATGTTGAGCACTTTTTCATGTACCTGTTGGCCATTTGTATGGGTTCTTTGGGAAAATGTCTGCTTAGCTCCACCACATATTTTTAACTTGGGTATTTAGGGGGTTTTTTCCTATTAAGTTGTATGAGTTTCTTATATATTTTGGATATTAACCCCTTATTGGATATGTGATTTATAAATATTTTTTTCCCATTCCATAAGTTTCCTTTTCTTTTTATTGGTGGTTTCCTCTGCTGTGCAGAAGCTTTTTAGGTTGATGTAGTCCCACTTATTTATTTTTGTTTTTGTATCCTTTGCTGTTGTTGTCAAATAAAAAATATATATCACCAAGACCCATATCAATCAAGGAGCTTACTCTTTATGTTTTCTTCTTTATAGTTTCATGTCTTATGTTCAAGTCTTTAATGCATTTTGGGTTAATTTTTATGTATAGTGTAAAATAGTAGTTTAATTTCATTATTCTGCATGTGGCTGTCCAGTTTTCCCAAAACCATTTATTAAAGAGACTATTCTTTTCTATTGTATATTTTTGGCTCCTTTCTTAAGAATTAATTGACCATATAGGCATTGTTTATTTCTAGGGTCTCTTCTTTTCCATCTATCTATTTGTTTTTATGTCAATATCATACTGTTTTAGTTACAATAACTTTGTAATATAGTTTGAAATCAGGAAGTGTGGTGCCTCCAGCTTTGTCTTCTTTCTCAAGATTACTTTGGCTATTTGGGGTCTTTCATGGTTCCATATAAATTTTAGGATTGGTTTTCTTCTCTTCTGGGTATATATCCAACTGAAACAAATTCATTATCTCAAAATATATCTGTGCTCCCACGTTCACTGCAGCATTATTTGTAGCAGCTAAGGTATGGAAACAACCTAAGTATCCATCAATAAATAGATGGATAAAGAAAGTGTGATTTCCTTTTCTTTCTCAAATATCATTCAACCTTAAAAAGGAAGGAAATCCTGTTGTTTGTGACAGCATGAATGAAACTGAAGGGCACTATGCTCAGTGAAATAAGCCAGGCAGAGAAAGACAGATACCTCCTTATCTCGCTTATATGTGGAAGCTAAAACTGAAGTCTAACTCATAGAAGCAGAGTGTATAAAAGCGGTTACCAAGGGCCAGGGGGGTGGGAGAAATAAAGAGGGGTTGGTGAAAGGTTACAAAGTTTCAGTTATAAGGTGAATAAGATCTGAGCATTTGATGTATAACATCGTGACTCTCGTTGATAACACTGTATCATATAATTGAAATTTGCTAAGAGAATAGAACTTAAGTGTTCTCACCAAAAAAAAAAAGGTAATTACGTGAGGTGATGGAGGTGTTAATTAAGTCAATGAGAGGAATCCCTTTACACTGTATATGTATGTCAAATTATTACATTGTACACTTTAAATACCTTATAATTTTGTCAATTATAACTTAATAAAGAAAAAAAGATTCAGCCCCATGATTCCAGTAAAATGTCAGTAGCTTGGAGAGTCAGGACAAAAAGGTTTTCATTTCTCTACTTTTCTCTCAAGCCCACACAGCTTTCAGAGTATGAGTTTTAATTAAAATTAATATCTAGATGCTTCTCATGGTTTAGTGCTTACCTCTTAAAGTCTAGCGTGGCAATTTCAGCCAAAGAGCTAGACACACTAGGAAATGCCATAAGGACGTATTTTATTATTCCTGTCTTGACTGGCAGGGCTGGCAGTCATAATAAAAAGCTACAGATGGGGTGGATTAAAGAACAGAGTTTGTTTTTCCCAGTGTTTGAGGTTGACATGTCCAACATCAGGATGCCAGCAGATTTGGTTCCAGGTGAGAGCCCTCTTCCTGGCTTACAGAGTTGCCTTCTCCCTGTGGCCTCTCATGGCCTTTCCTCCACGTGTGCACACAAAGAGGGAGAGAGATTTCTGTTTCTTCTTCTTCTTATGAGGCCACTAATTCCATCATGAGGAGCCCACCCTTGTGACCTAATCTAACTCTAATTACCTCCCAAAGACCCCACTGCCACATACCATAACACTGGGAGTTAGGGTTTCAATATATGAATTTTGGGAGGACACAAATCTTCCATCCATAACAGCTACCCTGTAGCTGGTCCCAGAGTCACCCAAACTAACAACTGATTTTGAGATTGTACTTCAATCCAGAACTGTGAACTTCCTCACGAGCTCCAAGTTTGACAGGAATCATAAATGGTGGTTTCTTCTTCCAAGGTCAATGTAAGGCTTGAGGTAGACATCATATTCCCCATCATATATAAATAAGTCTCTGAGATCATTGTAATCTTGGGTCATGAGGAATATTAGTCTTGGATATTTCTGTGGACTCCAAATGAGGACACAAGTTAAGAATAGCAGTCAAAGAAGTAGATGGCCAGATAAAGACAGTGAGATTGAATGTATATGTCTAATTTTGGCGCATCCGGAAATGACATTAAAACTCCAATTAAAAGATTAAAAAAAAAGCATACCTCAAAGTATGTGAAAAGGAGAAGAATATATCAACAACATTTTTTTGGAAGCTGGAAAGCATATGGATCACAGATCCAACCCAATCCTCACTTGAAACTCATCATTTGGCTAGGGTCCTGATAGGACCAAATATCTCTGTAACTAGGGTCCTGATAGGACCAAATATCTCTGTAACTTGGGGTAAAGGGAATATGAAATAAAGATGATGCATTGAAAGCTGTTTAATAAGTATCTAGATACCTAGATCCCTTTTCCATCCCACCCCTCCATAGGATATTCCATCCCCTAGCCCAGGAAGACTACATGGTTGATATATGGCCAAGAGAAAACAGAAGATCCATAGATTTGGAGAAATCTGTTGAAAGGATGAGCACAAACCAGAAATGGGGGATTAAATAAACATATGAAAACTGAATGATAAATTCTGAAACTCTATTGTTTCTCCCCCTGGGTTCTTAGAACACTGAAAGCCAGGGATTCACTCTCTAGGAAGCTGGAATTCCCAGAACTTGAACTCTGAGCGGCCATAGAGGGGAAAGGCCTAAAGAAACAAGCATTGAAGTTTTCCCAGCAAAGACTCAGCCAGGTGACCCAACAAAGCGACATGAAAGAAAGATAATGGCTTCATATCACTGGATCTGAGAGATGAATCTTAATCAGGATTCTAGGAATTCCTTAAGTTTACTCAGATCTCTTCAAGACAGGAAGAACTGGAGTCAAGATTGACTAAAGTAGGTTCTGTGTAAGGCTGGGAACATATAGAAAATATGGGTCCACACGGAAGGAATCTCATTTGGCACCTGTGGTCCACAGATCATGCTGCAGAAGAGATACAGTTCATGAGCTGATGAGGGTTGTGAAATGGCAGCTGATCGAAAGCACATAGACGGCTATTCCAGAGACAGCAATCAGGGCTGGACAAAGCTAGATTTCAAAGTAGGAGAGGCAGTTTCAAGGTTTCAGTTCCACGACTGCAACCAAGCATCTTATGGTCCCACAGCCTAGGCTTATTTCCAGGAGTCATACAAAGAGACAAAGCTGAAGTCCCTAGTGGAAGAGCTCAGAGAAGAAAATAGCATTTCCTCCTGCACTGCAGTTAGTCTGTTAATCCTCTCTCTGGGTAGGTCTAGGTTCATATCAAAAATTAGGTCCGAAAAAAAAAAAAATTAGGTCCAGTTCAGAGCCACATGGAGCTCAGCATGGTGCTATAGTTCAGCACATGACCCAATTTACTCATTCTGTGGGGAAAAATGAGCAGGCCTTGAACCTGGCACTCAGTTACCTCTTCAGAGCAGGATGAAGGAGGTGGGGTACAGAGAATCAACTGTGATTCTGGGAGGTACACCAGCAATGAGAGAATGGAAGACAGAAGATAAACCATTGAAGGGACAGATCAACACAGAAGATGAGTTACCAGCTGTGTCAAGGCGAACACTTGGAGTGGAAAGTTACAGGAAAGATAAGGAAGCTTTATGAATTATTCCCTGAACAAGAGAAGTTCGAGGCTTAGGTCAAATGCTCAGGGATAATTGTCTATCAGATCTTGAGGATGACAAAACAAACTGGACATAAGCAGATTGAGGAAGAATCAGAGACACAGTCATGAATTTCAAATACTTAAGTCTTCATTTTATGAAAGAGGAATTAGAATTCTTTCTGGGATCTCTTATTATTCAGCTGAGTATACCCCACTGAATTCTATGCCATGATCAGTTCACAGAGGCAGGATGGATCCCACTCCAAATGTGGTTCAGATGTGGCTGTTGCATCACTACACACACGCTAAGAGGGTATGAGAAGGTTTATTTCCCACAGAATGAGGCTTTCTGGGGAATGCAGTGCAAGCTCCCAAACAGGTCTGAAAATGGCTTTAGAAATTGCAGGGAAAGGAGAAGGGTTTAGCTTTTGTTGGAATTAGGCAGTGGGGCTGGAGTGAGCAGTCCTGCTGGCAGATCAGGACTTGCAGGGTTCAAATTTACTGCTGGTGCCAAAGGAGAAAAACCCTGCATTTTCTTATCAGCTTGTTCAGATGTAGGGCAAAAGAGGAAGGTAAATGATGGGTTCAAAAGCTCTTGTCAGTCAAACATCAATAATGGAGTCAGATTCTTTATTACAATCCAGCGTACCAAGTTTTGAAATGGCAAGAGTTTTTCTTAGGAAGGAAAATTTCATTTTTGGAGATTAGATGGTGAAGAATTTGTATAGGGCTAGCTGTTGTCTTCTTGAGAGTCTATGACTATATTCTTGTGTGATAAATGAGACAACTTAGAAACATCTAATTATCTCAATCCCTAGATTAAACAAAGATTGTTTCAAAAGTAGAAGCTTGGAGGAATATTATAATGTGCTTTGTACAGCAGCTGATATAACTTTAGTGCTATAAGAGATAAATAATAACTAATCAGATGAGCATTTTTTACCACTATTTTAGTTCCAAATCAGAGAAATTCACAACGAGTTGGTAGCATATGTAAATGTGAACTGGGTTTCTATCACACCAAACCAATCTGGACAATTTAAGAAATGCACTTGATTCAAAAATGTCTTTTAAGTCTGACAGTTCCCAGATGTCAGTTTTAAGGAATATTGCCCTTTTAATACTTATTTGATAAAGTTTTAGAATTATTACTCATTTTTGCATAACACTTCGTGTGCATAAGAAAATATACCTTGTCTTGTAATTATAGTCAAGGCCCAGTGTTTTTATTTCTGAGGGAAAAAAAGGGGGAATTAACACAGATATATCAGAAATAACACTTGCTAAATGTTAAAACAGAGGCACATGAATACATAGGCATCTTTACTACTATTCTTGTAAAAGCATATATATATATATATATATATATATATATATATATACTAACTTTGAAAAGATATTTTAAATTTAAATATTATGGCTAAAAAATGTTAACCTATTACTGAAGTTCTAGAACTGAAGGAGATTGAAGTGAAATTTGCCAATACTACAAAAGCGGGTACTTAGATCCAGCTAGTGGGATCCTCTTCTATATTTCCCAATATTTTGGGAGGAGGATTAAATCAGGCATGTGTGTGCTGCATCTGCAAAACTATTTGGTATACCCGTCCACCTCCTCAGTCTTTGTGGTAGATCAAAAATCAGGTAGGCTGATTGATCATTTCCAGGGTCATTTCACAGATGGTTCCCAGGTGACTTGAAAGTTTCAGGCTGTTTCTACTTGGGACTGTCAAGGAGATCTCCTGTGCTGTCTTGACATAATCATTCAGTCCAACAACACGACGCTAATGAAGCTGCATTACCGTCCACCAAACACTGCAAATTGAAATGGCGAAAGTACCAGCCCTAACACACCTTCTGAGTAGTTTTTTGTTTTTTTGTTTTTTGGGGGTGTTTTTTGCGGTACGTGGGCCTCTCACTGTTGTGGCCTCTCCCGTTGCGGAGCACAGGCTCCGGACGCGCAGGCTCAGCGGCCATGGCTCACGGGCCCAGCCGCTCCTGGACCGGGGCACAAACCCGCGTCCTCTGCAACGGCAGGCGGACTCTCAACCACTGCGCCACCAAGGAAATCCCTGAGTAGTTTTGATTGTAATAAACTGAAGAGAAAATTCTCACCACGTTAACACTTTGGTTAGACGATTCCATAATAATGAAGATCTCCACTTAATTTTCTTTCTTTTTTTTTTTTTATTGGAGTATAGTTGATTTACAATGTGTGTTAGTTTCAGGTGCACAGCAAAGTGAATCAGTTATATATATACACATATCCACTCCTTTTTAGATTCTTTTCCCATATAGGTCGTTACAGAGTACTGAGTAGAGTTCCCTGTGCTATACAGTAGGTCCTTATTAGTTATCTATTTTATATATAGTTCCACTTTTAATTTTAGTCAAAGGTACATTTGAAGATTAAATCCTTCTCTGTATACATTTCATTGCAGTTAATGTACCTCGTACTGTTTTTTGTGATTGCTGCTTATTATTACTTTAAAATTTTTTTCTTTATTCTCCACTTTTCAGCAATATGGCTACTTAAACTTTATGGAGGGACACAGAATAATTTTTCTTTCCAACTCCACTCTTTTTTTTTTTTTTTTGGGGGGGGGTACACGGGCCTCTCACTGCTGTGGCCTCTCCCGCTGTGGAGCACAGGCTCCGGACGTGCAGGCTCAGCGGCCGTGGCTCACGGGCCCAGCTGCTCTGCGGCATGTGGGATCCTCCTGGACCGAGGCACGAACCCACATCCCCTGCATCGGCAGGTGGACTCTCAACCACTGCGCCACCAGGGAAGCCCCCAACTCCACTCTTGGTGCATGGAGTTTGGAAGTAATCACCAGGAAAGAAGGGCAGAGATGGAAAGCTAGATGCGTGAATCTGGGACTCATCCTTGAAACTCTGTATTACAAAATTGAGTTCAATAAAGTGATTATTGGCTTATTTGATAATCCTGCAAAAATGATTGATGATGAACTAAAATTAGAGATAATAAGAAGTTTAATAACCCACCCCAATAAAAATTTACTGTTAGAAATTTTAGCTATATATACTAAGTGAAAAATCTGTGGAAAATACTTAAAATATAAAGGCAAAATTTAAAGCATATAATCTTATCATATAGTAATATCTACTGTTAACATTCTGGAGTTTTACTTCCAAAAATATTAGTTTGTGTGTGTGTGTGTGAGAACGTGTTCCTTAAAATATTGCTTCATGCTTTGTGTCTATATATAAAGATAAAGGTGCAATAGAAGTATGCTGTTAGCCTTCATTTTACATGATGTTATGCGGTATCTTTCCATGCTTCTAAATTTCCTTCAAAATTACTAATTTTATATGACTGCATAATCTCCTATATTATCAATATGCTACAATTTATTTAACTTCTACCCCTATATTTGGACATTTAGTTTGTGTCCAGGAAGAGGGTTGAATGTCTTTGTCATAAATAATATTTCAATGACCATATTTGTATATGAAGATCTGTACTAATCTCTAAGTATTTCCTTTGGACATGAGAAGTGATTTGTTGGGCCACAATATTTTGGGATTACATTCATACCCAAATTTCTTCACAAATGGGTTGCATCCTATGGGCAGTCTATCATAATGCCCTTTGCACCACACCATTACCATCACTGAATATTGTCTTTCGAATAAATAACTTCAACAATGTTATACAGGGACATGAGACACCATTTCAAGGTTATATTAGATGTGTATGATTATAAGCCAGATATATTTCCCTTCTGTGAATTTTACCTCTAAGTTCTCTTCACATTTTGTTATTGAGTTACTAAAGCATTGTCAATTACTATTATTCATTCATAAGCACAGGGTTTTAAAATTTTTTCTTAAGTATTTTAAAATTCTTTGTTCATTTTTCAAAATCAAATGAGTTTGCTTCAAATGAGCAATAGTAACTCTCCAATGTTTCTAAATAAGCACAAGATCTGACATAGAAAAAACACCCAAAGGACCTTCTTTCTTTCTTCTTTCACAGGGACCTCTGGGCATGTTGTTTATGTTTGTATCTTTAACTTGAGGAGAATACATGCATCTTGTGTGAGATCGGAGTCATCATTTTTCTCCGACATCCCCTTCATCTTTCTGAGCTTTCACTGTGCGTGTACCCACTCACACAAAGACAAGGAGATGTAATGAATTGTGGAAAAGACTTCTTTGTGGGGAAAGAGTGCCACACACGTCTTTGGAATGGAGGGAATTTGACCCCAAGCAGACAGGAGTCACATTCCGTATCAATAGGGCGCTATGGCAGTAACTTTGATCAATTCCAACTATTATGTTCGTTTCAAGGAATAACAAAAGAACTGCTAAACTTTTCACAAGTTTCATTAGAGGGGGGCAGGGTGTTCATGAAGCAGGAACTGGTGTTGAAATTACCAATGCAACATTGTGTCAGGAGTGCCCGCCAGAATCTGCCCTTTGACAATGAGACCGTTCTTGACCTTTGACTAACAAACTATGGTTCAGTTAAAACACTCTGGAAGTCCTCCAGTTCACATCTGCATGATATTGCAACTATGTTAAGAAAAGGGAAAGAAAGATACAAAAACATGAACATCCCTTCAGTTGTGTTAAGTGGTGTAAGGTACTTATTATATGATACACTCTTTTTAAAAATTCACTAGCCAATCAAAGACAGAGTAAAAGTATAAAAACACAATTAAGAATAATGAACGCCTGAACAATACAATTTTTTAAAAGTAAGTCTGAGGCATGTATGCACATATGTTCATTGAAAATAGGCACAGGGACCCATGTCAGGTGCATAAAATAAGATCATATGTTAGGTCATAAAAAGACCTCATAAATCCAAAAATGTAGAAGTAATACAAGAAGAATTCCCTGATCATAATATACTGAATCCAGAAATTAATACAAAATAAGAAACAAAAATCCTTCCACTTGGAAATAGTTTTAAGTTTTGAAAGTTAAAATCTTGACATAAAAAATCTGTTAGATCAAAGAGCTGTAAACTAAAACTTAAAAAAATCAAGAAAGTAACGATAATGAAGATGCTGTATATATCAGATATAAACCATAAAGAAAAAGAAATGAATAATAATTGAAATAAAAGCACAATGAATGAGTTGAAATACGAAAAAGGGAGCAGATTAGAACCAATAACAAAATAATTAATTAGTTAAAATAAAACAATAAAAGCAAAGCTCGTTTTTTTAAATCAATAAAATAATTCAACCTTAGCTATTATAATCAAGAATAAAAGAAGAAAGATAGCTAGTGCACAAGAAAATAGATCTCAAGAAGTAAACTTGGAAGCTTATTTCTTGAGTAATTTAAAAATATTAAGACTACTTTCCTAATTACAAGTGTAACAAGTTTAAAATCTGGATGAAATAAGCATTTTCAAAGGAAAATACAATTTACCAAAGTTGACCACAGAATCTACATAAATCCTAAAACACAAAAAATCTAAAAGTTCTATATAAAAGAGCTGTCTCCTAAAATAAAAAGCACTAGACTTTGATAGTTTCACAGACAATTTTTCTAAACTTTAAAACAAATAATTCAAGTTAAACTATTCTACAGCACATTAAGATCATAAATTATTTTAATAAAGTGTGAGTTATATTGATATTAAAACATTTAAAAAATCATAAAAAGACAAATCACTAAAAAAAAAAAAGCTGACCAACTTTCAATATTTAAGAAAATCTTAAATCAAATAGTAGCAAACCCATCTAGCAGCACATTAAAATAACCATGCGTCAAGAACAAGTGGGATTTATTCCAGGCAAAAAAAATAAAAGATAGTTGAATATTAAAAATATCTATCATTATGTTTAATTCTCTTTATAGATCTAAGGTGAAAAAATTCACATGATCACTTTCCTGCATGCCGAAATGGCATTTGATGAATTTTATACTAATTTTTACTTACAAAGGAAAAGCACCCAAAATCAAAATTAGTGAAATATTCACTAGCACACACTTTGGGTCATGGGTGCTCACAAACAGGTTAAGCCCGGGGACCAGCGCCACATGGGAAAGCAACACGGAGAGCAGGAAGGAGTTGGCTCACCACCACTGCGACTAATGATCCAGGAGCTAGAGTCGTTGCAATTAGGGCAGAAATTTATTTTTATCGGAAGTTTAAAAGTACAAAAGAATAAAGTAAAATTAATACTCTTTGCAGATGATATGTATGTCAATTGGAAAATCCAAGATTAGTTAGCAATAGAACAAAAATAAAATAACTTCAAAGCATGAAATCATAAAGGTATTACAAATAAATATGGATGCATTTTCGGTAACATTAGGGTGGAGAAAGAAGGCCTTTGTAACCATCATTGATAGTGCAGAACCCTTTAAAATAAGTGATAAAATTATCAGAGAGGTTTTGTTGTTGTTGTTATTTTAATGCCACTAAAAGCAAAACTAATCACAAAGCTATCATAAGCAAAAGAAAGACAAGTGACCAACCTAGAAATAAAGAGAAACTTTGTGGGAGGCAAAGTGTAATTTCCCAAATATGGAAATACCTAGAAATCATGAAAAGAGCCAACAACTCAACAGAAAACTAATCAAAGACATGAACAGTTCATTGAAAATCAAATAAAAATATTTCTGGAGAAATAAAAGATGTGCAACCTCATTCACCATAGATGAAATCTTAATTAAAATACTATAACATTTTTTACCTATAATATTCGTCAAAATTCAAAATGTTTGACAATACAGTCTGTTGGTGGGGTTATATGAAAAAAAAACCACTTTCATTCATTTCTGATGTGAGTATAAAATACCACAACCCATGTAGAGGGCAATTTGATAAAACCTAACAAAATTTAAAATACTTTTATCCAGCAATTTTTTTAATGGGAATTTACCCTACAGAAACACCTAAAGTGATTTTTACATAGAAAGTTATTTTCTTGCAGTACTTTTCTATTAGCCATGTGACAACTAGTCATATCCATCTAAAGGGGGCTGATTAAATAAGCTATGGGGTAGTTACACATGTGAAGATTTAAAAAAAAAATTGAAGAGGGTTTTTAATACCCTGATATGGAAAATTCTCTAGGATACATAGTTAAGTGAAACAACAAAAACATAGTCAAGGTACATAACAGTGTCATATCCTTCATTTAGGGAGATAATGATACATATTTATATTTGCCTATATGTACATAAAGAAACGCTGGAAGTTTACACAGGAACGTATAAAACATGTTTCCTAAAGGAGTTCAATCAATACAGGGCAGCCAGGGACAGGGGTGATGAATATCTAAATGCATGCCTTTGTTATATCATTTGGATTTTTGAATTCCATGAATGCACTACAAACTCAAAAAATAATTTTTTTAGTTCAATACTTATGAAATATTTTCCCAAAGCTTAGAATATTATAGAATTAGAAATGCTGTATAGCAAGTACTCAATGAATATTTGTTGAGAACATGGATGCATTAGAATAAAAATTCTCTCTTCCATTAACAAACAGAAGGAAGAAAAGAAAGGAGGAGGTTAAGGAGAAACAGATAAGAGAGGGAGTGGGGAATAAATTCCGCTTGACTTTTGTGTTCACACATTCTATTTTTATTTGAGGTTAATTTTAAATATAACATTTGTGGTCTTATCAGAAAGCATTTCATCTGAGCACAAGAGTTTAAGTAATGCTGTATCAAACCAAGATGCATTATATCCTGTTATGAATACATATTGTGTGAGTATTGAGATACTGTTTAAATATATATACCCACTGTGCATGCAAGTACATTGTGCTTCATGTGAAAGAAAATTTGAGGTGGATAGCACTCTTCCTTAATTTAGAGTTTTCAATCAGAATAAAACTTGATAGAAATTTTCTAATTTGGTTTCCAAGAGTTGTATTTCTGTTCAACTTGACTGCATCTTTGATTTAGTTCAGCCTCATCCTTCATCTGATGCCTTTAAGGGGATATTCGAAATGTGTTTCATTTTTCAGATTAGCACTTTGTATGTACGTATGTAGAGATGAGAATTACTGTATTTTTATTACTACTGTTAAAAGTTTACCCATAATATAAAAAGTAAATTTCAGGCAGTATAATACAGTTTGAAAAATTCAAACAGTGAAAAATTAGACATTTTGGAGAAGAAGGGGAATTCCATGGGTACCTAATCCAGCTGTGAATCTTTGCTCGGGGTTAGTTCCAGTAAGTAGTTCCTGAGTGAGATTTAATCATACTTATTCAATTAACTGTTAACTGCATCCAGCAATGGACAGGGAAGGCTGTAGCTCAGAGGGGCGGAAGTCTGTTCTACAGATAACACACTGTCCAGAGAATATGGAGAGAATAACAATAAGTATGGCAAGCAGTTAACATTCAGAACCCAATATATGAGTGTGATAAGGGTGGGAGGGCAGAGGGCCCTCGATCTGTTGTCCTGCAGGATGTCATCTTCATATGGACAGGTTGGCCATGTGACTTGCATCCTTCTCCTTCCCACCAGGAGTGTTTACTGTGGTGTCCTGGAGCTGATCAGTCATTGTATATTGAGTATACTCAAGGCAAATAACTTTAATCTTCATAAATCTCTGGATCGAGAGATGCCACACTTAGGCTTCATGGAGATACCCCCAACATCACCTGGTGAGGTAGAGACAATGCATAACACCAGGGCCTGAGCTTTTTTTTAGTGCTGGATTTTTAATATTGATATTTAGCAATTTTATCCTGGATGTGCAAATGAGGTAAAAGTATCAAAGACAGACTATCATTTTTCACTTAAAAAGCAAAACATGACATTGTCGTCCTTAACACCTTGATTCTTACCCTACGGGTGACACAAGGAAAGTCAGGTAAAATGTCCTACCCATATACACTTCAGTCTGTATCTGCAAAGGAATGGAGAACAGTGCATTTTCTCTGTTTATATCCAGTAGAGAGACAGTTATCTGCCTCTTATTTTGAAAGGAGAAGGAGAAAAAATATATAACTTTTGCTCCTTTGAGAAGTGATGGCAAGGATCCTGGATTCTCACCCTGAACTTTTGGAATGCAAATACATCTTTCCAAGGGCCAAATAAACACTGAATGTCTCCAGCTTTTGTGACCTAGAGATGTTGCCAAGTTCTGGACTTCACAGGTTTGGGAATGTAAATAGCTAGGAAAAGAGTTCTCCAGTCTTTGTGGCACCTTGGGACTTAACCTAGGGACCTAGTCCAAATTATTGCAGATCTCTCATAATATGTGAAGAGTCAAATGCTTCCAGGAAAAATGAAAGCAAACAGGGCCTGTCTTTGTGTCCTAACATTTCCTTGTCTCAGAGGGCTAGGGCTTTTTAAGGTAGAACTGAGAAATCTAAGGAGTTGTGTTTCCCCACAGGCAGGAGAATTTATATTTTTATGCAGGATGGAGAATATAAGCTTAATATTTGATACCAATATTCCAGGCAGGTATAATCATTAGTATTGCTCATTAATATTTTTATTACCATTTCTTTTTTTTTAATATCTCTATTGCAGTATAATTGCTTTACAACTGTGTGTTAGTTTCAGCTGTATAACAAAGTGAATCAGCTATACATAAACATATATCCCCATATCTCCTCCCTCTTGCATCTCCCTCCCACCCTCCATATCCCACCCCTCTAGAAGGTCACAAAGCACCGAGCTGATCTCCCTGTGCCATGCAGCTGCTTCCCACTAGCTATCTGTTTTACATTTGGTAGTATATATGTGTCCATGTCTCTCTCACTTCGTCCCAGCTTACACTTTCCACTCCCCATGTCCTCAAGTCCATTCTCTACATCTGCCTCTTCATTCCTGTCATGCCCCTAGGTTCTTCATTTTTTTTTGTTTTAGATTCCATATACATGTGTTAGCATATGGTATTTGCTTTTCTCTTTCTGACTTACTTCACTCCATATGACAGACTCTAGGTCCATCCACCTCACTACAAATAACTCAATTTTGTTTTTTTCTTTTTTTTTTTTTTTTTTTGCAGTACGTGGGCCTCTCACTGTTGTGGCCTCTCCCGTTGCGGAGCACAGGCTCCGGACGCGCAGGCTCAGTGGCCATGGCTCACGGGCCCAGCCACTCAGCGGCATGTGTGATCTTCCCGGACCAGGGCACGAACCCATGTTCCCTGCATCGGCAGGCAGACTCTCAACGACTGCACCACCAGGGAAGCCCTCGTTTCTTTTTATGGCTGAGTAATATTCCATTGTATATGTGTGCCACATCTTCTTTATCCATTTATCTGTCAATGGACACTTAGGTTGCTTCCATGTCTCGGCTATTGTAAATAGAGCTACAATGAACATTGTGGTACATGACTCTTTTCGAACTATGGTTTTCTCAGGATATATGCCCAGTAGTGGGATTGCTGGGTCATATGGTAGTTCTATTTTTAGTTTATTAAGGAACCTCCATACTGTTCTGCATAGTGGCTGTATCAATTTACATTCCAAGGAACAGTGCAAGAGGGTTCCCTTTTCTCCACACCCTCTCCAGCATTTATTGTTTGCAGATTTTTTTGATGATGGCCACTCTGACTGGTGTGAGGTGATACCTCAATGTAGTTTTGATTTGCATTTCTCTAATGATTAGTAATGTTGAGCATTCTTTCATGTGTTTGTTGGCAATCTGTATATCTTCTTTGGAGAAATGTCGATTTAGGTCTCATTTTTGGATTGGGTTTTTTGTTTTTCTGATATTGAGCTGCATGAATTCCTTGTATATTTTGGACATTAATCCTTTGTCAGTTGCTTCATTTGCAAATATTTTCTCCCATTCTGAGAGTTGTCTTTTCATCTTGTTTATGGTTTCCATTGTTGTGCAAAAGCTTTTAAATTTAATTAGGTCCCAATTGTTTATTTTTGTTTTCATTTCCATTACTCTAGGAGGTGGATCAAAAAGGATCTTGCTGTGATTTATTTCATAGAGTGTTCTTCCTATGTTTTCCTCTAAGAGTTTTATCATGTCTGACCTTACATTTAGGTCTTTAATCCATTTTGAGTTTATTTTTGTGTAAGGTGTTAGGGAGTGCTTATCCTCCATTCTGCAACTTTTTATCACTATATGAATGGAAGAGTGTTATACCTTTAAAGGTCAGAGCCTTGAGAATAGACTATCCTGTATATTGCAGGCTATAGACAACAGTCTTTTATGAAGGTGCAGAGCCAGCTGGACTAAGCACAGTCAACAGAGCACAAGGCTTAGAGCTAAAGGAATAGAACCAATATGGAGTCAGGTTTGTTCTTTTCTGTTATAAAATGACTTTTAACAAAAATTCTGAAGTTTCATAAGGGTATTGATAGATCAAGTTAATAGTTTTTGGTTTTGGTTTTGGTTTAAGTTGGCTTTTCTTATTAACCCATAGATACATCAAAGTGAGGAAAAAGAGATTTTTTAAAAAACTAAAAAATAGACTTGGTCAAAGACATATCTATTTTCAGAGATGCAAACTTGGAGAAAAATTTAACTTTCATTTTCAGTATGCTATCTATTACAATTTTAAAAACATTTATTTTAATGCAAGTCAAGACCAATTCATCCTCACAGATATATTTAGAGGTAAACTAAGATTTAGGAATATTAACATATTAAACTTTTTCAGTGTTTACTTCCACTTTTATTTAATCACCACATAAATCATGTCCTGGATTAATTGAATAAAAGAGTGACATGACTGAATTCTTCTGTTTATGTCTAGATGAGTACTATCCCTCGGTTCAGTGTTTTAAGACATCTTTATTCATATCTAACTGGACCTGCTCTTAGGCAACAGAAAGTCCAGCCTGTTGATGAGCAGGTGCTGTGAGTTGACAATTAAAAAATCGTAACATATCAAATCACATAAATATGTTTTGTACATAAAAGCTATTAGATTTGGGAGTAACAAAGACACTCTGGATATTAGTTTGAACCTCATCTTTAATTTTAAAATAATCTAGCTCAAACCAAAAATATAGAGGGGGGAATTTGGTGTCTGCTGTGGAAAGGTCATGGATCTTGTACTGTGAGGATGACTGGAGAGGGAAGATTGAGATCTTCGCACTTTGCTCTTTCAGAAAAGGACATAAAATCCTCCCCTTTCAGCACGAGGCTGAGAATGACAGAACGAAGTTGGCAACCTACTACAAAAGCCTGTTATAAAACTGTCAAACCCAAAAAGACAACTGTTTAAACTCTAAATCATTCTCAAGAATGAGAATGTAATTGGCTAGATATATATTTAACTATTCCAAATATGTAATATGGAATCTTTTATTTAGCCTCTTGAGACCTCTGTCAAATGATCAGAGATTAAGCAAAAACAATGAGAGTACTTTAATTCTCTAGGTAGGTGTTTGGATCAAATGTTCTATTAAGTTTCTTCTTTAAATTAGATCTTTGATTTATAATGCAGAAGGAGGCAAAGGAGTTTGGTTTTTGTTTTTTCCTTAATATCTAAGTTGGCCTTTTCTTTTTTAAATCTCAGAAAAGGGAGTAAGAACAGACATCAGTTTGAGTACCAACTTTCCCAACTCTTGTTCCCACAGGCTCTCTTGAGGAAGAGTTTCCTCCCTCATCGTGAATGCTCAATGACTCGACTCCACCAAGAGCCCTGGGATTCCAGAGGAAGTTTTGCAATGATACTCTGAGGTTTTGGCCCTGAGGAAGAAAGCAGGAATTTTAAGAGTTTTGACATATTATGTATCATTTTGTTCCCGTTCAACTGTAAGTTTAAAAAAAACTGTTCAGAAGAAATTTTTCGGCACCAAATGCAGCATGAAGACCTCATGCAGGACTTTAAAAGAATAACCATCCTGAGCCCCATCCCTGAGATGAGCTCATGATACCTGCGTTCAACCTCACTGGGAGGGGAGAACTTGAAGGTCGCCCAACACTTTCACGTTCCAGGCATCTGGGACCTGGAATGGGACCCCGTTTCCTCACAGCATTGCAAAACTGTTCCTCTCAACTTTCTGAGGGCCTTTGGATATTTTAAGTCATTCTGGATGACATCATATAGCACAGATTAGAAGGCCTATAATAAGAAAAGAGAATAATTCTGTCCTCTCCTCACCTCCTTTCCTCACTACTCCCCAAACCAACAACAAAACAATTTGGGCGATATTTCAGAAAAGGAATGTGATAAGGCCTGTTTCATTTTAAAACAGTAGTTGTTGAAGTTATTTCCTTAGAATTAAGCATCATGATGCGATGTTGCTTTCCTTCCAAAGAAGAGAGGCTAATATTGCTTTTTTGTTTGTTTTCAATCTAGCAAGTCACATGTCTGAAAAGAAATTATTGATATAATGGATGCGAATATATCTGAAATAGCTCCTGGATCTCAGAAGCCAGTGAATAAATGTGCATTTTTATAAAGGATAACAGACATGATTACATTTATTTGTAAAAACAAAAACCCTTATTTAATTGATTTATATGTTTTCAACTGTTGTGCTTCCCAAACTTCATTGTACACCAGAGTCATCTGGAGACTTACAAAAGCAGCACCATGTTTTGCTTAAAGCAAAGGACCTCTGCCCTCATCTTCAGGCAAAGTCAACTCTGATTTCCACATGGCTGGGAGAACCAGCTGCTGAGAGCCAAGGCTTTGTAATATCATAGGGACTTTACATCAACAAAAGAATATGAAACATTGACATATTTAGCTGCTAATCTAGATGGTAAAAGTATGTATGACTTATATGGTAACTCCTTTCTAAGAGTTGTCTTCAAATCCTGTAGAAAATTAAAATATTTTCAAAGAAACTCCTCCCTATTCCAGAAATTTTTCATCCTAAGTACAATTACAATAAATTAAATATGTTTCTCTTTCCAATAATTTGTTCAGGAACAAAATGTGAGTTTGCATAAAGATCTTGTAAGAACCCAAGGTTATTATAAACATGAACCCCAAGTCATTTAATCATGCATCTGTCAAATCGAAACTCTGAGGATGAAGTAACAGGTTAAAGTATAATTCAGTGAGTGATGAAAATATAGCCTCCCTTGAATTATATTTCATAAACTGACTACGTATCAACATTAACAATTTTACCAAGATAAATAATTATTCAGATGGGGACAAAGAACATGCAATAAAATATTTGGTATACTGGGTTTCTATTTCTCTATATGCTTCTATTTTTTTCTATGACAACAAGTCTCCCTGTGTTACTTCAGAGCCCATCAGATGTCAGAGAGGGCTCTATGTGCTGACTGGCTTTGAGGGCAGTAAGCAATGATCTCTGTGGAGTGATCCAAAGATACCAGGCAGGCTTCCAAAACTTCGCATGTGCTAGCTGATGCTTGACATTCTATAGAGTCTTTACCCCCCAGATCAGTGATCCTAAGCAGTGGTGCCCTTCAGTGTTTTAAAAACTCTATTTAAAAATACAGACATCCAGGCCCCACCCAGATGTACTGAATCAGAATATTTCGGGGTTGGATAAATTATGGGTGAAAACATTGATCTCCACTAAACACCAAACCCTGTCTCCATCCCATGCATGTTCCTAGCAGACCTCTCATGAGAGAGGTCAATGAGAGAATATTTAGCTCACTATTCTTCTTGATAACAATGAGAACTTGTATAAAATAAATTATTTTCTGGGAACATATACATTAAAATTAAACCCAGAAAACTTATACAATATTACCAGACAAATCACTCTAAAAAATTTCACTATAAAGCTATTCTTTCCAAAACTCAAAGGATCAAACAGTTTCACAGGGATTTCTACCAAACTTGTAAGGTAAAATTAACTACAATGCAATTCATGCTCTTCAAAAAATAAAATAAAGTACAATGGGGAAAAGAATGTAAAGAACTCAAATACTCTTTAGGAAATAATTATAATATGGATTCTGAACCCAGAACAACAGCAGAAAGGAAAGCTGAGTAAAAATCATTCTCACTGAATGATTATGAATGTAAAAATAAAAGTAAATAGAATTCAAAAAGCACATTAAAATAATAATACAGCATAAGAACTGTTATTTACTCTAAGAATTCAAGGATGGTTAAACGTTAGTATATCTATTTATATAAATTTGAAGATTAATTGAGGAAACAATAAATAAAAGTCATATAAATGCCCTTCATACATATTTAAAGGGCATTTACCAAGAAGCTAACATAATTACTAGTATTCTCAATAATCTGACATTTAAGTTACCTGTATAAATCATGCTTAATTGGGAAACATTAACAGCATTTTAACTGAAATCAAAACTAAAACAAATATATCCTTTTTCCTCATTTTAATTAACACTGTTTTGAATGTATTAGTCAGTGCAGTTAGATCAGAGAAGAGAAGATATATGAAGTTTGAAATTTATATTATCATGATATTTAGATTATATGATTGTTTTCCAGGGGAAAAGAATAAAAGAATCAGCTGAAAAAGAATTATAAGCAGTAAAAATAGTTACTAAATTTGAGTGGAAAATTAAATATACAGAAATCAATAATCTTCACATCACTAAATAACGGCCAGTTGGAAGACATAATTCATTTGAAATAAAACAAAAAAAGTAAAATATCTAGGAATAAACTTAAGAAGCCTACAAGATGTACATAAATAAAGACTTAAATGCTACGAAAGAATGCAAAAAGAAGTTTGAACAATTATAAGGCACATGTTTTCATTAAGGAGAAAGACTTCACATCATAAGATGTTAAATCTCTTCCGTCAGCTTACAAAGTTTTCAAGATTACAATAAAAACACAACAGTCATTTCTTCTGGGGACTAAACACACTGACCTCAAATTTCACAATAAAAAAATAATAAGAATATAACACCAAAAGCATGATCCATGAAGATATATATGATAAGCTGGTCTTCATTAAAATTTTAAAACTTCTGCTCTACAAAAGACAATGTCAAGAGAATGAGAAGACAAGCTACAAACTGTGAGAAAACATTTTCAAAAGACACATCTGATAAAGAGCTTGTATCCATAATATACAAAGAACTCTTAACACCAGCAATAAGGATGCAAACAGCCCACTTAAAAATTGGGCTAAAATCCTTAACAGATATCTCACCAGAGAAGATATACTGATAGCAAATAAGCATACAAAAAGATGCTCCTATGTTACCAAGGAAATGCAAATTAAAACAATAAGGTACTACTACACAATTATTAGCATGGCCCAAATCCAGAACATTGACAACATCAAATGCTGCTGAGGATGTGGAGCAACAGGAACTCTCATCCATTGCTGATGAGAATGCAAATGGTACCTACAGCCAATCTGGAAGACAGTTTACAGGTCTGTTTTTCTCGTTGTTTTTTTACAAAAGTAAACATACTTTCACTATAATACCAAGAAATACGTCCTTTGTTACTCACCCAAAGGGACTGAAAACTTATGCCCACAAAAGCATCTGCACATAGATGTTTACAGCAGCTTTATTCATCATTGCCCAGACTTGGAAGCAACGAAGATGTCCTTCAGTAGGTGGATAGATAATTAATCTGTGGTACAGCAGACAATGGAATACTATTTAGCACCAAAAGGAAATGAGCTCTCAAGCCACAAAAACACATGGAGGAAACTTAAATGCATATTACTGTATGTGAAAGGAGTGAAAGTGAAAGCAAAAGTGAAAGAAGCCCATCTAAAAGGGCTACATATTATATGATTCCAGCTATATGACCTTCTGGAAAAGATGAAACTGTAGAGACAGTAAAAGGTCAGCGGTTTCCAGGGTTTGGGGGTGAGGGGGAGAGATGAATAGACAGAGCACAGAGGATTTCTTAGGACAGTGAAACTACTCTGTGTGATACTAAAATGAAGAACGCATGTCATTATACACTTGTTCAAAGCCACAGGACATACAAGACTAAGAGTGAACCTGACGTGAACCATGGGCCCTGGGAGATGATGATGTGTTTCTGTAGGTTCACCAACTGTAACAAATGTACCATTGGGTCAGGGATGTTGATAATGAGAGAGGCTATGCCTGTGCGGGGGTAAGGAGTATATGGAAAATCTCTGTACCTTCCCCCTCAATTTTGCTTATAAACCTAAAACTACTCTAAAAAAATAAAATCTTAAAAAAATTTAATAAGAGAGTTCTTCCCATACCTAAGCGGTGGAAAGCTGAAAAGAAGGCTTCTCTTATTTTAACAACAAGAAAAAGCCAGAAAAACTACAAAATCATACATTTTCTTAAACCTATCAAAGAGCTGATGTCACAAAGTAACACCAAGTAGACTGGAAATCCAATAAGGGGCAGGGCCCCTAGGAGAGAGAGGGACGGTATGAACTGTCTCATCTAGGGCAGAACACAGGAAGATGCTAGGACCACCAGACAAGAAGGTAAGAAGGGATCTTCTAACATTTTAATAAATTACTGAAGACTGAGTATAGGCTAGTATGACATGATGAAACTGCTGATAGCCCCAGACACAAGAACTTGCCTTTACTTACAAACCCTTTTCCACAGACTTCCAGCAGGTACACAAGTGAAAGCTTGGGGGCAGGGCAGGAGACAGGCATGGAGGAGGGGTTGGAGGGGGGATCCCTACTCCCTGCCACCCTGGGAAAGGCAAACCCTGCTCCCCTGGCCACCCCCTTGTCTCTTCAGAAGCAAATGCCTTCGGGAGAGAAAATGACACCTGTCAGCCCTGGGGCTTAAGTTAACATCCTCTGAGGAGTTCCCTTCAGCAGGCTCAGTAATAGACTTATCCTGGCTGAGGAAAGAACCAATGAACTTGAAGATGGGTCAATAGAAATCAGCAAAACTTAAGCACAGAGAGAAAATAAGCATAAAAACAAATAGAACAGAGCATCAGAGAGCTGTCAAGTAACATCAAATCATCTACATACTTGTAATTGAAGACTCAGAAAGAGAACAGACAGAGTACAAGACAGAAGCGATATGTGAAAAGATAATGGCCATAATGTTCCTAAAATAATGAAAGACAGCAAAACTTAGGGTCAAGAGGTTAAGAGAACCCAAAGCAGGATAAAAACACATAAGCCATATACAGAGACATATCACACTCAAACTGCTGAAAAAGATAAAAAGGAAATTTTGAGAGTAGGCAGAGGAGAGAAAGACCCACCACATACAGAGAAACAATGATGAAAATTACTGCTGCTTCTCGTCAGAAACCACATAAGTGAGAAGATAACGAGTGTTATCCTTAAAACTCTGGAAGAAAACCCCCCAACATATGCTTTTGCACACAAAAAGTTAAACAAAAAGCCAGAAAATTAGACAAAACTTTGGTATGGGAGCTGGTCAAAAATATTATGGTACATTCATGCAATGGGATATTTATGAAGCTGTTACAAATAATGAAGTGCTAATGGGAAACAATCTCAAAGGTTTACTATTAAGGTAACATAGCAAAGTTCCAAACTATGTGAAGAGCATGGTACTATTTGCTTTATTAAAAAACCAATATATAAGTTAATACTTGCATATACACAGACTAAGTCTGGAAGGACACAGAAGAAAATGGTGATGCTGATGGCTTCCAGGAAAGGTAACTACATAGCCAACTGACAGCAGTTGGATGGGAGATGTACATTTTACAGCATATCATTTATTTTAAATTTTGTAGTCTATTTGCATTAGCAATTCAAACAAATAAATAAAATGCATTGTTAAAGAAAACTTAACACCAATAAAATAATTGTCTACTTTGAAGTCAGCAATGAACTTACCATAGGCTATATTAGTGCCAAGAGTCAAGTCTAAGTATTTGTGATATTTTGATTAAGGTGACAAATGAGAATAACAAAAGCAGCACTGCTATGAAGTCAGAAAGTCTAAAAAATGTCCATGCTTTATTTAAAATTTATTTTATATTTAAACACAGCTATCTTTATCCATACTTGCAACTCTAAGTTTTTACAATATTTAATATATTACAACCCTTGGAAGTAAAACAAAGATTTTGATGAGTCAGCATTTCATTTAGAAGTCAGAATCATTAGTAGGGTGGTAACAATCCCTTCTAGGACACACACCAGCATTTTCTCTTTTAAGTAGCCAAGGATCCCTAGGTGCTAAGGGGCTCAGTGAATTCCCCGTGACAGTGCCGAACGCATCGATGTGCAGATGTACTGGGAAGTGTCCCGTGAAAGGACCTTCCCAGTGTGAGAACAGATTCCAATTCCTGTCTCTCTCTGGAGTACTTTTGTTAGGGCTTCACTTTAATCTCAAAAGCCATTCACTTAAATTGTCCTTGATACATGCTACCCATTGCTCTCTGGTACACTTTCAGACTTCCATCAACTGGCACTCAGAAAGCTCCGAATCATTAAATTGAGGACAATTTCTTTCCTAAGTCTCTCTATTCACCTTACTTAACAGATAAGGGTAATTCTATCTCGCACCAACCCAGCAAAAACCTTATAAGTACATTTTCGATTTCTAGAGCAGAATTATAATTAGTGAGGACCTCAGAGACAGCCTTTACTCAGGAACTCAACACTGACTTATCTTGAACATGTTGTGATCTTGTTGAAAACAATACTATGTGCTCTTAAGAAAGTGTACAGAGAGAATAAGAAAAGAAAAATGGAGAATAATGCTAATGCAGATTTATACTTCCCCAGATCTGACTCCCAGAGAATTAAAAGTATAAGAAAGATTAACTACTCAGCTAAAAAAAGAACATTTTATTTAATCTTAAAATGTTAGTAAGATATTCAAATATTTCCTTGCTTAATAATTGAGAAAGCAACTGCTAACGTGGAGAGTCACTAGTCATGTGATTTAATTTACAGAATTTAGGGAGACAATACCATTAACTTTGGTAATATTTTCAAAAAGAAATACTCCCATATGTCTAGATAGATAAGTTGAAAACACAATGTTATTCCCAACTTTTGCACATAATGAAAACAATAAAAATTAAAACACAGCCAGATAAACAGGAATGAATCAGTACTGATTTCTTTTCCACACGGAAGGGACGTGAGGTAAGCTGTTGTGTCTTTTCGATTTTTACCTGTGGTTTTTTTCAGGCATTGGGATGCTTTCCCGTAAAGGGAGAGGGAGAAAATATTTTAGACTGTGTAACCCCAGTGGCCTCTGTGACAGGAACCCAGCCCTGCCGCTGGAGTGCCATAGACAGCAGGTCAGCTAGCGGGCCTGGCATGTTCAAATAAAACTTTATTTACAAAAGAGGAGGCAGGCCAGATTTGGTTTGCATTGTGTGGTAACTTGCCTACCGCTGATCTGTGTAATTAGACATGAATGATTCATAAAGGTATAGTGAAAAGCAAATAATAACCCCAAGTCCCAAATCTCATCAGCCTCGTGTCTTTTGCGACTCCATAAGTGCAGCATCTGATATCACCTGATACCACTTTATTACCATACATTCATCTCCTTTCCTCTCGGATACACATTAATTATAAATGGTAGAATTGGTGGATTATGTTTTTATTTCAGTGTCTTTTCCGATCTATGGTGAGGATCTCACAAAGAAAACCATATTGTTTTAGCAAATACTTTACAGAATCCCAGTTCTCTTATTGGCTATCATGGAGAATGCTGCTCTGAACGAGGAGGTACAGACATCTTTTCAAGTTAGTGCTTTGTTTCCTTTGGATGTACTCCTAGAAGTGGAATTGCTAGATCATATGGTGGCTCTATATTTAGTTTTTGAGGAATTTCCGTACTGTTTTCCATAGTAGCTGCACCATTTATATTCCCACCAGTGCACAAGGGTTCCCTTCCCTCCACAGCTTTACCAACACTTGTTGTTTTTCTTTTTGATGACAGCCATTCTAACAGGTGTGAGGTGATATCCCATGGTGGTTTTAACTTCATTTGCCTAGTGACTAGTGGACGTTAAGCATTTTTTCATATATCTGTTGGCCTTTCACATATCTTCTTCTAAGAAATATCTATTTAGGTTCTTTGTGAATTTTTTTTTTTTTTTTTTTTTTTGCGGTACGCGGGTCTCTCACTGTTGTGGCCTCTCCCGCTGCGGAGCACAGGCTCCGGACGCGCAGGCTCAGCAGCCATGGCACACGGGCCCAGCCGCTCCGTGGCATGTGGTATCTTCCCAGACTGGGGCCCGAACCCGCGTCCCCTGCATCGGCAGGCGGACTCTCAACCACTGCACCACCAGGGAAACCCTCTTTGTGAATTTTTAATTGATTTATTTGGTCTTTTGCTATAGTGCTGTATGAGTTATTTATATATTTTGATTATTAACCCCTTATCAGATATATGATTTGCAAATATTTTTTCTCATTTCACAGGTTGCCTTTTCACTCTGTTGATGGTTTCTTTCCTTAAGGCTTTTGAATGCTGTTCTCTCTTTTGATAGCATATGTAATACACAGAAATTGTCTAAGTCATAGGATAGTGAGTAGCACAAACTAGATGCAAACACATGCTAGTTTTATTCTGCTCTATTTCTTCACCATCTATAACAAATAGTCGTCTCTTTGCTATAGTTATACAGTTACAAAAGTTTTCTCTATGCCCAGCATGGCTAATAAACATATCTAGATAGTTAAGTGATACATTGAGAGAAGTTTGGGCAACTCATATATTGATTAATATTTTGTGGCAAAAGATCTTTTAAATAGCAGAATAATTATATATCCCGGTACATTGTACTTAAGACTGTCTATTCTAGACTACTGCAAAATAACTGATGAGCAAGGGAAATTTCAGTCGTGTTTACGTAACATCATATTCCCAAATACCTTATCATTATTAACAAGCTTTATTCTTTCAAGTTCTCTGAAGCCTTTAGAGTTGGTAGTAATACAGTTGACCCCTGAACAGCACGAGGATTAGAGGCACCAACCCGTATGCAGTCAAGAATCTGAGTATAACTTCACAGCCAGCCTCAGCAGCAGGGGTTCTGCATCCCTTGATTCAGCCAGCGTTGTCTGGTGTAGTCCTCTAGGCCATATTTATTGGAAAAAATCAGCAAGTAAGTGGACCCACACAGTTCAAACCCATGTGCATTTTGCAGATACAGAGATGGGCTCCCAGGGGCTAACTGATGTGTACAAAATCAGACCATGAATGATAGAAGCTAAATTAGAACCCAGATTTTCTTCCTTTCTCATTGGATGTACAGTCTATTAAATTCCAGAACAGTTAATAGTCTTGAGGTAATCATATCAAGATATTAATATCAATCATATCACATAAGACAATAATATCAATCATATCACATAATAAACACTATAAATATGACTCTAAACCCAGCACATTGAGGTGTCCGCCAAGGGTGAAGAGGAGAGTTAATTCAGAAAAGCTTACTGGGGCACAGCGACAGAAAGGTCAGAAACATAGTCGAGAAAAGATCTCTTTTACAGCAATTAAACTACTAACAGTTTTAAGGAGAGAGGAAATAAGACCTGGTTTTTAAAGCACAAGGCTGACAAGAACGGGACTGGCCCCAGATGGTAGGCGGAGAGCAGCAGAGATCTGAGACAGCTTCTGCCTCTCCTGCAGGGGGCTGGAGCGAGTGCCCTGGCTTCTCCCTAGGGAGTCAAGGAGGCCCTCCTGTCTATCCTTTCTGGAAACTCTGGGGCCTTGTTTCACCATCGGGAGAAAAGTCAAACTTATTTTCAGCTCTTACTGCTTCTTGGGCAAAGGGGCAATGACATCGGTATATACCTGCCACCCAGCCTGATTGGTTTAGTCCCAAGGAAAGACAAGGCAGTTTGCCATTGTTTGGGGATTTGTTCCTAACAATGAGAAATTCTTATACAAGCCATTCTCTCTCCCACTGAATAGAGAATCACTTTCTCTTTCAAACAAGGTTTTGCATTTTCCATGCATGACGGTTTTTTAGAAACAAGAGAAAACAGTTCCTCTCCATGTAAAGCAGGCAAATTTCTGAAGAGGAAAACAAAATGTATTCTTCATGGAAAGAATTTTGGTAACAATAGAACTTTGAGTTCTTTCCAGAAAAACTCGTGTGTGTGTGTGTGTGTGTGTGTGTGTGTGTGTGTGTGTGTGTGTGTGTGTGTGTGTGTGTGAGAGAGAGAGAGAGAGAGAGAGAGAGATCCAGTCTTGCAGGGAGAAAATGAGAAAAATTCAGTAGTCAGAGTTCTTAGACACCATGATACAACATTACAAAATGCCTTAGTAGACCATTTTGCCTTTATAAAGACTAGACTTTTAAGTAGTTCTGTGCAACTATGTGGAATATAAAACCCAGACAAGATGCTTTAGCCTGGCTACCTGGTTTAACCATGCGGAAGCCTAAAGCATCACACTTGTTCACTATGGCCCTACGTGCAGAAGCTCAAAGCAGAGACAATGGCTCCGCATGAAAGCCACAACAGATAAAGGAGTGTGGCATATGCAGCCTACTCTCAAATGGTTCAGATAAAAAACAAAAACAAACCACAGTGTGTGTGTATATGTGCTTGTGTGAGAAAGAGACAGAGAGAGAGACAAAGGCAGAGAGAGCAAGAGAGAATAACAAAGTCAATTATGCAAGATGTTAAAAATTGGTCAGTCGAGGTCAGAGACAGAACATCTATCATTTACTGTTGCTGAGGACCAACCAGAAGACTTTCCCCCCATCACAACATCTACTTCTCATCACTTGGAGCAGTGATAATTTGCTAATTCTATAGCAGGAAATACTGTCAGTGTTTAAGTGAAATTCTTCATGTTTGACCATGAGTTTGTGGCATATGTTTAGTGAGGGGTTATTTTTTGCATATTTTCTCTTTGGTAGATGTGTGACGGTTTACTTGTTACTCAGTTTTCAGATTTATTGCCTGGTCTCTTGTGCAGGATGTTCTTGTGAAATGAACATTCCTGGGCTTAAATATCTGAGCAGAATAAGAACAGCTGAGTAATCGCTAGATTACATCTCTAAGGTCCTTTATCCCCCAAAATCTCTTTTATATTTTACTTCCTCAATTTTCTTTTCAATTCCAAATGAATTTAATTATCTCCCCTCAGCATTTCTCTCTCTAGGGAGGAAAAAGCGATGCATTCATGGTCATGATTAAGGTGAAGTGAGGTTTGTTGTCATGCTTGTTCTTTCCTACATAATTTCAATTTCTTAATTGAGCCTAGAACTGAAAGAAACTTATTATAATAGGGATTCTAAAAATACTAACTCATGCCTAAGATTGCTTGCATTCTTATAAGTAAAAGAAAATTGTTGAAATAATTGGTTTGTTGCCAGTCAAATGCTTTCAATTTTTGTTACATCTCAGCACTGGCTTTGTAGAGTCATTGTTACACAGTTTGGCTGCAGTGCTAATCTGGCATTGGCTAAAAATATCCAGCATCAGGAAGGAATGATGTCCTGGGACAAACATAGTTGGCAACAATCTTTCCAGTGGTAACCAATGTTTGTTTGTTTTGTAAATCATTGGCTAAACAATGTAAAAGGCAAATGTATCTCCTCTTCCTTTTCTTTCCCAAGAATCTGAAAGGAGCTGCTGGCAAATGCTGCTGAGAGGTAGGCCTGTGACCTCTGCCAGGCACTGGGTGTAGCCGGAATTCGCAGGGTGGGAGAGGTTAAAGGGCAAAGGGCTCACAGACCATCCTTCAATAGCTGCAACCCTGCGGGAAGTCTATGTCAAAGGGTTTCATTCCTCCTTTCATCAGTAACACTCACAGACATCCTTGGCCATAATAGGGAGCCTGCTTTAGGGAAAAGAAAAAAACATTATTATTTAAAAGTGTAATAAGGAAAGCAAGGAGGAGGGCCTGGTGTCTAACCTCTGGGTCCCTGAGTCTGCATCCCTTCGGAGCACAGTGATCTCTGCCAGCCCCAAGGAGGCCGTCAGGAATACGCTGACAACGGGGACCAAGTTCACTGCTACGAGAAGGACCAGGAAGGACCCTAGGACCACTGAGCCCTGCAGACAAGCTAGGGAGCCGCCTCTTCACTGTGGAGGGCCAGCCGTTGAGAACCCTCTTCAGCCACCTGCCCCAGACCTGCCCCTCTTGCCAGATGGAGGGGCAGGGGGGAGGGGAGGCACTCCCTTCACCCCTCTTGCCAAAGCCCTCTCTCCCCCCAACCTTCCTTCTCCCTCCATCCCTAGTGGCTCTAAATACTCCAGTCCCTCTTGGGCTGAAGCAGACCACGTGCACCCCAGGAACCCCAGTTTGGGGTGGCCTTTACTTTATAAAGTTTGCAATTATACTGATACCTTTAAATAAAATCAATGGTAGGTACTAGGATGAACCTGAGCAGGGTGAAAATCATTTTTTTAATTCAGTGAAAACTCACCAATTAAAAAATAGCTTTAATTCACTCATCCAATAAACATATATTATGTACTTATTATATGCCAGGTTCTGTGGTCCACAAGGCAAGTCTCTGTGCTCAGGAAACTTGCAGGTAAAACACTTAAGGAAAATTTTACCCCTTAAGTATTAATTTTTTAAAGTAAAAAGAGATTAATTTGTGGTGGTTGAAATTTTTTAATGTGTGTTTTTATTGTGAAAGACAGATTTGTTTAAATGATGAAAATGCCAAGAATATAATTTAAAAATTTTTTTTTACAAATTACAAGTGATACAATTCTTGAAGACCCTTTGACAATTGTCTGGAAAAATATACTAATAATGTTTTTTCTAAATCATTTTTCTAGTATTTTCATTTGTATTGTAATTTACTTTGCCACTCTACAAAGAGTGTTAAAAATCAAACGTGTATTTCCAGGGAGCTGCACGGTCAATAGATTAGAATATTGCTGTTTTGCAGAAAATATTTTTATTTCCTGCTGTGACATCCAGCCCGCTTCACGTTTTAAAGATTCAGACACGCAGCTGATTTTCACAACGCTGTTAATTTTCCTACAGAGACATTCAGGGGAAATTACCAAGTCAGGGTAGGAAAAAGTTAGCGCCATTTAAAAATGACTTCTATTCAAACAATATTGTCATTGTCTAAAGTCCAAGGTCTTCTTGGAACTGTAAAAGTCTTCATGATATCAGGCCCTACTGTTTGTCAGGCAATAAGCAGTTCTTGCTTTCCAAAATATGCTCTATGTGTTTCTTCCCAAGAAACGCTATCCTCGAGGGAGAAGATGGCATTGTTTTAAAAGTACTGCTTAATGAAATCATTTTGCTATGATTGATTTTTAAATAAATATAAAACGATACTGATACTTTTATATAAAAATCAATGTTATCCATTAGGTTTAAGTAGAACAGGCTCTACATTAAGAGTGGAAATCATTTCTTTTTAGTCAGCTAAAACTCACCAGCTAAAAAATAGCTTTAGGGAAGCCACCCTCATTCATTTTTTAAAAAGTCTAACTCAACCATAAAATGACAACCCAATTAAAACCAGGCAAAGAATCCAAATTGGTATTTCTCCAAAACAAGATATACAAACAGTTAAGAAATATATGAAAAAATGGTCACCTCATCAGCTATCAGGGAAATACAAGTCAAAACAGGAAAATACCCTTCCCACGCCTCCACCAGGATGACTACAGTTTTCACAGAGTGTAGCCTGTATGGCCAGAGCTCTGTGGAAATACATTTTTTGTTTGTTTGTTTGGTTTTTGGTTTTTGGTTTTTGCGGTACGCAGGCCTTTCACTGTTGTGGTCTCTCCCGTTGCGGAGCACAGGCTCCGGACGCGCAGGCTCAGCGGCCATGGCTCACGGGCCCAGCCGCTCCGCGGCATGTGGGATCCTCCCGGACCGGGGCACGAACCCGCGTCCCCTGCATCGGCAGGCGGACTCTCAACCACTGCGCCACCAGGGAAGCCCGGAAATACATTTTTTAAAGTTTATTTAAATATTAAGTTAGTAGTGCTAGTATTCTCTAATACTGGTGTTAAAGTACTGCAATTAGAATGCTATTACCAAAAACATTGGAATACCTCTGTATTCCTGGGTAAAATTCTAAATATATAGGCTAATAACAGTATAAGTTTAAAATATTCTGATAAAAATGAGTAGTATGAATTTAAGAAATTAATATTTTAAATACTTGATGGAAATACTTTGGCTTTGCCTCTTAAATAAGAATGTCTGTCTGCTTAGCGTCATTACAATTGTGCTATAAAGAAAATGGAAGGAAAATTAATTCTGTTCCAAGAATGATTTAAGAAATAGGGAAGCCTCTTAGCCAGATGTGATACTGAAAGCATGGTTGTCTATTTGCAACTCTGCACTGAATAAAATGTCGGAAAGAGAACAGTCACTTCTGAGACAGGACCTGGCAGCCTTTCACTACCACCACAGAACTGTTTGAAAGCAGAAACAGAGGAATTTGCAAGTGCAATAGATAAAACAAAAATTAGAAGCACACTGGTAACTAAACTGAACGAACTAAAACCAGCAAAAGTAAATTGGGCACTGAATCTTAGGGGGAAAGATTCTGAAATTTTCACACACACAAAAATGGCTCATGAAGGCATTTGTTTCATAGAAAGTTTGCTTCATCAAGGACCACGAATCATTCATAAACACTTAACTCATGGAGAGTTTCCATGGAGACACAGAAGGCCCAACATGGAAACAATTTTTATAGGTCCTTAACCCACATAATGGCCAAAACTGTCTAGAATTGTGGTTACAGCTCAAGCTATAATGGCCACAAGCAATTCCATAGAAAAATCATTTTATTAACAATAAGGAAATAATAAATCACAATATTCTAAAGCAATAGACCACAAACATTCATGAGTTGCTATGCAAAATGACATGTTCATATTTCTTAAAGTGTAGACTATTGATAAAACTATTGATTCTGTTTCTTTCCTTTAATATATTTTGTATGATTCACTGTGGTTGAATAAAACCAACATTAGCTGTTGTTATGGTACTTATGTCTTCAGGACACATTTCCTACAAAATAGTTTATGAAACTAAACTTATGTGAAGACATTTTTATTTATATGTATGGTGATACATACAAGGAATAAAAGGTATTATTACAGGGCATGGATGAAATGCTATTTGATGCTAGTTACTCTTAACCTGTATTAAATAGTCACTGCTGGTCTCTACACTTGCCTCCTCTTTCATTTAGTGGAAAGAAAATTGCAGGACTATTTTGTGCCACCACCATAGCGCTTCCTAGATGAGAGGATTACTACAACTATTTTGCTTCATCTTTAGATTTCTCTAGCCTATATCCCCTTTCTATTTTGGAAAGAAAAGACCTTCTTAAGAATGAATCATTTGAGTTGACACACTGCAATTCTCTTTACTCCCCATCCCACCTCTAATATTCCTGAATAAATTGAGAACTAAAATGCTGTTTTATTTCCTTATAAGAGTCCCAGTTATACTATCTATGAACAGGTAGGATCTGGTGATTTATTCCACTGTTTCTTGCCTTAACTCCAGAGGACTAGAATTATGAAAAAGCTTACCTTTTACCCTTCATTAGATCCATTGCTTTCACTGACAAAGAAATCTAGTGGTAGCAAGAGAAGCAGTAGGGCTGCATTTTTAGAATAAGAATAAAGAGTGAAGTAAAAAAAAAAGAGTAACCAAAGGGGGGAAAAAAAACTCTTGAAAGGAAGAGGATGAAAAAAAAAAAACAGAAGATGAGAAGAAAGGTTCTAATTGTAAGAAACTGAGTTGAAAATGATAAAACTCTGATACAGGAAATACTTTAATTTAGACACTATGTTAATATTTAAGAATTGCAAGCATCTACTTTTTTAACACACTTTTTAGGACTTTGCAGGTCCAAATGCATTTAATCCGCACAGCCCATACTGAGTAACACATGTCCACGTGGTGAAGCCCATCACCACAACCGAAATGACGCATAGATCCAGCTCCCAAACTTGCCATCCCTTTCTCACTTCCCCCTGCTCAGGTAAACACCGATCTGCTTTATGTTACTATAGACTAGTACAGATTAGATTACTATAAATTAGTGTGTTACTGTGAATATAGCTAGAGTTATATATAAGTCGAATCACAACGTACATGTTCCTTTTCTGTCTGGCTTCTTTCCCTCAGCAGAGTTATTTTGAAATCATCCATTCTGATACATGTATGAATAGGTTGTCACTTTTTCTTACTTACTCATGTTCTATTGTATGGATGTACCATTGCTTGTTTATCTATTCACATGTGATACGCATTTGGATGGTTTCCTGTCCCTGGTTATTACAAATCAAGCTGCTATGAACACTTGTGTACAAGTATTTGGGTAATTTTCTCGAATAAATGGCTAGGAACAGAATGACTAGATCATGTGATAGCTATATGTTTTACTATTACAGATATCGCCAGATTGCTCTGTAAAGTGGTTGTATCATTTTACATCTTCGCCATCAGTGTACGTGTGCTGTATTCCTCTACATCCTTGCCCACATTTGGGGTGGTCAGTCTTTTACATTTTTGTCCTTTTTGCACAGTCTGTAGTGACATCCTATTGTGGTTTTAATTTCCATTTGCTAATATTAATGAGTGAGCATTTTTGTGTGTGTACTTATTCACCATTTTTAAATCTCCTTTTGTGAATTGACTCCAGATCTTTCGCCTATTTTTGATGGCTTGGTTCTTTGTACTTATTGAGTTCTGAGGGTTCTTTATATATTCTGGATACAAGTCCTGGTATATGGCTTGGCTTTTCTTTCTCTTAAGAGTGTCTTTGGAAGAGCAGATTTTTAAAAATTTTGATGAAGTCCAATTTGTCAATTTACTCCTTGTGGATTATGCTTTTGGTAATGTATCTAAGATACCTTTGCCTAACACAAGGTCACAAAGATTTTCTCCTATGTTTACATCTAGAATTATTACCATGTTAGGTTTGACATTTAGGCCTATAATCCATTTTAAGTTAATTTTGTATACGGTGAGATATAGTATGGACAAATGTATTTTGTTTTTTGTTTTTGTATATAGATATTCAATTGTTCCAGCATCAATTATTGAAAGGACTATCCTTTTTCCATGGAATTACTTTCACCTTTGTCAAAAATCCATTGTCCCTATACATGTGAGTCTATGTCTGGACCTCTATCCTTTTAATAGATCTATTAGTCTATCTTAAAGGCAATACCACATTACTTGATTGCTGTGGCTTTATTAAAGGTCTTGATATCTGTTAGGATTAGTCCTTTAAATTTGTTCCTTTAAAAAATGTTTTGGCTATTCTAAATCCTTTGTACCTCTGTATGAATTTTAGAATCAGCCTGCCAATTTTTACAAATCACCTGCTGAGGTTTTGACTGGGACTTATTTTATGACTGAGAATGTGAGTTATCTTGGTAAATATTCCACATGCAATTGAAAAAACTGCATATTATTCTTTTGTTGGGTAGAGTATTCTATAAATGTCCAATAGACCAGGTTGGAAATAGTGCGGTTAAGTTTTATTACATTCTTGTTAATATTTTCTCTTCTTGTTCTGTCATTTACTGAGAGAGGGGTATTGAAATTTCTGACCATAGTTGAGGACACTTCTACTTTCCCTTGCAGTTCTATCTGTTTAGCCTCATGTGTCCGTTACTAGAGGCATAAACGTTTAAATTCTTAAATGCTTTGGATGAACTGATCCTATAGTATTAAAATTGTCATCAAGTTTGGAAACATTTTGGCCATCATTTCTTCAGATGTTTTTCCTGCCCCTACACTTCTCTCCATCAGGGACCTGAATTACATGAGCCTGCTTGAAATTTTCCTACAACCCACTGATGCTTTTCATTTAATTTTTCCTCTCTGCTTTTCATTATGTATAGTTTCTGCTACTATGGCTTTAAGTTCACTGGTTTTTTCTTCTGTGATGAAAATTGTTAATTCCATCCAATGTCATACATTGTAGCTTTAGCCTCTAAAATTTTGAAAGTCGTCTTTCTCTACTGAACACATTGAACATATGGAAAACAGTTATAACTATTTGAATGTCCTTTTTTGCTAATTATTACATCTGTGGCAGTTCTAGGTCATTTTTGATTTTCTGATTATTCTCTTCACTCTGCATTATGTTTTCTTACTTCTTTGCATGCCTGGTAAGATTCACTTTAATAAAAATTTTAAAAAAGTGAAATTTTGCCTTGTTTGGGGCTTTATTCTAGGATTCAGTTAAGGACTTGGAAATAATTTAAGCTTTTTGAGCTTGGCTTTCTGATTGTTTAGGCAGATCCAGAGAGGTACTCAGTCTAGGACTAATAATTTCCTGGTACTTGGGCAGGAGCTATCTTGAATTATGAGTTTTTCCAGCATGGCTACTGGAAACGGGAACTATTCCCAGGCTGTGTAAGTGCCAATCACTGTTCCTGCTGACACTTTTGGTTGGTTGTTTCCTTAGGCTTGGATGGTTATTTCTTCCCCTGCACTGACCAGTGCTCTGATGACGACTCCAAGGAAAGTCTACTCTTTAGATCTCCAGGGAGCGAACTCTGTGCAGCTCTGTAGTCTCCAGGGCTCTGTCCTGAGAACTCCAGCCTCCTTGGTCTCCCCAGATCAACCCTCACATCCAACTCTTCAACTCAGTAATCCACTGGGCTGCACCTGGGTCTCCCCCCCTCCCTGCTGTGACCTGGGGCAATAAACTGGGGAAATGATAGGACTTGCTTTCTTTTCAGGGATCGTTATGCTTTGAGTCTGATGCCCAGTGTCTTGAAAACACTTTTTACGTACTGTCTGTTTTTTGGGTGGTTGTTTTTGGTTTTTGGTTTTATCAAGCAGGAGGGTAATATTCAGTCACCGATACTATATCTTGTGCAGAAGACGAAGGTATCCCTCACCTTTTAAATACAACTAAAGGGAGAAAGTTTGAGCGGTGTAGTTCTGTTGACCATATCGTCACTAGAGTTTTATCAGTAAAAATAAATATTAACAATTAAAAACAACAACAACAACTAAAGGAACAAAGGAAAAAGCAACAGACAGTTAAAGAGACAGCAGGGAAAGGCTGAAAATGTCCTCTTCCTAGCTTGTTTTGATAGGGTACAGTACCTGATAGCTCAGATCTCTGTTGCCATTGTTAAAAATTATCTTAAACTTAGTGGCTTAAAACAACACAATTTTATTATGTATAATTCTACAGGTTAAAAGTCTGACACAGGTCTCAGTGAGCAAAAGTCAAGATGTCGGCATTTCATCCTGGAGGCTTTAGGAGAGCATCCATTGTCTTGCCTCTTCCAGCTTCCAAAGACCACCCACATGCCTCAGCTCACGGCTTCCTTGCTCCGTCTTCCAAGACAGCAACCTCCCTGACTGTTGTTCTGGAGTCCTGTCTCCCTCTGACCACAGTAGGGAAAGATTCTCTGCCCTTAATGACCCATGGTGAGACTGTGCCCATGTGGAAAATCCAGCATTCTCTCGACAACCTCAAGATTCTTAACATAATCATCTCTGCAAAGTCCCTTTTGCCCTGGAAGGTAAAATATTCATAGGACTTAAGGGTTAGGAGATGCATATCTTTAGGGGATCATTATTCTGCTACCAAACTAAGATTTGGTGACGTAAGCTTTAGTATTCTATTCATTTTAAGCGATGAGAATGACATTCACAGAAATCCTTTTAAAAACATTCAGTCAAATACAAAGTTCTAAGAAAAGAAATTTGCTAGTTTTTCCTTTCCACCCAGTTGATGAAAAAAATTACTTGGTCTGACTGTTTTCTCTACCCAACCTACTGCTAAGCCCTCCTTTTTTGGCCCGTAATACTGGCTCTTTCTCAGTCACCAAGATTAAAATAGTGAAGTCTAACATGCAATGAATTCTGTATATATATTTATATATCGTTTTCTATATATTTATATTATAGATATAGATACAGATGTAGATATATTTCACGGTTGAGTTTTGCTTCTTAGCACTTATTCCTAAGAGTCTTCTCTAAAATTGTTGTGTTCGTTAATGTTACTTCTCAAACTAATTTCAAAAGTAATGTCAGTAATATAACAATAGTCAGTATTTATTAAGCACTTACTATTATATAAGGATTTAAGCTAAATAACTCTTTTGGCATATGTAGTAGCTGCTATCATTTGATGAGCGAAGAAATGAAGCAGAGAGAGGGTAATTTGCCCAACGTTTCTGAAACAGTTTGCATGGAGGTCAGACCAAAGCCACAACACCCTGACTCCTGGGTCTGTACTCTTTTTTTTTTTTTTTTTTTTTTTGCGGTATGCGGGCCTCTCACTGTTGTGGCCTCTCCCGTTGCGGAGCACAGGCTCCGGACGCGCAGGCTCAGCGGCCATGGCTCACGGGCCCAGCCGCTCCGCGGCATGTGGGATCTTCCCGGACCGGGGCACGAACCCGCGTCCCCTGCATCGGCAGGCGGACTCTCAACCACTGCGTCACCAGGGAAGCCCTGGGTCTGTACTCTTGATCCCTATTTTCAGCGCATTTTAAGTTCCTGGAAGGCAGGGATCATGCCTTAATATTTTGTTTAAAGTACCTGGCACCGTGCTTCAAACACCTGGCACAGTGCTAGCTAGCACTTAAGCGTATAACATTTACCTGATCAATTAATATGTACCCCTTTCATGTCTTTAACTATTAAGCAATTTAGATAGATTTGGTGTCCCCAAGGTGCTCCCCTGATTTCCTTGGGAGGAGGTGGGTGAGGAAGAGGTGACAGAGAGCACAGCCTATAACTACCGTTAGTTTACATGTTGGTACAATAGACAAATAATGGTATATGGTTGCTGTGAGAGCTAGTCAGCCACGTGAAGAGCCTCATGATAGCTCACTGAGATCTGCTGTTCTTTGCCTTCATAAACACACGTATATACACCGGAATCTGGAATACTAGGCGTGATCCCTACCTTTTCATCTTAAAACAGTTCAACTTTGAAATTGTTTTCACTAGAATGGTAGAAAGCAGAGTCGCAAAGTTCACAAGCTGTTGACCCTGCGGGCAGTTGTGAACAGCTTCTAAACCTAGGAGGAAGAAAGGCTCCCTTTCTGCTGACCCTGCGGGCAGTTGTGAACAGCTTCTAAACCTAGGAGGAAGAAAGGCTCCCTTTCTGCTGATTAGTGAGTACATTTATCTCAAGGCCAGACTCCTCATGTTTCTCGAAGCTTGGTTTCCATCAGTGAGGAAGGAAATAGCTGACTACCTAAACTTTTTTTCTACAACTTGGATTTATTTTAGTCTCATCATCCAGGACTAAATGGCTTGGAAGAAGTTTCCTACCTCTACTGGTTTCCTAGAGCTGCCAAAACAAATGATCACACACTGGGTAGATTAATGCAACAGAAATGTATTGTCTTGCAAATCTGGAGGCCCTAAGTCTGAGATCAAGTTGTCGGCAGGGTTGGCTCCTTCTGAAGACTCTGAGGGGACATCTGCTCTGTGCCCCCTCCCAGCTTCTGGTCACAGCCGAGCATCCTCAGTTCCTTGGCTTGTAGGTGTTTCCTTCCAACCTCTGCTTCCATTCTCATAGCGTTTTCCTATGTCTCTGCATCTGTGCCCAATTCTCCATCTTCAAATGAGGACATCAGTCATATTGGATCAAGGTCCCTCATCATGACCTTAACTTGACTAAATCTACAAAGACTCTATTTTCAAGTAGGATCAAATTCACAGGTGATGGAGAGTCAGAATTTGACTGACGTTTTGGGGAGGACACAATCCAAGCCACAGCACTGCCCTACCTGTTGAAGAACTTACACGTTAAGAGTCACTTAAGCCAAGATTCCACTTAGACCTAATTATATGGATACGTTACAGAAGTCAGTGATTTGATCATATGTGGAAACTAAAAAACAAATGATACAAATGTACTTATATACAAAAGAGAAACAGACCCACAGACATAGAAAACAAACTTATGGTTACCAAGGGGAAAGGCGGGAGGGATAAATTAGGAGTTTGGGATTAACATGCGCACAACACTGTATATGAAATAGATAACCAACAAGGACCTGCTGTATAGCACAGGGAACTATTGTAATAACCATAATGGAAAAGAATCTGAAAAAGAATATATGTATATTTAACAGTGTTTTCAATCAACTATACTTCAATAAAAATTTGATTTCATTTAATTTAATGTAAAAATTATTATTAAGGAAAAGAATTTGGTTTCACTCTGAAGACCATCACCTCAGGCATCAAAGACCTCATGGAAATCAAGGAAAATGTTCAGTTCAAACACCGTCCATTAAAATATGAAATGTATAATCCTTCCTTCCTCAGTACCACTCACGTATTATTCATCAGTCATGTGAAGCTTGTATTCCTTTTTGTCCTGTATTATGTGGTCACCCCCAGGTTCACCTACATCTGATTCGAGAGCCACTTAATCAGAAGCTATGTAATGACTTCCTACATGCTCAACACCAACTAAGAATCATAAGGCTACTGAAATTGCAAAGAATGTGATAAGAGAAGGGGTCAACCAGTCCAATCTTTTCACGGTGCTCAAAGGAGAAAACTAAGACCCAGAGAGGTTAGTTGTCTCTTAAGTTAACCCTCTAGTTAGTGACAGAGACAGACATCTCCAGGTATCCATTGTACCTAATCTATTCTTTCTTCTTCCTTTTTTTAAAAGAAATTTTTATTGAAATATAGTTAATTTACAATGTTGTGTTAATTTTAGGTGTACAACAAAGTGATTCAGTTATACATACACATATACACGTATCCATTCTTTTTCAGATTCTTTTCCCTTATAGGTTATTACAAAATATTGAGTAGAGTTCCCTGTGCTATACCTTAGGCTCTTGTTGATTACCTATTTTATATAGAGTAGTGTGCATATGTCAATCCCAGCCTCGCAATTTATTATTCCCTCCTCCTTTCCCCTTTGGTAACCATAGGTTTGTTTTCTATGTTTGTGAGTCTATTTCTGTTTTGTAAATAAATCCACTTGTATCATATTTTAGATTCCACATATAAGTGATATCATATGGTATTTGTCTTGCTCTGCCTGAGTTACTTCACTTAGTATGATCATCTCCAGGTCCATCCATGTTGCTGCAAATGGCATTATTTCATTCTTTTTATGGCTGAGTAATATTCCATTGTATAAATATACTACATCTTCTTTATCCATTCATCTGTCGATGGACATTTAGGTTGCTTCCATGTCTTGCCTATTGTAAATGGTGCTGGTTTCAATTCACTACTACCCCACGATGCCTGTATAACTCACAAGAATACATGTGGGGTAGTGTTGTCCCAATTTTTACTCTCCTTTGCTCTCCATCCCTGATTACAGACAGTGTGGAGGAGAGGGCTCCTGATTTTGTCTCCAGGAGAGGAATTCTCCCCTCTGCGTTTCACTCTGAGGACCTAGAGTACATTATGATATGTGAATATGGCAAACCTTTGCTATTATCACTCTTTATCTAATAAATAATCTGGTAGGAAAAGCCAAAACCTCATTCAGATTCTATGCAGCTGCTTAAACCATCTCAAAGTCGTCTTTCTTCCCCAAACTCTCCTGATTCTCAGCATTTCAATTTGCTCAAAAGAGCACTGAAGGGTTTGCTTGGGCAGCTGCTAATGTCTAGCTCTGGATATAAAAAAGACAGTTACACAAACAACAATCACATTCTTCATCAACAGTGATTTACGCCCTTGAAACTGGGCAATAAAAATTCAGACTGATTTTTTGTAAGTTATGCCTTCCTGCCTGCAATTCACTCATCCTTTCTCCAAGTTTCATTTTCTATACAATCTGAAATCTCAAGCACCATTGTGGCTTTGCACTTGCAGAAATAAATTTTAAAAGGAAGCGTGATTAATTTTGCCTTGATCCCTTTTTAAAGCCAAAGAGTAAATACAAATTTCAGTGTGCAAGTGTCTTTGCAGCACTAAACATATTCACTGATTAAGTAAGGTAACCACAGTCCAGAAAAAAAAAAAAAAAAAAAAACAGAAAAGGGAAGGATTGAGAACCTACAGGGGAGGAAGGAAAATTCAGTCAAAATTAAAGGTAATTCAGTTAGTTACTGAGCCAAATATCCCTTCAAGTTATTGCCAACCATAATTTTGATAAGAAAAATTAGGCCAATAAATTTGAACAATATAATCAATCTACAAAATTAGCTTGGAGCCCATTACTTGTAGCTTTAACAGAGAAACATGGTAAAATTTTTTTCTGGCAATAGTCAGATAATTTTATTTTCAATCTACATAAATTCCACCAAAAGCAACTTTGTAGAGACACAATATAGCATAACATTTAAATCAAGAGCTCCAAAGTTAGGCGCTTCCTTGAGTTGAGGCCAGACGTAGCAATTTACTAGCCGTATGACCTGGACAAATTAATTAACCTTCATAAACCTTCCTCAATTTTCTTTTGTCTGTGAAACAGAGGTAATAAATAGTCCCTGCCTCACAGGAATGTTGTATAGACGTAACGGGATAATGTATGTAAAGTACTTGTAGTAAGTTCTCCATAGATAATTCAGTATTATCTGCCTGAAAAAGCTGTGTCAAATAAGGAATTTGGAGCATAAAATATGGAAAATGACAAATAATGGGTAAACTGCAGCAAGATGTTAACAGTGGTTAACATCAGAGCAGTGCAGCTATGACTGATTTTTTCTTTTTCCACTTCCCCAAAGTTTAAATGCAATTATATTATATTTAAAACGGAATATGATTTTATAAAAGTCATTAGGGCAAATATGTTACAATGGAAAACTTTAAGTTATTCTCTTTTTTTTGCCATACACGGGCCTCTCACTGTTGTGGCCTCTCCCGTTGCAGAGCACAGGCTCCCGACGCGCAGGCTCAGCGGCCATGGCTCACGCCCAGCCACTCCGCGGCATGTGGGATCTTCCCGGACCGGGGCACGAACCTGCGTCCCCTGCATCGGCAGGCGGACTCTCAACAACTGCACCGCCAGGGAAGCCCTAAGTTATTCTTAATATTTTTTCTATGGAAACTTTCAGTCTCTAGAAACCAGAATCTTCCTTACCCCCAAGCCGGTGCAACACGCACTTCTCACCCCAAGATGAGGCTGTACCGAAGTCTACACCCCACAGGGCACATGCAGAGAACTCACAGCATGGCATTGATTCAGCAGCCCTTTACCACTGAGTTCAGCTTTAAAACGTCTCTAGAATTAGAAACTCATGTTCTTCAGAACTCAAGAAAAATAGAGCTGATTCATTTGTATAAAATACATAGTGATGTTATATCAAAATTCTGGATTTACATTAACCATTTCCTTGCAATATATTGTCCAAATGTGATTTTACTAAAATTAACTGCTATTGATTGAATATTGCATTAAGGAATTGAGAAAATAAATATTTAAGTTGGGGTTAGCTTTTTCAGTGTCAAGATTATTCATGTCAAGTTCAATATTTTGAAGTCTAACTAAAGAATACATGGTTTTAGGTGGAGAGAAAGGGGGGAAACCTGCTCGTTTATTTTTTAGCAATAAGTAATTCAGAAATAATTTATGGCAGCTTGTAGAAATACATTTAGTACAGCAACTATGTCCACTTAAGAGAAACTTGTTTGGAAAGTCAATTTATAACTTACAGTTAGTGGATTTATGAATAGTTCATTTTAAAAGTATGTAAAAGCCATACATCTTTAATATGGCAAAGCTAGTCGTTTGATTTCTTATCCTTTATGAATTTTGAAGCAATATTTTGTTAAAAAGGGGAAAAAGTTATACATAAAAGTGGCTAAGAGGCTTTTCATAAAATTTCCTAATAAAGTTACAAAAGATGAGAATTTGGCCATGACTGGTGAAATTTAATTCGGGTTTATTTTCTATTTTTTTTCTCCTGGTAGCATTCTAAGAAAGGGGCTTATTTGCTCCCCTGGAATTTAAAATCATGAAACATCAGCATGTTGTTTGCATAAGCTTCTCTGGAGATGGGTAAACAGAGAAGACACAGAGGATGCTAGCAAGCATTCAGTGTGTCCCCTGGCAACATTCTCTAGAGGTGAAACGAGGTATAAATAAGCATCCACAATGTCATGAAGCGACAAATAAGACATAAAAGAAATCGAACAACCTGCTGGGACTTTGCCCCAAGCCTCTTCAATCTTTCACAATCTGTGAGAAGAAGGCTTGGCCATAGACACCTCTTGAAAATGTAAGCGGAGTTTTAAGCATTGGCTGCACATGACATCTTTTTTTTTTCACCTACAGACAGGAGCCACCTCCTTATCTATCTTCCTGAAACTGCCAACAGGACCACATGAGTACAAAGTGTGAGTAACCCTGAAGGCATGTGTACTCAAGAGGTGCATTAGTCATACAGAGCGAAGTAAGTCAGAAAGAGAAGAACAAATACCGTACGCTAACACATATATACGGAATCTAAGAGAGAAAAAAAAAAGGTCATGAAGAACCTAGGGGCAGGACAGGAATAAAGACGCAGACGTAGAGAATGGACTTAAGGACATGGGGAGGGGGAAGGATAAGCTGGGATGAAGTGAGAGAGTCGCAAGGACATATACACACTACCAAATGTAAAATAGATAGCTAGTGGGAAGCAGCCGCATAGCACAGGGAGGTCAGCTTGGTGCTTTGTGACCACCTAGAGGGGTGGGATAGGGAGGGTGGGAGGGAGAAGCAAGAGGGAGGGGATATGGGGATATATGTATATGTATAACTGATTCACTTTGTTATAAAGCAGAAACTAACACACCATTGTAAAGCAATTATACTACAATAAAGATGTTAAAAATAAAATTAAATTAAAATTTAAAAAATTAAAAAAAAATAAAGTGCTCTTCACTTCCTGCAGAGATTGGTGATAGCAAACTAAATGAAAAAGCATTCTTGAACTGTTATTGTTTTGGCAATCATTCTGAAATTTTTACGAGATCTAATGCAGATACCTCTGAGTAGGGAAGGTGAGACAGTCAGAGATTTATGCCCATCCAAGAAGCAAATGTATGATTTATGAATATTTTTCATCTCCAAAAATACTGAACAAGTTTTCCATTAATTTTTTTAAGGGATACTTTCTTTTTTTATTGAAGTATAGTTGGTTTACAAAGTTGTGTAAGTTTTAGATGTACAGCCAAGTGATCCAATTTTATATGTTTACACACACACATATATATTCTTTTTAAGATTCTTTCCCATTATAGTTATTACAAGATACTGAATATAGTTCCCTGTGCTATACTGCAGGTCCTTGTTGTTTATCTATTTTATACATAGTTGTCTGTATCTGTTAATCCCAAATTCTCAATTTATCCCTCCTCCCCCCTTTCCCCTTTGGTAACCATAAGATTGTTTTCTATGTCTATGAGTCTAAGCCTGTTTTGTAAATAAGTTCATTTGTATCATTTTTTAAGATTCCACATATAAGTGATATCATATGGTATTTAACTGCAAAATATTCTCATTCCCATGAAATCCTTTTCTTTTTTAAGGATTTATTTGCAAAATGTTGAGAAACCTGTCTTCTGTTCTTGGCAAATAAATTTCACGTTAGCAACTGCAGAAGCAGATGCCTGTCCACCCTGCTATCCAAAAAGAATAAAAAAGCACGCCAAGGTCAAAGCTATCTGAAAAAATCCAGTCATGAAAGATGAAGAAAATTACAGAAAATGAGAGACATACAAGAACGGCAGGAACCAATGATTCTGTTGCTGGGTTACATTGACCTCAGTGGAGAAGGAAAGGCAGCCCACAGTGTCTATTAGGGTTCGTTTTACCATGAGTTCCTCACCTGGAATTGTAAAATTCTAGCAAACTGATCTCTAATTAGGGCAAAATCACCCCATTTAATTCCAGCTTCGTGAAATGTTGCAGAAGTTTTCCCACTATTCGTTGAGATAAAATATTTTTTTTAATATGAGTAGATCCAAACTCTAATCTGCAAAACAGACTATTTACCTTGAGTAACAAGCAACAATAGAAATTCATCCAATGTCAAATGGCTGGAATTAAATGAGAGACGTTTGCTGTTACAAAGGATATCCCTGAAAGGAAAGGTGACTTGTGTTTCCTCTGGCCGCACACATCAAAGGAAATGCCACACAAATGCTGCTTTTTTGCAAGTTTGTTTAGGTATGTCTTCAAAGGACTTGGATTTAGGCAGTGGGTTAATCCTTAGCAAAAGAAAAAACATGAACACGTGTCAAAGTTATGGAGGATCAAAGCTAAAATTACCAAGCGATTAATTTGTTCTAATGAAAAATAATTCTGCAGAAGCATTTGGAAATCCAATGGTCTATAAAAGTGGTAAATAAATGCTTCCCGAGCAACTGTTGCATGGGATTTAACTGTGACTTTAGCACTTTACTAATGATCCCTTATGCTGATCTGATATTGCTCATGTCAGCTTGGCTGTGAAGTTCCAGGTTGCAGACCCAGCCTCTGTGTTTGGAGATGGGGGAGAGCTCAAAGCCCACACGGAGACAAGTGAACATGTGGACAAGCCACGACAGAAGCACAACTTGTATTTCCTGCTAGTAAGCTCAGACAGGCAAATATCCTGACCCAGATTTAAGAGTTCTAGGAGGTGGCTGTCACCATTGGTCCCCCAGGTAAGGAGAAGTTCTAGTTTGCACCGGTGGTCTTGTCCCTTCACCTCTGCTCCAGGGTGTGGGGATGGAGGCCGCTGTGAGCACATGCCCAGCAGCTGAGGCGGGAGGGGCGATTGCTTTACTTCTTCATACCCCTACCTCCTCCTCCCTGGACTGAAGGGGAACCTCATTTTCTCCAGTTTGGCTGAGAAATGACTGGAGATATACCTAAAAACTTAAAGAAAATAAAATATTTAACAAGGAGGCATTTCATAAGTAAAATTTTGACCCAAATGTAACTAATATTTTGGCTCGTATGTAATACCTAGTCCCTAATTATGTTTATTAGGGAGTCACTTGATATTTTAGCCCTAGTTTTTAGAGAGACCACCTAGCACTAGATCCTAGACTTCTCAGTGGTAGAGACTTGACTTTATCCATTGCTGTAATCTCTACAGTGTCCATCCAGAACAGGGCCATAAACAAGGCCCGTTCCTGTCCTCAGCTCTCAGCACCATACTGCACTGACATTTCCTCACTTCTTATAATATGGAAAGCAGATCCCATATACATCAAGACAACATAGTCTATTCCAAGGGTCCCTGTGCAGGATTTACTTATTTTCCTTTAGTCCCCACCTCCATCCATCTTCTCCAGCCCAATTCTTTTCCGGTTATGTTTTTTGTGGTTTTTGTCAATTCTACTGCCATTGAGTGATTAGGTGGGTAACAGAGAAGATGCAGGCATGAAGGGCAGCAATAAATACATGTCTTTGGGTTGATTGAAAGTCATCAGAGGTGGCAGAACAAGAAAAGTCAACGAAGGTATGGCATATAGAACATAAACCAAAGTGGTGTCTCAGGGATGTTTGATCATCCACTAAACACAGAACAAGAACCCCTAATACGAAACACAAAAATCTAAAACTTACTGTACAGTTTGGTCTTTATTTTTCTGAGGGCCAGAAACCTACCATCATGTGAGATATTTACAGGCACTAGTTAGAGAGCAGAGCACAGCCTGAGGCTTTCTGCTGGGAACTTCTCTAAAATATCCCCACTAACGTTAAAGGAGCTTTCTCATTAAAACCCCAGGAGTTTCTGTTTTTAAGGCCAGAAATAAAAAAGAAAATTATTTTTCAAGTTTGACTCTTCTCTTTGCCAAATAAGGATATTCTTTCATAGAATACACTGGAAGATTGGTATGTGAGGCTCTGAGGTTCATGAAATCTTCAGTCAAATTCCAGCTAGGAAGGGTCATTAGGAAAATTGCAAATCAATATTGTTTATATTTGAGTTGTTATCCTGTTCCATTGATCTATCTTTCTGTTTTTGTGCCAGTACCATACTGTCTTGATTAATGTAGCTTTGTAGTATAGTCTGAAGTCAGGGAGCCTGATTCCTCCAGCTCCATTTTTCTTTCTCAAGATTGCTTTGGCTATTTGGGGTCTTTTGTGATTCCATACAAATTGTGAAATTTTTTGTTCTAGCTCTGTGAAAAATGCCATTGGAAGTTTGATAGAGATTGCATTGAATCTGTAGATTGCTTTGGGTAGTAGAGTCACTTTCACAATGTTGATTCTTCCAATCCAAGAACATGGTATGTCTCTCCATCTGTTTGTATCATCTTTAATTTCTTTCATCAATGTCTTATAGTTTTCTGCATACAGGTCTTTTGTCTCCTTAGGTAGGTTTATTCCTAGGTATTTTATTCTTTTTGTTGCAATGGTTAATGGGAGTGTTTCCTTAATTTCTCTTTCAGATTTTTCATCATTAGTGTATTGGAATGCAAGAGATTTCTGTGCATTAATTTTGTATCCTGCTGCTTTACCAAATTTATTGATTAGCTCTAGTAGTTTCTGGTAGCATCTTTAGGATTCTCTATTTATAGTATCATGTCATCTGCAAGCAGTGACAGCCTTACTTCTCTTTTCCAATTTGCATTCCTTTTATTTCTTTTTCTTTGATTGCTGTGGCTAAAGCTTCCAAAACTATGTTGAATAATAGTGGTGAGAGTGGACATCCTTGTCTTGTTCCTGATCTTAGTGGAAATGGTTTCAGTTTTTCAGCATTGAGAATGATGTTGGCTGTGGATTTGTTATATATGGCCTTTATTAAGTGTGGGTGGGGTTTGGGCCCAGCACATTGAAGGGTGTCTCCGAGCAGGTCTCTGAGTGTAGAGGTGGGGCCCTTGGTAGGGTGTAGGGGCAGAGCTTGGACTCTGCGCAGCAGGAGGGAGGCTCCAAGAGCAGAGGATTAGGCTGGGAGCCCAACAGGCTCACCAGTGCCCAAGTGGACAGGGAAAGTGCTGGCCCTGTTCCCTTCCATTTCTTTGAAACCCTCCCCCACCATCTCCCCCATCTCCCCTGTCCCCACTGGACCCCTAACAGTGGGTGGGTCCCTCTGGGTGTAAGAACTTCTCTCCTCCCCCAGCCGCCCCTCAGGGACGCCAGTCCCATTGCGCCTCCACTTCTCCTCTCCCCCACTTCCCACCACGCCCCACGCCCCACGTCCTACCCAGTTGCTAGGGGTTCCTCCCGTCCCCTTAGGAGTCCGTGGTCACCCACCAGTGCCTGGTTGGTGCCCTAGTTGTGCAGAGACACAAATTCTGTGTCATCCTAGTCCCCCATCTTGACTCCACCCCTCAAGAGCAGTGATCTTGACAATAAAATTAAATGACCTACATCGACTTACTTGAAAACAAAGGCTCTCAAACTGAATTATAAAACCATAGTTATTTGCTACTTAGAGAGATTCATCTAAAGTCATATAATATAGAAATGTTAAAAATAAGTATATAGTAAAATAGAACAATGATATTTATGTTACAAACACCAGGGCATAATAAAAAGTACACAAAATAAAGTCTTTGTGAGACTAAAGGAAAAATCAATAAAAATATGAAGAGGAAATTTCTAACAAAACACTATTAGCTGATGGTGGGAAACAAAACAAAATTCTGAAAGTCTTTGGGAGTTTTTTTTTAACTTTAAAAGGTGACATTAAGAGACACATATGAAATTTTCTAGGATTCAGAGAATATATCCATTTCAACTACTCATGCAATATTTACCAAATATTTTGGGATATGAAGAACATTTCAAATAAAAAATAAATGTAAAGGCTATGTTCGATTGTCATAATTTGATAAAACCTGAAAAAAATGTTTTCATGCAACAGAGTTGATGCCTTATCAATAAAATAAAAGGGAACTTAAAAAGTCAGACAAGTTACATGTCTTAACACCAAGTGAAAGATTTTGGGTGGAAGCTGAGGATCTTTGATTTGCTTGGATTTGAAATAGAGAGAAGGCCCCAAGATCAAATTATATATACAGGAGCAGAAGAGCTTTAGTCCTGGTGTTAGGTGCTCTATGCGCCCAGAAGAAAAATGTTATATTTAGGTGGGTTGTTTTTCCTCTCTTTCCACTTGCAGGTGGTAAATAGCAAAACCACACAGGAACAAACATTCAGATATTAATCTCCAAAATATTCTTTTTTATTGAAGTATAGTTGATTTACAATATTGTGCTAGTTTCAGGGGTACATCCTAGTGATTCAGTTTTTTGCAGATTATATTTCATTAAAGGTTATTACAAGATATTGGGTATAATTCCCTGTGCTCTACAGTAAATCTTTGTTGCTTATCTATTTTATGGACTGCAGTTTGAATCTGTTAATCCCAAACTCCTAATTTGTACCTCCCCCTCCCTCTCCCCTTTGGTAGCCATAAATTTGTTTTCTGTGTCTGTGAGTCTGTTTTTGTTCTGCTATATACATTAATTTGTGCCATATTTTAGATTCCACATATAAGTGATACCATATGGAATTTGTCTTTCTCTGTCTGAATTACTTCACTTAGTACAATAACCTCTAGGTCCATCCATGTTGCTGCAAATGGCATTATTTCACTCTTTTTAGGGCTGAGTCGTATTCCATTGTGCTTGTATATCTCACACCTTCTGAAGCCCATTTTCTGTTACTGGTCACTGGGTTGCTCCCGTGCCTTGGCTGTTCTTATGCCTTGATCCGCCTTCTCTCACTGTTGGCGCTCACCCAGGACGGGTCTTACTGCCTCTTGCCATCTGTCCCTCTTCCCTTTACTAGATGATCTCTCTTTTTAAGATACTTTGTTTCATTTCAGTGTTCTGCAGTTTCCCTACACTGTGCCTATGCTGAATGTATTATTCATCTTCCTTGAGATTTATGTTTCGGTTTTTCTCCACTTTGAGAATTTGTGTCTTGAATCGATTTTGGAAATTTGTGAGCATTGCTTCTTCAGTTATTGCCACTTCTCTCTGTCCTGTCTTTTTGGAATGCCTCACAGATACGTGTGGGTCCTTTCTGTGCTATCTTCCATAAAGAAGTCATCTTTCAGCTGTAACCTGTGATACTTCCTCAGCTCTATCTTCCAGTTTCTTCAGTTTCTGTAGAGCAAGAGCCTACTGTCTGATTTCCACTGCGTTTGCAGTCACTTATTATAACTGTCATTTCAAGAATTCCATCCTGTCCTTTTTTTTCCCTGCCCTCTTGTTCTTCTTACATACATATAGGTATATATTTAATATTTTTAATAATTTTCCACATTATTAATTGGCTTCAGGTTATTTATTGTTTCAACTGATTAAAGTTGGCTTCAGGTTATTATATAGTTTGGCTATATAGTTGGCTTCAGGTTATTTATTGTTTCAACTGATTAAAGCAATGATTCTCCTATTTGTTATTCCTGTAAATTTTCTTTCATGGTAAATAAGTTATATTTTAATTTAAAATTTTGCACTTCTTTGAGAGGGGCTTGGTTTTGCCCAGGGTCTCATGTGCTGACTTGTTCTGAGAATGACCCTCCAAGGAAGTTTTGCATTACTTCTTCTGTACATCCTAAGAGTACCCCAAGGACCACCTTTTATATTAATTTCTCAGGTTGGCAATTCTGGCCTTCTCTGATGCTGCAAAGTTAGCCTCCAAACCAGAAGGGGACGTAGGTTCAAGCTTCAGATTGCTAAAGGGAGACTTTTTCCTGACACCAGACATAAGAGCTTCCTTGTCAAATGCTGGATGATGGGTAGATATTTCATGTCCACCTTTCACTAAAACTTCAGGTTTCTACGGCCCAGACTTTATGAAAGAATGTTTTTCACGCAGAGTTCTGAATCTTTTCCTTGTACAGCACCTACATGTTTGTTAAAATTCAAGTTCCATGTTCTCTTCATGTGGTAACTAACCCCTCCACCTCCAGGGTCAAGGTCACAGCATCAGCGGCTCCATGTTTATTAAGTTCCATCCCTTCTTATTTTCATTATCATATAATAGTCCTATTATATCCTAATAATATAATGAATTATATTATTATAATATGATACTGTTGCCTGGGCATTTTCTTTTTTTTATGTTCTCAGTGACACATTTTGATAGTTAGATCTTATCAAGCATTTCAAACATAGTGGGAGACTTTCTGCATTTTTTTTGATAATTAAAAAAATTTTTTTTCAATTTGCAGGGACTGAAAGCCCCTAGGTGATTTCTTCTGCTTTCTTCGATTTTGAATTTCATCTACACTTCAACAATTCCCGAATTAAATTTCTAAGCCTGTTGTTCTCAATCGGTGGAGGTTTTACCCCCGAAGACATTTGGCGATGTCTGGAGACAGGTTGATTGTCACAGCAAGAAAGAGTGTCACTGGCAACTGGTGGGCAGAGGCCAAAGACGCTGCTAGACATTCTACAGTCTCCAGGACATTACCTTGGCCCAAAATGTCAATGGCACCAGTGTTGAAGGACCTTGCCCATCTCACACCTCTCATCTGTGTTTGACGTCTCCACCTGAATGCACAGTGACTTCTGTCAAACAGAATATTCTTTTTGTCTTCATTCATCAAAGTTTTTTCTCACTTGATCTTTCCCATTTGAGTTAAGGGCACCATAATTAGCCTGATGGCTCAACTTAGAAACCCTGTGGTCATGCCTGAAATCTTTACGTCAATTAGGTGGATTTCACCCTCCAAATACACTTGAATTGCCATCTCCACTCACCCCATCACGTCCGTCATCTCTCACTGGAGCTACTACGTGGCCTTCTGTCCTATCCCCCTCCCTCCAAACTGCCTGTCTCCTGCTTGTATTCCACACGGACCCCAGGGCGACCTCACTGCATGTGTGATGAAATCCAAACTCCCAGCAGGCCTTAGGTCCGGAGTGGTGGTCTCACCAATCACCTTCTGTACCTCTCCCTCATTCACTACATTCTAGACAAATTAGCTTTCCCTTGTTTTCTGGAGGACGCTGCGCACTTCTCCAGCTCCGAGTGGAAATGCTGCACTCCACGTGCTGATGCTTCTGCCTGAGATGCTCTTTCTCCAGTTCGCAGGGTAAGTGTCCCTCAATCCTCTGATCCCACCCACACCCCTCCTATGGAGGCCCTCGTTTCTGCCCTAATCTGTAACATAGCTCCCCTCTCACAACTTCCACTGCAATTGTCAATGTTATTGTATATATTCTGCCCTAAATGTAAGCTTCAGAAAATCAAGAACCATGTCTGTTTAGTTCACTACTTCTTATTGGGCCTGGGATATGGCAGGTATTCAGGAAACATTTATTAAAGGAATTAGTTAATATGTAACAGAAATTACCAGGAATGATCGCTCACTAACACTGACTGAAGAACTTCTGCAGATCTTGAACTTCAAAGGACTTCAAGCTTTAGGTGTATGTGACTGAACATATACTATGAAACAAGTTATACACAGTTACTAAACGGTTAATGCATTATGTAATGTAAATACATGTATGCATACTATACATTATAAATGCATGTGTGTATACATTATATAAATATTTATGTGTATGCACATATATATTTTTATAATGTATATATTTTATGCATATATGTGTATTAAATATATACATATCTATGTATATAATATATGTAGACAGAAAATATACATTATATGTATGTATAACCATATATCATATAATGCATTAAATCTGTATGTGATACAAGGTAAATATATTTTATAATTTGGTTTTAATCTCCAAAGCTAATATTAACATTGGTGAAGATTTTGTGTAGCTGTGACATTGAAGACATTTCTCTCTCACATATTCATCCATCCCCTTACACTTCGACTGTCTTGGTCCTGAGTAGCTCACTGATTTTTTTTCTGTTTCATGAGGTCCTATATCCAATACCAAACTTTCAGAAGAATCACCTTATTTCTTAGTCTCTTGTTTTCTGTGGATCAAAATTCAGCTTCCAAGAGTTCAGCATTTGCATTTTTATATCTTGAAATACAGGAGTAGCATTTTGCTACTCCTAGCTTCAACTGGGAGCAAGTGAAACCAGGTGCTTCAAGCTCTTTTTGGAATGTCATAGGGAAAGACATAGGGAAAAATAAATCAATGCTGTACAAATGCATGTCTTTTTTTTTTTTTAACATCTTTATTGGAGTCTAATTGCTTTACAATGTTGTGTTAGTTTCTGCTGTATAACAAAGTGAATCAGCTATATGTATACATATATCCCCATATCTCCTCCCTCTTATGTCTCCTTCCCACCCTCCCTATCCCACCCCTCTAGGTGGTCACAAAGCACCGAGCTGATCTCCCTGCGCGATGCAGCAGTCTTGATAGAAGGAATTTAAGGAGATTTACTTTTCAACAGTAGTTTCTTGTAAGATGGGTCCTATACTAACCAGTCCTTTGGGAATGGCTTGTCATTTTTACATATGGTGATGGAACAGATTTGATAGTCTATCAGCTTCATAAGAAAGAATGTGGTATTCTAAAAAAGCACCTCATCTCCCCCTGAAACACTGGACTGAGCCATGAATTTCATAATACTCTGTGCATCGCACGCTCAGATATCCCACTGGCCATGAGCTTTGATGTTGTTTCATGGTCACAACGACATACATGGCTGCCTGGAGAGTCCAGGTTCTTAAAACACTGTTCACGATGATAAAGGGAGAGACGTCTATGTTTACCTCTCAATCTTCCACAATCTAAAGGGAAAGATGTCTGTTTTTACCTCTCAATCTTCCACAATCCTCAATGACTTCATATAAGCCAACCAGATAGATTGGGGACTTAACACCATTTTTAAGAGTGTTGTCACTCATACAACTGGCAACAGGAATGCAAAAAAAAAATGTTTCAATCATAGCAATGGTAACAAAAATTTTACAAAGGATCACTTTTGGGTCATGAAAATAAACTTTTTTATATGACTCTCAGTGAAAGTAAAAATTCTTTCCCAGCACAGAGCTGATTTTTTATGAGTTCAAATCTGTTCATTGCTTTTTCAATCTCTTGCTTCAAAACACACTAACTAATCAGTTGAACAAAGCCCTAACTGGTTATTATATGTACTTGCAAACTAGCAAATTCAATTTTCGACATAACAACACAAAGTAAAATGAAGTGGAAGGCTGTGATTTTAAGGGGGCTTAATCCTCCTTTGTTCTGTGAACTTCAGCAGCTTTCACGCCATAGCGGTCTCACAGCCCTTTGTTCAAGCTCACAACATCGAATGTAAAGAATGGCTTTACATTGTGATTTTCTTACCCGAGGAATCCAAATGCATCAAGAAAAATGTTCATCAAGGCTTGGAACAGAAAGAGGTATTTATTTTACAGGTGCCCGAGTTCTGTGTAACTCAGCATCACGGCAAATAGATTGAGATTGCAGTTCTGAGTTGAAATTCTCTTTGTCTCCTAGGAATCAGGAAGCCCGAACTCATGGCCCCAGATGATAACACTTTTAAAGAGTAGGTAGCCATCTTGGGGAACACTGACAATGACCATTTCACACACATGAGTAGAACCAGACGTGTGGGGGCTATCGCAAACTTGAGCGGCTGACGCTCTTCTCGATTAGACGGCTCTTAGTCAATGTTTCCACTTAAACACCTGGCCATGGTTTCTGCAATTTATCTCGGTGTGTATAAGAGATACGAATTCTCTCAAGGAAGTGAGTCACTGCGACAGAGTGGTGAGAGGCCTTGGATGAACTTGGGAAGGCTGTGTGGCCCGATTGTCTGTCATAAGCACAAGCTGTGAAGTTGGGTGGATTTGGATATGAATACTAGGTTGTCACTTCCTGGTTGTTCTTAGACAAATTATTAACTTCTCCATTCTTTCTTTATCTCATGTGACAGAGTCTAGAGGACTAAAGTATTTACTATTTTTGAAGTGTATCACACCATGCCAGCCTCGTAGTGTGAACCTGATATGGGTAGCTATCTTTTTTTTTATTTTATATTGGAGTATAGTTGATTTACAATGTTGTGTTAGTTTCAGGTGTACAGCAAAGTGATTCAGTTATACATATACATATATCCATTCTTTTTCAGGTTCTTTTCTATATAGGTTATTACAGAATATTGAGTAGAGTTCCCTGTGCTATACAGTAGGTTCTTGTTAGTTATCTGTTTTATATATAGTAGTGTGTCTATGTTAATCCCAAACTCCTAATTTATCCCCCCACCTCCATTTTCCCTTTGGTAATCATGAGTTTGTTTTCTATGTCTGTGAGTTTGTTTCTGTTTTGTAAATAAGTTTATTTGTATCATTTTTTAGATTCCACATATAAGTGATATATTATGATATTTATCTTTCTCTGTCTGACTTACTTCACTTAGTATGATAATCTCTAGGTCCATCCATGTTGCCACAAATGACATTATTTCATTCTATTTTATGGATGAGTAATATTCCATTGTATATATGTACCACATCTTCTTTATCCATTCATCTGTCAATGGACACTTATGTTGCTTCCACATCTTGGCTATTGTAAATAGTACTGCTGTGAACATTAGGGTGCATGTATCTTTTTGAATTATAGTTTTGTCTGGGTATATGCCCAGGTATGGGATTCCTAGATCATATGGTAGCTCTATTTTTAGTTTTTTAAGGAACCTCCATACTGTTCTCCACAGTGGCTGCACTGATTTACATTCCCACCAACAGTGTAGGAGGGTTCCCTTTTCTCCACACCCTTTCGAGCATTTACTGTTTGTAGACTTTTTAATGATGGCCATGGTGGGTAGCTATTGTGATTAAATTAGGAGATCTACCATACTGTTTCATGCCACAACCCTCTAGAACTCACAAAATATAAATGAAAAATTTGTACCAAATGAGCCTACATGATGACCAGATCTCCAACTGTATCATTCTCCCATTATTTGTCTTTTGCTTTATCTCATGCTCTTTTCAGTTGATTTAAATGGTGTCCAGTACTTATTCAAGAAACTTTTAAAGAACTGAAAGATAAGACAAGCAAACAGTTTGTGGAAGTATTCATAAGGCAAAGCTGATTTAGCTGTCATCAGCCCAGGCAGTAGAAACAAAGTTATAAATTTCTTAAGAGCAACAATGTAGGGGGAAAAAGGATAGAGCTTTGAGGGAAGCAGGAGAATAGGACAGAATATCAAAGGCTGTGTCTCTCCATCTCAGAGAAGGAGGATAAATCAATGTTAGTGAGAAAGGGGAAGAACCAATGGAGATTTTACAAAGATGAAATGGTGGTATATGACAGAAAAGTATTCTGATAGTCAGATATTGCACTGAAGAGGCTTTTAGACAAAATAAAATAGAAGGTTGCAATTCTGCAATTCACTAAAAACAAAATAGAAAGAGAAGAAGACGGCTGATAGTGGAGAAAGAGATCTGAGATGTTGAAGGGAGTTGAAGGGGATTATGCTGCAACAAAGGGAAGTAGGCTTATAGGACTGGCTTCTTGAACTTCACTGTCTGGTTCCCATTACTCTTCCTCTTCAAAAAAAAAAGTTATCCATTCCTTTCAGGGCAGAACACTTTGTCAAGTATGCTATTTAAATACTGACTTTAGAACATTTCCTTGATCTGAAAGCACACTACCAAGATTGGCAAAAATCCAAGCTCTTTCTTCCTGGAGTCCTTGTCAGGATTTATAGGAGGAGTGTTTTTCTACCAAAGATAAAATTGAAGAAGAACAGAACGTTAAGTGCACAAAACACAATTCCTGATAATAAAATACACTGGCTGGAGCTATCATGAAGGATATTTGAGAAATTATGTAAGAGATTCTGATTCATAAATATATCTGAAAGAATAATATTTCTTTTTTTAGTAGGAACATTTGAAGAACAGAAAGGAAAGGCTTAGAAAACTCTATATAAAATTAGTTTTTCTTATGTATGAAAAAAATTAGCTAACGCCTCTGATTTCCATTATACCACATATAGACACATATTAAATTTTACAGTTTCATGATCAAAGATTTGAAAATGGAAGCTGCTGAAGAAAAATGTGTTCCCTTATTTTCTTCTGCTGGATCCCAAGATCTAAGGCAGTGCCTGACACACAGTTGGCACTCAAGAAATATTTATTACATGAATAAAACAATAAAACTTTAAAGAAATCAAGTTAAAATAAATTCTGTAGTCACCACCAGCTCAGAGCTAATTAGTCCAGAAAGTCCTGAGATGTGGGTTTAATCTCATGGTTTGGGGTATCCCAACCTGAGTTCAAAGTCTCAATTCTGATAATAGTAAATCACTCAGTTTATAATCAACTGTGAAAAGAAATCAACCTGTTCATTAAGAAACAAAAGAAAGAAAACAATCTAGCTCTTTATCTGGATTTATTGTCCCATGTGTGTGGTGTGGGGGGTGTGTGTGTGTGACCGTCAATTGCTCTGAATCTTTCTCAGTGATACAAACACAGGGAACCTTCTCTGGTTGACATAGTTCCCTTTAAAGACTACTACTGGTGTGATGACTACAGGTGCAGAAAACACATCTAAGCCCACAGCAGCCTGTTTTACATACTGTTTCTGGAATATCTTTTCAAGTTATCTCCCATAGTCATGAGTTTTCTCAGAATGGTTAGTCAACACACTTTGAACCTTAAAATATATAATGACCCACAATTATGTATGAAAAACACTTCAAAATTAGACACATCCTGCCTCACTCCTTGATTCCCTTGTGCCTAAGTAACTTCCAGAGCTTTTAGATCACTTCTCCACATCCTCCCTGACACACTCGCCAGTCTACCCCAACAGAATCTTTTCTCACATGGTTCTCCTTCTGAAGAACGAGAAATGGGAGAAAGGCATACAATTATTATTTGGAAACCACTAAAATGAATAAAGAAGATGGCAAATGAGAAAGAATGATGTCTCTAGTATAAAGCTATAAGAGGACCATCACCGAAAGCAGAAAGCAGTGCGTTGATTTCTTTGAAAATAAACAATAGGGTTCTAAGAAACCTAAGAAGGAGAAGATGGAATTATGCCAGCAAAGACACTGCTCTTTTGAAATGAAAGAGACAGAGAAAGCAGGACAGAATGAAGAAACGCTGTCAAACTCACTAACTGCAGATCATGGGATTTCTCAGCCTGCATGATTCTACAAGACAGGACCATAAATCTCTTCAGTTATGAATGTGCACTACTCCTCAGGTAAACAGAAGGATGATGCTGAGGGTGATTCAGAGATCATCAGGGCTGATACTCTCACCACAGTCCCAAGGGACAGAACTAGTTCCTTCAGTTCTCACTTGGCCAGGATACCCCAAACCCGCTGCCATCCCAGACGTCATGTGGGCAGGACCTTTCAGAGAGCTGCAGGGGAAGAGCTGTGGGGATGACGCTGCCACTGTTATGACCCTGAAAGGTGGGACACCAAGCCAGAGAGGATTATTCTCAAGACTTTAGAGCCAATGAGAGTTGCCTTTCTAGGTTTTGGACTTGCTTGGAACCTGTCCCCCCTCCTTTCTTTCCTATTTTTCCCTTTCTGAATGGGAACATTTATCCTTGACCTGCGCCATCACAGTATTTTGGAAGCCCACAACTTGTGTGGTTTCCCATGTTCAGAGCTGGAGAGGAATCTTGTTTCAGGATGAATCATACCTCAAGTCTCCTGCATATGTGACTTAGATGGTATTTAAATGAGACTTTGAACTTTAGAGATGATGCTGAAACAGTTTAAGACTTTTGGGGCTGTTTGCATGGAATTTATGTATTTTATATGCAAGAAGGATGTGAACTTTGAAGGGCTAGTTCTATAGACTGAATTGTGTCACCCCAAAATTCATATGTTGAAGTCCTAACCTCAATGTGATGGTATTTGGAGATGGGGTCTTTGGGAGGTTTAGACAAGGTCGTGAGGGTGGAGCTCTCACGGTGGGATTAGTGCCCTTATAAGAAGACACATCTGAGAGCTTGCTTCCTTTCTCTCCACCTGCACACCCCAAAAAGGCCATGTGAAGACACAGTAAGGAGGTGGTTGTCTGGAACCCAAGGAGAGAGCCCTCCCCAGACACTGGCCCTGCTGGCACCTTGGTCTTGAACTTCCCATCTCCAGTACTGTAAAAGGTAAATTCCTGTTGTCGAAGCCACCTAGTCTGTGGTGTTTTGTTACAGCAGCCCAACCTGACTAAGACAGAGACCAAAATCCTAACCTAGATGAGCTGCCTGACAGATGAGGTAGAGGGGGAGAAATCGGGGAACAGCAGCTGCTGCTGAGGACGGCACATGAAAATACACAGAGGCAGCCTGTGCTCTACAGCAACACTGGCCAACAGACCTTCTACAATGATGGAAATGCACTCCATCTGAGCTGATATGATAATAGAGTATCCATTAAACACCTGTGACTACAGAGCATTTGAAATATTGCTAGTGTGACTGAGGAAATAAACTTTTAACTTTATTTCATTTGAATTTAATTTGAATAGTTTCAGAAATTATTTCCTACAGCCTTGAAGGATATTTTTAAAACCCTTTGAAAAACTAGTTCGACTAAAATGATGAAAAAATTAAAAATCAATAAAGAGTTAATAAAAGCAGCAAAAGATGAAAGCTGAGCTTTCTAAAAAGGAAATTTGAAGATAAATTCGTTAGTGGAATTAACACTGAGAAGCAGTAAGAAGTAGAATAGATGCCCCTGAAATAAAGTCAGAGACGAACAGATGCCCCTGAAATAAAGTCAGAGATGTAAAGAAAACCCTTGAGAAAATGGTACCTTTTGTGAAGGAAAAAAATATAGAAAAGTAAGCAAATAAGGAAAATACAATTGATTCGGAGGCAGATTCCATACACACATCATAAATATCTCCTTACCTGAAAACAGAACAAATAGAACTAAAAGAATATTCAAATATATATTGTAAAAGTATTTCTGAAATGAGGAAAAATATAAATATGTTGATTTCTTGTTGTGTTCCAGGAAAATTTGATATAGAATGACCAACTTTAAGACATGTCCTGAGAATTTATTAAAATTAAAGAATAAAGAAAGAATTCAGTGTGCATCAAAACTGGAAAAGCAAATCACCTGCAAGTTAGACGGAAAAAAAAAAAAAACCTGCAGGCTGGCCTCTGAAATCTTATCTGTAATGTTCAATGCCAAATGATAGGGTGGCAATGTCTACAGACTTCCAGTGACATTTTGTTTAAAAAAAATTATATGAAATCCAAATTTCCTATCACCAGGCTGTTGTTTAAACACATCAGTAAAACAGAGTGTTATGCACAAATGAGCAGGTCTCTGTGAATATAGAACTCATGAGTAAGTCTGTAAACATCATCTGATGAAGAAACCTGTCAGCAAAGAGATGAAGGAGGAAAAACAAAGACGTCAGGAATGAGGAAGCTGTAACTGACGGTGGACAGGGAATCCATGCACACAAAGCAATAAAGCACCTGTGACAGGAGGAAGCCGGAAGGTAAATAGTAAGAAGATCAACAATGTGAGCACGATGATACCTATTTCAGAAGTTGGTTTGGGAAGGAAAGAAGGGGGGGAAGAACACTTGAGAGCGCGGACATCTTCATCTGTCATAGGAAGAACTCACGACGTGCTTTCTAAACTTTGTATTAGAAGAAGACCTAACTACCTCAGAAACCAATCAGAGGTTTTCTGTTGGTTGCATGTATCAGAAAAACAACCAACCCAGATTAAGTTGAAGCAAAAAGGTGAATTAATAAAGGACACTGAGCCATTTCAAGGAAACTAAGAACTGGAAGGCATCTCCATGGCAACTAAGGCAACGGCAGCAACAGGACCACAGGCACCAGCCGCCCCTCCTGTCAGCTGTCAGCTCCTCTGCGGGTTCCCTTCCATCTTTCCTCCTTTCTCTGTAATCAGCTTTCTCCAGCTCATGTAAAGTCTGAGTAAGATCTCCAGAATATTGCCCATTATCACTTTAGTCCTGGTCTTCCTCCTTTTCAGGTCTAAAATTCTGAGGCACGTTTTCTGATTGACCCAGTCGGTCAGGTGTTCAATTCTGAACCAATCAATGATGATAGCAAAGAGAGCTGAATAAAGAGACTGTGTTTGCCCAGTGGAAGTCACACATGCATCCCTTAACCTCTCGACTATGGCCTGGGGGCCCAGGCAGAGGGGAAGTGAAATGGGGATGGGAGGGGTCCCCAGCAGAAGAGGGTTATTGAATGGACAATAGTAGACATAGGTTGTATTTGCCTCAGATATAATCTGAGCCACCACTTGTACCTTTGGCCCTCCACTCATTCACCAAGTAGTTCAAGTTATCCCTTTCCAGACTGCTTTTGTCCAATGACTTGTAACTGGATACACCGGCCCTTCAGAATGTCCCTTCATTCGGGCACAGCGATGGATACCTCCAGCCTGCTCATCTGCTCAGGTCCCAGGGGTTAGGAAGCACAAAGCCTTCCTGCCAAGCCGGGATGGGCATGTGAAGGAGAAATTGACATGTGTGGTTTCAAGCCACGGAGATTCGACGGCACTTTGCTCCTGTGACGTTACTTAGTCTATTTTATTGATATTCCATCCTCTTCTTGGATTTCCCATGTGATTCTGCTCTGCCCATTGGCTGCTAACTGCATGCTGGTCCAACAATTCCCTCTAATGCACTTCGTTACTCTTCCCTCCTGCTGTAAGGAAACAGCCTCCGCAATATTTGACTTTCTGTTGGGGGGTGGGGGTGGTCCCCTGGGCTGTTAGAGTCCTGATGAGAGCATGCCTTCTTTACAGACCTGTCTTCTTCTCAAAGGATACAGATGCTGGCCTCGGGGGCAGAGGAAGGTAAAGCAATTTTACCACCACTCGTTCCAAAATGTTTGCGCTGACGTTGAATTTGTCGTGTGCTCCTAGATTTATTCCTCACCTAAAGTTTGTATTTCAGAGCCCAAGATATCTCTTCCTCCTGACTCTCCTGTGGCTTATTTCAAGATCCCTTCCCCCAAACCATCAAACCTCTTGGGGCTCTGATCGATGTCATACAACATGGCAATCCATTCTAATATGAGGAATTTGACAGAGAACATCTTCATGAACTGAACGTAAGAAGACAAAAGAAAATTAAAGGTTTACCTTCTATGGTGGGGGGGGCCTTTTATCAATGGACTAAAGCAGTGGTTTTGAACCAGGGGATGATTTTGCCTTTCAGGGGATAGTTGACAATATCCGGAGACATTTTTGGTTGTCACAACTTGAAGGCATGTTACTACTAGAAACTGGTAGGTAGCCTGGGACAAAGTCAAGATTTAATTAGTAATCTACGTCCTTAATCAGGAAGTTCCTGCTCTGGATGCTGCCATCACTCCTCTTTTTTTTTTTTTTTTTCTTTCTTAGCGGTACGCGGGCCTCTCACTGCCGTGGCCTCTCCCGCTGCGGAGTGCAGGCTCCGGACGCGCAGGCCCAGCGGCCACGGCTCACGGGCCCAGCCGCTCCGCGGCACGTGGGATCCTCCCGGACCGGGGCACGAACCCGTGTCCCCTGCATCGGCAGGCGGACTCTCAACCACTGCGCCACCAGGGAAGCCCATCATCACTCCTCTTTAAACATAGTTCATCTCTACTTGCAACTAACAATCAAGTAAGACTAAGGAAATGACACAAATGGTACTGCCACAATTGTCACCAGAAGTCTTGGGAAAGTCTTATATTTTAACTGCCACTTGTTACCTGATGAAGAAAGAGGAAGATTGACTCTCTCCTAGGAGATGCTATAAATTATTTCAAAATTCTCTTATGAAAGACCTGAATCTTGCAAGTTTCATTGTAATGTATTCTCACCAAGTTAGAGCAGATATCTGACTCACAGTTTAATTTTTTAAGTACTAAAAGGTAAAATAATAATGTTGACCTCAATTCGTAATACTCCTGAGGATCTGAAATGAGGATACAGAACAAGATCTCTTGTTCTCCTAAACAGAAGTTGAGCCAATAACATAGAATACTTTATGAGCCAGATAATGTCTCGTGTCCTAGAGCTAAAGAAAATGTTGGCACGTTTTGCAAAATCACAGCTGTTTCAGTCTCATTTAGTTACTGGTCCACTCCCTGCAGCCCAGTTTGCCTTTTGAAATATAGCTCAGCTAGCTATTCTGCAGCATGTGATAAAAGCCCCTGACAAGGGAGGGTTTTTCTGTTTGTTTTGTTTTTAGCTCTTTGTCTCAAAAGCCTTAGAAATCTTGACAAGTGCTGCTAAGAAATACACAATACTTTTTTTAGAAAGAAGATGCATAGGGATTTCTGAATGTGTGCAAAATTGTGCATATTTTTATCAACAAATTAAATGCACTTTGGAAACATGAGTGTAAAATGATACCTTTCTAAGGTGAAAAAAAATGTTGAACTAATTTAACCATATGAAACACTGATGTAAGAAAGGATTTCTGTGACTTCATTCACATACCATGTGAATTTTTAGGCTACAAAACAGTCTGCCAGTAACCCGACTGAGTCAGACCTTTCAAGTAGATGATCAAGTAAGAATTTTTAATAAATTAAAGGATTAAATGAAAATAAACTTAAGCTGTTGATCAAACGGTAGCGTTCAGTTCGTAAAATTATGTGACTGTTTTGAAAGTTGTTAAAGTTTCAAAATTTTAAAATCATGACTCTCAAGAAACTACAACTATTTGGTTCTGCAGTCAAAAATTTATTAAAGCAAAATTTTCAAAAAGGTAGAACTGCAACTCCTATGCAAATGTAAAATGAACATATGTCAAAGATTTTATTCAAATAATTAATTAACAAGGGAACCAGTAAGATGGTAAGATCATTTCAAAGAGTATTTCAAAGCTAAATATTTACAGGCTATGTTAGGATAAGATGGTTGGACTAGATATAAAAACTGGTTAATGTCCAACAAGGTAATAAACTGTAAAACCATTAGGGTTGTCTCTTCCACCAGACAGAAATGATTTGCATCTCCCTGGGATAAAAATTGACAAGTTAACCTCTGCTTTAGAGCACTGTTAAATAGTCCATTCAATAAAAACTCAAGCCCAGCCTTGCACTGAAAGAACACTTCTGGCTATTTCCAAGTGTCTGGAAACTTCTCTGACAAGTCGAATCATCTTTCATTCATGAAAGTTCTTAATTCTTGATGACACTATTTAGTTTTTAGAGAAAGGTCTTCATCATCTTTATTTGACCCATGTACAATTCCCATATCATATTTTCAGACTAGTGCCCTAGATGGGCATTAGTTGTTCTGTGCTAAGATAAACATTAGAATTTCATAAGACAGTGTGTAGATGAATCTACAACTAGGTTATTTTAGTCATTAGCTGTAATTTAATGTATATTTAAAAGTACAATGGTATAAACAGGCTATTACACAAGTTCAGGGATTATAAATATTTTGAGCATAAGTCTAAAACACTTTATATTTTAATAAGCTCCCCAGGTGCCTAATAAGCTTAATAAATATGAATACTATAAAGAAAACTTTAAACATAATGGTAAGACTCACCCAAAGCAAAGAAAACCCTAAATTAGTGTTTTCTTCTAGTTTATGATACCTGTTACCTAATTTTCATACCACCTAAAACAATGCTAAACGTACACCAAGAGAAGTCATGAAATCACTGTTAATGATATCAAATACATGCGTACACAAACACAATCCAGTACAATTTTTGACTATTCAGTTGTTTCTTTTATCATGAATGAAGGCAGCAAACATTCTCCTAGACTTCACTTCTGAAAAGCAGCCCATCTACAAAAAAACAAAAACAAAAACAAAACAACAACAAAAAAACCACCTACGAATAAAAAGCACACATCTTTCATTTCTAATATTTTTATTATATATTTTTTAGATATTTATTTTCATAATATCAGCTAAAAAAATAATCACAGAAGAATAAGCTTTTGTATGTCTGCCCAGGTAAACTGCTCTATTTCAAATTTGTCAAGTTACAAATAAACCCCATAACGTGCGACGTGAACCAAACCACAGCATAGTGAGTATACCTGAAAGGCACAGAGTGTTCCCTTAGTTCCAGTAAGAGCAGGGTATTACTTATTAGAATGAAAAGCCTGGCCCTCAGTCATCCATTATTCAAAAATAATACAGCATGAATTATTCACTGATTCCAAAACAAAATACATTGTTGAAAAGCAAAGGTGACTAAAATAAACATGTGTTCCTGGACCTTACAATCAGACCCACTAGTGGGAGGACAAAGCTACCCCAAAATGGTGTAGCTTGAGATGCAAAATTAAAGCCGCTTCTGAGGACCATGGAATATTCCCAGCATCAATTTCACAAATTTGGATAAGATGGTATATTCCATAAAAAGCATTTTAAAATGCAAATATGCCACATGGATAAGACAAGGTATAAGGCAACTTGACAAAGAGTTATTTTAAAGTAGAGTCTGGATCTCCAGACTTCTGTTAGGCCAATTTTTCATTAATGTGCTGATTATTGAGACATAAAGCGATCTTAAAAAGCCCAAATCCAGCAGGCAGACGTGGAGACGCATGAGGGTCCAAGCGTACACTGAATGTGTAGGACCAGGGGAGGCACTCAGGGCTACAGAGGGGACACTGAAGAGAAGATCGTCTGAAGACCAGCTCTCCAAGGGTCCGCCAGCAAGGGAAGGTGCTGAGAATAGGGCTTGAATGCAACCCTAGAAAAGTTATAATTAGATGATTGAATGATTCCTTTTCCCTTGGTCTGTCTTCTCTTGTGTTCAACATGCTATTTTGACATTCTGCCCCATTCATTGGTGTAAATTATAACCTATAGATATGCTAGCCTTTATCAAAATGTCTTCAATAGTTCTAATTTACAGTGATATTGAGTGACCCTCGATCAGAACACAGAAAATGAGGTGCATTTTAGGAATAACATGCAGAACTGAGAAAACAGAGGATAGAATGCATTATAAACATTCTTAAATTGTATTTTTAAACTGAAAGAAGTCAGTAGAATAGCTTCTTAATAAGGGATGGGGGGAGGGTAATAATGATTTGTTCAGGATTTGAAATCTCTATGTGACCATCTATCAAACACCATTATGTGGACACCTTCAAGGACATGAAGACTCAACACAGGAATACTATGTGTTCATGTCCTTCTACCTCATTAAGAAGTTGGTAGAGTTCGGAGAGAATTATTTGAGCCTAAACAATTTTGGCTGTTTCAGTTCTAGTCATGTGCTTTCATTGAGGAGAATTGATCAGCGTTGGGTTTTAATTGATGTTGTTCATATTTTTCATATTAGAATAAGCCAAACAATATATTTAAACACATTCAGTATCCGGTCCTATGGTCAATATCTGGATAATATCAATTAATTCAGCTTAAATATAATTACACAGAACAAATTAGAAGAAACCCACTGTTATTAATGAAATATACAGAAATTATAGTATATCCTTGGTAAAGATGACAAAAAGTGTAAAAAGAGCATCCACTTAACAAAAAGCTACTCTGTAAGTATAGTTTCACATGTGTAAATACCTTATAACTGCTGAATGTCTAAGCCACTAGACGTAAGTTGGAGCGAAACTGAGAGAGCAAAACTACTTAACGTATAAATCTTCGGATATGGATGGTTTCTATACTGGCAACAAATACCTCTCTAAAAAGGAATGGAAAATGCGATTCTTGAGCTCAGGATCACAGAGCTGGCTGATCATTTATAGGTACAATAGAATATACACTGGGGGTTTTACAAATAAACCACCATTTCTCCTAAGAATTACCGTAAGCTCTGAGGTTTCTGCAGATCATACACCTCCAATTTCCAACATAGAGCTGCCTGTGCATAGTGTTGAGACTGCTCTATGTTCTAACAATTAGCAACAGAAGGACATCCAGAGCCGTTCCCATCAGAGCAGCAAATTATTAAAGGAGTCACTACGTCTGATTCACACTAACCGACACGACAGATATTTTAACACGGCTAGCTGGGATAATAACTGCAACCATTCTGTGCTCAGATGTTGCGACTCACAGGTCATGGTGTTGAAGGAAAATGTACACCTTTTGTAGCAGTATAATTGTAAAAGCTTTTAGAGTCTGCTTATAGTGTTCAGGCTCATCATATATACTTGATTAAATTCAGTTATTTTGTGTATTCATCGCTACTGCCTCATCCCTAAAAGGACTTGAGGTTTGTGTACTTGACCCCAAAACAAAAATGCATAAATATATGTAGAACTCTAGCCACAAGACCTTTTGCTACTCATTCATAGGTAACACTTTGGCCCCATGTGCAGTGATGTAGGTGAGCAGGACTTTGGCTCTCTGTTCAACTACATCGATAAGCTTCTCAATTCCTTGTCTACCTCCCTGACTCTCCCAGTAAACTTTATCAAGAAACAGAGACTGAAGGAGTTTCTGCCGTAAGTGCTGGCTCTTCAAAACAGAAACTGCAGATTCAGGAAACCTAAAAAGAGAAAATGATATTTCATTCTTCGTAATTGCTTGGAAATATTATGCCTTACCCCATGGCTCTGCCCTTCATTAATCTGGCAGAAATCACACTATCAGATAATACCTTGAGAATCAAAATGTTTTTTGTCACTGTCAAGCTGACACATCTCTTAATAATTACGTACTAGAAGAACAGCTTTCAAGGGAACTGCATCTTCTATACCATTGAGAACTTGACATAAATACCAATGTCTAACTTAAGGTTACAATATGTATGCAAAGAGAGGCATGGAATGAGAATGGATTCTGATAACCTGGAAAAATACTTTCCTCAATCTTAAGCTCCATTGCGCCCATAGAAACCACTTTAATCACTCAAGTAGAATCGTAACCTCATAAGTGTCAACATGGGGTTTTATGCAAGGAAATATGAGAAGAAAAGTGCTGACAATTTCAGTAGAGTACTCTTCTAGAGGAGAAGACGCATGACTGAACTTAATGAGAAATAATCCAAAATGTATGTAGTAAAAAGAAAAATCATTCCAAAATGCCCAATTAAATAAAGAACTGCCTTTGGTTCAGATAATACTTCAGGATTTCTAAAAATCTGGGAACGTTCTATTAAACCGGAATCCTAAATTGTTTTCAAATAAATTTAGCAAAACTCAAGTTTGAGACCCAGGGCATTCCACAATGAAGCATCTCTCTGGAAAACCTGAGGTCAGTTTAGAAGGATCCTTGCTGAATTACCTAAAGAGAGTGCATTGCGATTTCCGCTCTTCATTTAGGAAGAATAAAGCCAGGGGTCTAGCATATACATTATCTGAAGGACTTAGTACAATTTCTGGTTCAAAATTACCTGCAATGTTTTGCTGAATCTCCAATTTGGCCTCTCTCCAAGCTTTCATTAAAATGCTGATGAAAGCACAGTACAAATATTGGGGTGTAATAGTAAACTTAGTTGTTCCTTAAAAGCTAAAACAGAACATATAAAAACTAAAACAGAACATATGCTTGTTTCAAGCATACAGTCTGCCAGAAGTTTCAGGCCTCTAAGTACCTTCTCCAAAAGTCAGTGGAGCAAGCTGGGGAGAGCACTGAGGGAGCGTGAATACAGCAATCCACGTGCTCCAGCATTTCTGATGCTGCAGAGAGACCAAAGGCCACAGAGCTGGACGTGCTTAAAGGATGCTAATCAGATGCTCGGAGCTCCCCGAAGACATGTCCTATATAATTTAGTGACCATAGTACTAATTAAGTAAGAATTTTTGCTCTACGAAGTACTAATAATCCATGATTTATAAATTCTATGGCCCTTGAACTAATTTAGCTGTGGCAGAATGTACGAGATGAAACTGCTAAAACCATGGATCTCTTTAGCGACTCATCCTTTTCATAAAGGAAAATCAAAAAAATTACCTGACTTTGCATTACACTGATTAATAGAAATATTCTATGCATAAATCTGGCTTAGCAAAGTCTTCATTTTTGCTGTTGAATGGGTAAATTACATATTCAAAGAAGATTTAACTTTAAACTCATTACTCCTCATAATGCATTTAAGGTTAAATCCTCTTTGAAAGCATAAATAAAACGTGATTCATATTTTTATGAATGTATAGGATAGATGGATTCTCCAGGCATACACTTAATTCTAAGAGGAAATGCAGGGATTTAAAGAAGACCCCGTAATACCAACTCAGTAAGTGATGTCTCTAGTATGTAAATTTTCCTACACATAAAATTTCCTGAACTTAGACACTTAGAAGAGAGAATCTAAGAGAATCCACATATTCTACCTTCAGTCCACAAACAGATGTGAAGAATGAATATTAACAGGGAAAGACACAACAAAAACTCATGAAAGTGGGGCTCCTGAAACTCTCATTGTCTCTAGTGTCAAAAGACCATAAAATCCACATTACCTCATTCATGGAGCTAGGAAGAATTGTTGAAATATGCTTCAGAGTTTTATTAACAAGAGAAATAGGAACAGCAGAAACACCAAGAGTCACTGCAGAAAAATTACTGGACTTGGTCTTGGAAGACCTGGCTTCTACCCTCAATTTTAGGCTCGCTCATGTGTCCCCAGCAGTCACTCAGTTTCACAAAAGGCCGGTTGACTGTTTCACTGAAGCACCCTTCTATCTTCAAGTTCAGACACACACCCCAGTTCCTTAGTGACCCTGATTTCTCACTAAGGTACAAAGACTATGAAGTGTGCTTTTTGGGGGGAAGCACTGAAATGTAGCCTCAGCCTCCATGGTTGGGGGCGAATAGCTCAGACTCTGCAGTGAGGTTCCTGCCACTATGGAGTGTCTTAGTTTCCTATATTTCCAAATCCTTCTTGAGTGTAAGCTCAAGATACTTTTCCCCATAATCTATGTCTATGGAAGGATCTTCAAATGCTCAGAAACCCTCCTACTTGAATTAAACAGCCATTGTCTTTGGCTACCATGTCCTACTCAGCCGACGGGCTCTGACTTCCCATGCGCTGATCAAAGTCACTGAGTTTATTCTGCCTTTGGACATCCTGCCTTGTCAATATCAGCTCGTCTGTTAGTTCCCAGGTCCTGTGCCCTGGTAATGGAGCCCCTGTCACCTGCTCACCCCTGCTGTGCTGCTTCCTATTCCACAGACCTCCACATGACTCCAACCTCACCCACGTGAATTTTCACAGTGAGGGTCAAGCCACATGATGGAGGTGAAACTCAGTAGGACCTTTGTAGGTTGCACGGGTCAGTGACGGTAAAACCTGGCGGCACCCTTATTCTGTTCCCCTTGGGTTTGGTTCCCTTCTCTGGGCTTCCATTCCCAGATTCTCTTTAAGGGCTAAATTGATCAGACACAGGATGTGAGCCTTCTCCAGACCTTACTACTTATTCAAGAGAAATGTAATGTCCTGCAGATGTTACTACATCAAGAAACTTACTCTTGGATGCCTTCTAACAGTTTGAAGTTCAAGTTATCTTCGCTTCGGTCAAAGAAACCCTTGTTGTCTATAAAGACCAAGTGCCTTGGGTCCTGCTTTCGCTGGACAATGTGGGCTAGAGCCACGGCATCCTGGTTGTCGCACTTCGCCCTCCGTCCACTCTGTACACAGGCATCTTCCTTCCGAGGTCGGAACCCACAGCAGTTTATATCCAAGCGATTATAAATCTTAAAAGGGAAAACAAAAACAATTCTGAGATGCTGAGTAAAAACAAAACTTGGGAAAGTCGGAAGATTTCCAAAGAATGAGCGCTTTCTAAACAGCTGACTTGCCAGGATCTAATTGGGGCCAGGCTCATTTAATTAAAGGCAACACTTAAAGTCCAAGGTTCATATCCTTCTGACTCAGCGATGGGTCTAAGCGTTGCCAGATCTGCTAACAGCTCCAAAGGCAGGTCGTCCAAGCTAAGCATCTCCACCCTTAATATTCAGAGTTCCCACTGACATCATACACCGATGCGTGGCCAGAAGAATCTCTGCTCTGGTGCTACTCGGGACAGAAGATAGAAACAATTGTACTTTGACACATCCAGAAACCCTGAGTGATCTCAGAGGCTCTAAAAGTTGACTGCATCCCCTAACCTCTCTGGATTTCAGTATTGCAGTGTCTAACGTGAAATAACAGAGAAGAAATCTATTGAAAAGATGCGCGATCCAGTAATGATAGCCAAGAACACTCTATGTATGGAGCCCAGAGTTAGATTTTAAATAAGTAACCAGAGTGAGCAGAACAGTTGGGCCTATTGGTGTTTATTGTGGGTAATAAGGCTACTACCCTCTAGAAGAGGGCAAACAGATTAACTAGGAAAGGGAGAATTGGGTTACTTCCATTTCTTCTGGGCAAGGGAAGAAATAATATTTATTAATCAGGTTAAAGAAAAGCCTAGGCTCAGGAGTTAGATAAATTTAAACTCAAGTCTCTTCTCTCACACTTTTCAGCTCCGCGACCTTGTATAGATCCCTTTACGTTACTGACTCTCAGTTTAATTATCTGCATAATGGGAATGAAACTATTCACCTTGCGCATTTAGTGGGAAGATTAATGAAAGTGTCTGGACACACACCAGCCCTGACCCAGGCATCTAGAAGATACTCAAAAAAAAAAAGAAAACTGTCATTACTATTGTTGAGACACAACGCACACACTATATGAAGTGATTTACCTCAGAAAAAGCTTCCAAGGCAAAAGGTAATTTCTCCATTTCAGTGAAGGAAAACTGAGCCTCAGAGGGGTTAAATAATCCGCTCTGCTACTTAAATATTAGTAAGTAGCAAATTTAAGATTCAGACACAGTTGTGTTTTTCTTCAAAATGCCACGATTTCCCCCCAATACGTCACGTTGAATAGTTTAAGGCTAGTAGAAGATTGTACATACGCTCAAAATTCAAAAGATGGCTCAACACAGAGTGTCATTTTTATTCTTTTGTCACTAAACTCCCATCCTTTCTCTTCTTCCTGGGTTTTTGCAGATCCTGTGGGGCTGTGGCCACTTGCTAAGGAACGGATGCAGAAAGAGTACTACCAAAATTGAGCCTAATTTGAAACAACTCTTCATTCATTCATGCAACAGATGTTTATGTAACATCTTCTACCCCCTAGCAGTGGGCCAGGCACCAAGGCAAATGTCACCCATGGCCAGCACCCCTCCACCAGCACTACTTCCGGAGGAAAATGCAGTGGTTTAATCTTGTCTCACTACCACAGCAAACTTTGAGAACTGGACAAAGGACCCTCCTCTCTGTTTTCTGCAGATAAGTAGACTTGGTGTCAAATAGCACACTTTGGGAAGCAGGAATTATAAGAGAAGTTAGCATAGGCCAATTTTCTATGAGGTTTATATAAAAGCAGTTACGTGGGATGGGGTGGCCCATGAACCACAAGCACTTGGACAGTTCGGAGGGTACAGTGCTGGTCGAGAAACAGTCTACAGATCAGGGAGGGCTCTGGCAGAACTGGCTCCAGGCAGCCGATCCACAGGGTCATGAACCTAACCAGTGGTTTATCCAAAAACATCACATCGGCTGACTCCAGGGCATGGTGAGTTCCCGGGGCTGGTTCAAAGTTTCCCAAAGGTGGGCAAGAATGCCCAACCATAGGACTGCAGGTTAAATGGAAAAAAGCATAAGTTGGAAGCTATTAGAAAAATGTACTGAGCCCTTTCTTCTCAATTTGATGTATTTTATGTAGCACCCTGACTGCCTTTGACTATAAGAGAAACCAAATGATACAGAGAGATTGTATATGCTCACCAGTTTTTGAGTGACCATCGGGGGGTCAGGGAGAAGGTAAAGTTAACTCTTCTAGAGAATGCGTCTCACCCAATGTCCCCCCTTTGGGGGTGGGGTTTTAAAAGTTTGCTTATTGGACTCGAGAGGATTTTTGAGAGTGGGCTATTTTTGAGGGCTTGTCTATAAAATTATATTGCCAGTCACTTTCCAATGTCTCTTTTTTATATACATTAGCTAATAATTCTCAAAGAATCCTTTTCCCATCATCTTCACATGTTTTTATCCAATTATAATGACATTATATACAGGGGGAAAAACTTAATCTTCTTTCATTTTGGCTACAAAATCAAGGTGTGTTGTGTTGGATATGTGTGATTAGAACTTAAATTTTAACGACAGATCTACCAGCCAGTTCTTAAATGGTGCTCTGAACCCTAAGCTCTTTCTTCATTTTTGATTTCTAGTAGCGGGAAAGGACCAAGACATATAGCAATATTTCTGTTGTTTCTACAACAAGGACACGAGTATCATATATGCTATTGCTAAATTACAAGCACTTTAACGTTCAGGCCTAACTTTTAGTACTTCTGTAAATATTATACTTTTCTATTTTTAAGCTAAAAGAAAGCATTAAAAGTTAGAAGTGGGACAGACCGACTTAGGGCATCTTTTCACTATCTTCTACCATTGGACTGTTTCAAACAGTGCACTTTTAAAGTGTTTTGTCTGATCTCATTTTGAATCACTCAACAGTCTGTGATGATTTCACCACTTCCCTGTCAGACTGTTGTGCCCTTCAAGTCTCACAGACGTTGTTATTGAAACTGGGTGTGTGCGTTCAGCTTAACTTCTCTTCCAAAAATGTTTATCGTTCCTTTTGTTCAGATCTATGCAGGTACCTGGTGGGTATGTTAACACACGTTGAGTGTGTGTGGTGTGTGTGTGTACACCTACAGATAGAGAATCAGATTGCAAGGCTTTAAATACTCTGAGTTTTACTTTGTTTTTCTTAGCATCCAACTATAGTAAATTATGTCTTTGTATTAATAACCTTGTCTAGCAAGGGCTTAAGCAGCTCTTAAATCTTGTTCCTAGCTCTTCCCAGAATTCTGTTTATAGTCTCCCTTTCAAATTGACATTCAATATTCCCAAAATAATTTGACCACAAAACCATAATCCACTCCCTTAAATTCAACACCATTTTGCTTGGCATTTAATTTAGTTATATATTGAATATACTTCCACTTACACTGAGCAGAGTTTACCCACTTTTTAAGGCCCAATAAAGCACATCCTAGACATCTATATATCCATAAATATGGTTTTAATATATGTACTTGTTTAGTCCACACATTTAAGTGTCACATGATCAGGCACCATAGTTACCATCTACATGTCTATGTTCTTAGATAATAATCCTACAAAGAAACCTATTTGGGGGTAAATCTTGTCAGTTAAGCAGTTAGGTGTTGATCACCATTATTGCAACTTGTTCAAATTCACATCTTCTTACTCTTTAAAACAAGGAAAATCTTTTGCAAAATTGATCTTCTGAATCTGAAGATTCCTGCCAATGATGAGTTTCTATAAAATGACTCTTTCCTCTTTTAGGAAAATATATCTTTTCAATGTTTACCTAACTAAAATTATACTCAGAAAATTCAGGTGTTCCTGCCAAATATTTTGTTGTTGGGGATATTTTTAGATATCTTGCCTTCTTCTCAAGTTTCTTTTTTTAATCCCATTTTCCTTTTGGTAGTGTGAGTTTTGTCTGTAAGAAAAAGTATCATAAGAGTGACTCAAGTTATGTGCACAGAGCCCAAACCAGGATGTCTCAGCTGCCCTGCCTAGCTCTCTAAGGCCCAGTAGAAACCTGCAGAAATCCAGTCACTCCCCATACTTCTGCACCCCGCCCTTTCTACCTGTGTCTTCAAAGAGTGGATCTGTGGGAGTTTCTTCTTATCTCTTTTTCCTCAAAGTAAAGCAATTAAATGATTAATTTTACTGCCTGAACAAAGGCAATAAAAATATTCTAAACATGCTGCTAATATTAATAATGAAAAACATAATAGCAGTCATTTACTGAGTGTTTGGTATGTGCCAGGAATTGTCCACTTAATCCTTTACGTGGATTATTCGATCCTCATAGCAACCCTAAGAGCTAAGTGCTAACGAGAGTCCCATTTGATGAATGAGGACTGACTCAAGGTCCCTCAGCTGACACATGACAAAAGTCAGGCTTCCAACCCAGATGTCCATCACCCTGTGTTTCTCAGGGGCATCCTCCAACACGGTGCTGCAGAGAGATGAGTACATTTGTGCAGAATGTTAACTGACCCAACTTGCAATAAGTACTGGTCACAGGTTTCAGCAGAAACACAAAGAACTTCAGTGCAAGAGTTCAGGGAAAATTCATGAAGGAGAGGATATTATAATTGGGTTTTAAAAGACAGGCAGTATTAGCTAAAAAATATGCAAAGGCATGAAGGTAGCAAATCCAAAGGCATCTTTAGAGAACCTGAGGGTATGTTAGACCAATGCTTCTCAAATGGTCTGCCATGAAAAACCTAGTGGTTTTGCCTTTTCTCTCCCCGGGCCCCATATTCCATGTGGCCTGTTGCTTTGTTAAAAGATGATAAAATAGAGATTATCGTATTAAGCGAAGTAAGACAGAGAAAAACAAATATCGTATGATGCCACTTATATGTGGAATCTAAAAAAAACGATACAAATGAACTTATTTACAAAACAGAAACAGACTCACAGACTCAGAGGACAATCTTATGGTTACCAAAGGGGAAAGGAAGGGAGGGATACGTTGGGAATTTGGGATTAAAATATAAATGCTATTATGTATAAAATAGATAAACAACAAGAACCTATTGTAGAGCACCAGGATCTATACTCAATATTTTGTAATAACCTAAATGGGAAAAGAACCTAAAAAAGAACATATATATGTAAAACTGAAGAACCTAGGGGTAAGACAGGAATAAAGACACAGACCTACTAGAGAATGGACTTGAGGATATGGGGAGGGGGACGGGTAAGCTGTGACAAAGTGAGAGAGAGGCATGGACATATACACACTACCAAACGTAAAACAGATAGCTAGTGGGAAGCAGCCGCATAGCACAGGGAGATCAGCTCTGTGCTTTGTGACCACCTAGAGGGGTGGGATAGGGAGGGTGGGAGGGAGGGAGACGCAAGAGGAAAGAGATATGGGAACAGATGTATGTGTATAACTGATTCACTTTGTTATAAAGCAGAAACTAACACACCATTGTAAAGCAATTACACTCCAATAAAGATGTTTAAAAAAAAACTGAATCACTTTGCTGTACACCTGAGTCATTGCAAATCAACTATACTTCAAATAAAAAATAAAGAAAATGTAAATAAAATTTAAAACATTAAAACTGCCCCTTTACAAAGAAAACTGCATTTTATAAAGAAAGTTTAAATTACACAATAAAACATGTAATGAGTGGAATTGAACAATTCACTGTAGTAACTCATCCGACGCTTGGTACAGAGCAGGCACTTGACATACGTGTACCATGGACAGAATTCTCCCGAGAGCATCCGCTTTGCATTTGGCTATTTACAAAGCTCCTCCAAAACATTGTCTTCTTTGGGAAGACTCAAATGAACAAAACGATTCCGGTAGAGTAAGACGTGGGTCTTTTTAGAACAGCATCCAGTGGATGGAGTGGGAAAGATGGGCAGGGAGCAAAGAACAGGGCTGCCTGTCCTCCTCGTTTGCTTCTGATTGGCGCCTTTACGTGGTTCAGTTTCACTAACTGTGGACCACGGAGTCTCACAGCCCACGGGGAGTCCATGGAACACCCTGCATGCAAGAGGCATTTGAAAAACAACACGCACATGTGACAGAAATAACAATAGCATTGTCATTTGCAGTTTTCTGGAAGATTCCTTTGAATTCCAGTGGTCTCACTTGACACCTCATTTGTTTTTAGAAAATGCACGGAGAGAAAACTTTCAGTACATATTTTATCTCAAAAAGGCAAAAAAACAGTGAGAATTGTCAGCCCCACCCTAGGAAGAGAAACACAAGCATATGGACTGACTTACTTGCCAGCTAATAACTCACGTTGGAAAATCCTCGTACTTGGATTTGTCTTGATGTCAATCAACGCACTGTTGCCATGTTATCAGTGGAACCAGATTTGGATCCCTGTGGTCTAGTGGGTGTGTGGATCTCTACTAGATCACAGAGAAGGGCGACCTCAGACAAGCACCGCGGTCCCTATGGTACTTGTGATCACAGACCTAGGCCCATACCTTGGGAGCTCAACAAAGCAAAAGCAAAAGCATCCTTCTCACCAGTCTGCACCTGTATAGCTAGGGAACTCTCATCTCATGAAATAATAGGTTTCATTTTTCTTCTGTGCTACCATGGCAGCAGCTAGCCTGTTAGATGAGTATGCATTCAAATGTGACCAGCAGAGTAGCTGGTGAACGATGAGAAAAGTAAAAATCGTTTGCGGTACATAGATCTAACTATGGGCATCGGTTCCCCTGTGCCTCAACCTCTGTAAACAGCAGTCATGGCTCTACACCGCCTATCCTCCAGAATTCCACGCTTAAAAATAACTATCAGTATATACCAATTCCATGCAGACGCTCCAGTTTCTGTCCCATTACTGAATCATAAGTAAAGACTAACAGTGTTTTTTTATATATAAGTAAAACTATTTTTAATGCTACAATACATTTGGATCTATTTCTACAGATGCAGTACTTGAATTCATGTACCTCTGAATAAATACCAGAAGTCAAACATCATTCTGCCACAGAAAGACTCTGGAAAGAGTCACTTGTCACCAGGCAAGTGACAATCTATTTTTAGAGAAAGAAATTTCACATTCTGTAATTGCACAAGCAGAGCTGCGTGAAAATAGCCTGTCAAAGGCACACCCACCTTCCTGTAAAGATTTACAAAAAGCACTTGACTAAGAAAAACAGTAAATATTTTATGGAATTCTGATTTATAGAATGGATTTACATGAAGCAAATATTTAAAACAGCAATAAAATAACCTTAATATAAGTACACTTTCTTAAAAATACTTTCAATGAAATGAAACAGCATTTTTAATGATTTAACATTAAACAGGGTTGCCAATAATTTTTAAATGATGTACATTTACATCTCAGGGAACAGTTCATTCAAAGCTTTCCCCTTGCGTGACTTGACGTGTATTCATTTTTAGCATTCTTATGGAATTTCTATCTGTTTTATTTTCCTCTATTATGTAGTATTTTATTATAAGGACAGTGACAAAAATGAGTAAAGATAAACTAAATGACTATAGCAAAACACAATGCTGATTATGCTGACAAAGATTCTGTGCTTGACCAAAGTCAGGCTCCTGAACTTTCTCCGAGGCTTTTCACACCCTTCCTTATAAAATCAAGTTTTAGCAAGAAACCTGCAAAGTCAGTTTAACCAGGAGCCCTCACCCTTACAGCTACCTGATCACGCTCAATACCTAACCTGGGTCCTCAGCTTCCACTATCCCAAAGGTGATGTCTGAGCACCTGTCTTTAGCAAGAATCTGGTTAGGTCACTTTACCTGGAACTCCCCTTCCCCCGGATGTTTGCTCTTAGCCATTTTTCACCCCTTGACCCCTACTCTGCCCCCCCACACACCCGGCTATACGTTCCCACCTGCACTGCTGTATTCTGGGTTCAGCCCCATCTCTCTCCCCACTGTAAAATCCCACTGCAGTGATCCCTACACCTATTTCGATGATCGTGAACAAAGGCTGATTTACCATCTTTAACAAGCACCATGGAATAGTTTTTCTTTAACAATGATTAACACAACCTAATGTAACATACCCCAAAGTTATTGAAACTTATTTTTTATGGAAATCAGCTCTCTTTATAAGAAAGATAGACTGATTATTTTCTGGTTCTTTAAAAATAAATGCTGCTTGAGAGTAGAATGGAGATTGCCAGGAGCTGGGGAGTCGGGAAGATGGAAGATGCTGGTCAAAGAGAACAAACTTTCAGTTAGAAGATGAATAAGTTCTGAGGATCAGACTATATTTAATAATACTGTATTGTACACTTGAAATTTGCTAACAGAGTAGATCTTACACATTCTCACCACACACACACACACACACACACACACACACGGTAACTTTGTGAGGTGACGGAGGTGTTAATTAGCTTGACTGCAGTAAAGATTTCACAACATATATGTGAATCAAATCACCCCATTGCACACTTTAAGTATAAGCATTATATTTGTCAATTATACCTCAATAAAACTAGAAGGGAAAAAAAAGAGAAAATAAAAAAACAAATTCTGCTTTACTAAATTAGACTTTAAAAACAAAGATTATTTTTAGACACATGTATAGAATTTCCTGTTTGAAAATGTATTTGTTTCTATGCTCCCTGGGTTGGCAAATAGCTATAAAGTAAAGCCATTTATGTAGCTTAGATATGAAATCCCAGGATACTGCAAAAGCATTTTATATCATGCAGTTACTAATTATCAAAATAAACCAAAAGGTTAGGTATCACATTACAAATAAAGAAAAGGCTCAGAGAGGCTAAGTAACCTGCCCAAGGAGACACAGCTAGAGAATGATGTGGATTTCTACCAACTTCCGCCTTTTCCACACTGCCTCCCAACATGGAGAAGACAAGATTCCTGCTTTCACAGAGATTCCAATCGAATGCCTCTAAGTATGATTCACTGTGTATCCTCCACATCAACCAACACCACGATTTGCACAATGCAAATACTCAATAAATGTCTGTTGGAAAAAATGAAGGAATGAACGCCAGTTCCTACTGAAATCTGTCTAATGCAGATAGCTAACTACTAAGAGACCTCTCTCTAATCAGGCCAGACCTCCATGTTTTCCTGATCCAGTATCTTGTAAAAAGCTCAGAGTGTTAAAATCAAAATCAAAGAATCTTAGAATTACAGAAACGTCATAACGCTGAAGTTACCAGAGACTATACAGGCAAAAGTGAGTTTATTTCAGAAAAATTACCCTAGAGCCATAGTTCTCAAACTTTTTTATTTCAGAACCTTTTGGCACTCTTAAAAGTATTGAAGCCCCCCAAAATCCTCCTTTATGTGGGTTATTTATCATATAGAAATTAAAACTGAAAAAACTTGAATAGTTACATATTAACTCATTTAAAAATAACACTGATACACCCATTACATGTTAACATAACATATTTTTACAAGAAATTGCTGTATCTCTAAAAATATAATAAGAGAAATGGAATTGTTCTTGCAAGTTAAAATGGTGTTAAAGGAAAAAACAGCAATGAATTGAGCTCCTGATTCAAACAATTGTATAAGTGGTTTTCCTCAAGACAACCACTGCACTGTGGGAAGCAATAGAAGTGCTTTATACACACTTTCCACTTGCTCACCCAAAATATTAAAAAGATGTACACTTCCAGGTAGAGACTTAAGAACATTAACAGTTTTTATTGCTTCATCAAGGACTTTCTTAAGTGCCTCAGGCATTCATTCCATGGGTCTTTTCACATGAGTCCATTGGCCACGAAAGGAGAACAACTCTTGGTAGAGTCTGGGGCCAGCTTCGATTCATCCCAAGGCACCAACAGATTCACCTATGATTGCAAATTTTGTAAATATTGTAAAAAAAAGAAAAAAGCAAAAACTCTGAGTTTTGTGACCTCACAGACTCCCTGAAAGGGCCACAGAAAAGCCATCACCCCAAACAGTCCCATTCAATGTGACCATAATCAGTAACAAATGTGAAAAGTCCCGTTTATCTCTTAGTTATCTGTGTCCATAAACATTTTGAATATGGTTGGGAAGAGCCTGTCACTAATAGAATCCTTATGGACCAGCTCTCCCTTAAATCTCTCTGAGTCTACTTCCTTGGGCAAAACAAACCACGAATCTTTAAAAACTAATTACATACAAAACACATATATATGGAGCCAGATGAATAGTTGCTTGTCCTCTCATTGTTGCTAGGGCAATACTGTTGGGTTGCTTTTTCCACGGTTTCCTTATTTACCTCCTGGCAGATTTATCTAGATTCAACGCTTAAACCTCCTGTTTTCCCGGAAAACAGCAGAGTCAAGGATGGTTTCAAACTGTCTGTGTTTCCACGGCATAGGATCAGTGGCGAAGCCAATCCCAAAAGCTAGCTCAAACAGTGCATTAAACAATCTTGGAGTCTCAAAAGATTATTTATGGAATCACACAGGCTTCCTCTAATCCCTGATCTCTCCAGCCCAGCTATGGATACAACAAGATTTAGGATTGATGTGTACTGACCAGGCACTAATCAATTTCAGCACAGCCTAAAAATTCCATGGCAAGGGTTGAAATAAGCAAAGATGACCTGTAATTAAGGAAAATAGACTGTGCTTTGATTAACAATTACATTAGAATTGACCCAGAAATGCTCAGGTGGTTGTCACTTGGCAATATGAGGTTTATGAATACAATGTATTTGACCAGACATTTCTCCTTTGATTCCGACAGATACAAGAGCAAAGACCTATGTCAACCCGCCCACATTTTACACAAATGAGGCTTTAGCGTAATCCATGCCAGAAAGCTCTGAGAATAAATGCTAGACAGTAGGTGGAAAGGATACATAAAATTCTAAAGGCTTTGAAGTTGGAAGCAGACGTCTGAGCAACTCTGTGCTTCTTCACAGGAAGGAGATGCTTTGAGACACAGAGAACCCTTAACAGGAAGTGGGCCAGGATCCAGAGAAATACCTTCCTGCTGTAGAGGCCAGGTTGCCAGTAAGCTACGCCTCTGTCACGGACTAGGGCTGGTGTGGCAGCTCTTTATCTTCAAAGTTGCATCCTTGAAAAATCAAATAAATAGCTTAAATTCTGTGCAGTGAGAGAATGTGGTCTCTAAAAGGTCTCCACCGGAGAAAAGATGTCAAAGCCCAAAAGACAGACTGACAAAGGTCAGGGCCTTTGTATTTACTTTCTCCATCCTGTCATGTTCTTGCAGAGAACTGTTAGCAGCAGAAGTACATTCCATGTAAGGGCCATAAAACGTGAAACTATTTGCCTTTTGAAATAGTGCTGGTTTCCTAATCTCCACGAGGTTTTGAGTCGGCCTAACTTCTTAGTAGGAGGGACGATCTAACGGGTCAATTTCTGCAGGAGAAGACTTTACCAACTTCCTAGATGGAGCTGGGTGTGTGAGTCAACCAAGGGGCCATCTTTTCTGGGAAAGAATCACACTGAGAAATGAGATAACAATAGTTCCCAGGCCTGGAGATGACATTGTGTCAGATTCGAGAGCCAAGACACAAGATCTGAAATGATACCTGAAGCCCACAGATTGGGTGGGAATTATCTACTAGAACACAGAAATCCCTCAGTCCAAGTTGGCTGAGTTTAATCGAACCCTGTAAGCAGTATCCTGTATGCTTATAATTCCTAGTTTTGTTTATAAAGTAAAATGAAAAGTACTAACATATGCTCATAGGAAAAATAGAACAAATGGTTGTGAAGCAAATTATTTAAATACAACACCTAGGAAGCCAAACATAGCCTTTCATATAATGTTAAAGAGTCCAAAAGCACTAACGTGGTATCTGTCGCATTAAGTTCAGATGAGGAAACCAAGGCAAAGAGAGGTTAAGTAGCTTCTCAATGTTCAGAAATTAGTTATTGGCAATTGGAATTCAAACTTAGCAGACTGGTTCCAGAATCTTAGTTTCTAGCTGTTAAACAGACTATATCTGAGGTCAAAAAGCAAGTTTTATACCTCCTAAATCTCCTTCTGTTATTTTATTTAATCTTTTGAAAGGAATTTGACCAAATCTTGGAAACTCAAATGCTCTCTAGAATACTCCCCTTTGTCATCCTCATGGGGGAGAATTTTTATCCACTCAGTTCAGATACCCACGCTTCAAGAATAAAAGGTTACTTGTGCCTCTATCATATTTAACAGACCCAGTAAAATGCCATAGCCTTTGGGAATGTCGATTTTTTTAATTGGGTGAAACAGAAAGAATGTTGTGTACAGAAAATTAACAACTGTGTTCTGTATTCCCTTGCCCTTGCCGTAGCATCAGAGCAAGTGATTTCAGTTTGCTTCAGGCATAACTTTTCTAAGACTGCTCGCAAAATCCACCCAGTATAATCCAACATATTCCCAAACACCATTTAAATAAGGCATATATTTGACTTTAAAATAAAAATTTCAGTGTAATTGATGAGAAGCATTATTGTATAAAAAATAACCATTTATTATGGTACTCATGAAAAATGGCCTAAGCTTCTTCATTTATTTGCTCAGTAAACATTTTCAATAAACATCTCTCTATAAACATTGTATGATGCTAAATATAAGAAGCAAAAAATAAATAAAATAAGATCTTACAAAAAATGTAAAATTTCTCTGGAGTAAAATCTATTAGAAAAGTCAAAAGAGGACTTCCCTGGTGGTGCAGTAGTTAAGAATCCACCTGCCAATGCAGGGGACACGGGTTTGAGCCCTGGTCCGGGAAGATCCCACATGCCGCGGAGCAACTAAGCCCATGTGCCATAACTACTAAGCCTGCGCTCTAGAGCCCACGAGCCACAACTACTGAATCCTGTGCACCTAGAGCCCATGCTCTGCAACAAGAGAAGCCACTGCAATGAGAACCCCACGCACTGCAACGTAGAGTAGGCCCCGCTCGCCGCAACTAGAGAGAAAGCCCGTGCGCAGCAATGAAGACCCAATGCGGCCAAATATAAATAAATTTTTTTAAAAGTCAAACGAAAAACAACAAAGTAAGAAAAATTATTTGAGACATTTAGGATTGGATAATAGCTAACTTTCATCACATAAAAATGTTTTTATAAATCAATAAGAAAAAAGGTATGGAATGCAATAAAAACATAAATGATTTGAACAAGCAATTCACAGGAAAAAAAAACACAAATCATCAATGTATGAAAATATGTTATCCTCAACCTCACTTGTAATGAAGGACCTGGAAATATATACAAGACCCCATTATCCTCCATAAAAATCAGCAAAAACATTTATTAGTTTTCCACTTCCCAAAGTTGGTAAGAGAGAAGGAAGCAGACACTCTCACACATTACTGGTAGAATTGTGAAACTCTGCAACATCTAGAGAAAATGAGCCTTCGTCTGTGACTTTGGGACAAATAAATGCTGGATGAGTCAAAAATGTAAATCCGTTCTCACAGATGCCACCCTCGTATATATAGTTTGATCTACTTTTGTAACAGTGACCGAATGAACTCTTAACAGTCAGACTAACTTCTGACTTTTAGATTCAGTGCTTTAACCAGAGCCAAAACTGGGAACTCCAATCTTGGTGTCTTACCTTGGATGGTTCCAGGTTAAAGTCTTGCAAAGGTCTCATCCTCATGAATTATGGGGGATGAGAAAGACTCCTCCCTCTATTGCACCCTTAAGAGATTATAATATACTATAATATACTACAAACATAATTTTTATATGCACTAGGAGACCTAAAAATTTGTGTGATTCACTTTATTGTGACATTGGCTTTGTTGTAGTGGTCTGACACCAAACCCAAAATCTCTCTGAGGTATGCCTGTATTTAGGATGCACTAAGAATCATAGGAACATTGCCAATCCATGTTCTTTTTCTCATGGTTTCCCCAACCTCTTTATCATTCCCAGCCTACGATCCCACTCAAACTTTCTCCTTCACTATTTTATGGCAAAAGGTTCTTCTTCTTTTGACTGCATAACAGTAAGAACTTATATTATTTTCGGCCAGCCATCCTTACATGGATCTATCTTTTTGTTTTATACAGTATAGTTTCCTACCTAAGTAATGTTTTAAAAATGAAACTTGGCGTGCAGCATTGGGATAACCATCTCATACTGCTTCGCTGCCCCTGCAGTGGTTTTCTATGGTTTAATGCACAGCAGATATCGCACAAATATATCTTCATTGGTTGAATGATCGTTGGAGCTTCCCTTAACAGAAAGGAGAATGATAAAGACAGATGGTAGGTTGAGATTTAGTTGAAGGTTCCAAAATTAAAACAAATGTCACCAGAGACAACTTCTAACAGGGTTTGCCATCTAATCATTATAGGTTAGCTCTTCCGTTCATCAGCTGCAAACATCAAGGTCTATCCCTTCTCGTAGACTTCACCACAAGGTTCATGAATCTCCTCTCCATCCCCCACCCCCTACCATGGTCATCATCCTCAGGACCTTCAACATCTATGCTGACCACTCCCCATAGGGAATACCCTTACCTACTTCAGCCTAGCAATCTTCTTCCATTCTCCACTGTATTGCTACTACATGTTATCATACCAACATCTTCCATTAAACTAAGAAAAACTTGGTAGTTGTTATGTAATAATAGTTAAAAATATGAAAAATACAGTTAGCCAAACCTGCTAAAATCTCTATTTGGGAACTTACTAGCTAAGTAACACCAAACAAGAGAGGTAACTCTTGAGAAACAGTTCTCCATGGCATTTCTGCACATCTTATATCAAGTTTTCTTCTGCACTATCTCTTCAAGGATGCCAGTATAGCAAACAGCCTTGGAAGATACAATGAGTGTCTCCCTCTGGGGTGGAAGACAGATTTGTTTCCTGACCAGGATAATAAAGATAATGTCTCCTTCTGGGGCAAATGTTGGGCAGTTGTGTCAGCAGCCTCTTATAAGACTGGAGGTTTCCTCAGTAGGTAGAAAACCCCACTGGGTGTAGCGTTCAGTGGGGCGACTCCCCATCACCCCAGTGGGACCTGAGGGCAGAGGAACATGAGTGATGAAGTCATTTGTCACTGACCCGGGAGGCTTTTGTCTTCTGCTATAGCATCTATGGCTGGCTAACTTGTTAACTTGCAAGCAGGGTAAGACCTCAGACCCTTCACAGTTCTTGACAGGAGCTTCTTTATGCCTTAGTTTCCCTACCTGTACAATGGAGAGAGGGCACTTACCTCAGAGTGATAGTGTGCTAATTAAATGGAATAATGAGGCTATACATATACGGAGCCCAGCCTGAGTCTCACAGCTGCCCTTTTCATCAGTATTTGGCGGCTCCTTGCCAAACCAAGTGGCCTGCTCTCGGCTCAGTTCTCACTGGTGGCTCTGAGGCACGGACACCAGAGATCATCTCTTCTTCTCGAAGTTCCTCAACCCCAACCTGCACTAAATTGGTTTTCTTCCTATGTTTCTGTAGAAAGGCAGTCCTAAATTGCCACAAATATACGAATTAACAATACAAAAACAGAAAACCAGTTTTTCTAAGGTGGAAGAAGGGGAAGACAGTAATTGGAATGAGGGGGTAGGGAGAGTCACGAGATCTTCATCACAAGGAGGTAAGAGTTATTAAAAAACCTATAAAACATCAAGTCACTCAGTTATGTAGATAGCCAATATTTATTATTCTCCAATGTCTAATCTTAATGACATATTTGCAAAGAATTACTGGAAAAAAAACCAGAGGAAATGGTGGCTGTAAGGTATGTGGCCAAGTGACCATTGAAACAGTGTGGAATAATAGAAAACAGACACTTTTACTGTCAACAGATCCCAGGATTCCAAGCCCCAGATGTTAGTAGTTGTGAGAACTTGGGTGAGTTACTTAACCTCAAAAAACTTTGGTTTACTTACCTCTCAAGTCGGGTAAGACTCTCCACCTTGAAGAGCTGTTGATGGGTTATCTCAGTAAATTGTATCTATGATGGGTATGACTATTCCATGAGTAAAATACTGAAGAATTACTTATTCAGAAATTAATATGAGGGCCAAGGGACATTTCTGAATATTTCCCAAAAGGATATAACATCTCGTGATGTGGTACCAGGCTTGCCAAATACAACCTTATAGAATACCGGGCTTGCCAAATACAGCTTTATAGAACTTAAACTCTGGCTTCATAAAACCCCAAGGTACAGGAAATTCCTTAGTGGCAGACTTCTGTAACTCTGCATCAGTCTCAGATAACCACTTACTTGATTGAACTTACCTGTAACAAGAAATCAAAGAGAGCCATCTTGGACCATTCGTGGTGATGTATTTCAGTACAGCCCCATTCAGGTTTGGGTACGCGGCCATTCTGCCAGCACTTCTGTTTCAGCAACTGCTGATAAGTTCCCCAGGTGAGCTTAACAGAAGAGTGGGTCTCATTACTCGTTGGAGATAAGGATGAGTCCCAGAGAATGAAAGGACATGGGCGGCCATCTATAGAATACAAAAACACACAAAAAAAAACACTTTTAGAATGTTACTGACTCAGTGTGTCCTCTTGGGTGTCATTCAGTCTTTCACAGCTTCACACTCTCATCTGTCACATGTGAGAGTTTGATTAGATGACATTTATGATCACTTTCCCTTCTGAATATTTACTATTTTTATACCTCAGTGATGCTTCCTGATAGCAGTCTTATAAGATGGAAAGTTATTGTTAGACAAGGAAAGAAAAGTTTTTTTTAAACAAGATACTTTATAGATGTGGCAGGAACAGGCCACTAACCACCAATAACTACGTCCTCTGGCTAATGTGGTTTTATTCCACATCTAAAAGCAGCCACCATGAAAAAGGAAAGAATCCAGACATTTATAACGATCTATTCAGTGTCTGAGTGGAGTGGCTCTCTATTTGTAATAACAACCGTCTGATTTTCTGAGGCCATATTATGATGTCAGGAAGAAAAAGAATTTTTAGAAGTTGCAAATTTAAAAGTGAAACTGTATGTTTCGCACCAGTCACTATAATCTCCAAAGAAAGGAAAAGGAAGCAAGAGGGTTTTGTTTGTTTGTTTGTTTTTCTGATAGAAACAACAGCACTTCTGGTAATGGGTCATTTATTCACATAAAACCTCACAAAGTGTATTTAAGCAAATGTCATTTCTTCAACTTCCTGTGCAAAGAATATTTTTTCAAAAAAAATCTGTCACTCGAATGTTTTTGTCTCATTCTTGATAGTTTAGAAATTTCCTTGGTGAACTGTACATTCAATGACACTGTAAGCTTAAAGCCAAAGCTTCCCTCTCAAGCTCCCATGTCTGTCAAATCAAGTCACTGAAAGATGATGAAGAGCAGCTTTGCTTGTAACTTAAAAATCAGAATGATCTCTTGGGGAAAAAAAAATGACTAAGTCACAAAGGTCTGAAAAATCCCATTTAACTCATTCTTAACAGGCCTGGGCATTCGAATCCTCTGAAACTATGGCTGGAATGTCAAGACACATCACAGGGATTTTTAAAGCTCTTTCAAATGACCTGAGAGGTTCTCAATCTATAACTGTTTTTTGTTAAAGACTTTTATTTTCCCACCTTGCTTATTTGCCTTCATGTAGAGCTCTAATCTCTGGTCTTTAACGCAAGGACAGTCACTCCTCTAACCACTCCTGAATGTGGTGTTACAATGACCTTAATAATATTAATAACATTCACTTACTCATTCTAATCACCTACATTCAAGTTTTGTTCAAAAGAAAAATCTTTCTCCTTTTAGCCTTGAAATTTAGGCCAGGGCCAGTAGCAAGTCGTTTAGATTGTGGAAAATAGGCCACGGTCACTGATGTACAATTGAAAGAAAAATAGACAAAGGAACATGAACCATATATAAAGAACTTAATCGTTATCTCTCTCCTTTTTATTTCCTTTTACTGTATTAAATGATTTGGGGCTGCTGGGACCCAATTATCTTCTTAGGTATTAGATAAATATAATGTTAAATGTATATGCTTCAAATACTATGCCAATTTAAAAAATAATAATAATAAATTCTAGGTAAAAACAGGCCATCATGTAGTGGGAGACACACATAAACCAGTGTAACCAAATACATGTAAGAGACACAACACAGCTTTCAAAGATATGGGCACTTCAGACTTCTAAATATCAACACCAAGAGGCTCTATCACTCAGTGTCTTTGGAACAAACTGATACACAGCTAGCACTTCGCATTCTCAGGGCTGGGAAGTATTCAAAGGGAGTTGAAAAACACTGAAATTCAACAACACAAATCAATACACAAGACAGACAAAGCGCCAGTTTCCTCAGTACACAAGGCCCTCAGAGAACTGAGGAAATTATGCACATAAACAATTGAAACAGTTAATTTCTGTGCTGTTTTTCCTTCCCTTTAGAAACATTTGTTTCATATTTTAAAAGTAATTAAGAGTAAATCTACTCATTTTAGGAAATATAACATTAAAATGTATAGCTAAAAGATGACATGATACTATATATAGGAAACACTAAAGTCTCCACCAAAAAAACTATTGGAACTAATAAATGAATTCAGTAAAGTTGCAGGATATAAGATTAATATACAGATATCTGTTGCTTTTCTATACACTGAAAATGAACTCTCAGAAAGAGAAATTAAGGAAACAATCACATTTACAATCATATAAAAAAGAATAAAATATCTAGGAATAAACTTAACAAAGGAAGTAAAAGACCTATTTGCTGAAAACTATAAGACATTGATGAAGGAATTTGGAAATTATACAAAGAAATGGAAAGATATCCCATGCTCTTGGACTGGAAGAATTAATATTGTTAAAATGGCCATACTACCCAAAGTCATCTACAGAGTTAATGCAATCTCTATCAAAATACCCATGACACTTTTCACCGAACTAGAACAAATAATCCTAAAATTTATATGAAACCACAAAAGACCCCCAATTGCCAAAGCAATCCTGAGAAAAAAAGAAGGGAGCTGAAGGAATCACGCCCCCTGACTTCAGACAATACTGCAAAGCTTCAATGATCAAAACAGCATGGTACTGACACAAAAACAGACACATATATCAATGGGAACAGAATAGAGAGCCCAGAAATAAGTCCACACACTTTTGGTCAATTAATCTACAGCAAAGGAGGCAAGAAAATACAATGGAGAAAAGACAGTCTCTTCAATAACTGGTGCTGGGAAAACTAGACAGCTACATGTAAAAGAATGAGATTAGACATTTCCTTACATCATGTACAAAAATAAACCCAAAATAAAATTAAAGACCTAAATGTAAGACCTGAAACCATAAAACTCCTAGAAGAGAACACAGGTAGAACACTCTTTGACATAAATTGTAGCAATATTTTTTAAATCTGTCTTCTAAGGCAAAAGAAATAAAAGCAAAAATAAACAAATGGGACCTAATTAAACTTGAAAGATTTTACACAGCAAAGGAAGCCATAAAGTAAATGGAAAGACAACCTACTACATGGAAGAAAATACTTGCCAATTATATGTTTGACAAGGGGTAAATATCCAACATATATAAATAGCTCATACAACTCAATATCAAAAAAAACACAAAGATCACTTAAAAAATGGGCAGAAGACCTGAATAGACATTTTTCAAAAGAAGACTTACACACAGCCAACAGGTCATGAAATGATGCTCAACCTTGCTAATTTTCAGAGAAATGCAAATCAAACCACAGTGAGATATCAACTCACACCTGTCAGAAGGGCCAACATCAAAAAGACTACAAATAACAAATGTTGGTGAGGATGTAGAGAAAAGGGAGCCCTCCTCCACAGTTGATGGGACTGTAAATCGGTGCAGCCACTATGGAGAACAGTACGGAGTTTCCTTAAAAAGCTAAAAACAGAGCTACTATATGACCCAGCAACTCCACTTCTGGGTATATTCCAAAGAAAACAAAAACACTAATTCTAAAAGATACATGCACCCCAATGTTCATTGTAGCACTATTTACAATAGCCAAGATATGGAAGCAACCTATGTGTTCATCAACAGATGAATGGTTAAAGAAGATGTGGTATATGTACACAATGGAATATTACTCAGCCATAAAAAAGAAGGAAATTTTGCCATTTGCAACAACACGGATGGACCTAGAGAGTATGATGCTTAGTGAAATAAGGCAGACAGAGAAAGACAAATATTCTATGTTACATCACTTATATGTGGAATCTAAAAATATAAAACAAACCAATGTATATAACAGAACAGAAACAGATTCACAGATACAGGTAAAAAAAACTAGTGGTTACCAGTGGGGAGAGGGAAGTGGGGAGGGGTGAGATACAGGCTATAGGATTAAGAGTCACAGACTACTGTGTATAAAACAAATAAACAACAAAGATATACAGTACAGGAAAATATATCTGTGATTTTTACTAACTTTAAATGGAATGTAAAACTACAGAAATATTGAATCACTATGTTGTACCTGAAACTAATAAAATATTGTAATCCACTCTACTTCAATACAAAAAACAAATAAACAAACATAAAAAAAAGTCTAGCCTAGAAAACAGCAATCATCTACAATCTCCTACCCTAGTAACCGGTTCTGTTATTTGTATATTTACATCTGGTATTTTCCCATCCCTTTCTTTCACACATGAAAAAGTAAATTGTTTTTAGAAATTTAAGGAGTAGAGCTTACGGTTAGAGTTCAGACTCTAGAACCCAACAGACCTTTTGAATTCTGATCCTACTACTTCTTAGCTTTGTAACATTGGACAAGTTATATAACCTTTTCAAACCTCACTTTCATCCTCTGTAAAGTGTGGGCAATACTGTACCTTCCAAAACAAACTTTGTTAAACACGATCATACGTTTAAAGTTCTCAGCCTCAGCCTAACATATATGCATATCCTGGAAAGGTTTTGCTATGACTATTTTTATATGCATGCATTATACAATCACATAATTCATCAGCCTTCTAGCCCTTATTTGTTTATTGAACATCTACTATGTCTCAAGCACTATTCTAGGCCTAAAGCATACAGACATACATGCCAGGTTTTCAGTTGTTTGTTGTTCTGTGGGATTTTTTTGCTTTCATAGAGTTTACATTTCCAGCAGGGAAAAGAGGCAAAAATTACACAAGGGAAAATAAACTATTTGGAATCACCTTATGTATATAGTTTATCATAATTGTTTCACTAAATGTTACATTACAAACATTTCTCTTACACTTAAATATTCTTAAACAGTGTCACTTTAACTGTGATACAATAATGTAGCCCAGTGGTCAGCAAACTTGGTCAAGGGCAGACGGTGAGTATTTCAGGCTTTGAGGGCCATACAATGTCAACTAGCAAGTACTCAACCCCACTGTGATACGAAAGCAGTCAAAACAAAATATAAACAAATGGTGGTGACTATGTTCCAATAAAACTGTATTACACACCCTGAAATTTACATTTTTTGTAATTTTCAAGTGTCATAGTAGTATTATTGTTATTTGGATATTTTTTTCAACCATTTAAAATTGTGGAAGCCGTTGGTAGCTCAGGGACCACACAAAACCCACAGACTGCAGTGAATCAATCCCTAATCTAGTGTAGGGGTTTATTGTCTTTCCTTTACCATTTCTCTCCTTTAAATCTTAAAATTTTTTTTGAATGATACATTTTCTATTAAATGGTTCTCAAACTGCCACAGGGAGCTTTCAACGGATAGGAATAATTGGTTTTCAGTTAACATCCTCTGTTTTCCTCCACATGCATCTCCCCTCAGCAAAATATTCTGACTGCCACAGAAACACATTCTGTCCTGCCATGCCTGGCGTCAGTCACCGCAGGGAAAGGGGCTTCCTGAGAGCAGGGTAAGAGGCAGTTCTCAGGCTGAGCCAGGCTGGATGCCCTTCCTTCCAGCCAGCAGGTCTTGCAGAGTATTTGTGCATGTTGCCCAGGCTGGTTCCAGAGCTCAGAGCTGTGAGCAACGACTGTGAGGTGTATTCCACTTTGTATAAAATACGGCTGATAACAGAATTAAATGAACCTTGATAGATCTGAAGGGATGACAGAAAAATACCCTTTGAAAGCAGAAAACAGGTTAAAGCAACTTACCTGAAGTGTTTCAGAGATGAAGGGCATTCATCTCTTTGCATTTGGATTTGTCAGAATGAGGCAGTACTGGGCTCTCTAGAGAAATCTTAACGGTGAAGAGAGAAAATTCTACCTGTCAGAATGGGGAGGAGGTGGGGTTTTAAAAGAAATGTGGGTGTTCATGTGAATTAACGGTTATATAACTGTCTTTTAAAAAATTGAGACTTGCCAGTAAAACTTATTTTTTCCAAAATCTGAATATCTCCCCTGAATTTTGATGTTCTCCCAAGTCGTTCTTTATTCAAAAGCACAAAGAAGACATTCTTGTGGGAAGACGAACATGAAAATCCACTAAGAATGAATGCTCTACACAACCTCCTCTGCCCTGGTTTATCAGGTGCCCTTCACCTTGAACCAGTGACCAGTTTTGCTGAACTACAGGGGGAGTTATCAGTGAATGTCTGCATCTATCACTGGGCAAAACCAAGTAGAAACATCCTGAGCTCTGAAATCACAAGCCTATTTTATCACATGGGCCAAGTTCCAAGCTTCTCGTGAACAAGACAAAAAAGAAAGTGACAGCTCAGCTCAGAGACCTTCATTAAAAATAACTCCAAAACCCTCTAAAGAAAACAAAGACCGGCCAAACCGTGAGGCTCACCTTTGTTATGGGAAACAAATTGTCATGTTCCATTGCAACTTCCAATGCATTGAAGGAAAACCTGAATGCTGCAGCTCTCTAATCTAAAAGCAAGTGTTGATGTGGGCGCACCTCCGCTGAGCAGGTAGCAGGTGTCTGGTTGTTAACGATCCCTTAAGTACTATCTGCTCTATTTTTCTACTGTGCCTCTCACAGTAGGGTTCTTGCGATTGAAAGTGGAAAAAGCAGGTAAGATCTCTTGGTTTAGGGATGGCGAATGTGGACAAGTCAGTCAATGTGAGGGAGGGTGAAATAGGATTCTGTGACAGTCTGGCCGGGGAGGAAATGTGGAGGATAAGATGCTTTTAAACATTGTTAATTCACTTACTCCCAAAGCACATATTTACCATTGTCCCCCAATATCTGGACGCATTTGGTTCCTGTGTTTGGGATAGAAAGAATTCAGAGTGAGGCATACCAGAAACAGAGGCCCTGCAAAATCCCAGTCCCAGGCAAGGCCTGGGCCACAGCTGGGAGTTTAGTGGAAGCAGACAAGCACGCGTGTAAGGACGATCAGGTTGCGTGTCTGCCAGTTGAAGAGTGTTTTAAAGGGACCAAGTGAAGGAAGGACTAAAATAAAGGCTGAGCTATCAGAGCCAAGCCAAGCAACGGAGAACTGCCGGGCCCCAGCATAGCGAAATGAGCAGCTCTGGCCATTAACAAGAAGAGCCATGTCTGAAGAGGAGCTGAGTGCGTGGGTGGGAAACCAAGTCACGAGTGTTGATTCTACGCTTGACGCTGCATCTCTGGTCTCCACAGGACTCAAGCCCAGTCCTCCAGCCACCCTGACTGAGGCAACGGGCTCCCCAAGGCGTGAAAAGTGTGAGAGCCAGAGACACTGAAAATACGGCACTGTCAGATATTAGAAAGAATCGACCTCTATTAGGTTTTAAAAGGGGAAGGTGGCAGAGAAGCAGAATGCCATAGATTTTACACGTGTAGATTGCATGCAGCCAACCAAATCCTCGATACAAGGGCTTGTCTTAGGAATCCAATTTCTGGGGGATTTAGAAAACCGTTCTTCCAACAAAAATAGAAATGTATTTAGTTTCTTTCCTAACTGTTTCACTAACTGGTTTTCTCGAGGTTGGACTGAGTTAAAATAATCTCCACGTTTCCTCAAGCGTTAGCTAAGCATGAAGCACTTGTGACTTCCCTCTGCCACAGACGATTGAAACAACCCAAACCATCAGCTCTACTTTAGAAACATACGACCCAGCAATCCCTCTGCTGGGCTTATACCATGAGAAAACCATAATTCAGAAAGAGACATGTACCACAATGTTCACTGCAGCACTATTTACAATAGCCAGGACATGGAAGCCACCTAAGTGTCCATCAACAAATGAATGGATAAAGACGTGGCACATATATACAGTGGAATATTACTCAGCCATAAAAAGAAACGAAATTGAGTTATTTGTAGTGAGGTGCACGGACCTAGAGTCTGTCATACAGAGTGAAGTAAGTCAGAAAGAGAAAAACAAATACTGTATGCTAACACATATATATGGAATCTAAAAAGAAAAGGTTCTAATGAACCTATGGGCAAGACAGGAATAAAGACGCAGACATAGAGAATGGACTTGAGGACACGGGGAGGGGGAAGGGTAAGCTGGGACGAAGTGAGAGAGTGGCATGGACATATATACACTACCAAACGTAAAGTAGATAGCTAGTGGGAAGCAGCCGCATGGCACAGGGAGATCAGCTCGGTGCTTTGTGACCACCTAGAGGGGTGGGATAGGGAGGGTGGGAGGGAGACGCAAGAGGGAGGGGATATGGGGACATATGTATACATATAACTGATTCACTCTGTTATACAGCAGAAACTAACACACCATTGTAAAGCAATTATACTCCAATAAACATGTTAAAAAATAAATAAATAAAAACAAAGTGTCCTTCTTTGTTCTGAACCTTTGACTAATGGATGGGAACTTCTGCTTTCCAGGTCTGCCCTGGACTTCCGCTATAAAAATGGGAGCTCCCAGACACTTCCTGTCTCAATATTCCCTTTAGAAAAACAGGAACCGACCTTGACTTCAGAGGGTCGTGATGATGGAGTCACTGCCAAACTCCACAAACATTTTGCCAGTAAAGTCTTGGTTACATCAGGGGGACCTGGTCCTGGGCCGTTTAATGTTGATTAAGGTAGATGAAGAAGCCATGAATTCCTGACTGGAGTGAGCTTCCTACAGTCGAAAGCTCATCACATCACCTCTCTTCTTCAGACCCTTCAATGATTTCCCATTATCTGCGGGATGAAGTCCACGTCCTTCCATAACATAATCCCACCCACTCTCCACTCACCACTGCCAGCCCCTATTCTCCTTTTTCCAGAACGGTTTGCAGTTTCCACGCACACACTCCCTTCACAAGCTTCTCACACATGGGTTCTCTCCACCCTTCTGTACCCACCCACAGTGACTTTGAAGAACTAGTCTGACATTACTGCTTCTAGAACCTTCTGCAGTCCCCCTACCCACCCCCCTATACATACACATCACTCTCTGTGCCTGCAGGCTTCCCTAACCATATCTCCTGGAGGTTTTTACCCTACCCATCTTTGTTTTTTTTTTTAAACATCTTTATTGGAGTATAATTGCTTTACAATGGTGTGTTAGTTTCTGCTGTATAACAAAGTGAATCAGCTATACGTACACATATATCCCCATATACCCTCCCTCTTGCATCTCCCTCCCACCCTCCCTATCCCACCCCTCTAGGTGGTCACAAAGCACCGAGCTGATCTCCCTGTGCTATGTGGCTGCTTCCTACTAGCTATCTATTTTACATATGGTAGTGTATATATGCCCATGCCACTCTCTCACTTCGCCCCAGCTTACCCTTCCCCCTCCCCGTGTCCTCAAGTCCATTCTCTACATCTGTGTCTTTATTCCTGTCCTGCCCCTAGGTTCTTCAGAACCATTTTTTTTGTTTCTGTTTTAGATTCCATATATATGTTTTAGCATATGGTATTTGTTTCTATCTTTCTGACTTACTTCACTCTGTATGACAGACTATAGGTCCATCCACCTCACTACAAATAACTCAATTTCATTTCTTTTTATGGCTGAGTAATATTCCATTGTATATATGTGCCACATCATCTTTATCCATTCATCTGTTGATGGACATTTAGGTTGCTTCCATGTCCTGGCTATTGGAAATAGTGCTGCAGTGAACATTGGGGTACATGACTCTTTTTGAATTATAGTTTTCTCAGGGTATATGCCCAGTAGTGGGATTGCTGGTCATATGGTAATTCTATTTTTAGTTTTTTAAGGAACCTCCATACTGTTCCCCATAGTGGCTGTATCAATTTACATTCCCACCAGCAGTGCAGCAGAGTTCCCTTTTCTCCACACCCTCTCCAGGATTTACTGTTTGTAGATTTTTCTGATGGCCATTCTGACCAGTGTGAAGTGATACCTCATTGTAGTTTTGATTTGCATTTCTCAAATAATTAGTGATGTCAAGCATCTTTTCATGTGACTCGTGGCCACCTGTATGTCTTCTTTGGAGAAATGTCTATTTAGGTCTTCTGCCCATTTTTTGATTGGGTTGATTGTTCTTTTTGATACTGAGCTGCATGAGCTGTTTGTATATTTTTGAGATTAATCCCTTGTTAGTTGCTTCATTTGCAAATATTTTCTCCCATTCTGAGGGCTGTGCTTTTGTCTCGTTTATGGTTTCCTTTGCTGTGCAAAAGCTTTTAAGTTTAATTAGGTCCCATTTGTTTATTTTTGTTTTTATTTTCATTATCCTAGGAGGTGGGTCAGAAAAGATCTTACTGTGATTTATGTCAAAGAGTATTCTGCCTATGTTTTCCTCTAAGAGTTTTATAGTGTCTGGCCTTAGGTCTTTAATCCATTTTGAGTTTATTTTCATGTATGGTGTTAGGGAGTGTTCTAATTTCATTCTTTTATACGTAGCTGTCCAGTTGTACCCCTGAAGCCATTGAAATGCAGTCTGGCTTTTGACCACTCCCCAGTTCCCCCACTTTACCGAAGAAGGTATGTAGTAAGCAAACAAGACAAGAGTGAAGCCCAGCACTGCTTGGAGCCCATGCTCAGTAAACTTTTGTTCACTTATGAATGTATTTAGTTGACCAGCTCAACTTGATCGCTAAAGAATAATACCCTTAGGGCTTTTCTGATAAAGAACACAATGTGCTCTCCATCCAAATTTTCAGAAACAAGACATGATTCCTATATTCCTGAGTCAATATTTTAAGAAAGTTGGCACCCATGTCCAGGACTTCTAGGATTTTGAAGTCAGTGTGTTTCCAAGTTGTGAGGGCATCTGGGTTATTCTCGTAACTCCCTGCAAAGTGCCTCTGTCCTTACCTGAGAGCCTGGGACAACATGAATTGTGCAGCTGCCACTCCCCTGCTCTGGCAGCCATGCCACCAGCGTGCAGCTCACAGCACTGCTCGCATGGGCTCGAGAGGAGAGAGGAAAGTACCCACTGTATTTCTCCTGCTCTATGATGAGACGAGGCAGTACAAGTCAGAGAACAGTGAGCACATTGGAATCTACACTGAATTTAAATGGAAGTGGGTGAGGGGCCTGCACTTTGTCATCCAAGCAGCCCTGACACACAGCGTTCCTGGAACGAGGCTACCTAATCCAGTCTGACAGCTCTATGGCCGTAAAGCAGCATCCTAAAAATAAAGCACACATAATGCATCTCCCATGCTGGGCATGAAAAACAGTCTGATGCTTAAGTGCTACCAAAATGGTGGCCCTTGGGATTCATTTGCATCTCTGTGCAGACTGCTGGGGAGCTTGGCCAAAGTGCTCAGTGGAAGATCATGGGGGGCTGGGGTTCTTCTGCTCTCTCCATAGACATAGTCTGCTTTGTCTTGTCTTAGATACATATTTTTAAATATTTTGTTTAAAAAAGTATTTAAAGGTATCAGTATCACATAGTATCTGGTGACGTCTATCATGATTGATGATTTTTGCAACGACGGTTTGGCAGAAAACATACTGATACATTCAGTCATATTTGCATATACACGATTGTTTACGGTAAAACAAGAAAATCTGGGAAGCATTGGCTTGTATTTAAACAACAACAGCCCTTGTAGCCGTGTTCAGGGTAGTATGGCCATACTTCCTTTGAGTGAAAATATTAACAATGTTAAGTGGTTGAGTTGAAAAAAGAAGTTCAATAGAAAGGTTGGCATAATGGTAAATCAGAAATCACCATGTTAAAATTTGCACATTGTTGTCACTATCCCATGATTATATCAAGTTATATTTGAGAGGTAACGTAGGGCAAGAGAAGCAACATGAGGATACTTTAGTATCAGACAGAACTGGGTACAAATTCCACTTCCACTGCCCACTAGCTATGCGTCCTTGAGCAAATTTCACACCTCACCGAGCCTCAGGATTCCCATATATAAAATATCAATACTATCTGCTGTGTGGAATTGTTAAGCAATGCAATAGTCAAATGACAACAAATGCAGCATAGACACGCTGTGAGGCATAATACTAGGTTCTTTATAAGTTTACAACTGAAAAATACATCATTATTGCAAACATGGATTTCTTTACAAGGCCTTTGATGCTATATTTCAATTCACTTTTGTATTTCCCACACAGATACGCATAGGATGAGACTCTGGTCTAGTGGTCATGGCTGGATTTTGTAGGGTGGTACCCTCCTGGCCCTCCCTACCTAGTTACAACCTTGTCCTTCCCCAAGTACAACCTTCCCATTTTCTGGGATATCTTTGGAGTGACACCTGTCAGAAAATGGTCCAGTATACAGTTCAGGGCCAGTAAACCTGCTAATTTCATATATATATTTTTGGATTCAAGGGGAGTCATCTAGAATTCAAGTTATACAACCAAGAACCTGTCCCAGAGGAACCTGAGCTAGTGGCTCTGGGCCGATAGGATCACCTGTGTCAGTTTTACAAACAAACAAACAAATAAATACCTGAAGATGAGCTTTATCATTGGGACCTTTTGTCTTTGGACTGGACGAACAGAAAGTTCATCTGAGAGGCTGAGGCAGACATATCATTCAGTCACAGCCTCTGACACTCTTTTACATCTCCCTTTGCATCATATGTCTCCTTTTTACAGCCAGGTAATTTACATGACTTTCAGCAAAGGTATTTAATTACACTGGGCCTCTACTTACACATCCACAAAAGGCCTCTCGTAGAGTACCCACCTTATAACAGTTTAGGAGGATTTATTGAGATAATAGGTGCATGGTACTTAAAAGAGTGCCAGTATATGGTAACATTCAATATTACTCTTGCTATGGTTACGGTTGTTGTCTCCTTGAGAAATAAGAGGTTCCCATAGCCCATATCTGTGCAGCAGTACACAAGTCATCAATGTCTAGTTGTGTTAGATAATCAGGTATACAAATAGGTCGTGGTGATAGAGAAAGAAGACACACCTTCAGGACCCCCAAAAGGATTTGGTGAGGAAAGCAGATTGATAAAGAGGAAAGTCTTGGAAGTTACAAGACAAGGGCTTGAATTCTTTCTGGACAATTAACTCATTGTACGACCTTGAGCTGCCTTCTTCTTATCTTTCTTTCTTCTCAAAATTGAGGTAAGAAAGTATCTCCTGCATAGGTTTCTTTGAAAGATTAACTGCGATAAGTCAAATATCTATATTCGACTCACAAGAGACGAGTGATGTTCTTGGTACGAAGCATGAATTTATTTTCACAAACATTCATCAAAAGTCAGAGACCAGAAACAACACTTAAGGCAGATTATTTACAGGACTGGCTGACTATCCACTCTCCCAGATATGAAGAGATCTCCTCCCAGACCAAGCCAGATCATCAGAGAAATGCATACCTAAGCTGAGTTCTGTTTTTCCTCCTATAGAAAACTCATTATCAAATTACATTACAGAGTGAAGCCACAGACCATATATTGATGGTCCTCACAAGAATAAGCTCCATAAACCTTATTATTTACATAATACAGAGGCTGCCAAGGATATTTTTCTTTACCTTTTCAATGAGTTATTTATAAGAATCTCAAGGAGAAATCCCAGCCTGGATTTGGGACTAAAATGGTAGCACTTGTCCTGAGTTTTTGAAGCCAGAAGCAAGTACAGATTTACTGTTTGGAGTCAGTGAAACAGACCAAAAATGCATTCTTGCATTCATTCAAAAATATTTATTGAGCAACTACTATGTGCCAGACTCTCCACTGGGATCTGGACATTCAATGATGAACACGACAGGAAACGTCTCTGCCTTCGCAGATCTAGAGCGTAGTGGGAAAGAAGAGATGATTAAATAAGCAATTATAATTATACAGCAATGATATAGAATGAGCCAGAAACAGATGCTGGGTAACAAGATAAGATCTATCACCCCCTTAGGTACCTAGGGAGGCGCAAATAAAGCTAAGCTTGGACCAAGAGAAGACTAGGAGGACCCTAGAGGGAAGATCCACACATCTGTGGAAATCAAGGGAAGAAAGACACAAGTCAGGAAAAGACTAGAAGTAGCTGAGTGAAGAGAGATACCGAGAACCTAAGACTGTTAATCCCCTACCGTGACCGGAACTGATCTATTTATGTACTTTGCATCAGTACAATGTCTCTGTGCGTAGAATTATATTGTGTAGGGTGCTCCTAACTATAAATCATGTCCTAGCCTCCTGAGGAAACTGGTCTGATTTTATGACTCTCAATAACTACATTCTAGTAGAAAGGATCAAAGAGAGAATAAAGGAAGTTCTGGTATTCCTTGAGATACAGCCTTAGGTATTTAACTCATCATATTGAGAGTCATGTCAATACAACCTTGTTGGCTTCTTTCCATCATCACTTACTTCTGCAAAGAGAGAGGAACCCCAGTCTACACTGGAATTATAAAGGCCTCCTTCAAATTTAATGCAACTGCCTTCTTCATTCCCAAAGATGCTGGATATTCAGAGAACAGAATTAAATACCTAAGAGGTATCCTGACACCAAAAAGTTTAAGCCAGCAGGAGACCTAGGTTTTAGTCCTAGCCCTGTCACATGAAGAAATGATATGTATCCAGAGAAAACGCTAATTCGAAAAGATACATGCACCCCAGTGTTAATTGCAGCATTATTTACAATAGCCCAGACATGGGAGCACCCTAAATGCCCACTGACAGATGAATGGATAAAGAAGATGTGGTATATACACAATGGAATATTAGTCAGCCAAAAAAAGAATGAAATAATGCCATTTGCAGCAATATGGATGGACCTAGAGATTATTACACTAAGTGAAGTAAGTCAGACAGAGAAAGACAAATATCATATGATGTCACTTATATGTGGAATCTGAAAAAATGGTACAAATGAACTTATTTACAAAACAGAAACAGACTCACAGACATAGAGAACAAACTTGGTTACCAAAGGGGAAGGGGAGGAATTAGGAATTTGGGATTAACAGATACACACTACTATATATAAAATAGATAAACAACAAGGACCTGCTGAGTAGCACAGGGAACTATATTCAATATCTTGTAATAAACCATAATGGAAAAGAATCCGTAAAAGAATACATATATGTATAACTGAATCACTTTGCTGTACACCTGAAACAACACAGCATTGTAAATCAACTAGACTTCAATTAAAAAAAAGAAATGATAGGTGAGGCTTGGAGGCTATATGAGTAACTCAGTGAACATGGAACCTCATGTGCTTCGTGTAGTAACACCAACAGCAGTATTTATTGAAGATTTACTGTGTGTCAAGCACCAGGTCTACGTGTGTTCCCTGTATTAACTAGCGACAAACTCATGAGGTGGGTACTGTTGTCACTTAGAGCTGAGAACATGAGCGTTTCTGGGTCACAGGTTGGTAAATTCAAACCCAGGGGTCCAGCTCCAGAGCCCAGCCTCCTAACCACTACTTTCCTCTCTCAACTTCCGTCCAGGAGCTCCCAGGGAAGCCGGAAGGACAGATCAGAGTACCATGCCTCATTCAAGCACGCATCACCTCTTCTCAGGGCCTTTATGACATGAGTGAACGGCAAGGGAGCCTTCCAGGGGGACCCTCTGCCCTGCTTGGTCCAGGAGAGGCTCCGTGTGTGCCTGCTTCTCCATGCCCACCTGCATACTCCCTCTCTCCAGGGTGGACAGAAGTGGTAGCGTCACCTAAGCCCAATGGCTAAGAGCTGACGTTTTGAAGTTTACTGGGCCTGGGCGCAAAACCCAGCTTAACCATTAACATGAGGCCAGTTACTTTGCCTAAATAAGCCTCAGCTTCCTCATCTCCCAAGTGGAGATAAGAATCGCACCTACCTCCTAGTACTGCTGTGAGAAACACAGGAGTCAAGATGTATAGAGACTCTATGTCTCAGGCAGCATCGCGCTTAGCAAATAGTGAGCACCCTCTAGAAACGAACTTGTATCACCATTTGATAGAATGTCTGAGAGGCTTCTCACATCAGCATCACACTGGTGGAAGACTTTGTGAACTTGAGGCATCGAAACACACCTGTGAATCTGCAGCACGTAGCCACGAGCCAGGCTGAGTAGGGAATGCCAAGTCTTTCTAAATAAACCAGTGGTGCTTCAAGAAGTACCCATTCTAAGACTAAATTATACCCCTGAAGCCATTGAAATGCAGTTTGGCTTTTGGCCACTCCCAAGGCTTTAATCCATTCCAGTCCAGACTCCATGGGAACTGGGCTGAAATGCTATGTTTTGTAAGGAAATAGCCTTTGAGCTTATAATCTCTTTGGGGTCCATTTTAGCCTCTTGGGCCAGCCTGGGTTCAGAGTGGCAACTTCTGGAATCACTCTGCTTTCAAACACAGCCAAGGACCCACCCTACTTTGTGTTGGAACGCTGGAATAGCCTTAGGATTCAGAGAAAATCCTTTCTGTGGCATGAGCACTGTCACACGCCAGCCCTGACGCCTGCAGCTGAATCGGCAGGCTGCACACCCCAGAACCTGCCACGATGTTTGTCACCTGACGGCATCTCTCGGCACTCAGGCTCAATAAACCATAGTCATGGACTTGGAGAAACCACGTGGCTGGTCAGTATATACACTGAACAAATCACCTCTTTTGGCCTCATTTTCTTTGTAAACTAAAGCGGTCACGTCCATCGTGAAAGATGAAGGGGTTAATTCTAACATGGTCTGGCTCTGGGCCTCTTAAAAAGATTCCATCTGCCGAAGAAAGATAACCCTCTTTGCCTTTATTTTTAAAAACTTCCAGTGCGCAGGATTCTACTTACTTCCATACAAACCCGGTTACTAATATGCCTGACTGTCAGCAAGCTCTCTGCCTCCACCCCGGCTCTCTCTCCTGATCACACAATTGCCACTGGCTTTCATCAGATGTAATAAGCCTTCGGGAAGCGCGGCGAGGGAAACGGAGAGCACAGATTGCACAGCGGGGCTTCTCTCACGTGTGCAGCACAGCATCGCCCACGCACTCTCGTGTCCTCCCAAAGCTGAGAAAATCGAGGATGCCAAGCGTATGGAAAGACGTGCTGCTGCTGTCCAAATGGGAAAGGCGGGTGGAGAAAATCATTTAGAAAAAGAGGCTGAGGGAAAAGAGAAAATCAAGCCCAATCCAACAGCTGCAAACAAGAAGCCCGGGAAACGGTTACCTTGGATGAACTCGGATTTCCTGCTCACAGAAGGCAGGGTCCGGTTGAGTCCCAGGATCCTGTCCAGGTGGAAGGCAAACACCTCGCTCATGTCCAGAGGCTGCTTGAGCAGCCCGCAGGGGCTGGGGCCGCAGGCGGGCCCCGCGGGCCGGCCGGTCCCCTGCAACACCAGCAGGCGCGCTCTGCTCCTGGGCCAGGCCGGCTGGAGACCCGCCACCGTGCCGTCGGCCAGCAGGCGCATCCGGCCGATGTCTTCTCCGCTCAGCCACGACGGGGCGCTCTCGCTGTAGATCCTGATGTTGCTTCCCTCGGCCCGGGGCAGCTGCACATCTGCGTCCCCCCCTTGCGCTCCCACACCCTGCATCCACCCCCAGGGTCGCTCCCCAGCCTTGGCCAGGTTTCCTCCCAGGACGTGCCCGGGCACTTCAGCATCAGCTGCCCTTGCAGCTTCCTGAGGCCGAAGGGACGGTCCGACCAAAGTCCCGGGTCCCGGGGCCTGAGAAGCCACCGCATACTTCTTCCTGCGCTTGGGTTTCACGGTGCCACGGATGCTGGCGGGCTTGCTGCGCTTGGAGCGCAAGGTGATGTACACCACGTTGGGCTGCAGCGTGGTCCCATTGCCCTGGGACTCGGGAGGGGCCAGCGTGCCGTCCAGGGGTATCTCAGGGAAGGGGGCCTCGGCGGTGGCCCGGCTCCAGCGCGGCCCCTTGCGCGCGCGCCCTCCGTGCGGGGCAGAGGCGCGCCCCACCTGGCTCACCAGGAAGCCCAGGTAGATGGCGCAGGCCGTACCCAGCAGGAGGTTCCTCCTGGTCCTGGGGCGCCGGCTGCTCCAGAGTTTCCGCACCCTCGGGACGCACAGGGAGGAGAGGAACCAGTTTATGAGTTGCCCTGGCTTGTCCGGACAGCTCATTTCTGAGCTTCGTCCACATGCTGCACAGAGTTTAAAGTCTGCCGTTGGCTCCTTCTGGCATGATGCATGGTTTGCTGAACGCAGCTGTCGCCTCCACTCAGGTGTCTACGTGGTCTCCAGTGGGTCGAGGAGGAAGTTAAGGGCTGGTGATGGAGCCGGGCAGGCTTCTGACACTGGCCACAACAGACCTTCTAAACCCCGACAGCCTCCCCGAGGAGAAGTCTGGCTAGTTCCTGGGAATGAATGGAAACAGAGCGAACTGAGTCACAGTCTCAAACTCGGTCAGTTCCTCCACAAGAGGAAAGAAAAACGCGGAACCTTTTCCTTTCATCACTATCACCACGAAATGATTTTTTAAGTGAGGTTTAAAAAAAAGTAGAAACAAGATAGATGTATAGATTTGATATTCAGTTTCAATTAGTGAAAACCAACCACCAAAATCCAAGACTATTTTATAACTTGTAGCTAGAGTCATTTAATTTGATCCTGAAGGAAAAGCATTAAAATTGGACAAATCCAGGCTTATCGTTTTGAAATTCAGAAATAATTTAAGAAAAGTAACCACAGGTTTTAGAAATCTGTAGCTATCTTCTATTTATTTTTAAAAGTCCTGCTTTAACTAGTTGGACGGAAGCACCAAGTATTAGCATTCAAATTCAGAAACATATTCTCTTAATCGTATGGTACAGTCTTTTCTTCATAATATATTCCATTATCTTACTTTAAGGGTTATCATAATATAAAGGCATACATGCCCATGTATCTCGGAAGCAATTACATTTATTCAGTCACACACACACACACACACAGAAACACACACACACGTAAACACAAAACACACATCTAACTTTTTTATTCCTTTTCTTTTCACCAAAGTCAGCTGAAAGAAGAGAACCAAAAGCCCTCTAGCTCTACTTTTTCACATTATTAAAAAGAAGAACTGGTAAAAAGCAACCTTACTTACACAGCTGGCCCCGTGCTTGGCCCCAGGAAGAATGCAATCCCTGACTCTAATGCAAAGAACTATTAAAGGCTGAGGCATGTAAGTAGAACATATTTCATGGTCAAGAGTGTTCCACATTTCAAATATTTCAGCTCTGCTTTCAAAGCTCCCTTGAAAACTCCTGATTGCAAAGCAAAACGGGTACTTGTTCACTGGCTGCTGACAACCCACTTTTAAGATGTGTAAGGGTTTCTTTTTTTTTAATATTGTAAAAAATAAACTTTAATTTTAAATTCTGGAAAAAAAAAAGCAAATGCCGTATTTTTCCACTTATTTTTAACTCCTGGGAGCCCTCTAGTGTCCTGTATGGAAACAGACTCAGAAGTGTCAGTCTTTTTGGTGTTAAAAAGCATTAGAGAGTGTTCGCTTAGCAGCAGTGAAATAAACACCTCATGAGGTGAAGGCATTCACCTCTCTATCCATCCCAGCCACCGGGGATTAGAGCAGCAACGTTGCCAGGGACTTACCTTTCCATCCTGGCTGTGTCCAGAGTAACACTGGCCTCCCACCGCTTCTGAGAAGAGAAGGCCCAGAAGTTCAGAAAAAGGCAAGAAAGGGTTAATGCAAATGAGGGAGAAAAAAGAATAGGCCGATAAGAGTACACATCGGTGGGAAGAGACATTTGTAGTGTGCCGTTGCCCGGTGCAACAGTTCACAAAAAGAAGTTGTGGATTCTCCCTGATTGGAGGTTTCTTTTAAAAACAGGTTAGTGATTGCTTTAGGTGGCTTGCATGTCCGGGCACAAAGGCAGGGGTTGATGACCTCCGGGTCTCACTTAGACTTATTGTTTTTGCTCCTCAGCAAATAGAGTCTAGAAGGCACGCAGGCAGGCAGGGGCCAGGGAATGTTTTCCCCACAGGAAAAGAAGGTTGTTATGGGGGGGTGGGGGCAGGGAGTGGGAATTAGAGAATGGTGTGTAATTGTAAAAAGACTATATTTAACAATGCGGAAAAGATCAAGGCATTGGAATACGTGTAGAAGGAAAGGATAAATTTCCAAGTGATCAAATACCAGAAATTATACTAGAACTGTTCCTGTAGCTCTCAGACTCAGACCATGCTTCCTAGAAGCACCCATAGATTCTGGCTAAACTGCATGAGAACTTGAGCATCAAATTGATTTCCTTTGCTCTCCAATACTCTTTGTTTAATTTTATTTTATATTGGAGAATAGACGATTAACAATGTTGTGTTAGTTTCAGGTATACAGCAAAGTGATTGTTATGTATATACATGTATCTATTCTTTCTCAAATTCTTTTCCCATTTAGGTTATTACAGAATATTGAGTAGAGTTCCCTGGGCTATACAGTAGGTCCTTGTTGGTTGTCTGTTTTATATATCGTAGTGTGTATATGTTAATTCCAAACTCCCAATCTATCCCTCCCTACCACCTTCCTCCCTGGTAACCATAAATTCATTCTCTAAGTCCGTGAGTCCGTTTTGCAAATAAGTTCATTTGTATCATTTTTTTTTTAGATTCCACACATAAGTGATATCATATGATATTTGTCTTCCTCTTTCTGACTTACTTCACTTAGTGTGATAATCTCTAGGTCCATCCATGTTGCTGCAAATGGCATCATTTCATTCTCTTTTATGGCTGAGTAGTATTCCATTGTAAATATGTACCACATCTTCTTTATTCATTCGCTGTTGATGGACATTTTGGTTGCTTCCATGTCCTGGCTCTTGTAAACAGCACTGCAATGAACATTGGGGTGCATGTATCCTTTCAAACCATGATTTCCTCCGGATATATGCCCAGGAGTGGGATTGCTGGATCATATGGTAGCAATACTCTTAAAGCACACTTCCATGAGCCCAGAATTATCTTCTAGATAGTAAATATTAACTTTTTGAAAGGAAACGATAACCAAGCCAGTTTGTAAAACTATCTTGCTATTTTCAGTATTCAGAAGAATAACTGACCTGAAGTCTTTAAAAAGTAAAAGTAAGCCTTTGGCAGAGGCCAGGTTCTACTAAGCAGAAAACTCTGCTAGCTGTTTCCAGAGGTTTCTTTAGCGGCGAAATGCTTAGGAAGTAGATAAGAGTTGTCTGGCTTAGTAAGCTTGGTGGACTCCTCCTCTCGCCCCCTGACACCTCACTGAACTGCTTGGGGGCCCTTCTCCCAGCCCTGGCATCTGACAGGGAGTCAGCACTGCCGAAGGGGAAGGTCTCTGGTAGAATTAGGAATGAGCTCATGGAATCATGGGTGTAGCCAATATATTGATATTACAAATACACTGGATAAACAGGGCTCAGCAGATAGAAAACAATTTGAATCATTCTTCCCACTGCCTATTCAAACCCACTCTGGGCACTAGTAGCCCTTTTCAACTGCTTTGGATAAAAATTCAGGCATAATTTCTGTAGTCCGACTTTTTAAAATTTCTCCATCGTTTGAGCCGCAGACACACACATACACGCACATAAACGAATCAACAGTTAGATTCTATGTAGTAGTCGAGATGTTCACATTTCTTTTATGTTTACAGCATTTCCCCTCTCGGGCAGCTTGCTGTTCCTCAAAAAAGTATGGCCAAGGGCTTCCCTGGTGGCGCAGTGGTTGAGAGTCCGCCTGCCGATGCAGGGGACACGGGTTCGTGCTCTGGTCCGGGAGGATCCCACATGCCGCAGAGCGGCTGTGCCCGTGAGGCATGGCCGCTGGGGCTGCGCGTCCGCTCTAGGGGGGAAGGTGCAGTCACTTTGAAGATCGTGGCCTCTCTGGCTGGCTGTCGATGTCTGCTCAGCCCCTTGGAATCTGGCGGCCCACTATTCTGCGGAGATCACCTTGTTTCTTCAGGCCCTTTCTTGCAAAGCATTTGAAATAACCAGCAGGCTGGCTTTTTCACTTGGGCCTGTGTGTATCGCCCACAAATGGTCCAACAGACACAGTCACATCCTCTGCCTCAGCAACCTCAGGCTCCCCAAGACAGCAGCCGCCTTCCCAGGCACAGGGATCTCACACCACACTTTGGAATGTGCAACCATTCCCATCTGTTGCTCAAGGTCACGGCTGAAACCGAACAGAAAGGTATTTTCTCCTGTCAGGTATCAAGGGGCTCCAGAGCGAAGTTCCATTCGGTTTTAGAAGAATAAGCCTGAATTCCTTGAGTGAGTCACGGGTTGAAAATTTGTTGTCGTGATATAATATTCACATACACCACGTGAGGACACATGGAACACCCAAAATATTTGTTACTGCTCTGAATATTATTAGCTCAGAGAGACTGATATGATAATATTACCTCATGCCTAAAGTATTCTCTCTCCATTAAAAAATTGATCTATGAGCAAAACAAAGTGTAAAGGTAGACGATAAGACAATGGTGTGGCCCATTAAAATAACTGGGAATTTTTTATATCTTTATGGAGAAGTAACATGGGTTTGTGGCAATGTTCCATTTCTTTTTCTTTCTTTTTTTTTTTTTGGCCATGCCATGCACATTGTGGATCTTAGTTCCCTGGCCAGGGATTGAACCTGGGCCCCTGCAGTGAAAGAGCTGAGTCTTCTTTTTTTAACATCTTTATTGGGGTATAATTGCTTTACAATGGTGTGTTAGTTTCTGCTTTATAACAAAGTGAATCAGTTATACATATACATATGTTCCCATATGTCTTCCCTCTTGCGTCTCCCTCCCTCCTACCCTCCCTATCCCACCCCTCCAGGCTGTCACAGAGCACCGAGCCAATATCCCTGTGCCATGCGGCTGCTTCCCACTAGCTGTCTACCTTACTACGTTTGTTAGTGTAATCACTGGACCACCAGGGAACTCCCTAATGTTCTATTTCTTGACCTAGATGATATTTATTTGGGAATAACTCCTTGGCTATCCATTTACTATTTGTGCACTTTTCTGTATATATCTTATCCTTTAATAAAACTGAAAGAGGTGGTGGGTAAACAAATATTCACTTATATTCTTTATATTGTGGATATAGCCGTTATACCCCCATACAGAAAGGGAGTGAGAGAGTAACAATGTTTCACATCTTTTTTATTTACAATGAAGAGGTTCTGATACTTTCATCATTCAAGAATTAAATTAAAAACTTGAAGAAAAACTAAATCACTGAAACTTTGAAGAATAGATGACTAGGTCCCATCCAGCTCCCCAGAGGTTCTCCTTTAATTGCTGTGAGGAGGGCCCAGAAATCCATAGTGTGAAAAATGTCCAGTGTGCAGGGTTATAATTCACTCTTCTAAAGGTTAAATGGCTAGTTTCAGAGGCAAATTAACAGCTTTTCGCAGTCAAGTGACACGCGTTAGGTTTTACTGTCAGGGAAATAATCTTTAAATCCTTCAGTTCTTCCGAGGGAAAGATCCACGTGTGGAAAGGCTGTTTCTCCTTCAACCTGGGAGAAGTCCAGGACCAGGGCCGACAGTAGGAAGGACTCTCCTTTCCCCATGTCTCTCAGGTGTACTGTTTGCTGCTACCGTGGGAACAAGCTCACCCACCAGAGGAATACGTAAGGGCTCCAGTCACTGAAGACCTAAGTATTAAGCTTTTCCTTGCTGTGGTTGACCCAGACTTGTTACATAGGCTATAGACCCACAGATGGATACTCTATCCCTGGTCTGTGCTGTCCAGACCTGCCCCCAGGGTCCCTAACACTTGCCCACCATCCTCCTGACCTGTAGGACCCACAGCTCTCTTAGAATCATAATCCTGGCTGTAGCCTCGGTTCTTGGGTCTGACCTCTGACCTGCTCGTCATGAGGAATTTGCTAATACTCTTGCTACCCATCCTAACAGCAGGCCTGGGCGGGACCAAGCTGGCCTGACCTGCTTCTGAAACTCTCTTAGCCTGATAAGCTTTGAAATTTTGTTACAAAGGGGTTTAATTGGTACCAAGAAGTTGGTGGTTCCTTCAGTAGTGCTTAGATCTGTCTTTAAAACCTTATAAAGAAGTTACACGTTCTGTGTTATGTGTTGTAGAGATACGTGCACTTTTATCTGACACTGATGACACACTGCTAAGGACATTTCTCCTACTGACCCATGCCACCACACCTAGTCTCAATAGGAGAAGGACTTTCAAAGAAAACCCCATGTCTTCTCAAAGCTAGGCTTACCCGGGCTTCCCTGGTGGCGCAGTGGTTGAGAGTCCGCCTGCCGATGCAGGGGACACGGGTTCGTGCCCCGGTCCGGGAAGATCCCACATGCCGCGGAGCGGCTGGGCCCGTGAGCCATGGCCGCTGGGCCTGCGCGTCCGGAGCCTGTGCTCCGCAATGGGAGAGGCCGCAACAGTGAGAGGCCCGTGTACCGCAAAAAAAAAAAAAGATAATCAGGTACATTCTGCTGGCTACTTTGGATTCAAACCTTCAGTGATTTTTGCCTTTATTTAAAATTAGTCTCTGGTAACCCCTGGGAGGCTACAGTCAGGAGATCTTTAGCAATATAATTGACATCACGGGGCGTTTGTCATACAAGGTATTACGGTGTGGATCACACCGGGAAGGACTTCCCCTCGGGTGATTTGACATCTTCCAGCTGGTTAGACCTCCAGAACAATATTACCAGAACAATAATGACTGATGACAGAAGTATAAAACTCTAATATTCGTTTTACTTTTCTTAATAGTAACACCTCATAGGGTTGGTGAGAGGATTAGATGAATTAATAAATAAAAGCCCTTAGCATACCAAAAAGAAGTTAACTCAGTCATTACCAGGACACTGTGGTGGGGAAAAATAGACCTTAGAAATGTTTACTTATCATGGCCAGAAAGAGATTCAAAGTTGACCACCGCCTTTTGCTCACAGCTCACGGGAGGAGTCACCGAGTTGTTGGATGGTTTTAAACAGTCCTTCTCCAGGCAGGTTTCTCCCTCCTATGCAGACACTTGTAAGGGGTTATCAGAGCCTGAGGTGTCTGTTGCCGTATCTTTAGACTCCTACATTAGTCTTTTTGCTTTTTTCATTTAAAATATCCTTGCAGCAAGTACTTTGTGACAGGCACTGTCGAGTTCCTTTGGATGTAGCTGTGGAGAAGAGGATTGACCTTCTTCTAGGATCTCACCGTCAAGGGGAGTTTGGGATCCCATCTTCCAGGCCAGACTCCCCAAGAGCTTTCAGCTCTGTCTGTTCTCCACCCTCTTCCCCAGCCACCACCTTAGGACCTTCCCAGACATAATGTCTGGTTTCAGACCCAAATTCTTCCCATCCTGTCTGGTCTCAATACAGTTAAGCAGATCCCTCCTACACACAGCCTCAAATACGACAATTCTAATCAGGCCAAATTTGCCATCTGCCAAGTGGCAGAACGAGACTTTGATTAGTTTTATAGATTATTCATTTTAGCTTGATGAAGAATTCAACTACCAATCTGTCGTAAGTTTCAAACCAAACCAAAGCTTATTTTCACTTATTGGACCTTGGAAAAAAAGACATTGTCCTTTTCTTTAAGAAAAAGAAAATCCTTTAAAATTAGTCGAATTTTAGCTAACAGGTGAATAACTTTCCCTCTAAAATATATTAATTTTTAAATAAATTTTAAAACATTTAAAAGATGAGTATGGAACTTCAACAGCTGAAGCTTTTAACTGTCCGAGAAGCTTAGTGAATCTAAGTTCATCACTAAACATTTTATCACTTTTCTAAGTTTTCCACAGAGAACACAATTCAAGAATAAAATGTGTAACTTCTGCTTCAGCATTGTGTCAGAGGCCGTTACTCTCAAAGACCTTCGTACTTTAAACCTAGACTCAGGACAAATAAGGAAAAACATATAACCACTGTTTGCAAGTTCTCTAAAAGAAACAATTCTCAAATTTAAATTTTCCACAAAAGAATATCAGTTTATATGAGATGACTATCAGAAATCAGCAATATTCAAAAAAAAGAGAAATTTTCGAATTAGAAACCAAAGATAAATTTAGTATCTACTATATAAATAATGTTTAAGGGACAACAAAGTGAGCCTGCAATAAGAGGGGATTCAAAATGATTTAGCACATATTTAAAAGAAATTTTAAAGTAACATTTAGAAATGATAATAGAAATTAAAACTCAATGGATACAATTTTGAGCCCTGGGCCCAACAGTGTAGCTTATACTGAATGAAATCTTCTACCAAAAATAACTTTAAAAGTTGTAAACACATATAAGCAATCCTTTGAAGGCCTTGGAGAGCCAGCACAAATGGTTTGCAGCAGCTGGAATCCCTAGAAAGGGATACACGCAGGGGACTCGCGTCACCTCAGAAGTCTCCCGTGGGCATCTTCCAACTTGTGGCCAGGGCAACAAGGGCCCGAGAAGAAGGCAGGGATCTCACGGGCCGAGACACATGTGGGGTCCGCGAAGCCAGAGGCGCTGGGTTTGAGGAGAGAGGATCGTCACAGACGGTGACCCCAAGTCTGCCTTTGCCTTTCCCTCACACGGCTGGGCACGTGGCTGGGCAACCTTGGGCCGTGAGTGTGCAGAGCAGGCCTGAAGAAGGGCAGGAAGCAGCACCCATTGTCGGGGTCAAAGGTAAGGGCCAGGTGCTCCATGGGGTCCACCAGGGGCTGCAAACCGGAGGTCAGGCCAGGTGCTCCATGGGGTCCACCAGGGGCTGTGAACCGGAGGTCAGGAACTGCTGAACCAATAACTATAGTAAATGACTTTGAATTATCCCTGGAGCTGCGTGTGATATTAATCCCATACAATCCCTAACCTCCTGACTGCTACACGGTGGGAAACGCTTAGAATGGTGTTGGGTAGACGAGTAAAGCATCGTTATAATCACAGTAGGTTTTTTTCTATTGTCCCCATAAAACCATGAGAGCCTGTAAGAAAGAGAGAGTCCTGACATACCTCTGTGCCTTCAGATCCTACTCGTGGCTGACATACGATCAGGATTCTACAGATTCAGATTCATTCACCTGAATGAATGGGCAAATAAAATAATAGTTGATTCTCCTCAAAACTATATTTGTCACCAACCATTCCTGTAATTCTTTTTTTTTTTTAAGTCTAGTCTTTTGAATTTATTTTATTTTTGGCTGCATTGGGTCTTCGTTGCTGCGTGCGTGCTTTCTCCAGTTGCAACGAGTGGGGGCTACTCTTCCTTGCCATACACGGGCTTCTTATCACAGTGGCTTCTCTTGTTGTGGAGCACAGGCTCTAGGCATGTGGGCTTCAGTAGTTGTGGCACATAGGTTCAGTAGTTGTGGCACGTGGACTCAGTAGGTGTGGCTCGCGGGCTCTAGAGCGCAGGCTCCATAGTTGTGGCGCACAGGCTTAGTTGCTCTGCGGCATGTGGGATCTTCCCGGACCAGGGTTCAAAACCGTGTCTCCTGCATCGGCAGGCGGATTCTTAACCACCGTGCCACCAGGGAAGCCCCCATTCCTGTAATTCTTAAAGCATATTGTAGTTGCAATAATATTTGTACAACACCTCATTTTTCAACCCCACCCTGCATGGTTGTAAGTTTTACCTATTGCTTTTTTGTGGTCCTTTCACTTGATTTCAACACATTACTGATTATATTTAGAGCTGCTATTAATACAGACTTCAATTGCTGTCCTGTTTTTCCCCTTGAGCAGTGAAGCAGTTGCCATGGAAACAGAATCCAATACCTCTCTCTAGAGCTTCACATCAATGCAGTTTGATGAGAGGAACTCACACACCACCTCCTACCTCTCTTTTATAAGTCTAAAGATCTATTACCTCCAAAAGATGCAAGTCATCACAGGGGTGAGGCACCTTTGATGAAGTGTGGGTTTGACAGCTTGTCCAAGAAGATGTATCAGAGCTCTCATCTGGAAATAATTCCCTAATCAGAGTTAGAGAAAGTTATTAATGCTTGAATTGACCAAAAAACTCCAAGTCACAAGGTAGATTTTATTTATAGGTCGGAAGAAGGATCATTTTAATTGACAGCACACGATCAGCACAAAGTCACAGACTCATAACCACATTACCTGGTGATTATGTGGTGGAAGCATCATTCCCCCCAACTCCACCTACACAAAACGTGAGATTTGAAATCTAATCTAGGTGGGCTGATGGGGGAGGGGAGAGTAAGGCCCCAAGCCTCTCTGGGAGGGGCAGCTCCTCTCAGCCAAAGGCGAGGGCAGTTCTCTGGAGGAAGCTGTAGTGGTTCTAAGCTTGAGCTCCTCTACTCTGAGCGGCTGCGGGAGGGCACACTGGCTACGAGAACTCTGTGGGGAACCAGCAGCCTCAGCTGCTGAGTAGAAATGATTGATCACCAAGTCCTAAATCCTCAGTTGGAACAAATTTTCCAAGACCAAGCTTTGACCTTGTCAGCACTCCAGAATCTTTTATCTGGTACCTGGATGTGCTATGATGGAATTTTCTATCCTGTCCTGAGGTGTTTGCACAGAGTCTACCTCTGTGGGTGTATCTCTGAGGGTAACCTGGGTTAACCCAAGGATGTGGTCTGGAGAAAACCAGGATGGGGTGGATGCAGGGGACAAAGAGGCAGCAGCGGAAAGATTACAACACTAGAGCTTACTGTACCATCAGGGACCTAAAGCATAGGGAGCTAAGCAAAGCAAGTAGCCAGTGGACAAGCCACAGCCACGTCATCATAGGGGTATTGACTCTTAGATACTGGCAGCTAACAGCAAGCTCATGGATGAGACACAAAGCCTAAAAGGTACATGTACAGACCAGAACAGGGTCAATAGACAGAGATCAGTACCAGAAGAGGAGAAAAGGCAGAAGATGAGGCTGGTCTGTAAGAAAACAGACAGGATCCCATCCTGATTCTGTGCTGAAATCCCAGTAGGTTTTGTTGCGGGATCTTTTCCTTAGTGCAATGTTTTTATATTTGTTTTCTTTTTGATTATCTTCTTGTTTGGTTTATAATCCCGACCTTATCAAGATGAGACCTTAAAGATGACACAGTATATTTGTTCTTGGTCTATGTTTTCTCTGTCTCAAGGAAAAGGAAGATTATCCATGAGCTGGATCAAGGTTGATTCTCCCAAGTGCCTTGGTTACCACGGTTTTGTTCTTTGCTGTGTTAACCTTTGCCCTCATCCTAAACCCATCCCAGTGTTCCCAAGGGACATTCAATTCCCATCACTTTTCTAGGAGAGGAGGAGGTCAATATTCTTAGTGGAGTGTATTCTACATACCACCAGATTTGGAAATATTTTTTTGTCCAGACTTGCACAGGGTCCCCAGCTCTGATACTGCACAACAAAGCCAGACCACACTTGACCCATGTCTACCCAGGACTCAGGGGCATTCAGGGTTACCAGGTTCTCTGCAGGTACTAGTTGTGGAGGCTATCTTGCCTTCTTCGTACTAAGCCTATTTCCAGGGACTGGGTACAGATCAAGCTCTTAGTTGATCTGCTTTGGACAAAATTCCTGACCTGCTCCTACTCTACCTCTTACTTGTTTTCTCTGTACAACTTAAACCCTGCCCTTCATGCCTGCCCCCACTGCTTCACTGTGTCCATCTTCCTTCTCCCCTGTTCTTGTTTTAACAATCCTACTGTACTCCCTACTGCCCCTCCATTCTAGGATGGCTAGGACGGCCAGACTGGATAGACTGAGACGGTATCATGTCCCGGGAGAGCTCAGAGCAAAGCCAAGGCCATTGTAAAGACACTGGCTTTTACCCTAGGGAATTAGAGAGCCCTGGAGGGTTTTCAGTTGAGAAGTGGATGCGGTCTAAAAATGACTGAAAATCATCGCTCTGATTGTTGTTTCAGGAACAGATTGTGGTGGGGGGTGGATCTGCAGACAATCAAAATAGCTCTGATTGGGACGATGGAGCCCTGATACATGGAAGTCACAGGAGAGGTGGTAAGATGAGGTCAGATCCAGATGTATATTTTAAAAGGCAAAGTAAAAGGATTTCCTGGAGTTTCGAATCTAGGATATGAGAGAATGAACGGAGCAAGGCTGACTCCACAGGTTTTACTCTGAGCAATTATTTAAACACTCACATACTATTTCAGGGAATCACAACTATTCCAGACATTATTCTAAGCCCTTTGCCAATCACAGCTCATGTAATCCTCGGAACAACCCTATGATATAAATGTTACTAGCATTCCCATTTTATGGACGAGGAACTTGATGTACAGATTGCTTAAATGACATGTGAATGTAATTGCCATTAGCTGAGAGGAATCGTCTAGGAGGTGAACAGATTGGAGCAATATAAGGAGTTCGCTTTTCTACTTTTCAAGATCTAGAGAACACTAACCACCCACCTGTCCAGGCTCAGTCTGCCTGTGCTTTCATGGTACACATGTCTTACCTGCAAGTGTTGTATTAGGTACTGCAGGTTGGCACCAGGGCTCCCACAGCTTGGTCTAACTCTGGAAATAGTGGTATGATGGGAAATGTTTCCCAGTCCCTTGGAGGGGGGAGTAGGATTTTCTGAGTATTTGCTGATTTCTGTGTAAATATTCAAATTCAATTTCAAACAATGTCATTTTATTGAATATGGAGTTTGAGAGAGATGTACACAGTCTCCCATCAGCTGCACCTAACCACTAACTGGAGCCTTTATGATAATTTTAAAGGGTTAGTGACTATCTGTCTACCTATCTATCTATCTATCTATCTATCTATCTACCTATCTACCTAGTATTTGGGGCCCCGAAATGAGGAGGAGAATTTATGGTTGGAGACATGGCCAAAGCAGATGGGAAAAGTAACTTAGACTTGAACTAGAGGTTAAAGTATGGATGGTAAAGCAAGAATAGACAGAATAAATCCAAGGATGTGGAATTATGAAGGGACTACATAACTATAGGAGAGCTCAGAGGTTGAAATAACTGATTCTTGGCTGATGGCATGAGGGTCCAGAGCAGAGATGACCAGGATGTAAACTGAGGGGACTCCAAGGCAGGTCGGCCAATCAGGAGTCTCTGGAGTAGGTAAAGGAAGAAACTCAGTCAGTGTAGAGAAGAGGCATCAGAGGACCCCGAGAGCAGGCAACAGCAAACACACTCAAGCTTGGTGTCTGCCAAATGACCACTTCTACAAACTGTCTGCCTCTGTATCTCCAGGAGTTCATTTCAAAAAATATTTTTGATGCAGTGTATCTGGGTTGCGTCAAGGAACTACGTGCTTCTTAGAAGCTTCCTAAGTCATTTATAGACAATATCAGGTTTGGAAACGTGTTAAGTACCAAAGACAGAAGGAGTCAGGATATCAAGGAATCCCAAGAGCCAATAAAAGTCACCTAATTATGAGATTAGAGTTTAGGGCCAGGACAGCAATGCCTGAAAGGAATAGGACCCAGATAACAAGATAACCCAGTAGCCAAGTAGCAGGATACATAGGTAGGAGCTGATGCTGAGACCTGGGCACGAGGACCACGTGAGGCATCCTCAGCAAGGGTTCACAAGGGTCCCAAACGTGTCACCAGGAAGTTTTTAACTTCTTGGCAATGGGTCCAAGAGAAAAATGTATTCAGGGAAGTGACATGATCATTTCACTTTCACAGAAGGATGGTGGGCAGAGTGCAAAGAAACAAGACCAGAAGTAAGAAAACTAACCAAGGGGGAAATCAAACAAAAGATGATGAAGGCGTGAACAATGGCTGTGACCATAGGAATGGAAGAGTGAGGTTGGTTTTAGAGACATTTCAGAGTTAGAACTGCCATAGGATATCTGATTGGATATGGAGAGGGAGGGATAGGGAGAAATGGAGGATAATTCTCACATTTCTGGATAAAGGGAGAGTAGGAATAGGGAGAAATGGAAGAGGATCCCCACACCTCCAACTAGGGCGATCTGGTAAACAGCATGCTGCAGGGAGATAAGCACCTAAGAAGAAAAACAGAGATGAGATCAGGACTCTTGGTGGCAAATAAGAGGAAATAACTCAACTGGCTCAGACAAAAAATGGCTTTTCTTGTTGCATGGAATCAAAGAAAGGCTTGAACCAGCAACGATGTCGTGAACTGTGGTAGCTACCATGCTGTCTTCTCAGAATGTATTTTCATATCCCTTCTAATCACAGTCTCCAGGTTTCGAGTACAGCTACGTCTGACATACTCACAGACACAGGAGAAGTGGATGAGCAAGGACTGGCCGGTCAGAGTGCCCCACACTTTTGGCCAGAGTGACCAACTCAGAGGTGGTCGTAAGACGTGAGCTTTTGAACATACATGTCAAGGTGTATAGATACATTATAGTTTTTTACCTGTTTCAGATACTTGAATGCACATTTCAGGTATCTTCACAGAGGTCAGAATGAGGCATGGATCTCATAATACTTTAGAAAGTATATTAAAAATGAATAACCAAATCACTGAAATCAGAGACATTTTGACTTGAGAACTAACACTACCACTGATGCGCCGTGTGGATCTGAGCAAATCACCCTTTGAACCTTGCTCAGCCTCGTCACCCATCAGATGGAGGTAATAATAGCGTGTAACGCACCCAGTTGGTCTAAGAACTGAACAAAATAATGCAGAGAAGGGTCTTCATGCAGTCCCTGCCTATGGTAAACACTCCATAATTATTATTTATCATTAGTATCATTATCCTCCATCCAGAAGTCTTCATTTTAGGGCCCTACTAGTGACCTTCTCTCCTGACTTGTTTCTACCCCCCCAAGCGCCTGCCAGCTCTTGTCAGAGTACCCATCAGCACACCCCTAATCTTGCCCCACTGTCCTCCCACCACATGTGTCATGTTGCCTCCCTCTTACCCTGTGAATCCATCAACTGGAAACACTGTTGAAGAAAAACCACACGTTCACACCAACAAGCAAGTGGAGAGGCCATGTACGTTCACAGGCGGGCACGGTAAAGATTATGTACACGACAGGTATCATGGCTAAGCCCTGGGCTCAAGAGATTTTATATTTTTGATGAGTAAAATCAAGCAAAACTTTTAATTAAATGTGATACTAGGAGAAGTTTTTGGTCTCCAAAGATGGAGAGTTTAAATTACCTCGTTTTTAGAAAATCAACAAATGAGCCCTTTGACCACACACACTTAAGACAAGTTCTTTGTCTGTGACAAAGTTGCAGTGACCTGTAGGCTGAAGTCAGGTGTTGTGGTTTGATCAGTCACCATGTAAGGTAGAATGAACTCCATCTCTGAGAATATTGACATCCTTTGTTTATTGTTATTATTGGTTGATTTGTTTATTTGATTCTGTTTTGTTTGCTTGCTTGTTTGAAGCATTGAGAATCACGTGCAGGTGATGAAGCCCAGAAGGCAGAAGCTGCTCTGCTGAGAGACCCAGCAGGAGCAGAACCACTTCAAGGCCCAGAGGACATCATGGTGAGAAGAGACTTCCTCCGAGCTTCTTCTAGAACTAACGGTGCCCAGCACCTCAGGAGCTGCAGCATTGTGGGCACAGCGGTGGTGCCACATCCATCAGTCACGGCAGCAAGAGATCTTCTTCTGACGACTGTGATGCTGGTAGCTGGTAACCTAGGGAAACTAGAACAGGAAAAGAAGAAGATGAAAATGTCACACGGGCCCCATGATCACCTGGGAGGCTTCCCCTTTGGGGACTGGCAGACGTAATTGTGAGAACTTGGATGCTGAGGTCTTGTAAACATACTGCAGGAGGCATTGTAATTTCAGCTTTAAAAATAAAAGAGGTCAAATTTTATTTAAACCAACTGGTGAGGACTTCTTTCAACTTCCTTATATTATGAATTTAAAACATGAGGTACAAACTCCTTAAGTGTCTTGACCAAGATTACCCAGGAAGGGAGAATGACGTATGCATCAAGATTTTGAGCTATAGTATGTTATAATAATATAGAGTAAAAACCTAAAAGTTGGTTTGAATGTAGAGAGTAAATATCTTCCTTACCATTCGTCAATCCAGAATCAGAACTGTAAGTAAAGCCAGGTGAGAATTTATCGGAAAACAGTAATTCTCCCAAATACAAGCTGCAGCCATAAGAGGCAGTAACAGCCCAATTCTTGGGGTGACCATGGATTTCATACTGAGAATTCTTATTGTCTGAAATCACGAACTATCAGAAACATTTCTGTTTGACATTATTTCAGTAAAGATAAAACACCAGAGTCTGGTCTGGAGGAGTTTAATCACTGTGATACTCTGAAGCAGCCTTGATTGGCATTCCATGTGCAGAGTTTCAGCAAGCAGGTCTTGGACACAGCATTTGACATCTACGTTAACTTTGTTTCCAAGGAAAACATAACTGTGGGTTCACTTCACAGGCCAGAATTGATGGTGGCCCCTTTACACACAGCCTGACTTTTCTTGGAGCCCATCAAAACACCACTTCATTTTCACTGCACCTAAAGGCCACTCTTGCAAAATCCCAGAGTAACTCTTTTTTTTTCCTTTCTTTGGTGAAACTCCCCATGGTTCCTTGGATGTGCAGTCTCCCACATGGCAATGAGTCAGTAAAGCTGACTTAGTTGGTACACAGGTTTGTCTCTGGTGGTCTTAGGCTGATTGAGCTAAGAAAAGACAATTTCTTATATTTTATTTTATTTATTTTTCAAATTTCTTATATTTTAAATGTCTACTCTTAATTATCTGTATTATATCCTCTTCTATATGCAGAAGTCATGAAATAATCTAATTGCAAAACAGAAAAACGTTTATAGCTTAAACGTTTCCATGCTATAAACATAGAACGTTCTTGAGATCAAAGAGGAAGAAAATCAGTGTTTTAAAAATGAAATACACACATATTTGGTTTTCTTTTGCTTTCCCAAAACCCAGCCTGTGCCTCTTATAATACAACAGTGATCAATAAAGTGTTTTTTCTCCTTAGTTGTATGACTGAGCAACGCTTAGTGACAACAACCAGCGTCACTTGAAAGATACTGAAAAACTTAGAATACTGAAGAATTTCCACAACCTCCTTCCCAGTCCTCATCCTTAACATATGACCTTATTTTCTACTTCACAGAGAATTAGGAAAAAATCAGAAGGGAATGTACACAAGCTCCAGCACATCTTCGCCACCTCCTGAAGCTGCACATGTGTACTTGTTCCTGTGTGTGACCTTCCTGTGCATCCAACAAGGAGGCCTCCCTCGGCTCTGCACTAGGATCCCATCTGCTTGCACCCACACAAGGACATTGTTCCAGGAATTCTCTCCTTTCTTTTCCCTGGTGGTCCACCCTCAAGACAGCCCTGGATGATCCTCAGTGCTTGGTACCTGCACCGCGATGCAGTCCCCTCTCACACTGAGTCAGGGATGGACTGTATAACCGGCAGAATTCTGCAGAAGCCCCAGTGTGTGACTTCAGCTGCCAGGTCATAAAAGACAATGGCACCTCTGCCTTCTCGGAGTTCTCACTGTGGGGAAGCCACACCATGACATGGGGCTACTCATGCAGTCCTCTGATGAGGCCTGTGAAAGGAAACTGAGGTCTCCCCCCAAGCAGTGAGGGCCAACGTGCCTGGCCCATAAGCAAACCTCCTCAGAGGTGGCACCTCCAGCCCATCCACATCTTCAGATGCCTGGAACCATGGCCAGCATCTCCATGCAGTTTTGGGGGAGACTCTGAGTGAGAACCCCACCCAAGATGCACACACAGAAACTGTGAGAGAGGACAGATGTCCAGTGTCCCCCAAGGCACTGCATTTGGGATAATTTGTTACACAGCAATAGATAACTAATACATCTCCTGTGATCACAGGACTTGAGCTGCTCCCCATCTTTCCCAGAGGAAAATCCAGAGTCCCCTGTAGGCCTTACGAGGCCCCTCCCATCCTGTTCACCCCATTCTCACCACCCCAGGTCCACCCACGGTGACTTCCTTCTCTTCCTCAGAGCCCTGAGATGGGCCTCAGGGCTTCTGTCCTCACTGTTCCCTCTCCCCTCCCCCACCCCAGCCATCCCTCAATGTCTCCCTCTCTGGGAGGCCTTCCCTGATGACCCTTCCAGGAACACAGCTCCCCACATACAACCACACCCACATCCACACACATTTGTCTTTCTCCCTCCTTTATTTTTTTCCTTAATACATCTTACTATTTAATAGACCACATGTACTGTTTATGATCTGGCTGCCCTCATAGCTGAGAGCTGAGCTGGGATAGGGATTGTTGTCTGTCCCCAGTGTCTATAACACTGCCCAGTTTACTGTACATCTGCCATAAAGATGTCTTGGATGAATGCATGAATGTTAAGGATGTAAGGATGCAAAATTAATAGTACCTTAAAAATGCCTGACATAGGCCTTTGTGATCTGACTGCACTTTATAAACCTGCCTCTAAAATTTGCCACTAGTTTATATAGCAAATATACAGGTCCTTAGAATCTGCACCTTTTGTTTCATCTTGATTTTCTTCTAAGTTCTCTGTTTTTTAACTTTTATTCCTATTATTATGTCCTCATTCTACACTGCTTCAAAGACTTCATGAAATTAATATAAATAAATGAAGGTAAGTAAATAATGTTAGTGTTCTCCTAAACTCAGAATAGGTGATTAAAACTATCACTGGTTCAGTACATTAGAGAATTGTAAACTTTTTAAGGAATAAAGATCTAATTTTTTGTGAACCCTATTTTTAAAAGTCAGCAAAAGGTAATAGTTTTATTTTTCATTGAGGTAAACTTTATTGTGAAATAGTTTATATGAAAAATAAACTTTGGATCAGGACAGGAACATTTATTTTTAACATTCTGCCTCATCAATTCTCAGTATCACAGTGTATTTTTTCTAATGTCAGGTTATTCTTGGAAAATTTCGTTTGCTTTCTGGATATAATAAAACTCTTCTTGAAAATTATTTGTGATAAACTGATTCCTTCTTTTCCAAAGAACCCAGGGAGAGTTCTTTTAAAGACTACAGCGGATGATTACACTATCTAGTGAATAAACAGGTTTTTTCTGCCTTCACACAATTCAGAATTTCTCATTATGTATAGAATCCTCAAATTTGGGAGCAGGAGAGCACACCCAGTAGGATCCTATACGATCATTTAGCAACTACTGGAGGGAGGGAGAGTAGCGTAGATTTTGGAAAGCCCTTACAGCCATACTTACCCCCAAAGAGTCATAAAATGATAAACATCTGTTCAATGATCAAAATGGGAAATAATTGGTTTTGATTCTAAAGGAAAGAATAAAATAGTACTTTTCAGGATATGTTTCACTTTATAAGTACTTCTCTTATTTAGTGAATGGTTGAAAAATACAATCAAATGAAAAATATATATATAGGTATATACCTTATCATGTTTATGTGATTGATATATTTACCTGGCTGAGGAAATAGTGTAATTGTCATAAAATAATCACAAACTTAATACTTTTGTAGATTTTTTTTAATTTACTTGTGTATTGAAGTATAGTTGATTTACAATGTTTCAGGTATACAGAACAGTGATTCAGTTTTATATATATATATACACACGTATCTGTATATATTCTTTTTCAGATTCTTTTCCATTATAGGGTATTACAAGATACTTAATATATTTCCCTGTGTTATACAGAAGGTCCTTGTCATTTATCTATTTTATATATAGTAGTGTGTATCTGTTAATCCCAAACTCCTAATTTATCCCTCCCCCCTCCAACTTTATTTTTTAGAACATCTCTAGATTTACATAAAAATTAAGCAGACAGGACAGAGTTCCCATATACCCTGTCTCTCCTCTCTCACAGTTCCCCTGTTAATAATATCTTGCATTAGTGTGGTACCTTTGATACAATGGATAAACCAATACTGAAACATTTTTATGAGCTAAAGTCTGTAGTTTAGAGTTCACTCTTTAGGTTAGTTCTATGGGTTCTGACAAATGTATAATGTCAAGTACCCACCATTACATGATCATACAGATAGTTTCACTGCCCTTAATCCCCTGCGCTTCACACCTTCATTCCTCCCCTGCCCCACTTGAACTTCTCACAACTACCGATCTTTTTACTGTCTTCATAGTTTTGTTTTGTCCAGAATGTCATGTAGCTGTAATCATACAGTATGGAGCCTTTTTCAGATTGGCTTCTTTGACTTAGAAAGATGCATTTAAAGTTCCTTCATGTCTTTTTGTGGTTTGATTCTTTCTTTTATTGGTAAATAATATTCCACTGTATGGATGTATTACCGTTTGTTTATCCGCTCACCTATCGAGGGACGTCTTGGTTGCTTACAGTTTTTGGCAATTATGAATAAAGCTGCTAGAAACATTTGTATAGACATAAGTTTCCCTTCATTTTTTGTAAATACCTGGAAGGATGATTGCTGGATTATATGGTAAGACTATGTTTATCTTTGTAAGAAACCACCTAACTGTCTTCCAAAGTTACAACACAATTTTGCAATCCCACCTGCAATGAAAGAGAGTTCCTATTGTTCCAAGGTGTTTCCATAATTTGGAATTGTCAGATTTTTGAACTGGAGCCATTCTAGTAGGTTTTGAATTGTGATTTAATTTGCAAATGTTTTAACTTGTAATTGCCTAGTGACGTGATGTTGAGACTCCTTTCATATGATTATTTGCCACTTTTAAAACTTTTATGAGCTACCTGTTCAGATCTTAAGTCCACTTTTTAAGCTGTGTAGTTGGTTTTCTTACTGTTGAATTTTAAGGGTCCTTTGTATGTTTTTGGATACGAGTCCTTTATCTGATATGTATTTTACAAATGTTTTCTCCCGTATCAGCGTTGTCTTTTCATTCTCTTAATGTCTTTCTCAGAGAAGTTTTTAATTTTAGTAAGTTCAATTAATCAATTGTTTCTTTCATTCATTGTGCTTTTAGTGTTGTATATTAAAGTTCATCACCAGATCCAAAGTCATTCAGATGTTCTCCTATCCTATCTTTTACAAGTTTTAAAGTTTCGTATTTTACATTTAAGTGTATGATATGTGTTAAAATTTTGTGAAAAGTGTAAGGTCTGCATCTAGCTTAGTTTGTTTTGCACATGGATGTCTAGTTATTCCAGCACTATTTGTTAAAATACTGTCCTTTCTCCATTAAATTGCCTTCGTTTCTTTATCAGAAAGCAGTTGACTCTTACCTGTGGGTCTGTTTGGGGCTCTCCATTCTGTTCCATGGATCTATGTGTGTATTCTTTCACCAATACCACATTGTCTTGATTATTGTACTTTCCAGTAAGCCTTCAAGTTGGGTAGTGCTTCTCTTTATTGTTCTTCAACATTGCGTTGGTAATTCTGGGTCTTTTGCCTTTTTGTATAAACTTTAGAATCAGTTCATCAATATTCACAAAGTAAGTTTCTAGGATTTTGATTGGGATCGAGTTGAGGAGAAGTGACATCTTAACCATACTTTCTTCTGTCCATGAACTTGGAATGTTTCTCCATTTATTTAGTTCTTTGATTTTGCTCAAAATAATTTTGTAGTTTTCCTCACATGGATCTTATACAAATTTCGTTAGATTTATACCAAATATTTTACTTTTTTAGTGCTAATGTAAACAGTATTTTACTTTTAACTTCAAGTTTTACTGTCCTTTGCTGGTATATAGAAAACAATTGACTTATATCTATTAACCTTGTACCTTGCAACCTTGCTATAATTGCTTACTAGTTCCAGGACTTATATCTATTAACCTTGTATCTTGCAATCTTGCTATAATTGCTTACTAGTTCCAGGAGTTCTTTCTGGCAATTCTTTGGGATTTTCTATATATACAGTCAAATCATTTGTGAACAAAAACAGTTTTATTTTTTCCTTCCCAATCTCTGTAACTTTTACTTCTTTTCCTTGTCTAATTGTTTTAGCTAGGACTTCTAGTAGAGTATTGAAAAGCAGCTGTGAGAGGGGCTATCTTTATCTTATTCCTGATCTCAGTGGGAAAGCTTTTAGTCTCTCACCATTAAGTACGATGTTTACTGTGGGTTTTTAATAGATGTTCTTTATCAAACTGAGGAAGTTCCCCTTCCTCAATTTCTAGTTTACTGAGCATTTTTATTCTAAGTGGGTATTGGGTTTTGTCAAATGTGTTTTCTATATCTATTGATATGATCGTGCGATTTTACTTTTTTATCTTGTTGATATGATGGGTTATATTAATTGACTTTTGAATGTTGAACGAGGTTTGCATACCTGGGATAAATCTCAGTTGGTCATTGGGTGTAATTCTTTTTATATACTGTTGGCCTCAATTTGCTAATATCTTGTTGTGGATTTTGCATGTATATTTGTGAGAGATATTGGTCTGTAGTTTTCTTGTAATGTCTTTATCTGGTTTTATTATTAGGATAGTGCTGGCCTCATAGAATGAGTTAAGAAGTGGTTTTTTTGTTTCTTTTTTCTGCAAGAGTGTAGATAATTGGTATACATTTCTTTCCTAAATGTCGGTAGAATTCACCTGTGAAATTATTCTGGGCCTGCTGCTTTCTGTTTTGAAAGCTTATTAATTATTGATTCAATTTATTTAATATAAGCCTATGCAGACCGTGTGCTCCTCTCTAGATGAGTTTTGTCACATTGTGTCCTTTTAGGGATTGGTCCAGTTCATCTAGTTTATCAAGTGTGTGAGCATAGCGCTGTTCACAATATTCCTTTATTACCCTTTCAACATCCGTGGGATAAGTAGTGATGGCCTCCCTTTCACGTCTAATAATAGTAATTTGTATCTTTTTTTCTTCAGTTAGCCTAGCTAGAGATTTAGACATTTTATTGCTCTTTTCAAATAAACAGATGTTTCCTTTATTTTCTCTATTGTTCTGCTGTTTTGAATTTCATCGATTTCTACTCTTTTTCTTTCTTCTGCTTACTTTGCGTCTAATTTGCTCTTCTGTTTCTAGTCTCCTATTATGGGAAAAGAGATTACTGGTTTTAGATCTTTCTTTTCTAGTATATGTATTAAATACTATAAATTTCCTTCTGCGCACTGCTTTCACTGCATCCCATGAGCTTGATAAGCAGTATTTTCATTTTCATTTTAGCTCAATATAAATTTTATTTCAAAAACTCTTCTTTGATGCCTTAGTTATTTAGAGGCGTGTTGTGTGATTTCCAATATTTGGGGATTTTCCAGCTATCTTTCTGTTATTTATTTCTAGTTTAATTTCATTGTGGTCTGAGAGCATATTTTGTGTGACACATATTCTTTTCAATGTGTTAAGATGTGTTGTACAGCCTAGAATGTAGCCTATTCTGGTTAACATTTTGTTTGAGCTTCCTGAGCTTCTATGTATGTGTTGTCTCTTGTGATTGGATGAAATACAAAACTGTCTTTCAGATCCAGATGATAATGGCGCTATTCAATTCAACTATATCCTCACTGATTTCGTGCCTGCTGGATCTGTCCATTACCAATAGAGGGGTGCTGAAACTGCAAGTGTAATAGTGCATTTATGTCTCTTTCTCCCTGCAGTTTTACCTGGTTTTGCCTCATGTACTCTGATGCTCGTTTGTGAGGTTCAGACACAGGATTGTCGTGTCTTCTTGGTGAGTTGACCCTTTATCATTATGTATCCCTGAAAATTTCCTTGTTCTGAAGTCTGCTTTGTCTGAAATTAAAATGGCCATTCCAACTTTCTTCTAATTAGTGTTAGCACTGTGTATCTTTCTCCGTTTTTAATGTGTCTTTATAATTAAAGTGGGTTTCTTGTAAACAACATGTAATTGGGTCCTATATTTTACTCACTCTGTCAGTCTTTATCTTTTAATGGTGTATTTAGACAATTCACATTTAAAGTGATCATTGATAGTGGTGGATTAATATGTACCATATACTTTTTTCTATTTGTTGCCCTTCTGCTTTGTTTTCTTTTTTTGTCTTCCCTCCTTTTTTCTGGCTTTAATCAGGGATTTATATGATTCTATTTTCTCTCCTCTCTTAGCATATTAATTATACTTTTTAAAAGATTTTAAGGGTTGCCCTAGAATATGCAGTAAACATTTATAACTATTCTAAATCCGCTTTCATATAACATTATACCTCTTCACAGGTAGTGCAGGTTCTTTATAATAAACTATTCCCAGTTCCTCCCTCCTGTCCCTTATAACATTGCTGTCATTCATTTCACTTACCCATAAGTTATAATCACCCAACTTATTGTTGCTATTATTATTTTGAAGTGATCTATTAGATGAATTAAGAATAAAAAATAAGGTCTTATTTTTACTTTCATTTATTCCTTTTCTCACGTTCTTCATGTAGATCCAAGTTTCTAACTATATCATTTTTCTTCTCTATGAAGAACTTCTTTTAACATTTCTTCCAAGGCAGGTCTACTCATGAAAAATTTCCTGTTTTTGTTGTCTGAGAAAGTCTATTTCCTCTCCACTTTCAAAGGATAATTACACTGGATACAGAATTCTACATTGGTGGATTTTTCTTTCAGCACTATAAATACTTCATTCCACTCTTCTTGTTTGCATGGTTTCTGAAGAGAGAAGTCTGATGTAATTCTATTCTTGCCTTGCCATAGGTAAGGTATATTTTTTCTTCCAGCTTCTTTCAATATTTTTTTTTGTCTGATATTCTACAACTTGAATATGATACACCTACATGTAGATATTTTTGTATTTATCCTATTTGGTGTTTTCTGAGCTTCTTGAGTCTCTGGTTTGGTATCTGCCATCAATTCTGGAAAATTCTCAGCCACTATTACTTCAAATAATTCTTCTCCCTCCTCTCTTTACTGTCTGGTATTCCCATTACTTATATTTTACACTTTTTTGTAATTTTTTCATAGTTCTCGAATATTGTTCCTTTTTCAAAAAAAAATCTTTTTTCTCTTTACACTGAAATTTGAGATGTTTCTATTGACATATCTTCAAGCTCATAGGTTATTTCTCAGCTGTGAAAAGCATTCTTCATTTTGTATTGTTTTTGTTTTCCAGCAGCTTCTTCTGATTCTTAGAGTTTTCATCTCTCTGCTTATATTACACATCTGTTCTTGCAAGTTGTAAACTTTCTCGAGTAGCGATCTTATCATGTTAATTATTTTAAGTACTTTAAATTCCCAGTCTGATCATTCCAAAACCTCTACCATATCAGAGTCTGGTTCTGATGCTTGTTTTATCTCTTCAGACTGTGTTTTTTTCTTGCCTTTTAGCAAGCATTCTAATTATTTACCAGCCACACATGATGTATCCGATAATAGGAATTGAGGTAAGCAGGTCTTTAGTGTGAGGTTTTATGTAAACATGGCCAAGAGTCGGCTGTGTTTACTGTTTGCTGCGTCAGAGGTTCCACCTTCCTTTAACATCCTTTGTTCTGTGTGCTGTCTGTCCTTGTGTTTACTTAGAAACTCCTTTCTGAATGGTGTCTGTGTCCTGAAGCTCTCTCAGTTGTAATCCACTGTTATTGTACTGGAGAACTTTTAATAGATCGTAAGGTATTGGGAAGGAGAGGCATTCTATAATCTTAGGATTGAATCTCCCTTTTTATCCGGCAGGAATCCCCAGGCTATGACCTTCAGAATAGTTGTTCAGCTTTTTTCTTGTGATGACAGGCATGACAAACTTCCAGCACCTTCAAATGTCCAAGTGGGAAGCAGCAGTTCTTTTTTTCCCTCATGTGAGACAGGGTAGAAGAGGCACAAGTTATCTAATTGTTCTCCCTGGAGGTCAGATGGAGCTCTGATATTGAAGTTTCCCTTGAGGGCTAGCCTTTGTTTCAGGAAAAGGAAGCTTTGGGTATACTTCAAAATGATTGCTTTCTCCCTCCCCTTGCCAGAGGCAAGAGAGAATTTTTCTCTGATCTTCAAGGGACAGCCTTGTGGGGCTCCTGAAGGTAAAACTCTGGAAAGTGTGGGTGCTCCCCTAAGGCTGAGTCCTTGCTCCCCCAGAGTTTTCCATTCTCAATTAAGTCCACACTCAGTCTCCAGCTATTCACAGATCACAGATTAAGTGTCTCCACCCATTACTGGCTCTTGTTCCTAGTCAGCTGGGATTGTCTTGAATTCATTCACCTATTTCTTCAGTTTTCAGGGAGGTGATTTGTCCTGAATTCTCTGGTAGATGTAAGAAGAATTGTTGATTTTCAGTTGGTTCAGCTTTTTTCTTGTTGTGATGGCAGCAGTGACAGTTTCCAAGATCTTCATGCATCCGAGTGGAAACCTGAAGTCCTAATAATAATATTTTATATCCATTATATCTTTTGATGACATGAAAGGGTGCCAATGAAAGATTAGTCGATCTAAGAAAGAAATGGAAAATTTTATTCAAACCAGTCTTGAGGATTATAACTGAGGAAGAGCATCTCAGAAAGCTCTAAGAACTATTGCGCCCATTAGAAGTCAATGCACAGTTCTCTAAGTGTTTTCAGACAGAGGGCTGTACATCAAGTGACACATTACTGGCAGTTTAGATGATCCAGATCTAATCGGCATCGCGGTGGGACATGTGATCCCCTACAAGGTCAGGAAGGAATGTTGTCTTTTAAGGAGCTGTCTTGTTAATGCTGGGAGAATGTTGCTTGTTGTGGTTGAGCAGGTATTCCTACAAATGGGGGAGGTCTGGCCGGTGCATAATGCAGATACACAATGCGTAGTGCCGGGAGAGAGGGGGCCAAAGGTCAGAGAAGGCTTTTTTATGTTTAAATTTTTCTTGTCTTGCCATTAAATACAATTTTTTATTTCACAAGGTTGCGGAGCGCAGGCTCCGGACGCGCAGGCTCAGCGGCCATGGCTCACGAGCCCAACCACTCCGCGGCATGTGGGATCTTTCCGGACCGGGGCACGAACCCGCGTCCCCTGCATCGGCAAGTGGACTCTCAACCACTGCGCCACCAGGGAAGCCCCACAGATCTTATTACTGGCATTTAACCTACAAGAAAACTGAGGCTGAAGGAGATTAGATAACTTTCCCAAAGACAAAGGGCCAGTAGATGAAGCTAACCCACATCTTCTAGACCCTGCCAAGACTCCTCCAACACAGACACGTATGTTCAATCATTCATGCACCTGAAGCAGTGTGAAAGGAAAACTTCCATGTGAGAGAGGATCGTCCACATTTCAGCTGGCTCTGTGGCCTGATATAAAAGCCCTGCCCTGGGATATTCCATAATAAATGTCCTCAAGCCTGACTCAGACCCCAGCTCCCATTTAGATTTTAGGGAATTCACAACAGCGGGAGTCTCAGCTTCTCAGTATGAATCTGGAGCAAGAACTAACCACACGACCGTTCACCGAGGTCTCTTGCAATCACAAAATGAAGCAGTGCTAGGCTGCATTTAGGCTCCATATTTTTGGAAGAGAGAGTTTGTCTATGTGTGTGTCTGTGGGTCTGTGGGTATGGATATGTGAAAGAGGAAGTTATTTCTTTACAATTTTTCTGAACTGCTAAATTAAGCCTCTCCCTTAAGTGAAAAGCCTTAGCTTCTTTGATTCTTTAAATGACATGACACTTTACCTTCCCACCTGCTTAAATACACTATAGCTTATGAATGTGAATAATATTTAAAGCAGGACTTCCTTCCAGGATTTCCTCTGCCTTCGGATTTTCCTTATGTTTTCTCGTGGCAACTCCACAACCATTACCAACCACTGAAATGTCTCCGTGTGCAATGTCACTTCCTCAGAGAGGCCTTCCTTGACCTCTTAGACAGGACAGAACCCAGCACTTCCTCTTTCTGAACCTACATGTTCATATCTGTGTCCCTCGCTATTCTGGAATCTTCATGAGGGTGGACTCTGCATACGTCACAGCTGCACCCCCAGGGCTGACAGTCTGGGATGGACCTTTCTGCAGGATAGAGATGTTCTATCATCTGCAAGTGACTGCTGAGCACTTGAAAAGTACAAGTGAACTACTGAATTTTTAATCCCAATTTAAATTTAAATAGCTATAAGCTGCTAGTGGCCACGTATCAGACAGTGGAGGACTAGAGCAATGTTTCTCAAAATCTAAATCAAGCTGTCAGGAATCTGCTTCTTGATCCATGCTCCAGGTAATTCTTACCAGCAGTAAAATGTCACAACTGCTGGTCTAGAATGGGCTTCTCAATCCTGGCTTCACATTAGACCCACCTGGAGGAGGTTTGAAAAGAGAACAGTGTCCCAGCCACACCCCTAGAGATTCCATTTCAATTGGTCTGGTGTGGGGTTCAGGTATTAGTATTTAAAAAACGAAACAAGACAGAAACTCTCCCCTGGAGGCTGTTACAGGCAGTCAGCCTTGAGCATCTAGAAGATCTGTTCTCACTTGACCCTCAGAATAGACCAAATAAATATACAGATAAACGGTCTGGGGGCGTTTATAAAGGATTAGTGATTACAAGTGAAATCTTGTGATGTCCGAAGAGATAATTAGTGACATTAGTGGTTCAGATGAATTTCTTGACGTTCCATGAAAAAAAAAAATCAGCTTTAGATAATCTCTAACGACTGTGTGAAATTCCTTGTCCTTTTATCCATAAACGGTACAAATCATGCCAAGCTCTGGGACATCTGGAGAGGGTGACACGCTCAGAGTTCCCTAAGCAATCATCTCTTAAAATACACAAAAGCCTCTCTAGTTTGCTGGTTGATTGACAGAGGGCCTGGTGACTTCACATGGAGTCACATGACCGTGCCCTGCCCAGCAGCTGGAAGAAGGTGTTTTCCAACCTGCCGCTCCGGGCAGGTCCCGGGTCTCCTTTGCTAAGTCCTCCCCGTTCCTCCCCCCTCCAGGTGCGTCGGTCACCGTCTCGGCGGTCAGGAACGGCGCCCGGACTAGCGCGGGAACGTGGGTGCCGGAGTCCCGCCCTCCCCTCCTGCAGGTGCACAGGTAAGGGTCCCGCAGTAAGTCCAAACTGGCCGGGTGCCGGGCGCAGAGGGAATCAGGCGGGTGCAGGCTGGGCACCGGCGCGGGAGGCGGCCGCGCGGGAGCAGAGCCCAGGGAATTTCAGCCCCGGCCCTGGGCGCGGCGAGGACCGCAACTCAAGGAAACCCGAGCAGCTTTGCAGGGGGAGTGTCTGATGATTTTTCAAAACATGCTCCTGATTGAAAAAAAAAATCAAGGCTCAGAATAAGTAGATTCAAGCACTGCTAATTTTAGCCAAGACACTGGAGGAGCTTGCCAGGGGATTTGAGGAAATTAACATGAAACTAAAACCGAATCTTAGGTGAAGAGGAGCGAGCAATATTGATCAGCACGTACTAAACGCTAACAAAAAGGTCTCCGTAGAGAGAGGTTTACAGGAAAAAGTTTAAATTACTACGAGAGATTTAAGGGAGAAGTACTATTCAATGAAACAAAAGTACTAGAACAAAAATAAATGAATATAGTTTAACAATATATCAGCATATACTTACACATGTGAAAACTACTTTAAAGTATATTAAGTTAATTTAAATTTTATTCAAAAGTAATTTGAGCCTTGTTAACTCAACAGGTTTGCATTTTAAAAAACTGGGTCTAGTGTGTGCTAGAGTGATATTTTTTTCCTTTCCACAGAACTTCATTGATTTAGAATGAGGTAGATTCTTCCTTAAAGATAGTAAACATTGCCAACCCACAATGAAATCAGATCACATACTTCCTGAAATGTACCAGAGGGGCATGCAATAAACTTCATTTATCTGCAGGTAATAACTAAGTAACACTGGCTGATGTTCACTCAGCAGTCAAAATGCAGTGTATGCACGGTGATTAGCACACCAGATTATTCTTTCAAGGAAATCTGAGAGGTCTAGGGTCGTCAGTATTCTTCAGTGGAGACATCGTTTTGCTCATGTTGCAATTTTTTTAAGCGTAGACATTCTCTTCGCAATGTGCTTATAGAGGGGTTTTTTCCTTAGCTGATTTTAGTTCAAATGGAAACAAAATAAGTTTCTTAGCTGGACTTAATCACATGTCCTTAGTCCTGTGATATCCTTCCTGGATACCTCCTGCCCCTCTGACCTATTGCAGCTCTGGTATTTTAGCAACAATCCACTAGCTTGACCCTTGAGCAAAACCCACGTAAGCTATTGAGGGAAGCCACAGGGCTGAAACTTTCTTTGCATCGAATAGTAAGCCTATTATTATTGTTATTGAAGTAGTGTTACTGTGTCAGTGTTTAAATGTCTTAGCATCTCTTCCTCAACTATGGTCCCATGGAGGACATTGTCTTAACAGCATTTTGTTTTATTTTAAGAAAACACACAAAATTTTAAATAGATATCTTTTCTGCTAAAATTTATTCATCAATTTGAAGTTATTCCTGTTTTGGGTTAAACTATGCTTAATAATACCAAAGAAGATATATTGTAGGTAGTTGTATATTTGACAATTCTCTGCAAAGAACCCATAAGGAACAATACGTGAAAAAAAAATGAAACACCTTAAATGTAAATATTTATCATTGTAAAATAAAATAATAAGGAAAGGTAATTTCAGGTGTACTTTGTTCAATACACATCCACAAGAGGTTATCACTATAATATTAAATTTGGGGGAAAAAACACACTAGATTATTTTAAATTCCATTCCAGAAGATTTATGTAGAGAAGTGAATGTATCAAAAGATCAATGTGCAAAATGATTTCACAATGGTATTGTGGCGTGACTCTGGTTACCTCCTGGGTTAAAAATGACTGTGTTATCTTTTTCTCATGTAGCTTGTACAACTAAAAAAGTGAATTATGCTCAACACGCTTTTCCAAATGTTATCTTATGAAAAATGTCTGGTTCTTAGCTATTTGGGTTTTGGTCCTTTAGGAAGCTAGCACTTTTTAATAAGCTCAGCAGTGTTGTCCAGTAGAACTTTCTGCAATGATAGGCGTGTTCTACGTATAATCTGCTCTGTCCAGCGTGGTAGCTGCTGACTGTATGTAGCCATTGAGCACTTGAAATGTAGTTAACTTAGCTGAGGAGCTGAGTTTTCTTCTTTTACTAAATTTTAATGAAAATTTAGTTACCCGTATGTGACCAGTGGCTACCAGATTGCACAAGCATCTGACTAGCTGTTCCCCTTTGTTCTGCTGGCTGATTTAGTATTGCGCAAGACACAACTGCTGATCTCGTGCTGTCGGGGAGTCCTGAAGGTATTTTTCAAGAGCCTTAATCTGGAAGGGATTTAAGAGATATGTTTTTGTGATTTCATTTTTAATGACATTTGTTGCTTTGTTTTCATATTACGAGCAATACATGTTCACTGCAGACTACCAGAAACACATAAAAGCATAAGGTAAAAATTTGCTATCTCCCATAATCCCCACCCTCCAGAGATAACTATTTTAGCATTTTGACACATTTCCTCCCAGTGTCTACCTATTTTTTTTTTCAATTGAGGTATACTTGACCTACATCACTCTGTTATTTCCAGGTGCACAATACAGTGACTCGATATTTCTATGCATTACAAAAGGATGCCTACAATAAGTCCAGTTACCATCTGTCACCATACAAAGTTATTACAATATAATTAACAATTTTCCCCATACTGCACATTTCATCTTTATCCCTGGGACTCATTTATTTTGTAACTGGAAGTTTGTCCCTCTTAACTCTCTCACCTATTTCACTCATCCCCCGACCCTGTTCCCCTCTGGTGACCACCTAATTGTTCTCTGTATCTAGGACTCTGTTCTTTGTTATGTTTGTTCCTTTGTTTTGTTTTTCAGAGTCCACATATTAGTGAAATCATATGGTATTTATTTTTCTCCATATGATTGATGTCACTTAGCATAATAGCTTCTAGGTCCATCCATGTTTTCACAAGTGGCAAGATTTCCTTATTTTTATGGCTGAGTAATATTCCATGTTGTGTGTGTGTGTGCATGCATGTGTGTGTGTGTATGTATATATATGTGTGTGTGTGTGTGTGTGTGTGTGTGTGTGTGTGTGTATCACATCTTCTTCATCCATTCATCTGTTGCTTGGCACTTAGGATGCCTCCATATCTTGACTGTTGTAAACAATGCTGTAATGAATAGAGGTGTGCATGTATCATTTTGAATCAGTGTTTTAGTTTTGCTTCAGAATGATACCAAGAAGTGGATTTTCTGGATGGCATGGCAGTTCTACTTTTAGTTTTTTTGAGGAACCTCCATACTGTTCTCCATAGTGGCTGCACCAATTTACATTCGCACCAACTGTGTAGAAGGGTTCCCTTTCTCCATACCCTCTCCAGCATTTGTGATTTATAGACTTTTTGATGATGGCTATTCTGACAGGTGTGCGGTGATATATCATTGTGGTCTGATTTGCATTTCTCTGATGATTAGTGCTGTTGAGAATTTTTCATGTATCTGTTGGCCAAGGGTGTGTCTTCTTTGGAAAAATGTCTATTCATATCCTCTGCCCATTTTTTAATTAGGTTATTTGTTTTTTGATATTGAGTTTTATGAGTCCTTTGTATATTTTGGATATTAACCTATTATGAGGTATAGCATTTGCAAATATCTTCTCTGATTTAGTAGGCAGCCTTTTCATTTGATTGGTAGTTCCCATGCCGTGCAAAAACTTTTTAGTTAGAGTAGTCCCATTTGTTTTTGTTTTTTAAAGATTTGTTTATTTATTTATTTTTGGCTGCGTTGGGTCTTCGTTGCTGTGCGCGGGCTTTCTCTTGTTGCGGCGAGCGGGGGCTACTCTTCATTGTGGTGTGCAGGCTTCTAATTGCGTTGGTTTCTCTTGTTATGGAGCACGGGCTCTAGGTGTGCGGGCTTCAGTAGTTGTGGCACACAGGCTCAATAGTTGTGGCTTGCGGACTCTAGAGCAGAGGCTCAGTAGTTGTGGCGCACAGGCTTAGTTGCTCCGCGGCATGTGGGATCTTCCCAGACCAGGGCTCAAACCCGTGTCCCCTGCGTTAGCAGGCGGATTCTTAACCACTGCGCCACCAGGGAAGTCCCCCATTTGTTTTTTTATTTTTGCTTTTGTTTCCCTTGTCTGGAGAGATAGATTCGAAAAAATATTGCTAAGGCCAGTGTCAAACAGTGAACTGCCTATGTTTTCTTCTAGGAATTTTATGGTTTCAGGCCTCACATTTAAGTCCTTAATCCATTTTGAGTTTATTTTTGTACATGGTATGAGAAAGCAGTCCAGGTTGACTCTTTTTCATGTAGCTGTCCAGTTTACCCAACACCGTTTATCAAAGAGGCTTTATTTTCCCCATTGTATATTCTTGCTTCCTTTGTCATAGATTAATTGACCACATGTGTGTAGATTTATTTCCGGGCTCTCTGTTCTTTTCCATTGATCTATATTTCTGTTTTGGTGCCAGTACCATATTGTTTTGATTACTGTAGCTTAGAAGTATGAAATCAGGGAGCATGATAACTCAAGCTTTTTTCTTTTTTCTCAAGAAAGAAAAAAGCTTGTGTCATCTTTGATTTCTTTCATCAGTATCTTATAGTTTGCTGAATATGGGTATTTTTGCCTCCTTAGGTAGGTTTATTCCTAGGTATTTTATTCTTTTTACACGATAGTAAATGGGATTGTTTACTGAATTTTTCTTTGTGTTCTTTTGTTGTTAGTGTATAGCAATGCAAGAGATTTCTGTATATTAATTTTATATCCTGCAACTTTACCAAATTCATTGATTAACTCTAATAGTTTTCTGGTGGCATCTTTAGGATTTTCTATGTATAGTATCATGTCATCTGCAAACAGTGGCAGTTTTACTTCTTCCTTTGCGATTTGGATTTCTTTTATTTCTTTATCTTCTCTGATTGCCATGGCTAGGACTTCCAAAACTATGTTGAATTATAGTGGTGAGAGTGGGCACACTTGTCTTGTTCCTGATCTTAGAGGAAATGCTTTCAGTTTTTCACCATTGGGAATGATATTGGCTGTGGGTTTGTCATATACGGCCTTTAGTATGTCGAGGTAGGTTCCCTCTATGCCCACTTTCTGGAGAGTTTTTATCATAATTGGGTGTTGAATTCTGTCAAAAGTTTTTTCTGCGTCTTTTGAGATGATCATATGGTTTTTATTCTTCAATTTGTTAGTATGGTGTATAAGCTATTATTTTTTTAAATATGTTTTTTGCCCCTTTTCTCTCCCTTCTCATTCCTACACCCCGTAATGTGAATGTTAGTGTGTTTGATGTTGTCCCAGGGGTCTCTTAAGCTATCCTTCTTTGTTTTACTTCTGTTTTCTGTTTAGCTTGGGTGATTTCCACTGTTTTGTCTTCCAGTTCGATGATCCCTTCCTCTATATCATCTAATCTACTGTTATTTTTTTCTAGTGTATTTTTTATTTCAGTTATTGTGTTCTTCACCTCTCTTTGGTTCTTCTTTGTATTTTCTAACTCATTGTTAAAATTCTCACTGTTTCATCCATTCTTTCCTCAAGTTTGTTGAGCATCTCTCTGATCATTACCTAAACTCTTTATTGGGTAAATTGCTTACCTTCACTTCACTTAGCATTTCTTGTGGAGTTTTATCTTATTTTGAAAATATTCCTTTGTCACCTCATTTTTCTGGTTCTTTGTTTTTGTTCTTCTCTGTATTAGATAGGCTGGTTATATTTTCTGATCTTGGAAAAGTGGTCTTAAGTAGTAGACATCCTATTCATCTCAGCAGCACACTCCCCGCTGGTCACCAGAAATGTATTCTCTAGGGGTGCTTCTTATATGGGCTGCATGCGTCCTTTTGTTGTGTTAGGGCCAACTACTGTGGCCCTAACTGGTAGGTGTGGCTGGCCCTCAGCCCAGTTGATTGCCAGGCCCTGCCTAGTGCAGAGGCTGGTGGAAGGGGCCAAGTCCCAGGATGGCTGGCTATGGAGACCATGTTGTCCCAAGGCTGGTGCCCACTCACTGGTTGGTGAGGCCAGCTCCTAATGCAGCCGGCTGAAGTGCACCAGGGGGTCATGTGTCTAGTGCCAGCCCAAGTATGGAAACAGAGACTCCGCTCTTAAAGAGAGAATGCAAAATCTCACATGCTGTACTAGTGGTCTAACACTAGCTCCATGACCCCTAATGCAGAATCAAGTCCTGGGGTGGCTGGCTGCAAGCCAGGGGGTCCTGGAGCTAGTCTTGGCCTGCTGATAGGCAGGACCAGGTTCTGCGGACACTGGGGACTGGGGAGGGGGGGATACCTATGGCTTCTGCTGGCTTGCTAGTGGGCTGGACTAGTCTCTGCATTGCTGGCTGCTTGGCCTCGGACATCACAGGACTGGTGACAACTGGCCTTTGTGTGAGGCCAGATTCCAGTGCTAATAGGCTAGTGGGAGGACTTCAAAATGGTGCTTGCTAGCACCAGTGCCCTAGTGGCAGCATGAGCTCCTGAAAATGGCTGTTGCCAACATCTGTGACCCCAGGGTGAGAATTGCTTGCCTCCCGCCTCTCCAGGCGACTCTCCAAGATCAGCAAGAGGTCTGACCCAGGCTCCTTTCATATTACTGCCTCTGCCCTGGGTCTTGGAGTGTGTGAGATTTTGTGTGCACCCTCTAAGAGCAGAGGCTCCGTTTCCTACAGAGCTCTGGTTTTCCCAAATGCAAGTCTCACTGACCTTCAAAGCCAGAAGTTCTGGGGACTCATCTTCTCTGTCCAGGATCCCTGGTCTGGGGAGCCCAATGTGGGGCTTAGACCCCTCGCTCCTTGGGGAAATCTCTGCAATTGTGATTATCCTACTGTTTGTGGTCACCTACCCATGGGTGTCGGTCTCGACTCTACTGTGTCTTCACCCCTCCTCCCATCACCTTGTGGTTCCTTCTTTATATCTTTAGTTGCAGACGATCTTTTCTGCTAGCCTTCAGGTCATTTTCATTGATAGTTTCTTTGTAAATAGTTGTGATTTTGGAAGGAGGTAGGCTCAGGGTCTTCCTTCTCCACCATCTTGGTCACCTTCGGAGATTCTTCTATCTGTTCAGTTTTTTAAAAAGTCACAAATGTAATTTCATGAACTATTTAAACTAATACACACCTAGGTGGTGCTACTGTTGAAGAAAAGTGCCTTTACCTCTAGGGGATCCTGAGTATATAGCAACAATACAACTTAAATGTGCCCTTAAGCTCGTGTTAAATAGTAGAACAGCTTGTGCTCAGAAGGCACTGATAGGTCTCAAAGTCTTCACCCGTGCTCTGTCATTGACTTGTCACAACAACCAATTGAACTGAACAGGATCCTGGTCCACAAATCTCCATGATACAATCTACCCACACAGAAGAATTTCTTTACAACATCATACAAATTGTATCCAGGTCTTGGAAGAAGTTAGGTTTTCAAGTGCTGAAGACAAATTTTGCTTGTTTTACTGTTTGTTTTGTAGGTCAGTGATCAAAAAATATTTGTTGCCAACATAAATGAAAAAATGAATGAATGAACATGGGGTGTGAATGTAATACATAATTTCATAATGTCCTAACTTTTTATCTGGAAGGACTCTTTCCGTACTTTTGACAAACTCAATAAGTATCATGTATTGATGACAGTTTGCTCACAGATTCACAACTTTTTAATTGTTTCATTTTTATTCCTTTTATTTCAGAAGCTCTTGAAAAGTACATCAAGTTGAAAGTGAACCAGCTTGCTCTCGGGCAGGACCAGAGCCATGAGCAATAATGGAACAGACCTCACCACTGGTTTCATCTCCTCTATTGTAGCCATCCTTTTGTTTGGCTCAAACTTTGTACCACTTAAAAAATATGAGACTGGCGATGGTAGTTATGTTTCCTTCATTGTTCGTCTTAAATTAATTTTAAATGTGAAGTTCACTTTTTCTGTGTTTTTTAAATGATGGCTATAAGAATGAATTTTGCTGTACCTGAAGCCAAATGAATAGAGCTTAAAAAAAATCATTTGACAATGCCCATGCCATGTTATCCGACTGCTAGTCAGTATAGGATAACCTTAAGATTGTGTTTCATCATAAAGCTAGGATGGGGAAAGCCTTTTAGCCATATCTGTTATGTTTAGAAAAGAAGGAAGTTAGCTCTACTGATAACACTTGTTTTGCAAACACAAATTGCCACCACAATTGATATAATAGAAAACAATTTGCACATAACACGAAATCTGTGTTTGCCTATGAGCAATTTTCACTCTGACAAACATTAGGTGAACACAGAAAACTGCACCCAGATGAACAAAGATGCACAGCAATGCACAAAATATGCTCACACACACCCCTTCACACAACCACCAGGTCTGTTACACCACACCCATACACATCTGGTGTTCAAACCCTCATTCACCACCTTCCCAATAATTCACAAACTACAGCACTTCTGACATCCATTTGCATAAGCCAACCTCAGATCTTTTTTAAGGTAAAGTTCCATATTTATTGCAGCATTTGTGAATGTCTTAACCACTTAACCAGTGTAAAACTGCACTACCATCGTTTTAGGCTCCTATCTTTTCTTAATAAGTTGTTGATGGAGTTTCTGAGTGTTGTGTCCTTAGCCCCATTTTCCCCCTAAGCTCTGCAGGCTTTATCACATGATTTTACACAGTACGGTGATGTTTAGGAACACACATGTCACATTATGGTAGAACTGACTGTAATGTGAATTATAGGGAAGGAGAAGCAGTAGTTGTTTTTATCTACCTGCCTTTCCTGTTAAAGCCAGGAGGAGAAATTGGGGATGTTATGGTGAAAGCCTGGTGGGAGGCATTGTGTTTTCACTCCAATTTATGTCTTTTTTTTTTTTCAACTTTATCTCAGCCTTTTTTCTTATGTCTTTATACCACTAAGACAATAGAGTTACAAATCCTTTCCCTCCAGAGCCTTTCTTCTTTTCCCCTTTGGAGTTAGAACAGGAATGAAAAGTGCTAAAAAAAATAACAAAAAACATACTAAGAGTTAGAGGACCTGACTTTTGGGTGTTCTACAAGAACTGTGTGATCCCAGACAAACCTTATCCACTCTTTTGTTCTCAGTTTCTCTTTTGTAAAATGAAGTTTCCTTTCATCTCTGTGTTCTTACTTTTTTGTCTTAGAGGTTAACAGCCTTTTTTTCTCTCCTCCACCGTGAGATTGAATAGAAATAGGGAAAATTTTCCAATAGAGTCAAAAGTGCTACACTGAGTTAAAACTACCTTAGTATTTTTTCCAATGTCGATGTTTTCTGTATCCTTTTAATCCCTAAACCCTCCTTCTAAGCCTCAGAAAAGTACAGATACACCTCATATCACCATGTGACCTTCAAGTAACTGGCAGAGCATAGGAAGGGGAGTAGCCCTGACCTAGAAGGCTAATTCTCAGGTCTGGAATGTCTGACTCAGTGCAGACACTCAACTCCAAGTGCATGAGACCTACATATGGCCATAAAGGACTTTATGTTTATCCCAAAATGATCCCCAAAGGTTTAAATTACTATCATGCTATTATGAAGTTCTTAATGCCTTGTCTTTGGTGAGGAATGGCACTAAGTATAGCATCTGAATAAAAGTACATAGTCTTGGTCTTGCCAACATTCTTTGGTAGAAAATTTTTGATCCCTGTTAAGCCGGAATGCACAGTGTAGAGCAAGCTTTGGAGTCCAGTTGAGTTTAAATTCCAGTTTTACAGACTGTTAGCTATTTGGACAAGTTGCTTCATCTCCGGTTCATTTTCTGTCTTTGAATTAGGGTTAATTATGATGCATAGTAGTTACAAGAAATATAATAAACATGTAAAGTGCCTGGCATAGAGGCATGCAATAAATTGTGACCATTACTATAATAATTCATTGATATTCCTAAGCGCACTAATTCCTTAGATCAGTTTGAACCAATGACACCAGTTTTTTTTTTTTTTTTCCAGGAATGTTTCTCCAGTGGGTACTTTGTGCTGCCATATGGTTGGTTGCCTTGGTGGTCAATCTGATATTACATTGCCCTAAGTTTTGGCCTTTTGCAATGGTTGGGGGCTGCATTTGGGCAACAGGTAATATTTGATATAATTTATTCTTTAATCATTTTATGCTATGATCCAAATAAATCTGGTTCATAGTAGAAAGAAACTAAATGAACAATTTAGTTTCTTTCATTTATATGCTCCATAAATATTTTTGGTACGTTTCCTGACTCTTTCCTTTTAATGATTTCTTTCTTAGTTCCTGGTAGATAATTGTGATAGTAAAATTATTACTATATATTATATGTATAATTATATAAAATTATTATAGGAAAAATGTTTCATTCACTATCTGTTCAAGCATAACTCATATATTAGTTTAAGTGCTCTGGTCTTTCTTTCTTTCTCTCCCATTATGTTTGTCAGAAAATATTTATTAAACAGTCGTTTCTACTACTATCATCTTTAGGACTTGTCCTTAAAAGTAGACAAACACAGGCACATTATCATTTCAAAAGCACTGGCAGAAAAACAAAAGCAAACAAAAACCTTCCCTCTGTTGCCTTCTCACTGTTGCCTGAAGTTATATAACTAGAATTTACACCTTTGCTTGGCCAATCAGGAATGCTTTTCTTCTTTTAATATAAATACACCCCAGGAGAGTTTTCTTCTCTCTAGCAAAGAGAATCCCAACTATCAAGGCTCTCTAGAGGCAATTTGATTAAAAGCAAATGAATTTTTAAACGTTAAAAATGTATTAGGTAACTACTTAATTTGAATCTCTACAGAATTAGGTGATGTAGTGAAGATGATGAGTTGGAGGACAAAAGAGTTAAATTTCCACTAGAGTTGTAATTATTATAGCTCACTTATACCTTAGTATGCTTATGATTGTCATGTCTAATGGGAGAGGGGAACAGAGAAAGCAACCATTCATCCTGCAGATCTTGACAACCACCATAGTATCTATATTCACCCAGCAGGTCCCACTGGGAGTCGGTGGGTTAGAGTCTAGTTTGAGAACTGCTGCAGACAGGGATGCTGTAGGTTACAGTCGCTGATTGAATGTGGGGAGCAGAGGAAAGGGAGGACCCAATGGTAATGTAGGGATTTTCTCGTAAATGATTAGGAGAGTGATGGTGTCATTGACTTGGATGAGGAAAGCGGGGAAGAGAACGTGTCCGAAAGGGAAAATAATGAGTTCAGCTGGGACCTTTTGAGCTGAAAGTTCCTGGTGTTGGAAATTTCTTTTTTTTTTTTCTTTTTATAAATTTATTTATTTTTCGCTGTGTTGGGTCTTCGTTGGTGCATGCAGGCTTTCTCTAGTATTAGCGAGCGGGGGCTACTCTTCGTTGCGGTGCCCAGGCTTCTCATTGCAGTGGCTTCTCTTGTTGGGGAGCACGGGCTCTAGGCATGTGGGCTTCAGTAGCTGTGGCTCACGGGCTCCAGAGCACAGCCTCAGTAGTTGTGGCGCAGGGGCTTAGCTGCTCCGCGGCACGTGGGATCTTCCCGGATCAGGGCTCGAACCCGTGTCCCCTGCATTGGCAGGTGGATTCTTAACCACTGAGCAACCAGGGAAGCCCAGGAAATTTCTTATCAGCACTAAAGCTCTGGAGAAGGTCCAGGCTAGCACTGGGAGCATGTGACTCTAGCTGATAGCTGAAACCATGAAACTAGTCAAGTACCCAAAGAAGAATATAGCAAGAGGAGGGGTGTGTTCTAGGGAAAATATTCAGAGGGCATCTAAATCCGGAAGGTGTGATGAGAAAGAGAAGCCAGAGAAAGAGAGAAACAGGAGGGAACTGGGCGATGAAGAGACCTTGGAAACCAAGAGAGGGAACCTTTCCAGAGGAGATTGACTGAGACCAGACAGCCAGTCAAGAACTGGAAAGACGAACCATGAATTTAGTCCTGAGCACGAAGCACTGGGTGCAGGACTCCAGAAGACAAGTGGGTGAGCATGGGAGAGCAAAGTCTGGGCTGTACTGGGACAGGGACATCTGCCAGCGGTTGGCCCTGGTTCGAGTCATAGGGGATGGTCACTACTGATTTTATCATCGACCAGCTTCTGCAAAAAGACATAAAACAGAGACCTATGCTAAGGACGAAGAGCATTGGTGCAGTTAGGCCAGGAGCTAATTCAACATTTTCTCTGTAGGATTTTGCCCTAAGCCTGGCTCTTTTAGCAGTCATAATCATGAGTTTAAATGCCAAAACATGTGGCTGTTTTATTTTTAAAATGACGAATTGCGCTTTACTAAGTTTGTCCAAATCCCATAAGCTTTTTTTTTTCATTTTTATTAAATCTTTATTTTGTTTTATTTTTTAAAATTTTTATTGGGGTGTAGTTGATTTACAATGTTGTGTTAGTTTCTGCTGTACAGCAAAGTGAATCAGTTATACATATACATATAACCACTCTTTTTTAAGCTTCTGTTCCCATATAGATCATTACAGAGAATTGAGTAGAGGTCCCTGTGCTGTACAGTATGTCCTTATTAGTTATCTATTTTATATATAGTAGTGTGTATACGTCAATCCCACTCTTCCAATTTATCCCTCCACCCCCACTTACCCCTGATAACCATAAATTTATTTTCTACATCTATAACTCTATTTCTGTTTTGCAGATAAGTTTATTTGTAGCCTTCTTTTATATTCTGCATGTGAGCAATATCATATGATATTTGTCTCTGTCTGACTTACTTCACTTAGTATGATCATCTCTAGGTCCATCCACGCTGGTGCAAATGGCATTACTTCATTCCTTTTTATGGCTGAGTAATATTCCATTGTATATAAGAACCACATCTTCTTTATCCATTCCTCTGTTGATGGACATTTAGGGTGCTTCCATGGCTACTGAAAATGCAAATCAAAACTACAATGAGGGGTGAGCTGTGACAAAGCAAGAGAGAGGCATGGACATATATACACTACCAAACGTAAGGTAGATAGCTAGTGGGAAGCAGCCGCAGAGCACAGGGATATCAGCTCGGTGCTTTGTGACCACCTAGAGGGGTGGGATAGGGAGGGTGGGAGGGAGGGAGACGCAAGAGGGAAGAGATATGGAAACATATGTATATGTATAACTGATTCACTTTGTTTTAAAGCAGAAACTAACACACCATTGTAAAGCAATTATACCCCAATAAAGATGTTAAAAAAAAAACAAAAACTACAATGGGGTATCACCTCACACCGGTCAGAATGGCCATCATCAAAAAACCTGCAAACAATAAATGCTGGCGAAGATGTGGAGAAAAGGGAACCCTCCCATGAGCTTCAGTTGAAATTAAAATAAATTCAATTGATAAACTTGTTTTCTGTATTGGAAATAACACCTTTCTTCTGTATATTTCATCTACAGGAAACATTGCAGTTGTCCCAATTATCAAAACCATTGGTTTGGGCCTTGGAATCTTAATCTGGGGATCATTTAATGCCTTAATCGGCTGGGCAAGCTCAAGGTAACACAAAGCAAAGTGTTTCAACTATGATTCTCTGCACTCACCCTCTGTGTAAGGCCAGTGCTAAGCATGGGACTAGCTGAGAGGAATAATGCTTGGTTCCTACCCTCACAGAGGCCACTACTGGTAAGGCATACACATAGCATATGCTACCTTGAATTACTATTTCCCTTAAGTTCTAAAGAAGTGATCTGACACTCTGATCAAGATAAAGTAAAGAATTGTCTCTAGGGAACAAAGCAGGGAGAGAGAAAGGACACTGATATTTATGTTCCCTTTCTATGTGTGGCAATTTGCTGGACATATTATATACATTATTCCCATCTCATTTTCACAACTGTATGAGGTAAGTGCTATCTTATAAGAGAACTGGCACACAAAGAAGATGAGGGACTTGCTGAAGTTCACAGAGCTAATCAGCCATGGTTCTAAAGCCCATATTCTTCCCTCTGGGGTCTGAGCCAGTGTCAGCAAATCCTGGTCCAGCTTCCCAGCCATTTTTGTAAATAAAGTGATATTGGAACACAGCCAAACACATCCGTTTAAGGAGTGCCTGCGGCTGCTTGTTCCCTGTAATGGTAGAGGTGAGTAGTTGGAAGAGGCCACTTAGCCCGCAAAGCCTAAAATATGTACCCACTGGCCCTTAAAGGGAAAGTTTGCCAACCTGCAGCTCTAGAGCTGAGCTGTCCAGATCGGGTCACCGCAAGCCACATGTGGCCATGTGTATTTAAATTTAAATTAATTAAAATGTGACAAAGTTAAGCATCGAGTTCCTCGGCTGTGCTGGCCACGTGTCAAGTGCTCTATCGCCGTATCTGGCGGAAGCTGCCCTATGGTCTGGTGCAGCCTGGGAACAGCTTCATCTTCTGAGAAGATCCTTTTGGACTGCACCACCCTCGGTCAGCATTAAGATGAACGTTCAAGTTGAGTTTGGGAAAATAAATAGAAAGGGGGCTTTCACTCTAACCTTGCTTTCCGGGCCCCTCTTCCCGCTCAAAACACTACAACAACCTCAGTTATAACAAAGCCAGCTAAGTTCCAGTACATTCTTTCCTGTCCTTTCCTCATCCCTGCCCTGCTTTTTACAAGTGCTATTGTCTTTTTCCTGTCCTTGCCTCCTTTCTCTGGCCCTGGGTGGTTCACAGTGATGGTCGGTGATGATCAATACAACCTCAAGACATGGGGAAAAAAAAAAAAAAGAATTTAAAGGGATGCCAAAGAGCAGCGATCTTTAACCAAGCAGTTATTGAATCTATTTCAAGTATTATACAAAGTAGCAGTCAACTCACCAGCATTCAATTACCCACTTAATCTATTTTTTCTTCCTTCTTCCTTAGTCTTAATGAGAAAGGGACTTTTCTTTTAGACAAGTACTTTTACATATACTAGCTCATTTAATCTTAAGAAACCTGTACGTGAGGTGTAATTGGAGGTGTAATTGTCCCAGTTTTAAACATGGGAAATTGAGGCCCAATAAAGATAGTTAACTTATCCAAGTCACAGGTAGGAGGTGAGGGACCTAGGATTTCAATCCAGGAATCTGACCCCGAGTCCATGGCCTTAAACACTGTGATGAACACATATTCAACAATATCTACTTTGATATGACTCTTTCCATTTCCAGGTTTGGCTGGTTTGGAATGGATGCAGAAGAGGTGTCAAAACCACTGCTCAATTACATCGGAGCCGGGCTGTCAGTAGTAAGGTACCTGGCCATTTTTAAGATTTAACTCTTCTTCCCAACATTCAGGACACTTGTTAAAGATCCTGATGTGTGGACATTGCTTTACACCCACGTCTCATCAATCAACATGATTTTTTCTCAGATTCTTCATTTACATTGACAGGCATGGCTTCAGGGGACAGAAAGTATCAGCTCTGGGGTCAGGGGCCCCAGCCTCAGTGGTCAAAAGCTCTGAGACCCTGGGAAACCTTTTAGCTGCTGTGAAGCTTATTTTCATTATCTGTAATATTCAGAAAAATCATAAGACATAGCTCATAAATGAGGATCAAATGGAGTTAAAGTATTTTGCGAACTAGAAAATGCTATAAGTCAACGTTATTCTGGCTTCCTGGTGCTCTGAAATAGCCACTGATTCTCTCTTATTACTCATGTATTCTTTGCCACTCAGTTTCCACTTTCCTGTCACGTCACTCAGCTCTTCTCAACCCGCTCACATAACCACTCTCTCACCTGTGACAACACACACTCATGTAAATACCTGTTTGGGGATGTCTAGTTATATTCACTGGCTGAATGGAAGTGTTCAGCCCATAAAACCATCACAGAATTAGGTCACCTTAGATTCGGTCCCTTTTCCTCTCTAGACTCCATCTGTATTTCCTGTCAGCACCTCTCATAATGGATAGTATTGCCTGTGAAGGTTTTAGTACTATTTTATTCTTCAGGGAAAGAACACTGTATTTCCCTTCCTCCTGCAGTTGATGGCTTTTCTCCAGAATGTGTTCCTCCACATTCAGGAACAATCTCTTTGTTGTTGAAATGTTGCCTTAGAGAGTTCTTCCAGGCCAATCGGAGAGGAAATAACATTGATTATTCTAAAATAGCAGATTCTTGACATTTTTGGTTAGAGGCAATTTTGTATATTTTGTACAATTCACAGAGCATTCAAGCTTTGAAGAGCTCTCTCAGAAAACATTTCTTTACGCCCCAAAATTGGAACGTAGAATGCCTTCGTCTTGACTTAATGATAATTTGAGGCCAATTTATCCACTCCATCAGGCTTTGTTTTTCTCCACGTTCCTTCTCCCTTTAGAAAGTGTACATTCTCTAAAATTACAAATTATTCACATTCTATCACTTCTACTTGTGTGACCTTGGGCAAATCACTTAATTTCTCTAAACCTTGGTTTCTTCATCTGGGGATAAAGTGGGGCTAATAATTGCACCAGCCTCATAGGATATTTTGAGGATTAAATAAATATGTTCAGTGCTATGTGTAGGGCTAGACACATGGCTAATGCTCTATATGGCGGGTAATTTTAATTACAACAGTCACTCTTTTAATTAATAACTATTTCATGTTTGGTTACTGTTACCCCTTTGGGTCTATGTTGTCCAACTCAACAGTTAACTAGCCAGCGTGTCTGGGAGTCACCCAACTTAGTCTGGATCTTGGTCTGAGACAGGAAAAGGCAGTGATCTCTTCTGTGGTGCATCCTGGCTCTCTTCTAAGTTTCTTTTGTTGACCTGAAACAAATAGACGGCCAGATTGTCCCCAGCACAAATGGGTTTATCCAGGATCAGCAGAGAATTGCAGTTCAGGGTCTGCAACCATGGCGAGCCAGTACAAGTCCCTCACATCAAGGGAAGGAGAACGCTTTTATAGAGGACACAAGGAAGTTGGGAGGGTTATAGTAAACGAGGAGTCCATGGCTGTCCATTGGCTGAGGCCTGGCCAGGAAGGAAGAGGGGTCTGTCTCTTTCCCGTTGGGCTCTGCTATGATCCCAGGGCATGTGAGCTCCCCATTCTGCTCTCTCGACTCTATTTAACTGAGTTTTCTGTTTGTTAATATTTTTTACCCTTTACTAAAAGGAATTTCTGGAACCTTTCCATTTTAACTCCGTTAAATCAGTTTGTTCTGAAAGGAATTCATTGAAATGACTTGGAGTTTCGTAGCCAGTATAAGGAAACTTGGAATCTGGTTACATTGGTTTAGGATGTTGCTTTTCTTTTTAAAATGGAAACAATTGCTCCCATCCTCTGGACAGTCAACTGTAAAGCATTGCTAAGGTCATGTCTAGCCTTACATCTTCCCTACGTGTTATCCAGGTTAAGTATCAGTCAGTTTCCATATCCAAAACCACCCCAGGCATCTTAAACAGCAGAGGATATAGCACAGGGAATTGTTGACAAAAAGTGTTATAAAGCCCAAAAGAGCAAAGGGAGAAGTTGGCATCACCCAAAGCCCCAGGGCACCCACCCCAGCTGGCACTGTGGGGAGAAATGTGTCTGCCCTGAGCTGCTGACACCCCTGCAGCCACCCAAGGCAAGATGATGCCCGACCCCACCCCACCCCCACCGCTGGCAAAGCCGGGATGAAGCACAATTTGGGCAAATGTAGTTTTCAGTCTTCTAGTCCCCATGGTTCAGGGTGGAAGTGGAGCGCATGCCAAGAAACAAGTCCAGGACACTCTCTTAGACGTGCTTCAGTGAAGATCCAGGAGTCGGAGTTCTCAAGAAGACAGATTTCCTTTTCAATTAAAAAAAGGCTTTGAGGACTTCCCTGGTGGCCCAGTGGTTAAGAATCCACCTGCCAATGCAGGGGACACTGGTTCGAGCCCTGGTCCGGGAAGAGCCCACATGTCTCGGAGCAAATAAGCCCATGTGCCACAACTACTGAGCCTGCACTCTAGAGCGCTCGAGCCACAACTACTGAGCACACGTGCCACAACTACTGAGCACACGTGCCACAACTACTGAGCCCACGAGCCACAACGACTGAGCCTGTGTGCCACAACTACTGAAGCCCACGTGCCTAGATTCCGTGCTCCGTAACAAGAGAAGCCACAGCAGTGAGAAGCCCGCGCACCACAAGGAAGATTAGCCCCCACTCGCAGCAACTAGAGAAAGCCTGCGCACAGCAATGAAGACCCAATGCAGCCAAAAATAAATAAATTAAAATTTAAAAAAAAAGGCTTTGAATTATCCTTGAATCTACTCTCCATTCTTTTCACTACTTCCTTAACTTGCTTCCTCTGTAGAGTTGTGTTGTGAGGAAACCCAGATCTTTGATTCTAGCGGTTAGCTTTCTTCAGAGCCACAGTCCTTACGTAGAACTGCGGATCAGGCTAAACATCTCGACGTGCATGCCCTCCGGGTGCCTCCTACTCCGTCTCAGGTGGGGCTACCTGTGGAAGGGGACCCTGCCAGGTCAGGCACAAGGTCAGCCCTGCACAAACCCTGGGCTGCTGGTTCCTTTCTATTTGCCTTCAACATTTCCCAATCAGAATTACTTTTCTTACTTTAGCCTTCCCTGAGCACTGGTCCCTCTTCCTGCGTTCCTTCTCTCCGTAGAAGGTATTAGCCACAGTCATTCAAATTCAGAACCTCGGGCATCTTGAATTTTTTTTCCTTTGTACCCGACCCCATATCAAATCCTGTAAAATTCTTTCTGAATCTTTCACAGGTTCCTCCTCTCCTTCCCCTCGGTCCCATACTACCTATCCACCTGTATACCGTAAAAATCTCACATCTCAGTTCCCTAGTTCCATTCTTTCCTGTTGCCAGTATGACTTGCTTGTATCTGCTCTCAAATCAGGACATCACTCTTCTATTTAGGAACCCCTGAAGGCTCCCCACTGGATTCAGAATAAATCTGTCTCATTAATCCAGCATGTCCTCCACAGTTAGAGATTCAGCACTTCTTCCTAGCACAGTTTCGCCCTGGGTTGTCAGTTCACTGACCCAGGATTACTTATCACACCCGACACTTCCTTCAGCCCCAAAAGCCCTTTCCTCTGCCTCCCTGAAATATCAGTTAAGATTTCCCATTCTGTATGAAGTTTTCTTGATTTTCTTCTTCCTGATTATCAATAGAATGGGTCACCCCTAAACTCCCATTGTATTTTGCACTTCTTCTATTACCCACATTCTCAGGGTCTGTGTTGTATTATTCAGACAACCCTCTGTCTCCTTAAACTATGAGATCCTGAAAGACAAAGTCTGTTATTTTCTTTGTGCACCATGTCTCCCACCATCACTCTCAGACTTCGCTGCACAGTGCTTGACATATAATAGATGCTTGTTGAAATCAGTTGTCAGTGTAGACACACACGTGAGTTTTACTAATAGTAATGTGTATAGGCTTGCAAATCTAGGGAAATTGGAAAGGTTGAAAGTATAGAGAAGTACCCTTGCATATAACATATTGATTTATTTTTAAAGTTTCCCGTGCTTTTGAAAGCATTCACAGACTCCATCATGGAACTTTGTGTTTGACACAGTGTACCAAGTTCTTCAAGTCTGTAGCCCGGAAGACCTTGAGATCTATTTGGCTTTATGTTCATATCCATAAGATACATCTCATTACCTTGTCCTAACCTAGTGCCACCAGATTCCCTCTTGACCTAATCGAGCTGGATTCTTCTTTCTGACTCACCCATTTCATGTCTAGTATACAGGCTCAGACCACTGATTCCTTAGTCTTCATTTCTTCCTCATGCTCAGCACCCCATCTCCCATCCAATTTGTAGTGAAACTTCTCAACTAACATATTTTGAGATTTTATCATGTGCCAAAAAATACCCCGAGAATTTTGTAGCCATTACTATTTAATTCTCATCACAGTTCTGTAAAGTGGGTATATCTCCATTTTTTATTTTATTTATTTATTTAAAAAATTTTTTTGGCTGCATTGGATCTTCGTTGCTGCTTGCGGGCTTTCTCTAGTTGTGGTGAGCGGGGGCAACTCTTTGTTGTGGTGTGCAGGCTTCTCATTGCGGTGGCTTCTCTTGTTGCGGAGCCCGGGCTCTAGGCACACAGGTTTCAGTAGTTGTGGCTTGTGGGCTCAGTAGTTGTGGCACGTGGGCTTCAGTAGTTGTGGCTCACGGGTTCTAGAGTGCAGACTCAGTAGTTGTGGTGCACGGACTTAGTTGCTCTGTGGCATGTGGGAGCTTCCCAGACCAAGGCTTGAACCCGTGTCCCCTGCATTGGCGGGCGATTCTCAACCACTGCGCCACCAGGGAAGTCCCTCCCCATTTTTTAGATGAAAAAAGTTGAGGGTCAGAGAGGTTAAGTGATTTGTTGGAGGGTCACACAGTTGTTTGAAGAAGCACTCTAGGGCTTTACTCTGTGTCCTTCAAGTATATTTCTAACATATCATCCTCTATTGCTATTAGAAAAACAGATGGGTCTATACAAAGCAGACATGGTAACTTTGAGGAGAAAATGCAGTTGCAGTGTCTAATGTTAGCTTTGCGAATTAACATATATATGAGCGCACACACATGCCTATTTAACAATTAAGATAGACACATATAATCAGGTTTTATGCATTCAATTTTACTGAGTGTCAGGTACTTCGAGGACCTTGAAGCAGACGGAAAATGTGGTTCCTATCTTCTATTGAATTGGAAAGTCTTTAGAGAAAAAAGATTACATGGACCTGTGGCAGATGGTCTGGACCGTGTGATGATGATTCTCAGTGTTTTGGGAATTCAGAGAAGAGGACAATAGGGGAGGACCAGCCGGGGGTGGGGCTCCCTTCTCACAGTCAGCATTTCACGTCTTCTCTAGTTTGGGTAAGAGGTGAGGACACGGTATGTCCAGCTAAGGAAGGCTCACAAGCGGGACGTACAAGCTTGGAGCAGGGGCTGGTCAGGGAAAGAAGTCCATGGGAGAATTATGTTGAGAAAGGTTGAACGGGGCATGAAGCAGAGAGCAGTAAAAATCAAAGCAAAACTTGAATTTCCTATGGAAGGGAATATGCAACCATTCACGTTTATAAAGCAGCCAAGAGACTGAACTAAGGAAGCTAACTCGACATTTTAAATTTTTGTACAAAAGATAGCATATCTGGGTTCACTAGTCTGCACTCAGCTACCTATACTATTTCAGTCTCATGTGTGCTTTGAAAACTTCTTATATTGCTTTAACTTTTGAACCATGCAAGTGTTTTTAAAAAGGAATATCAAAAGTATACCAAAGTTGTTAGTTTCCTTCAGTTAATTTAATATTTTAACACATTTTAGCATTTTGGCGTGGTTCAAAAGTCAAGGTCAGTGAGGCATTTGTTACAAAGATACTGGACATGAATAGTCAGTGCCTTGGGAGAGAGAGGTTAAAGGGCAAAAAGGCATTAGGCTTACGTGTGTTTTTATCTCTTAAAATATACTCTGGAGGTCTTTCCATATCAGAGCACAGAGGGCATCCTCATTCCTTTTTTGTGGCTGTGTCATATTCCACCGGATGATCATGAAGGTCAGCTCACCTGAGTGTGTCTGTGCTTGTGTTAGAGGTCCCGGAGCGGGACTGGTAGGGACAAGAGTGGACACACCTATGCCTTTAGTACATGGCCTCAGGGTCTCCTCTGCAGGGGTCACACAGTTCTGCACTCACACCAGTGGTACTTATCTCCTCGAGTTTATCCAATTGAGGATGTTAAGCTTTGGGGGGGGGTTGTCAATAGAACAGGTGAGATATATTATTTCAAGGTGTTTCCATTTGTGTTTTTTACCGTGTGATTCCAGGGTTAAGCATGAATAAAAAGAAAGATGGGGCCACTGACTGAAACAAGAAAATCAGGAGAAAGATCTGATTTGGGAGGGAAGCTTATGAGTCTAGCTTTTAAGCTGTTGTAATTAAAGACAAGGAGAGATGTCAGAGAGAGCAGCAGTGCTGGAGAAGTGGCAGGACCCCTGAAGAGGCAGTTTGGAAGTAGTCATCATATCATTAAGATACGATGTTTTCCCTTAAATTGAGGCAACTTAATGTGAACCAGGGTTGTGATAAATGTCACTAAAATTTATTTTCTTTGCAGTGCTTTCATATTTTTGTTCATCAAAAGCAAAATACCAAATACCACATATTCTGTGGACACCACACCATTAATAACAGAGCATGTGAGTAGAGAATGAGAACCACCTTGATCTGAAACGTATAATTAAGACGAAAGGAAAATGCATGAATTTGAATGCAGATAAGAGGGGAATGGGGTATTTTTTTAAAATCAGGGCTATCTGAAATATTTTAGCATATTTATTATGGCTAGGTCTATGTAGCCATCAATATTTCCACAGTAAAGATGCTCAACAAATACAGAGGTCTACTTCTTTTCATTAACGGTAGATCCCTACTAGGAGATGTGCACACAAGCCCATATATTGAAGTAACTTAAGGATTTCCGCAGTACGGGAACACTGACTACTGAGAGGGAACACGAAAATGACTTTAGAAAGGGGGAGGAAGGAGGCTTTAAAGTAGGATTGGGAGAGGGCAGGGGCCACAGATAAGACAAAGCCAGTGAAAGGGTAAATCAAATCACACGAAAGTGGGAATTAGACTTGACTTTCTTCTATTTCTCTTTTCTGCCGTATCCCATTCCACTCAAAGGTGAAGACAGGAAATAAGTAAGGAGTCACTGTTTTGACCCTGAAGAACATAAATTAGTCTGGAATAGCGAGTCTAGGTTAAACAGGGGCAACCTTTACAAGACAGCCGCAGCGCTAGTGCCAGCGGCTCCACATACAGAAGTGGTTCCAGGGCAAACCGCCACGGCCATGAGCACAGACTCCAGCACCACGGATGCTGAGTGTCTCGTGCGCCTGCCCAGGGCCCAGTGCTGGCTGCCGCCACCTCCCACCCACACACGGAGGCGCTGCCTCCCTGGAAGGCGCTGCCTTTACTCCTTCAAAATGAATTGCTTCTTCCCCTTCCTTCTTCCCCTATCAAAACTTTTATCAACTAAGGTGACAGAAACCTTAGTTAAATTGACACTAAAGTCAAATGATAAGTAGCTTAGGTGTTAGAGGAAAGATGTATTGATCCGTAGGCCTCTCTGATCAGGGAGATGTTTCAGAGAGAATGAAGGAGTGAGATGGGGAGAAGGTGTCTGGTATTCCTTGCCCACTTTAGGGACCCAGATACCTCCTAACCACCTTCCCTGCAAACAAAGGGGGAAGAAAGGAAAATAAATGCAACTTGGCAAAAGCTACAGAGAGGGCTAATGACCTTAGATTTTTCCATCAAGACGGAAGTATGTAAGCAAACTTAAGTTTAAAGATACATAGAAAGTATTGGTTACGATGCTGCTATACATCACGAGCTGCTCGTGGGGTGAGAAAGCATGATTGCCAAAGGAAAGCTTGACTTAGCACATAACGAAGAATTCAAATGTACAATAGTTTCTCATCTCTTACGAAAGCATTAGGAGTGTGGCATGAAGGAAACTTCAGCCAGGAGACAAAGATGCTTACATTCAATAGTAGAAATATTCTGAATTTGCTCATAACTTTTCCTGACTTAGAATATCAGCTAATCTCAAAACAAGGCTGGAAATGTTTCGTTAGCTAATTTAGTTAAAGAGGCTGGATAAAAATATGCCTACTGATCTTAGGTATTCCATGGTAGAAGAGTCTAAGTTCTAATTTCTTTACAAGTTATTAAAATTTGCAAATAGAATGCAAGCATTAATAACTTGTTAGCTTTGACAGGTGTATCAAAATAACCATTTAATAAACTGTGAAAAGCATTTGAACAGAGAAGTTGCCCACTGCCAGACCATTCTGAGTGACAGAGAAACAGAATCAGAAACATCTGAGTCTAGAGATGCCCACGGAATCAGTATGCAGGGTGACGTGGTCATATTTTAAAGTGCGTTTGAGAGAGAAGAGAAAAACGCTGAACATCTTCTTGTCACCAGTGTGGTTATCAGTTGAATGCTGTTTTCCTTTTGATTTTTGCCAATGTTTTCAATAGGTGGTTAACAAAACTCAAGACCCCGATCCTGAACATTCCTGGGTGGATAAACTTTCTACAGTGCAAAACCGCTTAGTGTAAGAAAAGGTTCTCTTATTCTGTTTTATATTTGGTTAAAGCAAGAGTGAAGTCATATTCATCTGAGTTCAAGACGAAAATGGTAACACAAGCTTTGACTTCCTAGCTCCACGGTAGAGAGACTTTCGGGTCGCTTGCTGAATTTTAAGGTACAGAGGGCCTTGGTCTCGGTGCTCCAAGGAATTCCTAAGCCACTGCAGTGTCTCTAGCCAATAAGTAGCTGACAAAAGCAATCTCATTTTGCAGGACTTCCGTGCCTAAAGTAAAAGTAAAGTTAAAAAAAAAAAAGAAAAAGCAAAGGAAAGTAAAACCATAGGCCACAGAGTATAATGGCCAGTATGCTCCCAGCCATCCCAGTCGAATTAGGTCCACGTCTCCATTACATTATCCAGGATGCTCTCCACTGGAAATCCCTCCACTCGTGTGTCAGACAGTTTTATAATCCCAAGATATTTATTGTCAAATACAGTAGAATATTTTGTGTCTGTGTAGGCCCTAGCGCCCACCCCCAATTCTTTGTATCAAGACCAGGAGAGTTAGGCTCAATGACAGCCCTTATATTTTAGGGTTTGGGGGGCTGACAGAGAAATATGAGAATGTTTATTTTTTATGTATGAAAATTTTGTATATTTTATATAAGAAATATGGATATGTAATAGTATGTAGCTTGCATTTTTCAGTTGAGGGATGTTTTAGACTTTCTGTGGTGACACCTCAAGAATAGGAGGCATGTCCTCTGTTAGTATATACAATGACCTCACAGTGGGAAAGAGGCAGTACTGGGTGCATAATAGATGCTCAATAAATATTTGAATAAATGGAATGAATGAAAGAATGAACTAACCCACATGCTTTGGAAGAAATAAATACGTTGCTATTTTTGCTTTGGAATAAAATAGATATATCAAACAAAACATTTTTCACAAAGCATTGCCTTTGTTAAGGGAATATTTGTTAAGGAGAATGTTTTCAGTTGTCTCACTGGCCGGCCTAGTCTATTACTCTGGTCCGCATTTGGGACCCTCGTCCAGGACCAGATGGTCTAGGCCTCCCCAGGATGCAGGGGTTTCCATCATGAACAGAGCTCACTGGCCGTGTGAGTACCTACAGTCTCATATTCCTTAAAACACCACTAAAATAGACTTCATTTTTTGGGGGGGCCACACCCTGCGGCATGTGGGATCTTAGTTCCCCAGCCAGGGATCGAACCCATGCCCCCTACAGTGGAAGCGTGGAGTCTTAACCACTGGACCATCAGGGAAGTCCCTAAGCATTTGTTTTCAAGCTTGGAAAGGTATGGTTTTTGCCTAAAACTCTTTCCTGTTTCATGCTATTGTTCTTTATATTAAGCCAAAGGGATTGTTGCAAAATGTTATTCACCTCCCTGCCAAAACCACTGGAAACCCTTGCTTCACACAGATATGGCCCAAGTCTGAGGGATCAACGTGACCCTAGTGCTTAAGGCAAAACTTTTTCTTCTTACAGGAAGTAATGTTTTACCTGAAATATTCAAATGATTTTGTTAGGGAATTCCCTGGCGGTCCAGGGTTAGGACTTGGCGCTTTCACTGCAGGGGGCCGGCGTTTAATCCCTGGTCTGGGAACTACGATCCCACAGGTTGTCAGCACAAAAAAAAAAAAAAAAAAAAAAAAAGGTTTCTTAAATTATGTTATTAAATCAGCACTTCCCCTTGACCATGCCTAAGACATAGGCAAGTCGGTGGATCTCAGCAGTTGTTTTGAACAAACGTGTGTTTGGTCCTTAGTCTATTCTAGTCATTATTATTATCTGTGCTATTGTCACAGAGGGTTTAAAAAAGAAGCATAGGGCACGGTGTCAGTCTACAAATACTGCATAATTTAATGAGAGAGCCGGGTTTATTTATGTCGCCTGTAGAATATGATGGCAATACTCTCACCTACGTAATGACAATTTATCATGATAATCCACTGCAGCGTCTGTAAATCATGTCCTTCCACCATTAGATGGTGGAGGACGGAAGCTGCATCACAGCAAGGTGGCATCAGGTACCTTGACCCTGCAGGGCACTCCTGGGGCTTTTGCTTGTCACCCCACTTGAGATAGATGGGTGATGGCTACACAATGCCTTGTGATTTCCATTTTGAAGCATGCTTTTGATACGATTCCATGTGTGCGTTTGGCAGAAACATTGCTCTGGGCCCAGATGAATAGTGATTTATTTGTTTTTAAGGGGCTGCAGTCTCGCGGTAATATCTGGAATACTCTATGGATCCACGTTTGTGCCAATCATTTACATCAAGGACCACAGCAAGAGAAATGATAGTATATATGCAGGGGCAAGTCAGAACGGTGAGAGGAAAAAGTTATTTTACTTTATAACTAAACTCAATACCCATGTATCTAGTTAAGAGTATAAAAAGAATGGGACTGTGGTGGATACTGGTACATAGATTTGTCGATGAAAATTCAATTAACAGTCAAGTTAAGAAGCGAAAAAAGGGAATTTTATCTGAGCCAAACTGAGGATTATAGCCCAGGAGACAGACTCTCAGAAGCTCTGAGAACCGTTCCGCCTGTTAAAAGGCAAAGGCACTGTCACATACTTTTCCGAGACAAAGGATCGTACATCAAAATGACGTACCGATATTTTACGTAAAGTTCACCAAGGACACATAGTCCACCATAAGCAGCTGCAAAGGAGCAGCAGGTCACCATGGCCCGCTGCAGAGCTGGGAAAGAACAAGTCTTTTAAGAAGTTGTCATACATTGGTAGCATCAGGAGCAAAAAAGAAATTGATCTTTCCGGTCAGGCAAGCACTCCCATCTGAGAAGCTCCAGTTAAAGTGTAATGCAGATGCGTACCTCACATTAGGGAGGGAGGAAGCCCAGACAGACACAGGGAGAATTTTATGTCTAGATTTTCTCGGCGTGCCTTAAAATAAAATTTCATTTCATCAGATTTGATCTTACTTTGTCATTGCAAGTGGTGAGTTAGAAGGGCACGGGAAACTAAAAATAAATATTGGAATATTTTCGTGTGATCTTTAACATACAAATAGAATCAATTTTAGTCAGGGTTCGTTTCAGCTACTTGGATCTTAACACATGGTTTCTGGCTTTGCTGAGAGATTTGGAGATTATTTTCCAGTTTGATGATCTCTAGGAAAATATGTATTCTTCTCCTCTTTAAAAAAGAAAAAAACAAAACCCTGAAGTGTAGCACATAGTACTTTAAAATCAAATAAAGGTCAAAATATAGCCTGCTTAGTATATCATTTTTCGAGCACAGAGTAACGCATTGAAAGGCCCAATGTAATGCTGCCAGATTATCTCAGTTTCTAGCGCTAGAATTAATCTCTCAAGACGTCACTTCCACACAGTGTGCAACAGCCTTCTGCAGGCTCCGAGGAGGTGAGAGTGTCTAATTCAGGATCCTGTGATTATACTGAAATGTGGCTTACACCCACGAAACGACAAAAGAATGATATCGTGGTTAAGACAGTTCTACATCCGTGGCACAGGAAATGAATGTCATCTGTGATCCGATAAGGGAGACTTCTGGAGGGCAAGTCATGAGGGAAAGATTGATGGAGAAGCTGGGATTTGAACTCTAAATGAGCAGATAGACTTTGAGTGACTACCATGGTCTGTTTCTTCCTTTTTATATTCAGCCCCACGAACAGTACTCAAACTTTTATTAATTTCTGTCTTTTTTTAAAGATTTTATACAAATACCTTTTGTATTTTTATTCTTTTCATTTTAAAGGATAAAAACTAACAAAAGTAGAATAGCATAGGATAAATTAAGAGAGAAGGAAAAAAGAGTGACAAAATAAAAGAGCCATGAATGGGTCGAAAAACTGTGCTACACTTGCTAGTGATGAGTCATCATTTGGCTCTAAGATTTCTTACAGCCACAAAGGAAATCAGATCAGTCCCAGAATTCAGCAAACACAGGATAAAAACAACTAATTGTTCAGGAGTACAGTTGTTCTTGGTACTGGGACATAATAAACAATGTCCTCAACAATCTCTTCCCATAAATAGTACAATCAGTTCTTAGGGATCTTTCTTATGACAACTCAGATGTCGTCTGATAGAGATACACTTTATTCCAATTTATTCAAAAATAATTCAAGGGGGCATATTTTTTTAATGTCACTTATTTAACAATCACATAAATGGTATATGCTCTGTGCTGGGCGCTGTTCTAGTTACAGTAGTAACTCAAGGGACCCTCCTAGCAACCCTACTGGTTGGATACCATTATTATTCCGGTTTTACAATTGAGAAAATTAAGACAGAGAGAGAGTAGGTAACTTACCCAAGTCTCCAAGTTAACAAGTGGTGGATTGATGAGTCCCACCAGGTTGTCAGTGTTTTAATCACTAGATTATGCTGCCTTTTCTGGTGGTCTTTGGGCGGATGTGTTGTGATATGACTCAGAAGTAGGATTTAAGACTTTAGAAGAAGAGACAAACCCTTTGACTTTCAAGATTTTCTGGCTAAACAGGGCCACTCATCTTTCTCCAAATTTAGTTGAGACATCGAGCCCAGTGTGACCTTCCCAGTCAAGAACCTGCATTACACCCATCTGTTTGGCCAAAGGACCCTCTGCTTTAAATAGTCAGTGGAGTTGGATTTCTCAGATATTGGGCCACCATCTGTGTTATTAACTCCCCCGTGTAATTAGGTTTATAGAAAACAAATAAAATCCTCTTTGGAATGACTTCCTGAATGTCCTTCTGTATAGCTGCCTGGGTGGCTGCCATCTGCAGCCTGGAAGCTTGTCTCCAGATTGATCAATACACCATAAAAAATGAGCACTTCTAAAATTTTTTTACACACCATCCCCCAGCTACAGTCTACTTGGAGATTTGCTACAGTGGCTATAGCCATCAGTAAAATTAGGTCTGATACCGATTCTTAAAAAAGGAAATATGTTCTTTGTTATAAAGCAGAAACTCACACACCATTGTAAAGCAATTATACTCCAATAAAGATGTAAAAAAAAATAAAAAAGGAGATATGAACGTTATATTCACATAATGTTTGTTGTTTCTTATTTGCCTTTCCAAGATAATCATAAAAGCCAGTCTTTTAGATTTGATTACAGTAACTAACTTCTTACTACTTTAAGTATGTTAATTAAAATTCTATATAAATAACATGTAGATGATAAAAGAGAATTAATGCTTCCTTTACATTTAAGGTTGATTTGAGTGGGTTTGTTTTATTCTTAGGACTCTGGATGTATTTGAAATGACTAAACTGATATGCTTGAGAGTTTTCTAACCTGTATTTCCAGATTTAGACTACGTTTTTGCGCACTTCAGTGGCATCTTCCTTGCAAGTACAGTCTACTTTCTGGCCTACTGTATAGCCATGAAAAATAATCCTAAGCTATATCCCAAAGCAGTCTTGCCAGGTAAGAATATTAACGACAGAAACTCTTCTTACTCTGTGAAGTAAATCAGTGAAAGTATCATGCCCTATTCATTTAGCTTGAATAATCGTCTTCTGGAAACCAAGCCATTCTCTGTGTGTGTCCGTTTTTGTGTGTCTGTGTGCGTATGCGTTCATTCCCTCAGTGACTTTGGCCCAGTTCACCACCAAATATGAAGGATTTAAAAAACATGAAACTGGGTTTGAAATGCCAAGTCATTATTACAGAACCTAGAACTTGAACAATGAATCTAAGATTGTTTCCTGTGCTGGAACATCTTGTGTATTGAGTATCAGACTTTAGTATTTCTTCTTCACCAACTAAGGATGTATATTAAGAGTCAGAGTCCTGGGGCTCTCTCTATATTTTTATTTATCTATCTATCTATTTATTTATTTATGGCTGTGTTGGGACTTTGATGCTGCCCTCGGGCTCTCTCTATTTGCAGTGATCGGGGGCTACTCTTCGTTGAGATGCATGGGCTTCTCATTTTGGTGACTTCTCTTGTTGCAGAGCACAGGTTCTAGGCACGTGGGCTTCAGTAGTTGTGGCTCGTGGGCTCAGTAGTTGTGGCGCACAGGCTTAGTTGCTCCACAGCTTGTGGGGTCTTCCTGGACCAGGGATTAAACCCATGTCCCCTGCATTGGCAGGCGAATTCTTAACCACTGCACCACCAGGGAAGTCCTGTATATATTTTTAAAGTGTCAACAAATATGACTCTCCAGTCACTTGGGAAAATAAACATTTTCTCCAAAAATTTAGGGGAAATTATTTTAAAGTTTAAAAAAGTTATGTTAAATGCACATGCTTTTGGATTTAATTAGTTAGGCATTGGTAAAAAAAAAAAGTGTATATATAATGAAAAGTTATAATTTCTCACTTATTTAAGAGTTTGCTGTAATTCGATATGGAATATAGATCCACAAGTAAAATTTTTTAAAGAACAAAATAAAGCATGTGTCCGAGATTCACTCTGAGTGCCTGATTCATTTAAGCCAAAGTGTGCCACCGTACCACTATACCGTTATAGAAAATGGTAGGATATTTACTGAATGTCTAGCTAAAGTATCCTGAAAATTTTAGCTGCTATTTTTATTCAAATTCCAGGAGGGTTTTTTTTCCCCCCTTAGCTAAGCATCATCTTGAATTTCACATATTTTTTATATTGTCACTAGGGAAAACATTTTCTCCAAAAAGTTAGGAGAAATTATTTTTGAGCTTAAAAATGGCATGTTAAATGTACATGCTTTTGAATTTAATCCACAAGGCATTGATGGTAATATATCTGTGTGTGTGCATATATATACATGCACACACACATATATATAATGAGAAATTATATGTATTATAAATATAATGAGAAATTATAATTTCTCACTTATTTAAAAGTTTGCTATAATTCAATCTGGAATATAGGTCCACAAGTAAAGTCTTTTAAGGAACAAAATAAAGCATATGTCAGAGATTCACTTTGAGTGCCTAATTCATTGAAGACAAAGTGTGCAACGGTACCACTATACCATTTTAGAAAATGGTAGAATATTTACTGAATGCCTAGCTAAAGTATCAAAACTTTTAGCTGATATTTTCATTCAAATTCTAGGAGTCTTTTTCCCCTTAGCTAAGCATCATTCTGAATTTCACAGATTCTTATGGTCATGGTTTAGAGTAAATGGTGTTTGCAGAATATGTTCACACCCAGTATCTTCCCTGGGTCCCCCTCCACTACCCAATCTTTACCTCAACTACTATTTTGGGTACTTGATTTCATGTCAATAAGGTAAAAGGTGATCTTTATACCCACAGCAGTCAAGAAAAGAGAAATCATTTGGTTTCCAAAATGGTCCTAAAACATGGCTAAAAAACCCATGTTGGCCGTCAGTGTTGATAGGAGTGTGTTGATCTGAGCACTTTAACATTCCTGCTCTACCTGGAGTGTGGATTTTTCAGGAGGTGGTTGGTAAATGTGTGGTGTGTGTGTGTTTCAGGATTCCTGTCTGGAATACTCTGGGCCATTGCTACCTGCTGTTGGTTCATAGCGAACCACTCCCTCAGCGCTGTGGTCAGTTTTCCAATCATCACTGCTGTAAGTAGCTGAACTGCTTTTCCAAATTTTTGTTTTTCAAACGTAAATCTAATTTTTCTCAAGCATTCTTAGTGAATCACTGAAGCCTGTCATGGAGTTTAATTTTTCAGGAGTATAATTAGTATAACAGATTCATGTAGATAAACTGATACCCTCTAATCTCATGTCCTTGATCTCTAAGGGAATATTGCTAACCTCATTTTAGCAGGTTTGTTAATCTTTGATAACCTTGCAGTTTTTGTTTGGACGTTTTACCTAATTTCGTTTGGGATACATTGTAATTTGCTATTGATAACAATATTCATCTCTATATAACAGTTTATAGATGTAAAAAATGCTTTTGTGTGTATCATCACACTTGAATCTCATGACAGCCTTGTGAGACAGAAAGTATTTCGGCCCCTGTTCTTAGGGCTCGTCAATATTTTAAGGAAGGCTTTCAGAAAGTGCTGAAGCAAAGTATTGTCTCTGGATGGTGGCATTCGTAATGCAGTTTGCTTCATCTGATGTTTTTAGGTGCCAATCCTGTAGCACACAGGTAACAGAAAAACAAAAATGTTTCTTTTGACATAGGCAGGACAGGTATTGTCAGGCTTGCGCCCATTTTGAAGATGAGAAAATTGAGGCAATAGCTGACAGAGTCGTCTGAAAGAACATGGCTACGTGGACATCTCAGGGTTTCTCAGGAGAGAGTTTCTTGCATGCAGGACTACATTTTGCCTTTAGTATAGCATCCAATTTAGAATGTTTCAGGTTCCTTATGGTACTAGGACCGAGACACATACACACACACACACACACACACACACACACACACACACACACACACACACGAATTAATTGCTTTAACGTTGAGCTCTTGTTTCTACTCTAGTATCTTAGATTGTTAAGTTGTTTACCTGCCTCCCTGCTTCCTAAATCATCATCATAAACAAAATCTGCCTAAAACATTTTAGCAGCACACCTGTGCAAGCCTACAAAACTGATATTTTCAAACACATCGTCTGGTCTAAAATACATTCCATAAAAGTTTGAAACATCCTTAAATTTTAATTTAAATTCTGGGTTTCAAACAGCGTGTTTTGACAGTTCTGTGTTCATAAAACTGTTGGCTTTATTTTTTATTTGAATTTAGTGGTACACTAAAGTGAACTATTTTAATAGGTTAGGTTTTTTTTAATTTAAAGGGCTCACATTTTGACCTTCTTAATTTCTATTGCGGGAAAATGTTATCAAAATTGAGCAAGTTATAAGGAATATATATATATATATATTTTTTTTTTTTTTTTTTTTTGCGGTACGCGGGGCTCTCACTGTCGTGGCCTCTCCCGTTGCGGAGCACAGGCTCCGGACGCGCAGGCTCAGCCGCCATGGCTCACGGGCCCAGCAGCTCCACGGCATGTGGGATCTTCCCAGACCGGGACACGAACCCGTGTCCCCTGCATCGGCAGGCGGACTCTCAACCACTGTGCCACCAGGGAAGCCCTATAAGGAGTATTTTTAAGTTTAAGTCCTCATCATTGGAATGGCGAAAGACCCAAATTTTTCACAGAAAGGGTTTGTTTCTCATTATTTCAAAGATATTTAATGCTAGAAGTGACCATATAACAGGAAAATGTAATGGGCAATGGGATATATCACTTACCAGTGAAATGCTTAAAAGTAAATTTGTAGAGCAAAGTATACAGTATGATACGCACCTCGACTAGGGATGCAAATGTTATTTGACAGTCATATCCCACTACATAAGGAGGAATGACACATTAAAATAGATGCAGTCATTAATCACATCAAATTTAAGCAACTTTCTGTATAAAATACACAGATAGAATTAAGCCACACGAGACAAACAGAAATACAAATAGAAAATGAAAACTATGATACAAGTGAGAAAGTCAGCAAATAACACAGAGAGTAAATAGTTATGTGATTAAACACTGTTTTACTTTTGCTTGCAAAAGGGAGTGAGACAATGTGATAACTAATTCTTTTTAACTGGTAACATTATTTCCTCAGAAAAGACCAGTTATTTTCTAACACTAATATTTTTTTTGCTTTTGTTTTTTAAACACTAAATTCTTAATAGAATTTATCCTATGGGGCCTTATACAGGGGACGTGGAACAATAATAAATAATATTCTTCACAAAAATTTTATAGTAGATAGAGACATGGTTTTCCTCCTACTGTTTCTTGTATTAAGTTATGGTAAAGACTTCGCACAAGACATTAAAGCCCGATTCAGTGGAAATAAATGGCTACGGCAGGTGGGGTGTAGGTAAAGGGCCGGTGGAAGTGGTCACTGTGGCATTTGGAGACTCGCCCATCAGAAGCATGATTCTCAAACACTGTGATGAAAGCAGGCGTCTCACCCACCACGTGTGGCTTCCTCTGGCCCCTGAGGACTGTTTCTAGGAGGGACAGGTATTTCCGGGAGGTGAGGGCCTAGGTCTTTATTGCTACTGGGCTCTTGCTTGGTTTCACTGTCATTAGTTCAAAGACAGCCTTATCTGTATGCAGAAAAGATTCGGCCCTGCCCTTCAGGATCTTACCTTCTTCTTTATTTTATTTTCATGGTAGAGCTAGACTGGTTTTAATTTTAACTTTTTTTGCTGGAAAATTTCAAAGACACCCAGCTTTAACAATTATGAATACGGTCAGTCTTGTTTCATCAAGAGTACGTTTTTCAAGTCCCAGCAGCATACCCTTTTACCCTAGGACATGTATTTCCATTCTTAGGACCCATTGGTGACTAGACTGAGAGTTCCTTGAAAGCAGCATCTACATTGTTTATTGGCAAATATTCCATTAAAAAGAAAAAAAGAAAAGGAAAAGAGAAAGAAAGGAGAACAGCCCACGTAGCAGGACAGCGGGCTGGGTACCTGTGGTCCCGGTCTTCCTCAAGGAATTGAACAGCCGAATCAGCTTCTCAGGAAGGTGGAGCTTCTCCAGATGGCTCAAGCTCACCTTCTTTTCCAAGGCTGACTTATAAATGTGTAATTTGTACTCGTTTACAATAGAAAACGACGCAATCCCAGTGCCAGGACAGCTGTGACTCTTATTTAAGATGCCCTTCTCCGTTGACCGTCCTTTGCCAAACCAGGGTCCGCGCACACTTAGACTTCTGCTTGGTACCTCTTGGTATTGTCTTCTCCCACGTACTCTGAAGGGATTAAAGAGGATAAAATTCTTGAGTGATTGTCATGACAGCATTAATATTTACACCCTATTCTATCATTTCCTCCCATCCTGCCCCAGGTCACTATGAATCTGCGAAAGGGCCCAGGTGCTTCTTGTTCGGTTTGGATTTTGAGGCTTAGGACCATGCGTCATTGGTAGAAGACAGTTCCTTTGACCTATTTCTCTGGCTCTTTTGATCTTGACTTTTCCAGATCCCAATAAACAGAGAGTAGTGTGTTCCTATTGCTTTGCTCACCTGCCAGGAGTGGAGTCCAGCTTTGCTGAACCAGTCATGAAGACAGTTGGAGTGGCGGAGGGGAAAACAGGCTGGGATTGTTTATTTGAAACTCTTCCAGAGCGTGTGCAGGGTTTGAAAAGGAATCGTCAAAATGCTGATACAGTACACCTTCTACACAAAGACTGCAATTAATCTAAATTCCAATGTTTTCCTTTCTCGGTGAAAAAAATTAATAAACTTTAATAGCTTCAAGTTTTCAGCTATTTCAGTTTTCAGAATCTTCCTTTCTCCATCTCATTTCTTCTCTTTTGTGCTGTATTATCTCATTCCTGTCTTTGTCTCCTGCTCACTAACCTGTCGTTTATTTTTCCTTACACGGTTTTCCCGTCTTCCCATAATACTATCTGTAGCATTCACTAGAGCATAATGTGAGACATAGCTGATTACTGTGCAGTAATATCAGCTAAAGAGAACCTTAAAGTCCATGCTGCTCCCATATGCACATTATTTTTCAGGTCCAAAAGAACACACTAAAATTTCTTTAGTTATGATATTATCTAATGCCAAAGGAAGTTATAAGTTTATTCATACACGTTTTCCTCTTAAGCCCATTTCTAGAATCCTAAGGAACTAGTTCACTAGAAAAAAAAACTATTTGCTTATTAAAATATTTTATTATAAATCACATTAAAGAAACACATTGTATGGCATAAAATATTATAGCATCATCAAAATAATAAAAATGAAAACCATAGAGAAAAAAAAGGAAAAAAGTCTTCATTTTTTCCCCTAACGCTACTTAGTTTAACTCAATGGTGAGCTCAGATTGAGATTATGAACAGTTTTTCCTGACAATATTGTTATATTTTTACAATAGAAGTTTATTTGAGGAAAGTGTCAGATCAGCTCTCCACCTTACTGTATTTGTGTAGAGTACAGTCACAGAAAAATAACCAATTTAAATAAAGTTCTTATTTTTTTTTAAGGGTCCAGGATTTATAGCTGCAATGTGGGGTGTCTTCATGTTTAAGGAAATACAGGTATGTACACGAAAGGTGCAGGTCCAGTTGAGAAGGGTATTTAATACTATGTGTTATTTTCTGAAAATTGCATGCAACATGAATGAATTTGACAGGTCAGATGTTCAAAGTGCTATCATCTCTAACTAGGAAAGAAGATATTAATGATGTGACAATTATTATGAACATGTTTTTCTCCACCCCAACTTCAGGGAAAAATGCTTTAGTTGACTTTATTTTCCTGTAAGAGATTTTGGTTAAATAATCCAATAAAATATGATAGAGGGGAAATTTTATCTATTGTAAAATATGGTAGATAAATAAGATGAAATATTTTTTATCCCAAAGATTAAAATATCCCTGAGGCAAATGGAATTTGGGAATAGATTTTCTGTTGGCTCTCATGCCTCCCAAGGTCTTCCATGTCCAACCACAAGCTTTACAGGAAAACAGTGTGGTAACAGGTGACAACTACCTCTTCCCTCTTGAGGGTAAATGGTGCTGACATTTTTTTTTTTTAATTTATTTGGCTGTGCTGGGTCTTTGCTGCTGTGCGCGGGCTTTCTCTAGTTGTGGCAAGCGGGGGCTACTCTTCGTTGTGGTGCGTGGGCTTCTCATTGTGGTGGCTTCTTTTGTTGTGGAGCACAGGCTCTAGGTGCACAGGCTTCAGTAGTTGTGGAACGGGAGCTCAGCAGTTGTGGCACATGGGCTTAGTTGCTCCGTGGCGTGTGGGATCTTCCTGGACCAGGGCTTGAACCCATGTCCCCTGCACTGGCAGGTGGATTCCTAACCATTGCACCAACAGGGAAGCCCCCAATGGTGTGGACTTAAAATTGCATTTATCAAATAGTTCTAGGATGTGTGTGTGTATTCTCATTAAAAATTGTTTTAGGATTTTTCCCCTTTACCTTTATTTGTGGAAAAAGTCTTCAGTTGAGCAATCTATGTGAATAGTATTTTGTAATAGTTTTTACTAAAAAAATATATAAACTAGAGACACTGTCAAGGCATCATAGATATAATACTTTTTGTCTTAATAAGCAGCAAATAATTCCTATTTCTAAGAAGGTCTGATGTTGCTAATCTCTGGGAGCCATAAAGTGAACATGTCACTGGATAATTCTTAAAATGATTATCCAGCTTTACATTTAAAACATCATTTCATTCATTCCAAGTGAAATGTTTTGACTTAGAAAGCCATAAGATGTTAATACAAGTAAGATTTTCAGATTGAAGAAGTAACAAATTTGTTTAGAAGGTATTTGGATCATGGTCTTAATTTTTGTGTTTTTAAATTTACAAGACAATTTAAAACATTTATAGACCCATAAGTTACTTTTGTGCACATGTTTCTTACTTATTTTAGTTAGGGTTGCTTTCCACAGAAAGTAATTCTATGCCTAAGGCATGCTGTAAATCTCTTTGCAAATATTTCATCTGCCTCATGAAGGATAATGATTTCTATAGAATTGGGTATTATACAGTATAACACTCTGAAGCCTTAGAAAAGAACAAGTAAGTAACCATAGCTTATTTGCAACTATAGATATAAATAAGCACAAACTAAGAATAGATTTATTATGAAGCATTTAAAAATTATTTTAGTCACTACCACAGTAATAATGATACTGAATTTAAAGTCTTCTTCCCTAGATACAAGAACTCCCTTGAGAGAGAGAATCCCTAACCATTGGGCCTCGTGTTAATTCTTCAGAGTCCTCTAAAAAGACACTAAGCACATTCAAAGAAATGTTTTTTTAAGACACCTCTTAAAAAATCAGCTCAGGCCAAATAGAGGAGGAACTTTTAAAAATGATAAAACATGACCAAGTAGGGTTTAATTCAGGAATGCGAGGATGGTTCATAATATGCAAGTTAATTAATGTAATTTATTATACTATTAGATAAACAGAAAGAAACTCTGTGACAATATATATTCAAAAGGCACTTACTAAAATTAAAAACCAGTTTTTAATTAAGAAAACAGCCTCTTACAATAGTAGAAACCTCTTACAAATAGGAGGAAGCTTTAGTTGATACAAGACGTCTATCAAAAAACAATAGCAAATATGTAACTAAGGTGAAACGTAAGAGTTCTCTGTCAACTCTATCTCAATAGAACTGAAAAAAATAAGAGTTCTCTGTAAGTTGGAAGTCATAGATTCTCCATCATTGCTATTATTCAGTATTTTCTGGAGATCCTAGCCAGTGTGATAAGATAAAATTAAGAAATAAGAGGACTAGATAGAGGAGAGAAAATTGTCATTTGCATATAACATTCTCTTCTTTAAAAATTTAAGAGTATCAGCTGAAAATCTAGAGACCCAATAAGATCATTTACTAAGGCACTGAAATATAGGATAAATATTCAATCAATAGCTTTCCAATATGTCACCAAGAACCAATTAAAAAGAGGAAAATAAATGCTATTAATACCTACAAAAAATTATAAAAATAAAAGAAAATAATTAACAAGAAACGTGCTGGATTTATAAAATCTTTTCCTCTACTGCAGAAGTTTACTACAAAACATAAAAGGCTATCAGAGCAAATAGGAGACTCATATGTCCCTGATGGGACGGCTCACTGTGGTTTAGGCAGCACCCCCAATTACATTCAGTGTAATTCAGATAAAATCCCAGTGTGTTTGATCTGCAGATTTGAGAGTGAGTGCAAAAGTTTGGCCAAGTATGTAAGTAAAAATAGAGAGAGGGCAAAGCTGAAAGCACAGCGAGTTTTGCTGACCTCTTAACTCTAGTTTAAAAAGCCTTACAAATCTGTCTACAAACAGAACTTAAGGTGTGTCCAGCGATACTTGTTCAATGCAGATACTGAGTTGCCTCTTGACAGCAACTTTAAAGGAAAGTTTTAAATACTTCCCATGCCAACGAGTTTAACAAAGAGTTATCAACTAGACAGTGATACCAAAATTCTATCTGAATTTTTAAAATTATTTTTCTTAAAAAGAAGATAAAACCGTAGAGCAAAACAAAACCAAGACGGTTACCTTTATGACTCATAGGTCCTATCAGCTATGTCTTGAAGCAGTCCTCAAAGACACGTATTTAAAAGTCTACAGCCTGGAGCAATAAGGACTTAATGGGAGATCCAAGCACTTTTTGAGTGAAAGAGTTTAACGATTTTATTTCATTTTAATGACATCAGTGCTCTGTTTGTCTGCTTTGCCCTTGAGACCTTCTTTTATATCTGGTATCTGTTCTTCTTTGGGAAGTTTGTTTTAGAATCTTATATTTAGCTATTGTAAACTAGACAGACATCATATTTTTAGCAACATATTTTAGTCTGTGTGTTCACAGAAATCCCAATGTAGGGGATTGTTACCACAGCAATTTACAGGTCCATAGCAACGCCCAGATAAAGAATGAGATGATTTGTCATTTTAGCAGCTGTCTCAGAAATCCAAGTTAAACACTTTTCTTTGCTTCGGGAAGGAATGTTAGCATGATCTTTCTAAGAGTCAACATTCACCTTGGACAAAGGAAAACTGTTTTGCCCAAATATAATCAGTCTTTTTATCTAGGACACTAGGCAGTTTGGACAGATTCTTAACCTTAAAAGGGAAAAAATTTTACCCCCTAAGGACATTGTTCTTCTGTCTACATAGACAATAAGATAGAGAGCTTATGAGGTGTTCACATAATTAGGTGGTAAAGTGCTGATAAGTGAGGCCCCATACATTGTTCTTTATTTCAGTGATTGCATCAATTGGCTAATTTACAAAGCACATTTGGAAATTGCCCGAGTGTATTGATTCTTTGAACAAATATTTATTGAGCGCCCACTCTGCACCAATACTGGCATCTAGGCAAAGGCTGCAATCTTTAAGACTAAGAAAAAGATGTCAGGGACCCTTAACGCCTTCATGCAGGAGTGTGTGTGTGTGTGTGTGTGTGTGTGTGTGTGTGTGTGTGTGTGTGTGTGTAAATAGGCTGCCCTGTGCCTGGCAAGGATCTGTGCTGTCTTTCACTTGTAGAGCTTGAATTAGAGTGACTTCTGGTAGGGTTGGTGCTGACAGTGAATCAGGTAATTCAACCAGCCCAACCCAACTTGCAAAGACCACTGTGGTCATCAAACAGACGCAAAATCACCCACTTTAACCCAACTGTTTATTAAGATGAAAAAAAAGGGGATATACCTTTTTGACTATATATTAATTGTCATTAATCTTAAAAAAAAGTTGGTAATAGTATCATATGATTTGCCTATCAGGAGATCTCAGTGTAATTGAGACCCTATATTACTTGCCTCAAAGTATTGGGTCTATATTTAAAGAGCTATATAGACAGCCTGGCAATCATTCAGAAGGAAACATCCAGGACCGTGCGGGAGCTTGAGACCGTTCCATTTGAAAGATAGTCAAAGGAGCTAAAATATTGACCAGGGAAAAAGATGCTTCAGGGATAAAAGACTTTTATTTTTCAATGTTTGAGGGTTTATCTTGTGGAAGAGAGATTAGAATTGATCTATCCGTACCCCTAGAGATGGAACTTATGAGAAATACAATATTTCTACTGCGCACAAGACGGTATTTCTTTGTTAAGGTACAGAGGGACTGGCTGCAGTGGGAAGTGGTCCTCCGTGCTTCCATCTTTAAAACAACATAGCTGGGCGAGTAAACTCCATCTCTGTTTTTCCCTTGCCCTTTAGACTGGTCTCTGTCTCTCTGTCTTCACTGCATCGTTTCTGCCCAGGAGGACTGCAATCACCTTCTCATTGGTCCCCTTGCATCCCTTCTGGCTCCCTCCAATCTGTTCACCATCTGCAAAAGCATGGGCTTTACAAAATGCAAATCCCATCTTTTCACCACACCCAGCTCTGCCCATTCCTCCGATGTTTTCCCACTGCTTGGAAAAATAAAACCAAAAGTAGAGCATGGCCTCTGAGATGCCTGTGTGCTCAGGCCCATAGCTTCCAACCTCATCGAGCTCCACCTAACTCACTGCTGTAGCCTCTTGGACCTTCTCTTAATCCCTGGCGAGTACCATGTTTCTCTTGCAGCAGAGCTCGGCACACACATTCCTTCCACCCAGGATCTCTACCAGCTGCCCTCCTTCCCTATTCAGTTCATTGATACTTAGAAGCTCAACTCAACCTCAAACCTCCCACCTTAAGATTCCTTGGTAACACACAAACAGCCTTGGGCGTTTGCTTATTAGCCTCTCTCTGTCTTTTAACAAGCCTTTCTGTAATGATTTTATTCATTTCTGTCTCCCATATTATGTGAGTAACTGAATAGGGGCACGTTTTTGTTCACCGTTTTAACCCCAGCAAGTGTGGATGCATAGTGGGAGCGCACATGTGTTTACTGAACGGTTAAAGGATGGAGGATCTGCGGGGTTTCCAGAGAGTCAGGAAGATCAGGCAGAGGGGGGAGCAAAAAACATACAGGAGGTAGACCAGATGGTTACTAAGGTCCACAGCAATGTTGAGAGTCTGTGCTTTTTGCATATTTGGTTCAGGTTTTCTTAATGACAGTTTATTCATTTTTATTACTTAGGGTCGACAAAACTACCTGCTGATGATACTTGCATTTTGCATCATCTTGGCTGGAGCCTTATGCACAGCTTTTTCTAAAATCTAACAACCACAAGGCCAGCAGATGGCAGCAGTGCTTGAGAACACGTCTGTCCTGGACACAGAGACTGTGCTGAGAACAAGGTTCATGTTCATACAGCAAATGGATCTCCAACCATCCCGGATTAGGGTAAATGATTTTTTTCCCCCCACAAATGTGAGAATGAAGGAAAACACTTTCAGTCGAGCATAAAAATGAGAAATTCTTCTAATGAACTATTTATGAAGCATTACATCTAAGGATGCTGCTTTAACGACAATATGTACTTACTGGTGCATAATCTAGAAAACCGTGTGGATTTCGCATACAAAGAACTTGGTACATGTCCAAATTTCCAACATATGAACCTCATTAGTGAAGAGAGGCATAAAAATGTTTGGGGAGGAGTGGGAAGAAGACTTATAGTGGAATTAGAATCCAAAGATATCTGGGGCCTTTGTGAGAAAAAGTAAATGTCAGAGTTGGTAACAGAATGTGAAAAGGGCCATTTCATTATTTTTAGCCCAGACTTATTTTAACCTCAAATTAATGTTGCCCAGTTCTCCATCACCCACCTGACTTAGTTCAAAGTGCCTTTTGATTATCTCCAGACAAAATCCATCCTCAGAGAACAAAAACTTCCACCGTTGAGAATGTGTGTAACACATATACATACATAAACAAGTACACACATGAATACACATGCATATATGTATGTACTACTCCAAATTGGGAGGAGATTCTAGAATTGGTGAAGTGAGAGTCTAGCTTATCGGAGTGAGAATTTTAAGGGACCAACACACTCCTTTAGATGTACAATTTAATTTTTTTTTCTGAAATATACTTTTCTAAAATCCCTCTTGTAACCGGTGGTTTTCTTCCTGTTTTAACTGGCGGTTTCCACCAGGTAAAAGAAAATCACAGAAAATGATAGTGTTCTTTAAGAAAACTGAAATGGAACTGCTAGTACAATGTTTATCACCGTGGTTCCCAAACTGTCAAAATAGTCGAATTAAAAAACCTGGAAGAGGGCTACCCTGGTGGCGCAGTGGTTGAGAGTCCGCCTGCCGATGCAGGGGACACGGGTTCGTGCCTCGGTCCGGGAAGATCCCATGTGCCGCGGAGCGGCTGGGCCCGTGAGCCATGGCCGCTGAGCCTGCGCGTCCGGAGCCTGTGCTCCGCAACGGGAGAGGCCACAACAGTGAGAGGCCCGCGTACCACAAAAAAAAAAAAAAAAACCTGGAAGAGTGCTGTGTCAATTTCACCCACTGCCTCTCCTAGAAGCACTTTACTTTGTTGCTAGGACAGGCAGAAGGTGTGTGACTCCCTAGTTAATCTGTATGGGTTCAAATCCCGCCTCTGCTTCATCTTAATTGTGTGACTTTGGATAAAGGTCCTGCACCCCCTGTATCAGATTCCCCATCTGTAAACTGGAGATAAGGGTAACATCCATCTCACATGGTTACTGGGATGTTCAAATTAGTGAAAATCTGTGAAGTATTTTCGTGAGTGTCTGGTGCTTGGCAAATATATAATTCTTTTTTTTTAATTCACTTTTGGCCGCACTGGGTCTTCGCTGCTGCGCGGGCTTTTCTCTAGTTGCGGCAAGCGGGGGCTACTATTCATTGCGGTGCACAGGCTTCTTATCGCGGTGGCTTCTCTTGTTGCGGAGCACGGGCTCTAGGCACGCGGGCTCAGTAGCTGTGGCTCGCGGGCTCGAGAGCGAGGGCTCAGTAGTTGTGGCACACGGGCTTAGGTGCTCTGCGGCGTGTGGGATCTTCCCGGGCCAGGGCTTGAACCCGTGTCCCCTGCACTGGCAGGCGGATTCCTAACCACTGTGCCACCAGGGAAGTCCCTCTAATTCTTAGCTATTGTAATATGTCTTGTTTGAGAAAGAAAGCCTGTGTCTGGAGAATACTTTGTAAGAGCTACTCCTCTCACCACCATCCACACTCAAACAACTCCTTATGCCTCTCTATGAGCTCAATTTAAAAATGATCCTGGAGTCCCTGTTTAATTGTTGAAATGTGAATATAAATAAATAGTTGATTGTAACATCTTCCAAAAATTCATTTTAATTTTAACCTAAAGTGTTGATATCTTTGAATCAACTGACATGATACGAAGCTATTTTTCTTGTTTAAATATATTTAAAAATTTTATATTAATGGCATTGAATTATTCTTTAGCTGAGGTTGCCAGTTTGTATGCAAAATTTTAAATGTGAAGTAAAGCAATTGCAGAGGAAAAATGAAAAGAAAAAAAATCTTATTACCACTCTACAGTTACTGCTACCAGATAGTGCCTATAATGTTAGGACAGTAGTGTGGGAGAGAACAAGCTTTTTCAAAAGGCTTACCAAACAAACAACTTTTTATGTAGAGGTAAGTCTAAATGGGCAATTTCCAAATCTCCATTCCCTTCGCTTACCTTAGGAAGTTAATGCCCACGGTTCTTAAAGTTTGGGGGTTTCCTTTTTCCTTGTCTAGTGTGGTCAGATTCTTGTGTATGCATTCCTTGTGGCTTGGCTCTCTGTCTCTGCGTTCAGAGGGCAGTACCTTAGGAGGGCATAGCCCCCAATGAAGCTGGCTTCCAGATTGTGGTAATTTTCTACTATCAGAAGAAAAATGCCTGATTACCAAAAATCTCTAACGAGTTTTAAAGAATTAATAGTACAGACTTTCCCCTGAGCTACCAAACCTCCTTTTGGTCCTGTTATACTGATTTATTTGTACTTATAGAGTTGCTACCTACTAGCCTTGTACGTATCACTATTGGGAGAGCTTCTGAAAAACACATTGAGTCAAAAAAGGTGAGTTGTAGAGATGTGTGCACGGTGTGATACCATTTAAATAAATTTTTAAAAATCAAAGAACTATGTACATTTTCTGTGAATCCATATGTATGCAACATATTAGAAAAACATATGTACCGAACTCATAATAGTGAGAATAAAATGGTGACACTAGGTCAAGGTGACCTTGAGCATTACCTGTAATACTCTAATTTTTATGGCAATGAATTCATCTATGTGTTCTTTAATATGTCTTAAAGAATCAACGGCAGAAAATCTCTGAAGCATATGTCTAAATGTTAAAGTAATTCAAACTAGGTACTGTTTAAAATATCAAAGCAAGAATACACACACACGAACACACAAACTAAAAACACAAAGATCAGGACAAAACTGGGAAATTTTCCAGTGTGGGAGTCCCACCTCCTAAAGGTGGAAGCCAGAAACTCGCTTTCCTAGCCTCCCTGTGGTAGGATCTAAGGGTTTTTCTGACCATGGAGCCTCCAAGCCCAATTCCATGGTCCTGCGGGAGATTCTGTGAGCTACCTAATATAGTTGTTGCAGAAATTTGGCCTCATTAAACAACAACAAAAACTCACAAATACCTTGTAGTCTATTTTAATCAACTTTAAGAGGTATAATTTGCATCCAATAAAATTCTCCCATTTTAAGTGAACAGTGCTATGAGCTTCAGCAAATATATATTCATGTAACCACCACTACACCCTAGATACAGAACATTTCCAACAACCCAAAAAGTTCCCTTCTGCCTCTTTGTAGCTAACCGGTGATCTGTTTTCTGTCGTTCTAGATTACTTTTGCCTATTCTAACATTTCATATAAATGGGATCATATACAATGTACCCTTCATATCTGATTTCTTTCATCTTCTAGCCATTTTCAAACAATTTTTACTGATCTGAAACAATTATAATGCATTCTCAATCGTTCTCCCTAGTGGAAGAAAGCAAAATAACAACTAAAGCAGAAATGATTAACATTTGGAATTGTTACATTTAAGTGTGTGATGTGTCATGTTCCAGAAAGTCACCATTTTAAATTAATAGTGTGGTTAAGAAGAATTCTTAGCTACCCTTTGAGTCCATCCCCACTCTATAATGTTCTCTTTTGAGGAGCTGTAAGATATTAAACTGCTTAAACTAGATGACCTCCATTTTCTACATGTTGAAAAAAAACGCCTGTTCTTGGGTTTCTTACAATGACCTAATGGATTATAATCTCTGGGGCTGGAAAGTATGAATTTGCATTTTTTACAAGTACTCTTGGTGATTCTTATCACACTTGTGTTCTAAAGTTTTTCTATTTGTGGCTTATACCTTGCTATCTAAAAGATTTCAAAGTACTAGGTTATTACAAAATAAAAAAGAATATTGTCTTCTACTCCTAGAGGAAAGAGAGAAGATATAAAAGAATAGGTATCCACTTAATTTTCTGAAGATTTTTAGGAGAAAAAAATGAAAGGTTTGAAACCATCCTGTTTACGTGGAATTTTTGGCAAAAAATAACAGTAATAATGACTGAGCATCATATTACCTTTTTTGGCTCAAACCACGTAACTTCCACACATCGAATCATCTCTGCCTGGTGGCCAAGTCTATTTTCACTTCAGATTATGCAGACTGATTCTTTCTCCAGTATAAAATCTCTAACACAATTCATGTTGACAGGGTCCCATGAAAACAAACCAACAAAAATTCCAATTTCCAAATGGAGATTTTGCAAGAAGATCTAGTGAAGCAAATTTAAACACTTGAATACACTGTTTGGTAATACTATCATGTGGAGATTTTCATGATGTGTCTAAGACTCTAGTAAAAACATGTTTGTTATAAACACACAAAAGAACATGCAATTCTTAAGAGGTTCTCCTCTGGATCATACCTGATCTGACATTAATTCGAATTTCACTCACTTATCTTGAAGTCAAATTAAGCTCTATAGAAGTAAACATGTGGAAGCGTGTAAAAAACATGGTTCAGCCTTTTAAGAAATTTGTGCACAGTCTGAAAAAGGAAACTCAATAGATTCTCTCCATGTGTGTAATGCGTCTTTCAGCTGAAACCTGACACAGAGCTGCTGAAATACAAAGGAAGAGGGTAAGTTGTCATTGACTTGACTGGTCACAGCATTATGAGCTTGGTGGTCAGTTCATTCACAATAAATTTTTTAAATATATAAAACGTTTTAGTAAGTGATAAAATTCCATAAATTTTGATGGAGGAAAACATGGTAAGACTATGTTCGAAATAGTGTTTCTATTTGGTACAAAATATGATATAGTAAGAGAAGGAAGCTTTGGGGAAGCTTTGAGGTTTACTTTTATTGAGGCAATTTGTGAAATTTGCTGGGTGATAGGCCATGGGTAAGAGAAGGTCGGTGTGTGTGGACTGAACTGATGCTTCTTCACAGCAGCTCCTAACAATGTCTGCTGTATGAGGAATGGAAACCAGCAAAGAGCAAGGGGGAGTTGCCCTTTTCTGATCTTGCAGACAGCTCTCCACTGGTTTTCAGTGTATAAACATCTACAGAGAAGCTTCTTCATCTGTCTTACAGCCCCAGTGAAGAGTGGACACCCACTAATGACCCCACTGACATGCTGGGGAAAGACACCCAAGAACAGCTCTTTTGAGGACTTCCCTGGTGGTCCACTGGTTAAGACTCTGCAAGGGGGAAGGGGAGGGTGGGGTGGATTGGGAGATTGGGACTGACATATATGCACTACTATGTATAAAATAGATAACTAATGAGAATCTACTGTAGAGCACAGGGAACTGTACTCGGTACTCTGTGGCGACCTAAACGGGAAGGAAATCTAAATAAGAGGGGATATATGTATACGTATAACTGATTCACTTTGCTGTACGGCAGAAACTGACACAGCAGTGTAAAGCAACTATACACCCCCCTCCCCCGCAAAAAAAAAAGACTCCATGCTTCCAGTGCAATCCCTGGTCGGAGAACTAAGACCTCACAGGATGTCTAAAGCCTCACACCTGAGTACTCACTCCAAGGGGATTAGCATCTGAGATGCGACTGAAAGCAAATAGGAACAGTACATTGTAATGAAAAGCAGGTTCAGAGGAAACGTTTCATTTTTGTTAGTAACAGGAAATATATCATACTTTGAAGACTATAGAGAAAATCACTGGTGTTAGGGCCCCTACATACTACCAGCAGTGAAACTGTGGGCAGATCATTTGATTCCCCTGGAGTTCATATTTTTGTTTTTAAAGAAATAGTTTTTATTGTGCAAGTAGTAAAGTTCAAGTTTGAGAAATTTAAAATTGTCAATCAGAAAAATTATCTGACCAGAGTAACCACGCAGAGCACTAGGTATGATTGCTGGCTTAAGAGACTATAGCCTGATATACCGTGATAATAATGTACATGTCTGTGTTCCTAAAATATTCATTTTAATATGCCTGATAAATATGCATGGTAAAATTATTTAAGGCATTAAATAATTAACTGTCTACTTTTTAAGATGAAGTAGTGCAACAGATCGAGGAAAATATTCTTTATTATTTCTGCATAAATTGTAACATATATAAATACCTAAATCCCAAGTATATAAGTGGTATTATCCAATACAATTTACTACTTACAGTTTAGAAAAGTGTAGAATTGGGACCTCTCCAAAAAAGAGCCATTCAACCTTAATAACTAGGGGAAATGTAGTCAAGTGAGTTAGTGAAAATGGGATATTCATACAAACTGAGGCACTTGGTTGCTCTACCTTTAGTTATTTTGACGTATGCTAAATAACCATTCATTTAATTCATCTGAAGAAATACATTTTCATATTTGACCACCAGGAGGCAGTATAGGCTTAGTTGTGATAGTCTTTATGTTAAAACATGTAAACTTTGTTTTTTTAAGTTTGAGCTTCCTCACTCTTCCCCGTCCCCACCCCTGCCCTGCCTTGCCTTGCCTTGCCTTGCCTTGCCCTGCCCTGCCTTGCCCTGCCCTGCACCTCTCTTCGGAAATGACTATAATTTGCCATCAATGGATTTTTTTTTTTTTTTTTTTGCGGTACACGGGCCTCTCACTGCTGTGGTCTCTCCCGTTGCGGAGCACAGGCTCCGGACGTGCAGGCTCAGCGGCCATGGCTCACGGGCCCAGCCGCTCCGCGGCATGTGGGATCTTCCCGGACCGGGGCACGAACCCGTGTCCCCTGCATCGGCAGGCGGACTCTCAACCACTGCGCCACCAGGGAAGCCCCCATCAGTGGATTTAGAAAATATGCACTAGGAAAGAAAACTACTATCTGCCTTATGTCTTACATGTATCAGTCGAATCCCCAGTGTGACGTCTGCTTTTCAGTCTGTAAGTTTTCACGCCTTTTCAGCTGTATTATTTGGACTTTATCATTTGGTTTCCTAGAAGTTGAACACATCACAGAATGAACCCACACCTAGAGTTGTTCAAACAGAAGGGTGTGTCGCCTTAGAATATTCAGGACCTAGAAGAATTCTCGCAGCCCGTGCTGCCAACACTGTGAGTAATGCCGAGCAAATACTGAGCTAGAAGTCTCGTAATTCTCTGAGCCGGTGACAGAACCGTCATTACTAAATCGTCAGGCTGAATTGCCTCAGGTTTCTCTAAGATGCTCTAATAATTCTTCGGTTTCATTAGGCATTTTAGGTCACAAAGACCTGGGACTATTTGCCCTGCTATTTTTGAAGAAGTTTTTGCAACCAAGAGGCAGGAATGTTTTCCCAATAGGCTATTAAGAAATCCTACGCTGTATCTGGATGGATTCTAAATATGGATTCTTAAGGGTCTTCCCATCACTGGTAGACTGGCTTGTGGAAGGCGAGTTCTCAGTTCCTATTTCCTGGGTACAGAACGATGTCTTACTAAGGTGAACTGTTTGACGTAAATGGAGTGGCAAATGAGCCTGATGTCTGTTTCAGCTCTTAAGTGCCTAGTGGAAAATTACCGTGAAACAAGTCCCACGGAGCTAGGAAAGCTGGACATGTCTAAAATGCTCAGATCAGAAACGGAGATATTTTCCAGAATCTTCTTAATTTCTCTTCATTTACACAACAGAAGTCATTTAGAATCCTGTCTCTTCATTTACATCATCTTGTGACGCTTCCTATTGAGGACCTCAGGTCTGAAATTCCAAAATCACATATAGGTGTTGTCTTAGTAATAAAACCTTCAGCTTTCATGTGGAAATATGACATAGTTCTTAAATAGGTGGTAAGAAAATATATATAATTAACTCTCACAATATATTCCAATAGGATTTTGTGCATTTTATTGGGGGTGGAGGGGTTGAATGACAGACAACTTGGTATTTATTCCAGCCCATTTGTTGAAACATTCTGCTTTTCTCTGGTGTTCTGAAATGTTTTTAATGAATGCCAAATTCCTATAGGCACTTGAATAAATCTGTGGGTCCTGTAATCATTTTTTGTGCTAGGACCACCGAGTTGTAATGTACTGGTTTTTGGGGGGTTTTTTAATGTAAGTTTCCTTTATTTATTTATTTATATTATTTTTGGCTGCGTTGGGCCTTTGTTGCTGGGCGTGGGCTTTCTCTAGTTACGGTGAGTGGGGGCTTCTCTTGTTGCAGAGCACGGGCTCTAGGCATGGGCTCAGTAGTTGTGGCTCGTGGGCTCAGTAGTTGTGGCTCACGGGCTCTAGAGCACAGGCTCGGCAGTTGTGGCGCACGGGCTTAGATGCTCCGCGGCATGTGGGATCTTCCCGGACCAGCAATGGAACCTGTCTCCCCTGCATTGGCAGGCGGATTCCTAACCACTGTGCCTCCAGGGAACTGCTGTAGTTACTGTCTTAATAACATATATTAAAATTGTTTAGCTTGTCCATTATTGTTGTTATTCTCTTTCAGGTTATTCCAGGCTATTCTTGCATGCTTAATTTTCTGGATGAATTTAGAATAAGTCTATCAAGTTCCAAGCAAACGCATATAACAGCAATGAACATCTGTTTGTATTTTGTTTGGATAGCATCTGAATTTGTAGATTTACTTCAAATATTGAATTATATTTTAATAACAATTCAAATAATTCAATATATAAATTTCAAATATTGAGTCTTCCTATTCAAGAGCATCTAATACCTTTGCACATTTTTTAAATAAATATTTTGGTTGTGCTACTGCGTGATTTTCTATCTTATTATTATTGTTTTGGAGTACCAGTTCTTGGTTTTATCAATTCTACTACTTATCTTTCATATATCTGTTGTAATCATTTTAATTCTCTTTATTTTTAATCTGAGTTAAGTGGTTAATTCAATGTTTTATTCTACTTCTTTTAGTAAGTATAAGTTCCTAGGCCTATTAATTTTTCTATAAATATGGTTTTAGACAAGTCACATAATTTTTGATATCTAGAGTTTTTATTTTCATTTTCTAGGGATTCTGTACTATCAATTTCAGTATCCTGCTTTACACAAGAATAATTAAGGCAGCACTTAAAAATGTCCAGGTGGTTAAAAATTTTAATTTTTATTTTTCTACTTTCTATTTTTCACATAATTAATGCAATCTATATTCTTTCTATTTATTAAAATATACTGAAGAATTTTTTGTGCGCTAAGATAGGATCTTATTTCTATAAATGCTTAATGATGTTTGAAAATAAGGTGTCATAACTGTTCTCAGACTATTAAATTCAGTGTATACCTATTAAATCAACCTTATTTATTGTCTTTTTCATAGCCTTTAAACAAATATTTGGGACCCCTGCTGTAGACAACTTAAAAGTATAAAAGAATATTAAAAAAGAAATCACACACCATCCCATAAAACTTAGATATTACTATTAACATTTTAGTTTATTTTCAAGTGTTTCCTAAGGATATTTTATTTAATCATGCTATGCAGTATTAAATATTATTTTTCATTTATTTCTACATGAGTATTTCCTATGGTAAAAGAGAACATTTTAATTAACATTAACATTTTAATGGATATACAGCATTCCAATATATCCAAGTCATCACTGACCTAACCCTCTCCCTCTTGTAAAACACTTGGGTTGTTTCCAACTGTTACTATAATTAATCCTGTTATGAGAACCTCTGTGCTGGATCTTGGAAGTATCTATTTTCTTATATTAAAGTCCTGGAGAGTGAATTATAGGGCCAAAGAGTACAAACAATTTTAAGACTTTTAAAATGTATTGCCAAATTACTTTACAGATAAATTTTACCAAAATATACACCCACAAATTCTTGCTTCACTGCACATCTACCAGCATTGAACCTGAACACTATTTTTTTTTTTTTTTTTTTTTTTTTTTGCGGTACGCGGGCCTCTCACTGTTGTGGCCTCCCCCATTGCGGAGCACAGGCTCCGGACGCGCAGGCTCAGCGGCCATGGCTCACGAGCCCAGCCGCTCCGCGGCATGTGGCATCCTCCCGGAACGGGGCACGAACCCGTGTCCCCTGCATCGGCAGGCGGACTCTCAACCACTGCGCCACCAGGGAAGCCCCTGAACACTATTTTAATCTTTCCAGTTGGATAATCAAACCTAAGCTCATTGTCATAATTTCCATTTTCAATGAGCCTGAATATTTCCTTATGTTTGTAGCCATTGACCTCTTCATAGGATGTATGTTGCCATCATCTTAATATAATTGGTCCATAGGGACCTGTATTCAAAGTTCCCACCAACTTGCCAATGAACTTCCAGTGTGCATCTCATTTGTAAGTTAGAAGTTGTTTATATTAGCTATAGGTTAGAATGGAACAAGAGAGCTGGCGCACTACCAAACTCTATGAGAACAACGCAAAAGAACTTTCTGCAAAGTTGAAGATGCTTTGTATTTGCACTGTCCATTATGGTAGCCACCAGCAACATGTGACCATTGAGCTCTTGAAATGTGGCTAATGTGACCAAGGAACTGAATTTTTTACTTTATTCCATTTCCAGTAATATTAATTTTAATAGCCACATATAGCTAGTGGTTGTCACACTTGACATCACAGCTCTCAGCCATTTGCCCATCTTAGGGAACGGGTCAGTCTACGTTTTGTAATTGGCCTACTAAATCTATAAGCAAGAGGGAAAAAAATAAGATCACAGGGCAAACTACAGAGTGTGAGTCAAGCTCAGTAAATGTAGTACAGACTCAATATATTTTTGTTGGTTTTGAATTGAAGTGGCCATGTTCATCTAGCATATTCATGTACAATAGTCATTAATACTTCTTCAGTGCTTACCCATGTACCGATCTGTGTCCCAGTGCCTTTCACATATTAACACACAATCCTCACAGCAAGTCTTTAACATAGCTGCTCTCAGTTTCTCCATTCTACAGATTAAACAACTGAGGCACAAAGAGGCACTTACCTAGGGGCATACAGCTAGTAAGTGCGAGCGCCGGGATTCAAGCCCAGCTGGTCTGACTCCAGAATCCATGCCTTTATTTTATTTATTTCTTATTTATCTATTTGTGGCTGCGTTGGGTCTTCATTGCTGCGCCTGGGCTTTCTCTAGTTGCAGCGAGCGGGGGCTACTCTGCGTTGTGGTGCGCGAGCTTCTCATAGCCCTGCCTGTATTTCTTGTCTGGCCTCTGATCAATTTCTATTGATTGGGGGAGGCCAAGAACCCTGGTCGGTATCAAAAGCCCTGTGCAGTCATATTCAAGACTATAATCAATACTGGAGAGAGGCAAACGCTGGTGGACAGGAAAGTTGCCTTAAATCAGAACGCCGGCAGTCTGGGGAGATGGCAGACTCAACTGTCTGCAAAACAACAACTCTGAAGATTCCGTTCAGCCGTGAAGGTTTTTAAAAGCAAAAAGGGAAGTGATCTCAGTGAATCACTGAGCTAGGGGGTCACAGCTGTCGCCGTCCCCCGCTGTGTACAGGCTGCCGACTTCTTGTGATCTTTCTCTAGATGCTGTCTTGTTCACACAGCTTGTTCATGAGGTTACTGAAGCTGGGGAAGGGATCTGGTCCTCTATTAATTATTTATTCTCAATTTCTACTTCTTTGATCTATGGAAACAACCAGCAAATTAGGCAAGGTATTGTGTGATCAAAAGATTTTGAAAGGTGTGCTAGGGCCGGAGATGAGTAGAGCGTGGGGGTGCCTCATTTAAGGTTAGTGACAAGACCAAGGGGCCTCCAGCAGAGAGCTCTTTCCTGCCAAAGGCTGCTTACGATATCAGAGAGGCAAAAGTCTAAAACCCGATCCTGCCACCTACTAGTGCTGTAGTACTAGACCATTTGATTAACCTCCCTGAGCCTTGGTTTCTTCATCTATTACGAAGCCACATTATTGGCCAGAGTGCTGAAGACAATCTGTGAGACAGCAAAGTTCCAGAGGCTGGTCACACAAAGAGAGGATGAGCCCAGAGACAAAATGGCATCAGCAGTCATCAGACCAGGATGAACTCAGAAAACGACCAAACCCCAAATTGGGTTAACAGGGTTGCAGGGACAAAGCAAACGCAGCAACAGCTAGGATGAAGAAGTAATTTCAGTTGCATGCCAAAGTCACGGTAAAAGAAAGATGATGTACCTGTCAGAACTCAAAACAACCTAGGGGCAGGACAGAAATAAAGACGCAGACATAGAGAATGGACTTGAGGGCACGGGGAGGGGGAAGGGTAAACTGGGACGAAGTGAGAGAGTGGCATGGACATATATACACTACCAAATGTAAAATAGATAGCTAGTGGGAAGCAGCCACATAGCACAGGGAGATCAGCTCGGTGCTCTGTGACCACCTAGTGGGGTGGGATAGGGAGGGTGGGAGGGAGACGCAAGAGGGAGGGGATAGGGGGATATATGTATACGTATAGCTGATTCACTTTGTTATAAAGCAGAAACTAACACAACATTGTAAAGCAGTTATACTCCAATAAAGATGTTAAAAAAATAAAATAAAATAAAAATAGTGGAAAAAATAAAATAAAATACCAACTCCGCCTAGCACAGTTATTTGGAGGAACAAGGGAGTAATGCAAACGAAAACATTATTATGCAAACTAACATCCTATAACATTAACTACCCATTAGTGTGTTTTCAGTGCCCTAATCAAGTATCTTAGGAGAGAGATTTCACTTACCTCATTATCCTAGGAAATATAAATGTAACTAGTAATCAAATTAATAGTTATTCTAAGAGGATGTCTTTGCTGCCTAAATTCAACAGGATTAAGACATGAAATCTCAGCACTTGTTTATTATTTAGGATTTTTATGTATTCTACTTACTCTGATGGATATTTACTTTTGTCAGGGAGTGGGAAATTTCCCCTGGACCCCTCTTGAGTTCTTGTGGCTAGACTAATAAGAAAATTAACACAAGACAGAGTCACAGGTGAAAAAAAAGAAAGCAAGTATGAATGCATGCTCATGGAGGTCTCATAGAAATGGGACCTAAGAAGTGGTCAAAGCAGGCAGGTTTTATAATTTTTAGACAAAGAAACAATACATTTGTGAGGAATTGACAGGACAAAAAACTTAGGCTTTGGGCGCTCAATTAGTGAAGAATCTGAACAGTGTTTGGGCTTGGGGTAGTAAATTTAAAAACAAATATGGTTTGTTTATACAGGCTTCTCCGCCCAAATTCCCTGTCTCTGACAGTAAGGATGTCCCTGCACCTCTAGACGCAGGGAGATCACCTTTCACAGGGGAGGTTTATTTCCTGCTTTTCTGGGAGACAGAGAAGGGTCAATTTTCTTCTTCGATTGGCTGCTTCTCCAGCAACTTCTATTCAAAGTAATCCATATGCAATTGTGGCATATTTGGGGGAGGCCTGGCCTGAGCCCCGATTCTTTGTTTTTTAATATATAGCAATTGAGTTGTTCTTATACTAGATCAAGGGTCATCAATCCTGTATGCCAAGGTTAGCCACAGGGAATAACGATTTGTTGTGACATTAGGTTGCTTGCTTCTAGATACGTCAGCGCCACTTACGAAAGGGTGTGCAATGCAGTGACTGATACAAACAGACTAGCATTTTATTGACCCGAGTTAAACTCTAGCTCCACCACTTGGTATTTGGGTAAACTCTGGTACATTATGCCTTCTAAGCTTCAGTTTCTTCTTCATTTGTAAAGGTACATAAAAGAAAAATACCGGGCTTCCCAGGTGGCGCAGTGGTTGAGAGTCTGCCTGCCGATGCCGGGGACATGGGTTCGTGCCCCGGTCCGGGAAGATCCCACGTGCCGCGGAGCGGCTGGGCCCGTGAGCCATGGCCGCTGAGCCTGCGCGTCCGGAGCCTGTGCTCCGCAACGGGAGAGGCCACAACAGTGAGAGGCCCACATACCTCAAAAAAAGAAGGAAAAATACCATGTTGCATAATGGGGGACCACAAAGAGTTAAGTGTCCCAGGTAGGTGTTATAAAATGAGGCCGAAGAGGTAACTAGGAGCATAGGGGGCTGGTCATGGATCTGTAAGTCATTTCTAGAAAGCTTAGAATTTAGTCAAAGGCTGCCAACTTTTTCAAATGTGAGAACCCCCTTGTAACATTGATGAATTTAGGACCTCCACATGATGGTAACTGTGCTTTTAATATTCACATACATTAAAAATACACAATGTCTGGGCTTCCCTGGTGGCGCGGTGGTTGAGAATCTGCCTGCTAATGCAGGGGACACGGGTTTGAGCCCTGGTCTGGGAGGATCCCACATGCCGCGGAGCAACTAGGCCCGTGAGCCACAACTACTGAGCCTCCGCGTCTGGAGCCTGTGCTCCGCAACAAGAGAGGCTGCGACAGTGAGAGGACCGCGCACCGTGATGAAGAGTGGCCCCCGCTTGCCGCAACTAGAGAAAGTCCTCGCACAGAAACGAAGACACAACTCAGCAAAAGTAAAAGAATAAATTAATTAATAAACTCCTACCCCCAACATTAAAAAAAAATACACAATGTCAAACATTACCACAAGTTCACCACAATTGAGGAAATTATTATTTATATTACTAGTCATAACATGCATCTACAAACTTTTGAAAAACAATCATGTAATTATGTATGACGTATTATTATTTTTGTTGAAGTGTAGTTGATTTACAATAATTGTGTTAGTTTCAAGCAAAGTGATTCAGTTACACGTATGTTTTCATACTATATTCCATTATAGGTTATTACAAGATATTGAATCTAATTTCCTGTGCCTATGCAGTAAATCCTTGTTGTTTATCTATTTTATGTATAGTAGTGTGTATCTGTTAATCCCATACTCCTAATTTGCCCCTCCTTCCCTCCCTCTCTCTTTTGGTAACCACAAGTTTGTTTTCTGTGTCTATGAGTCTGTTTCTGTTGTGTATGTAAACTGATTTGTATTATTTTCTAGATTCCACATACAAGTGATATCATATAGTATTTGTTTTTCTCTATCTGACTTACTTCACTAAGTATAACATTCTCTAGGTCCATCCATGTTGCTGAAAATGGCATTATTTCATTCTTTTTATGGCTAAGTAGTACTCAATTTTATATACAGAACACATCTTGTTTACCCATATTCATTTGTCCATGGACACTTAACTTGCTTTCATGTCTTGGTTATTGTAAATAGTGCTGCTATTACAGCACTATTATTGGGGTGTATGTATCTTTTCAGATTAGAGTTTTTATTTTTTCCAGATATATACCCAGGAGCAGGATTGCTAAATCATATGGTAGCTCTATTTTTAGTTTTTGAAGGAACCTCCATACTATTTTCTATAGTGGATATTTTTTCAGATTATAATCAAATTTTGCATCCAGCATAGATCTGCAAACATTAACCAAAATATCAAAATATCATCAAAGGTTTATAGGCTACAAACTGGGTACTCTACTCTAGTCCATGAAAAGTCAATGAAGCTTTCAAACCCTAGAGAGAGATGGTCAGAACTGCACGACAGAGCAAGACCCTGGACAAGGAGAGCTGAAGTGGGTACGGGGTCAATTGTTCATTTGAGATTTCCTGCATGAGGGCAGTGAAAACGTGAAATGCTCGAGAGTTAACTGATAGCATAGGAACGGTGAAGGAAGGGGAAGAGTGAAGGCTAAACACAGGAATGACCAGTAAATGCTGATGACATTAGCAAGTAGGAAGAGACTTAGAAGGGAAGGTGGTCCGTTCGTTCTGGACATGCTGATTGGAGCTGCCATGAAGTAGGAAGATGCACAGTGGACAGCAGATAAACACTTCAAAGTTGGAGGAGTCCACAGCGCAGAGTGATAGCCTCAACTTATGAGGTCACACGGGGAGAGTGTAGAGAGTGAAAAAGAGGGATAATAGCATGAATTGTGGGAAAGGCCAAGATTTAAGGGGTTGGAAAGGGAAAGGAGAGTGTGAATGAGACAGAGAAGGAATAGGGGCATCAAGGAAAGCCAGAAAAGTTTGGGACCCTTGAGTTCATGGTGAGGAGAGAGTCTGAGTAGAAAGGAACAGTGCAGTTCCTGCAGGATCACGTATCACCCTGGGCGGCCGCTACAAAGGAAAAAAATGAGACTGATGGAGTGAGAAGCGGCTCTAGAGACAACCTAGTCCAGTCAGAGCCCTCATTTTGCAGATAGGAAGTTGAAGTTCAGAGAGGTTTGGTGTCCACCGTGGGTGAACTATAAATGGCAGATCTGGAATCAGGGTCAATCCTGTAACAGCAAGACCAGGACTCACCAACTGGTACTGAAATCTGAGGGTATCAAGTGCCTGAGAGAAGTAGCCAGGTTGTTTTAAGATCAAAACTAAAGACGGTATAGTCCTTACGAAACCACTTTCATTTCTAGGGATTTTTTGGCCTGAGCATTTTATCAGCTTCAGCTTACTGGCTTTGCCTAATTTGCAAATCTGTAAAACCTGCACTGGTGTTTTATCCCAACACAGAGACACTATGTGTCCCTCGCATGGCTCCCTGCCAAGTCCAGGTCACAGTGACAGCAGAAGCCACTGCACAGGAAAGAGACAGCTATGAGACAACTAACGCATAATTGCAGCACCTGCCTAACACTTAAGGCCTGGACTGGCCCTCTCTCTCTACCCCCAAAGTGTGTGTGTGTGTGTACGCACATGCGCGTGTGGGTATCAACAGAGATGTTTAGATATATGCGACACTTTTATATTAGGGAAATTCTTATGTTGAATAATCCTGTGGTAAATATAAACAATTTGGAAGGGAATGCCAAGTTTGTTTCCACTTTTTACGGCAAAGCTAGTGGAGTGAATGTTTTGCAGTCACTGTAAGTGTATACCTTTCACAGTTTTGACAGATATTTATGAGAATTTAACATCTTGATTCAAAATGTTTGAATATCATAAGTTTCATAAAGTTGAAACGTTTTAAGGTCTTCCTTTTTGAATGGTGTTTGCAGACTTTTTTTTATGGAAAGTATACGAGGTTTTTTGTGTTTTTTTTTGAGAGCACAAAATGTTTTATTTAACCATTTGCATTTAGGAAACATAGCAGCTCCCTCCTCAGAGGAAGCTTCTTGAGTCAAAAGTCGCTGGCAGTCAAACACAGAGAACGACGACGGGCAGGGCTGAGGAAGCTGAGGCCGCCAGGTGGGTCTCGGCCCAGGAACTGCACCGATCGCTGACCCTGGGACATGAGAGACTGCCTGTCAACAAGGTCAGCCTCTCCCAAAGGGACGAATCAGTGAAACATTCTGGAACTGAAATGATGGTTTCAAAGTCCCTTCTGGGTTTAATCTTACGAAATTCTATTCACAGTGGATTCTGGGAGGCCCTAATCCTTATGGCTGTTTAATAGGGAAATCTTATCAGAATCTAAATTTCACATAACATCTATACTTAAAATGTTTCCTTGCAGAAACTTTCTTGAAATTATTTTCTCAGCTCCTGGACGAAGAATCATTTTATAAGCAAACACTATCACTTCCTTACAAAGTACCTTTGCCTTCTCTCCCGGACAACTGAGAGCTTTTTAGCAATATACCAATTTCATTTGGAACAATCTTCTGACTTGAACATTATTCTTTTGATCTTTTTTTATATTCACCAGCAGAAAAACAATGCAAGGGCATATAATTTATCTTTTGACTATAGAGAATTTTATTCTGTCCAGTAAGTCATTCTGCAGCCTCAAGTCACCTAACTTTAAAAAAGGCAGACTGCTTCAAAGAAACCAGCTGGTCTTCCTAAAGATGCATCATTCATGACCCCCAGCTCTTCAACTAAGCTGCCTTGGATCCATGCGAAATAAACACAACCTGTTTCGAAATAAATTCCTGGCTACTGAACTGAGATACTGAAAGCACACTCCTCTCCTGCCAGGGCCGTCGCCTCAAGCGTGAGTGTGTAAACCAACCGGCGTGTCAGGAAGCACCTGGGAGTCTATGCTCTGCCCACAGTCTCCCTCATGGCAACTGCTAAGCGACGTACCTATGAGACACCGGGCACAAAGACAGCACAGACTCCAACTTTTCTAAGTACAGAATCATACACATTTAGATGTTAAAGAAGGGAGTGTCTAAACACTTTAAAAAATGACAAAGAGCAAAAGGACACTCGAAAAAGATGTTTACAGAAGCAAGAAGGAACCGCACTAAAATTTGCACACCTACCCTAGACTACCCTAAACTTTCCGTACAATTTTGAGACTTACAGCAGTAACTGCTCTTAAGGGTGTATGAGTCACCAAGAACAAGAAATAATTGATTTTTTTTTTTGCCTCTTGCTGTATCTTTGTAAGGTAACAGCGTCTGGAACCCTAAGAAAGGGCAGGGGGAAAAAAACTGCAGGGAGGGTGAAACTTGCCAAAGTATCAACCTAGGAACAACTGTCTGTGACTCAGTTTGCTTCTTGCCATAGCAGGGGATAGGAAATACCTCTCTGGTTAACATCTGCATCACGTGTATTTAAAACAAAATCTTAATAAGTAACTCACAATCTCCAAACCACTTAATGCTTTTCAGGTAAAGGGGTAACAACTAATTTTAAATGGCTGCGTCACGTCCAGACGCTCTACCGTAGTACTTTTATCACGCAAAGGGCAGGCCGGCTTACACATTCCTCTGCCCCTTGACACAAAACACAGCGCTCGACCTCGGCTGCAACCTCTTGGTCACCTCGCCACGACGTTACCACTAGACACAACAGGGCTGGTCCTTGGTTCAGATGTCAATCTACCTCGTCGCCTGCGCGGCTCAGCAGAAACCCTTCAGCCAATGAACGCAGAACTTCAGAACCTTGGAAGCCAAGGGCACACTGAACTCCTACAGAGATTCCCTGTTCCTACTGCTTAAAAAGTTGCAGGTCTGGCTTTTCTTCCAGCCTTTGAAACACAACCCCACACTGAGGCCACCCACTGAGGCTAGTGTCCACACAGCTGAGCCGGCAGCCCGTGCAGGCGGGGGCCACGTGGGCCTGAGCGGGCAGGCAGCCAGGGGGTCCGCCCGGCCTGCCCAGCCCGCAAGCCCCCCGCAACCCGTGCTCCCGGCCTCCGGCGCCGTGCGCGGACACGGCAGCCGCCTGGACACCCCCGGCTCCGAGTTTTGCTTTTGATCTCGAGTGCAATGCAAAGAAGTAGACCGTATACTGCGGATTCCATGTGAAACGAGCCTTCCAGAAAAAAAGAAATCAGTTCCTGTCCCACAGATTCTGAAAAGCGCACGGAGCACGATTCACAAAAAAAACAAGCACCCCAGTAATTTGCAGGGAACACTACACAAGGCAAGGAGTGTAAGAGATGTCTTGCCTTCCCTGGGAAACAGGAGTGTTACTGAGTGCAAACTGGTAGCGCTCGCTGCACGACAGGCGGGTAAATCCAGAGACAAGGCGTTGGGACAAGGAGTTGTGACTTTATTCAGAAAGCCCGCAGACCGAGAAGATGGTGGACTCGTGTCCCAAAGAACCATCTTCCCCGACTTAGAATTCAGGACTCTTTTATATTGAAAGGGGAATCCTGGTTCCGCCAGACTCCGGAGGAGGTGTGTGAATTCCTTCCTTCCTGCGGCCATTCACCTGCGGGCCTGGTCAGGATGTTTCCTGGGAGCTAAAGGAAGGTATTTACTTAATGCTCATTACCTGGGGAGCAGGGTTAGGGTTAGGGTTAGGGTTAGGGTTAGGGCCCCCAGAGACGGGCCATTGTGTATAACTGAAGCTTCCAGGCACCGTCCCTTTAGTGATGAACTTGTGATAGAGCCCCAAGGTTCTTCCCTGTTACAGAGGCCGCTAGGGTGAAGGGTTGTACTCTGTTACTTCAGCAGTGGTGGGGAGGGGAGTTCTCTCTGATTTACAGAGCAGTATTTACTGTGAAGTGATGGCACATGTTTTGCTAAAGTTTCTCATACTTTCTCACATAACCCCAATTGTTTAATTATATATATATATATATATATATTTTTTTTTTTTTTTTTTTTTTTTTTTTTTTTTTTTGTGGTACGCAGGGCTCTCACTGCTGTGGCCTCTGCCGTTGCGGAGCGCAGGCTCCGGACGCGCAGGCTCAGCGGCCATGGCTCACGGGCCCAGCCGCTCCGCGGCATGTGGGATCTTCCCGGCCCGGGGCACGAACCCGCGTCCCCTGCATCGGCGGGCGGACTCTCAACCACTGTGCCACCAGGGAAGCCCTAATTATATTTTAATATAACTATTCAATGATAAAGCACACTATAATCAAGAGCTATGAAGCCATTATACAAACTTGCTACTTCCATTCCCCCAGGGTTTTTGAGGGGGGAGGGGGCTCAGTAGAAAATAGTTTTAATTCAGTAAAGGGGAAGAAAGATGTCAAAACATTGTACCAACTTACAGGTGAATTTAGTTAGGTTTCACAAATGTATTGAAGATAATTTATTTCCATAGGTTGAAATTTTTAAGGTCTAAAATTATATTCAGCTCTTGGAGGAATCTGTGCTCATGGCAAACTCTAAAACCTCTTCCACACAGAGAAAAGACAGTGGCTTTAAAACTTGATTAAAATACATAGATCAAACCAGATATCACAAGTAATACTGTTTTATTGTCACCATGTTACTGCATCCTTGGCCTCAAATGAAATAAATTTCCAAACATATATCGCCTAGAGATCAGTGCTGTTCCTGAGCATTTCTCTGTGTTGGAGAGAAAGCACACGTGTGGACTGTGTACCCTGAAAAAGGCACTATATGGGTTCTCGTGGAATACAGCTACCCCTGCCCCTGCAGTTACAAGAGGAGTGACGGTGTGTCTCAGGAACTACGCGGTCATCCGAGCCTAAGCCGAGTCTGGCTGCTGCTCTCATACTGACGTTCCAGGTCAAATCACCTCGCTCACTTGTTTCATTATCTTAAAGAAATTATAGGAGTACATCACTGCAGCAAGAGCCCCAGTGTTATATTTATAACTCTAATTTCCTGAGAAAGGTACAGAGTCCCATACAAGATAAACCCAAGGAGTAATATGCCAAGACACATAGTAATCAAATGGACAAAAATTCAAGATAAAGAGAAAATATTAAAAGCAATACAGGAAAAGCAGCAAATAACATACGAGGGAATCCCCATAAGGCTATCAGCTGGTTTTTCAGCAGAAACTCTGCAGACCAGAAGGGAATGGCAAGACATATTTAAAGTGATGAAAGAGAAAAACCTACAACCAAGAATACTCTACCCAGCAAGGCTCTCGTTCAGATTTGTTGGAGAAATCAAAAGTTTTACAGACAAGAAAAAGCTAAAAGAATTCAGCGCCACCAAACCAGCTCTACAAGAAATGCTAAAGGAACTTCTCTAGGTGGAAAAGAAAAGGCCACAACTAGAAATAAGAAAAGTACAAAATGGGAAACTCACTGGTAAAGGCAAACATATAGTAAAGGTAGGAAATCATCCTACCTAATATGATATCTAAACCAGGAATCATGAAGAGAGTGCAAATGCAGGATATTGGAAATGCATTTGAAATTAAGAGACAAGCAACTTAAAACAATCATATAGAGAGAGAGATTGCTATATTTTATATCCAGGAAAACTGATCAACTCTCACTAATTCTAAAACATAGCTACAAATTCTTTTGAGTATAGATACACAGTCACATCACCTGTAAAGAATAGCAGTTTTCATTTGCTAGCCTTATTTCCTTTATTATTATTTTCTTTTCCAGTGCAACACTGAATAAAGTGGTGACAGCAGGTAATATTGTCTTGTTCTTGCTATTAAAAGCCACCATTATTGGGCTTCCCTGGTGGCGCAGTGGTTGAGAGTCCGCCTGCCGATGCAGGGGACGCGGGTTCGTGCCCCGGTCCGGGAAAATCCCACATGCCGCGGAGCGGCTGGGCCCGTGAGCCATGGCCACTGAGCCTGCGCGTCCGGAGCCTGTGCTCCACAACGGGAGAGGCCACAGCAGTGAGAGGCCCGCGTACCGCAAAAAAAAAAAAAAAAAAAAAAGAGCCACCATTATCTATGATATTTGCTATAATATTTCTGGTAGCTACTCTTATGAGATAAAGGAATTTTATTTTATACCTAATTTGTTTGAGGTTTTCTTTGTTCTTTTTAGTCACGACTAGTTTTTGTACTTTATCAATTCTTTGTCAGAAATAATGATATGATTTTCCTTTTTATATTTTTATTGTAGTAATTTATGTTAATTTTTCTAACGTTTAACCTTTTATTTTTTTGGATAAACTCAATTTGGTTGTGAATATCTACCCTACACATACTGGTTTCTCCAATATCACTAGATCCAGTTTAGTAATATTTTAAGATTGTATGTTAATTATAGGCAAATTTGGCTTGCGATTTTCCTGTTTTCTACTGCACTTGGTAGTTGCCAAGGGGATGATGAAATATAGCTCCTGTGCTTCTGGCTGCATCTGATGGTTTTATTGCCTAACCTCTGCTCCTCTGGATTCTGCCGTTCCCATGGGGACTGAGTAGCTAGTCTGTAGCAGACCCCACCTGTCAGCTCTAATGGAGAGAGTTGCAGTGTGGACAGCTTTGCTCACCCTCCCATGAAGCCCAACCCACCCTCAGGGAGATCTAGGGAGCCCGGTCACACCTGGGATGCAGGGAGTGAAAAACAGATTCGGGTCGTGCATTCGAAGTCCAACCTTTCCATTTTATCCATTTAACATAGATATACCTATACAGGATATAATATCTGTATATATGAATTCTATATTGCTTTAATTTGAGCCGTTCAATCTAAACCGATGTACAGGTGTACAATGAGAAATTTAAATGCTTAGTTATTTTTCCCAACAAAGTATAAAATAACCCTCGTCCGACAGTGGGGTTTGCAAACTTTTGATGTTAATGGCTTTGCTCACTTCCTGGCAGGGCAGTTCAGTACCCAATTTGTAACAGAGCCCGGAGGTTGAAAGTTACCTTTAAATACATGTACAAATAGTTGTCAAAAGTAATGTTATTAAAATACGTTTATTATCCCTGAAGAAAAAAAGAAGAAGACCCATCACCACAGACCTTCTCAGTGACGCTGGTGTCCCCTCACCAGTGGGGCTTCTTGACCTGGTGAGCTGTGCCCTGCGGGTCTTCTGAGGGAGACATTACCATTCCTCATGCCCTGAACGCACCCCTTCCTCCTCGTTCTGCCTCTACTTCTTTAGTGCAGCTCATAGCTTTCCAGTCTTCTGGGTGCCGAGCTAAAAGGTATTGCAACTGGTCATGCCAGAGAGTCAAAACCTTCAGGGTAGAGATAAAGGCAGTTGCTGAGGACAAACATTGTTTCTGCAGCTTCTGTCCTCAAACAGGAGGAAACAGGCCACTTCTGCAGAGGGTGCAAGGGGATCTGTGGATTGAAGGTTCTCAAATGCCTCTACTCAGATCCATCTCATGTCCCAGGTGCCACTCTCCCCGAACAGAGCCCTGACCTTGGCATGGAGACTGCTCTGGGCTGAAAACTCAGCCTCCCGACATCTCTTCCAAATGTACTTTAAGTCCTGTGCCTACATCACGGTTTACCAGGACTTCTGCTTGCAGAAAGTGAAAGTCGTTTGAAATATTGTCAAAAAGGTTCTTTGGGCTTCCCTGATGGCGCAGTGGTTAAGAATCCTCCTGCCAATGCAGGGGACACGGGTTCGAGCCCTGGTCCAGAAAGATCCCACATGCCGCGGAGCAATGAAGCCCGTACGCCACAACTACTGAAGCCCACGCGCCACAGCTACTGAAGCCCGCATGAGCCCGTGCTCTGCAACAAGAGAAGCCACCGCAATGAGAAGCCCGCGCACCGCAACGAAGCTTAGCCCCCGCTCACCGCAACTAGAGAAAGCCCGCGCACAGCAACGAAGACCCAACGCAGCCAAAAATAAATATTTTTTAAAAAGCTTCTTTGAATGTCACACTAAACTTGAGGTCGTTAATTAATATATCCAGGTCTGCCGTTTCTTCTTGTCAGTAAATAATTGGCAGTTAGCAGCAGACATCTAATTCCATCACCCTTATAGGTACAATTTCCCCCGACCCGTTCAGATGCTCAAGAAATTTCAATATCTAGTACATCCTCTTTCATCTGTAGCCCATCCCAATTCACCACAGGTGAAAGTCTTTGCAAATCTTATCGATACAGCAGTCTAGGGGCTATCAATACTTCATCCACCACCAATAATGGGATTCCCTTTTGCCATCCAGTTGAAATTAAGCAAATCCTATCTTTATGGTCTGTTTCATAGGCCCATGCATGGTACCACCCGTCTTAGATGTGATTCCCAAGAAGCAGAGCCTGACAAGAAGATCGTTGTTCAAGATTCATTGAGTGAGTATTCTCATGAGGAGAGGAAGGAAGACGGGGTGAGGAAGGGAAAAAAAAACGCTAAGAGGAATGTGGTTTCAGCCTGATCTCACAGGAAGGCTTGAGTGCACAAATCACCCTGTAGGGTTGGTTACCCTTCAGGTAAGAAGACTGGCCTTTTGTGCCCCCTTGTCATTCAGACATCGGCTGCGGACTGCCCCTGGAGAGGGCACAAAAGTTTCCAGGTGACCTGGGTACCATCATCACAGGGCATTTCTTCAGAGAAGAGGGGAAGCCCTGAGCTGTCAGTAGCCAACACTCACAGCAGCTGAGTCATGGGTGTGTTAGTCAAATAAAGAGAATCCGGGCACTGCAGCAAACACCGTGATTGCGTTTCTAGGGTTGCCACCTATTCTACGATCAGGAGGTCACTTGCTTCAGAACTATCATTTCACGGCTATAATCTGTCACCACAGTGAGAAAAAGACCACCCGCAAGAAGCCACCACAAACAGAAAGTCCCTGTAACTTTGCTACCACTCTTGTCTCAAGATTCAAGCCGAGCTGTTACAGCCTGCATCCAAAAGAAAGACGCTCTCCACACTCACTGCCCCTCAGCATTGACAGAAAATACCTCATGGTCCCTGGGACTCTGCTAACACTCCAGCGAGGGGAAGACACTCTCCACACTGCCCCTCAGCATTGACCAAAAAATACCTCATGGTCCCTGGGACGCTGCTAACACTCCAGTGAGGGGAAGACGCTCTCCACACTGCCCCTCAGCATTGACCAAAAGAAACCTCATGGTCCCTGGGACTCTGCTAACACTCCAGCGAGGGGAAGACACTCTCCACACTCACTGCCCCTCAACATTGACCAAAAAATACCTCATGGTCCCTGGGACTCTGCTAACACTCCAGCGAGGGGAAGAAAGTTCCACATCTCTGCTTGCCAACAGAAGCAGCAAAAACAGCCAGTCCAGATCCCTTGTGGGCACGTGTGACCGACTGAGCTTAAATCAGGGCTGGAATCTAACTGCGTGGGGCCCGGTAAACATCGTTTAGCTTCTCAGCCCCTTGGTTCTGGACGTCTCATCAAAAGGTGGGAGCAATGATGGTCAGCATCAGTCCACAAATCCACCTTCGTCCACTCTTGTTATTCAGAATCTATCTCCAGTATTTCAAGCTCCGAATAAGAACATCAGTACCAACAACAGGCTGACAACAAAAATATAATAATTCAACTTATCCCCAGGAAACACGTCTCAATCTTTATATGGCAGAAAATGTCTTAATTTTGCCTTTACTCTCAGGTTAGAGTTTAGCTGTGTAGAATTCTAGGTGAACAACAATTTTTACATCAGAACATTGAAATTACTATTTCACTGATTTGTAGTATTGACTGCAGCCCCTGAGAAACCTGTTGTCCGTCTAATCATCCTTCCTTTATAAGTTAGCTGGCTTTTCTCTCTGGCAGAAGAAGTTTTTGTCTTCTTATTTGGTTCTGCAATTTCACTGTGGTTTTTCTAGATGTCATTTATTTTTCTTTCCTCCTGGATCTTGGTGTACTCCTTCAACCTGAGAGCCGTCTTCAGTTCTAGGAAGCTCTCAGCCATTATCTCTTCTAAGACCACCCTTTGTCCTATCTTCCTGTTCTTTTTTTCCTGGAATTTTATCAGCATATGCCTAGGGATCCTTTTATTTTCTCCTCTCTGAATCTTAGCAACTCTTTCATATTTTTCATCTCTTTATCTCTATGCCTAATTTTTCTCTGTGCTTTCATCATTAATCTTTCAATGAACTTTTTCAATTCAATGATTACACTGTTCACACTTTTAGTTGCATTTTTAAAACTTCAGTTTCTGTAAATTTAACTATTCTTAACATTTTTGGGGGGGAGGAGTGTTTCCAAAATTACCTGTTCTTTCCTCTACGCCTAGTTTTGACCCCTTGGTCGCTCAGATGTTTTTATGTCTACAATATTTATGCATGTAAATGTTCCCATTTATTGCATTTTCTGAATCTTGTTAATGTCACTTGTTCCTGCTGGTTTTTGTCATTTTTACTATATGTGGGAGATGAGCTTACTTTCCAAAGTAGTTCAGTGTTAAATCTGCTTGGAGCAACTTGAACCAGTACTTCTGCTTTCTAGTCTCTTATAAATATTTCCATTGTCATTAAAGGAAAAAACAAAACAAAAATGAAAACTTCAAACTATAGAGATAAAGGAGAACCATGTATGCAGCAGAAATTAACACATTATAAATCAACTATGCTTCAATAAAAAAAATGTTTAAAAGGAGAAAAAAATAAAATAAAAGTTCTTTTTAGTTGAAAAAGCAGTTCAGTGTTCTCTGTGTTGTGGGAGAATTTCTAGAGTAATTGTGAGTTTCTTCTTTCAAGGGTCTGGTGGGTTTCATAAGTTTAGGACCAACTTTCTGCCAGGTTTGCACCTCGGTGCCCTGAGCCCTGTGGGGAGCTCAGCTCCAACCCTCTGCACAAAGCCACTTCTAGCCCCAATTCCCTTGGCTGGCCTTCATGCGTCAGCTAATTCACTGACCTGGGCTGGAATTCCCTCTTCATCACTTTACCTGATGGTTCTCCTTGCTTTGAAGCTCAAGTATACACAAGGGTTTGGGGGTTTTGTTGTTGTTCTATTTATTTTTGTAATTTTTATATATGGAAACTTGCAAAGGATTTCCCATACCTGCTCAGTCTGTCCTAGCAATCAAAAGTATTCTCCATGACCAATAGGTCTTCCATATCCTGAAAAAGAACAAAAGGGCAGTGGCAGTATCCCTCTAGGAATTTGGTGAAGCAGAATTGTTAGCAATAAAACAGTTTCTTGAGCTGATCTTAACTTGTCACCTCCTAGATAGGAGACGGATGGTCCCTGGGGGAGGAGACGGAACCCCATTGTACTTTATTTCCCCTTACTACACCTACAGTTGTTACTGGTAAAATCGTATTTGGGTGGAAGAATAAAGTATCTGTCTATGCCAAATACATTTGCAGTTAAGATGCAGATGTTATACCATCCTGTAGTAAGAAAAGTCATTTCTTTTTATTCTATAACCAAGGTCTTGGATAAACAAAACATAGTGAGAACAGGCCCAGTTGCTGGATTCCCTGATAATGTGAAAACGTATTTCTCACACAGAGAATCCTTTCAGCCCCTTGTCATGCTTCACACTCCACCTCAGCCCCCTCTCCATCCTCCCCCACTCAGCACAGGAGTGTCATCCTGCAAGGCTGCTGCGTCTTCCCAGAGACTCATCTGCCCAGCCCCCACATGGCAGCAGATCAAGACAAGGCCAGCAACCCCACTGCGTAATGAGTAAGGATGATTTCAGGGACCACTGGCCTGCCTTGTGGACCTGCACCAAGGCTGCCCAAGACTCCTGCTGGCGTTGTTTAGGTTTCTGCAGCTGAGAAGTGCAGCCATCCCAGATGTGCACACACGTTTCTGTGATATAGAAACCCTTGGAAACGGGCCCGAGGGAGCTCTCCCGCCACGTGACATGAAGTGGGCATTACCATTTTTTCCCCCCTTAAAAGGAGGGAATAGTCAATAAGTCTGGACCCTCCTGGGCCCAAGACCCCTTCTACCTGCTCTCCACATGTATGCAGCAAGTTAAATATTAAGGTTTTAAATTATAGAAGGTTTTCTTCCTTCATTTTCTATACTGATTTGGTTTTGATACCATTCTCTAAATTATTTTTTGTAGATGTTAACTCACTATTTCTTCTTCAGTCTTCTAAAAATGCTAGGATCAAGTAAAATAGGACGGAGACTTCTTTTTCCAAAATTAGTTTCTTTGTTTTGACATCAACCAGCTACAAGTCCACGACAGGTGGGCTGACGTCTAAAAATATGTTAGCAGATACACTTTGTATAATACTAAATTAAGGAATCCACCACTAACACAAATGCCTTTGCAATTAAAATGAAACATTTGTTCTTGGTCTTGTTGTTCTTAATATCAACCAATATAGAGAGAATGAAGTAATTTTTTAGAGGAACTAACATGCCCTGATTGAGAGCAAACTCCAGGAGTTTTTCTTAGGAAACATGCTTCTATATTTTAAGATTAAGCTCGGAACTTAATCTCCTTCTCAGTCCTGGGAAACACACTAGAACTTGAAATCGGGTGTTTTGGAGTGAGATGTTTTGGAGTGGGAATATGTGTTCTCTTTGAAAATGCAGTTTGAATATATGTGTTAACCATGCTATAACTCTGCTGCTTGCTTTAGAGATTGCTTTTCCTAAGTGGATTTAACTTTAGCAGGACTCAGCACTAAATTTCACCTCCTTGAAATGTGTTTGTGTTACTGACCAAGAAGTTCTCAATACGTATCAGTGAGAAGCTGAATCTCCTACTTGATTATGGATTCAAGCTAGATGGTAAAGTTTAAGAAAGCACTGGACTGGGTTTGGCTACACTTAGCATACGTGACTCAGAGATGGTTCTAGATAGAGTCATAAAAATATTCACATACCAAACACTATTCTAGGTTCTGGGGTCTGTGTTGCGGTCTCATATTTAGTCTCATGGAGGCTACTTTTCAGTTAGAGAGACAGAAAATAAACAAGAAAACAAAGGCGCGCACGTGCACACACACACACGCACGCAAACAAGAATGTCAGATAGTTCTAAGATCAACGGAGAAGGTGAAACACGTAATGTGATGGTGAAAAGACAGGTGGAAATAAGAGACTATTTAAAGTGGGTCATCAGGGAAGGACTTTCTGCAGAGGGGCTACTGTGCTAAGGCCTGTTGTTGAGAAGAGGCCAGAGGGAAAACCCAGTGGAAAAGCATCCAGGCAGAGAGAACCACAGGAGCAGAGGCCCTGAGAAGAAACAAGCCAGGGAAGGTGAGGGGTAGAAAGATGATCCGTGTGAATAAAGTATGTGAGGCAGGAAGGAGGAGGTTATAAGTGGAGACTGGACAGCTGAGCTGCAGCAGAACCGTACGGGGCCTTGCACCTGTCCATAGGCACTTTGAACCTGATTTTAAATGTGACAACATGGAGAGGGTGTGGAGAAAAGGGAACCCTCCTACACTGTCGGTGGGAATGCAAGTTGGTGCAGCCACTGTGGAGAACAGCATGGAGGTTCCTCAGAAACTGAAAATAGAGCTACCATATGACCCAGCAATCCCACTCCTGGGCTTATATCTGGAGAAAAACATGTTTTGAAAAGACACATGCACCCCAATGTTCACTGCAGCACTATTTACAATAGCCAAGACATGGAAGCAACCTAAATGTCCATCGACAGAGGAATAGATAAAGATGTGGTAGATAGATACGATGGAATATTACTCAGCCATAAAAAAGAATGAAACAATGCTGTTTGCAGCAACATGGATGGACTTAGAGATTATCACACTAAGTGAAGTAAGCCAGAGAGAGAAAGACAAATACCATGTGATATCACTTGTACCTGGAATCAAAATATGACACGAACAAACCAATCTATGAAAAAAAAACAGAATCGGGGACAGAGAAAACAGGCTGGTGGTTGCCAAGAGGGAGGGGTGTGGGGAGGGATGGACTGGGAGTTTGGGGTCAGCAGATGCAAACTAGTGTATAAAAGATGAATAAACAACAAGGTCCTACTGTACAGCACAGGCAACTATATTCAATATCCTTTGATAAACCATCATGGAAAAGAATATTTTAAAAAAGGAATGTATACATATGTATAACTGAATCACTTTGCTGCACAGCAGTAACTAACGCCTTGTAAATCAACCATGCTTCAATTAAATAAATAAATAAATATGACAGTAAGTCATTTGAGGGTTTGAAGGAAGGAGTTTCCGTGGTTGTATTTATAGGATCCCAATATATGTGAGAATCAACTCTAATATTTGTACACTTGTATTTTCTTCAGAGCATTTATTATAACATTATTGAATTGCTGGTGGGTGTCTTTCTTTTAGTATCTGCCTTCTCCCTGGAAGCCCCATGAGGGTAGGAAAGAGAATGTTTTGTCTCCCACTGAATACCCAGAAGCTAAGCGAGAGTCTCTACACATACACCATGGGTGCTCACCCAACACGCGCTGGTGGATGAATGACTAGATGTTAGACGTCTATTTGCAATTCCTCTTAAGGTCACAGGACACTGAAATTGCCCTCTCCAAAATAACTACAAGACAGCTGCACCGAAGAATCGATTCCAGGCACCATCCCAACGTTCTCAGCAGGACTGCACTCGCTGAGCCCAGAAAATACATATTTTTATGTACTTTTCAATATTTGAAATCAGTGTACTTGTTTCTGATAAGACGTAAGAACTCAAAGAATAAAAAATATTCCCCACACAGAAAGAAAATAAGACAGAGCTCAACAGATAGGATTTTAATAGCTATTGTTTTACGTGGTAGAAGCTCTGTAATGGTTTCTGTCATGAACTGAAACCATTGACAGAAACCAATGGTTTCTGTCAGTTCAGTGAATTGAACAGGCCAAAACTACATTTCTAAATAAAAGCACTGAAAGGGATTTTATGGCCATTTCCTTCCAGCAATTCTGCCCTGGATAGAACCATTACAGCCTCAAACTTTGAAACAATAAACCCACAGTAGTTTTGTTCAAGGAGAGACTGAATCTTTCTGCTCTAAAGATACTTAGAATCATTTCAGAAAATCAAACCTGTGTATGCCTTCCTAGAAAGAAATCGTTATAGTGGCCATGTTTATGGCCACTGCCAGCCTCTCTCCTCAAGTGGCTACATGCTGACTCCACCCAAACCTCCGGTTCTCGTGTGGGTATGTCTGCGTATTTCAGTGTTGGCTTTTTCACTTCTTTATTTTTTAATTCCGCCAGCCACCAAGTCATATTCAAAACTGCCAAGGGCGATCACTAAAAACAAATCACAGACAGGTCATAAGAATGGGCATGTCAGCATTTATCTTTTGTAATTTCAGGATATTGAAACATATCATTGCTTATAGTAGCCATAAGTTTGCTCCTTTTTGTCTGAACAGGTGACTTATAAACAAAGAGATGTATCAGAATTTCCCAAGAAGTATTTTTGTTTAGTTTTGGTTTGTTTTCTTGTTTCAAAATACACATGTGCCTCTGTTCTAAGTTAAATCTCTGAAAGTAGGATCTGTGCATGTGTACTTCTTTCAGTTTTTGTTTTGATATCATTTTAAACCTATAAGAAGGCTAAGAGAATAGTACAAAAAACTGCCACCTACTCTTTATTCAGAATTCTCGTTCTCTTGCTGCATAACCAGTCCCCCAAAAGTTAGTTACTTAAACTAGCAGTGATTTTTTTTAGATCACAGATCTGCAACCTGGACAGATCTCAGAGAGAAGGCTTATCTCTGCTCCAGACAGCATCAGCTGCGGTACTGACCCAGCTGGACCAACTCTGGGATGGGTCCTCCTTTGCCTGGCAGGTTGGCGCTGCCGTGAACTCCGAGCCCGGCCAGCGCTGGGCTGTGGACCTCAGTCCCCGCCACTGTGCTCGCTACGCGGGCTTCCACACGACCTGCTCGAGCCACCTCTGAGTGTGGCGGCTGGTCTGAGACTGAGCCAGGCACAGCTGTACTGCCTTTTATTATTCACCCTGGAGAGTCATGTAGCATCATTTCTGCCACGGACATGCCCACCCAAATAGAGGGGGGAAATAGACCCCTTATACTGGTAAAAGAATATGGAATGAGAGGTATTATTGTCAGCATTTTTGCTAAATGCAATGTTCCACAGCTGGAATCAACAATTATTTACATTGTGCCCCATTTACTTTATCATTGTCCCTAACTATCTATATATTTATTTATCTATCTCTACAGAGATACAGAATGTCTATATATACATAGACTACATACACTTAAGTGTGTATTTCCTAAAAACAAGAGCATTATCTTTTGTTACCAAAGTTGGGAAATATAATGTTGATCCATTACTGTTGTCTAATCCACAGTCCACATTTGAATGTTATCAACCGTTCCTTCCCTTTCCTCTGTATCCATAAAGGATCTTATCAGGCATGTGTATTTCTTAAATCTCCAAAGGTGCATCTGGTGGGCACTCTTAGTCTAGAATAACATGTGAATATTTGGAGACAGACCCAAGTGTAAATCCCAGCTTTGTCACTGACCAGGAGCATAACCTTTGGCAAATTACTTTAGCTCTCTCTGTCTCAATTTCCTCATTAATAAAAATGGGGAAATTGTTGGCTACACTATAGAACGGAGGGGAAATCTGCATGGTGCCTGCTTCTCAGCAAATCTTAGCTTTATCTCTTTCACTCATTAAAACTACTAACTGATCACACAGAATGGGGTGCTGCAGGGGACAGGGACATGCCACCTTTCAGCCTCCCTCACTTAACTCTAACCGCATAGGACAGCAGTTCAGCAAGAATTCAATCGTGCTTCTACCAAGGCTGCAGTCGCTTACGTGGGGTGTAATGTTTGGAGCGTGTTCACCGATTCACTCCCACGTGAGTCAGTTAGCTTCTGTTCTGCGCGCTGATCTCAAACCCCAGCAGCTTTCTTTCCTGCCCAGACAACTAGAGAACTAAGCAAGAGCAGCTGAGTGAAGGGTAACAAAGCCATGCCCTCTTAGTACTCATCACACAGCAGCGTCTCCCAAACAGCAAGATGGCTTTTCATGGTTTATTTGATAAGTACTGAAAAGAAAGAGCAAGTATTACTTCCTCCCTGGTCTCTCATTACTATTTAAATGTAAACTAAAGGAAGAAATTCTTATTGCTTATTTTCGTCCTGTTAAATAGGCCCTAGGATGCCCGCTGCTATTGGCTCGGCTGTTTACTCATAGCTCCTCAGAGTTCTATGGGTCTGTCCTGCCAGCGATGTCATGTGAAGTGCCTTTATTAATTTTTACACGCCTTGATGATGTCATCGCTAAATAACCCTTTTTACTATATATAAACATTTTAGTTAAAAGGTCCCTAAGCAACTTGATCCATTTTATCAAGAGCCATCAGACTTTGGAATGACATTTCTTTTTTTAACATCTCTATTGGAGTATAATTGCTTTACAATGGTGCGTTAGTTTCTGCTTTATAACAAAGTGAATCAGCTATACATATACATATATCCCCATATCCCCTCCCTCTTGCATCTCCCTCCCACCCTCCCTATCCCATCCCTCCAGGTGGTCACAAAGCACCGAGCTGATCTCCCTGTGCTATGCGGCTGCTTCCCACTAGCTATCTATTTTACATTTGGTAGTGTATATATGTCCATGCCACTCTCCCACTTCGTCCCAGCTTACCCTTCCCCCTCCCCGTGTCCTCAAGTCCATTCTCTATGTCTGCATCTTTATTCCTGTCCTGCCCCTAGGTTCCTCAGAACCTTTTTTTTTTTAGATTCCATATATATGTGTTAGCATACAGTATTTGTTTTTCTCTTTCCGACTTACTTCACTCTGTATGACAGTCTCTAAGTCCAACCTGCGCATCATCTCTCTGTGTGGCACAGACTGCCCTCTGCACTGTGTGGACACTGCCATCTCTGCAACAACAAGCAATCTCCCTGAGCAGGTCTGGTGTGATGAGCACTGGCCAGGGAAGTTCTGCATGGGCAGCCCCATCTCCTGTCAACACCTGGAGAAGTCTCACCTGAGCTCTGCTTCTACAGATATCCTGAAGAGATGGAAAAGGAAGAGCAGGCCATTGCTGGAAAGGACGTAACCAAGGAAGAATGTCAGGGTGAATGGGCTGCTCCAGCCCCTGAGTTCACTGCTACCCAACCCAAGGTCGAGACTGGTCTGCAGGTGTGCGGACCTCCCTGCTGGAGAGAGGTGACCAGCCTGCACTGAGCCCTGCCTGCAGCTAACAGGCCCTGCCTGCACCCCACCAAGTGACCTCAGCTGTTTTCTGTTCTGAGACAGAAAACAACAATTATTGGTAAGGCTATGGAGCAATAGAATTTCTGTACACCGCTTGTAGGAATATAACTTAACACATCACTTTGAGAACACTTGGTCAGTATTTATTCAAACTGAACATATACCTACCTTATGACCTAGCAGTTGTACACATACTCACCAGAAATTCATGTACTTATTCACCAAAAATGTGGAGAAGAATATTCTTTGTATAGCTATTTACAACTGAGCAAAACTTTGTACTTATTCACCAAAAATGTGGAGAAGAATATTCTCTGTATTGCTATTCTTTGTATTGCTATTTACGACTGAGCAAAACTAAAAACTACCCAAATGACCATCAACTGCAGAATGAATCAAGTGTGCTATTTTTCACAGTGGAACATAATGAACACATTGAGAAGGGGTGAACTCTGGCCGCACACAAGAATGAATCTTCCAAACATAACGCTGTCATGCTGAGTGCAGTAAGCCAGACAGAGAAAGACAAATATCATATGATATCACTTATATGTGGAATCTAAAAAAATGGTACAAATGAACTTATTTACAAAGGAGAAATAGACTCACAGACATAGAAACAAACTTATGGTTACCAAGGGGGAAAGGAGGGAGGAAGATAAATTGGGAGATTGAGATTGACATATACACACTACTATACATAAAATAGAAAACTAATAAGAACCTGCTGTACAGCACAGGGAACTCTATTCAATGCTCTGTGGTGACCTAAATGGGAAGGAAATCTAAAAAAGAGGGGATATATGTATATGTAAAGCTGATGCACTTTGCTGTACAGCAGAAACTAACACAACGTTGCAAAGCAACTCTACTCCAATAAAAATTAATTTTAAGAAAAGCACAAGAAAACACATAACATTGAATGAAAGGAGCCGTACAGAAAAGTGTGCATGTTAGGTGATTCGTTAGTGTAAAGCCCAAGGCCGTGCATAACTAATCCATGATGCGAGACATGTCTCCCCTGGAGGACGGTAGTGACTTGGCCAGGGTGGAGGGGCCTTGAAGGGAGTTTCTGGGCATATATAGTGATGTGTTTCTTGATCCTGGTGCCATTCACAAGTTTGGTTCATTTCTGGCAATTCATCCATCTGCACACATGTAGGATTGGTGTACTTTTCTCTCATATGCTATCCTTCAATAAAAATTGTTTTTAACTTTATGGTGATTTCATTCGAGTAAGAGTATTTTCTAAGTTTACTAACTAAGAAATAATGTGTGATTATTTGGATGGAAGAGTCTGTGTACTTCCACTGTGCATCAGATTTTCCTTTTACTTTCTCTGAGACAAACTCATGTATTTAGTATGGTACAGAGGAGTTATCGATGCAAATGCTTACGCCTGACAAAGCCTCCCCCATCACTCATTTCCTTTTTTGACTCTTATTATACAGTAAATATTTGATTTTAAGTAAGAAAACGATATGTTCAAGATGGAAAGAATAAAACTTTTTATAGCTTCTCTTTTCTGAGAAACCAGATGTCAGGAAGAATAAATTAAGTAAAATTAAAATTACATTTATGGGTGGGGAGAACCTTAATTCCACTGTGATTATTGACTACATAGTTGAATGCCCCCCTTTCTAAAGTATATATCCTTACATTTAAATTACTTACATACTTTTAGAATCCACAAATGACATAAACTTCACTGAGAAATATTTTTAAAGTAAAGTAAATTATGTGAGAGTACATTCCTTCGTTCATAATACATTAAAAAAATGAGCCTTTTCTCTTTGAACCAAGGAAGCTATCTTTCCATCAAATGTACATAAAATAAATCCCCATCACCACAAAGCGGTTCCCTTGAGCCCTCTCATTAATTCCCTCCCCCCACCCCAAAACCCTGGTAACTAACTACTTATCTGCTTCCCATTACTACAGTAATGCCTTTTCCAAAACGTCATTAAGTGAAATCATGGAGTATGTAGTCTTCCGTACCTGGCTTTTTTCACTGAGCTTAATATTTTTGAGATTCATACGGGTTGTTAAATGTATCCATAGCTTATCCCTTTATTATATGGATTTATCACATTTGTTTATCCATTCACCAGTGGATAGACATTTGGGTATTATCCAGTTTGGATCTATTATGAATAGATAAATAAAGCTTCCATGAACATTTACATATAAGTGTACGTGTGGACAAATATTTTCATGTCACTTAAGTAAATACCTAGGAGTGAGCTTGTTGGGTCATACAGTATTTTTAACTTTATAGGACGCTGCCAAAATGTACTGCAAAGTGACTACACTATTTTGCATTCCTCTCAGCAACGTATGAGAGTTCCAACTTCCTCATAGACCTGCTAAAACTTGGAATTGCCAGGCTCTTTAATTTTGTCATTTTAGTACATGTATGGAATTCTCATTATGGTTTAAATTTGCACGGCTAATACTATTAGCGTCTATTCATGTGTTTGTTTGTCTTCTTTGATAAAGTGTCTGTTCAAATCCCTTACCCAGTTTTTAAATTGGGCTTTTGACTTCTTGTTATTGAGTTGTAAAGTTGTTTATATATTCTAATAAAAGACATAAGTCTTCTATCAGATATATGTGTTGCAAATAATTTTTTTTCCCTAGGCTGTAGTTTGACTTTTAATTTTCGTGACCTTGTCTTGACGTTTTCCCTTCTGGTATCATGCTCCTTCAGTCATTCATTCATTGCTCATTCAGCAAATGTGTGTTTGGTGCCTATTAGCCCTCACAGTACAATCAAAATTTTTTAAAAAAGAGCTTTCTCCTTTTACACGGGAAAATGACCTTGGGTTAACCATCTCATACTGTTTCCCTGGAAATGTGAAATGTCAGCTATGTTACTAGTCAACACAATTTATGGCAAAAATGATGCCTGGTTGGAAACAATATTAGCACAGGAGGACGGGAGTGGACTACAGATACCTGGTGGGAAGCCACAGCTTCGGGGCTTCCCTGAGGGCACTGCTCTGGAATGGGCATACTTCTCGGGGATTTCTAGAAGACATTCTCACGGGACAAATACTATGGGCCGTGGACCTGCTAAGCGAGGGTGGTACCTGCACCCACCCCTGTGGTCTCTTTCCCTTGAAGAGCTAGAGAAGAGGTTCCCACAGAAACTCCTGCTGGTGACGCACTTGATGCTGTGTTCCCATCGACTCTGATGTGTGCCTGGTGTCACGATGGCTCATCGTATCCCACACATGTATCTGGCTTGCTGAACCCAAGACCACTGCCGCTGGTCAAGCAGAGCGTGTGGTTTGGACCCCAACACATGACGCACAGAAAGCTGAGTGACCACAAAGCCCTCGCTTCGGTCTCCATCATCTGACCTCCTCGAAGGGGAGACAGACGACAAAGACTCAGCATCACGGCAGGTGGGGCACTCTGTTGACAATGAAGTCACGTGTGGGAGATAGAGAAGGACAGTGACAAGGGGCTGGCATGTTATAGAGTGTGCAGGGAGGGCTCTGTGACAGGGATCTCTGAGCAGAGATTTCAAAGACATGAGGTAGCAGCTTAGGTGGATATCTGTGGGAGAACTTTCCAGACACAGAAAATAGCAAGGGCGCTGGTCCTTAGCAGAAGTGTGCTTAGCGTATGCAAGAAACAACAAGGAGCTGGCGTGGCAGAGCAGAGATGGAGCTGGGAGGCCGTCAAGCTTTGGGAGGGCAGACCTTATCTATAGGGCTTTGTAAGCCAGCTGAGTCCAAAGGAGGCATCGCAGGTTCTGAGAGGGGGCGGGACCAGGCTGCTGTATGGAGAACAGACGTGAGACTCAGGGTGGAGGTGGGCAAACCAGTGAAGCTACTGCAGTGATCACATGGAAGGCAGTGTGGGAGCCACTAGGACACTGCACTCCAAGGGGTGAAAAGTGGTCAGACTCCAGGTGAGTTTTGAAGGCCGGGTTTTGTTTCCAGATTAACTTTTTCTTATGAGGAAAAAGAAAAATGAGTCAAGGTTGATTGTAAGGCTTGTGATTTAAGCATCCAGAGGGGTATGTTGCCGCCAATTAAAATGGGGAAAATCGGGGGCTTCCCTGGTGGTGCAGCGGTTGAGAGTCCGCCTGCCGATGCAGGGGGCACGGGTTCGTGCCCCCGGTCCGGGAAGATGCCACATGCCGCGGAGCGGCTGGGCCCGTGAGCCATGGCTGCTGAGCCTGCGCGTCCAGAGCTTGTGCTCCGCAACGGGAGAGGCCACAACAGTGAGAGGCCCGCGTACCGCAAAAAAAAAAAAAAAAAAAAAAAAAAAAATGGGGAAAATCGGAAGAGCAATTTTGGAAGGAAAATTGAGAGGCCCTGTTGCCCATTTTAAAATGCCCGTTAGACATCTATCGAGAGATGCTGTATAGATTGTCAGATGGAAGAGGTTCTGGAAAGTTTGTGAATAAAGGTATAAATTCCAGAGTCATCAGGATATGGATGGTATTTGAAACCAAAGCAGTCCAAGAGCTGGGCCCAGATACTTATTAATTGTTAATTTAATCGAGCACAAGAATTTCAATGGATTTACACATTTTTCAGGTTTTAATTCTGCTTGGGAATTTCCTCATTTTTCAGTAAAGCGGTATGAGCACAAAGAGCTCTATAAAAATATGTGTAGAGTACACAGTCCTTGCTTTGCATGTGTGTTACTAACAAAAAGACGACTCCAGAAATGCAGTACTCCCATCAGGACAGGGACCTTAGAAGATACTTTTTTCTCAATTTGCTTCAAAGGAAAAAAAAGCCTTCATTCTAGAATGCTTACATTCATGGCAGGATATGGTTCACATAAAAGTGGACTGTTATTCAACATGAAACATTCTAGACAACTTAATTTTTATTGTCTCCAACACCTGTTGTTAGGAAAGAGAAAACAAAATGTGCACAAATGTCACATGTGCAGGGTCACCATGACCAGTGGCTTGATTTACATTCTCTATGAAAACAATCAGAGCAAAGACTGCTTAGAGCCAGCATATCTAGATTCAAGCATCAAAAGGTAAAAGTTGCCGGGCTACAAGAAGGGAGGGCTTCCAGCTCTGCCTGGGAGATAGGAACTGAGGGCCCAGGAGGAGCAGAGTCTTACTTTTCACTGTATCCCATTGTGCTCATCCTGCCCAGATTCCTTTTTTAAGGAAATACAGTGTTTGATAAAGTATAAATCAACTTCAATTAATTAAATCAAAATGAAGCCTAAGATGTTAATGGAACCGGAGATACTGATGTCAGCAGCTCCTATGGAGCCAAAAAGTCCCGATGGCTTCAATCACCATTAAGTTTATGGCTTTAGGTTCTATCAACCGGACGAACGTTTCCTTTTCCCTCTTTCTTTGGCCCCCGCAAAACAACCTTTAACTTCAGTGCTTTAGGTGCAGTTAATTTGTTTTCTTTTCCTCTTTTCTATTAGCCCCTGCAAGACAAGCTTCTAAGTGGATTGAGAATTCTAGCTAGATTGGCAACCTTAAAGAACATAAACATTTGAGAGATTATGATTTCTTACCATATGCAGCTCAAAAAATAAATGACACTAAAGAGCAAAAGTGCTTATGGTTGGCTGTTGAACAACACGGGTTTGAATTGCTTGGGTCCACTTGTAGGGGCATATTTTTCCATAGTAAATACTACATTGATCCATGACTGGTTGAATCCATGGTACAAGGAGCCCGAGGTACCCAGGGCGACTGAAAGTTAAAATGTCGGGGGGTGGAGTCTCCCGGAACCCCACGGTGTTCAAGGGTCAACTGTATTTTTTAAATGAAACAAAACGTGCATGTGTGGGGGAAACTATCTGGCTTCTTTCTATGTCTCCAGATTATTCTTTGGGGGACCCTTTGCAAAACGCTTTAAGCACCTACTCAACCCAGCACACAGACCAGTGTGGTTCTAACTGATACATCGCAGAGTTTTTATCCGCATGTTATTAATTTCTCTCTCCTTTCTGCATCTTTTCCCTTTGCCTCTTCTCTAGTATTCTGTACACATCTGTACACATGTGTATTCTGCCCATACACTCACGCACCCAACCCTAGATAATAATTTGTGACGAGGATAACGGACAATTCGCATCACCCTGCTGTGTGACGACAATCTGACAAGCAAAAGGTGTGGCACAGGGCATTTAAAGGTAAGGAAACTATTTCACCGCGAGTGTAATATAACAGATAAGCCAGCTTATCTCCATAAAAGATTAGTTCAAATACTGAGCCATGATGTGTTTGAATTCATTTAGGGGTCCTGCTGATATCTGGGGATGTTCATCATCCCTAAGTGATGATGCGCTGTGTGCTTCTCCTCCCCTGGGCTAGAACACCAAATATCTTGCCGTTAGATTCCCTTTGTTTCTTCAACTTTTCAAGCTAATTATTTTAGAGTGTCCATGCTCACATCCTGTGTCTTCCGTCTGTAGAATCTTTTTGCTTCCTTATGTTAAAATTGGATAATATGGGGTCTGCAGATGGAGATGCCACAGCAACCTGTGACACTGCTACTTGGCTTTGTTGTTCTCTTCTAAGTATCCCACCCCACCCCTCTCCTGTCCCAGATGTTTGTATTTAGATGTGTGATGGGAAGGGAATTTTTTTAATTTTTAAGCTTATAAAATCTTCGTGACAGCCTGTTTCTCTGAGTCAGAATTAAACTAGGACCTGGTGTGACTCCCATGTCATGGGGCTTTCATGAGACAAAATCTTTTGGTCTTCCCACTAAAGAGTCTATATGTTTCTTTAAGTTACTCAGGGACTCAGAGTCACAGCTACATATTCACTGGATTCTGGTTGTCATAAGAGAAAATATCTCTGATTCTTTTCTGCCAATTTTTGGCCAGTTTCGTGAAGCACCCAGGATAAGAACACCACCCTAGCTCTTTTGCTCCCTCTGAAATCACTTGTTATTCTCCGAAATGCAAAGGGAATTTTTTTTTCTTTCTGGAAAACATATATCTGGGTAAAGCTTTTAAAACTAGAACTGGATATTTTGTTAATTCAAACTCAAATTTAGTGACTATACTAGCACCCAAAAGGGAAGAGGCTCCTTTAATAGGCTTTTTATTGTGGTAAATGTATGACTATAATTTAACCATTTATAATCCAAGAAACAATATGTTGTTTACATCAAAAACAATTCTAATATCTTTTCTTTGTCTTAAATCAGCTTCAGTAAGGTATTCAAAGTGACATTCATGTATTGTAACGTATTTATACTCCTGAGAAGCCATCATCACAGTCAATACAAAGAACACATCAATCACTCCCTAAAGTTTCCCAGTGCCCCACTGGTAGTCCCGCTCTCCTGTTCCACTGCAATGGCCTTTCCGCTATCCTCAGGCACTTTATATAAACAGAATCATGTGATATGTAATCTTTTTAGTTTGGATTCTTTCACTCAGGATGATGGTCTTGAGATCCACCCATGTGTTGTATGCTGAGTGTTAACCTATTATGTGGATTTACCGCAACTTATTTATTCACCTACTGGTGAACATTCAGGCTGCTCCCAATATTAGACTATAACAGATGAAGATGTTATGAATGTTTGTGTTCAAATTTGTGTGAACATGTGCTTTCATGACTCTTGCATAAATACCTAGGTGTGGAATGGCTGGATTATAAGGTAGGTGTATGTATAACTTTTTGCCAAACAGTTCTCCTACGTGGTTGTGCTGTTTTCCATTCATACCAGGAGTTCATGAGAGTTCCAGCCGTTCTACATCGTTGCCAACACAAGACATGGACAGGCTTTTTAATTATAGCAATTCTAGTGGCTCTATAGCAGTACCCCAATGTGGACTTAATTTACACGATGATGAGCATCTTTTCATATGCTTGCTTGCCATTCATAAGTCTTGGATGAAGAGTCTATTAAATCTTTTGACTATTTCTATTGGAGTGCTTATTTTCTTATGAAGTATTGAACATTTTTTATGTGTTCTGGGTAGAAGTACTTTATTAGATACGTGATTGCAAATATTTTCCCCAGTTTTGAGCTCATGTTCTTTTAACAGTATCTTTTGGAGAGCAGTTCTCACTTTTGATTAAATCCAATTAATCAATTTGTTTTTGGGGGGATGTTGCTCTTGGTGTTGTATCTAAGAAATCTTTGGTCTCCATCTTTTGGTGTCGTAGCTAAAAGATCCAAGATCACAAGATCTCTTCCTATACATTTTACAGGTTTAGATTTTATATTTAGGTCTATAATCCATTTTGAGCTAACTTCTGTATACTGTACCAGGTATGAATCAAAGTTCATTCATCTGCGCACAGATGTCCAATTGTTCCAACACCATTTGTGGAAAAGACTATTTTTTTCTCCATTGAATTTGCCTTGATACCTTTGTCAACCCTCAAATAACCATTATATGTGAGTCCCTTTCTGGACTCTTTATTAAGTTCCAGTGATAGGTCTATTTCACACCATGACTACAGTGTCTTGATTCCTATAGATTTATAAGAGTTTTAAAGTCAGGTAGTTTATGTCTTTCAACTTTATTATTCTTTCCAACATGGTTTGACCTATTCTCTTCCTATGCATTTCAATATGAATTTTAGAATCAACCTGTCAATTTCTACAAAAATGTCTCCTGGGGTTTTGATTGAAACTGCCTTGGATCTATCAGTCATTTGGAGGGTGGGGGAAATTACATCTTAACAATATTGAATCTCTGATCCATGAACATGGTAAATCTCTCCATTTATTCAGGTCTGTCTTAATTTTCATCAGCAGTGTTTTGTATTTCTAATGACAGTGCAGTGCCTGGAACCCAACAGTAATTTTGTCATCTTTTGTTGAACTGAACAGAAATAAACCTATAATGAGAGAAATCAAGACTTATCGTCAACTTTTAATAAAAGTATACAGTGTATAATAGCCCTGCAAAAATTATCCTGATTATCAAAACACGTTAACAAGAATGCCATTTAGAATGTTATACAACTTCATACTGATTAGATAACATCTGCTTAGACAAGCTTAGTAAATTCTCAAATCAATCTTGGTGTAGTTGCTAAATAGGTTAATATTTTAAATTCCCTTTTGAACCTGTTCCATTTCCCTTCTTAACTTCTCTTTCCCTGGAGGGGCTGGTGTAGAGTTAGCCTTTCTTTATGTAAATCTCACTATTAATCCTCCTTTTGTGTATTCGGACAACCACTAGCCACACTCTCACCCATTCTTTGCCCTCTGCTCCCGCTTCATGAATAACTGACTCCGTAACTATTACCAGACCATCCTACTCAGGGTGCCGCAACGCTCACGAAGCATAGAACTGAACTGATTTCTCCCACGCTGCAATTCGCATTCAGTACCTGGAACAAACATTACAGGCCCTTGTTTCCCTTCTCTTACTCCACAACTATACATGAAGCAGGTTTATACATATTTTAACTGATGCAGACCATCGTGCTTTTCTTTCCTTAAATAAATTCCATCTTGAAATGGATCACTGATTTCTTTCTTTCATCTGAATAGAAATTATACCATATATCTTTAAATTTTTATTTTTTAGATGCCTTAGTTAGGGATAACAATATAATCTATAGGACCACATAATAAGAGAAATGGAAAAAAACAAAACTTAAATCATTAAGTTATGGTACTACTACCTACTAGAAGGAAACACAGGAATTTGAGAAAACTTATATAAAAAGGGTTTAATTTACTATAAAAACCTTAAGCTGTGAGTTCTGATTTAAGGGTCAGAAGAAAAAACGGCTACTGGTGGTTGTATGCCTCTTGTGACTTGCTGACGGGAGGAACAAAAGTTAGAATTGAAGTGTATACATAGCCCTGAAGAACAGATCATCTGAAATAGTTTTTTAAAGAAATATGCTGTAGTAGATTTTAACCAAGTTTTCATAATAGAAAGTAGAAATAAACAGACCAGAATCTATTAAGGACATATTGAATGTTTGCTTTGAATCTAATAAGAGGAAAATCAGCCTAGTTTTATAGTTTCCTGTTTTTTGCATTTTAAAGATTTTGCCCTTAAATGTCGTTGTTTTCCTTCAGCTAGTTTGAGCTGTCTTGCTGGAGGGCTATTTTTATGAAATGGAACCTTGGACCAACAAGATAGGAATAGTCTTCGTTAGAGGAATTTACTCCCATCCAGGATGGGACACTTGTCATCAAGAGATAAAGGTAACATTATTACAGGAGAGAAAGAAGAAATGTTTCAACACATCCGTTGAAATCTATTTGACAGTGGAGAGAGTCGACTCTAAAATGACATCATTTTCTATAATCCAAAGAGGCATCTAATTTATCTGGAAGCCAGTAGTTTTCACTCCTGATCACCAGCGTCTCCGAGATTCCAAAACAACCTCAGGGTCAAGGCTTACTTGTTCACCCGCAGGGGTCAAGATTGGTCTTTATCAAGTAATCAACCAACTCAGGGAGGATGAGAAGATAATGCAATAGTTTATGTATCCTAAAAACAATGAGTAAATTATAGTTTTACATGTTAAGGAAAAACTAAAACAGGGCACGATTTCTCAGGGCACAATCCACAAGTGCCTTCAACAGAAGTATCTGAGGGAACTCTAGAATCTACTTTTGTATCAAGCTCCCCAACTAACTATCATGCACATTAAAATTTGAGGATCATTGTTCTGAAGTTTCTCACCTGAACCACTAGCCAATACGAAAAGTACAAAATGCTTCTTGTACAGTATACACAGTACACAAGAAACAAGAAAGGAGTTAAAAGAGGAGAAATCTGTGTGGGCTGCTATCAGAAGATGACATTGAACATACATAACTTAGGCTGAAACTTCAGAGAGAAGAAGATGCTTCTTCTAGATTTTAGAAGCAGAGTGATACAAGGCAAAGAGAGGCATGTGTAAGCCTGCAACGTGAAAAGTCTGAAAAGAGAGTGGCCAGAATCTTATATGGGACATAGTCTGGGTGATGGGCAAGGTAAAATCATATAGATCATGTATGGCTTGATGTAGTATTCATCTTCTTAAATTTGATGATAATTTGATTGAAAAAAAACAGGTAAGGAATCAGATCTAGCAACAGTATAAATAATTAATTATTTATATATATGTGTGAATAGTAATGGGAAAAAAAAAACAGAGGTAAGGAGTTTGGCTAAGTAACTGCTTCAGAAAAGATGCACTGAAGGGAAGAGAGAGGTCCAGGCTTGGTGTGTGACAGGTCGTCTCAGTGTCCTGCTACAGAGACTGAATAAGTGTGAGAGAATGTATTCTATCTCCGCTGATTATTCCTTATACCACAGAGTATAGCCAAGAATTGACTGGGTTTTTTTTTTTTTTTCATTTCATTGGAAAAAAACATAAGAACAGAACAAAATCTAAAGGGTCAATTTGTTTTATTATCATTAATAAATAACTCCAAATATTTAGTAGCCAAAAGATTTCACAAGCATTATTTTTCCAATAAACAAATCAGACTTGAGAAGAGCCTTTGCTGTTAAATATGGAACCCAATTAAGACAGTAAAGATACCAATTTTCCAATCACTGCCATCTCACTGCCTATAATGCACATTTTGAGTCATTAAATTGGCACATAACACATAAAATAAAGATTAAGTCAATCTTTAGTAATCCAGATGTTAAAAATAAACACATTCTGAGAGATTTCCTTTTCTGCATTACATGCCTGTCTAAAGGACTTCTTGGCTTCATAAAATTGAGTCTGTCATCTATCTTTTCTTCTAAAGACCCTATGCAAATTCACTCTATTGTCAATGCAGTAAAAACTCTTGCTATATTATATTTTTAGGACCTGATGTTGCATACATTTTGGAAACTCTTCCCCTGAAAAGGAATTCTAAGACCAAAACACTTAGAAAATGTTGAGAAATACCATGGAAAATCATTTTAATGACTTGAGGCCATGATGGCAGGGGAAAGCAATCAATCTAAAGGGAAATCTATGCAAGGAAATGGATGAGACTGTTTCTGGTAATGTGTATGTGAAGGGATACCACTTATCAGTAAGGTTTTTGTGGACCCAATACTAGCATTATGCATGTAGCATTTGATGTCGACACCTCTCCCCTCAGCCCCCGTGAGTGCACCTGAAGCTGAGGTCCACACACCTGGGAAGCTAACTTCCTACCTCAAGGATCTGTTTCTCTTCTATGTTTGAGGATGATTTTTGACCCTTACAGGACGACGAAGTACTGGAGGGCTGAAGAGTTAAGATCACAAGGACCACCTTCAAACAACAGGGGATGAGATTTGGTGGGTAAATGTGCCAAACTTCCTATCCTCCAGAGGGACAGGCCAGGGTTGCTCCACATAGTTTCTGAAAGCATTTCCCACAAGGCTGAACCCCAACTGCACATAGCAATAGCCTGCTCACTACACAAACTCTTTTGGCTTTTCTTCTTTCTCTCTCCCTCTTTCCCACTTCATTGGCTTGGATCTCCCTCAAAGGTTCATTTCTTGGAGGAATTCAAACTAAGCAATGTACTAATACAAAATGAGAGACGAGTCTAGAAGGTGTCTCCAAGAAACTCCACTGCTACACAGAATTAAATTAAATCAGATATCCAAGGGCATCCAACACATAAGGCGTAATTTATTTCAACACTTCTTTAACATTAATAGGCTATATTATTGATTTAGGAAATTAAATTTTCGTATTTATTACACATTTTCAGAAATTTATTAGTGGCCCTTAGGCATATATTTTGCAAGTATTATAGTCATCAGACAGGACTTGGATGTCAGCCCCTAATCAATATGGTCTGGAATATATTGGGAAAACTGCTTACCATTTTTAATACCTAAGATGTCCATGAAGAAACACGTCAACAATAGCACGTTTAAAGGGCTTGACAAAAATCTTGCTAAATGGGGACTTAGCTGGTTGAAGAGACATGCTAGTGAGATAACTAGGGCTTAGAGTAGAATAGTTAAGAAGATGAAAGGGAATGTAGAGAGATCTTCCTAGTTTCTTTAAGATTCTGTATATGCTTCCTCGGTGCAAAAGCACTCAGGGTTAGGAGCTCTCGTTTCCCATCTTTACTTGCTCTCTCTTCTTCCTGTCCACTGACCTAGACTTTGAGTCAATTTTTTTCCATCCGAGCAGATATTAGAAATGGAAACACTAACAGGGTAGTTGTGAAGGCAGAAAGCTATCAAACACTGGTCTGCTCAAACCACTCTCATTCCCTCCTCTTTCCTATCCCCAAATTTCCACCTTTCAAGCAACCTTTTCCGAACTTTATTTTTTATTAATTTTTATTGGAGTATAGTTGCTTTACAATGTTGTGTTAGTTTCTGCTGTACAGCAAAGTGAATCAGCTATATGTATACATACATCCTCTCTTTTTTAGATTCTTTTCCCATATAGGTCATTACACAGTACTGAGTCAAGTTCCCTGTGCTATTCAGCAGGTTCTCATTAGTTATCTATTTTATACATAGTAGTGTGTATATGTCAATCCCAATATTCTAATTCATCCCACCACCACCCCTTCCTCCCTTGGTAACTATAAAAGTTTGTTCTCTACATCTGTGACTCAATTTCTGCTTTGCCAGTGAGTTAATCTGTACCACTTTTCTAGGTACCACATCTAAACTATATTATACAGTATTTGTTTTTCTCTTGAAACTGTTCTGGTATTGGGAATGTGACATTTCACATAAGCAATAAGTTGCTGAAGACTTGGCATATTTTGAAACTTTGATAATCCAAACCTAGTTTTTCCAAATTGAGACTTGGGGGTTGGGGGTGGATAATATCTACCTAAAATGAATAATTTACAACAAATGTGCTTTTTGGGGGATTTTTTTTTGCTTTAATGTCTCCTTTTAATTTAGCAATATTACCTCTAATATTTTTGTAGAGGCCTCCAAAACTATGCCAAATGTATAATGACAATTATGAGGAATTCTTCATAGTATTTCATCACTTCTAACTTCCTTTCCAAAGTTACTGATTTTAAAGCTTGTTTTTCAGCACTAAAAGGAGTACCACCAGTTAAACAGCATTTGGATACCTTTCTATGTCATCTAAAAATATTTTCAATCGTGATAACAGTGAATGGTAAAATAACAGCAAAGTGGTCACCACAACCCCTCATACAAGTCCCCATTCCATGAACAATAGCTGGGTTCCCAAGATGCTGACCTAGGGATGGACATTTCTATTTATCAGCTGAAGTGGTGTCATGTGACAGTAGTGTAAACAGTTTGCAAGTCACTTGCCAGACCAGCCTTGAAATAGTCTTTGTTTTTATGTGCTATACATAATACACATTATCTCACATTTTTCAAAAAGAGAGATTGCATTAATATTTTATGTTACTTGGTTGACAATTCCAATAAAATAAGATAGACATTGTGTTTAAATGAAATTTTCAGAAAAATTCTAAATCACAAAATTGTCTGGGTTCAAGATTGATGGTAAATTAAAAGTTGGTCTCTAGTAATATGACAATCCAAAATTTTTTATGAGTCTTATGACCACTAAGCATGAATTCTGATCTACGACATTAACATGATAAGAACATGTAAGAAACAAAGTAAATAAATGAGAAGTTTAAAAAATAAGTCGTCTGGATAACCTGCACTTAGGTAGAGTTGGAATTCTGTTCCTGCTGGCTTTGCCAGGAAGTTTTTTGTTGGAGATAATAGTGCTCAGTAAAAAAGAGTAAGTAAATAAGAAGAATAAGGAAAAGCAATTGCCTAATCTCTTCTGGAGTCCTGGCAATAAGTATAATGAGATGTAAAAACATGTGAGTATTCTGTTATAATCATAGCTTTAACTAAACAAAAAACATACTTTACTGGCACTAAAATTTCCTCCAAGTCAATAAATTTTATATGTTTATTTTAGATGTAAGCTATAATATTTTAACAAGAAATCAACTTTACTCCCACATCTGTTTAGCCCAGCATGGCCTTTGAAATTTTGATAAATAATTTGGTAAAGGTAAAAGTAAATTTGCCTTCCATTGTAGTCGTATTAATTTTCTGAACAAAAAAAATTTATTCAGGGAACATTTTGACTCTACAAAGGATACATTTCTCTATAATTATAGCCCCTTATCTTGCTTGGCTGAGCAAAGGTAAGAAAGAAACTGTTCTGCATGTAGAGAGATAAGCTAAGTACACAGAAAATAAGAAGGTATGCTGGATATTAATAGAAAAGCTGGATATGAAAAACTATTCTCCATTTAGTTAACTATGCTATGAAATAATAAAATGATTACAAACTGGAAAAATTGACTTTGCAGGCATCTTTGGTATTGTGTATTTAAAAAGCATCACTTGCTCTTTTCCCATTTAGTTTTTAAGTGAAATGAACTAACATTAGAAATCCTTGGACTTTGAAAGCGAACCTTTTTTTATTTTTTTTATACAGCAGCTTCTTATTAGTTATCCATTTTATACATATTAGTGTATATGTCAATTCATCACACCAGCACCATCACACCGTCAATCAAGTCCAGGAAGCACAGAGAGTCCCATACAGGAAAAATCCAAGGAGAAACCTGCTAAGACACATATTAATCAAACTATCAAAAATTAAATACAAAGAAAAAATATTAAAAGCAGCAAGGGAAAGGCAACAAATAACATACAAGGGAATCCCCATAAGGTTAACAGCTGATCTTTCAGCAGAAACTCTGCAAGCCAGAAGGTTGTGGCAGACATATTTAAAGTGATGAAATGGAAAAACCTACAACCAAGATTACTCTACCCAGCAAGGATCTCACTCAGATTTGACGGAGAAATTAAAACCTTTACAGACAAGCAAAAGCTAAGAGAATTCAGCACCACCAAACCAGCTTTACAACCAATGCTAAAGGAACTTCTCTAGGCAGGAAACACAACAGAAGGAAAAGACCTACAATAACAAACGTAAAACAATTAAGAAAATGATAATAGGAACATACATATCAATAATTACCTTAAATGTAAATGGATTAGATGCTCCATCCAAAAGACACAGTCTGCCTTAATGGATACAAAAGCAAAACCCATATATATGCTGTCTACAAGACACCCACTTCAGACCTATGGACACATACAAACTGAAAGTGAGGGGATGGAAAACGATATTCCATGAAAATGGAAATCAAGAGAAAGCTGGAGCAGCAATTCTCATATCAGACAAAATCGACCTTAAAATAAAGACTATTACAAGAGACAAAGAGGGACACTACATAATGATCAAGGGATCCATCCAAGAAGAAGATATAACAATTGTAAATATTTATACACCCAACATAGGAGCAGCTCAATACGTAAGGCAATGCTAACAGCCATAAAAGGGGAAATTGACGGTAACACAATCATAGTAGGTGACGTTAACACCCCACATTCACCAATGGACAGATCATCCAAAATGAAAATAAATAAGGAAAAACAAGCTTTAAATGACACATTAAACAAGATGGACTTAATTGATATTTATAGGACATTCCATCCAAAAACAACAGAATACACTTTCTTCTCAAGTGCTCATGGAACATTCTCCAGGATAAATCATATCTTGGGGTACAAATCAAGCCTTGGTAAAGTTAATAAAATTGAAATCAGATCAAGTATCTTTTCCCACAACAATGCTATGAAACTAGATATCAATTACAGGAAAAAATCTGTAAAAAGTACAAACACAGGGAGGCTAAACAATACACTACTTAATAACCAAGGGATCACTGAAGAAATCAAAGAGGAAATCAAAAAATACCTAGGAACAAATAACAATGAAAACACAATGAACTAAACCTATGGGATGCAGCAAAAGTGGTTCTAAGAGGGAAGTTTATAGCAATAAAATCCTACCTCAAGAAACAAGAAAAGCAGAAATTAACACACCACTGTAAAGCAATTATACTCCAATAAAGATGTTAAAAAAAAAAGAAACAAGAAACACCTCAAATAAACAACCTAAACTTACACCTAAAGCAATTAGAGAAAGAAGAACAAAGAACCCCCAAAGTCAGCAGAAGGAAAGAAATCATAAAGATCAAATCAGAAACAAATGAAAAAGAAATGAAGAAAATGAGAGCAAAGATCAATAAAACTAAAAGCTGGTTCTTTGAGAAGATAAACAAAATTCACAAACCATTAGACAGACTCATTAAGAAAAAGGGGAGAAGACTCAAATCAATAGAATTAGAAATGAAAAAGGAGAAGTAACAACTGACGCTGCAGAAATACAAAGGAAAATAAGAGGCTACTACAAGCAACTATGTGCCAATAAAATGGACAACCTGGAAGAAATGGACAAATTCTTAGAAAAGCACAACCTTCCGAGACTGAACCAGGAAGAAATAGAAAATATAAAGAGACCAATCAGAAGCACTGAAATTGAAACTGTGATTAAAAATCTTCCAACATACGAAAACCCAGGACCAGATGGTTTCACAGGCGAATTCTATGCAACATTTAGAGAAGAGCTAACACCTATTCTTCTCAAACTCTTCCAAAATATAGGAGAGGGAGGAACACCCCCAAACTCATTCTACGAGGCCACAATCACCCTGATACCAAAACCAGACAAAGATGTCACGAAGAAAGAAAACTACAGGCCAATATCACTGATGAACATAGATGCAAAAATCCTCAACAAAATAGTAGCAAACAGAATCCAACAGCACACCTAAAGCATCATACACCGTGATCAAGTGGGGTTTATCTCAGGAATGCAAGGACACTTCAATATATGCAAATCAATCAATGTGATACACCATATTAATTAATTGAAGGATAAAAACCATATGATCATCGCAATAGATGCAGAGAAAGCTTTCAACAAAATTTAACACCCATTTATGATTTAAAAAAAAAAACCCTCCAGAGACTAGGCATAGAGGAAACTTACCTCAACATAATAAAGGCCGTATATGACAAACCCACAGCCAACATTGTTCGCAATGGTGAAAAACTGAAAACATTTCCACTAAGGTCAGGAACAAGACAAGGTTGCCCACTCTCGCCACTATTATTCAACATAGTTTTGGAAGTTTTAGCCACAGCAATCAGAGAAGAAGAAGAAAAACAGGAATCCAAATCAGAAAAGAAATAAAACTGTCACTGCTTGCAGATGACATGATATTATACTTAGAGAATCCTAAAGATGCTACCAGAAAACTACTAGAGCTAATCAATGAATTTGATAAAGCCGCAGGATATAAAATTAATGCACAGAAATCTCTGGCATTACTATACACTAATTATGAAAAATCTGAAAGAAATTAAGGAAACACTCCCATTTACCATTGCAATAAAAAGAATAAAATATCTAGGAATAAATCTATCTAAGGACACAAAAGACCTACATGCAGAAAACTATAGAACACTGATGAAAGAAAGTAAAGATGATACAAACAGATGGAGAGATATACCATGTTCTTGGATTGGAAGAATCAACATTGTGAAAATGACTCTACTACCCAAAGCAATCTACAGATTCGATGAAATCCCTATCAAACTACCACTGGCATTTTTCACAGAACTAGAACAAAAAATTTCACAATTTGTATGGAAACAAAAAATACCCTGAATAGCAAAAGCAATCTTGAGAAAGAAAAATGGAGCTGGAGAAATCTGGCTTCCTGACCTCAGACAAAACTAAAAAACTACAGTAATCAAGACAGTATGGTACTGGCACAAAAACAGAAATATAGATCAAAGAAACAGGATAGAAAGCCCAGAGATAAACCCATGCACATATGGTTACCTTATCTTTAATAAGGGAAGCAAGAATATACAATGGAAAAAGACAGCCTCTTCAATAAGTGGTGCTGGGAAAACTGGACAGCTACATGTAAAATAATGAAATTAGAACACTCCGTAACACCATACACAAAAATAAACTCAAAATGGATTAAAGACCTAAATGTAAGGCCAGACACTGTAAAACTCTTAGAGGCAGAAAACATAGGCAGAAAATATAGTCATTTACGCTATGACATAAATCACAGCAAGATCTTTTTTGACCCACCTCCTAGAGAAACGGAAATAAAAACAAAAATAAATAAATGGGACCTAATGAAACTTAAAAGCTTTTGAACAACAAAGAAAACCATAAACAAGACAAAAAGATAAACCTCAGAATGGGAAAAATTATTTGCAAATGAAGCAACTGACACAGGATTAATTTCCAAAATATACAAGCAGTTCATGCAGCTCAATATCCAAAAAACAAACAACCCAATCCAAAAATGAGCAGAAGACCTAAATAGACATTTCTCCAAAGAAGATATACAGTTTACTAACAAACACATGAAAGGGTACTCAACATCACTAATCATTAGAGAAATGTAAATCAAAACTACAATGAGATATCACCTCACACGAGTCAGAATGGCCATCATCAAAAAATCTACAAACAATAAATGCTGGAGAGGGTGTGGAGAAAAGGGAACCCTCCTTGCACTGTTGGTGGGAATGTAAATTGATACAGCCACTATGGAGAACAGTATGGAGGTTCCTTAAAAATCTAAAATTAGACCTACCATACGACCCAGCAATCCTACTACTGGGCATATACCCTGAGAAAACCATAATTCAAAATGAGTCATGTACCACAATGTTCATTGCAGCAATATTTACAATAGCCGAGACATGGAAGCAACCTAAGTGTCCATTGACAGATGAATGGATAAAGAAGATGTGGCGCATATATACAATGGAATATTACTCAGCCATAAGAAGAAACGAAATTGAGTTATTTGTAGTGAGGTGGATGGACCTAGAGACTGTCATACAGAGTGAAGTCAGAAAGAGAAAAACAAATACCATATGCTAACACATATATATGGAATCTACAAAAACAAAGTGCTTCTGAAGAACTTAGAGGCAGGACAGGAATAAAGAGGCAGACATAGAGAATAGACTTAAGGACACGGGGAGGGGGAAGGGTAAGCTGAGACGAAGTGAGAGAGCGGCATGGAGATATATACACTACCAAATGTAAAATAGATAGCTAGTGGGAAGCAGCTGCATGGCACAGGGAGATCAGCTCGGTGCTTTGTGACCACCTAGAGGGGTGAGATAGGGAGGGTGGGAGGGAGATGCAAGAGGGAGGGGATATGGTTATATATGTATACGTGTAGCTGCTTCACTTTGTTATACAGCAGAAACTAACACACCAATGTAAAGCAATTATACTCCAATAAAGATGCTAATATATATATATATATATATGACCTTATAACACATAGAATATACTTTGTATGTATAAGCAAAATAGTGAGCTCTGAAGTCTCTTGCAATCACACCTTTCTTTAAATGGTTTTGTCTCCAATTTGCAATGCATTTAGACTCATTCATTTTAGTGTATTTTTAATTCTCAAATATTGCTTTTTTAATTTTTATTTTGTGAATATACATATACTTACACAATTCTGAAGTTGAAATTTTATAACTAAATATAAATTTAACCAAACATAAATAAAGTCTTATTTCCATCTCTCCCTCATTGACGTTGTTGCCCCCTACCATAGGTGGTACCATGTAAAAATTTACCATGTTAAATTTTAGCATATCCTTTCAGTATTTCATTTTGCAGATAAACAAATATACACACACATGCGCACTCTCCCCCTTTCCTACACAAAAGATGATATGTCTTAAGGGTGTCAGTCTGCACCTTGCTTTTATTCACTTAAGAATGTATCCTGATATCCACACCACATTGTTGTGTAGAGGATTTTCCTCATTCCTTTACATGTCTACCTAGTATTCCATTGTGAGGTGTACTACACATTTGGGATGTGTTTGTTTTTTCTCTACTATCATTACATATATATGCATTTGCATTTGTATATATTTACTTACAAATATGTGATTCTTTACTATATTACACATACATAACACATATTGTATATACAAATAACACTATGAATAATCTTTTGCTGACACCAGTCCTATTTATACTAATGTGTTCTTGGATTATATTCCTAGAAGTTGGAATCAATTTAATCTCCAAAATATCAGAGAATATTTGAATATATTCAAATATATTTGAATATATTCAGAGAATAAATGAATATGTAATTTGGAAAAATACTGCCAAATTTCCTTTTATGGGGGACATAACAATTTTGCATTCTCACCACACCATATGAGAGTGCCTAGTTCATCAAAACCTTGCCAACAGTATGTACTGCCAAACATTTGAAATGTTGCCAACCTGATAAATGAGAAGTAGTACCTCAATATAGTTTTAATTTGCATTTCTTCTATTGTGAGTTTGAGGATCTTTAAATATCTTTAAAGATCATTAAACTCGACATATATACACTACCAAATGTAAAATAGATAGCTAGTGGGAAGCAGCCACATAGCACAGGGAGATCAGCTCGGTGCTTTGTGACCACCTAGAGGGGTAGGATAGGGAGGGTGGGAGGGAGACACAAGGGTGAGGGGATATGGGGATATATGTATACATATAGCTGATTCACTTTGTTATACAACAGAAACTAACACACCATTGTAAAGCAATTATACTCCAATAAAGATGTTAAAAAAAATCATTAAACTCAATTTTTACTTCTTCTTGTCAACTATCATATCATTTGCCCATTTTTATATCTCTATTTGTCTTTCTCTTTCTTATTTTTAGTACCACCTTTAAATATTAGAAATACAAGATACAAATATTTTCTTCACAATGTGTGATTTTTCTTTTGTTTGTTTATGGTTATTTGCCATGCAATTGTTTCTAAGTAGTCAAATATATCAATCCTTCCTTAAATGAGAGAGTCATGAAGTTTTAGCTGTATTCCCAACAATGGTAATAAATTTTGGATAATTCATTGTCTTACCCAGACACTATTGCAAACAATGAATAATGTCTCAAAAAATGAATATAGTTAAAAACCAGTTTGTGACACTAATGATATCACTATTCTACCTAACGATCTAATTGAGTGCACAATTTTGACTTTATTAGTACTTTTGTTCAGCCACATTTTATGATATTATCATCTGCACCAATCCCCTCATTTTACTAAGGACATAACTGAGACTCAGAGAAGTGGGCTGGTTTCCCAGCACTCACCCACTGAATTAGGGGAGGTAGTTCTTGGGTTGGAACCAGTGTTCCTAATTCTTCCCATACTGTCTTAACTTAGGGCTTCTTGGTTTCTATATTCATAAATCACCATGATAAGTATAAAGAATTATGTTCTTTATACTTTACTTCTTAATGAACAAACCTGCCTTTTCATATCTTACCTCTTTTTTGGAAACCTAACTAGGAGTTATTTGTAGTTTTTCTTGCTTAATGGAGAAAAGACAAAGGTGGGAACACAAAGATGACATTCGCAGTCTCTTGGTTACACATCCTTCTTTCCACATGCTGTGAAGAAAAACTGCCAGGTAGATATCATTTCCCAGGTTTCTTACGCCACCTTTCCCAATATGGTAGGTTGTGTTTTCCTGCAATTTCTCTCTCTCTCAACTAGATATTTAAAAGTAATGAATTTTCCTTGCGAAAACTGCCTGAGATAGTTTAAGTTTCTCGTTTTGGTGGCTCTGTCTATACAGCATCCGCATTCACAGCGAGGGAAAGTAAATCACTGATAGTAAGTCTTCCTCACTGGAGAGTCTAAGGAAAGTAATCCAAAGCACATGGGTCACAGAACAGTGAGGGGCAATTCCAGGAAGGAGAAATCCAGAGAAAGGGCAGCCCCACATCTGGTGAATAAACTTGGACCAAGTCTTTAGATGACGCCTGAACCACGTATGCCTTGGGCATCAGGAAGCCGACTTAATGAAGATCTGTGCTGTAACCACTGAAGCTATGAAAGTTTCTAGTTTGAACAAAACCAAGCTAATTGTTTGCTAAAATAAAGCATATACACTCTTTAGACGAATACAGCAGAACCCAGTACCCACAAAATAATGTTCACAGTATCGAAGAAGAAATACACAATTACCTGATGTACACAGAACTAGGATAGTTTGACCAATACTCAAGAATAAGAAAAATAGCAATTAACATGACTAATCCTGAGATAACCTAGATGTTGGAAACACAAGACAATAAATTTAAAACATAAAACACTCATCACAGAAATAGAAAATATGAAAAGAACAAAAAAATTAAACCAGAAATAAACAGCACCTAAAATTTTAAAAATAAAAAGTGTTAGATGGGCTTAGTAACATAATTTAGTTAACAGAAGAAAAATATATTAAATTTAAAGAGAGATCAATAGAAAGGAGAGAAATTAAAAAAAAAAAAATTTTTAAAAAGGGGCTCTGTAGAGCCCCTTGGTGCTGTCGACTGAGTATTCCCCAGGAAAGCCTGGGGCCACATACCCAGGACATGACACATGGCTTCACATCATTGAAGAAGAAAAATATATTAAATTTAAAGAGAGATCAATAGAAAGGAGAGAAATTTTTAAAAAAATTTTTAACAGAAGAAAAATATATTAAATTTAAAGAGAGATCAATAGAAAGGAGAGAAATTTTTAAAAATTAAAAAAAAAATTTTTTTTAATTTTTAAAAAACCTGGCATCAGGTGTATATAATAATATCAAAATTATATGACATATATTAATTTACAAGTAAAAGAAGCGCAATGAAATCCAAGCATAATAACTATGGAGAAAATCACACATAAACACATCATAGTCAAACTGCTGAAGACCAAAGATAACAAGAAAACTTTGAAGGCAGCCAGAAACAAAACAATCCATTAAATATTGGGAGAAAAGAAAGTTTTAGGCCAGGGATTACTCATCAGAAACCCTGGAGTCCAGAATATATTGGTACAATATTTAAAGTGAAAAATAAAATAAAATAAAAGTAATGGGTTTTCCTCTGTTCTACTAAAGTTGGCTCTTACCACACTGTTTAACCATATTATTATAACTTTTAATTCAGTCTAATCGCACAAATATTGCTTTCAATAATTAATATGAGCACTCTTTAGAATGTGTTAGAAGCCGGAGAGAGAAAAAATTAATCAGTAAGAAGGAAGAATATTTATATTTTATCTTTAGCCAGAGATAAATTTAATCATACATTTCCTACACACACACACACACACACACACACACACACACACATCCCTACTTCTTATTGATGACTGTTTACACTCGCTCCTATGATTCTACTTTCTTTCTCTACTACATTTGTTCCAACTTCACTGTCTTTGATTTTACTTTTTCTCATATTTTCTAATCCAAAATTGACCAGATGGTTAAGAAACCCAAGATACCAAGTGCTCCATGGATTTCTTTACAAAGCAGTAAATATGCCATGTGTTTTCGTTAATAAAAAGAGCCAAAATTACTTACCATGATCTTTTTTACAGCCTTGGTCATTAATATTTTTAAATATTTCTTATTCACCACTTTCATAAAAACAAATTATTCAGACAATGACTCATTATTGTACAATTTCCTTAACTAGCAATTACTTTATTCTCTTTTTAATAAGAACTGAAATATGTATTTTGCTTAAAACGTTTTTTATTCCATAACCAAGCAAAGCATGTTTTAGAAGAATTCATCAAATCACCCACTGTATGGAAGAAGTATCATAAATTATAGTGCTATGTTTTAAAAAATGTAAATACAGTTCTCCATTGCTAATGCAAGTTTAATAGACTGATTCATCACAGGCCCATTAAATTACTGAGAGTAATTGAAGGACTTCTCTGGTAGTACATTGGTTAAGACTCCGTACTCCCAATGCAGGGGGTACAAGTTTGATCCCTGGTCAGGGAAGATCCCGCATGAGGCATGGCACAGCCAAAAAATAAAATAAATTTCACAAGTGATATGTGAAAATATTTTTTTAAAAAAGAGTAATTGAGGCTAAAGTGATCAAGATCTTATTCAATCATAAGTATCACTGACCAACGAAAGCTAGTAAGAAGAGCAAAATACATCTATTGTTTTTCTCATAACTGAATATCTAGAGTTCAGTAAATATCAACTAAATAACCCCCTCCAATTAATATTTTAAATTATAGATCAAAGTACAAATTCTAGACTGTAATAAATAAAAACACATCCACGGTCAAGTAATTAATTTTATAACATCGCAAGTCATTTTCACAAGTTACCAGACCTTTGGAATATTTTTGAGCCTGAAAGCCTTGCCTCTCTGTTCTTTTATAATAAGTCTCCCTTGGCCAAGCTATTATCTTACCTTTTTCTCAACTCCATGTCTTTTAAAACTAAGAGAATCTGCCCAAAGCATCATACAAGTTTTCAAAGCATGTTTGGCCTAAAACATTCAACTACATGAATCAAAATTGACTATTTTACCAAAATTTTCCAGACAAGTATTGATACCTCAATTTTTGAGTTTCCTTCGCTTCTGTAACATATACTTACTATATGCAAAATCTAACATGTGTTATTTATGTAATGCAGGCACTTTTTAAAGCCATAGCTGGTGGAGTGAATTGAATTGTATTCCCCCAACAGATATGGCTGGGTCCTGACCCTGGTTTCAGTGAATGTAACCTTACTTGGAAACAGGGTCTTTGCAACTTTAATGAAGCTAAGATCTCAAGATGAGCTCATCCTGGATTTAGAGTGAGCCATAAATTCAATGACTGGTATCCTTTAGAAAAATTAGAGAAGTTTGAGACACAGACTCACAGAGTAGAAGGTGATGTGAAGATGGAGAAGAGATGGGTGTGATGAGTTAAGAGATATCAAAGATTGCCAGCAGCTTCCAGAAGCCAGGAGACAGACAGAGAAGACAACTGTGGGGGAATATACATTTTTGTTGTTTTCAGCCACCAAATTTGTAGTAATTTGTTAGAGCAGCCTTAGGAAGCTAATACAAATGGTTAAACAGTAAGACAAGCAGTACTTGCAAAAACTAGTTATTCATACGCACAAGGTGTATAAGATACACCAGTTTCCAGTTTCTACCTGCAGTTTTACTTATACAAATTTACAAATCAATACTTCCAATACTATTTACAGTTTTGAAGCTGGGTGGCTGACATAATCCTCCAAATTTTAGAGGCTACTTGGAAAATATCCTCTTTTCTTTTTACGGTAGCCTGCCTTATCTCTCAGATTGTTTCCTTTTGCTCTGTCTCCAAAAAAGAGTTTCACTCAGTTCTCCAAGGGCAAATTTGGAGAAGACATTTCCCCTGGTTCTCTAGAGAACGTCGTTGGCAATACAAAGAAAGAGATGTTTCTGATGCTGTCTGGGTGGAAGAGGAGCAGATACCTAGACAATTACTCTGTTCTCTCAGCCTCAGTTACAGAAGAAAGACCCTTGGTCCCTGGAAGAACAATATTCCTCAAAAACATACCTGAGTACTCTTGGTTGAATTCTCTGATAGTCTATGGCTATTTTGAGTCAGATAGTTATTCTCTCCTGAAGTGTAATATAGTCTGGGCAATATATTCTCATGAAAGAAGAGTATAAATCGTAGAATGTTCCCAATGCACCCATCTTAGAAGCCTTTCATTCATTTGTTCAGTAAACACTTATTTAGCCTCTGCTTTGACTCAGGCACTGCAATAGGTATAGTAAACACAAAACCATTCAAGAAATAACCTTTTCTTGGCCAACAGGTAAAGTGAAATAAATGCTCAACACCACTAATCATCAGAGAAATGGAAATCAAAGCCATAATGAGATACCACTTCACATGTGTCAGAATGTCTATCTTTAAAATGTCTACCAATAACAAATGTTGGTGAGGATGTGTAGAAAAGGGAACCCTCATAAACTGTTGGTAGAAATGTAAATTGGTGCAGCCACTATGGAAAACAGTATAGATGTTCCTCAAAAAAACTAAAAATAGAGCTACCATGTGATCCAGATATTCCATTCCTGAGTATTTACCTGAAGAAAATGAAAACTAAAATTCAAAAAGGAACATGCACCCCAATGTTTATAGCAACAATATTTACAATAGCAAAGGTATGAAAGCGAACTAAATGTCCATCAGCAGATGATTGGCTTAAGAAGATGTGGTATATATATACCATGGAATATCACTCAGCCATAAAAAAGAATGCAATTCTGCCATTTGCAGCAACATGGATGGACTTAGAGAGTATCATGCTAAGCAAAATAAGTCACAGAAAGACAAGTACTCCATGTTATCACTTATATGTGGAATCTAAAAATGTTTTTAAATGAACATATATAAGAAAACAGAAACAGACTCAGACATAGAGAACAAACTAGTCGTTACCAGTGGGGAGAGGGAAGAGGGGAGGGTCAAGATAGGGGTATGGGATTAAGAGACACAAACTACTGTGTATAAAATAAATAAGCAACAAGGATATATTGTACAGCCCAGGGAAATACAGCCATTATTTTCTAATAACTTTAAATGGAGTATAAGCTATAAAAATATTGAATTACTATGTTGTGCACCTGAAACTAATATAATATTGTAAATCAATTATACTTCAATAAAATAAAATGACTCTGGAAAAGAAAATAATTGGACCTTTCCCTCAAGTGGCTAGAGGAATCGGAAAATAAGAAAATAAATTACAGTGTGGGATTAAAAAGAACCATTACAGAGATGTGGACAAAATGTTATGAAAACAAAACAAGAAAATGGAGCAATAAACTCTGCCTGAAAGCACTTAGAAAGAGATCACCCTCCAGACTTCCAGGAGGGACCCACAGAGGTGGCTACTCCCATGTGAGAGATGAAGATGGTGGAGGGAAAATAAGGACAAAGGCGAGGGGTGTGCAATGTCCCAGGATTCTCACGCACCTTGCAAAGGGGGAGCGCGTGTTCTCTGGCCCTAAAGGGAGAGTTAGCCTTATTCAAATTAATCCAATCTGCATACTTGTCACGGTGAGGATTAAGCTGTTGGAATCTGAATCGGCAATGCCAAGAGGGAGAGAATCGGCTAGTAACAGCCACGTTGGAAGCCGTAGGTCTCCTTCTGGGTCTCGGTGGCCTCTCTGTAGAGCCCCTTGGTGCTGTCGACTGAGTATTCCCCAGGAAAGCCTGGGGCCACATACCCAGGACATGACACATGGCTTCACATCATTGAAGAAGAAAATGTTCCAGAAGAGAAGCAGCTCTAGCCCAAACAGAGGGAAAAAAATCAAGCCCGTCACAAAAAAGAGAGAGAGAGATTCTAAATTAAAACGTTCACATTCCTTCATGCTGAGTATATTCAGTTTTGGTTGTCAGATCACCTTGGTTAACTACTGCTTATCCCTGCACTTATATGTTCCTGTGTGGAAGATGTATAGAGGCATTTCTATAAAGGGATGCAACTAGGTTTTAAACAAACCTGAATGAACCTGCAGCTGTAAGTGAAGGGGTCTCTCTTCATAACCACCCAAGAAGGTCATCTACTATTGTGGTGAGATGCTCATCTACAAATGAAACTTAGCTCTTTATCTTTTCCCCTTCTCTGGCTGGAAGTGTGGCAGACAGCCCCCCAGAGGTGGGGGATTGGAGGTGGCTCCAATTCCAAGGGGAGCGTGGGCATTTTGGAATAATCAGAGGCTGATGCCAAGAACAGGAGGAGATGGCTTTTGAGGCACAGAAGGTAGCCCTTTCAGAAGGCAAGTGTTTCCAAAAATGAAAGCTTTCGAAAGAATATCTTTTAAGAAGGTGTTTAATAGTTCCATGCTACAGTAAAAGGGAGTTTATTCAAACTATTTAAAAGTTTTTATGAACAAAAGCTGCTTGTCTCCCAGTGATCCCTGAGAGCATGGGAAAGGGGATTTGTTGTTGGATTCCTGAGAGGGGGATGCTTCACTCAACCCTGGACCAGTGCCCCAAGCATCTGGAACCCTGGGAGTTGGGTAGTTACAGAACTGAGCGGTGAGAACTGGCATTAAAGATGTGTTGCTATAACTACATCAGAAGGGAAAGGGAGGGTGAACTCACCCAGCTGAATCTCCATCTACCAACACAGGAAGTTAAAGAGAAGGTCTTAAATTGAACAATAAAAATAACTGTTGGCACATATTATTGAGAACTATGGAAATAAACACCAGAGGTAACAGCTGAAGGAGTTGTGAATGGTTGTCTATGGACACCAGGAAAGAAGGGCAGAGACAGTGAAGCCAAGAGGCATCCTTTTAAAAATATAAACCTTTATTATAAATAATGAGCATTCATTCCTTTTGCAAAAATGTTTAACTTCAAAGAACCAAAAGGAAAACATACTGTATTATCTAAAAAAAAAAATCCAGAACTGATGTTTGATTTAACTAATGATAATGAGGTACATTTTATATAAATCAGTGTGCTTTCATCCCTTTAAAAAAATCTAGTAATTTAATATTTTTTCTATAACTCTTCACTAACTGGTAAGAAATCCACATACTCTCAGATTTATAACCAAGCACAGGAGGTTAGCAGCTGAGGTACACTGGTCAGAGTTGATTAAGGATCTCTCTTTTTTTTAGATTCCATATATATGTGTTAGCATACAGTATTTGTTTTTCTCTTTCTGACTTACTTCACTATGTATGACAGACTCTAGGTCCATCCACCTCACTACAAATAACTCAATTTTGTTTCTTTTTATGGTAGAGTAATACTTCATTGTATATATGTGCCACGTCTTCTTTATCCATTCATCTGTCAATGGACACTTAGGTTGTTCCCATGTCCTGGCTATTGTAAATAGTGCTGCAATGAATATTGTGGCAGATGTCTCTTTTTGAATTATGGTTTTCTCAGGATATATGCCCAGTAGTGGGATTGCTGGGTCATATGGTATCTAAAAACAAGAAAAAGGAAATTGTCCTGGGGCAGGACAGGAATAAAGATGCAGACATAGAGAATGGACTTAAGGACACAGGGAGGCGGAAGGGTACGCTGGGACGAAGTCAGAGAGTAGCACTGACATATATACACTACCAAATGTAAAATAGATAGCTAGTGGGAAGCAGCCACATAGCACAGGGAGATCAGCTCGGTGCTTTTTGACCACCTAGAGGCGTGGGATAGGGAGGGTCAGGGGGAGACGCAAGAGGGAGGGGATATGGGGTTATATGTATACATATAGCTGATTCACTTTGTTATACAGCAGAAACTAACACAGCATTGTAAAGCATTTATGCTCCAGTAAAGATGTTAATGGTTCTGAAGAACCTAGGGGCAGACAAAACTATAATTCGAAAAGATACGTGAACTCCTATGTTCACAGCACCACTATTTACAATAGCCAAGACACAGAAACAACCTAAATACCCATTGACAGATGAACGGTTAAAGGAGATGTGGTACAGATATACAATGGAATATTACTCAGCCATAAAAAAGAATGAAATAATGCCATTTGCAGCAACATGGATGGACCTAGAGATTGTCATACTAAGTGAAGTAAGTCAGACAGAGAAAGACAAATATCATATGATATCACTTATACTTGGAATCCAAAATATTACACAAATGAACTCATCTATGAAACAGACTCACAGACTACCATCTTATGGAAAAACCCAAACGAAATTTTTGGCCAACCCAATATATGTGTGTGTGTGTGTGTGTGTGTGTGTGTGTGTGTGTGTGTGTGTGTGTGTGTGTGTGTGTGTGTGTGTAACTGAATCACTTTAGTGTATGGCAGAAATTAACACAACACTGTAAATCAACTATACTTCAATTAAAAAAACAAAACAACAGTGATACCTAGGCCCTATGCCTGATAAATTAAATTCAAATAACTGGGTGTAGGACCCAGGCTTTGGTATTGTTTAAATCCTCCCAGATGGTTCTAGTATGACCCTAAGTTTACTAACCACTACTGTAGACATTTGTTTCTGTGGTGGCTCTGGTGTCAGGTATGCAGTTTGGTGATTATGTCACAGAGGGCCCAGAAGAATATTTTCATCTCTGCTTGGTCCTTCCCTGTGCCAAGGTCTTGAAACATGCTACTGTAGACTGAATGTTTGTGTCTCTCCAAAATTCATACGTGAAACTCAATGTGATGGTATTAGGAGGTGAGGCATTTGTGAGAGGATTAGGTTATAAGGGTGGAGCCCTCATGAGTGGGATTAGTGCCCTTATAAAAGAGAGTCCAGAGAGCTCCCTCCTTCCACACACCATGTGAGGATACAGTGAGAAGGCAGTCATCTCTGAACATCTATGACATCAAATCTGTTGGTGCCTGTATCTCAGGATTCCCAGCCTGCAGATCTGTGAAAAATAAATGCTTGTTGTTTAAGTCACCCAGTCTAAGGTATTTTGTTATATCAGTACAAACAGACTAACACAATGTCTACTCCAATAATGGAATCTATATTTATGCTTCTTTTATTACAAAGGCTTTTGTTGCTACTTCTTTGGTTTTTTATCAGAATATCCAATGTTTGGCAGGCCCCAGTAAAACAGATAGAATGGAGAGAAACAATAAATAATTAAGGAAAATAAAAATGTACACCTGACATAGGCAGATAATAGGAAACATCAAAAACCTCCCTCATTAAAACTTATGAAAATTGTCTCAGTTCTTTAATTTATTTTGCTTGCACCAGTCCCCAGACACCCCAGATCTGAAACCAGCTGCCTTGGGACCCACAGGCCCATAGTCAGCTCTGCTATGGGACTCAACCTCACCCATGAGTGGGCAGGCACCAGACCCAGACCCTGGTCCATGCAGCCAGCTGCAACAGCACTTGGCCCTGCCACCACTACCTACAGTAGTCCACGCTGCCACAACAGAATAGAAGGGCCCACTCAACCCACATAGAGGGCACACTTGGTAATATAGCTCTGGTGACCAGAGGGGTGTGCACTGCTGGGTCCCCTAGTATGTCTCCTACATAAGGCTATTTCTCCAAGACAGAGAATTATAACCAACCTACCTAATACATAAAAATGAAAACAGAGAATTAGGCAAAATTATGTGACAAAGAATGTTCCAAATGAAGGAAGAAGATAAAACCCCAGAAGAACTAAGCGAAGTAGAGATAAGCAATCTACACAATCAAGAGTTCAAAGTAATGATCATAAACTCAGGAGAGGAATCAATAAACACAGAGAGAAGTTTAACAAGAATTAGAAACTAGAAAGAAGAACCAAACAGAGCTGAGGATTACAGTAACAGAAATGTAAAAACACACTAGAAAGAGTCAACAGTAGATTTGATGATACAGAGGAACGGATCAGTGAACTGGAAGAGTAGTGGAAACCACTGATCTGAACGGAAAAAAAAAAAGGAATTTTTAAAAATGAGGACAGTTTAAGGGACCTCTGGGACAACATCAAGAGAGCTATCATTCACATGATAGGAGTCCCAGAGGAGAGGAGAGAAAAAGGCAGAAAATTTATTTGAAGCAATAATAGCTGCAAACTTCCCTAACTTGGGAAAGGAAACAGATATCCAGGTCCAGGAAACACAGAAAGTCCTGGTCAAGACAAACTCAAAGAGGCCCACACTGAGACATATTATAATTAAAATAGCAGAAAATAAAGATAGAGAGAAACTTAAAAGAAGCAAGAGAAAAACAACTAGTTAAGTACAACGGAAAAACCATAAGACTGTCAGCTGACTTTTCAGCAGAAACTCTGCATGCCAGAAGAGAGTGGCATGATATATTTATAGTGATGAAAGGAAAAAACTACAACCAAGATTTCTCAGCCTCATGAGGATGTCATTCAGATTTGAAGGAGAGACAGAGAGTTTAACAGACAAGTAAAAGCTAAGAGGAAAGGAAAGGAAAAATATTATTGGTAAAGGAAAATACACAGTAAAGGTAGTAGATCAATGACTTAAAAAGCTAGTAGTAAGAATAAAAGACAAAATTAGTAAAATCATCTATACCTACAAAAATGGTTAAGAGAGACACACACACAAAAATAAAAAAGATGTAAAAGTTGACATCAAAAATATTAAGCATGGGGGGTGGTAAGATGCAATGTTGTTAGAATGCATTTGAACTAAAATATCATCAACTTAAAATAAGCTATATATATGTATATAACATATATATGTGGCTAAATATAAACTTCAAGGTCACCACAAGCCAAAAATCTATAATAGATACACACACAAAAAGAGAAAGGAATGCAAACATAACACAGTAATAGTCACCAATCACAAAGGAAGAGCTCAAAAAAGAAAGGAATAGACAGAAACTATGAAAAAATAAGGAACCAATTAACTGAATGGCAATAAGTATATACGTGTAAATAATCACTTTAAATGTAAATGGGCTAAATGCTCCAATCAGAAGACACAGACTGGCTGAATGGATACAAAACAAGACCTGTATATATGCTGTCTACAAAAGAGTTACTTCAAATCTAAAAACACACCCAGACTGACAGTGAGGGGGTGTTAAAAGGCACTCTATGCAAATGGAGACAAGAAGAAGGCTGGAGTAATAAGACTACAATCAGACAAAATAGACTTTAAAACAAAGACTAAAAGGGAAAAAGAAGGACCTTAAATAATGATAAAAACATTGATCCTACCAGAAGATATAACAAGTGTAAATATATATGCACCCAAATACCTAAATACATAAAGCAAACATTAACAAACATAAAGGGAAAAACTGACAGTAATACCATAATAGTAGGGGACTTTTAACACCCTACTTACAGGTTATCCAGACAGAAAATCAATTTAAAAACACTGACCTTAAGTGACACATTAGTCAAATGGACTTGACAGACATATATATATATATATACATTCCATCCAAAAGCAGCAAAATATACATTACTTTCAAGTGTACATGGAACATTCTCCAGGATAGATCACATGCTAGGCCAGAAAACATGTCTCAATAAATTTAAGAAGGTTGAAATCATATCAAGTATCTTTTCTCACCACATTTCTATGATACTAGAAATCAACTATAAGAAAAATAATGCAAAAATCACAAACACATGGAAGCTAAATAATATGCTACTGAACAAAAAATTGTTCACTAAAAAAATCAAAAAGGAAATAAAAAATATCTGGGGACAAATGAAAATGGAAATGCCATTTTCTAAAACCTATAGGATGCAGCAAAAGCAGTTCTAAGAGGGAAGTTTACAGTGATACACACCTACCTTAGTAAATGAAATCTCAAATAAACAACCTAACCTTACACCTAAGGGAATTAGAAATAAAATAACTAATAAAACCCAAATTTAGTAAGAGGAAAGAAATAATAAATAGCAAAGCAGAAATAAATGAATAGAGACTTTAAAAAACTAGAAAAGATCAATGAAACTAAGAGTTGATTCTTTGAAGAGATAAACAAAATTGATAAACTTTTAGCTATACTCATTAAGAGTAAAGAGAGAGGGCCCAAATATATAATCAGAAATGAAAAAAGAGATGTTATGACAGACACCACAGAAATACAAGGGATCATAAAGAAATTACTGTGAACCATTATATGACAATAAAATTGACAACCTAGAAGAAATGGATAAATTCCTAGAAATGTACACTCTCACAAGACTGAATCATAGAGAAATACAAAATATTAACAGACCAATTACCAATAATGAAATTAACTCCAAAAAAAAATCTCCCAAGAAAATCCAAGACCAGATGGTTTCATAGATAAATTCTACAAAACATTTTAAAAGAGTTAACATCTATCCTTTTCAAACTATTCCCAAAAAATTGCATAAGAAGCAATGATTCTGAACTCATTTTACAAATAACAATTCTAAATTCATTTTACAACTCATTTTACAAAGTTACTGATTCTGAACTTTGTCTGGTTTGGCATCACCCGGATACCAAACCAGGCAAAGACACCACAAAAAAAAAGAAAATTATAGGTCAATATCATTTATGAACATAGATGCACAAATTCTCAACCAAATATTACCTAACCAAATTCAACAATACATTAAAAGGATCATACACCATGATCAAGTGAGATTTATCCCCAGATGCAAAGATGGTTAATACCAGCAAATCAGTCAGTGTGACACACCACATTAACAGACTGAAGAATAAAAATCGTATGATCATTTCTATAGATGTAGAAAAACCTTTTAACAAAAATTCAACATCCATTTATGAAAAAAACTCTTTTAACAAATAGGTCTAGAGGGAATATACCTCAATATAATATAAGCCATACATGACAAACCTACAGCCAACATTATATTAAACAGTGAAATGCTGAAAGCATTTTCTCTAAGATCAGGAACAAGACAAGAATGCCCATTCTTACCAGTTTATTCAACATAGTATTGGAAATCCTAGCCAGAGTAATTAGACAAGAAAAAGAAATAAAAGGAATCAAATTAGAATGGAAGAATTAAAACTCTCACTGTCTGCAGATGCCATGATGCTATATATAGACAATCTAAAGTCTCTATCAAAAAAATTTAAAACTAATAAATGAATTCAGTAAAGTTGCAGAATACAAAACTAACAAACAGAAATCTGTTGTGTTTCTATACACTAGCAGCAAACTATTTGAAAGAGAAATGAAGAAAACAATTCAATTTACAACTGCATCAAAGAGAATCAAATATCTAGGAATAAATCTAACTAAGGAGGTAAAAGACCTGTACTTAGAAAATTATAAGACACTGATGAAAGAAATTGAATACCATACAAAACAAATGGAAAGATACATCATGCTCATGAATTGGGAGAATTAATATTGTTAAAATGACCATAGTACCCAAGGTAATCTACAGATTCAATGCAATCCATATCAAAATACAAATGGCATTTTTCACAGAACTAGAACAAGTAATTCTAAAATTTGTATGCAGTCACAAAAGATCCTGACTAGCCAAAACAATCTTGAGAAAGAAGAACAAAGCTGAAGGTATCACAATCCCTGATTTCAAACTATACTACAAAGTTACACTAATCAAAATGCTATGGTGGGGCTTCCCTGGTGGCGCAGTGGTTGAGAGTCCACCTGCCGATGCAGGGGTCACGGGTTTGTGCCCCAGTCTGGTAGGATCCCACATGCCACGGAGCGGCTGGGCCCGTGAGCCATGGCCGCTGGGCCTGTGCATCCAGAGCCTGTGCTCCACAACGGGAGAGGCCACAACAGTGAGAGGCCCGCGTACTGGAAAAAAAAAAATGCTATGGTGTTGGCAAAAAATCAGACACATAGATCAATGGAACAGAATAGAGTCCAGAGATAGATCCACACTTATATGGTCTATTAATCTACAACAAAGGGGCAAGAATATACAATGGGGAAAAGACAGCTTCTTCAGTGAATGGTGTTGGGGAAAATGTATGGCTACATACAAAAAAAATCAAAGTAGACTTTCTCATACCATATACAAAAATAAGCCAAAAATTGATTAAAATTTAAATGTAAAGCCTGAAACAATAAAACTCCTAGAAGAAAACATAAGCACTCTTTGACATCAATCTTAGCAATGATTTTTGATCTATCTCCTCAGGCAAGGGAAACAAAAGCAAAAATGAATAAGTGAGACCACATCAAACTAAAAAGCTTTAGCACAGCATTGGAAACTATCAACAAAATTAAAAGGCAGCCATTTAATGAGAGAATATATTTGAAAAACACATGTCTGATAAGATGTTAATAACTGAAATGTACAAAAAATTCATCCAGCTCAACATCCAAAAAAACCCCAAAAAACCTGAATAAAAAATGGGCAGAGAACCTGATCAGACATTTTTCCAAAGAAGATATACAGATGGCCAGCAGACATACTAAAAGATGCTTAACATCTCTAATCATCAGGGAAATGAAAATTAAGACCACAATGAGATATCACTTCACACCTTTTAGAATGGCTACTATCAAAAAGACAACAAGTAACAAGCATTGGTGATGTCCACTCTAGCCAGTATTATTCAACATAGTTTGGAAAGTTTTAGCCACAGTGTCAGAGAAGAAAAAGAAATAAAAGAATCCAAATTGGAAAAGAAGAAGTAAAACTGTCACTGTTTGCAGTTGACATGATACTATACACAGAAAATCCTAAAGAGGCCACCAGAAAACTACTAGTTCTCACCAACGAATCTGGTAAAGTTGTAGGATACAAAATTAATGCACAAAAATCTCTTGCATTCTTATATACTAACAATGAAAGATCAGAAAGAGAAATTAAAGGAAACTATCCCATTTACCATCATGACAAAAAGAATAAAATACCTAGGAATAAACCTACCTAAGGAGGCAAAAGACCTGTACTCAGAAAACTATAAAACAATGATGAAAGAAGTCAAACATGACACAAACAGAGGGAGAGATATACAATGTTCTTGGATTGGAAGAATCAATATTGTGAAAGTGACCATACTACCCAAAACAATCTACAGTTTCAATGCAATCCCTATCAAATAACCAATGGCATTTTTCACAGAACTAGAACAAAAAAATTTGCAGTTTGTATGGAAACACATAAGATCCTGAATAGCTAAAGCAATCATGAGAAATAAAAATGGAGCTGGAGGAATCAGGCTCCCTGACTTCAGACTATACTACAAAGCTACAGTGATCAAGACAGTATGGTACTGGCACAAAAACAGAAATATAGATCCAAAGAACAGGATAGAAAGCCCAGAGATAAACCCACGAACTTATGGTCAACTAATCGATGACAAAGGAGGCAAGGATATACAATGGAGAAAAGACAGTCTTCAATAAGTGGTGCTGGGAAAACTGGACAGCTACATGTAAAAGAATGAAATTAGAACACTCCCTAACACTATACACAAAAATAAACTCAAAATGGATTAAAGAACTAAATGTAAGACCAGACACTATAAAATTCTTAGAGGAAAACATAGGAAAAACACTCTTTGACATAAATCACAGCAAGATCTTTTTTGACTCACCTTCTAGGGTAATGGAAATAAAAACCAAAATTAAAAAATGGGACCTAATGAAACTTAAAAGCTTTTGCACAGCAAAGGAAACCATAAACAATATGAAAAGACAACCCTCAGAATGGGAGAAAATATTTGCAAATGAAGCAATGGGCAAAGGCTTAATCTCCAAAATATACAAGCAGCTCATGCAGCTCAATATCAAAAAAACAAACAACCCTATCAAAAAATGGGCAGAAGACCTAAATAGACATTTCTCCAAAGAAGAGATACAGATGGCCAAGAGGCACATGAAAAGCTGCTCAACATCACTAATATTAGAGAAATGCAAATCAAAACTACAATGAGGTATCACCTCACACCAGTCAGAATGGCCATCATCAAAAAATCTAGAAACAATAAATGCTGGAGAGGGAGTGGAGAAAAGGGAACCCTCTTGCACTGTTGGTGAGAATATAAATTGATACAGTCACTATGGAGAACAGTATGGAAGTTCCTTAAAAAACTAAAAATAGAACTACCATACAACCCAGCAATCCCACTACTGGGCATATACCCTGAGAAAACCATAATTCAAAAAGATACATGCACCCCAATGTTCATTGCAGCACTATTTACAAAAGCCACGATATGGAAGCAACCTAAATATCCATTGGCAGATGAATGGATAAAGAAGATGTGGTATGTTTATACAACGGAATATTACTCAGCTATAAGAAGGAGTAAAACTGGGTCATTTGTAGAGATGTGGATGGACCTAGAATCTGTCATACAGAGTGAAGTAAGTCAGAAAGAGAAAAACGAATATTGTATATTAATGCATATATGTGGAATCTAGAAAAACAGTACAGATGAACCTATTTGCAAGGCAGGAATAGAGACGAAGATGTAGAGAACAGACATGTGGACACAGTGGGGAAAGGGGAGGGTGGGACGAATTGGGAGATTAGGATTGACATATATACACTACCATGTGCAAAACAGCTAGTGGGAATGTGCTGTATAGCACAGGGAGCTCAGTTCGGTGCTCTGCGACGACCTAGATGGGTAGGATGGAGGGAGGTCCAAGAAGGAGAGGATATATGTATACATATAGCTGACTCACTTTGCCGTACAGCAGAAATTAACACAACATTGTAAAGCAACTACTCCAATTAAGAAAAAGGTACTAGACAAGAAGCCCTGGGGTGTAAGAGTTGGACTTAATATTTTTTATCTTTATACCAATCAGTAGTCCCTTGACCAGAGTAAATATTAAGATCTAATAATACAATGGAGAATAAAATAAACCCATAAGGAAGAAAAAAATTACAATTCCTCCTCCCTATTATTAGCTGACAATATCTTAGGGTCAAATACATGTGAATATCCAGGCTTTAATTTTCATTTCCAGGGTTCCTCTGCTAAATATTGTGTCTCCAACATTAAAGTTTGAGCACCTGGAAACGAGTGTCAAAAATGGAAAGATATACAGGTATGTTTTATATTTATGTTTTTTTCTCTTTGTTTTTTTTCTTTTGCCCTACCCAGGTACGTGGGGAGTTTCTTGCCTTTTGGGAGGCCTGAGGTCTTCTGCCAGCGTTCAGTGGGTGTTCTGTAGGAGCTGTTCTACGTGTAGATGTATGTCTGATGTATTTGTGGGGAGGAAGGTGATCTCCATGTCTCATTCCTCTGCCATCTTCCCCAAACTCCCCATCCCTTAAGACTTTGAACCAGTGATTTTTTTTTAAGCTGAAAGTCTTTATTCATTAGCATAAAGAGATGAAAAATATTGATAGAGTCAATTCAGTAAGCATGTATGGTACATGAACAAGGCAAAAAGCATTATTCTAGGCACAGTAAGGAATAAAAATCTAAATAAGATGCAGTCTCTTCAGGTTATCTCACTAGCTAGTAGAGGACCTGACACAATGACCAACTGCCATAGAAGGTGAACCTTAATTGTCATATTGGAGCAGATGCAGTGAGAGATTCTTCCACATGAGATTTTTGCTGCAGAGATCATTACACCTAATTCTCTGATTTTTGAGTATATAAACCCACAGACAGATGGTACCCCACAGGTTTGAGGAGAGCTCTTCTCCCAATCTTCCCATGAACAGAGCAGCTCTCCAAATAGCTACCTTCCTTTTCACACCCTAACCATCAGTCAGACACCATCCACGAGCCTGATAATGTTTTCTTTTCCAGCAGATTGTGGGGCAAGCTGCACTTTTTAGGTGTTCCAAGGGACTGAGTCAGGATTAGCTGTCATTTCCGGAAGATGGCAAGACACTGTTCTTTAAAAGAGGCTCTGCTTTTGAAATGGAAGCCTCAGATTTCAATGCAAACTGTCATACGGAGAAGTGAGATCAGGGAACTTACAAAACTCCCGATGCTTTAAAGGAAGCAAAATGAAGTAAAAATAAATAAATAAAAGACTTGACTGGGTGGTTTTGAAGGACTAGCTTATAGCTGAACTAGCTTATCACAGGACTGGCTTATATAACAGGGCAACTTCTTTTCTGCCTGCCATGCTGCCAGACACCCAGTAATTTTTTTCCAGATACTATTAAGCTCCCTCATTCTAAATCCATACATGCCTGTATATTTTTTTAAAAGGGATGGATCTTACAGATATTAACTGAATTATTTTGTGCTATAGCCTCTCTCTGTCCCAAAAACATGGACAACAAGCCTTTATGGATCAAATCTATTAAAATCCCTTGATTTCCATCTCTACTAAATCAAAGCTACTTTACTGAGCAGGTAGGTCTCTAATCCTGTCTTCTTATCAGCAGACACTAGCAAAGAGCTGTTAAGTGGTGCTCAGGGGATGCTACTGTGAAGACCAAAGGACCACTTAGGGCTCATCTGTAAGCTGTTCTTTGAAGTTCCTCTCTGGACCCGATGTTTCTCTGACAGATTGGGGTAGATCACAGGCCATGTCCTTCTGCCACTTCAAACATTCGAGACAATAAAATCCCAAACCACTGGACCTGTTTTTAATTTGAAATCTATTAGCCTTTATTGTAAAGTAAGGCATGTTTATTATAGAAAAAATGAAAAAATGCAAATAAACAAAAATAAAATACATTTTAAATATTTATAATTCCAACTACCCATAGCAATTATTGTTAACTCTTTGGTATATGTAGTTGCAGACTTTTCTGCACACCAAAAAATATTCTAACACTATGTCTACTGTTTTGAATCACAATATCCTGACAACTTTCATCTAACAAATACACTTGTACAGCAGACTTTTTTTCGAATGGCTGCATAGTATTCCACTGCACAAATAGACATACATTAATTTATTTAGCTGATTAGCAATATTTTTATAAATACAAATAGATATGTCCTTGTCTTCTTATTACAAACAGCATTTCAAGGTATGTATCTGGTGCTAAGTATTTGTACATCTCTTTAGTTATTTCCTTAAGAATATCTATATTTTAAAACACTAGATTTTTCCATATGTTTTCTTATTTTCTTAAACAAGAAAGAGTAAGACAAAGTATCACAGAATCTTTGACATATTTGAATAGAGCTCTGTTTCATGATTAATGATTTATTTGCAGTTTTTAAGTCATATGTTCTTAAAAGGTCATTGTAATTATTTACAATTTATATGCATGCATCAGAAAAGCATTAAAGGTGAAAGAGAGATGAGAAACCACACAGAGAAAGAAGAGAGTTAATTTTAATATTCTTACAGCCAAGGTAAAAAGAATACATTACAGGTGAGGAAATTCTCATTGTCTGATAGAAAGAAGTGCATCAATTCAAGAGAGTCAAACATTTTGTCTGGCAACAGGGATAAAATATGTATCCCATGGGTCTTTGTATAAAGATATTGACCAATGAAATTTTTTTCATCCAACATGTCTTATTCATAAAGCCAAGGGCACGATATAAAATTTATTTCAGGAAAAACATTTTTATAGGAAAAGCTAATCTAGTCCAAGTAGATGGCTTTTGATCTAACTTGCTACAAGGATAGAACCTAGAGGAACTTATCTTAATGGTGTCCTATACGGCTTCTTTCCAGCATCTCTCATTTTAATCAGAAACTGGAAGGAGCTAAATAAGCTAGGGACTCCAGCACTGCCTGACCACAGGATAAACGTCTACCTCAAATCTTTGAATTTGGTCAAAAGCCTACATAACCACTGTGCTGAGCCCCAGAGAGCAAGAAGTAGGTGACTGGGCCTGGAAGTATTTAAGGACAGCTATAATTGTCAACGAGCTGCCTTGACCATAGAGGAATTTCAAGATCGTTTGGGTAGAATGAAGGTTGCCAACTCAGAGGTCACTAACTGTGTAACGGGGCCAGGCGTGAACAGTGGGAAACTGGGGATGCTTACCTGAAGGCTTCACATTCACAGACAACAACAGTGTGGCAGCCAAGCCCCTGGCAGATTTGGGGCTGTAGGAAGCCAGCTGGGCAATAACCCATCTGGAGCAGCCATGCTTCCTGTTGAGCCAACAGAAAAGGAGTTCACTACAAAGTATACAGCCAATTTGCCGAATAAAAATATTCCAAGTATTCGCTATTTGAATACTGGACTTCATCAGCCAAGAAAACCTATTTTAGTTCTCTTATCAGTAGCAGGCAATCAGGAAGAAGGGCTCCTTCTAATCTATGATAGTACCACCACATCATCAGTATAGAGATTTGTCTGCTCTTCTAATATTTGCTGTAACAAAGGGATAGGCATGCAATTAATGTAAATAACAACAATAATCAGACTATTGATTTGTGTTAATAAGAAGAGAGAATAGAATATAGTTTTCTGTTATTTCCATTTGAAATGGATCAGAACACCATCTTATCCATCTTGGCTTTGGAGAGAGTAGCATGAAGAATTCTTAAGCCCTAGAAAGTTCCCTGTGCCATCGCGGCTTCCTTCTCTCTGTAGTTTAGCCATTTTTTGATATAAACAGTCAGACTGAAAGATGCACTATTGAGGAGCAGAATAAACTTGAGAGAGAAGCAATGACTTTTAACCTTACTCTAAGGTCAAAGCAAATATTTCTGGAAAAATAACCCATGGGGAGATCATCTTTGAATAAAGATTTTCTATGGCTCAGTTTCTCACAGAGTTGATTCCAGGCATTCCATTCTTTCCACACTTAAGTTAACAAATGAATCCTTAAACATGTGACATTTTTAAAACTATAAGATTTTCTTTAAATTAGATTAAAATAAGTCCTAGTCAAGTTAGTACACACTGATGCTTCTATACTACCCTTTACAAAAGATTAAATTCACAAGAGAAGAAAAACACCTATCAACATAGAATTTCCCTTATCTTTACCTTTGCCTCTACCCCAATTTTTTTCAAGAGTCTAGACCAACACCGTTTAATGGTTTAGCTACTAGCCACATGATAGCATCTATATTTAAATTTAAATCAAAATTAATTAAAATTAAAAGTTCAGCTCCTTAGTCCTATAAGCCACATATCAAAGCTCAGTGGCCACGTGTGTACTGGGTACCATATTGGATGGCACGTACTTAAAACATTTTCATCACAGAAAGTTCTTTTGGACATCCGTGGTCTAGATAACATAAAAAGCCACCAGAACCTTGCTCATAGAGAAAATTACATAGAAACTTGCTGGGGGAAACAATTTTCTTATAAATACACCTGCTGATTGAGGAGTCTCAATTTGTTGGAGTTTAATTACAAAATGACATTTTTCTTTCAACTATGCCCACCAGCAATCTTGGATCAAATCTGCCTTCCCAGCTGGGTGATTGCTACCTTAACAATGTCTTAATTCTAAAATGATTCTTGGTTGCTAAAACAATCTTTTTTTCAGTAATCAGGATTTGATGCTATTCATTTTCCTAAAAGTTAAATCTCACACTTGACTCAAAACTCTTGCCCTCTCTTACCCTCTTCCCCCGCCCCACACAAGCTTTAGTCTTTGAAGCAGAGGGGGAGTATGATTTGTCCCAGAGGCACCTCCTTTTCTTCCTTCTTACAGATATTTGCTGTTCTGATTTGAAAACAAAATGGAAATGGGAATGAGGGTGACAACATTTTTATGTAATTGTCTCCACAATGCTGGTTGAGAGGGTCCCTACTTTACTTCTAGTTTAGGCTGATTCCATCTGGTGACGGTGACCTCCGCATAAGTGATGTACATGTGAAGTTTCACACTGGACCTCTCTGTGTCTGAAATACTGCCAGTCTACCAAGAGCCCCTCCAAAGGGCCACATGTCTTCTTCAACTTTACCATGATGTGTCTTCAAACATCAGGAGACACGGTCAAGCATCTCCCTCTTCTTTCCCAAAGTGAGGGAGGAGAACTGAAAAGAAAAGTGTTGGGGAGCAAAAACCTTTCCCCTACACACTTAGGTTAAGTACCTGGGGGCCTGCAAATTAACCTAACCAAAGACAGATTTAACAGGAGAAAAGGCACACAATTTTTATTAATATATATGTGCAGAGGAGTTCACAGAAAATCAAAGAGGTGATTAGACTCGGGGGTTATATATCCTTTTAACAAAGGAAAGAGAGCTTGGCCTTTTAGGGACAACAAATCGTAGGGAAATGACTTGGAAATATATGGGGGAACTAATGGAAAATAAGAGCTACAGCAAGTCCCCCACATAAGAGCCTTCAAGTGGGAACTTTCAAAGATGAGAACGTGTGTTCGTATGTCCAATCACATAAGTTAGTTCACGTGTCTGGTGAACATTGTCATGTGTGTGCATCCTCTACAAGTGGTTGTGCTTTTGTGTACTTTAATGTACAGTACTGTATAGAGTGCAGTAGTACAGTATCTTTATTTCAAGCCCATGATGTCCGGAAGCAAGTGTAAAAGCATCAGTAATGTAGCTGGTACTGCTGAGAAGCGCCAAGCAATAATGATGGAAAACAAAAGTGAAAATAACTGAGAGTGGAGTGAGGTGAAAAGATGGAGGAAGGTCGCAGCAGCCATTCAGAATGCAATCCAGTGCTACCATGTTATCTATGATGAGAAAAAAAGAGCTACTACCCAGACATCACTGGATCGTTTTTTCAAGGGGGTAGATAGAACTGAATCCAGCAAGGAACCAGAACCTGTGCCGTCAGAGTCAGGCGTGAGTGACATTGCAGCTGGCCCTCCATCTCCTGTTGCTGACGACCCTTCAGCTCTACCATCTCCCACCCGCCTCCCTCCTCCAGTCAGTAACTCTTCTCTCCTGTTCACTCGATGCCAGCCCCTGGATGCCAGCTGTTGTGCTGTACTACTGTACTTTTCAAGGTGCTGTACTGTAAGATTAAAAATGTTTTCTTTTTTGTGTGTTTGTTTGTTTTTTATGTATTATTTGTGTGAAAAGTATTATAAACCTATTACAGTACAGTACTATATAGCCAATTGTGTTAGTTGGGTACCTAGGCTAACTTTGTTGGATTTATGAACAAATTGGACTTACGAACGTGCTCTCGGAATGAAACTCGTTTGTATGAAGGGGACTTACTGTATATTAGTAAGATTGTTTATGCAAACTCATCTTGGTGTCAACTTCCCTTCTTCAGTGATGAGTTGTTCTTCTCACCCCAGTGTGTTGGGGGAGACACCTTCCTCAAAGGGAAATGTGTGCCCTGCTTTTAGGCAGATAGGGAAAGGGCAGAGGCTTCACCCCATGTTTGCTTTTTCTCGATTGTCTTCGGTTCAAAATAATGCTTATGACAAAGTGGCATGTTTTGGGGTGGCATATTCTAGTATCTTTAAAAAGCATTCATACTTTTAGCTACAGAGGGACTCTGCAGATTCTGCAGCTAAGTAAATATGTAGAAGAAAATGTTTCAGTCTCCCCTTTTTTAAGACACCCCAATCTTCATGAGGATTTTATTGAAGCTGACTCACTTGGTTCCATGGATGGAAAAGCATCATTGTCTCCTCCTTCAAGGGCAGGGGAGGCAAGAACCTCCAGCCATAAATTGTGGATGTCCTCCCTTCCTGAAATTCCAGGACAGCGTGAGGGAATGGAGATGGGGAGGGAGTGGGTGGAAGAGAGATGGTGACTAGAGGTGGTGGCGGGAATCAAAGCCACTTAGTAAGCCCTGGTAGCTATTAGGGGCTTAGGAATTCTTAGTGCCTTGTGTCTTCAGCTTTGGGTTTCAGCCACAATTCCAAGACAACAAGAAAGTCAAACTCCAACATCCTCTTACATAGGCAATAGATATTAAAATCAGCCTTAAATTTATGCCTTTAATTTCTCATCCAGCCATAATAAAGAAGTTTTAGTCATGTGGAGGTATGTTCCAGGACAGTTTCCAAGTCAGAATAAGTAAAACCATTTGCCTTTTGATGCTTAGTATTTTATAGTTTCAAATATGCTGTTTGCAACCAACCCTAAGGGTGAAAGACTCTAATTCATCTGGGTGGAGAAAAAACGTAACCAACCAGTTTCTCACGGTGAGAGGCCATGAGATGGAGCCAGCCAGCAGCTGAGAACCGGCAGTCAGTTCACAGGAGACGAGGCCCCAGTGTCCACAGTTCTACCTGGAAACTTGAGGACTGCCCCTGCATAATAAATATTTATCACTACATCTGAATGAATCAACATTAACATAGTGCTTAGAAGCCTGGGCTCCGGGGTCAAAGGCCTGAGCTGATATTTCATCTCTTGTTAACTCTGAACCTGAGTCAGCTGCAGAACTTTCTGAGTCTCTGTGACATCCTATGATCATGTGTTTTGGGTAGCTTTGACTCTTTATACTATTGTATATTACAAATATTAATATACGATAGTATATTATACAAATCCAGGGCTTGCATTACGGTTAAACAGTTGTTATTAAATTTCACAATACATTCTAACAGAATCAGAATACATGAATTTTTTTAAAACTATTTTTTCTTTTCTACATTTATACATTTGGTCTTGAGCACTTGCCCAATTATTTTCTTGGGATAAATTCCAGTGAAGGAAATTGTTGTGTCCAGGGGAACGTGTATTTTATTTATGTTTTTATTTTATTTTATTTTTTTTAACATCTTTATTGGAGGATAATTGCTTTACACTGGTGTGTCAGATTCTGCTGTATAACAAAGTGAATCAGCTATACGTACACATATATCCCCATATCCCCTCCCTCTTGTGTCTCCCTCCCACCCTCCCTATCCCACCCCTCTAGGTGGTCACAAAGCACCGAGCTGATCTCCCTGTGCCATGTGGCTGCTTCCCACTAGCTATCTATTTTACATTTGGTAGTGTATATATGCCCATGCCACTCTCTCACTTCGTCCCAGCTTACCCTTCCCCCTCCCTGTGTCCTCAAGTCCATTCTCTACATCTGCCTCTTTATTCCTGTCCTGTCCCTAGGTTCTTCAGAACCATTTTTTTTAGATTCCATATATATGTGTTAGTATACAGCATTTGTTTTTCTCTTTCTGACTTACTTCACTCCATATGACAGACTCTAGGTCCATTCACCTCACTACAAATAACTCAATTTCGTTTCTTTTTATGGCTGAGTAATATTCCATTGTATATATGTGCCACATCTTCTTTATCCATTCATCTGTTGATGGACATTTAGTTTGCTTCCATGATCTGGCTATCGTAAATAGTGCTGCAATGAACATTGGGGTGCATGTGTCTTTTCGAGTTGTGGTTTTCTCTGGGTATATGCCCAGTAATGGGATTGCTGGGGCATATGGTAGTTCTATTTTTAGTTTTTTAAGGAACCTCCATACTGTTCTCCATAGTGGCTGTATCAGTTTACATTCCCACCAACAGTGCAAGAGGGTTCCCTTTTCTCCACACCCTCTCCAGCACTTATTGTTTGTAGATTTTTTGATGATGGCCATTCTGACTGGTGTGAGGTGATACCTCATTGTAGTTTTGATTTGCATTTCTCTAATAATTAGTGATGTTGAGTATCCTCTCATGTGTTTGTTGGTTATCTGTATATCTTCTTTGGAGAAATGTCTGTTTAGGTCTTCTGCCCATTTTTGGATTAGGTTGTTTGTTTTTTTGATACTGAGCTACATGGGCTTCTTGTATATTTTGGACATTAATCCTTTGTCAGTTGCTTCATTTGCAAATATTTTCTCCCATTCTGAGGGTGGTCTTTTCGTCTTGTTTATGGTTTCCTTTGCTGTGCAAAAGCTTTGAAGTTTCATTAGGTCCCATTTGTTTATTTTTGGTTTTATTTCCATTTCTCTGGAAGGTGGGTCAAAAAGGATCTTGCTGTGAAGCACCCATGAATTATTTTAAATGCTGTAGAAGGAGAAGGAGGAGGGGGAGGGGGAGACGGGGGAGGAGAAAACTTCCAAGAAAACATTTGACAGCATAACTTGTGATCAGTAAGTCTGTCATTTGCCTCACACACTACCCATCCTCTGGACGGCACTCCTCTCCTTTGCTGGGTTGCACTTTGTAATGGGATTTTTTGTTCAGGCACCACACCATTTTTGGTGCAGTATTCCTTTTTTTTTAGAAGTCCTATTACCATGTGACATTTTTCCAAATTGCTTTGTCCATAGGAGCCACTGAGATCAACCGTTTTTTTGAAATGCATACCTTTTATGCAAATGAGAGTATCGCAAGGATTCAGGTCACAAAGTTTGACCTAAGAACACACTTAATACAATCAGGCCTCCATATCTGCGGGTTCCTCATCCACAGATTCCACCAATTACAGAACAAAAATACTTGAAAATTTTTTAAATTCCACAAAATTCCAAAAAGCAGGACTTGAATTTGCCACGCGTGCTGGCAACTATTCCCATAGCATTTGCCTTGTATCTACAACTATTTCCACAGCATTTACATTGTATCAGGTATTATAAGTGATCTAGAGATGATTTAAAGTACACAGGAGGATGTGCATAGGTCATATGCAAATGCTACACTATCTCATACGAGGGACTTGAGCATCTGTGGATTTTGGTAATTGAGTAGGGGGTGGTCCTGGACCACTCCCTGCCCCCCACCCCATGGATGCTGAGGGATGACTGTGCTAAGAAGAGCCTCCTGTGTCTGTTTTTCTCTCCAACCCACTATTTGTAGCATCACTAGAATAAGGGGAAATCTTTTCACTGAGAAAAAATCGTAAAGCGGAATAATCTTTTTAAAATTCAAGTAAAAAATGAATTTATTTTCCAAATTCTTGTTGACTAACAAAATTCTATAATCAAATTAAAGGTAGTTTATATGAGAAGATAAGGGTGGAAAAAATAATATAGGCACCGCTGTGGCCTGACTTGTATCCCCCCAAAATTTACATGTTGAAACCCTAACCCCCAATGTGATGCTATTTAGAGATGGGACTTTAGGAAGATAATTAGATTTAGGTGAGGTCATGAGAATGCGGCCTTCGTGATGGAATTAACGACTCTATAAGAAGAGATACCAGAGTGCTCTGTCTCTTTCAATCCCCACCATATGAGGACACAGTGAGAAGGTGGCCACCCACAGCCAAGAAGAGGGTCCTCACCAAAAAATGACCACTCTGGCTCCCTGCTCTCAGAAGTCCCAGTCGCAAGAACTGTGAGAAATAACTGTGTGTTGTTTAAGCTGCCCAGTCTGCAGTATTTGGTTACAGCAGCCCAGCTGACTGAGACAGCATTCCACATACTTTTATTATCAATGAAAGGTTTTTACAATGTTGAAATAAATGTGTGTATTGTTATAGAAATACAGGTATATTACTTTGAGTGGAATCCCTGGACACTTAGAAACAAGGCACAAGAAGAAAAATATATTATTCTAGAATAATTTGTGAATATCTAAGTAAAAAGAGATGGTCATGTTCCATTGGCTCCCTGTCTGAGGGTCATGTGAGTCTAGTGCTGACCGAGCAAAACCTCCTGGAACTGAGCACACAGTGGGAGGACAGACCAATCCCCGGCTGAGATTCACTCAGAATCTACCTGCCGTACTGGTTGACAAACAAATTCAGTTCAAATATAAGAGGTTTAGACCTTCCTCACTACTGTGAAAGATTGAAATAAAAATATAGTGCCGAGTTTGGGGTTGACATATACACACTACTATATTTAAAGTAGATAACCAACAAGGACCTACTGTATAGCACAGGGAACACTGCTCAATATTCTGTAATAACCTAAATGGGGAAAGAATCTGAAAAAGAATAGATATATGTTTATGTATAACTGAATCACTTTGCTGTGCACCTGAAACTAACGCAACATTGTAAATCAACTATAGTCCAATGTAAAATAAATTTTTTTTTAAATACAGTGCCAATACGATATAATTGAATAAGGCTCTTCGATCACTACATGTGAGATTCACACTGAGCCACTTCCTGAAGACCTTGGGTTAATTCCTTAACTCCTCTGGAATTCAGTTTCCTCATCTGTAAAGATGAAAATGGTAATAATAGGCCTGCATCACTGAGTTGTGAGGATGCTAGGAAGGTGCCTGGGCTACAGCAAACTCCCCACTGATGTTTAATGCCCTGACATATCTGAATACGTAATATGGTTCATAAACTAACATTCATCCAGAAAACTAAACACAGACTCCAAAGACTCCGGAAAGCTTTAACAAATCTTTTTTTTTTTTTCAGACCCTACTGAGAACTCAGTAGGACTTTTACCAGTAAAAAATACATCCCCACTATGGAAACAGTAAGATATGGAGAATTCCATATCATTCCATATCATTCCAAACATAAGATATGGAGAATTTTCGTAGCATATATTTATTGATCCACAATTTTGGATGAGAATTGAAGAAATTTAGAAAAAAAATGTTCATCGCGTGTATGTGATTAGTTTTGTCAGAACACAGATATAATTGAAACAACTATATTTTAATTTTGATACGTTTTACAAAATTATACATATCTTCCCAATGGTCATGAATCAGTTTTCATTACAGACTTAAAGTAATTTTTTAAAAATTCAGGCAAAGAAGCTTGGATTTAAGAAGTATTTAATTGTTCTTTCATGGTACCATTTTACATTCCAAACACATTGCTTTTTTTTTTTGTAATCTTAAAATCCTTTATAGCTTAAAAAATAATTGCCGTCATCTGAGTCTTCAATGAGTATAGTAGTAACATCAAAGATCACTGATCACAGCTCATCATTACAAATATAATAATAATAAAAAAACTTGTAATATTGCAAGAATTATCAAAATGTGACATAGAGACATGAAGTGAGCAAATGTTCTTGGAAAAAAATGACATCAATAGACTTGCTCAACACAAAGAGTTGCCAAAAACCTTCAATTTGTAAAAAAAAAAAAAAAAAAAAAAATGCAGTGTCTGCGAAGCGCAATAAAGTGCAGAGCAATAAAATGAGGCCTGCCTGTATCTTCTTTTAGCTCCATAAGGGGGTTTTATATCTCTCAACATACAAGCTCCTATGATCATTTGTTTATTCACCTAATTATAGCTCTAACGTATGTTCCAAAAGGATATGTTGTTGGAATTAACTAGCCAAATAAGTATTGAGAAATCGAATCCAACTCTCATACCTAGCCATTCTGTAGAGATAAAGAAAAAATTGGCCACACTTCACAGGCCCCTATTAAAAGTGTTAATTTTTACACTTGGGAAAGGCCAGCTGTTAGATTTAGAACCGAAATGAAATATTTCTAGGAGGCAGTGCCTCATCGTTGGTGCTTCTTTCCAACATTGCCATTGAAGACGACCCACTTTGTTTGAAAAATATTTACTTCAAATTTCCAACGCAACCAACTCTAGGAGCTGCTGCTTTTTAAATGTCATTAAAGAGACATAAAAATATTTTGAAATTTTAAACATGTCCTCAAGAATCATTTTATGAGTATTTATAAAATGATTCAACCTGAAGGAGATGCAGGTGATATAAAAAGAAATTTCATGTAAACTCAATGTCTTTGCTGAGGTGAAAAAAAAAGTTAAAAACTGAATTCTATAGGAGCCTGCACGTTAAGAGATATAAAACCAAACACATGCTTTTTTGTTCAATCTGAAAATTTCTGCCTTTTATGGGAGCGTTTCGACTATTGGGGGATTGTACCTTCAGGACCTTTAGGGTGTTCTTTTCGCCCTTGGCCTCAGGTAATTTTCTTACACACACGCACTGGTCTATTCTCAGGGAAAGACTCTAGGGGACCCTCTACAGATCTTTGAAGTTCTCTGAAGCTCCCTTCTCTCTGCCTTGTAAATTTTTTTATTGAGATATACTTGTCATATAACACTGTGTGCGTTCAAGATGTACAACGTGTTGATTTAACACATTTATATATTGCAATATGATGACTGCTGTGGCTTTATTTTACACCTCTGCCACGTATAATTATCATTGCTCTTTTGTGGTAAGAAATATTAAGATATAGTCTCTTAGCAGCTTTGAAGTTTATAATACAGTGATGTTGATGATAATTGCTATCCTGTGCGTTAAATCCCCAGAGCTCATTCACCTTCTAGCGGCAAGTTTGTACCCTTTGACCAAAATCTCCCCCAACCCCAGCTCCTGGTAACCACCACGCTAGTCTCTGTTTCTACGAGCTCAGCTTTCTTAGATTCCACAGGTGAGTGGTATCCTGCAGTATGTGTCTTTCTCTGTCTGGCTTCTCTCACCATGCACAACGCCCCCAAACTTTCATGCCTCAGCCTACCCAATCTCCATCATCTCAACTCAGGGTACCATGACCTCCACCTGGCCACCCCTCTGCCTCTGCCACAGCCTGAAAACTCTCTCAGGCAGTGAACCAGGGCCATGGCAGGCCTCACCTCACCTGTTTCTCCCCTCTCAGGGATTCTTGTCCTCTGTCGCTTGATGGCCCACGTCTTGAGCAGTCATTGTTTCATGTATTAGGTCCAGTTTTTGGTGTTCAAGCAAAAGGCTAAATCCAGTTCCCTGTTACTACAAAAGGCCTCTCTCCTTGATTTCTGAGATTAAAATGAGCACCTGCCCTGGGAGAGCCTTGGTTGTCCTCTCCCCATTGATGGACATGGAACCTTTGATTCCCTTCAGTTTACTCCGCGATGCTTCCCAACGCCATGAATGGCCAGTCTCACTACTGCTCCAGTGGGATGGTGGTGGCCCAGGGATGGTCCTCTAGCCTCTTCCTCACCACAGCCCGGCATGCTCTCGGGCGGGGTCTCCACGGCACGGAAGGAGGAGACACCAGTGCAAGCCCAGTGAGCATATTTAAAGACCCCTTGCCCTTGACCGCTGACTTGACTATCATCTTCTCATTGTATAGTTTTTAATTTTTATTTTATATAGGAGTAGAGTTGATTAACAATGTTGTGTTAGTTTCAGATGTACAGCAAAGTGATTCAGTTATACATATACGTGTATCTATCCTTTTTCAAATTCTTTTCTCATTTAGGTTGTTAAAGAACATTGAGCAGAGTTCCCTGTGCTCTACAGTAGGTCCTTGTACTTTTATTTAAACTCAGCGCTATTCATTCCCTTTACACATTGTGTATAAACTATCTTAGAGAAAAACTGCATGCACTTCAGCTTTTCATGTCTTCTTCCTTCCCCACCCAAGGCCCTCCCCTATCATTTACAGCCCGGGAAGAATGCAACCCAAGGTCCCTATGCTCTCCAGCCTCCACTCACCACCACCACCCAGATCCACTTGGTACCCCAAGGGGTCTCAATGCACATCTGGGGGGAAGCCAGGCCACATCTCCATGCCCTGCTTACACCCCTAACAGTGGCCCTCAGCCCTGCAGCCACAGGGGGAGCAACTCAAGCTCAGCTGAGCCTGCAGTGATCCATCTGGGGAAGATGCCTGAGTGGGCATCAAAGGCAGGCTTGGAGCTTGAACGCCAGCCTGTGAATTTCTACAGGGAGAATTGGGGGCGGGGAGAGAAGCAAGAGGGAGGAGCTCCTGGTGGCAGGTGCCCTGGCCCCATGAGGGGGATGGCACCCAGGGCTCTAAGGCCAGAGCTGCCCCACTGTAAACCTCTCCTTAAGGAACCATATCTAAAGGTACTTAACTATTTAAATGCTTCTGGTAAGAAACCTGCTTCTCTGTACCTAATGTGAATTCCTTGGAAAAAAAATCAGACTCATAAATTTAGTGGCAGCAAATCTAGAAAAACCTGAAGGCTTCAGCAGAAAAATCATCCCCTCACTGGTGAAGTGGCTTTCTGGCAGACAGTGACTAAAATAACAAGGTGTCTGGCGGGCAGATCGCAAGAACTAAAATGAAATAAAGTGTGCTTCTTCACAAAGTATTGGCCATCATTCTAACCAGCATTTGCTTATGAGCTATGGTTGTATTTGTCTTCAGTGAATGGGCTCCAGGAACTTTGATTCCCATGATGGGGCTTGAATGCCCAGCGAATGTCTTCATGTAGACGTGAGCCCTCCAGGGAGCTCCTGATGCACCTGGAAACCATCATAGGAAGAAACGCTCTCTGCCAAAGCTTCCCTTCCATCCATTTCACTGCAAGCACTTGCCCAAACTGCACCAGCATCTAAGTTTGTCATGTGGAAATAAAAGGAAATCTTCCAGATAAAGAGCTGACCATGCACTGCCAAGATAATTCGTCACTAGGTTTGTTTACACACATTTACAGCTGACTGAAATGCAGTTTATTATTCCTTTGGGCTAAGCGAAACTTCTCATTTTGGCAAAACAATCCAAAAGGGCTTTTATCAACTAGCAAGATATTTTTATTGCCTTGGGTCAGTAACAGAATTAAGAGATTTGTTTACGTGTTTCTTCTATTACATTTTTAGGTGAAATTCACAAACCAAACAGGAAGCCTGGCTTCATTAACCCACGACAGAAGGAAAGTGTCATATCCGAAAAGAACTTGTAAAACTTTTTAAAAAGTAACATAATGTTTGCAACGTATTACAGTGACAGTAAGAGACAGAAACTGGGTTTGATTGAAAGTCACACGACAGCATCACACACTGACATTTTACACAGAAAACTTACTTCCTATCTCCAGAGGAAGACATAGAGAGATGGCAGTAACTTTCAAAGCGAAAAATGATTGGAAATTATCTTTAAACTCCTGCTGGGCACACATATTGCTGTGTCTGACAGTAATGCTAGCTGAAAGTTAAATGAATCTTACCAGAAAATTGGCAAAATGGAGACATTCGAATAAAATATATAAACCTTTATGTCTTTGACTTGTCTGAGAACTTGAACGTCTTCTGAGATTCAAAAGGACATAGGACTGGGCTTCCCTGGTGGCGCAGTGGTTGAGAGTCCGCCTACCGATGCAGGGGACGCGGGTTCGTGCCCCGGTCCGGGAAGATTCCACGTGCCGCGGAGCGGCTGGGTCCGTGAGCCATGGCCGCTGAGCCTGCGCATCTGGAGCCTGTGCTCCGCAACAGGAGAGGCCACAACAGTGAGAGGCCCGCGTACCGCAGAAAAAAAAAAAGAATAGCGGCCGATACGATATACATAAAATAGATAATTGTAACTAAACATGGTTTTTTGTTTAAAAACCGCTAACCATCATCTGAGCCTTCCGGGAGTCATAATCTTTTGCAGTAGTAACATCAAAAATCACTGATCCCAGATCACCATGACAAATTGAATAAAAATGGAAAACTTTGAAACATTACTAGAACTACCGAAGTGTGACACAGAGACGTGAAGTGAGGGAGCCAATGCTGTTGGGAAAGTGGTGTCAACAGATTTGTTTGATGTGGGATTGCCAAGGACCTTCAGTCTGTAAAACAATGACACACGGTATCTGCAAAGTGCAACAAAGTGAAGCACAATAAATTGGGGTATGTCTATAATTGCTTCCATAATGAGTTTCCAGTTTTTATCTCGTTTCTTCCTCACAGCAACGCTTTAAAAGTAGGTATTAACCTTCTCGTTTTTCAGACGAGAAAACAAGTTTAGAGAAGTTAATTGATCTCGCTCAGGGTGAAATCAGTAGACAACAGAAAGGACGTTTGATTTCAAGTCTATCTACCTCTGAAGGAGGTAATCTTACTGCATTACTTTATCCTGACCTGCCCCCCCCCCCAGGTTAAAAATAAACCAGTAAGGTGAACTTTTAATACACAGTCTTTTGTTAGAAAGCGTTGGTAATAAGGATCTGAATTCTCGTTCCCAGGAGAGGGTGACAAGTCTCCAAGCCGGGCCCCTGCTGTGTGCGTGTGGTGGACCGGGTTGTGGATCGTACCTGTGAGCTCATATCTGGTATGAGGGTCAAAGCTTTCCTGCCAGGCTGAGCTAGACTCAGGGCTGCCAAACGGTGTGGCAAGAGGCAGCCATTCATGGGAGTCGTCAGGTCGGATAACAGCTGGTAAGAAGCAGGGGGTTACGTCACGAAGATGAAGGGAAGCCCTTCCTTCCATGTACTAACACTCACATGCTCTCCTGCCTCTTGTAAGCACCCTGGTGATTGTATCAGGCCCACCTGGATAACTCAGGACCCTCCTCTCACCTCCAGAGCTTCAGTGTCTCACACCTACAAAGTCCTTCCGCCGTATACGGATACATCCTCAGATTCCAGGGATTAAGATGTAGACACGGGATGGAGGATAATTTAGCCTACCATGGGCACGGGCAAGCATGCTTCTAATTCAAGCAACAGAACGCATGGAGAACATCACAGCCCAACATGCAAACCAGTTAGGAAGCAGCAAACCACATGCCCATCCTTCAGTGTTTCATCCCCCCCACAGCTTGTCCGGACTTCCTTCCCTAAATCATGCACATGGGTGTTGAAGGATGACTGTGTGCATAAAAGCAGGTGTGGCAAACAGCAAAGGAAATCTTCATTGAGAGCCTACTGTGTGCCATGGACTGGGCACCAGGGATACAGCAGTGAAGTGCTCATTCAAGAGAGGCTGACTCGGGGGGATGATTAATTTCTTGGTACAAAACAATTTTAGTTTATTATCCTATTGCATTTTCCAACAGCCCTTTTTGTCTTTCTCCTAATAACCTATTTCTCTTGATCTTTCTCCTCTGGTTTAGTGCTCCTTGGTTGGAAGGTTTTTTTTACTTATACATATGAAAGAGAGGCATTAAGTAGCATCTTAACGATCCTCTGGGTCTCATCAAGAAACCAAAATAGAAAAGCTATTTTAAGCACATCAAGTTTTAAACCTTCTTCCAGAAAAAGTAATTCCCTTGGCAAGGGGGATAAATTAGGAGTTGGGATTAACAGATACACACTACTATATATAAGAGATAACCAACAAGGACCTACTGTATAGCACAGGGAACTCTACTGAATATCTTGTAATAAGGTATAATGGAAAAGAATCTGAAAAAGAATATTGTAACACACACACACATATATACACATACATATACAACTGAGTCACTCTGGTGTATAAACAACACGACATTTGTAAATCAACTATACTTCAATTAAAAAGTCACTGAAGGGCTTCCCTGGTGGCGCAGTGGTTGAAAGTCCGCTTGCCGATGCAGGGGACACAGGTTCGTGCCCCGGTCCGGGAAGATCCCACATGCCGCGGAGCGGCTGGGCCCGTGAGCTATGGCCGCTGAGCCTACGAGTCCAGAGCCTGTGCTCCGCAATGGGAGAGTCCACAACAGTGAGAGGCCCGTGCACCGCAAAAAAAAAAAAAAAAAAAAAAGTCACTGAAAAAATTGACTTTACCATAAATTACCAAAAAAGAAAAGAAAAAGTAATCTCCCTTTTCAAGGCATGGAGAAAACCCTGCACTGAGCCAATACAGAAGATCTAGAAAGTAGCAGGTGGACGGAGCCACAGCTGCAAGCAGCACGCATGTGCTCTTTGTGGACTCAGTAAGCGTGTCAGTCAGGGTTTAACTAGAGAATCAGGACCACGACGACTAATAGGGAATAAGGGATTCATCACTAGGATTAAACTTAACGACAGTGGGAGAAGGTGGGGAAAGAAAACTCCAGAAGAAGGTAGGCTTGGGGAATCAGAGAAGCGTCAGTTCCCAGGAACACAGAGAGAGCTGGTCTGTGCAAAGCTGTGTGTCTGCATCTGGCCGCGAGTCTGAAGCCGCCGTAGCTCGGCTGAGCCAGAGAGAGAGAAAAATCTGGCTGCTAAACTGGAGAAATCAAGGGAAAACTCGAACCCATGAAGAGCAGCTGGAACTCACAAAGACGGACGAACTGAAACCCACCAGAACCAGTAGGGCTGTGCCTCTGTCCCCATGGCAACTCCAGAGATGCGCAGAGATACCTGCACCCTTCACCACAAGGCTGTGCTGAAGCTGAAGGAGGACGCCCCGCCCCCAGGTACATCCGCAGACCGTGGGCTGCAGCAGAGCCTGGAGGCTGCACTGAACCTTCCCAGTGTCATCACCGCGGCTCTCTTAACCTCGCACACGTGGCACCCGTTTCTCCTGTGGCCAAACCTAGCCCAGAATCACAAGGAAAGGAGATTCCAGCACAACTTTCCCGTATGTGTGCAATTCATTCAGTCTCATTACCCATGTCTACTGTACATCAATTCTTACTTTGTCGCCTTTCCTATCCTAACATTCCCCAAATCCTCCAAAGTAGTGCTTCTCAAACTTGAGTGTGTATAAGTCACCTGGGAATCTTCCTAAAAAGCATAGTCCAGCCCAGTAAGTGGCGGATGGGGCCTGAGAGTCTGCATGACGGACATACCATGTCTTTACACAATGAGATTTAACCCTCAGAAACCAACATGCTGCGGTAGCAGTTTTCAAACTGTGCTCCAGGGGACTTCCCTAGTGGTCCAACAGTTAAGACTCCTCACTTCCGCTTCAGGGGGCGTCGGTTCAATCCCTGGTCCGGGAAATAAGATCCCGAATTCAGCGCTGCCCCCCAAAAATAAATAAATAAATAATAATAAAATAATAATAAAACAAAATCTTTAAAAAAACAATGAAAATTAAATTTTCATGCGCAGAAAAATATACATGAATTCCCTGATTGAGCAACAAAGACTAAAAATCAGTTGAATTTGAATGACCTTGCACCTAGTTGAAAATCTATTTTAGCATTGTTTTTGAAGAATGGAAATTAAATACTCCACTCTGCATTATCTGCACTGCACTATGAAAACAATCTTGGAATAACACATTGAGAGCATAGGCTTGTTGATCACTTTATTAGCGACCTTTTCCTATTGGGTAATACCAGATTTTCCTCAAATATGTTTAATAGATTAACTGGCTTCCCATCATGACTTTGGGCTAATCACTAAACTTAGAGATTTTACTTCTGTATCTATATTCAATTCAATTCAACAAATATTCACTGGTGCTAAGTATATAACAGATGAAATGCCTTAGGATACAGCAGGGTTAAGTCACAGTTTCTGTTTCTGAAGAGATTTGCTTTCTATTAGGAAGAATAAAATGACTGGCCTTAAAAACCTGAGAGGGAGAGGGGGATGTAAAAAGGACAAGTGTGCAGGAGTGCAAAGAGAAAAGGGATGACCATTTGGGATGGTCTACTTGGGATGACCAGGAAGGAATTGGTATTGGAAGGGACTCTTCAAAGGATGGATAGGATCTCTCCTATTCACAAATGGGCAGGGAAAGAGTTTCTGGTGAAAGACACAGGGCGAGGAAAGGAAATTAGAGAAATAGAGGTATATGGAGAACAAGATGTATGAGACAAGATTCCAACAGGGCAGCAGAGTCACCGTGAGTGTTACAGAATCTGGATTTGCAGTAGGAGCTGGGTCTCACACAGCTGTGAGAGGAGCCTGGAAATGAGGCTCCGAAGGAGGTTTTGCAACTGTCAATCTGAGAACCAGGCACATTAGCAGCAAACTGGCCTGGGAGGGGGTGTTCCTGGGAGGAGGACACCTGGGAGGGGGCTCCTGGGAGGGGAAGTCCTGGGAGGGGGCTCCTGGGAGGGGAAGTCCTCGGAGGGGGGGTCTTGGGAGGGGGACCCCTGGGAGGGGAACACCTGGGAGGGAACACGGCAGAGGCATGATTTCCATGGTGTGGAATTTATTCTTAATTAGTTCCCAAGGGGCTCATCGCCAGTGACGTGAGAGTGATGCTGGAGGTCTATTTTTTGCAGGTTCAGGTTGAAAAGCCCGAGACAGATCTCAAACTATCCAGTCCAGCCTGGGAAAATATCTCTGGGCAGGACATCCTAATCCGTTCAGCCTTGAAACGTCCTTATTTAAGAGAGCTCCACGGCAAGGCTGTCCTGCTGGTGTATTTGAAAGGGGTTCGGGTGCTGAGACGTTAATCCTCCAAGGCTACAGGGCTGTGCACTGGCAGCCAGGGAGCTCCTAGACCAGTTGCCTCAGGGCGCGAGCATCTCTACCCAGGGCCCCTAGGAGGTGACCTAGCAGAGTGATGACTGGCCCAGCAGCCCTCCCAGTGCAAGCAGCGAGCGTGATGTGTTACAGCTTGCCCTTGCTGTGTCCCCATGGAGCAGTGAACCGGTGAGCGGTGTGCCAGCACCTGTGTGTCTCTTTCAGCCGCCAGCTATAGCGTCATGTCTGCCCATCACGGACGAGGAGCTACAGAACCGCTGGAGTTCATGTCCTAGATGCCCACGGAGCACAGCAGGCAGCCTAAGTGTCCTAGCAGGAGTGGGAAGGGGACAGGGAGGAAGATAAGTTCTTGGCGGGAAAATAACCTAGGCAGTGGCTCTCAACCTTTGCTTTCGCAGATGTGTAATTATTCTGTGCGTCTGTGACTAATTTGCTGCTTTTCTGATTCAAACCAGCTCCAGGTGATGGCCTTTAAAACACACCCACATTCTGAAAATTAGAACCTCATCATTAGTTTGAAATTCTGATACAAAGTAGTTCAAGTAGATTCAAAAATCCATTAACAGTAAAAATAATTTCAATGTTTCATCTCTGAGGGAAAGAAAAGAGGAAGGGCTGCTTGAAATACAATTTCAACTGTCACAAATACTTTACTGGAATGGTTGAAAAAAACAGTTTTAATATTTTAAATCATATACCTATGTGATCAGAATTTTTCTTTGATGGTGACCATCAAGGCAGTGAAGATATCATCCCCCAAAAGTATTCATCAGGGATTAAATACAACCATCGAAAGCATAGAACCTAATACTAAATATTATGTTCATGAAAGCAAGTACAAGTTTCTCCTTTAAAAGATTGTATTTGGAAATTGTAAGCACATTCGATACTGAATACCTATAAAGAATATACGTATATCATATAAAATAAGTCTAGTTGATCTTTTCACTAAACATGGTATAATTGCCTTCAGATCCCGTCCTGTTTACTGCAGTTCATTGCACATTGTAATTTTAAACTTTTCTATGTAGTCCATAATGTTAAAAATAAAATGGTTATAAGGGACTATTTTTGAGAGTGAAGGTTAGGACATTTGGGGGGTCAGAGAGACACAAAGGAATCCTGCAGCTCCAATTCTCCGTAGCCCAACATTGTATCCCAAGGGCTGGCAACACCAGGAAGAATATTGACCATTGGGACCCCTGGATGAGAGCTCCTGTGCAACTACACGTCTGACCAAGTTCATCAAGTGCAAATGGTGTTGAGGAGTAGCTAATAAGTCGTCCTCTCAGTATCAGTCTTCCTCTGAAGACTAATTATCTTTTTTTCTTTAATTTTTTAAATTGAAGTATGGTTGACTTGTGTTGTTTAGTTTATGGTGTACAACAAAGTGATTCAGTTATACATATACATATATATGCATATTCTTTTTCAGATTCTTCTCACTTACAGCTTATTACAAGATACTGAGTAAAGTTCCCTGTGCTATAGAGTAGGTCCTTGTTGTTTATCTATTTTATATGCAGTAGTGTGTATCTGCTAATCCCAAACTCCTAATTTATCCCTCCCATCCCCTTTCCCCTTTGGTAACCATAAGATTGTTTTCTATGCCTCTGAGTCTGTTTCTGTTTTGTAAATAAGTTCATTTGTATCATTTTTTTAGATTCCACATATGTGATATCATATGATATTTATCTTTCTCTGTCTGCCTTACTTCACTCACTATGATAATCTCTAGGTCCATCCATGTTGCTGCAAATGGCATTATTTTATTCACTTTTATGGCTAATATTCCATTGTATATATATATCTCTCTCTCACATCTGCTTTATCCATTCCTTTGTTGATGGACACTTAGGTTGTTTCTATATCTTGGCTACTGTAAATAGTGATGCTATGAACATTGGGGTGCATGTATCTTTTCGAATTATCATTTTCTCCGGATATATGCTCAGGAGTGGAATTGCAGGATCATATGGTAACTCTATTTTTAGTCTTTAAGGAACCTCCGTACTGTTCTCCATAGTGGCTGCACCAACATACACTCCCACCAACAGCGTAGGAGGGTTCCCTTTTCTCCAGCATTTGTTATTAGTAGACTTTTTGATGAAGACTAATTATCTTAACGGAGTCCTTTAAAAGTTGTAGATTGGAAACTGCGTTTTAAGAAGGCTATCTGGCTGCAGCTATACATGGTGCAGTAGAAAGGGGGAAAACTAAAGAAGGAAGGGGACGTGTGCTCTTGCAACAGTCTGAGAACGAGAGTGATGATGCAGCATCAGAGTAGAGCAGGTGTGGAAAAGAGAAATGAGGTTCCTGAGGCACCCTGCAGACAACATCTTCACAACTTGGATGTAAGGGAAGAAGAAAAGTTGGAAGAAGTCAAATATGACTGAAAGCTGGATCTTCAAGAGGATGGTAAAAAAAAATTAAGGAAGAAAAAGGAAGTGTTGCTTTCAGGAGGAGAATGATGTATTGGGATCCAGACAGGCTGAATTCAGATCCAGAGAGAAAACAATATAGACTGTCCATCCAGAATATCAAATAGTATTCAGAATATGAGCAGAAACATGCTCAAATATGCAGTATCATTTTCAAACAGAAGGAAGAACAAATTGAATTGATAGTAAGTAATAGTAAGTCAGACAATAATAATTCAGGTAAAGGTTTTGGACATTCAGGAAGTGTTTTCCATGTTTCGTGTTCTTCCTCTGGACAGGCTTGTAAATGGTTTTCACTCCCCAGCTGTACCCCAAGCCTGAGGATTGCCTCATATAGGCAACATGTAAAGGCGCTGGGAAATTTGTTGGCCTGTGATATGCTTTTAAAAAATATTTTTCATGTCTAAAATCTTTTCAATTTGTAGTATTTTCTTAAAATGATTTTTCCTTTTTTACTACTCAGCCATAAAAAAGAACAAAATAATGCCACTTTCAGCAACATGGATGCAGCTAGAGATTATCATACTAAGTGAAGTAAGTCAGAAAGAGAAAGACAAATAGCATATAATATCATTTATATGTGGAATCTAAAATATGACACAAATGAACCTATCTATGAAACAGAAACAGACTCATAGAGAATAGACTGGTGCTTGCCGAGGTTGGGGGATGTGGGAGGGATGGATTGGGAGTTTAGGATTAGTGGAGGCAAAATGGTATATACAGAATGGACAAACAACAAGGTCCTACTGTATAGCACGGGGAACTATATTCAATATCCTGGGATAAACCATAATAGAACAGATGTAGAGAACAAACCTACGGACACCAAGGGGGGAAGTGGGGAGGGTGGGATGAATTGAGAGATTGGGATTGACATATATACACTAATAAGTATAAAACAGATAACTAACAAGAACCCGCCATACAAAAAATAAATTAAATTAAATTTTTAAAAAACATAATAGAAAAGAATATGAAAAAGAATGTGTATATATATATATATATACACACACACACACATATATAACTTAGTCACTTTGCTACACAGCAGTAATTAACACAACACTGTAAATCAACTATAGTTCAACTTAAAAAGGGACCTTTCCTTTTCAATCTAGCAAGACTCAGAAATGCTATTTGCTCCTAACAAATCACACAGCACTAAGATGGGGGGAAGAGGGATGTGCCTCTGTCAAACGTCACCTCCACGAACTGAGAAGTAATCAGACAGTATGTTAGCTTCTTTATTACAGACAAACGTGAAAATAAGTCACCATCCTTCTGAATATTAGTCATTGGGAAAATGTAAATTAAAATCTTAAGACGGTATGTTAAAGCTCTTGACTGCATTGCAGATATAATGGCTAAGGGTGAACAAAAGTCCAGCCAAACTGAAGTTCGTTCCTTTTTGCCGGCGAGATCATCATGGCACCGAGGGAAACGTCCTTCAGCGCATATCCTTAACCAGAGCAAATGAGTCCAGGAGACATAATATCATTATCCCTGTCAAAGCCTTTCTCTCTAAGGGCTTATACTGTCCCAGAGAAAAATGCATGTAAATCTCCCATGAATTGCAGGCACATTACGTATTCTATGAGACACGAAAGAAGCAAGCAATGCTTCATCGTTGAGCTGAAATTGTAGATGAATGATTACAGCCTTCTTTTTCAGGTATTGTACTGTTCAAAGGGACAACTGGGCTTTCTTTGGAAAAAAATATGGAACAAGACAAAAAATTACCCTCTGTGACAGTCTAATAGTTTTGCCAATTTTAAGTAACTACAGAAATAGGTCATAGATCTGTTTTGTTTGTTCCATGAGTCGTCACCAGAAAAATTAAATCAATAACATATAAAAATGTCTGCAGTTTGACATTTAGGAGAAGACGATGGTGGTTTTTTTTGTTGTTTTATTTTTTATTTACTTACAATTTACATGTAATAAATTGCACAGCTTTTAAGTTTGCTGAGTTTTGAGAAACGTATGCCTCCATATAACTGAAATGTATACACCTATAACTGTGTTCCAAAGGGGCCCACATTTAGTTGAGTGCCCTGCTACTACTACCGTCTTGAAGTTCTTAATAATTTCATCTTTGATCTTGTGTTTTATAAATAGAGCCTGTTTGGAAAATAGAACAAGACGAGCATCTATGGTTCCTTATTGCCCCATTGGCATCTGGCCTTTGCAAAGCCCCAGGAGGACAAAATTCCAGGGGACAAAGGAGGAGTGGGAGTTCAGCTCAGTGAAACTCAAGGCAGGTGAAGCACCTTACCTCTTGGAACGAACAAACGCAGGCACCAAATTCTCAGAAGCCACGATTCCCATGCCAATCAGAACTTGCTTCCAACACAGGAAGGAAGTAACCGTGTTATAGGAAACACCAATGACCAAGGAAGGAAATGTCATATCCTTTCCTATTTTTGTGACTCCCCTGCATTGGCCAACCACTTATGCTGAAAATGGTGCTCTAAAAGGAAAGGGAAGATAGGGCAGAGTGTAGCTTACTCATCATTAAGCCTAAGATACAGAGTGTTGGTGGAATGTTTGTGTGTCAAGAAATGAAATTAAATCAGTTAAATTAGTTTTGTGCATTTCCACTGTTTGGATAAGAACAAAAGACAGATGCATGTATGAGCTACAAAACACAAACAGTGTCATTTCAGTTATATAAGATAAATGTTCTTCTATTTGCATTTAGAACCTGCACTGAACAATGTAAAGATGAACAATAAATTTGAATATTGAATACTAAATTTAAATTTAGCCATTTTAATTGTTAATTTTTCCTTACTTTGAGCAACATTAAATAGCAAGTAAAATGCCATGATAATTCAAATAGCAAATAAAGATGTCATGATAATTCAAAAGACTTCAGACAACATTAAATAGCAAATTAAAATGCCATGATAATTCAAAAGTGGCAGAAAGAAAGAGCTTTACATCTTAATACCTTTAAGGGCACTTTTCCCTGCTCGTTGAACAATGGCTCCACACTTTCCTTTTGCACTGGGCTATTCAAATTATGTGGCCGGCCCTGCTGCCCCATATACAGAATCTCATAATATTGTTTCTTGTGTGTCTTTTTAACCTCAACATAAAGCTTTTATGAGATACACACATGTTGCATGTATAGAGATTGTTCATTCCCTCCTGCTGTTAAAGAGTATTCCACTGGATAACCATACCATTCCCCATGTTGATGGACATATGTATTATTTCAAGTTTAGAGCTAATAAGAATAAAGCTGCTACGAACACGCTTGTATAAGTCTTTTTGTGGATATATGTGCATATATGTTCTAGGCATAGAGCTGCTAGATCATTAAATATATATATTCATAAATATATATGAATTTGACAGATATACAGAACGCACTTTACAAAACGGTAAAAAGTTCTTTATCCTCGTATCCCTACCATCCTGATTTACAAAACATCGACATTTCACCTTGTTTGCTTCAAATGGCTTCTTTTAAAGAGTAAAACATTTGATACGGCTAATTCTCTACCCCCAGCTAGTTTCCCAACATCACAAGAAGTAACATGAAACCAAAGTTGGATCATGCCATTTCAAACATATTTTATGCACGTACATATCCAAAAACTATAAACTATGTATACCTTTTTTAAGCGTGATAGAATTTAGGTAGAAATGGTATCACACTCAACATATTATTCTGTTGCTTCCTTTTTTTCACCTTACATTATCGAGATGTGGTCATTTTGATAACTTTCTTTACTTCTTTATTTCATCTTTTCCTTTAACTAAACCTTTCATTGTTTGTGGTTACCATGATGTTTAGATACTGCAGTCTCTCTCCCTCTCTCTCTCTCTCTCTATATATATATATATATGATTGTTTTAAGTTGCTGATCTCTTAATTTCAAATATCCTGCATTCATACTCTCCTCTTCTCACGATTGCTGGTTCTGACATCATATTTGTGCATGGATGACTTCCTACCTTTACAGTATGTTTGCCTTTGCCAGTGAGCTTTCACTGTAAGACTAAACCAGAGCTTACTTATTCATGTGCCTATGGACTGACAATTTGGCCGATGCCACATTTATCATTTTCACTATTACAAACAACACTGAAACAGACATTCTTACACCTTTCACCTCATCCACCTACAAGGGTCTACTTAAGGTCAATACATAGTATATGTGCATCTTTGACTTGATTGATAATTGTGAATTATTCTCCAAAATATTTGTGCTAATTTACATTCCCATAGTGATGTCAGATTCTCATCCTCACCAAAAGGTAGTATAGTCAGACTTTCAATTTTTGCTGACTTAGGGGTGCATTTTCTAGATTACTGAGATGTTGAGTATCTTTGCATATGGTTATTGGCCAAATATATTTCCTCTTGTGAGTTGTCTATTCATATTCTATACCTATTTTTTCTATTTTGGGTGTTTTTCCAATTGATTTGTGTCTGTTCTTTATTCTGGACACAAACTTTTTGTTCGTTATGATGTTGACAATATAATCTCCCAGTAAAAGATCTGGCTCTTAATTTTGTTTATGGTTTTTGGAGTCATACAGAAATGTTTCATTTTACTGTAGTCAAAGATTTCCAAATTTTATTGATGACTTGTACTTCATTTGTCCCAAGAAGTTTTTTCCTATCCTGATGTCATATAGATATTCTCCTAAATTTTCTTTCAAACGTTTTAAGGGTTAGATTTTCATAATCTACCAGAACATATTTAGTACTTTTACAGAGAGTGAGAGACTGATATCTAATTGTACTTTTTCCCACCTAGTTGGCAATCTTTACCCTGTTTAACAGTCTTTTACCCCCACTGGTCTGCAGTAGCACCTCTCTCATACTCCAAATGTGTGTGTGTGTGTGTGTGTGTGTGTGTGTGTGTGTGTGTGCGCGCGTGTGCATTTGTGGGATCTATTTGCATCTCCTGAAATCAAATTCATGCGTATTTAATTACCATCATTTTATAAAAAGTCTTGGAGTCTGGTGGAACAAATTAGCCTTTTCTAATAAGTTCTTTCCTATTTAGAATAGTTTCTTATTTAATAACTCCAAAGGGGGGGGATTTTGTGATTATGCAATATTTTCTTTGGACTCTATTAAATGTATTGTTGTTCTAGGCCTACACATGGTCACCAGTTTTTCATAATTCAATCTCGAAATTCCTGTTAGTAATATGCTTCTGTCATAGAAAACATTGTGGCAAATAAAAATATGCTCGCAGATCTCTATGAAGTTTACTAAGCATTTTACAAAACACTATCTTGTGATTTACAGTAAGGCTACAAAATAGATTTTCTCCCATCTTACAATGTGCAAGCTTCAGAGCACATAAGTAAATTGCCCAAGTTCCCACTAACTTGCTGCTAATAAGCAACAAATCCAGGTGTCTAATTCTAATGTGTGACCTTTCCAATGAATCCTATTATCCTTTGGTAATAACTGTTATGGTCTCTATTATTACTTTTTTATAAGTTCACTTTTCATAAGTAGATCATCTGCCTCTCAATTATATTATAATAATTATAATATTATAATTATATTATAAAGGCAAGAAGACAGTGCCTTAGATACAGAGGTACCTAATAAATATTTATGGATTAATTACCCAAAATATACAGACCTAACATTTAAGTTATTGATTTTTTAAAAATAAACTCTATAAATGAAGAGAAATGAGACCATCCTGAGTCTGTGTTATGTGGCATCATAGGGGAAGAAATACAGTGTAGATGTTGAAATAGAAAAACAGATGGAAAGGTTGTGGTGGACATTCCAAGTGAGCTCTACTCTCACTGTCCTTGATGTACAGTGATAAACATCTTGTCCTGGGGATAAGTTGAGGCCAGCTGGCTAGAGCTAGCTGTATAGAATAATGCCAAACTTTGGATTTTATCCTGTAGATAACTATGGTATAAAATTATTAGTAAAAAAAGAAATGAGGGAATTCCCTGGCAGTCCAGTCGTTAGGACTTGTAGCGTTCACTGCCGGGGCCCGGTTCAAATCCCCTGGTTGGGCTACTAAGATCCCACAAGCCGTGCGGCACGGCCAAAAAATAAAAATAAAAATAATTAAATAAATAGATAGATAAATGAGGCAAGAAGGAACAAAAAGTTATGGGCAAGTTTATTTCTAATATGTTGTCATGTCCACATACTATTTGTACTATTAGTTATGTAACATTTATCTTTACAACGGATTCACTTTCAAAACTTGGCAATAACATATGTGAAATCACAAGCTAGCTGTGCTTGTCCTAGCTTTTCCAACATATTCAAATAAATATATAACTCTAAAGATAAAGACGGTTACCATGTTGTGCATCCCTGGGAACTAAACACTCTTATAGTGAAAAGTTTTGCCTTGGCACTTACCGGTAATGTGACCTGTGCCGATTACCTCACGTCCATGTGTTTCAGTATCCTTCACTGTGAAATGGAGATAATATCAATTGTTCAAAGTTGCTGTGATGTTTGCATGATTGCAAAACTACAGGGCAGGTGCTGGGCACGGGGTAAGCACCAGCCAATGTTACATCCTCCCTCCACACTCAACTATTAAGCATCGGGGCAAATATGTCCACACACGTGTTCTCTGTCTTATGCCTATAATATCTGTTCAGCACTCCGTCTATTATTTTGAAGATTTGCTATATCTTTGGATATTTTAAAAAGAAAATAGTTTTAAAAGCAGGTTTACAAAGGAAGAAGTATTAACATTACATAATATTGTTTTCAATGCATTGTACTTAGGTACATGTATAATATGCTTTATTTCAGCAGTGCTTTTTACTTATGGAAATGGCATTCAGAAGCAACTTTGGCATCCAAATGTGCTTCCTTAATTTATTCGGCAGAGGAACAAAGCCTAAGCCATTTTTACGGTGCTGTATGCTACTCTAATTCTCAGCTTCAGGGATCATTTCATAGGCAGAGGATGATCCTTCATGTTGAGTGCACAATTTGGGGGAAGATTACAGAAGGAAACTCTCAGAAAGGAGCTAGAAGAAGAAAGTGATTTAAAGCCCCATGGTTTGTGGCAAATGTATAATTTTTAGCACACCTGTACAAATTCAAGAAAAGACACCCTTTCATAACCTTGATCTAACGAATTGTATATTACTGAGAAAGCAATACAAATATTCCCTATTGATTATTCAGAAATTATGCAAATGAAATTTATTACTAAAATAAATTGTTAGTTAGCCCTATAAGCCAAGAATGATACTGATTGGAGGAACCAAAGGTCAGGAAAGATTAAACCAGACTTTTCCTTGGGAAGCATTCTCATACTTTGGACATTACAAAGTATAAAATAGTTTTGTTCTGTTCTATTTTGAAATGTTGTCTTGACCCAGTTGAGAGGCCCTAGTTAGAGGCCGGCCAGTTCCCCTTCTTGAGGAGTGGATTCAGTCCATACCCCAACCTCTTTCTTTACCTTATGGGGCTTTCACACTCAGGGCCATTATGCACCCACCCTAATCACCTGGGCCAGGTACCGGACACCTAGGGACGGCCCCAATGCCAGCAGCACACTGGAAATTATTCCAATTAGCCAATCCATATGGAGCCCGTGGGACCCAGCCCAGCTCACCTTGCTTGCCATCCATGGCTCCAGCTTGCTCTTACCCTATCCCCGTGCATCTGCCATGTGACCCTGAGTGGCAGCTTCGCTCGTTTGGAGTCTATGAACCAAGAGTCCTGCAGTTCATTTAGCCCAGCCTTTGTGTTACATCCTGCCGCCCCAGAAAACTTAAATCCAACCTAATATCTCACATTATAAACGTGAGGTAACAATAAACAATGTAAATAATGTTGTGCTCTTCTCTGATTTGTTAGTGACTAATTTCTCTCTAAATATAATTCGTTATTTTTACAATTGCAATTCCCGAAGAGTACCTTGAAGCCCTCCACTGGAATACATCCAGGAGGTGAATTTTGGACACAGATACAGCAACTAATATTTTCTCAAACAACCAAAATATTTTGCGTGATCTTAAAATCTGAGTCCATGGGGTAAAAAAAGTGTGGGAAAGGTGAGAATTGTGAAAATACAATCAATAAGAATCCCTCATACCTATCACTGATATTGACCTTGCTAAGTACAGAAAAGGCTGGTGGAAGTTTTAAAGGATGGTTAAATTTTAAGTTCATCAAGGATCACTCAGAGCATTGCATTACTTTGCCCAAACCCTCTACTTACCAAAAAACAATGTATTTGTTTATATGTCTAATCATATTTGTAAACTAAGAAAGCCTATACTAGTGGAAAGAACCACAGCTATAGCATCAGGCCTATCTGGGTCCCAGTCTTGACTAGCCACTAGCTACCTTATGACATTGGGTAGATCCTTCAAGGTACTTTTCAAATATTACATGTACATGTATTTGTAATTGTCACATGAGTATATGAATGTGATGATATCATTCACACATGTTTAAAACACTCATTTTTTTCAGTCTTTTCCTTTTTGACACACTACTCTATTCCCTGTCATCCCTGGGCTTCAGCCCACGCGACCTGCCCGCCTCCAGCAACACACTTCCAGGGGTTGGCATCAAAATTTATCATCTACATTTTTCAAAGTTTAGACAAGACACACAAACATATACACACACACACACGTAGCACATATATCATACATATCACTCCTGCGTAAAATAAAATCATAACCATCTCATTACACACACACACACACACACACACACACACACACACACACACGTTTCTTGCTTTTTTCATACAACAGCTCACAAAAATTCCACTACCTCTATTAGTACAGTTATAATTACTTTTAATTGTGTATCTATACTATAATTTATTCAACCATTCTTCTACTGATAAACGTGTACTTGGCTCTGTTTACTTGTGCATTCATTTATTCCATTATTCATTTGCTTATTCATTTATTTTTGCCATAGCAAATAATGCAGCAGTAGATATCTTTGAAAACATATGCTTATGTACTGAGACTCATAATTCTATGAGACGCTTCCCAAGTGAAGGACTACTGAGTTAAAATGCACATGTATTTTTTATTTTTAATAGATATTTCCTGATTGCTTCTTCCAAAAGTTGTCAAATTGATATTTTCACAAGTATGTTTAGAATTTATGTTCTCTGTATCCCAGCAGCAATCGCTGTTAGCGGTCCTTTTAAGTTTAGTCAATATGATACATGTGAAGTGGTATCTGGTTATCACTTTAAAATTGCCTTTCTTCTGATTATTAGTTAATTTGGCCATCTTTCAGTTTTTGTTGGGCATTTGGATTTGTTCTTAATGACCTAGTCATATTATGTGTCTATTTCTTACATTAATAGATGAACCATTATATTGGTTATCTATTTGTTTTGCTAATTATAATCTTTTAATCAAATATGTCTATCTTTATTTGCATAGCTGCTAAGTTTCTAGACTTTCTTAGGAAGATCTTCAACAAACCTAGACAGTGCACGTATCCTAGATTTTACTGTAGGCGTTTTATTATCTTATTTCTCAAACTTAACTTTTTAATTTATTATACGTGATGGACCCCAATCTCATCAGCACCTTTATTAGAGAATTAACCTTCTGCCCCAAAACACTAGCTTTGTCAGTCACTCAATTTATTCTGAAATATTTCACAGTTTTGCTACTATTGTCATTTTTTTCATTTATATACTATACTGAGGCTTATTTCTAGAGTAGAGAACAATATGATTTTTAAATTTAGCTAATATTGCTCACTAAAGGCCTGGAACCTAATCACAGGACTATTGAACACTTCCCTTCCCCTCACAACTTACGAACAAATTACTTAAAGTTTATTTACAGCAGTTCCTTTTACCCAGGAAATCATGTTTCAGTAAGAAGAAAAAAATTACAAGACATACTAGAAGGCAAAAAAAAATACAGTTTGAAGAGACAGAAGAAGCATCAGAACCAGACTAAGATGTGGCAGGAATGTTGGGATTATCAGACTAGGAATTTAAAATAACTGTGGTTAATCTGCTAAAGGCTCTAATGGAAAAAGTAAACAGCATGTAAGAATGGATGGCAAGGTGGGCAGAGAGATGGAAATTCTAAGGAAGAATCAAAAACAAATACTAGAGGCCAAAAAAACTGCAGCAGAAATGAAAAATGCCTTTGACGGGCTTATAAGTAGACTGGACATCTCAATAGAAATCTCCAAAGCTGAAAAGTATACAATGTCTGCTCTCAGACCACAATGGAATTAAACTAGATATCAATAACAAAAAGAGAGCTGGAAAATCCCAAAATACATGGAGATTAAACAACACACTTCTATATAATGCATGGTCTGAAGAAGAAATCTCAACAGAAATTTTAAAATATTTTGAAGTAAGTGAAAATGAAAAGACAACTTATCAAAATTTGTGGGATGCAGCAAAAGTAATGCATGAAGGAAATTTATAGCATTGAATGTATGTACCAGAAAAACTATCTAAAATCAGTCATCTATGCTTCTATCTTAGGAAACTAGAAAAATGAGCAATTAAATACAATTGAGTAGAAGAAATAATAAAAATTAGAGCAGAAATCAATGAAAATTGAAAACAGAAAATCAATAGGAAAAGTCAATAAAACCAAAAAAAGGAAATAAAATGTATACCGATTGGAAAGGAAGAAGTAAAAACTGTCTCTGTTCACAGATGATGTGATCATCTACATAGAAAATCTGAATGAATCAACAAAATAATTCCTGGAAATAATAAGCAATTATAGCAAAGTTGCAGGATTCAAGGTTAATATACAAAAGTCAATTGTTTTCCTATATGCCAACAATGAACAAGTGGAATTTGAAATTAGAAACACAATACCATTTAATTAGCACCCCCAAAATGAAATATGTCAGTATAATCTAACAAAATATGTTCAAGATCTATATGAGGAAAACTATAAGACTGATGAATGAAGTCAAAGGAGAACTAAATACATGGAGATATATTCCATGTTCATACACAGGAAGACTCAGTGTTGTCAAAATGTCTGCTCTTCCCAACTTGATCTATAGATACAATGCAATCTCAATCAAAATGCCAGCAAGTTATTTTATGGATATAGACAAATAGATTCTGAAGCACAGATAGAGAACAAATGTATGGATACCAAGGGGAAAAGGGGTGGGGTGGGAGGAATTGGGAGGTTGGGATTGATACATATACACTGTTGATACTATGTATAAAATAGACAACTGATGGGAACACACTGTATAGCACAGGGAACTCTACTTAATGCACTGTGGGGTCCTAAACAGGAAGGAAATCTAAAAGGGAGGGGATATATGTATATGTATGGCTGATTCATTTTGCTGCACAGCAGAAGCTAACATTGTAGCAGCAACTATACTCCAACAAAAATTAATTAATAAAAAAAATTTAAATAAAGTTGTATGAAGAATCAAAAGACCCAGAAGAGCCAAAATAACGTTGGAGAAGTACAAAATTGGAGGACTGACACTAACCGACTTCAAGACTCCCTATATAGCTACATAATCAAGACAATGTGGTATTGGTGAAAGAACAGACAAACAGAGCAATGGAACAGAATAGAGAGCCCAGAAATAGACTCACACTTAGAGTATCGTCAACTGACCTTTGACAAAGGAGCAAATGCAACAAAGATAGTCTCTTCAAGAGGGTACTGGAACTAATGGACACCCAAATGCAAGAAAAAAGAATCTAGACACAGACCTTATACTCCTCATGAATATTAACTCAAAATAGATCATAGACTTAAATGTAAAATGCAAAACTATAAAAGTCCTAGAACATTACATAGGAGAAAACTTAGATAACCAGATATAACATCAAAGACATGATCAATGAAAAAATCATTGATAAGCTGGTCTTCATTAAAATTTAAAACTTCTGCTCTGCAAAAGACAATATCAAGAGAATTGCAAGACAAGCCACAGACTGAGAGAAAATATTTCCAAAGGACACATTTGATAAAGGTCATTATCCAAAAGACACTAAGAACTCAACAATAAGAAAACAAACAACCAATTTAAAAATAGGCCAAACACCTTAACAGATACCTCACCAAAGAAGATATACACGTGGCAAACAAGCATATGAAACGATGCTCCACATCTTATGTCATCAGCAATTGCAGATTAAAACTATGAGATACTACTACACAGCTATTAGAATGGCCAAAATCCAGAAGCTTGACAACACTAAACGCTCATGATGATACGGAGCAACAGGAACGCTCATTCATTGCTGATGGGAACATAAGATGGTACAGAAACTTTGGACGACAGTCTGGCAGTTTCTTACAAAGCTAAACATACACTTAGCATTTGATCCAGCAGTCGTGCTTCTTGGTGTTTATCCAAGGAATTGAAAACTTATGTCCATACAAAAATCTGCACATGGATGTTTATTGCAGCTTTATTCATAATTGCCAAAAAGACTATTCATGGCCAGTCCTTTGCTGGTGCACCTCTATACTACTTAGAAAGGGCTCCTCTACTTCAAGACAGTTTATTACCATCATTAAGATATGATTTTGTTAAAGCAAGACACTGTATTGCTATCCACCAGTGTATTATAATAATGCATATACAAATATGCAGCGTCTTTGGTGTGTATACCCCTCACCCCTGAGTTATGTAATGGCATAACCTGTGGTCCTGAGTCAGGTCCCCATAAGCATGTAAATTAATTAAATGTTTCCTTTGATAAAAGTGAATATTTATGGAGTACCAGCTTCAACTAACATTTGCATGCTAGTGTTCAACACAGTGCTGAAAACGTAGTAAGTGGTGGTGACATCATCAGAGATTATAAGAGTATTAACCCATTTGATCCGCAAAAAAGAATTCTATGAGGTATATACTCTAATAACTAAGTAGATACTAAAATGCAATATACACATTCCTGAAAAACATCACATTCTGCAAAATTTTGCACTAAAACTAGCAGGGTTTATGGTGGAGATAGGATTCAAAGAGACGATTCAAAAAGTATGCAACTTTGTAAGCACTGCATTAATAAAATTTATTTAAAATAGCACACTTTTAAAATGTGATAAATACCTAACAATTAAAGAAATGATAGTTTATGTGTAGTTTGCCTCCTTCTCAATAATGTAGAAGAAATGTTATAGAAAACACAGAGCTTTACCTTCCTAAAAATGTGGAGTTCGCTGGCCTGAAGTGGGTATAAGAAAGAATAAAGGGGACTTCCCCGGTGGTGTAGTGGTTAAGAATCCACCTGCCAATGCAGAGGACATGGGTTCGATCCCTGGTCCAGAAAGATCCCACATGCTGCAGAGCAACTAAGCCCATGCGCCACAACTACTGAACCCGCATGCTGCAACTACTGAAGCCCACGCACCTAGAGCCGGTGCTCCACAACAAGAGAAGCCACCGCAATGAGAAGCCCACGCACCACAGCGAGGAGTAGCCCCCGCTCGCCACAACTAGAGAAAAAGCCTGCGTGCAGCAACGAAGACCCAACGCAGCCAAAATAAATAAATATTTTTTTAAAAAAAAGAGAGAATAAAGGTGCACAGAGCGGACAGGAACAAAAGTCAGGAAGAAGCATACAAGCAATCACTGCTAGCCAGGTGGTGGGGTCAGACACGTGTCCTAGCAGATCAACGGTATCATCCCCGTTTTGCAAATGAGGAAATTGAGGTACGGAAAGGTTGAGAAACTTGCCCAAGATTGACAACCAGTAAGTGCTGGAAACAAGATTTGAACCTGAACTCCATCACTTTGCTAAACTTCCTCTTTCAGATTTCATAAACGGTTTCAAGAGTGAACCCATCCCTCGTATCAAAACACACATAATAAAGACGCAGACCTCCTAGAGAATGGACTTGAGGTTATGGGGAGGGGGAAGGGTGAGCTGTGACAGGGCGAGAGAGAGTCATGGGCATATACACACTAACAAACATAGTAAGGTAGATAGCTAGTGGGAAGCAGCCGCATGGCACAGGGATATTGGCTCAGTGCTTTGTGACAGCCTGGAGGGGTGGGATAGGGAGGATGGGAGGGAGGGAGACGCAAGAGGGAAGACATATGGGAACATATGTTTTTGTATGACTGATTCACTTTGTTATAAAGCAGAAACTAACACACCATTGTAAAGCAATTATACCCCAATAAAGATGTTAAAAAAAAAAACCACATAATAGTAACTCAGGAAATAGCAACTGATTGATTGAATGATTCATATTTTTCATATACAGAGGGGATACACAATATTTCCCATTCTTAGGTACTACGGTAACTCCTAAGGGACTTGGAGGGGTTTTTTGCTGTTTAATTATTTTTTTTACAAATTTTCCTGTTGGCTATTCTTCTTTTTCAGCTTTATTGAAGAATAAGTGACAAATACAATTGTAAGATATTTAAAGTGTACTCCTGATGATTTTATATTCATATACATTGTGAGGGGATTAATACATCCATCACCTCACATATTTATTTTTTTGGTGAGAACATTTAAGTTTTACTCTCTTAGAAAATTTCAGTTATACACTACAGTGTTATCAACTGTATTTATCATGTTATACGTTAGATCCTCAGACCTTATTCATCTTATAAAGGAAAGTCGGTACCCTTTTACCAACCTCCCTTTATTTCTCCCACCCCCCTGGCCCCTGGCAACCACTTTTCTATTCTTTGTTTCTAGGACTTGACTTTTTTTTTAGATTCCACATATTTACGTGATACCATGCAGTATTTGTCTTTCTCTGTCTGGCTCATTTCATTTACCATAATGCCCTCCAGGTTTAATAATTCTCCTATAAATTGGTACTCCAGTTTATTCCACATACTTATATTTCTTGCTTATATTTCTACATACTTATAGGTAGAAATATATTCTGGTCTAATCTTATGGTAGGTTTTATACTATCTTATTCACTGCATTGTCATTCTTTTATATCAAGTGCCTACTTTGCCACTAGCCAAGGGACTTGCTATTCCTTCTCTGCACCTTGGAAACGACTCCCAAGAGGTGGGAAATCACCTGTCTTTCTCTCTGCTGCTCACCGCACACCCCAGGTACTGTGTTGATCTGAAGGCAAGATCTGCTACCATAACCTGTGCTCTGCTCCCTCCCCCGCTTCACATTCTCTCCCTTTCTTTTCTGTTTAGGAACAACATAAATTTATAGAGTAAAAAGAAGGAGAAGCAGTATATACAGAGTCATTCATTATAGCTCATGTGTTGGTTTATTTTGTTTTTAAGAAAACATATGTTACATTTTTCAAAAAAAATCCATCAGTTTGTCTGATTAGCTTTTTACCTTGGCCTTATATCAAAAAATTACATTTTCACATTTAATGTATGAAATTGCAAAAGGCCATATCCATGTGTTCAAATTAACTTTTGGGGATGTGAGTGTTCTAGGAGACTTTTGTTTCCAAGTTTTAAAAAACACTTTGGTCGTTAGAAATACTTTTAAATTTTTTATCACAAATATAAATCTGTGAACCGGTATCATCCTTCCCACAAACACCTGACCCATTTCTAACTCTGAGACTCTCTATTTACTGGCATTTACAAAGCAAAAGAGGTAAAAAATGCTCTTGGTAAATTCATGCCTCTCTTTCTAGTTTTGAGCTAAGCATTTTTGAATGTGTTTTATTAGAATGAGAGACTTTCAACACACACACACTGTGCCAGCCACATAACCTTGTTGCTATGATGTGAGATGGTCTCCACCTTCGTGCTCTCCCAAGTCTCACATCATCATTCTGACTGAGGCAGAAGAAGAGGTCATGGAAGGCCATACTACCGAAGCTTTTTCCAATTTTAAAACATCCCTGTGGCCATTTCACAAGGGATTGGAATTTCGAGCACACAAATCAGATGAGTTTGAAGCTGGTTCCATGATACTCTGCATAGTAATTGAAAAATCCTGTTAAGTTGCATCATTTGCCAAGAAATCTCTGAGTCTCTCTAGACCTGACTTTGAGTCTGCATAAGCAAAACCAGAAGGATTACAGAACAATTTTTATCTGTTTGAGTCAAATTCAGTAGCTATTTTTCAGTTATCCCTATGGAAGTGGAATAGCACAGTGGCTAAGGATTCAGGCTTTGGGGATACATGTTTCAGTTGCCTGCTGGTTGGGTGGGGTTAGACAAGTTGTTTAACCTCTCCAAATTTTAGTTGTTTTTTTGCGGTACGCGGGCCTCTCACCATTGTGGTCTCTCCCGTTGTGGAGCACAGGCTCTGGACGCGCAGGCTCAGCGGCCATGGCTCACGGGCCCAGCGGCTCCGCGGCATGTGGGATCCTCCCAGACCGGGGCACGAACCCGTGTCCCCTGCATCGGCAGGCGGACTCTCAACCACTGCGCCACCAGGGAAGCCCCAAAATTTAGTTTTCTTATCAATAAAATGGGGAATTAAAGTCAATAATTTGTGTAAAGCATTAAGACAGTGCCTGACAATAGTGAGTGTTCAATAAATTCTATTTATTAAAATAGTAGAGCAAATCACACTTTTAGTCTTGGCTACTACACACAGCATATTCAGATCAAGAATCATCCAGACATTGGGAAATGACTCAGAGTCGCCCTGCAGTGGGTCTGTTGCCATGAACTAGACACAACCTGAGGAAACATATTTTAGTCCAGGTTTAGTAGAGTTAAAATTCCTCAGAGTAATTGAAAAATTCATGAAGGGCAAGCAATGAAAGTTTTACACACTGTGATGTTATTCTCTATAACTTTCCTTAAACTTAGAATTTTTCCACAGAATGGTCAAGAAAACTTGCAATGAATGAATCATGTTTCTATAACCAAAATATTTGTGATATATTAAATATTTCTAGGTACTTAAATCATAGAAACTATAAATGTAGACATATTTTAAACATCAATACAAATTTTAAACTGATGCACTGAAGACTTTTGAACTAGCCATTATCAAACTGTTAAGTCATCCATCATGCCAAGACAATTAATGCTAATAAATAAATAAATAAATAAATAATGAATAGATGTAGAAAACAAACTTATGGTTATCAGGGGGGAAGGGAGGAAGGGATAAACTGGGAGATTGGGATTGACATATATACACTACTATATATAAAATAGGTAACTAATAAGTACCTACTGTATAGCACAGGGACCTCTACTCAATACTCGGTAAGGATGTATATGGGGAAAGAAGCTAAAAAAAAAATTGATATATGTGTACCTATAACGGATTCACTTTGCTGTACAGCGGAAACTAACACAACAATGTAAATCAACTATACCGCCATAAAAATTTTTAAGAAAACATGATTCAATGAAATGTATGAACTTTATTAAGAATTCAATGTATCTCAAGCTGTGTAGTAGGAATTGGAAATTGTAAGATTAAATCCTCACCTCTCGAGAATTAATAACTGAAAAAGGAAGCAGACAAACAAGTCGTAATTTAAATGCACCTTTTAAGTGCTATAATAGATACATGTTTAACTAGCTAAGAGAAGCAAGAAGAAATCCAAGTTGACTGGGGAGATGAGAGGAGCCTGGAAAGCTAGAGAGAACTGATCATCCTCGAACTGTACCTTAAAGAACGAGTAAGAACTTTCCAGGCTGGTAGAGTGAATATAGCATGGAGGGATGAACGTACTGTATGGCAAGCTTGTACCTCCTGACACACTGGCCTTTAAATCAGACCAAAACACCCGCACACAATTTTCCCACATGGCTCAGAAATGCAAGTTTGGAGATAAACAGAGCTTCTCGGCCTCATGTCCCTCCCACACCGCTCACTAATTCACCCCTGACTTGCCTGTCCCTACGCTTCTGCTCCACACCCTGACTTCCTTACTACACCTCCCCCATTCGGTATTTGTGACCCGCTAGACAGTTAGAAATTTCTTAGACTCTGGTACACCTACAAGACTTTGGACTTCATTGCTTCCTTTCATGCACAGAGAATCACAACCAATATTTTAGAATTTTCCCTCCCAGTTTATTTCCTAAATAAAGACACATAGAGATATTGATTTGCACATGTGCATGTATACATGAGGAGGAGAAAAGAAATTTGCTACGTGAAAACATACTACAGCCCAACCTGAGCCAAGCACGGTAAAACTGACACCCTTTTGCTCCACTGAGCACCTTTATGGGTTGGGCTCTATAAACATGAGCCCAGAGGAACTTCGACCTCATCAGAATGAAATAAAGGAAGCATTGCTCCCTCCATAAACAAGGTGAGACACAGAAATACGAATCTACCTTTGGTTAAACTAGAGCAATCTGAGCCTCCAAATCATAAAACAAAAGGAAGCGTACAAAAAGTTGGGAAGGTCAGACAGGAGGTACAGGAAGATACGAGGAAAGAACAATTGTGGCTGAAAAGCTCAAAAACGCCAGCAAAAACTCAGTTCTCTAAAGCGAGTGGCATGCCCTGAGATATTTTTAGGAACTATTGCATACAAGATAAATGAAGCATGTAGACTAATAGTGGAAAGCTCCCTGGATCCTATTTGCCATCAAGTGTAAAATATCTCATGGAGTAGAGATAAGTTAGGAAACACATAGAGGAGCTATATTTGGGCAACCATCTGAGTGGGAGGCAAGGATGATTAAAAACAGACTATAGTGCCATTTTGAGTTGACTAGAGAGGAATAAAAGCTAAAAGAATGTATTCAGCCCCATGTCATAAGTAGAATTCTCCTTATCAAACTCTCCTGAAAAAGAAAAAAGATTATTCAGGAAAAATTCATGCAAAAATAAAAACAATAATGAAAAAAGAAAACTACATAAGATCTATTTTTTAAAAGGAGGCAGGCAACAAGGAAAATAAATAAATGGCGTGTAGACTAATTACTGAAGAAATAATGACATGGAGCAAATAAAAATGGTAGCCAAACATACTGTGCTATGTATGAAAAGCATGGGGAAGCAAGAGCCTTTTTAAAACAAAAACACAAATCAGAGATACTAGAACTCAGAGCAGTCACAGCAAAACAACAATAGAAGGTGGAAAATAAGCTAGGTCAGCTCAAGAAAGAAGCGCAAGGAGAAAACGTCATCACAGAAGTGAGAATCAAATTGGAAGCAGCACAACAAAAAATACACACAGTAAGAAACTAGAGCATGGTTATACAAAAATTGAGTAAAATAAAAAGAGCTAAGATTTTTAAACATTAGAAAGGAAATGGTGGCTTAGGAAGACAGGTGAAGGAGATCCAACGTTTGCATATATAGTGTTACCAAAGAAGAAAATCAAAGGACTAGAAGAGAAAGAAAAATAAAAAAGACATAAATTAAGGAAATGTTCCAGAAACAAAAGAATTAAATCACAGATTGAAAAGAACATTTCTACAAGAAAATGGAGCAATATTAATAAATAATAATAATCACTTATATTTATGTTTTTCAGGTAGTACCTCATTTAATCCTCACAACACTGAGATAGGCAGTATCATTATCTGCATTTTACAACTGTAATAAAACTGAATTAGAGAAAGGTATCTAAGCAAAATGATCAAGTGACCTCTGTAGTAAAAATTCTGAATAGGTGTGACTTCTGTAGAAAAAAATAATTCATCATTAGAAGACAATAGAATAACACTCACAAAGTCCTCAAACAAAGAAAGTACAACCCAAGAATTTTATAAACAGACAAACTGTCATTCAAGCATAAAGACAACAGAAAAATACTTTTAAATATTTTAAAACCCAGGGAACAAAACTTGCATAAATCTTTCCTTAAGAAACTGCTAGAAGATAAACTTCAGTTTATCTGAAGTAATGAATAGAAAAATTACTGCAGAAAGATTGGGATTGAGTATTGATTCCACTTAAGTATAGGACCAAGAACAAAAGAACTATTTTCTCAGTCTACATCGCCAAAACTTAGTCAAAAGATAAATTAAAATCTTGCCAAAAATTATCAAAACACAAAGCAATAATTTCTATAATATGGAGATTGCTCCTATACCATAATCTAAGTGTGATAAATTGAATTATTTTTCAATCCTCCTCCTATGGGATAATTATACATCCCCTGGCTTGTTGTACATAGGTGGAGACACTTTTGCTTTGACCAATGGGCTATGAACTGACACGTGTCACTTCCAAGCATTATGTATGCTTTTTGTTTGGCTCCTTTTGCTGGACACAAGATTTTTGAGATTTGCTCATGTTGTTACATACATCAGTAGTTTGTTCCTTTTTGTTGCTGATTCATATTCCATTGTGTGAGTAGACCACAGTGTAAGTATCTGTTTTCTTGTGGATGAACATTTGGGTTGTTTCCAGTTTTAGGCTATTATGAATAATGCTGCTTTGGACATTCTTATGCAAGTCTTTTTGTGGACATGTCTTTTCAATTCTCTTGGGTAAATACTTAGGAGTAGAATTACCAGGTCATAACGTATCATAAAATAAACCTATGTTTAATTTTATATAAAGCTACCTGTTGGAGGAGGTCACTGAGAGGATATGACCACCAGGTGACCTGAGACCTGGACTCGGACGATGGGAGACTCCTCACTCCTGCCCCTTGTCCTTGGAATGTAGGCTCTGCCCACCGTTCCTACACTAGGGCCATTTCAAGGATGGAGCCTTGAGAGAGTAACTGTTGTCAGACTGAATATATGAGTGAACCCCGTTAAGGCCTCTCTGTAAACTTTGAGACTGAGGAAATCTACTCATCTTGCGGCGCCCAAGACTGCCTCATATGTAGGTTCCCTTGTGCGTTAAAGCTGCTGTCTACCAATGTGGAGGGGCCCTCCTCGTCCTTCAGCCTCCCCCTGAGCTCTGTGTACAGGGGCCAGCTTTGAATTTCACCTGGGAAACTCCCAAGGTTTCAAACCAACACTCACAGACTTCCAAAGTGAGAGTTCTTCATCACTGTTTGGTGTTACCAGTCTTCTCAACTTTAGCTATTCCAATGGGAGCAGAGTGGGAACTCACTGTGGACTTGACCTGCACTTCCCTGGTAACTCGTCAGGTTGAGTATATACCATTTGAATAACCTCTTTAGTGAGGTGTCTGTTCAAGAGATTTGCTCATTTTTATTGTGCTGTTCATCTTTTTTACTTTGTTCTTTACGTGTTAATTTCAATGAGGGAGAGCTCTTCATTTTCTTTCTATTAGTTAGTGGATCCATTGTTCCTCTCTAAGAAATTTTGCCTACCCCAGGATCATGAAGATATTGTAGAAGATTTTATTTTTATGGAAGAAGTTTCTTTTTCCTCTAGAAATTTTATAATTTTAGTTGTTAAGTTAGGTGCATGTTTCACTCAATTTGAAGTGCAGAGTGTGATGAATGTCAAGGTTCACTTTTTCCCAGATATTTACCAATTATCTCAGCTCCATTTGTTGAAAAGACTTTTCTTTGCCCACTGAATTAAATTGAACTGGCAACTTTTCAAAGAGCAATTGATGTCTGGGTGTCTATTTGGGGACTTTCCATTCTGTTGCACTGATCTATTTATCTATCCTAATATCAGTACCACTCTGTCTCGATTTCTGTAGCTTTGCAGTAATTCATGAAATCAGATGCTGAAAAGTCCTCTAACTTTTTCTCCTGCGACTCTCTGCTGACAATTCTAAGTTCTATTTTTCCCCTCTATATAGAGAGAAAATCGATGATTCAAGAGAGATAATAATTGTTCATGGTATGTATACAAGATTATCCATATTCCTTGTATTATCTGTATCTTCTTACTTGCTGTACTCTTTTTTTCCTTTCTGGCTGCTTGTGTTGGGTCTTCACTGCTGCACATGGGCTTTCTCTAGTTGCGGTGAGAGGGGGCTATCTTTGTTGCGGCGCACGGGCTTCTTATTGCGGTGGCTTCTCTTGTTGCAGAGCACAGGCTGTAAGCAGGCGGGCTTCAGTAGTTGTGACATATGGGCTCAGTAGTTGTGGCTCATGGGCTCTAGAGCGCAGGCTCAGTAGTTGTGGCGCAAGGGCTTAGTTGCTGCTCGGCATGTGAGATCTTCCAGGACCAGGGCTCGAACCCATGTCCCCTGCGTTGGCAGGTGGATTCTTAATCACTGCGCCACCAGGGAAGTCCCAATTTGCTGTATTCTTGATGCTTTGGCATCTGGAGCCTTGCTGATGGGAAGGAGCCACTAATTCCAGGTTAGCTAATTCCTAGAGAGAGTAAAGGGCTTGCCTGGAAGCATATCTTTTTTTTTTTTTTTGCGGTACGCGGGCCTCTCACTGTTGTGGCCTCTCCCGTTGCGGAGCACAGGCTCCGGACGTGCAGGCCCAGCGGCCATGGCTCACAGGCCCAGCCGCTCTGCGGCATGTGGGATCTTCCCGGACCGGGGCACGAACCCGTGTCCCCTGCATCGGCAGGCGGACTCTCAACCACTGCGCCACCAGGGAAGCCCTGGAAGCATATCTTTGATATGAAATCCAATCAATTGGAGTCATAGACCCATATGCCTCACTTTATCAGGCTCTTGCTGTCTGGGAACACTATCCCCATGCCCCATCACCCCAAGGCCAGTTACTAGACAACTAGGGGTCACCCTAGCAGCCCCGAGCCCACCAAAATCATTCAAAATACCCATTCCCAAACCTGCTTAGCTTGCTTACCTGGTCCATTCCTTCCCATGAAAACCACAATAAAGGCTCCTACCCAGCACTTCCTCTCCCCTCTCTCTGTCTACTCATCTTGCCCTGGTGCTTTCCCGTGTGACCTCACATGGCAGCCAAGCCTCCCGTTTGTAGGGGGTTGTGAGTATAATGGAAACTTCTTCCTTCACAGCCATCATTTCTGTGTCTGCATGTCTTACCATACCTGCTCAACACACATCCCAGGTACCATTAAAACAATCACACATCACCAATACTGGGATTTATCATTTTTAAATTTTGTATCAATTTGATAGCCGAAATTGAGGTTTTATTCTCAGTACCATCGCTTGACTACCTAGGTATTTTACAGTTTTCTGTGTGTGTTTGTTTTTTCATATTTCTTTATTGAAAAAATTTTCCATGTTCTTTGTTCATTATTTCATTATGGCTTTGTATTGTTTTCCCTTTCGCCTCGGGTGAGAATGCACAGACCACGCCTGAACTCTCTCAATTGGTGCCTGCTGGGGTGACAATAAATAGCGCAATATGGCAGAAAAACCGTGCATTTGGAGAGCAGATGGAAATGCAGGTAGAAGCCAGTACACAGAAGATCATGCATTACTCGCACAGGAAATTGTGTGTGTTTAGTGCAATGTCATAGCTGAAGGGATAGGCAGGACTGGAGTGCTGACAAGATAGTGAGCAGTTATTACCATACAGAGACAGACCAAGACTTTCAAGGGAAGCATATCCAAGAACAAAAAGAAAACTCATAGCAAAAAAAAGCCCAAACCACGGAAAGACAACAAAACTGCAAGACAAATACAGAGGCTAGAAAAGGGTACAAAAGGTGATTGGGGTCAGAATGAAGGAACACAAGGCTCAGAATGACCCAAGTGAACCAAGCTGATGGTGATCAAATTTAGACAAAGAGCAGACCCGGGTCATTAAGATGGAGACGGACAAATCCAACCTCAGGGAATGACAGAAACAAGGATTATGCACCCAAGAATTAGTCACAAAAATAATACTAATTAATCAATAAGTAAATAGAGCAGGATGAAAGTTTAGAGGTGATGAATGTGTTTATGGCATAAAGCGTGGTGATGGTTTCACAGGTGTATACTTATCTCCAAACTCATCAAGTTGTATGCATTACATATGTACAGCTTTTCTATGTCAATCCTACTTCACTAAAGTGGTTTTTATAATGAAGAACAAATGGCTGGTGGGGTAAAGGACGTGAGACAGTTGTTGCGAAAAATAAAAAAGGGATTGATTAGAAGTAAAAGTGCTATTGAAGACCCAGATAAAATAGGAATTCACAGATGTGTCATGCAGTCAATCGTTATGCTTTTGTAGGATTTTCTACCAACATTCAGAATATCAGGAGTAACAATGAAGAAAGTGGGTAAGCTCCACGTTAAATGTACAGCATTCTCTAACCGTTGTAAAGTTTATTGTCTTTTCTAACCAATCAGACTGTAAATTCCTGGAAAGTGGGAACCTGTGTTATACGACTTCTCATGCTTTACATCTCCTTGCTCCAGGTCATGTACAGATGAGCATTTAATACGTAAATATTAATAAATATGATACTGATGTTTCTATCCTATTTCTTTAAGTGCATATTGCAACTGTGTTGAAGATGTCCAATGTCACGAGAAGTTCACGTGTTCATCCCTATCATGTGAATGAAATACCTTTTTTTATACAGCAGGTTCTTATTATTTATTTTATACATATTAGTGTACATATGTCAATCCAAATCTCCCAATTTATCCTAACACTAGCCACCCCGCTTTTCCCCCTTGGTATCCACACGTTTGTTCTCTATGTCTGTGTCTCTATTTCTGCCTTGCAAACAAGTTCATCTGTACCATTTTTCTAGATTCCACATATATGCATTAATGTACGATATTTTTCTCTTTCTGACTTACTTCACTCTGTATGACAGACTCTAGGTCCATCCACCTCACTACAAATAACTCAATTTCATTTCTTTTTATGGCTGAGTAATATTCCATTGTATGTATGTGCCACATCTTCTTTATCCATTCATCTGTCGAGGGACAGTTAGGTTGCTTCCATGTCCTGGCTATCGTAAATAGTGCTGCAATGAACACTGTGGTACATAACTCATTTGAATTATGGATTTCTCAGGGTATATGTCCAGTATTGGGATTGCTGGTCATATGGTAGTTCTATTTTTAGCTTTTTAAGGAATCTCCATGCTGTTCTCCCTAGTGGCTGTATGAATTTACATTCCCACCAATAGTGCAAGAGGGTTCCCTTTTCTCCACACCCTCTCCGGCATTTATTGTTTGTAGTGTCTGGCCTTACATTTAGGTCTTTAATCCATTTTGAGTTTATTTTTGGGTAAGGTGTTAGGAAGTGTTCTAATTTCAATTTCATTTCTTTTTATAGCTGAGTAATATTCCATTGTATATATGTGCCACAACTTCTTTATTGAGGAGACTGTCTTTTCTCAATTGTGTATCCTTGCCTCCTTTGTCATAGATTAGTTGACTGTAGATGTGTGGGTTTACCTCTGGGCTTTCTATCCTGTTCCTTTGACCTATATTTCTGTTTTTTTGTGCCAGTACCATACTGTCTTAATTACTGTAACATTGTAGTATAGTCTGAAGTCAGGGAGTCTGATTCCTCCAGCTCCATTTTTTTCCCTCAAGATTGCTTTGGCTATTCGGGGTCTTTTGTGTCTCCATACAAATTTTAAGATTTTTTTTCTAGTTCTGTATAAAATGCCATTGGTAATCTGATAGGGATTGCATTGAATCTGAAGATTGCTCTGGGTAATAATAGTCACTTTCACAATATTGATTCTTCCAATCCAAGAACATGGTATATCTCTCCATCTGTTTGTGTCATCTTTGATTGCTTTCATCAGTGTCTTATAATATTCTGAGTGCAGGCATTTTACCTCCTTAGGTAGGTTTATTCCTAAGTATTTTATGCTTTTTGCTGCGATGGTGAATGGGATTGTTTTCTGTTCTTTTGGTTTAAACTACACAATGAGTTTTCTTATTTAAAACACAGTCTAACTTGTCAGAGTCACACTGAAATAGTGTGTGAGGCTTGGATATAAAAGAAGCACTAATAAAGTTCATGACAAGCATAAACTACAGCCTAGCTACAGAGATAAGCTAGACATCAAACACGGAAAACTATTTGTGTCAATAACCTGTCTGGACCACTACCTCAACAGAGGTGTTTGAGGTCACACTGCATACAGCCTCTGTGTTTCACAGGCCATCTGTTCCAGGCCATGGGAAGTACAGAAATAAGATGTACGAACAGGAAACTTCTGGAAGCCATTTAACTCCATTTGACCTCACATTCTCCCACTTCGTACTGTTTGGAGCCTCTTAAGCAAACAATCTAATGTAAGTGGAGAGTAGAAAATGAATATATACGAGATCAGTGCATGAAACACAGGTAGCCAGGGGTGACCTCTATTTGGGATCACATTATTATTACGGAAGTTTCAACATATTAAGAGGTCAATTTTAATTTAATGTTTTAGAGGAATAATGAATAGCTATGCTGCTATAGTTTTTAAATGCCATGTTCTTTATAAATAGCACACGAAGAGATTTTTATGGGGAATTGGCTCTATTCTGAGGCAATTATGAAATACAGAATTTAACGCCAATCAATTTTTAAGCTAGTTGTTAATAGATCCTCCTTGCCTTCCCCCCCCCTTCCTCTTCCTCCTCACATAAATCTATTTTCTTTGGCAAACAGCAGCAACTACAACTGTAGTGATTTTCAATCCTGGCTTTGCATCAAAATTACCTGCAAAACTATTTTAAAATATTGATGCTGGACCTTTACCCACAGATATGCTGATTCTGTGGAACTCATATGGGGTCTGGGAATATTTACACATTATTCCATAGGAGACTCTGAAGCATTGCTAGGAGTAACTATCCCTGTCTTAATTTCTATCTTGAACAATTGATAGATAGTACATAAATTACAAGCAACAGGGATCCAAATGGTTTACACAGATGTCATTTTAGTTCCAGAAATGAATACAACTGCGATGTGTGTAACAGTAGTACGGACATTCCATGGGGATTGGTGGGTTGATGTAAACACAACTCCTCACAAATCCTCAGGCCTGGTTGATGATGACGCCTCACTGAAAACACATGATAGCACATTTTGCATCCACTGAGCACCAAGAGATAACAGCCAGCCTTTTCAACGGTCCTGACAAAAGTGACATCATCTAGAGATTTCACTGACCCAATAGGAACAAGGGTACACTCACGCTCTCCTCCTTCAGACTGATTTCTGGATATTGTACTTGTCTCTCTTTTCTGAGATTTATGTGACCATTTCCCTGAGAACTAGTGTGTTTTCTGTTTATAGACAACGCATGTAATCTTCTTGTTCCCCTTTTTCTTTGAAAACCAGGAAGTTTAGAACCACGTTTTTTGCTCAACTTTAGTAACTATGTAAAACACTACTACCTGCATGTTTACAGTCTTTCTTCCCTGCTTTGCATTATTTTATATTTTCCCTCATACAGATCTTGCTTAAAGAGTTTCCATTTTATTACATGAATTAGTTTAATTTTCCATTGAGTCAGCTTAACATGGAAAGTGATGGTATTGGAATCATTTCTAAATACAGTTACATAATTAGCAAAATAGTTTACTTCTCAGCCAAAGGAATATTGAAAGGTCATCATGATGAGCCTTCCTGAGCTTCTCAGAAACTAAAGCAATTTAGAGGTAAATTCTGCCGTACAAATGTGTCATCATCACCTTCATAGATAACCTCGGTTGCAGTTCACTCTAAACTCAAATTTCTCCAAATTGGGAATCAGCAGTGATCATCTTACTCAGTTACACTCAGGAGGCTGGGGGATAGGCAGACAGTCAGTCACCCAGGTGTACACCAGACAAAACACCTAGGTGACATTTGTGATTGTAGATACACTGATTTATGTCATCTTTCCTATCTTCACCTCCTAGAGTAGCAGCCCTTATTTTAATTAAAGGATGCAGTGCTTTGACTCGTCATTGGCTAGGAAGGTATCTGGTATATTTTCTGAATAATTATGCATATAAGAAAGTCAGTCAGCTTTCTCCAGAAATTTTTCAAAGTCTGTCCAGAACAAAGGTCTCCCAGGCCCTTGTAACCATTCAATATTTATGAAGAAGAAAGCAAGGTTTTTCATTATATTTTTTTAAATTGTTCTCAAAGATTTCTAAAGAGATATCACACTGGAGTCTTAGGAAATGATTTTATTCTTCTGTTATGTTGTGATATTGTTGTCCGAAGACTGTGATTAGAAATGGTCAAAAGTTTATTTCCATTGTTTAAGAATGGGTTTATACCCATCACTACAATAACAGAGAAGTAGTACACAGTAGAGAATTAGTCAGGTAAACACTCCAGAAATGTAGGACAATTTCATAACTGCCAACCCAAGGCAATATTTTACAAGGTGGAATCTTCTAGATAAGAAGAATAAAACAGAATCTACCACCTTGAATATTCATCTTAGCTAGAGGTGGTGTGGTAGACATAATATTTACCCACTATCTTGTACCTTGTATCCTGAGGTACATTATCCTACTTAATGAAGATTATTGTTGGAGCTGATGTCTTTTTCTAAGAGTTTATTTGAGTAAAAAACAATTCTAAGTGTGCAGGACCAAACTGCAAGTGATTAGGAGAGCTCCACCAACAAGAAGGAGTTTTATAGAGAATAGGTGAAAGCACAGAAAGCAAACTATTGATGGGCTATAGCTTACAATCTAGTTGGCTATTTGTGATTGGTTGTCTTTAGCTTTCAATTTTGTAACCTTGCGCTTATAAGCTTAGATTTGAGGTTGTTTATGTTGGCCACCATGGCATTAGAACATCATAGGTCTAACAGCCTCCTTGTTTAATTAATTTAACAGTTCCCCCTTTTGGTCATCCCCACACATGAGCAACTGACCAAAACTTTGGTATTATCACCACTCTCAGTCACCACCTGAGTTAAGTTACTCTTGTCCTGAAATTCATAGGCTGTGGTGTCAGAAGCTGATGACAGAGTCATGTCCTGTCTGTAGAGCAAGGGCTGCCCATTAGAATCACCTTATAAACTCTTAAAATTCCCAAGACCAAAGCCAAATCCAGCCCAGTTGGATCAGAATATCTGGAGGAAAGATCTATGCATCAAATTTTAAGCTCCCATTAAACAGCCAAATTTGATGTCTAGCGTCACCTAAAACCAAATAATTAAATTATTTTTAAGTTATATGTAACTTGAATCAAGAATCTCATTACAGAATGAATAAAATAATCCAATCAATCAATGATTTCACTTAAAGATCACTCTTAGTAATGTGTGCTATTTTTTCTACTGATATCTCCTTTTCCTTAAACTAACAAGAGATCCCGAATTAGTGTTTTCATGGTAAATTGAGTGAAATTCTGTAAAACATTTTATTATTAATTTTATTCAGGATGATTTTTGACAAATATTATACTCTTGGTTTAAATTTTAGACAGGAGTCTCAGAGCCAAATCATTACTCTAAAGGACAACAGACTTAATCTAAAAGGCAAAATTTGTTTATAAAATATTTAGAAGGAGGGTCTATTTAAAAACACATGATTTATTCAGAATGAAAACACAATGAGCAAATTCAAATGAGTCTTGAAAAATAATCTGAAAGAAGAAGGAGTAATTCTGTTTTGCTCAAGAAAATTGCTACATTAGGGGGAAATAGTCAATGGATAGTAAATTTCCTTTATCTGTCATGTGTCAGTTTCAAAGAGTAAACAGGGCTTGCCATTCCCATGTCTGATTCTTATGAAATCTCATTGGTTTATGAATTCATTTGGAAGACAGTGTCATTAGTTTATAGAGAATACCTAAATTCCAGGGATTAGACATAAACTCTTATCTGTACTGTGTGTCAACTTAATTTACAGTTTCAAAGGATGAATTGAGGTACAAAGACATTAAATGACTCAAATAAAGTGTAAGTTTACTAATTTAGTATTATAATACCGACATTATCTCAGTATCCCAGAATCCCAGTAGTTTTCATAATAACCTCTTTTTCCATGAGTGCATCCCAATTTATACAAATTATTGTTCAAGATCCTTGCCAGGGTTTCAACTATCTCTTTAAAAAAAGTAAACACTTGTACCTCTTTCAAAGCTCTCCTCTTTGAGATTTCCAAAATTAATGGTGAAATTTAGTCTTTTGACACTGGTGAGTGGAAACATTCACCTCTGATGGGGAAGAAGACTTCCATATCCAATAAACCGAACAAATTTTTCAAGAACGATTCATGTTTATGGAAAGATCCACATGTAGTGTTCCCAAGTCTGCCTTTCTGAGCCATCTGCTGTGTCTGTCATCAGGCCAGTCGCATAAACCAGCACCTGGCCTTTCCCAAAATTGCCTGTTTTGCATCCATGAATCATATTGCTGACTTCAAGTGGTTGGTAACTCTTGCTGTCAAAATTGGAGTTTTCTGACACAGCAAGGGTGATGTGCGCTGATTAGGAATGGGTTGTCTAGGGAAAATGGACTGCTTATTTTCATGAGAATACTAACCTCAAACTGGAATTTCTATAGTAATTGCATGCTTTCTTCTTTATGTGCTGTAGAGATATATTTTAAGATTATCGAAAAACAAAGCCCAATATAGTAATATTTAAAAGATGGGCAAATATCTATAGCTGAAACTCCTGATCAGACAGTTTAGCTGGTATCTGGCACAAAAAAGACTGGCATTTGATATCTATTTTATGCCATAATTCCCAAGTGATCTTTACCAGTTACCAATATTATATCAGTATTTTTCAAACTATGCCAGTCAAGAAGTCAACACCCAAGATTACTTAGTCTTCCCCCTACTGAGATGATTTACCCAAAACCTCAATGCCATGCCTTTCTCTAGGCTGGGAAGTACCACCCAACTTCCAAACGTAGAGTTCTCATTTCCAGAGATCAGGAGTTATATCCATGTAAGACCCCTTTCTGGTCTCTGTATTTCTGTTCTGTTAGATCCTATTTCCTGGCCTCTTGTCCTAATCACACCCCTGCCTCCAAATTTCTCCTCCAGGTCCTCGGTAGAACTTCCCATGACATCTTTGACTGTGATGTCACCATCCCTTGACTCTGATGTCAGCTTCATCCTCTGAATTTATGATACTTGCTTTTCTCAGATTCAGTGTAACTCATTTTGCTTTCTCCAGCTTGTAACCTCATGCTTTCCTCTCATGTCTCCTCCACAAGCTCTCTGGATACTGTGTCATTTTCTCCTGACCAATCTCCACTGCAATCCACCACCCAGAACTGACAGCTGTACGTGAAATACATATTATATACAAGCTGGGAATTGTGCATATTTACCAAGTAGGGCAGTGGTGATCCTTTAAAAGACAATAAATGGTCTTTGTTTCACATGCTAACATGAATATCTCAATAAATAATTAAATGGGTCGCTCACTGAGAGACAACTTTAAAAATAATAAATAAATAAAACCCAAAGAGAAAAACAATGTGCCAAAGACAACAGATGGTCAAATAATACAGCATGTATAAAACATTTGGGTAAAAACCAATTTGTTGAGTGGAGTGGACAGAAAAGGCCAAACGAAATATACTAGAGATCTTCAGAAACAAGAGGAGATGTGCATCTTTCAGAGAATCATTTCATTGAAATAGAAGGATGCCTAACCTAGTGATTTTAAATAGAATTATTTGACTTCTTTTGGAAATAACTTTTACAAAAATCCTATTTTTCCCCCATATTCAATCTTTTAATGAACAAAGCAAACCCAAAGCATTTTAACTGGTGCACTACTCAGTGTGACCTTCTGTAATTAGTTTCACATGTGAATCTTGTGCAACTACTAAAGAAAAGGAAGAGATCTTAAGGTTAAAAAAGATTTATCACGTTTCATCTTTGCTCTCCCAGTGTGTATGCACACACACACATAGGCACACATAAACTCTCAAATCACCCTGGGAATAATAACCAGGGTCATGCAAGTTTACATCCTTTATGGGGGCGAGGGCCAGGGCAGGTTATGCAGCAATTGCGTAAGGAAACCTCAGCTGTCTCTTTATTCTTATGTAGCAGGAATGTGAAGGCAAAAATCACTCCCTCACATCAAACTGGCATTATAACCTTTGAAGGAAACATAGAACAAGGAAAGTCAACCTCAGACTGGAAACATTTACAGGAAATATGCCTAAGAATATGAGACAGAGTTAAATAAATGTCTAAGACCAATCTGAGGAAGGACGCTCAGTTTCTAGAGGCAGCTACTGACCATCCTCTGAGGGATCTGCTGAGACATTTGCTCTCTGGTAGCACTGAGGCCACCATCTCCCAAATGTAATGAAAACGAAGACAAAGAGTATCTCCCTTGTCAGGAGCACACACTGCAAACTGAGACAGAACTAGTTTCAAATCCCAACCACTTAAATGCCACTGAAGCTCTGTGACTTTGAGCAAGTTCCTTAGTTCTCTAAGTCTGAATTTCCTTATCTTAATTTCCATTACATGGAAAACTCTTGGTTCTGGTGTTTGGCACAGGGCACATACTCAACAAATGTTAGCTGGAATAATAAACACGAATAACATGAATGACCTCATATTCAGAAGCATGCCATTGGTTTCTTACTAGACCCCCTTTGGTTCTTCAAGGACCTGACTTTGTCTTGCAGTTTGGTAGGTCCCAAGTTGGGAGTGATAAAAAAAAGCCTTGCCTAAGAGACTATAGGCTGAATTCATGGGACAGGCTAAGGCAGGTGGCATTATCCTGATTAGAAAGGGAGAGATAGTGAAAAATAAACATAAATCTATGCCAGGACAAGAGGTACAAACATGGCCATGGAAAGCTATGAAAAGTTAACTGTGTAACGTGAGGTAGTGAGTAGATGAACAGCTACATGGAACTGAGGTCAAGTTCTAAAGAGAAGGCAGCTTCATGGGTTGGGTTGTTGGGTTTTTTGTTTGTTCTTTATTTTTTTAATTTTTATTTTATATGGGAGTGTAGTTGATTTACAATGTTGTGTTAGTTTCAGGTGTACAGCACAGAGATTCAGTTATGCATATACATGTATCTACTCTTTTTCAAGTTCTTTTCCCATTTAGGTTATTACAGAATACTGAGCAGAGCTCCCTGTGCTATACAGTAGGTCCTTGTTGGTTATCTATTTTAAATATAGCAGTGTGTACATGTCAATCTCAAACTCTTGGGTTGGGTAGTTGTGATGGTTAATTTTGTGTGTCAACTTGACTAGGCCAAGGGATGCCCAGGGAGCTGGTGAAACATGATTTCTGGGTGTGTCTGTGGAGTTGTTTCTGGAGGAGACTAGCATTTGAATTGGTGAACTGAGTAAGACAGGTGACCCTCCCCATCGTGGGAAGGCATCCTCAATTTTTTGAGGGCCTGAAGAGAGCACAAAGGCAGAGGCAGGTTGAATTCACTCTCTGCTCGACTGATTGAGTTGGGACATTGATCTTCTCTGCCCTCGGCACATCTGGTTATCAGGCCTTCTAGCTCAGCTTGTATCTACACCATTGGCCCTCTGACACTCAGGCCTTTCAACTACACCACTAGAAATCCTGGGTCCCCAGCTTGCAGATGGCAAATTGTGTGACTTCTCAGCCTCCATAATCCCCTGATAATAAAACTCTTTATATATATTTTTTTCTCTCTCTCTCTGTCTCTCTCCCTACCCCCCGCTGGTTCTGTTTCTCTGGAGAACCCTGACTCACACAGGACTGTAGAGCAAGTCCCCTCCATACGAGCCTTCAAGTTGCGAACTTTCAAAGATGCGAATGTGCATTCGCATGTCCAGTCACATAAGTTAGTTCACATGTCTGGCGAACATTGTCACGTGTGTGCATCCTCTACAAGTGGTTGTGCTTTTGTGTACTTTACTGTACAGGACTGTATAGAGTATTTTATTTCAAGATCAGGATGTCTGGAAGCAAGTGCAAAAGCAGCGGTGAAGTGGCTGGTACTGCTAAGAAGCACCGGGAATAGGAGGCCCAGGGAAAGGATGAAGAGAGACAAGAGGAAGAAGTAACTGAAGAACTGAAGAGATTCACGATGCAGGAAATGGCAAGGGGATTTTCTTTATTTGAGGGGACACTGTTAGTTTCTTCAGGCACAGGACCTGAAGGTAGAACGGTACAGCAGCCGTTCAGAATGCAATCCAGTGTCATCACATCATCTATGATGAGAGAAAAAGAGCTACTACCCAGACACCACTGGATCGTTTTTTCAAGAGGGTAGATAGAACTGAATCCAGCAAGGAACCGGAACCTGTGCCGTCAGCGTCAGGCGTGAGTGAAATGGCAGCTTGCCCTCCGTCTCCTACTGCTGACGACCCTTCAGCTCTACCACCTCCCACCTCCTCTCCCTCCTCCGGTCAGTAAGTCTTCTTGCCTGTTCACTCGATGCCAGCCCCTGTATGCCAGCTGTTGTGCTGTACTACTGTACTTTTCAAGGTGCTATACTGTAAGATTAAAAATGTTTATTTTTTGTGTTTGTTTGTTTTTATGTATTATTTGGGTGAAAGGTATTATAAACTTATTACACTGCAGTACTATATAGCCGATTGTGTTAGTTGGGTACCTAGGCTAACTTTGTTGGACTTATGAACAAATTGGACTTACGAACGCACTCTCGGAACGGAACTCGTTCCTATGTAGGGGACTTACTTGTAGCATATTTTCCCTTATACCCTGTGTTAAAGGCTGTGTTTTGGTAGCTCTCCCAGTTCTACAGTAGAAGAACTAGGTTTAGATGACTTCCTGGAGCAGGAAAACCATGTTAATTATCTGCACCAACATAAGAGATGGGATTAAAACATTAAAATTAAAATTAAACATTAAAATTTTTTAACATTAAAATTTTTTAACATTAAAATCTTCTCATAGATTACCTGCTCCCAGGCTAATGAGCCCACCATAAAGGTAACCCACTAACACATATGTTCTGTATGATCCCCCTGGATAGATGATGTCAATAGTGTGACTTCAAGAGGTAATTTTTTAAAGTTAGCTCTGTAATTCTAGGAGCATAGCAATTGCAGTAGAGGAACAGAAATGAGAAATAGGAAGCCTTTTCCAGTAAGAAGAACCCATGCCCAGTGAAGAGCAGCACCTCTGGTCATTGGGAATCTCACCTGGGGACTCTCCACAGCTCCACAAGTGCAGGCCGCAGGGTCCACGGACAACAACGTCACATAAAGGATCCTTTCAGCAACACTATGACCATGGTATCCCTACTTCCATGAGTCCATCATCTTGTAAATATTTTCCTACAGAGACCAAAATGCCAATACAACATAAACCACATTTATAACCTAGTGTCTTATTCCTTAACACTCTGCCATTGTCAATAGCGAAGCCATCCACTCATTGTCACCTGTTATTCACTTTTATAGATATTGTCTATAAAACACATCTTTGAAACTTAATAAGTCAATTCTGACATTTATAACCTAGAAAACATTTGTATCTTCCTCTTGGGTTCTACAGCATGTCACTTTGTGTTCACAGCACCTTTGGAGATGAGAAGAAAGACCTCTAAAAACATTCACAATTTTATCAAGGTAGCCAACAGGAAAATATCTAAAGGATTTACTCAACAAGAAGGCCAAAATTATCAAAGGAGGAACCATTAGTATGCACACACATCTTTCAGCTTCTGGCTTGACACCCGACTGCTTTGTGAATGCTGGTAGCTTAAAAGACACCTGCCTGAGGACAGGAATAAAGATGCAGACATAGAGAATGGACTTGAGGACACGGGGAGGGGGAAGGGTAAGCTGGGACAAAGTAAGAGAGTGGCATAGACATATATACACTCCCAAATGTAAAATAGATAGCTAAACCTTGTAGCTGGAAGATACAGAGTTCCAGGAAGAAGCTATCTCAGAAAAATATTGCAGATTTGATATTATTCTTGAGAAATTATTAAGAACTTGTGAGTGTAACAAAAACAAATGCAGCAAATTAGAAACATAAGTAAAATCTTCAGGAAAAAAAACAAAAGATGCCTAAAAAAATGAAATATAATCAAAGCGTAATGGGAGCCAGAGCAAAAGTAGTTACACAGCCATAACAAAGTAAATAGTATTTGCTGATTTTCAAGTTTCAGAATCCATCACTAAATAAAAGCAGAAGAATTAATTATAATTACTAAATAAAATTTATATCTTATCAACCTTAACAATTTAAAGTGAAATGCCAGAAATCTGGTGAAAAAGAGAAATAAAAGTTGAAGGAAAGTCACATTCCAATGTGGGGAGTAAGAGTTATTGCCTATAGTATGCAACAAGAATTTAAAATACGTTATTTAATTAATTATTTAAAACAGGCAGAATACTCTTTGACATAAATTGTAGCAATACTTTTCTTTGTGGGTCTGTCTCCTAAAGCAAAGGAAATAAAAGCAAAACTAAACAAATGGGACCTAATTAAACTTAAAAGTTTCACACAGCAAAGGAAACTGTGAGCAAAATAAAAAGACAACCTACAGAATGGGAGAAAATAATTTTGCATTTTTCCAAAGAAGACATGCAGATGGCCAACAGACGATGAAAAGATGCTCAACATCTCTAATCACCAGGGAAATGCAAATCACCACAATGATATCACCTCACACCTGTCAGAATGGCCATCATAAAAAAAAAAAAAGAACACAAATAACAAATGTTGGCAAGGATGTAGAGAAAAGGGAACCCTCCTACACTGTTACTGTTAGTGGGAATGTAAATTGGTGCAGCTTCTAAGGAGAACAGTGTGGAGACTTCTCAAACAACTAAAGACAGAGCAATTCCCAGCAATACCACTCCCTGCTTTGTATTTATCCAAAAGAAACCCCAATGTTCATAGCAGCATGATTTACAATTGCCAAGATATGCAAACAACCTAAGTGTCCATCAACAGAAAAATGGATAAAGAGGATGTGGTATATATATATATACACACACACACAATGAAATAGTACTCAGTCATAAAAATGGATGAAATTTTGCCATTTGCAGCAACATGGATGGACTTGGAGGGCATTACACTGGGTGAATTAAGTCAGACAGGCAAAGACAAACACTGCCTGATGTCACTTATGTGTGGACTCTAAACAATACAACAAACTAGTGAGTACAACAAAAAAGAAGCAGACCCACAGATAAGGAGAACAAACTAGTGGTTGCCAGTGGGGAGAGGGAAAGGAGGAGGGCCAGTACAGAGGTAGGAATGTAAGAGGTACAAACTATTAGGTATAAAATAAGCAACAAGGATATATTGTACAATACAGGGAATATAGCCAATACATTATATAACTATAAATGGAGTATAACGTTTAAAAATTATGAATCACTATGTTATACACTACTATACTTCAATGAAAAATACATAATTTAAATTTATCTTGAGGAACAAAAGTAAAATAATAACTATATTGGCATAAAGTAGAAAGGAAATTGAGTAAATTATGTGAGCTGAATTTTATCTCTTATAGCAGAAAAGTGTCTAAAATTAAATCAAGTGTCTAAATCATATTTAAAATTAATAAATCAAGTGTTAATGGTACGTGTATTCTATATGCAGAAAGGCTGAAACTTCAAGAAGAAAGCATTGAAAAGTAGCTTCCTCTGGGAAGGAAGAAGTGTGACTGAGAGCTTTTCTTTACAAACCCTTAGCTACTCTTTGATTATCAACTGCGCACATGTTTTGTTTTCCTTAATTTTTTTTTTAATTTTACCATAATGAGGTCTGTAAAATTCTACTCCCAACCTGTTTGTCTCACTTTATTTCTCATTTCTCTCTCTCTTTCTCCTTCTCTCTCATGAAAACTAGCTGCAACCAAAATTGACTATCCAACAGAAACTCATCAATCAGCCTATGTTCCCTCACGTGTGCCGTGGAGGAGCCCTACTTGGTGCTGAAGACAATTAAATCCAGCTGGAGCACCATTTCCTTTGCCAGCAGAACTTGTCTTGTCCTCTTGCTTGCCGCTGCAAACACTCACACCACCACCACCACACCACCACCCACTGTAAGAGCACATTTTTGAGAGCTGATGCCACCTGGTCTTTGGCTTAGCTTAGATCTGTAGCTTTGAAACTCTCTGCTACTTCTCAGCTACTGTGAGGTCTCTCCTGGAATTCAGCTCTGTGGAACCCTCTTCCCCTACTTGGGTCATGGTCTCCTCTGCTAACATAATGACCCACTTCACATGACTGGTCTTCCCTCAATCCTCAGATGCTGCTTACTTTGCATAGAGGTCACCGTGTGACTTGGTGACTTCTTCCCCATCTGTCAGAATCTCACACATTCTCCCAGGCCCACATCAAATACCAACTCCTCACAATTTCTTCTCTGTGCTCCACAGAACTTTGCTTCCTCTCTGTAATAGCAAAGGTCACCATGACTTATCACAAAGTTATTATTTATGTACATTTTTACACTTCTCTCAGTTTTAAATTCTTTGAGGCCCAGGACTATGTCTTGCTCATCTCTTCTCTAACATAGTAAATGGAATAATTCAAAATATATAATACTCATTAGATGAAAATTTAATAATTTCTTTTGGTGAGTCAATTTTCACGGTTATGCTTTGAGCAATTGGGAGTTATTTTCTATAAGTTTTGTGGGCAAGCCTCTTTTATTTTCTTCGCAAGCATTTATTGTATGTTACTCTGTTATTATATTATGGCTCTTATGAAATAATTAAAGATGGTTTGCAAAATAATAATATTTAATGAGGTTAATAAAATGGAAAATGTGTGAAAAGGAATCATACATGCAAAACATATTTTCCCTGATTGAGCCTTAATTTTGTTGGGTTGAGCCTCCTCTTCTAGGAGTTTCATGGTTTCAGGTTTTATGGTCAAGTCTTTAATCCATTTTGACTTAATTTTTGTGTATGGTGTAAGATGGTGGTCCAACTTCATTCTTTTGCATGTGGCTGTCCAGTTTTCTTAACACCATTTATTGAAGAGTCTATTCTTTCCCCATTGTATATTCTTGGCTCCTTTGTCATAAATTGATTGACCATATATGTGTGGGTTTCTTTCTGGACTCTCTATTCTCTTCCATTAATCTATGTGTCTGTTTTTATGCCAATACCATATTGTTTTGATTACTACAGCTTTGTAACATAGTTGGAAATCAGGGAGCATGATGCCTCCAACTTTGTTCTTTCTCAAGACTGCTTTGGCTATTGGGGGTCAGGACACCTTAAAGACTTTTAAGCAAGAGAGTGATATGAAAAAAATAGCATTTAAGAACAACCACTCAAGCTGCAATATAGAGAATGGATTGAAAGAGTTAAGACTGCATAGAGGAAGACCAACGTGGGGGCTGACACAATAATCCACACAATGGATGAGGTGCCTTCAATAAGAAAAGGGCAGTGGAATAAAGAGTAGACTCAATATATTGATAGGACAGAAAACTAACAACTTGTACAAAGAAGGGAGGAATCAAATACCCAATTTCTAACATTGGCAGTAGGTGGGTGATTGTGCTATTTCCAATGTTTTACAGAAGAAGAGGCAAGCAAGCACAGAAGATGATGTCATCACTCAAGGACATGTTGACTTTTAGGAGCTGTGATGATAGAAATGTAAATATTTAGCTGGCTGTTGGATATAAGTCTCTGAAGTTTAGGAAGAACACAGGATTGTAGGTAAAATTTGGGGAGTCATCTGCATAGGGAACCAGTTTTTAGCCATGGGACTTAATGAGGATTATATTACATAAAGAAGAGACTTACATGCAACCTAAAGGAATAGCAACCTTCAAGAAATGGGTGGAGGAAGAGATCCTCAAAGGGACTCTATAAAAAGGTAGAAAAGCAGAAAGGGACCAGGAGCACGGGATGTCACAGAAGACAAGGGAAAGGTAAACCGAGAGAGAGGGAGGGGTCAACACAGCCATGCTGCTCCAAGGTTTAGGGGATTATGGAAGTGAATAAGGACTGCAGTGGGGTGGAGAATGAGTTGAGGGTGGATGTTTGAAATGACCACTACAGAGAATGTGAGAGCAAACTGACTTGGAAAATTTTTTTAATTGGAGTTGCTCTGAGTATCCATGTGAAGTTGGAGACCCTGAATATGTCCTGGTGAAAATCTACATAGTTATGCAATATTCTCCAGCAGCGAAGAGCAGAGACAGAAGAAAAATAGTTACATGGTTAGAGTGATCCAAAACTGTGGTTTTTCCCAGCAGGTGAGAAATAAGGATGAAGGTTCACCTGGTTCGAGATTAGCAAGAAAATGTTAGCCAAGGAATCTAAAATGAATAAAGAAAAAAATGAAGAAGATGGACAGGGGAAGACCAAGGAACTAGATATTTAGTTATTAACAATAATCAGAGCAATACTGGCTGCTGGTAACAAACACCAATATTTCTTTTTTTTTATTTGTTTATTTTTGGCTGCATTGTGTCTTCGTTGCTGCGCGCGGACTTTCTCTGGTTGCAGCGAGCGGGGGCTACCCTTTGTTATGGTGCGTGGGCTTCTCATTGCTGTGGCTTCTCTTTGTTGCGGACCATGGGCTCTAGGTGCATGGACTTCAGTAGTTGTGACACGTGGACTCAGTAGTTGTGGCTTGTGGGCTCTAGAGAGCAGGCTCAGTAGTTTGGGTGCACAGGCTTAGTTGCTCCATGGCATGAGGGCTCTTCCCGGACCAGGGCTCGAACCCATGTCCCCTGCATTGGCAGGTGGATTCTTAACCACTGCACCACCAGGGAAGTCCAAACACCAATATTTCAATGGCTTAATACAGTTCCGTCACTTGAGTGTTCTTAAGATAGGTGAGGGGTTCTACTCCAACAGTCATTAAGGGACATAGTTTAACAGATGACCTAATATTTTCAACATATGCCTTCCAAGGTCACCCCTGAATAAGACATTCAGCCAGCACGCTGGAGAAAGTATGTTTGCTTCTTACCACCTGGACTTGGAATTATCACACATCATTACACTCTGGGTCCTTGGCAAGAATTAGTGCTGCTACCTAAAATGCAAGAGGAGCTAAGAAATATAATAACTTGATTGGTAGCCATTTGCTAGCAAAAACTATATATTAAGGCAGGGGAACATGAATTTTTGGTACAATTTTGAAGTATATAATACAATATTATTGACCCTAATCACCATGCTGTACATTATTCGATCTCCAAAACTTACTTATCTTCTAGTTGCAAGCTGGTACCCTTAAACATCATCTCCCCACTCCGCTCACCCCCCTAGACCCCAGACCCTGGTAACCAACACTCTACTCTCTGTTTCTACAAGTTTGGCTTTTTTTAGATTCTACGTATAAGTGATATCATACAGTATTTGTCTTTATTTATTCTTACCTTTTCAAATTAGACAATTTAAAATTAAATCCCAAGTCACACAAATTCTTTTAAGTGCAAAATTCTGAAAACTCTTTTAAATAGCATAGGTAGGTATTTAAATTAAAGTTCAGAAGTCAGCAAGGACAAACCTCCTTATACACTAGACATACAGTAACTACTGTTTATATCATTTGCTGCTAAACAAAGAAAATGCACTCAGCTAGTAATCACAGCCTATTTATACAAAAGAAGTCACTTTCAGTAGTTCAGTGGACGAAGCCACACATTAACTTGGAAGTGCCTTACGACCTATGTACATTATGTGAATAAAGTAAATCAGTTTAGGTAAATTTGTTTGGTAAATACTTCACCTGGATGCAATATGACCTTTGGCAATATTCCTTGCTCCTGTAACTATTAAAGTCCTTCTACAAGACACCTTCACAGTGACATTTGCTTCACTGTACTTAAAGTGGCAATGTGACCTAAAAACAGGTGTTTAAATTGGAATTAAAGATACAGAAGGTCCAGGCTTGGATCCAACAGTAGAGCTTGGCTTTAGGTCTTCATAGCAGAACTTTCTAAAATCACTGGGCCTCAAATATTCCATTTAAAATGCAAGATTTTCTTGTTAACATCAAAAATAAGCAATGTAAAATTAGCCTCTTGTACACATATGTAGTTTCTCCCACTGGTCCCTATGCTGTGATTAAAAAGAACATTTAACATGCTTCAAATCCCTTCAGATTCCTAAGACAAGTTTTCCCAAAATAAGCAATTCAAAAGATAAAATAGTTTTATTTTATGTCACTGATTGATCTTCTTCTAGACCACCTGGGTTTCTGGTTAGCACCTGGCACAAAGCCCTGTGACAATTTTTAACCACTTTCAAAAATTCATTTTTCTGAAAATTAAATAAACATACTTTTCCCCTGAGATCTTCTTGCATTATTACTGTGGCTTGTTTTCCAAATTGCCAACTTGAAAAAGCCAAAGGAATTAGGAAACCCTGGCTTTCCAGCTTTTCTCCAAGATGCCTCACAGGACAGCCTCTGAGTGACGGAGGTAACGATGGCCCCTCCATAAAGCTCCAATCGCTGGAACCTACGTACCATGGAGTGGGGTGACGGATTAGCTCTACACGTGGCCCACCTGTATTTCCTTGCTGTGAAGCCAGGTAGCAGCCTTCGAACTAAGGGTCAGGGACTCCCAAAAATGCTAAAAGGGAAAGCTGCAAAGGCAGTGCCGTAATTCATCAACCAAGACTCTAAAACTTCTGGTTATTAGCTAATGAGTGGTCCAAAGCTAAGCCGCTGGCAGTCCCCCAGAGGTCTAAGGGACTTGTGCTACCAGAAAGCCCAGAGCCTGGACCAGATCAGTGGTTCCCAAATCACGATGCATAGATAGGACCCTGGAGAAGTTTGCACTTGTCTGCAGTAAAATGAGAGAAATAAAGACAATGTCATCACTTTTAATGAAACTAAACATATTCAACTGAGAGAACTCTTCTGTGTTTGAACGCTATATCTTCCCTAATTTTGTGGTATTCAAATATCCTTACATTTATAACATGATGGTGAAAGATAATGGTAAATATGGCTTTTGTTGTTGTTATTAGTGTTTTTACTTTGCAAAATTGTTTGGTAACTATGTTGTCCCCATTGTTTTTATTAAAATTCTAGTTAATTATAAAAGAATTCTTTTTATGTGACCATCAGATCCAAAACCTCCTGAAGGACTCTAGACCTTTATACATGTAATACCCTATGATTCTTTTTAATATAATAAAGCGTAGCCTGATGGAATCTTAAAGAAACCGCTTTCACCATCCTCTGGAGCTGCACTGTCAGGTATAACGGCCATGACCACACATGGCTGTCGAACACCCGAAGTGTGCCAGTCCAAACTGAAATGTGCTGTGTTGCATGTGTGAAACACACACCAGATTTAAAAGACAGTTAAAAGAAGGAATAAGATATCTGATTCATAATTTTTATATTGACTGCATGTTGAAATGGTGCTAATTTAGATACACTAAGTTAAATAAAATGTATTATTAAAATTAATTTCACCTGTTCCTTTTTTAAATACATGGCTACCAGAAAATCTTAAACCACATATGTGGCTCATGTTTTATTTCCATTGGACACCCCGGTTCTAAGTCAAAGTGTGCTCATGGTTAGTTAGTCATGGTAAGATCCTGCGCTTTCTGGCAGTGGCTTGTTTGCGTGCCTCTGCAGTCAACTAGACCACGAGAGCTGACGTACATCTGTGACCCAGCAGTGTCACCTGCCTCACTACAGCCTCTACTCCCTCTCATCGTCTACATCCCATGGTCACGACACTCGTCTTCCTTATTAGTATCCTTTTGATTTATATCAATTCATTGCTCAGATATTAATATCAACATATAATATAAATCCTACTCTGCTATCTTAATTAATCAACCTAATGTCTGACCGTCTCCAACAACTGATTACCCCCTGGCTCTCCACTAACATTTCTTGTTATTTTCTGGCATAACCCATCCATTGCTGCTGTTTGCACATGCTTATCCCTTGCACTCACTCGTTTTTGACTTGAAATGTTGTTTCTAGCATGCTCTATTGGTAAACGAGCTTCCCTGTCTCCACACTCACTACCCAGATATTCTTCCCGAACAAACCTTTCAAAGTTGACCCGCCTAGCTCTCTTTCATCGTCTCCTTCACACTCTCTCATATCTCATTTACTATATTGTGTTCACGGAATCAATTTGCATTCCTTAAGAGATTCGGTAAAAAATATACTTCAGGTAATCCATATATGTGTATTCTGTCTCCATACTAATCTATAAATTACTTCTGTGTGTATTTATTTTTATTGGAGTAAAGTTGCTTTACAATGTTGTGTTAGTTTCTGCTGTACAATGAAGTGAATCAGCTCTATGTATACACATATCCCCTCCCTCCCCATCCCACCCATCTAGCTCGTCACAGAGCACCCAGCTGAACTCCCTGTGCTATGCTGCTGTTTCCCACTAGCTTTCTATTTTACACGTGGTAGTGTATTTATGTCAAACCTAATCTCCCGATTTGTCCCACCCTACCCTTCCCCCCCATGTCCACATGACTCTTCTCTATGTCTACCTCTCTATTCCTGCCCTACAAAGAGGTTCATCTGTACAATTTTTCTAGATTCCACATATATGTGTTAGTATACAATATTTGTTTTTCTCTTTCTGACTTACTTCACTCTCTATGACAGACCCTAGGTCCATTCACATCTCTACAAATGACCCAATTTCACTCCTTTTTATGGCTGAATAGTTTTCCATTGTATATATGTACCACATCTTCTTTATCCATTCTTCTGTCGATGGGCATTTAGGTTGCTTCCATGATCTTGCTATTGTAAATAGTGCTGCAATGAACATTGGGGTGCATGTGTCTTTTTGAATGATGGTTTTCTCAGGGTATATGCCCAGTAGTGGGACTGCTGGGTCATATGGTAGTTCTATCTTTAGTTTTTTAAGGAACCTCCATACTGTTCTCTATAGTGACTGTATCAATTTACAAGAGGGTTCCCTTTTCTCCACACCCTCTCCAGCATTTACTGTTTGTAGATTTTTTGATGGCCATTCTGACCGGTGTGAGTTGATATCTCATTGTGGTTTTGATTTGCATTTCTCTAATGATTACTGATGTTGAGCATCCTTTCATGTGTTTGTTGGAAATCTGTATATCTTCTTTAGAGAAATGTCTACTTAAGTCTTCAACCCATTTTTGGATTGGTTTGTTTGTTTTTTTGATATTGATCTGCATGAGCTGCTTATATATTTTGGAAATTAATCCTTTGTCAGTTGCTTCATTTACAAATATTTTCTCCCATTCTAAGGGTTGTCTTTTCATCTTGTTTATGGTCTCCTTCACTCTGCAAAAGCTTTTAAGCTTCATTGGGTCCCATTTGTTTATTTTTGTTTTTATTTTCATTACTCGATGAGGGTCACAAAAGGTCCTGCTGTGGTTTATGTCAAAGAGTGTTTTTCCTATGTTTTCCTCTAAGAGTTTTATAGTGTCCCACCTTACATTTTGGTCTTTAATCCATTTTGAGTTTATTTTTGTGTATGGTGTTAGGGAGTGTTCTAATTTCATTCTTTTACATGTAGCTGTCCAGTTTACCCAGCACCACTTATGGAAGAGACTGTCTTTTCTCCATTGTATGTCCTTGCCTCCTTTGTCATAGATTAGTTGACCATAGATTCGTGGCTTTATCTCTGGACTTTCTATCCTGTTCCATTGATCTAAATTTCTGTTTTTGTGCTAGGACAATACTGTCTTGATTACTGTAGCTTTGTAGTATAATTTTAAGTTGGGGAGCCTGATTCTTCCAGCTCCATTTTTCTTTCTCAAGATTGCTTTGCCTATTTGGGGTCTTTTGTGTTTCCATAAGAATTGTAAAATTTTTTGTTCTAATCCTGTGAAGAAGGCCATTGGTAGTTTGATAGGGATTGCATTGAATCTGTAGATTGCTTTGGGTAGTATAGTCATTTTCACAATATTGATTCTTCCAATACAAGAACATGGTATATTTCTCCATCTGTTTATGTCATCTTTGATATATTTCATCAGTGTTTTATAGTTTTCTGAGTACAAGTCTTTTGCCTCCTTAAGTAGGTTTATTCCTAGGTATTTTACTCTTTTTGTTGTGATGGTGAATGGGATTGTTTCCTTAATTTCTCTTTCTGATTTTTCGTCGTTGATGTATAAGAATGCCAGAGATTACTGTGCATTACTTTTGTATCCTGCAACCTTACCAAATTCATTGATTAGCTCTAGTAGCTTTCTGGTGGCATCTTAGGATTTTCTACATATAGTATCATGTCATCTACAAACAGTGACAGTTCTCCTTCTTCTTCTCCAATTTGTATTCCTCTTATTTCTTTTTCTTCCCTGATTGCCATGGCTAGGACTTCCAAGGTTATGTTGAATAAGAGTGGCAAGAGTGGACATCCTTGAATTATTCCTGATCTTAGAGGAAATGCTTTCAGTTTTTCACCATGAAGAATGATGTTTGCTGTGGGTTTGTCATACATGGCCTTTATTATGTTGAGGTAAGATCCCTCTGTGCCCACTTTCTGGAGAGTTTTTATCATAAATTGGTGTTGAATTTTGTCAAAAGCTTTTTGTGCATCTCTTGGGATGGTGATATGGTTTTTATTCTTCAATTTGTTAACATGGTGTATCACACTGATTTGTTTGCATAGATTGAAGAATCCTTGCATCCCTGGGATAAATCCCACTTGATATGGTGTATGATCCTTTTAAAGTGCTGTTGGATTCTGTTTGCCATTATTTTGTTGAGGAGTGTTGCTGAGTCCATGGTAATTCCTATAGTGGATCTTAAGGTGGATTTTGCTGCTGTGCTTAACAGGAAATATAGTTTTCAAAAGAAAAATTCAATTGTCTATTTCTCTGTCTTCTCATTTTGCTTAACTTACTGTGTTTGGTGTCTCCTTTTCACAGGCTGCAGGTTCATAGTTCTCGTTGTTTTTGGTGTCTGCCCCCAGTGGGTAAGGTTTGTTTAGTGGGTTGTGTAGACTTCCTGGTGGAGGGGACTAGTGCCTGTGTTCTGGTGGATGAGGCTGAATCTTGTCTTTCTGGTGGGCAGGACCACGTCCGGTGGTGTGCTTTGGGGTGTCTGTGAACTTAAGATTTTAGGCAGCCCCTCTGCTAATGGATGGTGTTGTGTTCCTGTCTTGCTAGTTGTTTGGCATGGAATGTCCAGCACTGGAGTTTGCTGGTCATTGAATGGAGTCAGGTCTTAGTATTCAGATGGAGATCTCTGGGAGAGTTCTCGCCAATTGATATTACATGGGGTTGGGAGGTTTCTGGTGGTCCAATGTCCTGAAATAAGCTCTTCCACCTCAGAAGCTCAGGCCTAACACCTGGCTGGAGCACCAAGACCCTGTCAGCCACCTTCTGGGAAGTCTGAGTTCTTCTGCCAGTGTTCAGTAGGTGTCCTGTAGGAGTTTTTCCACATGTAAAAGTATTTTTGATGTATTTGTGGGGAGGAGGGTGATCTCCACATCTTACTCCTCCTCCATCTTGAAGGCCTTCCTCCTCCCTTGTTGCTTTTAATATTTTTCTTTGAATTTAATTTTTGTTAGTTTGATTCATATGAGTCTTGGTGTGTTTCTCATAGTGTTCATCCTGTATGGGACTCTCTGTGCTTCCTGGATTTGGGTGACTCTTTCCTTTCCCAAGTTAGGGAAGTTTTCCACTATAATGTCTCCAAATATTTTCTGAGACCCTTTCTTTTCCTCTTTTTCTTCTGGACTGCCTATGACTTGAATGTTCATGAGTTTAGTGTCGTCTCAGTGTTCTCTGAGATTGTATTCAAATTTTTCATTCTTTTTTTCTTTATTCTGCTCCTGAGCAGTTATTTACACCATTCTGTCTTCCAGCTCACTTATTCATTCTTCTGCCTCAGTTATTCTGTTATTGATTCCTTCTAGTGTATTTTTCACTCCAGTTATTGTGTTGTTCATCTCTGTTTGTTTGTTCTTAATTCTTCTAGATCTCTGTTGAACATTTCTAGTATTTTCTCAGTCCATGCCTCCATTCTATTTCTGAGATTCTGGATCATCTTTACTCTCATTACTCTGAATTCTTTTTCAGGTAGGTTGCCTATCTCCTCTTCATTTATTTGGTCTTGTAGGTTTTTACCTTACTCCTTCATCTGTGACATACTTTTTTGCAGTCTTTTTTTTTTTATGTGTGGGATTGTGTTCTGTCTTACTGGTTGTTTGGCCTGAGGCTTTAGCACCGGGGTTTGTAGGCTGTTAGGTAGAGCCTGCTCTTGGTGCCAAGATGAGGACCTCCAGGAGACCTCACTCCGATGAATACTCCCTGGGGTCTAAGGTACTCTCTTAGCCCAGTGGTTCGGACTCAGAGGTCCCACTGCAGAAATTCTGGCCCAGTGCCCAGCTTCTGAGCCAAGATCCCACAAGTTTTCTCTTAGAAAATTAAGAGATATGTTAGAAAGAATAAAAAAATAAAAATATAGATGAAACAACAACCAGAAGGTAAAACAGAACCACAGTAGTTAAAAAAAAAAAAAAAAAAAAAAAGGAGAAGAAATAAAAAGCAGGAAAAGGCCTTGGCTGTGGGGGCTGGGGCTTAGGCAGGGGCGGGGTTTAGCCAGTGGAAGGGGCCTACACTTAGGACCCACAGAGCTGGAAAATGCTCTGCGGGGGGGGGGGGGTGTTGGGGCTTAGGCTCAACGCAGCAGGAGGGGCACAGGTGTGTTTCTGGCCTTGGAGGGCAGAGGACCAGGCCCAGGACCCCAGCAGGCTCACTGGGCCTGAATGGATTCGGGAAACACCCATGGTGCCTCCCCTGATCCTCCAGTATTGGAGGGTTCCCCCCACACTCTGCCTTTCCTCCTCTCCCTGCCACCCACCATGCCCCAAGGACCAAGGCAGCCCAGAAGGGGACTTTAAGGGCCGGGGACCCAGCCTGGGAGACCAGCAGGCCTCCCAGGGCCGAGTGGGTGGGGGAAACGCCCACCGTGCCTCCCCTGATTCTCTGATCCAGAGGTGGCCCCCTCCCTCCTACACCCCCAGGACCAATGTGGCCCAGAGGGGGCCCCGGAGAAGGGAGGACCAGGCCCTGGAGCCCCACAGGCTTTCCAGTGTCGGATTGGGAAGGGGAAATGCTAGGCGCACTCCCCCCAATCCTCCAAGCCCCCAAGGGTCCCTCAGGTGTGGGAGCCCCTCTCCCCTCCAAGCCGCCCCTCAGGGGCACTGGTCCTGTCCAGCTTCCACATCTTCTCCCCTCTCACTCCCCCCATGTCCTACTGGTTGTTCAGGGGTTCCTCCCATCTCGTTGGGCACTGAGGTCCACCACCAGTGTCAGGCAGTCGCCCTAGCTGTGGGAAGACACATACTCCACGTCCTTCCCTGCCGCCATCCTGACTCCACCCCTATACATTACTTTGAAGCAGAGTATTACATTTCATGAAATGACACATCTATATTGCATCTAAAACGTCAACTATTTGTTCTCCAAATGAGGCAAGTAAAGACCAGAGCATTCAAGTGACTGATCAGAGTTTACACATCTCATCAGTGGCAAAACTGGGACCGTAACTCTTCATCTTCTACTGGTCCTGCTGGAACAAGCTACCTTTACTTTTCTAATTTACTCTTCCTTCCAGCATGTGGGAGACACCCCTTGCATAAATCAAGCAGTCTCAAGTGCACCAAGCAGAGGTATCTGCCACAGACTGGGATTCTTAGGCTAGGCCTAAGGGCACTTAATCTCCTGTACGGCTGACCCCACGGAGTGAAAAGCAAGCCAAATCACAGGCAAGTGAGCTGGGGTTAGAGGCAAGGCTGCTATGGTTGCAGGGGAGCTGAATGCAATCTAGAAACCTGAAGCTGGACTCTGATGCCTGAGCATGTACAAAGGGTTTACAGGAAAGAGGCGAGGCGGAAGGATGCTCAGGGAGAGGGCAGGTGGCCAGACAGGGAGCAGCAAGTCTAGTTTCCAGATCCCACCCCTTCTCTCAATCAGCTGCACTGTACTGCTTCTTTCATTCTGTCCATCTTGCATTAGGTAGGCTCAATCTGGGTAGAATGAGCCTGAAACTTGAGTGCCTTCATTTACAATAGTCTGAGAGAACTAAGTAAGGCAAGGTTAATAATACTAAACTCTGGAGATAGTTTGCATTTAACAAATGCCATCAACTGGTATTCACTGAGTAAGATGATAGATGATAGATAAGATAGAGAATAGATTAGATAGATAATAGATTAGATATATTAGATACATGATATATAGATAGGATAGATAATAGATTAGATAAGATAGATTAGATTAGCTAGGTAGATCAGATAGATGTATGATAGATGATAGATAAGATAGATAGTAGAGTAGTTAGATAATAGGTTAGATAGATTAGATAGATACCTAATACATAATAGGTGATATATAGATTAGGTAGATAGATAATAGATTAGATACAGGATAGATGATAGATAGATAATTAGAGAGAGATAGATTAGATAGATGCATGATAGATAATAGATAATAGTTAACCAGGTGTTGAGCTAGCTAACACTGTCCTCATCTTCACACTGTCAGTTCAGCAGAGGATCACTTAATTCTATTGTGTCAAAGGCAACACATGAATCCACATGGGACTTGGTTTACCATTTAATCATTGATTCTCTGCTAAAATGACATAATAGCTTCAGATCATTTCCATCTAGGGTGAAATTGTTTAGATTTTGTACAAAATATATTTTGAAATACCTGTACCTATCCGTTGCTCTGTCCCTGGTGCACATTTTGCTTGATATCATTCCCTAGAAGTCATTTCATTCCAGAATCGTTTAATTAATGCTAACTTGAGACAGCTAAAATTGTCTTTTGATGTGGCTTAGCAATGATGAGCATCTCAGAAGTGTTGCCTGATTGACAGCTGTCTGTTAGAAATGCATCCATAGGATGAACGATGTGGCAGCATACATTTTAGCTCTTGGATTGCACTTATTTTTAATGTATGGGTTGGCTTACCGTTATCTGAATATCTCTACATCATGAGGCCCTAATTAAGATTTTTACCAACCTCTTTCATTGGGACTTTCCCAGGTCTACAATCAAACAAACATTTTATAAAATGACTGTTTCTACTGCTGAAAATGATGATGGCAAATAGGTTCAGAAGCATGGACCAAAGCCCTTAAATATCATTCTCTAATTTTAAAATATGATACTGAAGAACATTATTATAGTGTTCCTTCAGTCATAGCGGAATGGAAAAACCACAAGATTAGAAACTTGAATCTGCATAGTACAGACAGGTTAATAATGCTCATCTGGCTTGACTCGCTGGGTTGTTCTGAGAGGTAATTTTCAAACAGAAGATCTTGTTACTATTCAGAGAGCCGCAATAAGGTTTCAAGAAGAAGTTCCAAGGTAACAAAAGTTGTTGACTTCTGTAAGCCCGTGTCAGCTACAGACGTGAAGTGGAAACCAGGATGCGCTCAGCCAAGCAGAGGCAATGACATCACAGGTTCTATGGGGCTCAGAGTGCAGGTTGATCGTTGAACAACGTGGGCAGGAAGGGAAAGCAAGGCAGGGACAATGTCTCTTTGGGTTTTTTGTTTTTGTTTTTTTTTTGTTTTGCTTCATTTGTTCTCTATTTTTTTAATTTAATTTTTATTTTATATTACAGTTGATACAATGTTGTGTTGGTTTCAGGTGCTTCACAGCAAAGTGATTCAGTTATACATATACATATATCCATTCTTTTTCGGATTCATTTCCCATATAGGTTATTACAGAGTATTGAATATGTTCCCCGTGCTATACAGTAGGTCCTTGTTGGTTATTTACTTTATATATAGTAGTGTGTGTGTTCATCCGAAGCTCCCGATTTATCCGTCTCCCCACCAACATCTATTTGTTTTTAAAACTTTTCAAAGTATGTCTTCAAAACTGCAAAACAAGAACTAACACAACATTGTAAATCAGCTATACTCCAATAAAAAATTTTTTTAATAAAATTAAATTTTTAAAAACGGCAGAACAAGAAAGTGAGAAAACACTTTAATTTAAATATAAGTAAGAAGAATTCTGTTTCAATTATCTGGTAAAAAATCAATATTTAAACATTGTTCAGGGAAGTCTTTTGCTACAGTGAAGTTCTTCTCAACCAGGAGCAAGTTTGCCCCCAGGAGACATTTGCCAATATCTGGGAACATTTTTAATTGTCACAACCTGGGCGTGCTATCGACACCTAGTGGGTAGAGGCCAGGGATGCTGCTTAACAGACTACAGTACAAGGCAAAAGACAGCCCTTCACAGTAAAGGACTCTCTGGCCCTAAGTAAAAAATAGTGTCTGCTGCAGTGTGTCTCTGATACGCTCACTTTTTTCCCACCAACATGCCTATATAAAACTAATATTCCAGATTCACTGTCTTTGCTAGAAATAAGAAAAAAGTGTTATCCTGAAAAATCAAATGTCTAAAACTGTTCCTCAGGGTAAATAGCTATGTTACCAAAATCTAATATCATCTTAATGAAATGAGAAATTATTTTGAAGCTTTGCAGGGATAAAAATAAAAATACGTCACAAGTATATATTGCTGAAGAGTATTCCCTGGCTGCTGGTCAATTGTGTATGTCTGTGACATCAGGCAAAATGTTCAAAGCTGACGAAATAACATCAGCATTGCATCAAAAACCTCTGTATTAACAGCTGACTTTATGCCGGACACTTCCCCAAGCAAGTTCCTCAGCTTCACTGTTGAGAAGCCTCTGATGGGTCTGCCCTTGACATGTCCCACAGCATCCTTCCAGGAAGCACTATTTCTAGAATAATTGTTTAAATTATTAACCACTTAAAACAATTCTAGTATTATTATAAACAATAAACATTTAAGAAACACTTATTGAACATGAAATGAGCACTCAAATCCAGTTAACCGTAAACATTTCTACCAAAAGAATGGGGTTTTCACTAAATAAATCTGCTGAATGAAGAAGGAATTGTGAGGATGCGTATACCTCATTTCTCGTTTCATGGTGTTAATTACTTCCACAGGAAAAAAGAAAAGCAGTGTCAGTGTAACCGTACAGCCACCATGTAGAAATAGGGGTCAATGATATATTGGAGTCAATGACATAAAGTCAAGTAATTTAAATAGACTCTACATGAAGAGTGGTTAGGAGACTAACTTCACAAACAAATTTCTCATGTCAAAGTGCTACCCTTTGTTCTAGCAATAAGTGATCCCATTGCAAAATAAGAATGATATAGCCTAGTTTAAAGAAAATGCATTCGTAATGCCATTTGCAGCAACATCGATAGACCTAGAGATTATCGTACTAAGTGAAGTAAACCAGACAAAGACAAATATCATATGATGTTTGTCTTATACGTGGAATCTTTAAAAAATGACACAAAAGAACTTATTTACAAAACAGAAATAGACCCACAGACATTGAAAACAAATTTGTGGTTACCAAAGGGGAAAGCTTGGGGGAGGGATAAATTAGGAGTTTGGGATTAACAGATACACACTACTGTATATAAAATAGATAAACAACAAGGACCTATTGTATAGCACAGGGAACTCTACTCAATATCTTTTTTTTTTTACCATCTTTATTGGAGTATAATTGCTTTACAATGGTGTGTTAGTTTCTGCTTTATAACAAAGTGAATCAGCTATAGATATACATATATCCCCATATCTCCTCCCTCTTGCATCTCCCTCCCACCCTCCCTATCCCACCCCTCTAGGTGGTCACAAAGCATCGAGCTGATCTCCCTGAGCTATGCGGCTGCTTCCCACTAGCTATCTAGTTTACATTTGGTAGTGTATATATGCCCATGCCACTCTCTCACTTCGTCCCAGCTTACCCTTCCCCCTCCCCGTGTCCTCAAGCCCATTCTCTACGTATGCGTCTTTATTCCTGTCCTGCCCCTATCTATTCAATATCTTGTAATAACCTATAAAGGAAAAGAATCTGAAAAAGAATATGTATGTATATACATATTACACATATATGTATAACTGCAGCACTGTGCTGTACACCTGAAACTAACATGATACTGTAAACCAACTATACTTCAATAAAAATTAAAATAAAAAAGAAAATGCATTCCATGCAAATGTTCTTTACACTTACATGCTTTTTCCCCCCACTGCTAAAAATAATAACAGTCATCATCCTATGAACGGCTGCCATTTAGTAACCACCCACAATGCTCTAGAACCCATGCCAGACATTCAGCGTGCTGTGTGCTGATCATCACAGCTACCTGGCTGGAGAGATGTTTTCCTCCCGAGAGGCAAGGCTCGGCCAAGAATTAGCAACTCCACAACTCTCAAGAAGCAGACTGTGACTCAAACCCAGGAAGGTGTGACTCCACAGCCAATGACCCAGCGTGGTCTCCACCGTGGTAAAACTCACAAGTCTGAGAAAATTTAAGATTGTTTCGTCATCCCTTTAGATTGTTCTTTGAACAACATCCTATCCTTCAAATGCCTAAACTCAGACAGCTCATAAAAGATTGCTGGAAGTTACTCTTTAATTCTTGCCTTATAGCTAATTCCACAAAGGCATTTTTGCCCTGTGGAGTTCTGTCCATTTCCCAGTCCCCCATCGTAGGGGAAAAAACACTTTGGGCTTCTGATGTATCTCCAAGCTCGATGTCTGTCTCTCTGCATGACTTTGATCAGTTCAGACATTTGTCAGAGTTCATACACACCCTCCTTTGTAGACTGTCACAGGGCATGCAAGCATGATGCTTGGAGTCAACAAGAAGAGCCTGTGTGTTCTCTGTCTGAAACTTGTCATCCCTGCTCAGCTTTGTCTGTGCATGTGTGTGCGTGCGTGCGTGTGTGTGTGCGTGCGTGTGTGCGTGCGTGTGTGCGTGTGTGTGTGTGTGTAAAGAAGGATATTAAGACTTTGGAGAAGGCGGGTGGGGAGGAGAGATTCTGAGAGGGGAAGAAAGAAAAAAGAGGGAATGGAAAGAGAGAGAGAGAGTCAAGGGGAGAGGAGGGGGGAGCAGCTGCTTTGTAGACGCTAAGATTGCAGACAGAAATAGCACACAACCACCGTGAGCTGATGCGACTCAGAAGCCGGGATCAAATTGTATTCACTTTCATTAATCAGTTTCTCTGAGGGAAGGAAATGACATCCGGTCCTGTCTTCCTCTACATCTTGATTTTTGGAAAATACTGTAAGTACGCTCAGCATTTAATTTTGTCTACCTTAGGATTTTATGAAATAATCAAAAGTACGAATGTTTATTACTGACATGAATGTTTTTAAGGTGCAACTGCCTTTTCTGATAAAACTGTTATCTCACTTCAGAATGATTCCTCTGAATACATTTCTGGTATTTATAGGAAAAACCAGAATACTAACATGCCATGTAAACCTATGCTTCGTAACAACCAATTGGTTTGATATTAACAATTGTTTTATAAGTCATGGTATATTTCAAGAGGAGTGGTCCTTAAAGAGATTGTGTTCAAGGAATGTGCCCATTGGCACATCCTGGGGAGGTCTGTACATTTGCTCCCGGCTCCTGTGTGTTTATAACGCTTCATTATCCTAGCCCTTTGTGATTTGTATCGTAGGTACGCCTCCTTAGGGAAAGATGCATTCAGAAAACTCCTTTTTTTATTTTTAGCACGGTTTCTCACTATTCCTTGAAAGAAAAACCAGGGAAAGCAGAAAGCGATGAAAACCACAGACACATGAGGAGCCCAAATGGACATTTTACTTTGGCTATCATGACAGTTTTTGCTTCCTCTCCGTATACATGTTTTATTTTCAGAAAATCTGCTTTTTAATCAAAGGAAAGAGTTTGTTCTTCATTAAACCTTACTGAAAGTTTATTAGATAAATAGAAATAAAATGTTTCTTAGGTAATACATGATGAGGAAAGTCAAAGCAAATCAAGAAAGAAAACTTTCTGGGTCCCTTTCATACCTTGTGATGCTGGGAATTATTAAGCTGTAACAAATTTAGAATTCATAGGCATGCTTCCATTTCTCAGTCTCTTAAAAGTCTGCAGAAGTTTATTTACACTAAAACATTCTATTGAAGAATACCTCAAAGTAAATTTCAGTCCTAACTCTCTCAATGCTGATGGCATGCACTGCACCAAAGTGATTTTTTTCCTTTATCTCCAGTCTTCCTGACCTCTTAGTACACCTCACTTTGTCAGTCGAAGATGTGGGGTTGCATGTAACCAAGGAAATGACTCCAAATCCTTTGGAAACATTCTAGTTCCTAGCTTTCTCCGTCTCTGATCTTATTGCTGACATTCCCATTTTTTAACTAGAGGATGAAAAGTCAAAGTGCACAGCATCACCAAAAACTGCATGTTTCTAATATAATCCAAGTGTTTTGACTTTTGCAGCCAACACCCTCATAAATCCATAACATATTTTTCTATCTCCTCTCCCATTTCAATAAAATAAGCAGATTGAATAAGCCAAAGGAATACTTCCAAATAGGCATTCTAGGATGAGGGATTCAAGGGAATGGAAAAGGTATTCAGGGCAGGTAGAGAAGCAATTTGGCTAATGTGTTAACCAGTCATTTGGTAAAAATGTTCTGTTTAGTAAAAAAGTTCTATGTTCTCTTTTGTCAATAAAAAATTATCTTCATGAGCAGAAAATAGGTAATAGTGATGAAGATGATAATCCTCAAACCCTCCAACATTTTAAATTTATCTTTGGACCTTTTAAAAATTTTGATAATGCATTGTCAACCTCCTCCCTCCATGCCTTCCAGAAGCAGAATTGGGCAAGCAAGAGTCCTGGCTACATGCTGTCAACAGGGTGGGTGGGCTGGAGAGGCATTTGACGGGGGCCCCCAACCCAGCAGCCCACACCCATGACTCACCAGTTAGTTTATCCCATCATCAAGCCCCACCAGTGAGAGGATTTCCTGGGCATATAGCAGAAGAAGTCAACCACATAATGACAACGTCTTAAATCTCCGTAACTAACTCCATGGTTGTTGTTAGTGGTTTGTTTGTTAACCCACTCTCCTGTTGCCTTGAAAGGACAGTGTGCTATCATGGAAGACTGAAGGGGCTTGACAGCACTGCCCTGTACTAGCTCTATACTTTTCCACAATGACTTACCCTCTGAGCCTTAGTTTGTAAAATGGCAATAAAGTCTTTTACCCTATCTACCTCCCAGAGCCCTTGTGTCCGGTTCTTTATTACATTAAGTGACCTCCTTGGATCTTCAGAACAACTCTATTATGTAGATACAATTAAGCACATGAGGAAGGAAAGACCAAGGACATTCAGTACCTTGTCACAAGACTCAAGCTAATAAATGCCACGATTTGAATGCTTTCGTAGTCTACACTCTCTCCCAGACCGTGAACATTCTCAGTAGCGATCATGTATACCACAGGGCTTTGAAAACGGAAAGCCCTTTATAGACCTAAGCAATTATCAGTCAGCCTTTTAACCAAAAATATTTATCGAATGCCAGTTACTTTAATAAGCAATAAGACTAAAGGGTGTCTACAGCATGGTCCCCGCTCTGAAGGGTTAGAGTGGAGGAGAGGGAAAGTTATCTAGGGTCACCAAACTGTGAGACAAGGGCAAAAGCCTAGGGGTGCACAGAGAGGGGTGACATTAAGATTCAGAAAAGATTTCCTTTCAGCTTTGAGAATTTCTTATTCTTAAAAAATTCCTCCATCTGTTGTCTAATTAGCTGTATTGTGCCAATGTTAATTTCTGAGTTTTGATAATGTACTCCGGTTAGATAAGATGGTTCCATTAGGGAAAGCTGGGTGAAGGGTACATGGGACCTCTTGTACTACTTCTTCCACTTCTTGTGGGCCTAAACTAGCGCAAAATTAAAAGTTATAGAACAATTCCCTGGAAGAATTGTATCCTAAGTCTTTATCAGCACACGCTTTACTCATTACTTAAATGGTATCATCAAGCAAAAAACAATCATTTTACTTAACACTTTGTTTAGGCAGGTAATAAGTAAGGAAATAGGACATAGAAGGGCCCAGATATGAACTTGATGTATTTTAGTATTTTGCCAAGGCCCAACCCATCTGGGTAGGTCCTCACTTTTGTATTCCAAGTGGCTACTTACAAGACCACCTGGTCTTTGCCTTGGGTCCCGGTACTGGCATATCTTATAGCAACTGTCTTCTCTAACCACGAGGAAGAAGACAGGAAGAGCCTTTCCTGAACTAACCATCAGTACACAAAAACCAGACCTTTAGTACATGAAACAGGAGAATACTGGCATATTTACCCACCTCCAAAAGATGGAAGAAAAAACTTTCCAATATGCAGACTACAGAGTATATAACAGTTCACCTGACATTTTTTAAGGTTGCTAACAATTTTATATTGTTCTTACTATGAATTTGGAATCACATCTTTACGTTTCAAACAGAAAATTAACAAGTCTGTGCAAATGCAGCACCATCATCTGTATAAGATAAACAAATTATTACATTTGTGAACTAAATCGTTTTGCAAGCTTAATTTCACACATTAGGACAAACCTATTAAACTGAAATGCCTGGAGTTGGGTATTCTAGTTAGGCTTATTTTTTGTCTGAAAAAATAAGCATTTTTTATTATATAATTTTTAGGTGTACAACATTATAATTCAACATCTGTATACACTACAGAGTGGTCACCACCCCACATCTAGTTACCATCCATCACCATACAGCTGACGCCCTTCACCCATTTCACCCACCCGCCCCCAACCCCCTTTCCTCTGGCAACCACTCATCTAATCTCTGTATCTATGAGTTTGTTTTTGTTTTACTTCATTTGTTTGTTTTGTTTTTTTCAATTCCACATATGAACGAAACCATACAGTATCTGACTTTCTCCATCTGCCTTACTTCACTCAGTGTGATGCCCTCCACATCCATCCATGCTGTAAATGTAACCCATGGCAGGACTGCATTCTCTTTTTACGGCTGAGTAGTAGCCATTGTGGATGTATACCCCATCTTCTTTATGCATTCATACATTAATGAACAAAATCTGCACAGACCAGTTACTAGTAAGGGGATTGAAACAGTAATCAAAAATCTCCCAACGGGGCTTCCCTGGTGGCGCAGCGGTTGGAAGTCTGCCTGCCGATGCGGAGGACGCGTGTTCGAGCCCCGGTCCGGGGGGGATCCGACATGCCGCGGAGCGGCTGTGCCCCTGGGCCATGGCCGCTGGGCCTGCGCATCCGGAGCCTGTGCTCCGCGGCGGGAGAGGCCACGGCAGTGGGACGCCCGCGTACCGCAAAAAAAAAAAAAAAAAAAAAAAATCTCCCAACAAACAAACTGTACACATTTGTATCACTTTAGTGTCAAGTTCTAGGACTGTGGTTATGGATGTGGTGGTCATTATATCTCCCATTTATCGAGAGCTTTCCATGGACCACAAACTGTGCTAAATGCTTTACAAACATGATCTGACTTTATCCCTGTAACAACCTTCAGGGATATTCTCACTTTACAAAATAGGAAACAGAAAATGAGAAATATTAAGTCACAAGCCTGGCATCACCTCTTAGTAAGTGTTGCAAAAGAGTTTTCAATCCAAGTCTGTGTCCTTGAATGGCCTACGCTAGTAAAACATGGTTCAGTGCTAATGCTTTCTAAAGCTACAGTATCTTAGAATTAAAACGGACCTGAACAGATCCCCTCATCTAGCCCACTGGTCTTTAATGAAGCACGTTAGATATTTTTCCATTTTGGAGATTAAGCAATAGAGAAATATTGACGAGCCCAAGGTCACAGAACTGGTAAATCCACACTTAAAGTTTCCACTAGAGCAGGCTGTCCTCACCCCAGGGAAGCTTGAGAAATCCATGTTCCATATTCATGCATGTCCTCCTATGGGCCGGTACCATCTGCTTTACATACACTTCTCATCGTGCACCGGGGATTGATGAATGAGGATAGATGTGTAACTAATGCGAATGAATAGAAAATTAGACTCAACCTGTACTGGTTCCAGGATTTTGCTTGGAAAGCACTTTTGCTTACAGCCCATGGCACAGAGCTTTACCCACAGGAAGTACCAGTACATAGTGACTTCATTCTCATCACAGCTCACTTCTCCCGCCCCCTGGATATCTTCCCCCCTCGTTGTGTCCACAGTCGCAGCAGCCCTATTTCCTGGCTCACGCGCAGTGGTCCAACACTCTCTCCTCTTCTCAGCTCTGCATCCCCACCCATCACCCTGGTCGGAATAACTAGGCTCCGTCACTGAAACCAAAAGCTGTTTCCTTCTTTGGAAACAAACAGGGGCGAGTTGTGAGTATTTCAAATTCAGTTTTTATTCTCTATCACAGCAAAGGCAAATGTTGAGCGGAAAAAAAGGACAGTATTAAGTGGGATCTCTGGTTATCTGTGTTAGGAATTGACATTTTCCTGTAAAATAGTTGTAGTTTATATAATAATTTGGAGATTTGATTTTCTGTTAAATAGATTTGTCTTATAATTATTTCAACATTACCTGAATTAACTAGAGCCACCTTACTTCTTACGCCTTCTATAATAATGAATATGTCTTTTTAAAATATTCAGCGCTCCCCAAAAATGTGAAGATTATTTTGGGGGAGGGGGACCCTTGGCTTTTTCACTGGCTGTTCCAGGCCACACGGAGCCCTGGATTCTGGTCACCTCTGGTCACTCTGCCAGCTCTTCTGTCCCCCTCTCCCTCCCTATCCTTCCTCCTCAACCTGCCCCCTACCCACATTGCCCCAGGAGCTCAAGTTCTCATTCTATAGTGAAGAACAACACAGACCTCTCTCCTTAGCCCCTGTCTCTAAACCCAAAATCCAGGCCTTTAGTCAAGGTGCCCACATGATTTACTACGAAAAGGGACAGCAGATAATCTGATACATTCTCTAATAGTAAGGTTCACTCCTTTTAGAAGGCAGTTGAGATTTTAAATTATCCTTTTTGTTTTTTGGTAGAGGGTTGAGTGTCTGCTTGAAGGTCACACAACTACGTGCTCGAATCCACTGAGAAACCATTTCGCTGCACTATTTTCCCCTAACAGTCTTTTCTCTTGATTCTTACCTAATTCATTTAAAGAAACATTATATGAAGTCTCTTTTTCCGTCTCTAGCAGTCTGAGTCCTCAGTGAATCGCAACTTGATGAAACAGTTTCCTCTTATGTCTGTCAAGTTCTTTTTAAATTTAAGTTTTATAAAATTAGACGTTTCTGAGTTCAAAGGAAATGTGAAGCTCACAGCGTACAACACCCTCACTTTTCATGTAGGAAGAAATTGAGGCCAGATACCTGTGCTCCCTTTTCTTTTCAGCTTTACTATCCTTTACTCACTTTTAAAAGTGGGTCTCCAGTTTCATATGTAGGACAGGACGGACAGGATAGGCAAGAAAAATCAGAAGGGTAAAACATCACCTTTAAATAGAAAGAACCTAGACTGGGGTTATTGAACCCGGGATTATTACATTTATTACCCACCAAAATCCTAGCCTCAAAAATTAAGATTTCGCAATACACTGACCTTGTGTCATCATGTTTCACACACCCTGCCTGGCAGATAAACATTATCTTAACCAAGGACAGACTGGGCAGAGGAGAGAAGGGTCCTGCTGACACCTTCCCAAGTCCATGCTTGCACTCAGGTCCAAGTTTAAGGAAAGGGGCTTTTCAAATTGTCAGAGTAAATTCAGAGCCCGTGGATGTTTCCACTCTGCATCCCTCGCTCCCATGCTGCTCCCCAGACAACTATCTTGTCTTTAAAGTAGAGCGTTTTCATCACATGCCATGCCGATGAATGAATGGGGCCCCTGGGGTGTCCCGCTAAAGTGAAAGAGGCCTTGGGCGTGTGCTGCTGGGATGAGACTGAGATTGCCATGCAGGGGTCCAGGAGAAAAAAAAAAAAAAAAGAAAGAATGATGCCACGTGGTATGGAATAAAATTCGTGTTTGCAGACAGAAAGCGAACCCTCAGAGATGAAACCACCCAGCTGGCCGTGATGTAGACAGGGGAAGGAACAAGACAAGGTGTATGTGTTGGCGATGACGTTAGTGTAACCCTTTAAAGCCGTTATATGTGGTACGGGCCTGGAGTGGGCTCGTAGGTAAAGACACTCATCTAGAACAACTCCTCCTTAACTCCTCTGAAAGGAGTTAAAGAAAGCCCCTTACACATGATCTCCTAAAAGGAGTCTTATCAAATCCCATGGTCTCCCTTCTCGTCCATCTGTCTTCCATGCTCAGGAGCCTTTGCCTCTTTATACCCCGATTTCTGTCCAATCCAAGGCCGCCTGGACCCCCATCTTCCTCTCATTTCCCCATCACTCAGCCTCCACTCCCGCTACACTCCTCTGCTGTTCTTGGGCACAAAGTTTCCTTTCTATTCTGACTCATTTTTCAGGAGAAAACATTCTTTGCCTTTTTTTCCCTCAGAACACCTACGGTAGAGGAGGAGTTCACAGAGGAAGGTCAAAAGGCAATGCCAGCATTCTCTGTCATGAAGTTTGAGGGTGGTGGGGAATGTCATAAACTATTACACACACACACACTCCAACAGTTTTGTTCCATCATTAGTATTAAGTATACCCAAACCAGATATCGTATATAATATCAAATTTCCATACTTTTAGGCCACAAATCTCATGTTAAGAGATCAACTGAGGCAAATTAAAAATTTTAATAGTTTATGTGAGCAAACTGGATTTGAATTGAACAGCAGCAAACTGGAAAGGGAAGTGGGAGACATACAGAGAAAGTTGCAGAGGCCAAGTGAGGAGATTGTCGCTTGGCTACTGCTTAGCGGTTAGTCAGCTGTTTCTGATCGGTTGTCCCAGCTCCTTGGTTTCATGACCTTGAGGGCTTTATGGGCTTAGGTTTTGGTTTGCTTACCTCTGCTGCCATGGCTTGAGGGCCAACTCCATGTAAGGGGCTCCTTGTTTACTTAATTCAACAGTCAGATGTGCAGAAAATGAAATTTTATGTTGCTGTGACTCAACTCAGAGCTCGTGACTCCTGCATAAAATAGCAGGACAATAAACTTGCTAATTCGAAATAGCTTGGTTTAAAAATCAGGCACTTTTTTAAAAAATACAGTCTTAATCACTTAAGAATTGTCTACCTGCTCCACCCTTTTCCAATTCTGCCCAAAAGCTTTTAGGTTCGAGGGCAGCTTTGGAAACATCCACGTGAGGGGGCAGGTAGAGAGATGAATTATCTACGTAACTTTGCCAGCTTCTCGTGAGATGTAACTCGGCCAGATAACCCATGTTTCCCACCCAAGCAAGAGGCCGCTTCACATGGACTGTCTGCTCCTAGCCAGCCTTCTCAGGAGAGCCTAGGAAACCTCAAGGGTCCTTCCTCCTGTGTCGGGAAGCAAGGGAGACATGGGGTGACTCAGACCCACAGCCATCGGGCCCTGGTGCCATGCAGAGCACGTGGCTTCTGCCAGAGTCATGCCCTTTCCTTGGGCTGCGCGTTAGAATCTAAGACTCTAACCACCTCTGCTTGGGCAGCCCCACTCTCTAATGACCCCTACCTCCTCCTTCCCCTAAGGAGCTCTAAATTCCAAGGGGACAGGAGGTTGTCACACACAGCCATCACCAAGTTCAGGGAAGCAAGCTTGACCTTCCCTACAGGCTGTGGAAAGGCTCAATGCTCTGTGTCCTTCAGTATTTGGTGTTGATAGTCAAGCCAAGATGCTCAAATTCAAAAAAGCATACCAAGTTTCAAAACTATTCTCTCTCAAGCATCTGGCTTTTGTCATTGGCTATTTTTGGCAGCTGACTCTTCTACAAAGGTTCTTCTGAGCTACACTCCCTGAGCAATCAAGTACAGTCCACCGGCCTCCTATGAGTGGGGAGGGGTTAAAAAAAATAAAGGAATAACCAAGAAGGAAGTATATTTGGATACATCCTAAAAGCATGGAGCATTTGACAAGTAGGAATTATAAACGCAAAGCCGCAGATGTTTGACACAATAATTACGACGACATACATTAGTAAAATATGAACTCTTTGAGAATACGCAAGATATATAATATGAAATATCTAGCTGTATTTCCAACCGTGTTACGTGGACACTAATGAAGAACATGTTTACTCCCACTTTTAAGAAATTTCTAAGGAAAAATCAGAATTTGCAAAACTTTCATAATGGTAGTAAGTATGGTTATTCACTTTATCAGAGGGGTATCTTTGTTCGGTAGTTTTTTTTTAATCACCCAAAAAAGTGCCCACCCTATTCGGATTCTGACTCAAAATCCTATGCTCCTTCTGTGCTATTTCCTCCCACTTTCCATTCTGTTGCCCAGACTGGTTCCTCTTATTTCACTTACACCTACCTTTTGTGTGATTTTTGTTTTCAATCTCTTTTCCCTGCATTTCACCTAGTGCTTTCTTCTCCTGTTGATCTAACCTACATTAATTACAATACTATAGACGAAAACACCAAAATATAGAAATGTCATTCAAATTGTGAAAAATTGTTTATCTATTAACTTTCTTCCACAAATCCTTTCTGATGGAATGTCTTAAACAACAGAGTTTGTGATAAATAAGAGGAACAAAGAGTAGTCTGTCATGATGCTCCCATCCGACCTAGAAGCTGCACCATCACAAACACACGTCTCCAAAGAGCTCCCAGGAAGCTAAACTACTTTTAAATTCATCCTGGGGAAATTGTTGCAAATTTTTAATATGACTGATAATGTGATTAGATACAAGAAATGTGCTAGGCCAAAGTTGCCATGGTCTGATGATTAACATGAATTATTTATGCTATCTTATTGCTACAGTTGTGAGTCAGTTACTGTATTGACGTTCTGATTAAATGATAACACTTGAAAGTGTTGTCTAATTAAATCCTCCCATGAACCATGAAGGGCGATGGTTCCTCCCCTCACCAGAGGAGGGACTCAGTCTCAAAGAGACTTGGGAATTCGCCAAGATCACAGGCTCCTAAGTGCTTAATGCAGGACGTGAATTCACGTTTATCTCAGTTCTTTCCACTCGCCATACTAACACCAAAATCATGGTGCAGAGTTATGAATATTATCTCTCATTTTACGGGACAGATGAGCAAACTGACCAAGCAAGTTGAACTCAAATCAGACCTGCCACTTACTGCTTCCGGGGGGAAGAGGTGGAGGCAGGGCAGGCACAGGTGGAGCGTGGGCGGGGCCAGACCTGGGAAAACTAGGAGGAGTTGGGTGGAGTCATTAAGAGTAGGGCTCAGGACAGGCTGGGAGGTGCAGTTGGAGGAGCTCCCTGGAAAGACCGGGAAGCCTTTGTGAGCCACACTCAAGAATGACTTCAGACTTAGTGCATAAGCAGTTGGAAGGGAGGTTTTCCACAGCATGATAGAGTTTTTTTCTTTAGGAAGTAACTCTGGCAACTTACCCAAAATAGTCTAGGATGTAAGAAACTGAAAGCAAGCCCTAAAGGAGTGTGGAGGTTGCTCTCCATCTCTAAAGAGGAAGCGGCTGCGGCCAACACAAGTTGGCTGCCGTTCTTTTTTTTTTTCCGGTACGCGGGCCTCTCACTGCTGTGGCCTCTCCCGTTGCGGAGCACAGGCTCCGGACGCGCAGGCTCAGGGGCCATGGCTCACGGGCCCAGCCGCCCCGCGGCATGTGGGATCTTCCCGGACCGGGGCGTGAACCCGTGTTCCCTGCATCGGCAGGCGGACTCTCAACCACTGCACCACCAGGGAAGCCCATGTGTTTGTATTTTTTACAGTTTTTTTCCTGTAATTAATATATAGTCTCATAGCGTTGTAGTCGGAAAAGACACTTGACATGATTTTAATTTTCTTAAATTTACCAAGGCTTGATTTGTGACCAAGATATGATCTATCCTGCAGAATGTTCCATGAGCACTTGAGAAGAAAGTGTATTCTGTTGTTTTTGGATGGAATGTCCTATAAATATCAATTAGGTCCATCTTGTTTAATGTATCATTTAAAGCTTGTGCTTCCTTATTTATTTTCATTTTTGTTGATCTGTCCATTGGTGAAAGCGGGTGTTAAAGTCCCCTACTATGATTGTGTCACTGTCAATTTCCCCTTTTATGGCTGTCAGTATTTGCCTTATGTACTGAGGTGCTCCTATGTTGGGTGCCTAAATATTTATAATTGTTATATCTTCTTCTTGGATTGATCCCTTGATCATTATGTAGTGTCCTTCTTTGTCTCTTCTAATATTCTTTATTTTAAAGTCTAATTTGTCTGATATGAGAATTGCTACTCCAGCTTTCTTTTGATTTCCATTTGCATGGAATATCTTTTTCCATCCCCTCACTTTCAGTCTGTATGTGTCCCTAGGTCTGAAGTGGGTCTCTTGTAGACAGTATATATATGGGTCTTGTGTTTGTATCCATTTTACCAGTCTGTGTCTTTTGGTTGGAGCATTTAATCCATTTATATTTAAGGTAATTATCAATATGTATGTTCCTATTACCATTTTCTTAATTTTGGGGGTTTGTTATTGTAGGTCTTTTCCTTCCCTTTTGTTTCCTGCCTAGAGAAGTTCCTTTAGCATTTGTTGTAAAGCTGATTTGGTGGTGCTGAATTCTCATAGCTTTTGCTTGTCTGTAAAGGTTTTAATTTCTCCATCAAATCTGAATGAGATCCTGGCTGCATAGAGTAATCTTAGTTGTAGGCTTTTCCCTTTCATCACTTTAAATATGTCCTCCCCCTCCCTTCTGGCTTTCAGAGTTTCTGCTGAAAGATCAGCTGTTAACCTTTTGGGGATTCGGCTGTATGTTATTTGTTTTTTTCCCTTGCTGCTTTTAATGTGTTTTCTTTGTATTTAATTTTTGACAGTTTGATTAATATATGTCTTAGTGTGTTTCTCCTTGGATTTATCCTGTATGGGACTCTCTGCACTTCCTGAACTTGATTAACTATTTCCTTCCCCATATTAGGGAAGTCTTCAACTATAATGTCATCAAATATTCTCTCAGTCCCTTTCTTTTTTTCTTTTTCTTGGACCCCTATAATTTGAATGTTGGTGCGTTTAATGTTGTCCCAGAGGTCTCTGAGACTGTTCTCAATTCTCTTCATTCTTTTTTTCTTTATTCTGCTCTGTGGTAGTTATTTCCACTATTTTATCTTCCAGGTCACTTATCCATTCTTCTGCCTCAGTTATTCTGCTATTGATTCCTTCTAGAGAATTTTTAATTTCATTTATTTTGTTGTTCATCATTGTTTGTTTGCTCTTTAGTTCTTCTACGTCCTTGTTAAATGTGTCTTGTATTTTCTCCATTCTGTTTCCAAGATTTTGGATCATCTTTACTATCGTTAGTCTGAATTCTTTTTCCGGTAGACTGCCTATTTCCTCTTCATTTGTTTGGTCTGGTGGGTCTTGACGTTGCTCCTTCATCTGCTGTGTGTTTCTCTGTCTTCTCATTTTTCTTAACTTACTGTGCTTGGGGTCTCCTTTTCACAGGCTGCAGGTTGTAGTTCCCATTGTTTTTGGTGTCTGCCCCCAGTGGCTAAGGTTGGTTCAGTGGGTTGTGTAGGCTTCCTGGTGCAGGGGACTAGTGCCTGTGTTCTGGTGGTTGAGGCTGAATCTTGTCTTTCTGGTCGGCAGGACCATGTCCAGTGGTGTGTTTTGAGGTGTCTGTGAACTTAGTATGATTTTAGGCAGCCTCTCTGCTAATGGATGGTGTTATATTCCTGTCTTGCTAGTTGTTTAGCATGGGGTGTCCAGCACTGGAGCTTGCTGGTTGTTGAGTGGAGCGGGGTCTTAGCATTGAGAGAGATCTCTGGGAGAACTCTCACCAATTGATATTACATGGTGCCAGGAGGTCTCTGGTGGACCAATGTCCTGAACTTGGCTCTCACCTCAGAGTCTCAGGCCTGACACCCTGCCGGAGCACCAAGACCCTGCCAGCCACACAGCACCACACTGGGTTCCGAGGGGCTCACTGGGAACAGGAAAGGATGCCACCGCTTGGCCTCAGCCTCCTGAGGGATGACCTGGATGCTCCAGGGGCACCGTCCAGGGCAGGGTGAGAAGAGCTCCCACACCGAGGGACGCCCCTTCCCCCAACCCTACCTCCACAGGCTTCACTCTTAATTTCAGATGGCAGCATAAACAGAAATAAAATGTCAGGCAGTTGGCAACACAAACAAAGTACCCTTAGGTGGCCTATGTTCATTAGAACTCCATCATGAATGATTTGAGAATGGGAGAGCTCTACAAAAGATTAAGTGGAGTATTTACTAGTTCCTGATAGACTTTTATAAGAAAAGAAAAGCATAAGCAACCTTTCCTTGATCTCAGAGAGAGTGTTAGCATTCAAGCGGACCACACGTGACTCAGCTTCTCTGCCAATATTTGCCCCATGCTGTTTACAATTTCATGGGTTGTACAGTATAGATTCTGTTAAATATAATTTAACACAGTTGTTACTTACAATAGAAATTACCTGGAAATCAAGACCAGTGGATAAATGGATAACCAACAGAGACCTTCTGTATAGCACAGGGAACTCTGGTGAATGTTCTGTAACAACCTAAATGGGAAAAGAATCTGGAAAAGAATAGATACATGTATATGTGTAACTGCATCACTCTGCTGTACACCTGAAACTAACACAACATTGTTAATCAACTACACTCCAATATAAAATAAAGAAGACCAGTGGACTTAAAAAGAAGGGGAATTCACATTTAATATATATGACTTCTGTGAAAGGCAGCAAGGGGCTCTTTCACCTCCAATAGTTTTGTCTAATCACACCAAAAGCCCTGGGAGGGAGTTTTACTAACCCCCATGTTCTGGAAGAGGGAACTGAGAAGTGACAGGACCTACTGAGAGTCCACAAGGGCACACTGGGAACTTCCAAGACACCCTCCCTGCCCAGCAGCAGGCACACTCAGCCTGTGCTGGACATGGGGGTGCAGGTGTAGGCACCAAGCGTTGGGAACTGCTATGGTCTGCAGTTGTGGTAACTCCAAGAAAAGGCAGAATCAGGAGAACACTACTTTCAGATTTAAATGAGCCTGTTTGACTTTGCTGAATAATACGTAGCTGCAGGGAAAAGCATTCAAATTAAGCCCATGGTATATGTCATTCACAAAATAACAGCCACGTGGGAATTCTACAATGGAAGCAGTGGCCACTTAATCTTAATCTGCAGATGTGCGGTTGGCTAACAGTCCCTGCTCTGAGCTGGCCCACAATGGCATTTAGAAGCCTGCTTATTGTATATCCTCCCCAAAAGGTAATATCCCCACTATGCATCGTGAGACATTTGTGTCACGTCCAATAAAACTTTGTCCAACCCTCATAGCCTGTAAATGCCTTTGAAATTGTCCTTTGGGTTAAAGATGGAAAAAAATATCACTTGGAAAAATATTTTCAAAGATGGAAAAAAATAACACTCCAAAATTAGACTCCAAGTCATAAACACACAGATGATATGGAATGACATATCTTATAAATAACATTTCTGGCATTTAAAATTCTTTGTGTCTCACACCCATAATTCTGAGAAAGCTTAAAGCACACATGCATCACACACTCGGTGTCCAGGTAATTTCATATTTACTTAAAAACCGTGTGGGTATGTGTCCAAATACCAGGCAGATGGGAGTGAGCTAAATATTCTTCAAATAATAAAAATTCTAGGGAATTCTCTGGAAGTCCAGTAGTTAGGACTCAGCGCTTTCACTGCCATGGCCCAGGTTCAGTCCCTGGTTGGGGAACTAAGATCCTGAAAGCCACATGTCTCAGCCAAAAAATAAAATCTAAAACCTGGAAACTTTACAAACCATTTCAGCTACAATAAGTTTAAAAGATTAAAATATGTACCAAGCTTTTTTATTGTACTTTGAAAAATTTCAAACCTACAAAGTAGTACAATGAATACCGATATACCTTTCCTCTGGATTCACCCATTAATATTTTCCCACATTTACTTTTTCTCTCTCACCAAACTCACACACATGCATATGTTTTCTTGCTGAATGATTTGAGAGTAAATTGCAGATATCATGACTCTTCCCACATAAGCATTTCAGCCTGGATCTCCTAAAAACTACATTCTCTTAGCCCCCATACGATGACTAAATTCAAGACATTTAACATTAATAAAATAAGACTATCTAATATAACATCCATATTCATATTTCATCAATTTTCCTAATTATGTCCTTTATAGAAAAAAATATTTTTTTCCTAATCCAGGCTCCAGCCAGGATCACATCCTCAGCTCTGTAGCTTCCTTTAATCTGGAGACAATGACGTGAGTTTTGAAGAACATGGGTCAGTTGTCTTATAGAATATTCCTCAATTTGGATTTGTCTGATGTAAACACAAGACTGTTACAGAAGTCGTCATAGAAATACACCAGAGGAAAGCTACCTGCTATGTTTGGGGTCTGATCTCTTGGTAAAGCATCTCCTCACATTTTCATTTCTTTTTCTTTAAAATTGTGACTCACGGGACTTCCTGTTTTAACCTGTCCCTTATTCTTCTAGTTGTCCTCAGACAATCTTCAGAGACTTGCATTTATCTATCGTAACTTTCAAGGTCATCTCTGTAGCCTTAACCCTAACCCGCACTTCCCCCTTCCCTGGTTGGCAATCATTTCCAGGGTTCCTTCACCCTCGGAGCTCTGATGTTCCCCTCCAGGTAGGGAGCCTGCATTGCTGTTTTCATCCATCCCCTCTCTATCAGTGAGAAATGCACTCTACATGCAACAAAGAGAAAAACCAATCATCAGTGGGTTAAACAAATAAGAATTTATTTTTCTCACATAAACAGTCCAGCAGAAAGTGTTTGCTGACAACAGATCAGCTGTCCAGCCATGCCATTAGGGTCCTCATCTTTTCCTGTATTTCCCAGTCCACCATCCTTTGTGCTGGTTATTATGTTCCAGGCTTATCTCCTAATTCATGGAAAGATGGCCACTGCTGCTCCAGACATCAAGTCCATGTTCAAAGCAGGATGAAAGGGAAGAGTGGCATGCAGCTCCATCTTTCCCGGTTAGCTTTCCCAGGAATTCCTTTAGAAGACTTCTGCTTCTTAGATCTCACTGGTCAGGATTTGGTCCCAGAGCCGTGCTTAATTGCCAAGGCAGCAGGAAAAGTGGGAAACAAGAGTAACCTTATTGTTGAAGCCAGACATCTCCTCAGCCAGGACTGAAGGCATTGAGAGGCAAAGGGGAGATGGACAACAGGTGGGCAACAACAGGTGGGCAACATACAGATTCTCTGGCTCCTCCAACGCTATGTAGATTTACTCATCCTCTCCTGCTCAATTTTATTCTAGGTGCCTTCTCAATTTTTCTTCATTTATCTTCTCTCCCTTCTACATCCCCTTGAAAAATGAACTTTCACACAGTTTTATTATCACTTCATCTTCCTCCTAGAATCAAATAATATTACAACCACTGGTACTGTGTCCACCTTTGACAGGTGAAGAGAGCTGAAATCCAGCGAGGTGAAGACCCTTGCCCAAATTCACCCATCAGTTGAGAGGCACACCCAAGAATAGAACATAACTCTACTATCAGCACTGTCAGATCTGCCGCTCAGAATACATGGTGCCTATGTTCCACTCTGCTCTGTTTGGACCCTCTTGCCCATACCTTGGACATTAAATATAAAATTCTCCATGAGGCTTCATCAATCCAGTTGTTTGTTTCTGGAAACTTCTCCAAAAAGGAAAAATAATGAGAAAACCGTATTTTTCCCTTTTACTTTTTTAATTTACTCTCTAAATGTGAAGGAGGGAGAAGTGGTTCATTGCTCCTCTGAACCCTGAGTCTGAATCTGTAGAGCTTCCATCTCCAACATGTCTGTCAAGTAGCAATGGGACCATGTCTACTTAGATGCATCATTCTTGTCTTTGGCCTCGTTGGGAAACATCTTGGGACACCCAGGGCAACACAACATAAAATACCTTTATGAAGCAGCCAGCATCTCATCCCTGCACTGAAAGATTTAAAAGGGTGACAGCGCACCCAGGATAGAAACAGTCAGAGAGGGAGTCAGTTTGAAGGTGTAATTGACCTTGGTCTTGAAGGGTAAGACTTAGCTGATAATAAGATATGCAGCAAAACTGTCACAAGCCAAGAAAGGGAAGCACAAATATGAATGGTTTTTCAGGGGTCTTATAAGCAGGTCAGTGGAGGGGGTGGGGGGACCAGTAGAGGGCAGTGGGTAAAAACACACGTTCTGAAGTCGGACAGACCTGAGTCTGAATCCCAGTTCTGCCACTTCCTAGTTCTGTGATTCCCCAAGCAAGTTATTCCTCTATGCCTTACCTTCTAAGCTGTAAGATCATGATATTAATAACTACTCAATGGCATTGTTACGAGGATGAAATAAAATAAGGTGTGTAAAGTGTTTCATGCTAGTGCCTCAAATATAGTAAATGCTTAAAACATGAAGGAAAAAACTACTGATCAGAGTGCAAAGGTCAATGTACTGGACTCTTAGGTTTAGGAAAGTAGATTGTGGCCAGTTGTGGAGGCTTTGGCTCTAAGGCTAAAGTGTAATCCAAAGGAAGCCATTAGAAGTGTACCAGCCAGACATGAGCTAATCCAGACTGGAATCACAGCTGGGAGAGGAGGAGTGGAAAGGCACTGCTGGATGGAAAGCCTGTTAAGAAGATGTACAACAGCCCCTGATTCATGGTCTTTATTTCTTGGCTGCACTACTAGTGTCATCTATGAATTGAGAAGGAATCAAATGGGATGGCTGGACAGTTGTGAAAAGAGTTGTGTCATAGTTTGAGGCCTATGCTGGAAATGTAGAAATACAAAATTTAGAACCTCCAGCTATTCTGTGTGTTGGGAAGCATGTGCACTCATTCAATATATGCTCACTGGATGTTTACTATGGCAGAATACTAAACCCTAAGCAATGTTTACAATAACATCTCACCCAACTACAGACCACTCATCCTAGAATCTCCAAAACTTTGATTCTTGAAAACCCAGGCATTAAAAAAAGAGAAAGAAGGAAATCTTGTCCTTTATCAGGCCCTCGTTCATAGCTCATTTGCTCATTTTACAAACAGGTCTACACATAACGTCTGAGTATCTGCATTTTTAGCCATAGCAGATTTAAGTAAAAAATTAGAAATGATAATCAGAGCACTGACTCTATAGAGCAGACAGATTAATGATAGTTGAAGTGACCGCTGATAAAGAATTGTGGAGGAAAAACCATAAAAATTTGACAGGACTCCAAAAGCACGGGAGTCTGTGGTCAAAGTTATAGGACATGAGTGCCTTCAAAGCCCCTAAGGCATCAGTGTGTTACCAAGTCTAAGTTCATACTGCTGGCTGCATGACAGGCCAATAAATGGAGAGACAGGGTGTTGGGACAAGGAACAGTGACTTTATTCAGAAAGCCAGCAGACAGCGAAGATGGTGGACTCATGTCCCAAAGAAACATCTTGCCCAGGGTTTGGATGCTAGTTTATCTTATAGAGCAAAGAGGGAGAGATGAGGAGGTAAAGGGAAAATGGTGACAAGTTGTTGTAAGTCTTTCCTGGTCCAACCAGACTCTGGAGAGGAGATGTGTTAATGTCTTCCTTCCTGCAGCCATTCAGAGGTGCGCCTGGTCAGGATGTTTCCTGGGAGCTAAACACAAGTATTTTAGCTTAACACTCAGGCATGGGAGGCAGGGTTCCCAGAGATGGGCCACTGTGGACGCTTTAAGCTGTAGGCAACATCCCTTTAGTGATTAACTCGTAGCAAAAGCAATAGAACATAAAGGTTAAAGTAAAAGAAGCAGCTCCCATATGGAGTCAGGTTTGTTCTTCCCTGTTACAAACACAATAACCCAAATTCATAAAAGAAGTTTACTCTTGTGTTCAATAGATCTCCAAATCTTTAGAAGTAAAGCTACACCCAAAACTTGAATCAGAGATACCAGTATAGAATTTCTGACAAGTTTTTCTAAAAATGGGAGATGAGAAATGAGGATGTACTTGGCATGGGGAAAGAAGTGTGTTTTCTTCTGGCTTGTTTTTAAGAAGGGAGACCCAAGAGCATGTTTCAGGAAAGAGGTGAAGATGGACGATGCTGAGAGAGAAGGGAGAACCGCTGGATCCGTCCTGAGCAGGAGAGAGGGATGGAGGCTGAGCTCAGGGGCGGGGCTGGATTTAGACAACGTGAAGGGGGCATGGAAGAGGTGGAGCTCACGGGGCGGGGGGGGGGTCCATGCAGGGATTTGTGAGGCTCCTCGGGTGGCCTCAGGAGGTGCTGGAGGCTCAAGGAGAGAAGGAAGGAAATAATCGTCTAAGAGATGGAAGAGTGCATGGGATAGAGAACACTGCCGAGTGGCATCAAGGCCCCTCTCCCTTCTCATTGGAAGGAGGCAGCAGTGTGCACGGCACAGCTGGGGACCACAAACAGATCTGTTCATGGGTCAATGCTGTGTTAAGTTCTGCAGTCAGACAGGAGAAACTGGACTAAGACAAGATCACGAAGGGATATTGAGCACCTGGATTTTGTCAGGACATTGGTGTGTTTTTCTTTTTGTTTTGTTTTGGTTTTGGTTTTTTTTTTTCAGCTTTGTTGAGGTAAAGACAATTGAATTTTTCAAGGTTTTCTGTGTATATCAGAGTACACACATGGCAAAATCTCAAATTTGAAGTCTAAAATGTTCCTTTAAATGGTAACTTCTTTGAAACATCTGTTTATGTTATTCATAGATTGATGGAACTAGTTCAAGCAGTCTGAAAATATTTTGTGGCTGATTCCCTTCATTTTGGCAGAATATCCTTAAATTTTCTATCCAATTTTTCAAAACCTCCAGAGATTCTCTTAGTAACCCAATCCATTGTTTAATGATCCTTGTAGCTAAGAAACGATTCCTTATAACTAACTTGAAAATCGTCCCTGGCATCAGAGCACAGGACCAACGGCAGCCTCTTCCCCATGTTACCTGCCAAAACAACAGCAATCACAGCCTTTCAAGAGATACAACAGCTGCACGGGTCCCCCTGCTTGGTAATGTCCATCTACTTCTAAGATCTCGTGAAATCAATTAGAAAATCTCCACTAGAAGATAAACAAGCCCCAGACGTAATGAACTGCCCGCCCTGCAAACGAGCGCATGTGTTCACAGGCCACTGACACGGGGTGCTCTCCCACTGGTGCTTCACCAATGCCTAATTCTGAGTTTCTCAACCTGGGCACTACTGACATTTTAGGACGATAAAACTTTCGCGGGGTGAGCTGTCCTGTGCATTGTGGGATACTTAGCAGCATCACTGGACTCTACCTATTAGATGCCAGTAGCACACCCCCAAGTGGTGATAATAAAAGATATCTCCAGACTTTGCCAAATGTCCCTTCGGCTGCAAAATCATCCCTGACTGAGAGCCACTGGCTTGGTCCTACCTCGTTTCAAAAGGTCTAAAGAAAACCAGCTAATTACAATCAGTGTATTTTCATCTATTGCCCCCAAACCAGATTTTCATGCATTTGAATCATCTGTAAATAGCTTCAGATTATTATTTTTTTTATTGAAGTATAGTTGACTTACAATGTTCCAGGAGTACAGAAAGGTGATTCAGTTATACACACACACATATACATATATATGATTTTTCAGATTCTTTGCCATTATAGGTTATTACAAGATATTGAATACAGTTCCCTGTGCTATACAGTAGGTCCTTGATGTTCATCTATTTTATATGTAGTACTGTGTATCTGTTAATCCCAAATTCCCAATTTATCCCTCTTCCAGATTATTTTTATTAAAGAATAGTCACTTAAAAAGAAAAAAGTCCAAATTTTCCCAAGGATATAAACTGAATAGTAGAATCACCCCTTTCTCTTACTATTATTGTCCCACTTCCCAAAGACAACCACTGGCAATAGTTTCTTGTTAGTATATCAGAATTCTATAAATGATATAAATATATATCTTATACAAATAAAACCAGACTATATACGCTGTTGTTCAACATACTTTCTGTAACTCAGGGATATGTATTGAATATCTTATTATATTAGTAGGTGTATATCTACCTCACTTTCCAAAATGTTGAACTGAATATCTTATTCGTAGGTGTATATCTACATCACTTTCCAAGTTGTTGAACTGAATATCTATACGAGAATGCAGAGTTCTATAATTACATTATATATTTATTTAATAACCCCCTATTACTACTGGTATTTTTACTTATTTTGCCATTGGATATCTGAAATACTTATTGATAGTTAGCATTTAAAATAGAAACTATAAAATAAGTGGGTTAAATATAGGGAAAGTTTGCCTTTGTACATGGTTTTTCATATTTTGTTTTTGTAAATTTTGCTTCCTAACAAAGTATTTTAGCAAACTGCCTCTATACATTTTATGCTGTGGGTAGCTACCCAAGAAAATAGGAATACTGCCTATTTTCCATAGACTATAAAAAGGATTTCAAATGCTGGTAATAAGTCATAGAATCCAATGAGACTCTTATCTTAGTGTTTGCAAAAGCCATGGCTATTCAGAAACACTACAGACAATGAAACAACACTCACCTCCTTTATTTGAACCTAAGTTAGCAGAACTGTCTCTAAGCAGTGACTGCATTGATTCCAGACTAACCATGCCGACATTTTCCATTTTAACGTTTAATGTTGTTACAGAATGAGGGTTATAATTTCACTGTGTTAGTGTTTTCCATAGAAAATGGGTTCCCTAGACACATTCGTAAGTGCTTGTGCGCTTCTGTCAAGGTCTGTCGAAAAGTAAAAGCCCAGTTTTATTCCATTAGTGATAAATCCCTAGGAACTTAGCTTCCAAGATACGTTTATTGGAACCCTTAAGATTTTAGTTCTGATAGAGGGATTCAAGATTTGGACACAAGCCAGGTCAGATCATGTCTCCCCCCAAAAATGATAACCAGTCCCAGCATAATCACCTCACTATATGGTTAATGAGGTCAGTTTCCTCAAAACCACATTATTAAAATGCTTCACTGTACTTCCTCTTTGGCTTTGGCCCTTGAATTACTCTGGCACCCGATTAAGTTAAAGAGAAGCTATGATCACTGCAAAAAGTCTGGACCATCTTTCCCTTTTCTGTGCACTACAGTTCCCCTAGACCCACGAAATGCAGATACGTATGTTTTAGTTATAAGGGAATGACAATAATTTGTCCTCCAGCTGAAAAAAAGAAAGCCACTGATTTTCACTCAGTACTGTGTCTCACTTGGCAACCAGTACATGTAACTGTTCATCTGTTTTTCCATCCACTTAATCTCAAAGTATTTCCAGGAGAAGAAAGAGATTTAAGTGCTTCATCCAAAAATATTTCTGCTGTTGCGATGAAAATTATTAAGCAAGTTTTCCAAATTGCTTCAAATTTTGACTGTAATATTTACCTGACTTCTTATGCACTGGAGTAACTTTTCAGTTAGGGTGCTTTCTAAAAAATAATAATTTATAAATTTCTTAAATTATGAGTGATTTTTATATGAGAGTATTCAAATGAAAACAAACTGTAATTGCAAAAATTTTAATTCAAGTATCACTAAAAGCAAGATGCACTTATGCCAACATTAAGTACTAACTTATACCATGCTGACAGAGCCAGTGCCTCATCCCTGCCATGCTGTCACCGTCATCAACTGCCCCCTGCATCACGAGGGCTCTGCTAAGTGTTTTACTTCAGTTCTGAGTCTGTTGCTACCCATTCTCTGTTGAAATTATTAATTTCCCGGTACCAGTGCCTTACAAATTCCCACTGCAAAAGTATATCCAGATATATTTAATACTTGATTTGCTGTAGTCAGAAAGCCTTCGAAAAATTATTTAGAGTCTGGCACTCAAGGTGTCGAAGCGAGGACGTGGTGGGTCCTCTGGTGCGAAATTCCGGATTTCCTTGGGTCTTCCGGTTGGAGCCGTGATCAACTGTGCTGACAACACAGGAGCCAAAAATCTGTATGTCATCTCTGTGAAGGGGACCAAGGGATGACTAAATAGACTTCCTGCTGCTGGTGTGGGTGACATGGTGATGGCCACCGTCAAGAAAGGCAAACCAGAGCTCAGAAAGAAGGTACATCCAGCAGTGGTAATTCGACAACGAAAGTCATACCGGAGAAAAGATGGTGTGTTTCTTTATTTTGAAGATAACGCAGGGGTCATAGTAAACAATAAAGGCGAGATGAAAGGTTCTGCCGTCACAGGACCAGCTGCAAAGGAATGTGCCGACTTGTGGCCCAGGATTGCATCCAATGCTGGCAGCATTGCATGATGCTTCGGTGTATTTGTAAAAGAAAAATATAAGAATAAAAATTACTTGCTCCATGTCACTCTTCTTGACACCACCTAACCCTCACCCCCTCTGTAAAATAAAACTACCCAGTGCAAAAAAAAAAAAAAAAAAGAAAAACTTATTCAGAAATGCATCTACTCCTAAGCCATGTATTTTCCCTGTGAGGTAAGCTTAGCAACATTTGCACTAAATCCCATATTCTTAAACTTTTCTGTCTCATCTATTCACTCCTTATCTAAAAGAGCTTGCTATCACATTTAAGACTAAACAAACTTAATTTAAAAATAAGCAAAAAAAAAAAAACAATGATTCAAATGAAGCCATTCATTGTCCTCCTGCTGCTGTTCTCTTCCTTCCTGCTTTGATGCCTGGTGTGTGCGTGTTTGCAAATTCACACACACCTAAGACTAACATAAACGGAGAGATGGAAACATGTTTGCTTACTCCATGTAGGCCTCACATCGAGAAATCACTGAATCTTCCTTATTTAGAGCCAAACAACATAGAACCATCTAAACAGAGATTCTCAGTGAAGAGTAGTTTATAAGGATTGATAGATAGAGTAAGGAATGTATGGCTTAACAGAGCAGCTCCAATATTATAAGTTTATATTTTGAAAAGCCATTCTTTATTCCTTTCTTAATAACTACAGAAAAATAATAGAACTGGACCAAATTGTCTTGGTTGTTATGCAGCCACAAAAGATATATACTCTTTCACACCATACACAAAAATAAACTCAAAATGGATTAAAGACGTAAATGTTAGACTGGAAACCATAAAACTCCTAGAAGAAAATATAGGCGGAATACACTTTGACGTAAATTGTAGCAATATTTTTTTGGAACTGTCTCCTCAGGCAAAGGTAACAAAAGCAAAAGTAGACAAATGGGACCTAATTAAACTTAAAAGCTTTTGCACAGCAAAGGAAACCATTAACAAAATGAAAAGACAACCTACTGATTAGGAGAAAATATTTGCAAATGATATGACCAGTAAAGGGTTAATATCCAAAATATATAAACAGCTCATACAATTCAATATCAAAATAACAAAGAACCAGATTAATAAATGGACAGAAAACCTAAATAGACATTTTTCCAAAAAAGGCATACAGATGGTCAACAAGCACATGAAGAGATGCTCAACATCACTTATCACCAGAGAAAGGCAAATCAAAACCACAATGAGATGTCACCTCACACCTGTCAGAATGGCCATCATCAAAAAGAACACAAATAACAAGCATTGGTGAGGATTTGGAGAAAAGAGAACCTTCCTCCACTGTTGGTGGGAATGTAAATTGGTACAGCAACTGTGGAAAACAGTATGAAGTTTTCTCAAAAAACTAAAAATAGAGCTACCATATGACCCAGCAGTTCTGCTCCTGGGTATCTATCTGAAGAAAATGAAAACACTAATTTGAGAAGATACATGCACCCCAATCTTCATAGCTGCATTATTTACAATAGTCAAGATACAGAAGCAACCTAAGTGTATAAGCAGATGAATGGATAAAGAAGAAGTGGTACATATACACAATGGAATACTACTCGGCCATAAAAAAGAAAAATAATGCCATTTGCAGCAACATGGATGGAGTTAGAGATTATCATACTAAATGAAGTAAGTCAGACAGAGAAAGACAAATACCATGTGATATCACTTATATGTGGAATCTTAAAAAATGATACAAATGAACTTATTTACAAAACAGAAATAGAGAAAACAAACATGGTTAGGGGAAAGAAGTGGGGGAGGGATAAATTACGAGTTTGGGATCAACATATATACCCTACTATATATAAAACAGGTAAACAACAAGGTCCTACTGTATAGCACAGGTAACTGTACTGAATCTTGTAATAAGCTATAATGGAAAAGAATCTGAGAAAGACTATATATTGTACCAATTACATATTCTATATTAAAACAAGTGGCCATGAATTCTACTCTCATGATTTGCGTATTAACAACAAAATAGGATATTTTTTTCTATTTTAATATGAAAGTGCAAGAGTATATCATGCAAACTAAGAAGGCAAGAATCTGTTCCTGCTAAGACACAGAGTTGTCCTTCCAATGGCAAATTAATATCCTTGCAGAATTCTACACTCACTTTTCAAGCACCTCTCTTTGTTGCACTGATATCTGTGAATTGCAAAAACCTTGATATATGAAATTAAACTGCTTACCACCAGGTCAGAGAAAGCTCAGAACTATGGATATACATTAATGTAAAGCCAAGTTATAAAATGCATACAAGTTATTTTCATCATCGAGGGCTTCTTTCCTCAAGAGTAAAGACAAGCTTCCTTCCCCTAGTCCAGGAAAGTTAAAATAATGTTTGTGGGAAGTCCCAACAATGTCTCCTTACCCTAAACTGGCTTTTTATTCCCCAGTCATCTCCCTTGGAGCTTTCAGTACACTGGCTGCCAGGGAAAGATTTTATAGCTTTGTGATGTTTTTATCCCCAGGTGATCTACACAGCCCAACAGAGAACACTAACCCCACCAACTCTGAAGATATGTGTAGGTTATTCATGCCTGAGGCTCAGGGAGCGTGGCCTCCTGTACTGCCCCCTCCACCAGGCCCCCACCAGTCTTTCAATTACTCACTCAACCATCCTTGCAAATAAATTGCCAACATGAGATTTTTTTCATATCTGGAAAGAGGCTGTGTGTGTATAGAAAGGACACTTTTAAGTTCTTGATGTATGTTAGGAAAGCATTCTTTTTTTTTTTTTACAAAATAGAGAAAATCTGACCTACCATGGCCTAAACAAGGATGTGTTTGTTTTTCTCACGTAAGGAGGATGCTGCTTAACCCGAAGATTTCAGGGCTGGCATTTCCCAGATCCCTGTGAGTTTTCTTGGCCTCACAAGCCAAGCTTGTTTCCTCATAGCTGCAAGACTGCTGCTGCAGCTCCACACATTACATCATGTGAAAGGCAGGAAGAAGGTGGAAGGCATGGCAACTGCTCCATCCATTCTTGTGTCAGGACAGCTAACCCCTCAGGACTTCCTCAGCAGGCTGCACCCGTGTCTCATTGCCAGAGCTGTGCCTCTTAGCCACTGAGAAGCAAGGGAATTGGGAAAGAAAGTATTGTATTCTGTACATAGGACCTGCAAATTAAACTGACAAGAGATAGACTAACAGGGAAAAAAGTTTATAAATTTTATTGATGTTATTATATTTAATTGTACATGCATGGAGTCTCCATAGAAAAGAAGTGAAAACTCAAAGAAGTGGTTAGAGTTGAGGGCTTATATACTATTTTAACAAAGATGATAAATTGTGGGAAAGTGACAAGAGAGGGAAGGGGGCGATTGGGCTTCTGTAGGTGGTAAGTTGTGGGCAGGTAAACCCATGGGAAAACCAGTGGAAGAGAGGCTTGTTTTAGTAGTTTGCTTGTGCAGACTCATCTCAGTGACAACTTTCCTTCTCTAGTGATAAGGGTTGTTCTCCTCCTGATTCAGGAGAGAGCAGGGGAATACCTTCACCTGGAGAAGGGATTTTTACATAGCTTCAAAGACCCCCTCTACAAAATGCTTATTAATCACAAAGGCTAACTTTACAATGCAGAAGTGTGGGAGACATTCCTTTGATGAAGTGACCGAAGTGATCATCACCAGGAATGGGAAAAAGTAGATCTTGCACTACCTGACAGGTTGACATGAGCATCTCTTCTGTGAATTTCTTGCCGAAGGTGCCTAACCTAAATCTAATTATGATGAAATAAACCAAAATTCAGGAACACTCTAAAAAATAATTGAAGATAAGGAAAGACTGAGAAATGATTTCAGATCAAAGGAAACTAAAGGACTGTGACAACAAAATTCAAGGAATGACTGTGAACTAGATCCTCTCACTATGAAGGACATTTTTTGGTCAATATGTGAAACTTGAATGTGTTCTGAGATGTAAATAGCAGTAAGGGATCAATGTTCATTTTCTAATTTTGATGGTTCTAGTGTGCAGAATGTCCTTCTAGTAGGAGAATGTCCTTTCTTATAGGAAATACACACCAAAGTTTTTAGGGGGATGGAGCATGGTCAGGAACTTACTCTCAAATTGTTCAGAGGGGAAAAACATTCTTAATAATATATTTGCAACTTCTCTTCAAGTTTGAGATCATCTCAAAATAAAAAAGTTATTTTTAAAATATCTCTAAGATTCCAAATTTATTTACTGAATCATAATATTTGAAAATGTAGGACTGATTTCATGACACTATCATTAAAGAACTATACCTGTTTCTGGGTCTTCCCTGGTGATGCAGTAGTTAAGTATCCATCTGCCAATGCAGGGGACATGGGTTCGAGCCCTGGTCCGGGAAGATCCCACATGTCGTGGACCAAATAAGCCCGCGCGCCACAGCTACTGAGCCTGCGCTCTAGAGCCCGCGAGTCACAACTACTGAACCCATGTGCCACAACTACTGAAGCCCACGCACACTAGGGCCCACGAGCCACAACTACTGAGCCCGCATGCCTAGACCCCGTGCTCCGCAACAAATGAAGCCACCACAATGAGAAGCCTGCGCACCACAATGAAGAGTAGCCCCCTGCCTGCCACAACTGGAGAGAAAAGTCCGCACGCAGCAATAAAGACCCAAGGCAGCCAAAAAATAAATTAAATAAATAAATAAAAATGTTTTAAAAGAACTATACCTGCTTCTAAATATAAATTTTAAAGACAGGACATAAAAGTACAATATTCATAAAAGTAAGTTAGAGAAGAATTTTCAAAACAGCAGGATGAAAACACAGGCAGGTATGTTTAGCTAAAATGCCTTCAAACAGTCTCTGTGACTGAAGCCTGACAATTCATCAAAGAATTTTTCTGAAACTCTTGATTTTTAAAGTTGGTTCTTAAAAAATTAATGAATACATAAAGCAGTCTCAACACAGATCAATGTATTTACATGTACACTGCAGGTCTCTGAAATGTGTGGTGTTCTACCAATGACACCCTGTGGTATACAAATCCTGTGTCTTGACTCTGTTCTAATCAATTCGTTGAGAAGAGATTGATAAATAATTTTTAAATAATTTCACAAGTGAGAACACTATGTGTAAAAAGCTCATTATTAAATAGGTTTGACTATTTCCTTTATCAAATGATGTTCTCTGAAACAAGTAAAGACACTTAAAACCTGACATAGATGGATTTTTCCCCTAGGAGAATGTCACCTGCCTTGTTATCAAAATGTTCCACTGTATCTTACAAAGGAAATAGTCACTTTTATTCTTTTCATGTTTTGATGATAGACCACAAATACATTTTTACACAACAAGCTTTACTGACTGTTCAAACTATTCTGTTTTTTTCTTTATAATTGATTATTATTATTCTATAAGGTCTCAATGATTTACAAACTTAGTAAAGTTAATAAGCAACAGAATTATCTTGGATTCTACAATAATCTTTGAAATCCTACAAATCTGAGGTTTTAAATGGCACAGTTAATTTATGTCCCTCCACACAAAAACCTGCACATAGATGTTCATAGGCGCTTTATTAAAAATTGCCAAACCTTGCACACAACCAAGACGTCCTTTCCTTAGGTGAATGGATAAACTGTGGTACCTTCAGACAAAGGAATACTATTTAGTACTAAAAAGAAGTGAATTACTAAGCCATGGAATGACACGGAGGAACCTTAAATGCATATTACTTAGCAAAGGAGGCCAATGTGAAAGGGTCGGGAACCATTTTATTTGATGCTACAGCACGGCGTCTTGCGCAGGACCTTGCCCTCGGGAACTACCCCCCATATGAGTGAGCATGGGCTGTGCTTTCCCGTTTCCGCCCCTCCTCTTCCCCCAGTATCAGACCAGCCGTAATTCTAAGCCAATGGTACCAATGCAAGAAAGTCTTGATTTTTAAAATGACTGGATGAAATATTTTTGAAAGAGAAGAGGGGAATTGAGCTCAACTGTAAAGTATGGGCAGACATTTCATAGAAAAAGAGGGATGGTGAGGACATTCCAGGTGGGAAACATGAGAAAAAGCAAAGAGCGGAGAATCCTGGCATCTCCTGGGGACACGGAAAAGAACATGCTTTAGGGGTGGAGGTTCTTGGAAAATAGTTGGCGTCAGGCTGGTGCGCAGGGTGAGGCTGCATACGGACGGTGGTGCCTGCCAGGCTGACAAGAAGGAAGGTCTGTGCAACGTGGGGAAACCACTCTTTGCAGTGCCTTGGGTAAACCTCTCTCCCCTCCCTCCTCACAGTTGCTCCCGGGAGCGGGCAGGATGTCGCATGCGCCCTGGGCTACTTCCCCTGCGGCAACACCACCAAATGCTTGCCTCAGCTGCTCCACTGTAATGGTGTGGACGACTGTGGAAACCAGGAGGACGAGGACAACTGTGGTGAGCGTGCCCCGAGTCACAGCTGGATGGGGTCGGGTCACAGTAGCACCAGGGGACAGAGGACCAGGGTCAAGTTGCTGAGACCTCTCGGTACAGAGAGAAATGAGAAAATGAAGTTGAAATACAAAATATATGGCGCTTAAGGAAATCTTACATTTATTTTACTAGCTTAACATATCCATTCTTATAAAGAAGATGCGGTTTTATACATATATATGTTTGTGTGTGTATACATAATATATACACAGTGGAATACTACTCAGCCATAAGAAACAATGAAATGATGCCATTTGCGGCAACATAGATGGACCTAGAGATGATCGTACTAAGTGAAGTAAGTCAGACAAAGACAAATATCATATGATATCACCTGTATGTCGATTCTAAAATATGACACAAATGACCTATTTACAAAACAGAAACAGAATCACAGGCATAGAAAACAAACTTATGGTTACCAAAGGGAAAAGGGTTGTAGGAGGGATAAATTAGGAGTTTGAGATTAACACATACACACCACTATATAGATAAACAACAAGGACCTAGGTATAGCACAGGGAATATATTCTTTTTTTTAATTAATTTTTATTGGAGTATAGTTGCTTTACAATGTTGTGTTAGTTTCTGCTGTACAGCAAAGTGAATCAGGTGTACATATACATATATTCACTCTTTTTTAGATTCTTTTCCCATATAGGCCATTACAGTGTATTGAGTAGAGTTCAGCACAGGGAATATATTCTTTATCTTGTAATAAACTATAATGGAAAAGAATCTGTAAAAGAAAAAAAAATATATATATATATATATTTACTTACTATGACATATATATGTACAACTGAATCACGTTGCTGTACACTGGAAATTAACACAACATTGTAAATCAACTATACTTCCATTTTTTAAAAAAAAATCCATTCTTTCCTGTGTATTAGCTCAGATTCTGTGGGGCAGCAATCCCAGCTGGGCTCAGCTGAGATCAGCTACACGGTCTTCCTGCCTCTGCTGCGCTTTCTCGATGCCTCTGCAGGCCTCTGTGGGTTGGCTCTGTCCCCGTGCCTGCAACCTGGGCTGAGACAGCTGGGGACACTGGTCCTTCTGCCACATCCCTCCCAAAGCACATCACAAGGCCAGCCCTGTTCCAGCAGGGGAAATGGAGCCCTCCTCCTGCAGAGAGCAGCTCAAAGTTAAGTGCAAGGACCTCAGACAGAGGGAGGGCAGGCTGCAGCCACGCTTGACACAGTTGGTATTACATTTGCTTTTCCCACAGACATTAATATTAACTCACAGTGACTCAAAGAGTCCCACCTGCATGACCTTAGGAAGGTCTGTCTTTTAATTTAAATATTTCCAGGAGCAACCACGATTTGTCTGTTTATTTATCTTATTGAAACAGCAGCCGATATTTGAAGAAGTGATATTTTTCTACACTCTTGATTTTGTAGTTATGTGTGTATGCAGGGGTGTGTGTGTGTATGTGTCCTCTTGATTCAGGGATAGTTATTCAGGAGGTGGGTAAGCTCTCCCCCATCTCCTGAAAATGTAACTGTAGTTTATTTGGGGGGGAGATAAATTATGCAGATTTCTATTTGGTCCTGAAAGATGTTCATTACTCTGAATCCTGGTGAATTTTAATAGAGAGAATATAACACTAGGAAAGACATTCAGGTCTCTTTCTTCAAACTTAGAGTTGAATTCTGATGACAAGCATGGGCATGACTCTTGTGGAAACAGTACTTAATGGGAAGCAAAATCAGGTTGGAGATGCATCCTCCGTAACTGTTTCTTCTTTCCCTCCCCTTCCTGCAGTGTTTTCCACTCTCTGCAGGTCTGTGAACAGCCTCTCCCTCTCTGTCCCGTCAGTCATTTCCATGTGTCTCCCCTTCCATTCCTCCTCTCTAGCTGCCCACCCGCATTCCTTCCTTTACTCTCTCAACTCCCCTTCTTATTTTCATCCTTCTCTTGTCCTCCATTCTTTTTCAAATCAAATCCACCTCAGTATTCATAAATTAGATTTTAATGATTATTTAGCTCACTCCATTAAGTTTATAAGCTGCTCATTATACAGATTTTAACACCTTTACTTCCAAAGAAAAAATCCAAGGAGTTGCTTTTAATTTCCAAGTAGCTGTAAAAACATTCCTGCCACGCCTACCCCACCCTTGGGCTGAGTTGCCCAGAAGGGTGGTTTTTATCTTATGGTCAGTGGACTCTGAGAATCTAGAAAATCTTCAGGCACGGTGCGGTGCAGGGTCTGTAAATCCCCTGAAAACTATGAAATGTTGTGCATTTGTGTACACGTGCATTTTCTACAAGAAAAGTGCTCGTAACTTAACAGCTCTGCAAAACGTTTAGAGTTTTTAAAAGGCAAAAAGCTTCCTTATTCCTGTCATTGGCTAAAACAGAAATCTAGAAAAACAATTTCATCCCAAGCTGGAATCAGTTTCTCCCAACTAGCACTCTAAATCTGTCCATATAAAACCAGTAGTTGTGAGTAGTTTACGACAGTAATCGCAACAGCAACAACTTTCCCTTACCTTCTTTAATTTCTTTTTCTTTTTTTTGACAAGGAACTAATATTTATTAAGCACTTAATGTATACTAAATACCAACATTATACTTTAAATTTTTTAAATTTTATTATGGTAAGGACACTTAACATGAGATCTAGCCTTTTAAATTTTGAAGCAATTTTTAAGTCGGCCTTACTGTTTTTGTTTTTTTTTAACATCTGTATTGGAGTATAATTGCTTTACAATGGTGTGTTAGTTTCTGCTGTATAACAAAGTGAATCAGCTATACAGACGCATATATCCCCATATCCTCTCCCTCTTGTGTCTCCCTCCCACCCTCCCTGTCCCACCCCTGTAGGCGGGCACAAAGCACCGAGCTGATCTCCCTGTGATTTCTTTTTAAAATAGAAACAAAGCTGTAGCAAGATTCCTCAACCAGGCATCAGAAGGCTCAGGCTCAGATCCTGGAAGTGCCTCTTTCTGTCTGTTGGTACTTCAGCAAATCATTTCTTTGTGCTAAGTCCCGTTCCTTACTGTGAAATTGGAGTAATAAATTTATTGTGAAGGTGAAGTGAGTTACAGGGGTAGAAATGCTTGTCCTGTAGCGGGCACGCAGTAAATCTGGGCAGACCAGATTCCTGACTACCATACTTAGCCGTTACTCTGGAATTCACCTCTTTGAAATTCTATCCGAGGAACATTTACATTTGATTGGACTCCAAACCAGCGAAGTACTGGTTTGTAGGTGTGAAGGGAAGTATGAAGCAGGTTGAGGCAAGGTGGTGGAAGCAATCTGTCCCCAAGATCTTGCTAATATATCATCTTAGGGATCTCGGACATGAGCAGGGAATGGTGTATACTACTAACTTTTATGAAAAAGAAATATTCAGAGCATGGATCAAATAACTTAAGTTCTAGCTACATGTGCGTATAAATACCTTAAATATTAGCATGTGAAAATAAACAGCATTTGTTTAATCAACTATTACTAATTATTAAAAATACAGGGGACATTTGGAAAGCAATTAATATTTTAAAAACGAAAAAGAGTATGCTCTTTTAAAATCTTTGTTATTCACCATTGTTGACATTTAAAAATCCCCACGTCCAATTTTGGAAATATGGGGAAAATCATAATCCACTCTTATGAAGACATGCCTTTGTAACCAATATTATGTTAAACTGTTCCTGGTCTTCTTATGCCAGGATTACATAACTCTCCTGAAATTCACCTAGACGAGCAGATCCCCAAATGCAGTTCAGGATCAAACCCATCAGCGGCATCTAGGAAATTGTTAGAAATGCAGGTTCTCAGGCTCCATCCCAGCCCTATGGACTCAGAAACTCTGCCACTGGCCCTGCAGTTTCTATAAGCTCTTTGTGTCATTCAGATGCACAGCGGACTTTGAGAACCACTGACCTAAACCCAAGTGCGCAGGAAGTAAGGGATGCACGCGAAATAGTAGCCACAGCAGAACTAAACTTAAATCAAGACTTCAGTATGGCATGCAAGCATTCTAACTTGCTACCAAACTCCATTATTACAATTATTATCAATTTTTTTGTTTCTATAAGAAAAATTGACACTCTACTAGTGGCAGTCATCTGGAAATTCCAAAAAATTGAACTACACTCAAAACCTCAAAGGTGGCCAGTTGAGATGCACTGCTATTCATGCATGAAAGGGTTGGAACTTCCCAAGAGGAACGTCAGAATTTCACCATTTTTACAGTCCAGGTCATAAAAATTATGAGATGTAGTTATTCCTTCCTGCTTCTCATTACTTTAATCTCCTTCACCAGCTGTGGTTTTTTCCTTCATTTTATAGTATCTGGATAATTTATGCTCCCCCAGCTGTTCATTTTTAAGACATCCATATTTAAATTTGGTCTAAAATGACCAAGTCAGAAAGTTGGTCCTTTGCAGAATATGTCAACCTCATGCATATTTGAATAAGCAGCATTAAATATATTTGCAATCACATAAAATACAATATCTTAGATATAAAAGGAAAACCCACAGCTAAAAATCACTTTCAGAGTGATCATTTACAGCTTAGTATATTGTCAAATAAAAAATCTTTTTCTAATGGAAGGGGGGACTTTTTTCTTGGTTAGACCTTTTAAAAGATACATCCTAAAAAAAGTAGCTCCAAAAAGCTCTCCCTTATTTCCTTAAGCTACTTAACTTTGACACCAATAGTAATTATTAAAGTGGAGAAAAAAGTCAAACGGAAATAGTGGTAATAAAATTTAAGGAAGTCACTTAAAAAAAAAATGAAACACCATCAAATAAGTTAAACTGCCTTCCCATGGATTGAACTATAATATAAACGAATTATATTTAGAAAGAACTGTTACTTTTGTATTATCACAGACATCTTAAACAAGTAGTCTAATTTGACTATAATTTTCCAGTTCTCTTAGACAACCCATAGAAAACAAAAGAATATAAAATATTTTTAAAAAGTAAAATATCTCAGTACAAAAAGCATAAGGTATCCAACCACTGAACATTTTTTATGGACACAATGCGAGGAAAAGTTTAAATCAAGTTTCTGATATAAAATGATTAAAGTTTTCAGTTGCATTCACAAGGATTCCTTCTTTCTAAAATATCTGGGCAATACAGAATTTATATCTATATGTCTACTAGGCAGTTACTCTGGAGTTCACATCTTTTTCATTCTATCCCAGGAACTGTTTACATTTGACTGAACTCCAAACCAGGGAAGTCCTGGTCAAAACTGATTGCACCGTTTTTATAACTTTGATCTTTACTGATAAACTCCAATATGGAAATGTACAAATTTTTCCCGAATTATGCCATTTGATATAATTCCCATATGTTTCTGCCATATATTACTAACCCATTTATTGATCTCCGCAGAACTATCACAGATGCAATCAGAAAAGAGGCCAAAAAAGAAATCTTTGAGTGATTACAGTAGTGTTTAGTGTGACAATGACGAACCAAAAAAGGAGGGACCATTCAGTGTTTCAGCTAAAACTCTTAGATACTTGGGAGAATGTCTGGGTAAATACCAAGGGAACCTGATTACAAAAAGGTGTGAGACTCTCATTCAGGAATTATCTTTGTCGATTTCAAACTGAGTGCCAACTTGGTAGTAAAAGTGAAATATTAAAATAGCATCAGAGGGGTGGGGCTCCGTCCCTGCGTCTGACACCCTCACATCTTACTTCTCTCGGCCTTCATTCTCTAATCTTGGAAAACGGAGATCAGCAACATTATAATGAATGTGCTTTGCGATCTCATGACGGTCTATAGTATGCGTTAAATAGAATTTTGGCCGGGAAAGTGGACTCTTATAACCTGAAGCACTTTAAAAATAGCAAAGGATTGAAGACCTTCAAGATGGCAGAAGAGTAAGACGCGGAGATCACCTTCCTCCCCACAGATACACCAGAAAGACATCTACACGTGGAACAACCCCTACAGAACACCTACTGAACGCTGGCAGAAGACCTCAGACCTCCCAAAAGGCAAGAAACCCCCCACGTACCTGGGTAGGGCAAAAGAATAAAGAATAAACAGAGACAAAAGGATAGGGACGGGACCTGCACCAGTGGGAAGGAGCTGTGAAGAAGGAAAGGTCTCCACACACTAGGAAGCCCCTTCGCGGGTGGAGACTCCGGGTGGCGGAGGCGGGGAGCTTCGGAGCCACGGAGGAGACCGCAGCCACAGGGGTGCGGAGGGCAAAGCGGAGAGATTCCCGCACAGAGGATCGGTGCCGACCAGCACTCACCAGCCCGAGAGGCTTGTCTGCTCACCCGCCGGGGCAGGCGGGGCTGGGAGCTGAGGCTCGGGCTTCGGTCGGAGCGCAGGGAGAGGACTCGGGTTGGCAACGTGAACACAGCCTGCAGGGGGCTAGTGCACAGCTAGCCGGGAGGGAGTCCGGGGAAAAGTCTGCACCTGCCGAAGAGGCAAGAGACTTTTTCTTACCTCTTTGTTTCCTGGTGCGCGAGGAGAGGGGATTCAGAGCGCTGCTTCAAGGAGCTCCAGAGACGGGAGCGAGCCGTGGCCACGGCGCGCCTCACGCTGGTGCAACGTCACGCCGGCCGGCGCCTCACGCTGGTGCAACGTCACGCCGCCTCTGCCACCGCAGGCCCGCCCCGCACGCCGTGCCCCTCCCTCCCCCGGCCTGAGTGAGCCAGAGCCCCCGAATCAGCGGCTCCTTTAACCCCGTCCTGTCTGAGCGAAGAACAGACGCCCTCAGGAAACCTACACGCAGAGGCGGGGCCAAATCCAAAGCTGAGCCCCAGGAGCTGTGCGAACAAAGAAGAGAAAGGGAAATCTCTCCCAGCAGCCTCAGGAGCAGCGGATTAAAGCTCCACAATCAACTTGATGTACCTGCATCTGTGGAATACCTGAATAGACAACGAATCATCCCAAATTGAAGAGGTGGACTTAGGGAGCAGCTATATATGTTTTTCCTTTTTCTCTTTTTGTGTGGGTGTATGTGTATGCTTCTGTGTGTCATTTGTCTGTAAAGCATTGATTTTACAATTTGTCCTAGGGTTCTGTCCGTTGTTTTTCTTTTTTTTTTAGTATAGTTTTAGGAATTGTTATCATTGGTGGATATGTTTTTGGGTTTGGATGCTCTCTTCTTTCTTTTTTTAAATTACTTTTTAATTTTTTAATAGTTATTTTTTTATTTTAATAACTTTATTTTATGTTATTTTATTCTTTCTTTCTTTCTTTTTTCCTCCCTTTTCTTCTGAGCCGAGTGGCCAAAAGGGTCTTGGTGCTCCGGCCAGTTGTCAGGCCTGTGCCTCTGAGGTGGGAGAGCCGAGTTCAGGACACTGGCCCACAAGAGACCTCCCAGCTCCACGTAATATCAAACGGCAAAAGCTCTCCCAGAGATCTCCCTCTCAACGCTAAGACCCAGCTCCATTCAACGACCAGCAAGCTACAGTGCAGGACACCCTATGCCAAACAACTAGCAAGACAGGAACACAACCCCACCCATTAGCAGACAGCCTGCCTAAAATCATAAAAAGGTCACAGACACTCCAAAACACACCACCAGACGTGGACCTGCCCAACCAGAAAAACAAGATCCATGCTTATCTACCAGAACAAAGGGACTAGTCCCATCCACCAGGAAGCCTACACAACCCGCTGAACCAACCTTAGCCACTGGGGGCAGACACCAAAAACAACAGCAACTACTAACCTGCAGCCTGCGAAAAGGAGACCCCAAACACAGTAAGTTAAGCAAAATGAGAAGACAGAGAAACACACAGCAGATGAAGCAGTAGGGTAAAAACCCACCAGACCAAACAAATGAAGAGGAAATAGGCAGTCTACCTGAAATAGAATTCAGAGTCCTGATAGTAAAGATGATCAAAAATCTTGGAAATAGAATGGAGAAAATACAAGAAATGTTTAACAAGGAGAACTAAACAGCAAACTGATGTATAACACAATAAATGAAATAAAAAATTCTCTAGAAAAAATCAGTAGCTGAATAACTGAGGCAGAGGATAAGTGACCTGGAAGATAAAATAGTGGAAATAACTACTGCAGAGCAGAATAAAGATAAAAGAATGAAGAGAATTGAGAACAGTCTCAGAGACTTCTGGGACAACATTAAACCCACCAACGTTCGAATTATAGGGGTCCCAGATGAAAAAGAGAAAAAGAAAATCACCAAGAAAATATTTGAAGAGATTATAGTTGAAAAAAATGAGATAGTTAATCAAGTGCAGGAAGTGTAGCGAGTCCCATACAGGATAAATCCACGGAGAAACACACCAAGACACATATCAATCAAATTACCAAAAATTAAATACAAAGAACAAATATTAAAAGCAGCAAGGGAAAAACAGCAAATAACATGCAAGGGAATCCCCATAAGGTTAACAGCTGATCTTTCAGCAGAAACTCTGCAAGTCAGAAGAGAGTGGCAGAACATATTTAAAGTGATGAAAGGGAAAAACCTACAACTAAGATTACTCTACCCAGCAAGGATCTCATTCAGATTCAACAGAGATATTAAAATCTTTACAGGCAAGCAAAAGCTAAGAGAATTCAGCACCACCAAATCAGCTTTACAACAGATGCTAAGGGAACTTCTCTAGGCAGGAAAGAAAAGAAAAGGAAAAGACCTACAAAAACCAACCCAAACAATTAAGAAAATGGTAATAGGAAACATGCATATCAATAACTACCTTAAATGTAAATGGATTAAATGCTCCAACCAAAAGACATAGACTGACTGAATGGATAAAAAAACAAGAACCGTACATATGCTGTCTACAAGAGGCCCACTTCAGACCTAGGGACACATACAGACTGAAAGTGAGGGGATGGAAAAAGATATTCCATGCAAATGGAAATTAATAGAAAGCTGGAGTAGCAATTCTCATATCAGACAAAATTGACCTTAAAATAAAGACTACTACAAGAGACAAAGAGGGACACTACATCATGATCAAGGGATCAATCCAAGAAGAAGATATAACAATTGTAAATATTTAGGCACCCATCATAGGAGCACCTCAATGCATAAGGCAAAGGCTAACAGCCATAAAAGGGGAAATCGACAGTAACACAATCATAGTAGGGGACTTTAACACCTCACTTTCAACAATGGACAGATCATCCAAAATGAAAATAAATAAGGAAACACCAGCTTTAAATGATACATTAAACAAGATGGACCTAATTGATATTTATAGGACATTCCATCCAAAAATAACAGAATACATTTTCTTCTCAAGTGCTCATGGAACATTCTGCAGGATAGATCATATCTTGGGTCACAAATCAAGCCTTGGTAAATTTAAGAAAATTGAAATCGTATCAAGTATCATTTCTGACCACAACGTTATGAGACTAGATATCAATTACAGGAAAAAAATCTGTAAAAATACAAATTCATGGAAGCTAAACAATACACTCTTTAATGACCAAGAGATCACTGAAGAAATCAAAGAGGAAGTCAAAAAGTACCTAGAAACAAATGACAATGAAAACACGGTACCGAAAACCTATGGGATGCAGCAAAAGCAGTTCCAAGAGGGAAGTTTATAGCAATACAATCCTATCTCAGGAACCAGGAAACATCTCAAATAAACAACCTAACCTTAAACCTAAAGCAATTAGAGAAAGAAGAACAACAACAACAAAAAAAAAACCCAAAGGAAGCAAAAGGAAAGAAATCATAAAGATCAGATGACAAATAAATGAAAAAGAAATGAAGAAAACAATAGCGGAGATCAATAAAACTAAAAGGTGATTCTTTGAGAAAATAAACAAAATTGATAAACCATTAGCCAGACTTCTCAAAAAACAAAAAAAGGGAGAAGACTCAAATCAATAGAATTAAAAATGAAAAATGAGAAGTAACAACTGATACTACATTACTACAAGCAAGTGTATGCCAATAAACTGGAAAACCTGGAAGAAATGGACAAATTCTTAGAAATGCACAACCTCCCAAGACCGAACCAGGAAGAAATAGAAAATATGAACAGACCAATCACAAGCACTGAAATTGAGTCTGTGATTAAAAATCTTCCAACAAACAAAAGCCCAGGACCAGATGCCTTCAGAGGCGAATTCTGTCAAACATTTAGAGAAGAGCTAGCAGCTATCCCTCTCAAACTCTTCCAAAATATAGCAGAGGAGGAACACTCCCAAACTCATTCTACGAGGCCACCATCACCTTGACACCAAAAACCAGATGAAGATGTCACAAAGAAAGAAAACTACAGGCCAATATCACTTATGAACATAGATGTAAAAATCCTGAACAAAATACTAGCAAACAGAATGCAGCAGCACATGAAAAGGAACATACACCATGATCAAGTGGGGTTTATCCTAGGAATGCAAGGATTCTTCAATATACGCAAATCTATCAATGTGATACACCATATTAACAAATTGAAGGAGAAAAACCATATGATCATCTCAGTAGTTGCACAAAAAGCTTTCGACAAAATTCAACATCCACTTATGATAAAAGCCCTCCAAAAAGTAGGCATAGAGGGAACTTACCTCAACATAACACAGGCCATATATTACAAACCCACAGCCAACATCATTCTCAATGGTGAAAAACTGAAAATATTTCCACTAAGATCAGGAGCAAGACAAGGTTGCACACTCTCACCACTATTATTCAACATAGTTTTGGAAGTTTTAGCCACAACAATCAGAGACAAAAAAGAAATAAAAGGAATCCAAACTGGAAAAGCCACTATTTGCAGATGATATGATACTATACATAGAGAATCCTAAAGACGCTACCAGAAAACTACTAGAGGTAATCCATGAATTTGGTAAAGTAGCAGGATACAAAATTAATGCACAGAAATCTCTTGCATTCCTACACACTAATGATGGAAAATCTGAAAGAGAAATTAAGGAAACACTCCCATTTACCATTGCAACAAAAATAATAAAATACCTAGGAATAAACCTACCTAAGGAGACAAAAGACTTGTATGCAGAAAACTATAAGACACTGATGAAAGAAATTAAAGACGATACAAACAGATGGAGAGATATACCATGTTCTTGGATTGGAAGAATCAACATTGTGAAAATGACTATACTATCCAAAGCAATCTACAGATTCAATGCAATCCCTATCAAACTACCAATGGCATTTTTCACAGAACTAGAACAAAAAATTTCACAATTTGTATGGAAACACAAAAGACCCCGAATAGCCAAAGCAATCTTGAGAAAGACAAACGCAGCTGGAGGAATAAGACTCCCTGACTTCAGACTATACTACAAAGCTACAGTAATCAAGACAGTATGGTACTGGCACAAAAACAGAAATATAGATCAATGGAACAGGATAGAAAGCCCAGAGGTAAACCCACACACATATGGTCACCTTATCTTTGATAAAGGAGGCAAGAGTATACAATGGAGGAAAGACAGGCTCTTCAATAAGTGGTGCTGGGAAACCTGGATGGCCACATGTAAAATAATGATATTAGAATGCTCCCTAACACCGTACACAAAAATAACTCAAAATGGATTAGAGACCTAAATTTAAGGGCAGACACTATAAAACTCTTAGAGGAAAACATAGGCAGAACACTCTATGACATAAATCACAGCAAGATCCTTTTTGACCCACCTCCTAGAGAAATGGAAATAAAAACAAAAATAAACAAATGGGACCTAAGGAAACTTAAAAGCTTTTGCACAGCAAAGGAAACCATAAACAAGATGAAAAGACAACCCTCAGAATGGGAGAAAATATTTGCCAACGAATCAATGGACAAAGGATTTATCTCCAGAATTTACAAGCAGCTCATGCAGCTCAATATCCAAAAGACAAACAACCCAATCCAAAATGGGCAGAAGACCTAAATAGATATTTCTCCAAAGAAGATATACAGATTGCCAACAAACACACAAAAGGATGCTCAACATCACTACTCATTAGAGAAATGCAAATCAGAACTACAATGAGGTATCACCTCACTCCAGTTAGAACGGCCATCATCAAAAATCTACAAACAATAAATGCTGGAGAGGGTGTGGAGAAAAGGGAACCCTCTTGCACTGTTGGTGGGAATGTAAATTGATACAGCCACTATGGAGAACAGTAGGGAGGTTCCTTAAAATACTAAAAATAGAACTACCATACGACCCAGCAATCACACTACTGGGCATATACCCTGAGAAAACCATAATTCAAAAAGAACCATGTCCACAATGTTCACTGAAGAACTATTTACAATAGCCAGGACATGGAAGCAACCTAAGTGTCCATCGATCAATGGATAAAGAAGATGTGGCACATATATACAATGGAATATTACTCAGCCTTAAAAAGAAATGAAATTGAGTTATTTGTAGTGAGGTGGATGGACCTAGAGTCTGTCATACAGAGTGAAGTAAGTCAGAAAGAGAAGAACAAGTGCCGTATGCTAACACATATATATGGAATCTAAAAAAAAAAAAAAAAAAGGGTTCTGAAGAACCTAGGGGCAGGACAGGAATAAAGACGCAGACATAGAGAATGGACTTGAGGACACAGGGAGGGGGAAGGGTAAGCTGGGACGAAGTGAGATAGTGGCATTGACATATATACACTCCCAAATGTAAAATAGATAGCTAGTGGGAAGCAGCCGCATAGCACAGGGAAATCAGCTCGGCGCTTTGTGACCACCTATAGAGGTGGGGTTTGTAGGGTGGGAGGGAGATGCAAGAGGGAGGAGATATGGTGATATATGTATATGTATTTAAAAAATAAAATAAAGTACCATCAAATTCTCAACTGCTATGAAATTTGTTGATTACATCCAGGCTTTTATTTTAAGGGAACTCTTTGAGTTTCCAGATTAGAATTTGCTAGCACTCCTTCTGTATTATAAACAAATGGCCGTGCAGAAAAAGGCTCCCCATCACAGTCATGCTAACCTATCCTCATCCCAGTTGGAGGCAGGTTGAATCACTCCACCATGAAGACCCAAGTTCAGATGCTCGCCTCGGCAGCCTCTGAACATCACCCTGCTCTGCACTTTAACATCCTTGTCTACAGGAAAAGGATGAAGACATTGGTTCCTCTGTTTCCATATTTGTATTCCTTTGATCCACAGGGAAAACGGAAGCTTCCTCTAATACATTTTGGGTGATGCAGTAAGTTAGAATCTGCTAAAAATGTATGTCCACCCAGAACCTCAGAATGTGACCTTATGTGGAAATAGGGTCTTTGCAAATATAATGAAGGTGAGGAGTTTCTGATTTCCCCCTGGTTCACCCCAGGCAGACCTTTCCCCTCTCCCTTTCTGGTCCAAGTCTCTTGTCTGGTCTGGGAACAGCAGAGCCCAGCTCTTCTTTATTTGTTTTTCCACATCTATTATCAGTGCTCAAACCTGGGCCTTTGACAATCAAATACTAAGAATTTGATTCTTTTGTTATCTGCAGACATCTGTGTCATTCCTTTTCCAAGGCAATGAAAGTGGAAAATTCTAGCCTCTTGCTACAGGAAAAGGGCAGAGTGCAAGGAATTCAAGGGAAAGGAAACTTTATTAATAACCCCGATTATTTGCCTGTCACTAATCTATGAGAATTAGACAAACAGTATTTATTTATGGGTATGATGGTGATGATACATATCTTTTAATAGGATTATAAGAATGTTTGAAGTGTATTCAAGGATCCTTTTAATTTTTAATTGGGCCTGCATTTAGAATTCTGGAACGCTAAATATCCTTTCATTTCCTTTTACACAGCTGTCAGGATGATGGCAATGCCAGGCAGTTTGATGTAGAACTTCCCTGTTTTCATTTTAGAATATTCCATTAAAGTTGGTAGTTTGTCTTTTTTAAGGTCAAAAAGACAGGAGGGAAAGTGACACAAGTCATAAATATGTGTATTGATACACAACTATGCATTGTACGTTCAAAAATGACTGGTTTTCTATTTGTTATTCTCAAAATAGAGTTGGAAAAATGCATGTAGCTGAACCCCTGGCTTTTCTATAAATACAAACCTCGCTTTAACTTCAAATATGTTTATCCAACAATGCTTCAATGATGTTTGAGTTAACTCCATAAAGACTTTCAGCTCAGAACGCTTCCTATGACATAGGACACAAAAGACAGTTTCTGTAGTGGCTTCAATTTCTTTTAAAAAATCCCCAGGATAATGTCACAGCCTTAATTTCTTCAGAGTTGCCTCTCAAGGTACTAGAAATAGAGTCACAGATGTAGAAAACAAACTTATGGTTACCAAGTGGGAAAGGCAGGGAGGGATAAATTGGGAGATTGGGATTGACATATACACACTACTATATATAAAATAGATAATCAACAAGGACCTACTGTATAGCACAGGGAACTCTACTCAATACTCTGTAATGACCTATGTGGAAAAGAATCTTAAAAAGAGTGGATATATGTATATGTATAACTGAATCACTTTGCTGCACAGCAGAAACTAACACAACATTGTAAATCAACTATCATCCAATAAAAATTAATTTAAAAAATAAAATAAAAGTACCCAGAAAGAGGCATATGTATTCCGTCAGCAAACAGCTATTGTCATTCAAATTCAAGGAGATCTCACACTACTGGTCTGATGAATTGGTCTGTCTGACCAGGCGACACCTCAAGGTCTATTTTAATGGCCCAGGGCACCTCTACTCTGGCGATCATTAATTTCTGAGAAAGAGATGTTCCACTGTGTCCCAAGAATGGGTGCTGAGAATTGAGGAAATATCTGAGAATCAGGGATGCTCTGCTCGGCATAAATCCACACTTTATAAATTAACCACATTGTAGCCAATAGGATTTATGCCTTCAGTTTCATGAACGTGTAGAGCATTTAACACACAGCATCATGGCACCCTTCTTTGTCCTGGCTTCCTCTCTGACAGAGGCATGAGTCCCTCGACTTTGAATACTCAAAATCCAAACATGAAAGGAGCCCAGGAATGGCCCCTGCAAACCTACAGGACTGCTTGGGAACCGTGCTCTGGCACGGCTGGCTGGTGAGAGGTGCAGAGTCCTGAGCTCCACCCCCAGAAACATTGATCTAGTAGGTAAGAATGGAGCCCAGAAATCTGCATTTTAACACAGTGGGTGAGTAGCACACCTGTTAAAGTTTTGAAATGATTCACTTCCCAACGCAGACAATTTTATTACCAAATTCAGAACCCCTTGAAAGTGATTAATCAGAGTGATTAATTCAAACAGTTAGCAGGCATCAGATCTGCTGGAGGGCTTGTTAAAATGCAGAATGCTGGACCCCATCTACAGAGTTTCTAATTGAAAGCTCCTGGAGTGGAGCCCAAGAATTTGCTTTTATGTGAAGCTCCCAAGTGATACTGATGCTACTTGTCCCAGATCTGCACTTTGAAAACCACTCATCTAGACTTTTATTTTTAACTTTTTATTTTATATTGGAGTATAGCCAATTAACAATGTTGTAATAGTTTCACAGCAAAGAGACCCAGCCATACATATACATGTATCCATTCTCCCCCAAACTCCCCTCCCATCCAGGCTGCCACATCACATTGAGTAGAGTTCCCTGTGCTGTACAGTAGGTCCTTGTTGGTTACCCATTTTAAATATAGTAGTGTATACACGTCAATCCCAAACTCCCTCCCCTCCACCCGTCTCCCCTGGTAACCGTAAGTTCGTTCTCTAAGTCTGTGAGTCTTCTTGTGCAAATACAGAAGCAAACAGTTCCCAACATGTATTAAAAGATGGCATATAAAAGGGTTAAACAAAATTAAAGCTATTTCTTTAAGGCTGATTTCTCCTTTCATCGTACTAGCCTGCATTAGTAATTCCAAGTGGGGATACAGGATTCAGCATTTCCCAAGCATATTTAACCACAGAACTCTCTTCTCAAGAAGAATCCTGGGAAGCAATTTGAGGAAAGCCTAATATAGCACCGTCACAACTATGCAGTGCCTTCAAGAAACTTGGACCTTTCCCATTCCCATCCAGACGTCAACCCTTGACACGCCACACACCCACCCCCGGCGCCAATGCCGGGGAATGTGAGAGCATGGAGAAGAGAGATGCATTCTCCAGAATTCAGATTGGTGTGTCTAACGCACCTTTCCATAAAATAAATTGTAACTAATACTAGATGCAAATGAAATAATGATTTACTATTTTATATACTTTATGAGAGCTAGTAAAAGTCATGTTTTAACTATATTAAAAGTACCTTAGAAGTCACTGAGGCAATAAAAATACATAAGCTAAGAAGATTAATTCCTATCGTACTCTCATAAGGAGATAAAATACATATATAAATAGGCACAGTATGAAGCAGATTATAATAAGTGTAACAAGATATATGAGCAAAGTGCCCTTAAATTACGGACCACTTGCATTCATCTTGTTAACAGCAACGTTACTAAGGAAAAGACATCTGATCCTTCTGATTGACAGGATTCTTCTGCTAAATCTAGCCGTCCTCCACTGCAACATGAGAAGGGCTCTAGTCAGAGAAAATCCCATAATGCAGTTCTTCCAAAACTTGTTGTAAGACTCCCCCAGGGCACTGATGGAATATATAGACCTCCAGACCCCATATTGGCCAAATAAATCAGAGTCTCCGGTAGAGGAGCCTGGAAATCTGTGTTTTTGTTAAGTGCCCCAGTTCCCAAATTTTATTATAACATCAGGGAGACTGGGTTTTCTCTGAAGTGTCTTTGAGGACAGAGACCCATTCATTCATTCATTCATTGAATTAGCACATACTTATTCAGGCAGTACGCAAGACCAGATTTTTCTTGGTCTGCGTCATTCATTCTTATTCGGAGGATCATTACATGTTTTTAGTTTTAAAGAAACCTATTTTTAGTAAATATATATACTTAATGCTGTTCATACAGCACTAGCAACACATACTAGGAACCACATCCCCTAACGCAATACCCTCTTGTACTGTGCTCTCTACTTTGTGATACCTCGAGAAAACTCAGAGTCAAATTTCAGTGGGATCACAAGGAAAGTATGAAAAGCCATTCTGCCCACTGTCCCATACATCCTTGAAATATGAAGGGTATGGGATTTAAGATATAGAAACACGTATTCCAAAAGCTGTTTTCTTAAAAATGCTAACTTTCCAACTTCGCAATTTTGGCTACATCTTCTATGTTCTGTGTTCCTGCTTTCTGGTGAGAGGAAGTAATGGGTGGGAAGAAGAAAATGCTTTGGGAAGGCAGGCAAGAAGGTAAATGCTAATTGCAAAGAAGCTTGTTTGTTTGAAGATGCTGCTATTTAAAAAGAGATCTCCCCGCAAAACATATGCTCTCACTTGGAGAGCTATAAGCCGTCTTGTCCTGTTTCCTTCTGCATTCTCAAATTCCCCATCACCTCTCTTTCTCTTTTCCCTCTCTTTTCAACTCTGTGTCTTTGTGTGTGTGTGTGTGTGTGTGTGTGTGTGTGTGTTGAGGTACAATGAGGTAGAAAAGGAGAGAAAATAATAAGATTGAGAAAGAGACAGAGAAGTAGCATAAATAACTACATCACTTGGATTTGTTGGACTAAAGTGTTGCAACTACACCAGGTATAGTGAACCCCTTTAGAACAGACGTTAAGCACTGCACCACCTATTAATGGTAAGAATGCAGCAAATTGCAACAGTTCACTTGAAAAGCTCAGTTAAATGCAGGGCCTGCTGAAGAACAAGAGAGAAGGAAAAGCAACGTCTTCCGGCGGTCACCCAACCACCCTGTCTCATGAATGTCACAGCAGCAGTGAGACACCACCCGCGGATACAGGCCCAGCCCTGCGATGCAGCACCTCGCCTGAGTCCCATCGCTGTGTTCTGAGGTCCAGGAGGATGGGTCAGGACACGAAAGTGAGCATGGGCGCCCTCTCCCCTGCCCCCCAACCAGGCCCTGGCAGCCTGCGGGGTTGAGTCCTTCAGACCTTTCCACCCTCGCTCTGTAGATACACAAAAACTCGTCTGTAAAAATAATCAGTGCCTCAACATACCCAGAGCCAAAAGACTTCTCTTACCACGTGTTTCATTTGTAACGTTTATAAATGTATAAAAATTCATAACATTAGTATGAAATTTAATTTATTTTTAAATTTTTTTTACAAATGATTCACAATACTTCCATTGATCCATGGATAATAATAATAATGATAAGCTTAAATTCCAGTTAATAACTCCTTCTGGTTGTTAAATAATTTTTTGTATAATTCACACAATGCTGATGTAAGAGCCTCAAGAATGGAAATGAAACAGGCAATAGAACAATAAATAGGTAACAGATAGTAACAGCTAAATATTTAAAGACAATGTCATATAAAAGTTGGAATTTCTATAAGAGGAGTATAAACTGATTCAATCATCTTTGGAGCTAGAAAAGAAAACATTAAAATAATGGTATTATTTTAATTCTTTGGTTATTTTTAATAATTCTGTTTCTTAGTCAAATCACTTAAAGTTCTCAGAATCAGTTTTTCCATCTGTAAGTAGAGTTCACAATAATGACGAAATGGAGTTACTAGGAGAGTTGACAAGTTAGTTTTGTCAAGTAAAGTAACTAGCAGGCCTCCAACAAAAAAGTAACCTGGTCAGACAGGGGAAGGGACCCATTTATGCTGGGCAGGAAGGCTCAGTCGGATGAGGATTTAGGGTTTGCAAATTCAACTGAACACGTTCAAAAGTCCCATTACAATTCGCAGGGTCCCTCTCTTTCCAAATCAGTGTCCTAATGTGCACTTAAAAGGCAGGACAAAATGTGAATTCAGCTTATGTTGTAACCTTAGCAACCCATTGGATCAGATTCTATCTGAGTCCTGAGGTCCCAAGAGATAAAAGATTATCTTAGGGTAGTCATGGCAGCTCCCTGGTCCTCTGAATTTTCTTGAGCTGAGGACATCATACCCTAAGCTTGTCATTTTCTTTCCTTAATCTCTCTGGGGCCATCTCCATAGTCATCTCATTCCACAGCCCTTGACCTTTCTCATTTTCATTCTGATGAGTTACCATAGCATCCACTTTGCCAGAGTCTATCCTTCCAAGAGGCTCATAATCCGGAAGCCAAGAGTGATCATTGAAGCAACTTTTTTTGGTTGCTGTGTGCCACAAACTATGAAAGTACCATTTTGTAATGGTGACCGGACTACCGTTATCTTCAAAACCATCCAGGTCAGATAAACAGCCCAACCTTACTATCCTTGAGATTCTGTTATCTGCAATCCCTTCTGGAAGGAGGAAAGAGAAACCACTCTAGATTTTTTTTTTTGCTTTTGCTTAAGAAAAAAGAGATTTCATACAGAGAAGAATGTGTTTATAGAATCATTATAAAGACAATAGAAGCAAGAGTCAGGGGTGGGGAAAACACCACCATAGTTGCAAGCATCTGCCCCATTACTACTGCTCATCAGCTCTTCACCCAGGGAGCTGGAACCTGAGACTGGCCACGATAACTGCCCCACCTCCGCTAGGTACCCACAAGACTGGTGTCTACAAACTTTCAGTCTCGCAGGAGTGAGTCCCTTCGGTAGAAGCTTTTCTATAACAAGAACCTGAGCTGCTTGGGATCTGGACAACATAGATCTACGTTACCAGCTTCTGAAGAACAAGAAAGCATTCTAAACCGAAGATAGAATGCAGAGGGAGCAAACATGCACTAAATCCCACAGTCACAACAAGCTACCATCTCTATTTGCCTGAACAAGCCCATTCTTTCAGATTTCCTTCCCTTCCTCCTCTTTCTCTATCTAAGGTGGCACCTTCTTTACAATGTCAAGGGTCGGGGAGGCACCTTGACCTGGTTCCTGGGTGTTCAGAAGCTGAGATTTGCTGTTTCTGGGGTGCTTCTCTTGTCCACCCAGTTACTGGCACTCAGCTGGAGTCTCAGGCTGACATCTGCGGTTGGTAAACTTGAGGTCCATCAGTCATCTCTGAGATATCATAATGATATCATTGAGATATAATAATATCTTTGAGATATCATTATACTACTTTGCTACTGGTGTTTATTTTGAAACCTTCTGTAATAAAGAAGTTTTAAAACTAATAAGTAATACTAAAGGATGGAAACTGCTATAAATACAATGTTTAAGTAGTCTATCTTCTTTCCAGTTTGTTTTTAGTGGGACTTTAATAGGAAGTATACTCTTACAAGCATACATAGCACTTATGTTAGAATACCTTTCCTTCCCCAAATGTAATCTTCATGGAAGAGTTAATGAGCCATGAAAAAATAAGAAAATAACATGGAGATGGAGGAAAATTGTACAAATTATATTTAATCAGATATGAGCATATTCCAAAAAACTTGATTTCTCTGTTTTGAGCAGTTTGATAGATTGTAGGGACCATTCACCAATCCAGAGAATTTAGGAGGAATAGCAAGTTTATATGGAGACAGATAATGTGTCCCTTTTGGAGAATGTTGTGACAAGCTCCCAGATGACGTTCCTCTGTTTGTCAATCACTCATTATTTTTGTAATTAATTTTTATCGGAGTAGAGTTGATTTACAATGCTGTGTTAGTTTCTGCTGTACAGCAAAGTGAATCAGTTATACATATACCTGTATCCACTTTTTTTTAGATTCTATTCTCATATAGGTCATTCAATTATTTTAAAGAGAGGACCCGTTTTCCCCGACACTACAGAATATTTCTGTTCTTGATCTTTTCGGCTCTGTGATCTTTATTTTAGGTGACAACAATGGATGGTCTATGCAACTTGACAAATATTTTGCCAATTACTACAAAATGACTTCCTGGTATCCTTTTGTGGCAGAAACATCTGAATGCTGTAAGTAATCAGAGGGAATGATGGTCCTTGCCTATAGGTTCATAGTAAGACACCATGTTCTTAAAAGTTGGATCCAACATTTTAAAAAATTTATAGTTTTCTATTTGCAAAATTATAATGTTCTAGTAGACACGCAGCCTTAATTTGAGGATTTTATTTTACGATCACTCAAGGATCATAAGTGCAACAGTAATAAATCATGCCGGGTATTGTTGTGAACAAGATTGATGTCAGTCCATCAGGGTTGCTATTTTTCATGCCCCCTTTTCACAATCATTATAAACTCTGATATAAAAGCAACTCTGATATAAAGGAAACTGAAAATAGAAGAGCAGAGAAGCTGTTTGGATTTTAACGTTTGTAGGTGAGAAAGCTTCTGGAGTCTAAGCCACACCTTACAGCTACCAAAAAAGCCTTATTAATTATAATCAGCTACTTTTAGTCACATACCGAAAACTTACAAAAACCCTGGAAAGGGTCTGTAGGAGGGCATAACATTGAGGGTAAGCTATAATTTTTAAGATCAGAAAGATCTATATACATAATTCCTTTTAAATAAATGTTGCCTATTCTAATAAATTATTCAAATGTAAATGTGTGTCTTAGAGTTGTAATTTTAATCCTAGCTTTTCAAAACCTTGGTTAAAAAGCAGGCGTTGGGGAAAAGGATAATTCACTGTATTTTTCCCTTTATGTTCTACCACAAATTGTAAAGTACAGCTTTTTAAAATTTTTTAAATATTTTTTTGTCTTCATTACTCAAAAGAGACTAAAAAAAAAAAACTGCTAGCAAACCCCACTTTAAGGGGGTATACGTCCCTCCTGTAAGTCTCACAGGTCACTCAGCAATCTATCTCAACTTCATGTTGTCTTCTTGTCAAATATGGAGATCAGATTGCTTTATCATTAGCGAGCTAAAAGCTTTGGGGAAAGGAAAAAGTTAACAGGTATAATTTAACTACTAATACAAGGCAAAAAACGAATGGATTAAGCCATGTGATCTCAAAATGTAGTTTTTATTTTCTTGTTTTATTGTACATCCTTTTCTTTTCATTTCTTAAATTTTAATTTAATCTTTTTATATTTCACGTTATTCCCAAAAGGGTGTTAGGCAATTTACAATAAAAAAATGGCTACGAACAGACTTAACCCATTAACATGACATAAGAGACAAAAATTCCATGGTGAGTGGGAAAAGGAATGGAGAAGAAAAATTAGATAAGGAAATCCTCACTAAGAAAATTTACTGCCTAGTTCTTAATTCTGTAGTCATTAAGTCAAAGAGGAAAAATAATGGGCTACATGACTTTTTCATAGTCTGGTCTGTAAAACAAAAATAAACAAAGGGGGAAAACAGATCAAGTTAGCAAGAGAAATAAATTTTTGCTCGATGATGAACTCTGGGAGAAATGTGTCCTAAGTATACTTACATAAGAGGAATGCAGCTACACACACAAAAAAAATGTTTCAAAAAATACAAAGGCGACGTTTTATCAATTCTTAGTAATGAACAAATATATAATTTTTAATTAGTTTTCAAGAAAGATGGGGGAGGGGTGGCAATTCATAATTCAATGTCTTTTTTCAAGCTTAAAAGCAGTGTAAAAATGAAATGGGAAGTGTAACGTAAGATTAAGGGGTGGAACTTAAATGAAGGTTCCTATGGTATCGCTTTATTATTTTTTTTGTACCGCTTTATTTAAATCAGATCATAATAAGGATTTATTGGAAATTTAACTGAAAATGGCTTATAATACTTTTTGGCTGGATGAAAGAATGTGAGGAATTCACAGTTACAAAGTCACCTCTCAAGAAAAATATCATGGAAAACACATCCATCACTAACCAATATATTAATAAAGTTTAAATTTCAAGAATTTGGAAAGTATGGAGATTTGGAAAGAATTGTTTACTCAGCCATAATTTCACCACTCAGAAGCTACCAGCATTAACTTGCTGGTGCACTACTCATCTTTTTTTATTTGAACATAGTTGAAATTTTCTATGCAATCCATTCTTATCATATTTTCAGGTAGCATTTTAGCATAATCAGGTATCCATATTATACACTTTTCAAAATACTCTGTAAGTGACAATTTGTGTCCTCCTTCTTTCCTGGCTGGATATTTAGGTGTCATTTTTTCATCTTTCCCTATCACAGGTAACCTTGTGATCAGCATATATGGATTATCTGAATTCAGTCTGCATAATAGAAAAGACACACTGGATTAATGCCAACTTCACCGCCCTCCATTTTTACCTCTCATACTGTCCCTCTCGGGACCTTCGTGTTCCACCCTAACCCATCCCCACAACATTCACATTAGCAGAGGATAGAGAGAGAGAATCAGTTTCCAGAGCTCCATCGCCAGAATGGTCACTTACAACCATAAGCCTGTTTTAAAGTTCTTGGTACAGACTCTGTTTACAAAACACACAAAACCTAAATTACGATCGATCGTGAGCTCTCAGGATCCTGTAGGGAGTCTGCAGAGTTATTTGGGAGGAGAGGGAAAACACCTGTGGCCTCATAGCTGAGCAAAGAGACACGTGACTGTTTCCAAGGCTGGAGCCGCCCGTGCGCATCTCTGTCACCCCCCAGCTTTGCCTCAGCGTGTCTGCTTTGCCATCACGATGACTTTCTACTCTTCAGAACCTCTACTGTAAAGGTTATAGACTAAAAGTCTGCAAACAGACAGTTCTCACAAGAAGTTGTGTCTGTCCTATGATGATTTAAAATGTTTTAAGTTAGGCATTATTATTTTTAAGTAGGTAATTATATAGTACGAAACATTGTCTTTCTGGCTTCTTTGAGGAAGTTGGTTGACTTGGCCACAGATGTCCCTGTTGTAATATAGGACAACAGTTCGGAGAAGCTGTCCCCCTGGGACTCCTGGGTGCAGTCTCTACCCACTTTGCCTGCCCCTGTAGATATTCGAGGCTGTAACCTCTGCTCTAAGTGCAGAGTTTCAAAGTAAACATAGAAAAGAACACACCTCATTGCTCCCAGGAATCGTCCATTCCCCATCAAGTCAGCAGTCAGATGATGTCTGTTACTCTGAATAATAATCCCATTTCATTGCTTAGCTATATGAACACCCCACTGCAAGTCTCTAACAGACTTTAGAAATATCAGGTCACATCTTTAAGACTACCGCTATAGCCCCACAAGGTAATCAAAGGCATACATTCCATTTCCTCTCTCTTTCCAACTCTCATCAGTGCGAACAGAATGGCTATGCATAACAAATATTCACTTCCTCAAGTGAAGCTGTAGGCATCCTTACATCTCTACATAAGCCAAAAGAAGTCTTTTGAAGAACTCCTGAATTAAAAAAAAAAAAAAATCTCCCAGCACTATAGTTCAGAGTTGAGTTCTCTTTCTTGCTAGTTAAAAAGGGCTTCGTCTTCCATTAAAACTATTAATACTTTATTCTTAAACAGCAGCTTTAATATGGACATTAACGCCCATCACACCCTGTCCTGTCACCCTGGGACGTAGCTACTCTCCAAGGATAAGAAAGAGCAGATGACTTCATTCATTTTGCAACAAATGGAGAGGGGCAGGCTGCTTTTTTTTTTTTTTCTTTAAATGCATGGGCTGGTAAATGTATGTTTCCTTTTCTTCAAGTTCTAGCATCACCTTAATGTTAAAAACTTTGGAACCTTAATTTAAAGCTTTGCACAAATTGCGTACGTAAGACATGACACATTTTTGTATATGATTTTCTTATAGCTTTTTGTTTCTTTCTTTTCATTACCCTCCTGTTCCTGGTCCCTCATCATCCCCATTCCTTACCACTTCCTCTTTATTCAGTGGTCGGTTCTGTGCCCGTGCAATGTCTTTGCCGAGGCTTAGAGCTTGATTGTGACGAGACCAATTTACGAGCCGTTCCATCAGTTTCTTCAAATGTGACTTTAATGTAAGTAGAAAAGAACGGCTTCATCCTGACAGCCAGAACAGCCCCTGTGAAACTGTATCATAACTCAGGTGTACTTGTCATTATTAATAATGCATTGTCACAAGATGATATCATTGTTCCTTGGTCAGTTATAATGATTGCTGATATTTATTTGCATTTATTACATGATAGATCTGACTCTAAACTAGTCTATATGTTCACTTATTTAGTTAGCCCCTCATAACAATCTTATGAAGTATTTAGTATCGCCACATTTTATCTAAACAAAAGATGCAATCAAGTGTATGTGCTGGGCTTCCCTGGTGGCCCAGTGGTTGGGAGTCCGCCTGCCGATGCAGGGGACACGGGTTCGTGCCCCGGTCCGGGAAGATCCCACATGCCGCGGAGCGGCTGGGCCTGTGAGCCATGGCCGCCGAGCCTGTGCGACCGGAGCCTGTGCTCCGCGACGGGAGAGGCCACAACAGTGAGAGGGCTGCGTACCGCAAAAAAATAAAATAAAAATAAAAATACCTCTCAAATAAAATCTCTTTAAAAATTTTTAAATGATATTATGAATACAAGAGTGACATCATGAAGCAAAATGTTTCCTGAAAGCTAGTGTTAAAGTAAATAAAGTTTATAATTATTCATAATGTTGTTAAAAGTAAAGAAAAAACCTTTAAGTAAGAACCAAAATTTACATTTATTTCAGGTCACTCAAGTGGAACTTAATAAGAAAACTTCCTCCTGATGGCTTTAAGAAGTACCATGATCTTCAGAAGCTGTAAGGAAAATTTTAATTCTTAGTGTTGAATTGACTAACATTTTTTGGGATATCTGTTTCTTCCCACTTCTGCAGAGACAAACACTGCACCACTGCTTAAGTCTAACCCCTCTTTGGGGAATTATTTAGCCATTAGCTGGAGACTACCAGGTAACACTTTTTTTCCTGAGTAATTCTAGAAGCTATCCTAGAAAAATCTCAGATACCTATCCCCAAAGAAACCAGAGTACGTGTGCTATGAACCCTCCGACCACACTGCCCCCAAGTGAATATACTCAAGAGGTTTTACTCTCTGCATTTCAATGCCCATCTTACAGAAAGATGTAATGACCCCTTACTAGAGCTGCCCTCAAGATTAGATAGAGAAGGGACTTCCCTGGTGGTCCAGTGGGTAAGGCTCCATGCTCCCAATGCAGGGGGCCCAGGTTCGATCCCTGGTCAGGGAACTAGATCCCACATGCTACAACTACAGATCCTGCACATGGCAATGAAGATCCCCTGTGCTGCAACTAAGACCTGGCACAGCCAAATAAATAAATAAATATTAAAAAATAAAAAAGATTAGATAGAGAAGAATTTTCTTCCATATGTTTGCAAATTCAATCTCTACCTAAGATAGAAAGTCCCTGTGGTTTGAAACCTCCAAGCATGTTTTTTAGGGACTTAATTCCATTTTCACATCTGCCTCATTGGTTGAGTTTTATCTGAAATGCTAGCTTCTCTTCAGTCTAAGATTACCTACGTACTCACAGAATCCATAATGGCCCAGGGGATGGTTATCTGTTATTTAGGTCAACTTTGTGGCTAAATCGTATTGTCATAGGCTTAAACTGTTGGGTTTAGATATTCTGTGCCTGAATCACACTATCTAGAAGACGTCTCAGAATTCCCAGTTTCCTTCTCACACCTACACTGGTTTGGGATTTGTTTTTACACTAGAGACCCCTGGTATATAGATATCATCTATCTGTACTTTCTCTTTAAGATAATAAAGATAGAGCAGAATCAGAAGAAAAATTTATCCACTTTGTTTGATGAAATGTTCTCAAAGCTCGGATTACCTGCAGAAAAATATTTCACATCAGAAAATTAAATTCTAATAAAAATAACTTTTCAGAACTGTATTCTAGACATTTATCAATCAAGTGAGAAGAGCTTTTCAAAATTAAACCTGATACACAAACTTCAAGAGGCTATTTCCTTACTTTATTTTCTGATTTCTGGAGTAGGAAGAATTTTCCTGATCTCTAGCACCACCTTATGTCCACATGGTTTAAAAGGAGTCGGGGCTTCGACTCTAAGCATCAGGATTCAATAGTTCAGCAATTTTACACAGTGAACATTGAATTAATTCTTGAACAACCAATTTGTTCCAAGTAATAGATCAAAATAGCCTAATGACCAAAAAAGTTCTAATTGGTGATTGGCTCCACCTCCAGGCAATATAATCTGTTGCTTAACAGAAAATTACAGTACTTAGAAATAAATGAATAAATACTTGTCAAAGTTTTTCTGTTTATTAGTGAGAAAGATGCATTGCCTATGTGGTCCATGATTGGACCACAGCATGTTCTGTGAGAGTGTTAGGTGTATAACAAACTTAACATTTTACAATCAAAGTTAGGTTTCTTGCATGCTGGAGAAATAGGGACTCTCCTTTAGTCAAAATTTCTAATTAACTGAGAGTTGGCCCATACTGGTTTATCCCTTAGCACTCCTAAAATCTGTGAAAATTATACATAAACTCAGCAAACCCTGAAGAACAATGGTGACCTGCATCAGTAGAAGAAATAAGAGTTGAAGCCCTTACTTTTGCCCTTGTTCACAACCTGGGACCAGTGTACGTAGATGTGCAGAGCTTAAATGGGTGTGTGGGATGCAACGGCTTGTGCTCCAGGTTCTGTCTCCTTTGACCTCCTGTTAACTCCAGACCCAACCTCCAGCATGACCTCAGTGAACTCCGCAGCCAGCATACTTCCTTGGCCTTCCAAGCTAATTTATCTTCTCCTAGACCTGATCCTTTTTTGCTGTTTGTTTTTTAATATGAAAACCAAGTGTTACTGTTTTTACTTCTTGTTCCTGGAAATTTTCTTTTAGCAAAAATTATACTTCTGGTTTCAGAAGTTTGGGGACTCTTCCAGGCTAAAAATAAGATACTAATATATGCTTCCCCTGAAACTTGTCCCACCCTCTACGTTCTGGAATGTTGTCGATCTTCTCGGTCCACCTGATTCTTTCTATTTCTGTTTTTCTCTTTTGTCATATATACTCTTGGTAAGTTTCCTCAAACAGTTTTTGGAGCGAAACTTAGGTGTCAAATTAATACAATTCAAGTTGACTTGCTTGGCCAGTTTGTGGTTTACATGAAATATGGTTTGGGGTCTTAACGATGTCACAACCTTGTAGTTTTGCCAACACTGTGTTGAATACTGTCAAGTTTGTAGAATTATAGCAGAAAATGTTAAAAAGTTAAAAAGGCTTCTAGGCTTGTTTGATTAGTGAGTGCATTACCATACACTAAAACTGAAGTTTCACTCATTAAAAATTCAAACATTAAATTTTAGCTCTCGGGCTTCCCTGGTGGCGCAGTGGTTGAGAGTCCGCCTGCGGATGCAGGGGACACGGGTTCGTGTCCCGGTCTGGGAAGATCCCACATGCCGCGGAGCGGCTGGGCCCGTGAGCCATGGCCGTTGAGCCTGCGCGTCCGGAGCCTGTGCTCCGCAACGGGAGAGGCCACAACAGTGAGAGGCCCGCGTACCGCAAAAAAAAAAAAAAATTTAGCTCTCGTGTGCCTACCTTTATAACTAGAAGTTCCAAATAAAAACTAGCCTAATCATATGTGAACTTAATCAAGAAACAAAATGACATGATACCCAGCTCTGCTAAATTATTTTGTTATGTTTACCTTTTTTAATTTTTAAGAATTTTTTGACATTTCCTCTTTCATTTTTTTTAAACTTTTATTGAAGTATAGTTGATTTACAATGTTGTGTTCGTTTCAGGTGTACAACACAGTGATTCAGTTATACATATACGTATAAATATGTGTATTCTTTTTTGACATTCTCTTCCATTATAGGTTATCACAAGATATTGTGGTAAAATACACACAACATAAAATGTACGGGCTTGACCCTTTAGTGTACGTTCAGAGGCCTTACATCCCCCCGCATCTTTGCAGGGCTGTCACCGTCAGCCATCCGCAGAACTCTTTTCATCTTGCAAAACTGAAACTACATTTCCTTACGTTTTCCTTTTAATAATCATTTTCACAGGTGCCTGCAAAACAATAAGATTAGATCCGTATCCGTCTATGCTTTCCGAGGACTCCACAGTCTTACTAAACTGTGAGTACCAGTGCCCATTAGTCTGCCCTTCCGTGGTGGCCTGCCAGCCCGACCCATCCCACCCAACACGGCCCTCCCGCCCACGACAGTGCCCACGGGACATGCAGACAGTGGACGGTGCAGCACAGCACTGGGGCCAAGGGCGTGGGACCCTGAGTCACACAGGCTGCAGTCCCAGTCCTACCTCACCACTCACTGGGTGTGTGAACTTGAGAACTTAATTTCCTTTCTAAGCGTCAGCTCCCTCTACCGGAAAATGCAAACTACAACGGTACCTACCTCAGGATTGTTGTAAGGAACGAATGAGAAAATCCGTGGGAAGAATTGGTCACACTGTGCCGGGCACGTAGTAGGAACTCAATATACATAAGCCGTGGTGACGGGAATGAGGATTGAATGAACTTTATCAACATGAGAAAGCCTGGCGATGATTAAAATTTATGAAGGAAAAAAACCCAAAGACTTCTCCAGTTACTCTTTTCCCACTAATTCTGTTTTTACAAATATATAAAGCACGATACGTTTAAAAGAACAAAGCTTTTGTTTAAATTATGGTAAAACATATATAACAAATTTGCCATTTTAATCCTTTTTAAGGGTCTCGTTCAGTGGCGTTCAGTACATTCACACTGTTGTACAGCTGTCCATCTCCAGAACTGTTCACCTTCCCAACTAAGACTCCACACCCACTAAACACTAACTCCCCACGGCCCCTCCCAGGCCCCGGCACCCACCGTGGTACTTTCTGTCTCTATGAATCTGACTACTCTAGGGGACCTCACAGAAGTGGAATCAGGTAATATTTTCCCTTTAGTGTCAGGCCTTTTTCATCACGTCTTAAACTTAGCATAATGCCTTCAAATTTCAGGCATGTTGTAACATATATTAGAATTTCCTCCCTGTTTAAGACTGAATAATAGTCCACTGTGTGTGTATATATATATAATACCACATTTTCTATATTCATTCCTGATGGATGGACATTTAGGTCGTTTCCACCTTTCGGCTATTGTGAATAATGCTGCTATGAACGTTGGTGTACAAATATTTGAGTCTTTGCATTCCATTCTTTTGAGTGTACGCCCAGAAGTGGAATTGCTGGGTCATACGGCAGGTCTACGTTTTGATTTTCTGAGGACCCACCATACTGTTTTCCACAGCATCTGCACCATTTTACCTTCTGGGATTTTGTTGTTGTTTTGTGTTGTGTTGTTTTTAATAACAGCCATCCTTATGGGTGTGAAGTAGCATCTCATTGTGGTTAAGAGCTAAGCTTTTTAAAACAGTCTTTCTCAAAGTTCCATTCCATTTCAGCAGCATTTTACTAGGCAGCTGAAACTTACCACCTAGAAGTTACTGAATGGAAATATAACCAAAAAATCACATTAATAAACAACTCCCTGTATTTTATTTCTGGCCCCTTGCCTTCTATCCTACCCCACTTTTTACTCCTTAACCCAAGAAACTCTTTCCGGTCAGATTCCTCACTGGCTGTACCAGAGTTTGGGGTTGAGTCAAGAAGGCCACCTAGGGCTTCCCCGGTGGCGCAGTGGTTGAGAGTCCGCCTGCCGATGCAGGGGACGCGGGTTCGTGCCCCGGTCCGGGAAGATCCCACATGCCGCGGAGTGGCTGGGCCCGTGAGCCATGGCCGCTGAGCCTGCGCGTCCAGAGCCTGTGCTCAGCAACGGGAGAGGCCACAGCAGTGACAGACCCGCGTACCACAAAAGAAAAAAAAAAAAAAAAAAGAAGGCCACCTAATCATTTACTAGCAGAGAAGGTCACCGGAGACCCAAAGTCTTAACAGTAACCCCTGTGGCTGTGTCTATCCCTTTCCTGCTCTTTCGTGTGTTAGCAAATTACTCAAAGTCAATACTGGAGTCGTCCTCATCATGCTTCTGCCTACCTTTCTCTACAGCCTCTCACAAATCTGTTCAAAACTTGCTGAACAGCGTCTGCTTGGTTTAATGTTCAATGGGTGTGCAGGAGGCTCTTGAAAGATGGCACAGACTGGAGAGTAAACTTAAGTGTCTTCCATCTGCACCTTGGTTTCTTCCTGGCGCGAGAATATTGTCTGGCTGTTAAAGTGTCACACGGTTCTGGTCTTTCATGGGTAAACGTCAGATACTGCTCTTCATTCATCCGTAGACACTCATTATCCCTCACAGTGTGCAAGGTCTTCAGCGAGACACCGTGGGGGGCATAGAAAGAGAAGTCAGACCTGCTACCTTCTAGCTCCTTATTGCAGTATTGCAGGTAGAACCCTGTGCTTCCACCAGGGAGAGGCACCCACACGCTCTCTGGAAGCTTCCAGTCTACGGTGGGGAAACAATGCCAACATATACACAACAACTAGAGAATGGCAAGGGTGTTTACTTAACTAAGACTTAAACCTATGTGGTTCAGACCACAACTGCTAAGATGATTCCCTAAAAGGAGTGATTATTTTGGGTCCAGAGCAGTGAAGGATGACTCTGAAAAATGAATAGGACGGGGCAAATCAGACAGCACAGGGCATGGGGGGTGGATCAAGTCCCTTTCTAGAGGATTTCTAGTGGCTCTTAAGGGAACCCGTGAGTGTTCAGGGCAACTGTTGAAGAGATTCTTAACATCTTCCTGTGCCCAACTGGGGCTCCAGGCTTGCAAGGGAAGGAAGTGGCTCTAATATGGGGCCTTATCCTTTGCTACCCCCAAGAAAAGTCAAATCTGATGGAGAAGGGGAGATTCCTGGAAGGACAGATTTTACAGGATGTCAGCTCTAAGAGCTGTCAGAGTAGCAAAAAGAGAAATCAGTATGGTCCGTGTATCAGGGGAAGAGGAATTTGAACAAATGCTTGCATGAGAATCATAGGCAATGAGGAAAAAGAACAGGAAAGAAGTTGAAATGGGAGGTTGAACAGAGACCTCATTCTACTAATATGCACCAAGTGTTCCTGACATGCCTGGCTCAAATGTTCAACAGCCCAGTGAATTAGGTATTGGTGTTATGTCCGTTTTAGAGTTGGGGAAACTGAGGATTTCTGAAGTTGCTGTTTGTTTCAGGTCACACTATTAACAAGTAGTGAAGCCAGGAACCAAACTGTCTGACAGCAGATTCAGAGCAGTGAGTTGCTGCATTAGAGAAACTGAGACAAAAATAAACACACAAGACAATTTCTCTGCCATTTTAAGACAAAATGGAAGGAAAGGAATATTGCACACATTTGAGTCCAGTGCTTTTGCTACCATTGGCAACCTTAGGTATTTTGAGAGTCTCACCTCCACTTTACCAAACCAAAGGACAAAGTGAAGTGGAATTAGAGTTTTCCAAATATTTCCCTTGCTTTACCAGCTGCTGTTGGGCTGTGTGTGGTTGTGTGTGTGTCCAAAAGTTTTCTTCAGAAAAAAAAAGAGAAAAGGCCACATAAAGACTCTAAGGCCGGGGCTTTCCTGGTGGTGCAGTAGTTAAGAATCTGCCAGCCAATTCAGGAGACACGGGTTCGAGCCCTGCTCCAGGAAGATCCCACTTGCCGCAGAGCAACTAAGCACGTGTGCCACAACTACTGAGCCCACGTGCCACAACTACTGAGCCCACCAGCCACAACTACTGAAGCCCGCATGCCTAAAGCCCATGCTCCTCAACAAGAGAAGCCACCGCAATGAGAAGCCCGCGCACTGCAACAAAGAGTAGCCCCCGCTCACTGCAACTAGAGAAAGCCTGCGCGCAGCAACGAAGACCCAACGCAGCCAAAAATATAAAATAAATAAATTTTTTTAAAAAATAAATAAGGCCTCTATAAAAGAAGAGAGGTGATTTTGAAAGTTGTTAAAAGCTGGTGTTTGCTTTTGGAAGAAAACAAAGAAATAAACACGTAAGAGATCAGCACAACAGAAGGAAGAGTTGGTTCACTCTGCATAAGAGTGAGAAGTAAAGTCGGGTCAAAGTACAATGGGTCTGACTCTCCAGCAAGGCATCCAGAGCAGGTCCATACCTGCCTCCAGGGGCATCTCCTGCATCCCCTCACAGCCTCTTTACCATGACCCCTCACCTTGTCACCGTCACACCTCTCACCTTTGCATAAGCCATTTCCTCTGCCTGGAATCACTCCCACCCATGCTTTGCTTTGTGAATGACACACCTCACCCAAGGCTCAGTTGAGAAGAGCCTTTCTTTTTCTTTTCTTTTTTTGTAATTAATTTTCATTGGAGTATAGTTGCTTTACAATGTTGTCTTAGTTTCTGCTGTACAGCAAAGTGAATCAGCTGTACATATACATATAGCCCCTCTCTTTTGGATTTCCTTCCCATTTAGGTCACCACAGAGCATTGAGTAGAGTTCCCTGTGCTCTACAGTAGGTTCTCATTAGTTACCTATTTTATACACAGTATAATGTATATATGTCAATCCCAATCTCCCAGTTCATCCCACGCCCTCCTTTCCCCCTTGGTGTCCATACGTTTATTCTCTACATCCATGTCTCTATTTATGCTTTGCAAATAAGATAAGATGTGGCACATATATACAATGGAATATTACTCAGCCATAAAAAAGGAACAAAACTGAGTTGTCTGTAGTGAGGTGGATGGACCTAGAGACTGTCATACAGAGTGAAGTAAGGCAGAAAGAGAAAAACAAATATCGTATATTAACACATATATGTGGCATCTAGAAAAATGGCACAGATGAACCTATTTGCAGGGCAGGAATAGAGACCTCTTTCTTTAACACTCCCTGTCCCCTCTCCCCTCCAAGCTCTGCTTCCCCAGTCCCAGCAGAGGCCGACACCTCCTCCGCTGAAAAGTCAGAGGAACTGTATGTTCTTGTTCTTTTCCCTCTGCTGCTGCAATAACTACCTGCTCACATGCTGTCTTCTACTAGATGCAAAGCCCCTCGGAGAAAGCGATTCCACACCTAGCACAATGCCGCAGCGTAGGGGCTCAAAACAACTTGATGAATAAATGAATAGACAGAGGGAGTGAGGGATTGGCTGATGGTGGGTTGATTATTGGGAAATGAAAAACTAGACGTGAAAAGGTAAGTGATAGAGAACTTTCAGGGCTCCGAGGGCAGGGAAATGGCCTGATGAGAACAACATATAAGAAAATTTAAGATGGACAATTATTGTTCTTCCTTTCCTTGTTATAAGATATCAAGAAGGTATCAAATTTACTGTAGTTATTTCTCTTTTTTCAGGTATCTCAGTCATAACAGAATAACCTTCTTGAAGCCGGGTGTTTTTGAAGATCTCCACAGACTAGAGTGGCTGTATGTTTAATTTATGTGGCATTTTATAGTACTAGCCTCTATGTTTGAAAAATATGTAAATGAACCCATTTTTTTCTTCTGGCTGGCAGGATAATTGAAGAGAATCATCTCAGTCGAATTTCCCCACTAACATTTTATGGACTAAATTCTCTCATTCTCCTGTAAGTACTAAAAATTTATGAAAATATTTCAACTGAAGGAAAAGGCATGAATAAAAATTGGGCTTAACAACATGACATTTAGAATTAAAACCCTAAAATGGAATTTTCAACTAAAAACCATCTCCTAGTCATATCCTATGAGGCTGTTTTGTAGTTGTAACAGTTTTATAAGATCTTCCATCTTCTAGAATGTCAGCCCATCAAAACTGAACACAGCCCCACTGCCATGCTTTATTGAAATATTCTTAAGCACACCGGTACTATCCTATATTAATCTTGGTAAAGAAAAATACGTTTGTTTAAAATCACCTCCTTTTCAGTACCCACTACTGAAGGGCACAGGACTTTTCTTCAGTTGCTAATGTTACTGCTTCCTCCATATGATGGCTACCGTTTGTCTAATTTTATTACTAACAAGCACTTAAATATATCAAGACTTACAGAAAATAATTTGAGTGAGAAGACAACGAACTTAGTAGATGTTCATGACTTCATAAGAATAATGATAAAACCACGTTTTGACTTCAGTTGAGAAAAGAAACAGAGAAATCAGACTCCTTTTTGTTTCTCTTTTTCAGAGCACTGATGAATAACATCCTTACCCGCTTGCCTGACAAACCTCTTTGTCAGCACATGCCCAGGCTGCACTGGCTGTAAGTTGCTGTATCTCCTCTTTTTAAAAATGTTTATTGAAATATAGTAGTTGACTTACACTGTTGTGTTAGTTTCAGGTGTACAACAAAGTGATTCACTTATACATATACATACATCCACTCTTTTTTAGATTCTTTTCCCATATAGGTCATGACAGAGTATTGAGTAGAGTTCTCTGTGCTATACAGTAAGTCCTTATTAGTTATCTATTTCATATACAGTAGTGTGTATATGTCAATCCCAAACTCTTAATTTATCCCTCCCCCCCCTTTCCCCTTTGGTAACCATAGTTTGTTTTCTATGTCTGTGAGTCTGTTTCTGTTTTGTAAATAAGTTCATTGGTATCATTTTTGTAGATTCCACATATAAGTGATATCACATGGTATTTGTTGCTTTCTGACTTACTTCATTTAGTGTGATGATCTCCAGCTTCATCCATGTTGCTGCAACTGGCGCTATTTCATTCTTTTTATGACTGAGTAATATTCCATTGTATATAGGTACCACATCTTCTTTATCCATTCCTCTGTTGATGGATATTTAGGTTGCTTCCATGTCTTGACTATTGTAAATAGTGCCGCTATGAACATAAGGGGTGCATGTATATTTTCAAATTAGAGTTTTCTCCAGATATATGCCCAGGAGTGGGATTGCTGGATCATATGGTAGCTCTATTTTTAGTTTTTTAAGGAACCTCCCTACTATTCTCCATAGTGACTGCACCAATTTACATTCCCACCAACAGTGTAGGAGGGTTCTCTCTATCTCTTCTTACAGAAGACAACTAACTTGTCTGGTTTTGCCTAGTTCATTTCAGATGTCAGGTTTTTTCAAATGGTAGTTGTTAATATTTTTAGCATGATTTTCTTATTAAACACCCCTATTATCTAAACTAACTCCTCTAAACTCTTATCAAAATAAAACATCTCCAAAACACAAGACATGCTTTGGAGGCAGGAAGAAGGAAGACAGAAGGGATGTTATGATATCTATGTAACATCACCCCTTCCCCCCTGTCAATCTGTTCACCTGTTCATTTGGTACAGAAAGACTAAGCCACTTTAGTGTCATTGCTAAATTCTGTGTAATAAGACTATGATACTTAGGCTTTATTTTTGAAGTCTCATCACAACAGAATATGTTCCACAGAGTTTTTCACACAGTAGTTTTGTTTGTGGTAATTAGCATCACTCTACCTATGCAGAACTCAATTACCCAGTAAATGTGTCTATTTAAAATACAGGCAAAAATGAAGAAATAAATCCAAAATATTTCTTTAAATGTTCAGTCAATAACCTACATATACTCTATATATGAAAATCCCCTCTGTCTTTTATTTGTAGGGAATTCCCAAAAGTTTGGTCAGAACACACTAGTTTGGAACCATCTAGGGGAAGAGAAACATCCCCCAAATCATTAGTAAGTCCAGAGGGCATCTTGATATGACAGTATAGTACCCTCAGTAATGACGAACTAAGTCATCAAGGAAAGGGCAAATTAAGTGCAATATTCTTTGTGGTGATTAAATTTGGGCTCAAAAGAATTCACTAATGGTAATTACATGCTCAGTGATCCAAACTTAGTAATGAAGTAAAACTGATTAATATTTATATGAATAAATTAAAAATTCATGCATTGAGACCAGAAGCAAATGTGGGAGATTTTATGCCCATACAATAAGAAATCTTTCCTTTGCTTTTAAAAAGGTAGCCAAATGTATATTTCAGATAAAAATAAAAAATGATTAGGATTTATAACTAAAGACATGGACTTTTTAAATTTTTGTTACTAAAGTTATAATCTTTAAGTTTTAGCTATCCAAAACAACTCACTCCACATGCATCCCTGAGAGTGAATGTTGTCCCAATTTTAATGCTAGTAATAATTTTTGCTTTATAAGCATTCATTTTTTAAAATTAATTACAATATCTTTACCTTGTGCGTGAACTGTCATTTAGCAAAGTACAAACTAGAAAATCTATTGGATGTGTCGGCAAACATTTGTTTAACTATGGTTAAGTAGAAAAATAGAAATAAAACAAAAAGAGATATGACAGCCCAGGAGAATATATTTGCAAGATATACAACAGACAACAGATTAAAACTTTTAATATAGTTCTTCCAAAGCAATAAAAAAAACTATAAACACCACACTAAAAGATGTGATATTCAAAAAGGAAGGAATATAACTAATAAATAAGCATATGAACAGATGGGACAATAGCCAAAGATGAGCTAAAGAGCAAGAGGGTAAAGTAAACTTTTATCCAGGGATGAGACAAAGCAAGTTTATATATAGGCAGAAGAAGCTAATGTAAAGGATTTGTAAACGTGGAAAACAGTGAGGATGCATTATGGAGCAAGGTCCTGGAAGCCGTGGAAAGGATGGACAAATAAGATGGGATACACACACAGGTGCAATAAAGATGAATGCACCTGCCCTGCTTCAATCGACACAGCACAATTTCAAGATCATAATATGAAGTATAAAGAAAAAGTCACGGAAGGATACATATTATATATGACAATTCCATTCCAACAATGCTGTGCTGAAGCTGTAGACAGCCTCAAGACAATATTGCTCCCACTCTACCAATGAGGAAGAACTTTACAATCTACACAGTCTTAATTTTCTCCAGCCTGTCAGTCATAAGGCAAGCAGGGAAACAATTCTAAGGAGTGACCAAGAGAGACGGGACATATACAGTATTTCACCTTTGGCAGAGCACAAGGTGAAGCGTTGACCCTCATAGAGCAGGTACAAAGAAAACTGCTAAAATTTTAATAAACCTGTAAAGGTTAAGTGTGGGCTAGTGTAACCCTTTGGAATACTGGGAACCCCACACTCAAGGGAGTCAGCTATTCCTAACCGGCTCTTTTTCTCTGGCCTCCACCAGCTCATGGAAAAAGCTGGGAGTAATTAAGGAAATCAGACAGAGTCTTCTTTGGTGGCATGCAGGCACAAACCCCACCTTCTCCCCTAGACTCTTCCCTCTTAGGAAGGAAAAGCTTTACACCATGGGGAGAGGGACAGAAAATCTTCCTGCAGCCAGGGACTGTGCATAGACCCACTGTTTCCAAAGGAGCGGTAGCAGCCAACGCTCTCTACTCCAGCAATAGGGCAAATAAACCTCTCCAGCCCAGGATCCTGCACTGTTGCCAAGTGGGTTGGGGCTTCTGGGGCATGTGGGACAACCATGCTGAGAAAGCCCCATCCCAGAAAGAGCAAGAGAAACAATCCTTGTCAACTTATAAAGCAATCAACAGAACTAGGCCCAGAGATAACTCAGATGTTACAACTACGAAACAAGGGAATTAAAATACTTATGATTAATCAGTTAAATGATATAGTGGGAAAGGTGGGCAAAACATGCACACATGGAAAATATCTGCAAAGAGATGGAAGCTTTAAAGAGAATCAGAGAATTACTTCAACAGGCTGAACACAGCTAACAGAAGAATCAATGACCTTGAAGATAGGTCAATAGAAAGCTTTCATTTGAGTCAAAATGAGAACGGAGCATAAAACAAAGATAGAACAGAGAATCCAAAAGTTACAGGATAATATAAAAGTGTCTCAAAATGCGTTAAAGTGGTCACAGCAAAAGAAGAGAAGGACAACAGGACAGAAGATGTTACCAAAAATCTTGAGTCTGCTCACCAGACGCACAGCAAAGCCAATCTACTGGCACCAGATTGTGGTGAAGAAAAGTACAGCATTTATTGCAGGTGCCGAGCAAGGAGAATGGGCAGCTCATGCTCAAAAGACCCAAATTCCCTGATGGTTTTCAGGGAAGGGTTTTTAAAGGCAGGGTGAGGGAGGGGACTGCAGGGTGTGTGATCAGCTCGTGCACAATTCTCTGATTGGCTGGTGGTGAGGTAACAGGGTGATGTTACGGGAATCTCAATCATCAACCTTCTGGTTCCAACCAGCCTGGGGTCTACGTGCTGGTGATCAGCATGCCGTTAACTTCCTCCACCTGGTGAGGGTTTTAGTGTCTGCAAAACAACTCAAGGATATGGCTCAGGGTATTATCTATTGCCCTTGAGGAGGAACTAAAGGACCTTGAATTTGTTTTATGGCTAAACTATTAGTATTTTGTCTTGCTTGACTATTTTCCTTCGTTTCACCATTTTCTCACTTCTCTGATTAAATCTGCTCTTTGGAACTCAGGGAAGACCTAAGAGGCTAAAGCTTTTCTACAAACAAGAGGTGGGGGATATAGGGTCCTGCTCATTTTTCAAAGAAATATCTGAAGAGATAATGACCAAGAATTTTCTAAAATGATGTAATACAAAAAACCAAAAAAAATCTAAGAACCTCAGAAAAGAAAACAATCCGAAGTAGAAAAGAAAAAAAAAACAAACTGGACAAATCATAGTCAAACTGCTGAAAACCAAAGAAAAAAGCTTGAGACAACCAGAGAAAACAGAGATATTCAAGCTGTAAAATGAAGATAAGAAATGCAGCACTAATTTTTTTTAAAAGATGGAGGGACTGTGTTAACACTGGGAAAAAATAGCCTTCTGAACAAAGACTATCACCAGGGATAAAGAGAAATATCACAGAATGATACAGGGCTCAATATGGCAAGAGCCACAATAATCTTAACTGAGTAAGCAGTTTCAAAGGAATAAAGTGAAACCATAAAACTATAAAGAAAAATAGCCTGGCGTCAAGAGATGTCATTTAAAACTAAGAAATCTACCAATATGTGGCTATTTGATATTCCTAAGGTGAATGTTAATAAGTAGCATATAATTGATCAAAATCCTATGGTGAGAGAGAGAGAGGAAAGAAAAGGCAGAAAGACAATACATACTAATTCCATCATTTCTTATAATAGGAAATTGATAAGTGTTATTGTTATTCTCTAAGAAAGAGAAGATACGGTGTATTGGGTAAAGTTGTAGTTATAAAGGTTACCAATAGAATATACAAGCCTTTTTCAATGTTAGAATAAATAAAATTTTTAAGCCATTTGTTGAAAGATTTTTTAATCTATAAAACCATATAATAATATTTTTAAATAGCAGACTAAGGTAAGATACATTAGTCAGATCCATAAACATAAGTGGGCTAAAATTACCTACTAAAAAGAGAAACAGATTTTCAAGTTGGATCACAGAGCAAAATCTAACTCAGTACTATGTACAAAAAAGGCCAGCTGTAACTAAGTGATTCAGAAAGATTAAAAATAAAAGACTGCTCAAAAGTATGCCATGTAAATGCAAGCCAAAGAAAGTAGGCATCATTTTTTATCTAAGTAGGTAGAAGTTTGGCCAATTTGCATTAAGCAGTACAAAGAAGGACATTTAAATGCTATAGTGTGCAATTTCCAATACAAGATATTATATTAGGAGTATATATATGCACCAAATAGATTCATATAACAACCAAAAGAAAAATAGACATACATAAGCGATAAGAAATAATAATCCACCTCTTTCAGTCCATGAAAGATCAAGGAAAACCAAAAAAAGGATATGGAGAACTAAATAACATAGTTAACGAGTTAACTCTAACTGGTACCTATCAAAGTGCAAAGTCCCTTCTCGATAACAGAACAGATTTATTTGGGGCAGCAAAGTGCCCAGCTAAAATACTACATTCCCAGACTTCCCCACGTCTAGACAGAGCCACGTGGCTGAGCCCTAATTAATGAGGAGGAAGACGTATAGTGTGGAACTTCTGGGCAACCTCCTTAAAGAGAAACAGGAAGAACCTCCCTTTCTTTCCTTATCCAGAAAAGACGGATATGATGGCTCAAGCTTTAGCAACATCTTGGAACACAAAGACAAGGACCTGTGGACAGTGAATATGAAAGACCTTAGGTTTCTAACAACTTAGGAAAATTACCAGACTGGCCTTGGACTACCTAACCCTAGATTTTTTTTTAAAATCCTTGTGTAGTTATGCTGTTATAGTTGGGTCTTTGTTCTATGTACCTGTGCTTAATCTTAATAGATATAAACTGAAAGTGAAGAACGCCCAAAACACATTCACCAGAATTGACCATGTATTTTAGGACATACACATTCACAAACAAAACTCAGAAAACGCGGGATTAGCCTAAAGCAGAAGGAGGGTCATCGCATCCTGGGTGTAGGAGACCAGGTGCACATACAGGTAAATCACGGATGTCGGGCAGAAAGGCGAAGGCTTTCCCCTCCTTCATCACCTCAATTTTCTCTGTGAGATGGGAGCCAGAAAAGTACGGGAGGAAGTAGAGGGAGAGGAGATTTGCGTGTTTACAAAAAGCCCCTAGGGGATGAGAGAGGGAATTGAGAGGGCAAGATTCTTGGTGTTTTTATTTTCTGTTATTGTTCTTCAGATCCAAGAACAAAATTTTCATTTTCAGCCAGTTCTGCCATGTATAGAGGGAAACATAAAGTGGTTAGATTCAGAGGATCATTAAGTTGGAAAAGTGATCCAGGCATTAAGTAAGCAAAACACCCCCTCAGGTCCATTAGAACTTGGAGCCCTGGCACGAGGAGCAGATTTGTATGCCATACCCCTGCATATCAAGAACTAAAACCTCTAATTTTAGGAAGAAAGCCACGGCAAATTCACAAATAAAGATTAAAATAAACTCAACATTGAATTTAACAATTTAATCAAAAGTCTCTAGTTTATGCCTCTTACTGACTTTTACAAATAGTAAATTAATATTAACGTAAAGATTTTTGCTACCTTAATAGAAAAAAAAAAGTTCCATGTGTAACTAACAAGAAACTAACATCAAGAAATGTTGCGAGGCTTAGGAGAACGTCACCCCCTGGTGGTAGATTCCTGGTAACAACAACAAAATAGGAAAAGGAAATAGAACAGTCTGTGTCAATAATAACCTTCGTTATGGAAGGCCAAAGCCTTGGCCAAGCCTAATGATCAAAAGAAGATAGTACAAGTGCTTTATTTCCAGTTTAATAGACTAATAGAAGTTTTTCTTTAGAAGGGTGATCTAGAATCAAGATTTAAGATTTTAACACAACATTCCATATGTACAGAGACCCTGTCTACAAAAATCTTGTCATAGTATATGCCCTTCTTAGATCACTATAGTAAGAAGAAGCTTATTCTCGGGACGCCATGGATTGCGAGCTTAAATTTGAAATGTTCTGTGTCCTTCAACGAGTAAATCTGATTTTGCAGTCTGATGCAACAGAGAAAAGCCCTAAGCCTGACTTCAAATATATCTCTCTTCTTTGCTCTTCTCTGTGGTCAATACACCCTTTTAGTCCATTGACTTGATTTCTAGAACGCTTACATGCTGGCCTTCCAGATCTTCCAGACAGACTGATTTGTCCGCAGCCATTTTTATTGCAGTGCCACAATAAAACTGACCGTCCCAGATACAGCCTCTCCCGCAGAAAAGATAGGCACGTCCATTAATGCCACTCGTGTTTCCCGCATAGATTTTAGTAGCTGTGTCAGACTTCAGCTCATATATTTTAGTGGCGATTGTTCCTGAATGGCTTTACGTGGTATGGTGACTGGTAAGCTAAGTGCTGGGGTAAAACGAGTAGATCTAAGAGCCAGCATCTGCTTCTGAAAGTGTATCCCTGAGCTCGGCTAACTCTGTTCTATGAACTTCCACCATAAACCCTAAGACAAGATAAAAGACAGGCAATAGAAGAACGCTTTCATGAAAACCAGCAAGCAGAGACAATTAAACAGCAAGGGAGCTCAAGTCAGGTCTGCAAGCAGCGCCCTGAGTCGGGAGTGGAGAGCCAAGGGCAGCTGTGGGTCTCCCTCTGCACTGGCCTGTGTGGCCATATAATAAAGTAAGAAAGCGTGTTCTCAGGGGTAAAAGGCTATGGAGAATTTTTTCTGGGAGTGTCTAGGCAAGGGAGGTAGAGGTTAAACACTGTTTTGCAGTAGCATCTTCTGCAGCAATAGTAGAATCTTCTGTGGGCTGTAGCAGATAGAGTCACGCCACTCAGAGAAATGCCAGTGGTACCTCTGGACGGGTGTTCAATGCGGATCACTACGTGCTTTCTGTTTATATAGCTGGTAGTTACCACAACAAAAGCTTTCCGTGTGCCTTTTTTCATTCTCTTCACATTCCTTAGGATACATATGTACCCATATGAACACCTCATACCTACGCAACTCAAAACATTTTTACTATTAACACAGAAAAAAAGAAACATTATGTATAAATATATCATTTCGGCTATTATGTAAGTGGCTACACTTATATTATGTGAGAATCCCTATGAAATCAGCAGTACGTGGGAAAAGAATATTTTACTAGAAAACAAATCATTCTTAACCGACTTTTGTGTGTGATTAAAATTTAGCTTTATCATTTTTTATTTTTATATTTCAGGGACTTTGAAGGCAACCACATCCATAATTTAAGGAATTTGACTTTTATTTCCTGCAGTAATTTAACTGTTTTGTAAGTAACGTTTTGTCCTTTTGAAGTATCGTTTTATCTCTTTACAAATAAAATGAATCATTTATGCGAACAGAATCTAGCATAAACATGCATAGTAATTACAGCAAATGTTCCCGCTCAACTTGAAGTTTTCTGAAAAGGAAGCACATTGGCAAAATTACTGAAGTTCAAACCAGGCATAACCGCAGATTCACAACATACGTGGGTCATCACAATGGTACTACCTTACGTGAGACCTGCTTTTCTCAACCTTACAAGTAAGACCCAATTTAAGGGAAAAAACATTTCTCATAAACCACCTAGAATCTGCCCTTGGATCTCAGTTTCAGAAACACCAAATTAAAGTCCTAATCTATAAAAATTATTACTGCAAAGACTGTGGGGGAAATTAATTATAACTTTTAGAAACTGTAGAATGTTCACACCCCTGAGGATGTAACTGCGGACACCAGGATAAACCTTAGAATGTTATCGAGTATAATTTCTCCTTATACTCCTCTCTGGCTTACTTTAAATTCAGGGTGCCTCTTCCATAACAGTGAGGGATACTGGGGCTTCCTTCAGTATAAAAGTATAACTGCCTCATTTGCAGTTTATTCCTCCAGAAGAGTATTTTTCAAATTGTGGGTTGAAACTCACAAGCAGGTGATGAAAGCAACGTAGTATGTCCCGAGCCGCATTTTTTAAATGAAAAAGAATAGAATTGAATTGAATAAAAACATCAGAGTACAATTCAGATGATTAAGTGTATTGTTCCGTGAATCTTGGGTTGTGTGGGTGTATATTATGTCCCAATGCAAAATGCATTTTTCTACTGTCGGTTACCATGTGAAAAGTTTGAAAATCATCATATTAAGATATACAGGACCCCTGTGTACGGGCAATGCAATAGCTACCACTGACACAACAAAAATTTTTACCCAGTTATGCCCTCCGCCCCATTCCAGTGGGCTCAAAGCCACTGAAATGTGTGAACTTTTCTGCAGTGCGTTCAGCAGTCTTCAGATGCAGGATTCTATCAGTCATGCAAAACAGTTCATGGTAATTGCCCAAAGGAAACCAAATTGCACTTAAAGGACACAGGCCAAATAAATATCCAAAAAATGTAGCCCTTCTTTTCTATTCTACTTGTATTTGTTTTTAGAGAACCCTCTGTATGAAGAAATCATTCGTGAGTTTCCTCTTCGCAGATGCTTGTGTTTTTCTGGTCCAAGGATGCTGGGAGAAAGTGGTAACGGTTTGGAGTGCTGAGAGGAAATAAATACTTAAGGATGGGACGAGGCCAGGTTCCAGGCATGTCGCACAATGCCTCAAGAACTGGAAATCTTTTAAAGGTTTCCTGTGAGTTAGTCCTTTATGCTATCTCATAACACGACGTCAGGGCAGAGATGAACTGTCAGGACTTACAGTCTCATTCAGCATCCCAAACTAGAGATCTTCTGAGTTGGTCCAGCTTGAAGTAGACCTCCTGCAGCATCTCCACCCTAAATCACATCAGCTGCCCAATATGCACCAGTGCTATTGTGTGGGAGGTATTTTGTTCGACAGACACACCATGAAGCCTACAGAGGCGACCCTAAGGCAGCTCCCTGGGCTGACGCTCAGTCTGTGTTCTCAGGAGTCGAGGTTTTCACTCTTCCCCTGTGGAGCTCTTCCCTAAATCACTTAGAAATTTGAACACTACTTTACTTTTATCATCATTGAAAGATCTGGGAAATTTAAGACTAAAGTTATTACAGACTGGGTAATTTATCACGCTACTTCAACCTCTCTTGACGTGTTTCTCCAATAACTCACCTATCAGTTACCTCTGGAAGCTACAACATCCTTTTCTTTTTACTTGCAGGGTAATGAGGAAAAACAAAATTAATCACCTCAGTGAAAACGCGTTTGCACCGCTCCAGAAACTAGATGAATTGTAAGCTCGATTACACATATATTGATAAGAATTTTCTTTCTACTGTTCCAGTTCATAGTTGTCACACGTATACATTTTTATACATTTAAGAAAGATTTATTTTTCTCTCTTCCTAGCACTATTTCTGCATACCTTGAGCCACAAAGGAATTCTGATAGTTGAAAAAAAATGTGTAAAGGAAAACTATAAAATAAATATTTGAGGAAAGTGAGGTAAGGGAAACATAGCTGTGGAGAAAGAATAAAGTCTGGGGAGATCAATAAATAAAATACATCTTGCACCACTCTAACCCACTGCTGGAGAGGGATAGCAAATTTATCTTTAAGTTTCCTGGAGAGTTAGGATTTAAAAACCAGGAGATAAAAAGACACCACTCTGCTGATTCTGAAACCAAAGGATAATCTTGGATCCATAAGGAAATTAGACACTCCCATGGGTAACATCCCAGACTATAATAATGGAAAAGAGAGCTATTTATAACGTCCCTTTTTTAAGATCAATGACACAGTTCCAAAGGACATTAAGACAACTCTCTGATAAATCAAAGCCTTGCGGTCCAAGCACATAGGAGCTGATTCCAAATAAAATATACACAGGACAACAAATGGAGTACATGTCCTTCAGACAATTTTTTATTTTTTACCATTAATTTCTTCAATTGGGTTTTTGCTAAAGTTTAGGCTAGCCACCAGTTTGATTTTGTGAGTTCTTGAAAGAATCTGGAGTATGGACAGAAGGTATATGTTTGACAATTAACTGGGAAGAACTTTGATTCATTAAAACTTGTCCATAAAAATTAAAGAGTGTAACTAAACTGTTTCTCGGGACACCTTACCTGCAAACTAAGACAGGTGGAGGGAATACACATGCCACAGACAGAAACGTTCCTCGGGAACCAATGAAGCATTGTGCTCCAAAACATCAATAAACAAGCCACTGAAACCCCATTTTTCCATGACCATTAGCTTGAAACCTTTTTCAGTAGACAGTACCAATCATTCACAAAACGCACAAGAAAATCTCAATAGATATCAGAACCAAGCACCTGCTGTAACAGCTCCCAGTGTCTGGCAAGTGAACCATACCATCAACACATAGGAAATTATTTTATTCCCAGTAGTGGGGAGAGGTGCGTGTAGGTCACTCGAAAGGTAGTATCTAGCCATGAAAATACACGCTCGTCGAGGGGTCCATGCTTTTCCTTGTTTTATCCTACTTGCCACCACGATCTGAATACCAGAAGGTAATTTCTGCCAATCCTGACTTGCATGGTGGCGCTGAGGTGCAGGTTCTAAGTATCAGTAACCAGTAGTGAGCATGGAACACAACAGCTTGGTCCGTAACCAGCGCTAATGCAGGTTCAGAGATAAAGGAAAGAGCAACAAAGGGGCAGAGAGGGGCACCAAGGCCAAGAATTAGTCCTGCCTAAACCCTGCCGAGTCCCATACCCAACGCTGGCTTGAAAAATCGGATTTACAGGGATGAAAATGGCATGTTTTCTAAGAGGTGATGGCTTTAAATGGGTGGGTCTAGACCTCAAATGAGTGACTCTCCCTTTGAGAGAGGGTTTGGACTACACTCTGTGCCTCTCCTGGCTGGATCCCACTGACAGAGTTAATGAGGGCAAATAAATTGGCAATAATCAGGATTGACTTCTCACAGTAGACTTTAGTTCTGATGGCAGAAACTCTTGGCTACAGGCTTGATTTACTTTGTGCTTTTAAAGTCAACTACTCTAGGTGATAATGTGTTTCCTGAACCCATTCAGAAATGGACCTCAAGTCCAGTTAAGTTTAGACCAACTTTCCTAAAACGAAACTGAGAAAATGGTCTTTTTACACATCACTTAGGGTCTAGGCCAAATGGTCCCCATTCCATGATTCATGATAAAAGAACTATATGTCAGAATTGGCTCTAATAGCCGAAACAGGACTCCCACCAGAAACAGCTGAACATGATATTTCAAGACTTAATATCCTCGTGGACTCTTCGAAATCCGTTTTCCACATTGCCTCACTAACATGATCCATCTTTTACTTGGCTTCCCATACAAAGAACTGGAATTGTGCCGCCACTTTTACCTAAATATGAAGCAGGTCGAGTCTGTTAATGGTCTTCTAGGTAGGGATACAAAGAATAGCTAGCCAAAAATTAAGCTAGATGCTGGAGAGCCCAAGTTGAATAGGTACAGGGCTTGCACTGAAAGAGATCACATCCTTCAGAAGAGGAGAACGTATGTACAGAAACAGTTTTACTATGATGTTGTAAGTGCTGTATGTGTTATCCATGCTACATAACAGGAGAACAGAGAAGAGAACGCCTAAGCTCCCTGGTCACAGAGGAGTGACACGTGAGCAGAATCTTTTTTTTTTTTTTTTTAAGGAAAGTTGATTTACAGTATCGTGTTAGTTTCAGGTGTACGGCAAAGTGATTCAGTTATGCATACCCATTCTTTTTTCAGATTCTTTTCCATGACAGGGTACTACAGGATATTGAATATAGTTCCCTGGGCTGTACAGTAAATCCCTGTTGTTTATCTGAGCAGAATCTTGAAGGATGAATAGGGAGTTCACCAGAGGGACAAGAACCAAAGCCTATTCCAGGCAGAAGGAAGCACCCGTGCAAACACCCGGAGGCTGAAATACTGAGATGCCTTCAGGCGCTGGTGAAAGTCATTCTGACTGAGTAGAAAGCGGTAGGAAACTGAGCTGGAAAGCTAGGCGGTGGCAAGATATTCCAAGGCTTTTCTATACCACACTAAGGAGTTTTGATTTTATCTTCTATGCAACAATGAGCTACTGAAGGATTCTAAGGGGTCAAATTTTATGAACATTCCTTTTGTTGTCAAATCAGACCATCTATCTTCACAGACAATTCACCCATGAAAACATAAATAACAAAAACAGCCTCAAGGTTCAGTTTACACTATAAAAATAAAACATTTACAGCAAAGACATTTATAGTATTGATTACATTAGCTACCTTTTAGTTTTAAAAACTCAGTCTAAATCTATCTTGCCCTTCCGAGTTGAATAACCTAACTTTTGATTTATAAGCACTGCAATAACAAATAGATCTATTCCCATGCTTCTCCCTGTAGCAACTCATAGGATTTGGAGATGGACAGGGAAAGTGGTTAGGCTTTCTCTTAGTATCTCTTGATGACATTGAAGAACTCAAGTCTATTGAAAGATTGTCTTGTTTAGAAGAATCTGAGGCCTTCCTCATGAGAGAAAGCCACCGGAAGAGCTGCTACTGTCCAAAATCTTCTCACAAATAAGCTACAAGTTCATACCACTTCAGGCAGCCCAACCTCTATACATACACGAAGTAACTTACAAAATATCCTGCCCCAGGTGTGTATGAGATCCGGTGTATATCAGCTGTGGAAGAAACTGGAAACTGAAATAATCCACTTCCAGTTGAAAATTATAATACACCCAAGCAAAGGAAAAAATTAAGGTTCTAAAGCATATTTCTACTTTAGCAAAGGAAGGAAGGGAGGGAGGGAGGGAGGGAGGAAGGGGAGGAAGAAGAGAAAGGAAGAAGGGCACAACACATATATTAATTGAATTAGAAAATTGTATCTATTAGAACTAGATCAAATACCACCAAGTACTGTCTCTGAGTGAGCAATAAAATGGGATAAAGTATTTTTATCTTTTACCATTTCACTCCCTTTTTAAAGTTTTGACTTCTATTAATCAATATAACTCACTAATGGCATTGTTTGAAAGTAGTCTAATGTTTTTTTAATAAATTACAGAACTATGAGTAAAGTCTTAAGGAAATAATATGACATTTGCAATTGTTTCCCTAGGGATTTAGGAAGTAATAAGATTGAAAATCTTTCATCACTTGTCTTTAAGGATCTGAAGGAGCTCTCACGGTTGTAAGACTGATACGAATTTTGTATCTTTATTTTTTAACTTATTTTACTTCTAAAAATTGTGATTAAAATATACATAAGTATGTATATTTACCATTTTAACCATTTGTAAGTGTACAACTGTGGCATTAACTTCATTCACATCGTTGTGCAACCATCACCACCATCCATCTCTAGAACTTTTCCAGCTTTCCAAACTGAAACTCCATACATATTAAACACTAACTCCCCATCAACCCCTGCCCCTCCAGCATCCATCACTCTGTTCTGGCTCTATGAATTTGGCATCTCTAAGTACCTCATGAATCAGTGGAATCATACATATTTGTCCCTTTACGACTGGCTTATTCCACTTAGCATAATGTCCTCAAGGTTCATCCACAGGTTGTAGCATGTGTCAGAAGTTCTGAATATTATCATTCTGAATAATAATCCGCTGTATGTAAGCACCACACGGCGTTTATCCATTCATCCCTTGGTGGACACTTGGGTGGCTTCCACCTTTTAGCTGCTATGAGTAGTGCTGCTATGAATGTGGGTGTACAAATATCTGTTCAAGAGCTTGCTTTCTATTCTTTGGGCATATAACCCCAGAAGTAGAATTACTGGATCATACGGCCACTCTATTTTTAATTTTTAAAGGAAACACCATACTCTTTTGCATAGTGGCTACACTATTTTATATTCCCACTATCAGTGCACAAGGATTCTACTTTCTCCACCTCTTTAACAACACTTGTTATTTTATATTTTTTGATAATCGCCAATCTAATGGAGGTGAAATGGTGTTTCACTGTGGATTTGATTTGCTTTTCTCTAATGATTAATGATGTTGAGCATCTTTTCATGTGCTTATTGGCCATTCATGTAACTTCTTTAGAGAATACCTATTCAAGTCTTTTGCTCACTTTTAAACTGGGTTGTTTGGGGTTTTGTTGTTAAGTTGTAGGAGTGTATATATTTTAGATATTAAATCATTTTCAGATATATGACTTACAAATGTATGCTCCCATTTTGTAGGTTGCCTTTTTACTCTGTTGACAGTGTTTTCTGATGCACAAAAGTTTTTGATTTAGATGTAGTCCAACTCTTGGTTTTTTTTCTCTTTTGTTACCTATGTTTTTGGTATCATATACAAGAAGTCATTGCTTAATCCAATGTCATGAAGCTTTTCTCTTATGACTTCTTCTAAGAGTTTTAAAGTTTTAGCTTTTCTATTTAGGCCTTTAACCCATTTTGAGTTAATTCTGTACATGGTGGAAGCTAAGGGTCTAAGCTCTTTTTTTTTTTTTCATGTGGATATCTATCTGGTTTTCACAGCACTATTTGTTGAAAAGATGTCCTTTCCCCATTGAACAATCTTGGCACATTTTAAAAATTATTTGACTATATATACAAAGACTTGTTCCTGGGCTCTCCATTCTATTCCATTGTTCTATACAACTATCTTTTAGCCAGCACCACACTGGTTTGACTACTGTAGCTTTGTAGTAAGTTTTGAATCAGGAAGTGGGACCTCCAACTTTGTTCTTCTTTTTCAAGGTTGTTTTAGATATTCAGGTTCCCTTGAGATTCCACACGAATTTTAGGATGGATTTTTCTATTTATGCCAAAAAAAAATCATTGGGATTTTGACAGAGATGACACTGAATCTGTAGATTGCTTTGGGTAGTATTAACATCTTAACAATATTGTCTTCCAGTTCCAAAACACAGAATGTCTTCTTTAACTGATGTCTTCTTTAATTTCTTTCAGCAACATTTTGTTTTCAAAGTGCAAGTCTTTCACCTTTATTCAGTTTATTCCTAAGTACTTTGTTCTTTTGATGTTATTGTAAATGGAATCATTTTCTTAATTTTCTTTATGGATTGCTCATGGTTAGTGTATAGAAATGCATTCGATTATTGATTATTGTCTGATTATTATGTGTTGGTTTCACATATGGCAATTTTGTTGAATTTTTTATTTTAATAGTTCTGACAGTTTTTGTGTGTATGCGTGTGCGAAATCGTTACGGTTTTATACACATAAAATCATGTCATCTGTGAACAGAGATAATTTTACTTCTCCCTTCGCAATTTGGATGCCTTTTATTTCTTGCCTAATTGCTCTGGCTAGGACTTCCAGTAGTATGTTGAATAGAAATGGCAAAAGTGGGCATCCTTGTCTTCTTGCTGATTTTAGAGGAAAAGCTTTCAGCCTTTCACCATTGGCTATGATGCTCACTGTGGCTTTCCTATATGGCTTTTATTATGTTAAGGTCGTTTCCTTCTGTTCATAGATTGTTGAGTCCCTTTCCCTTCTTTCATACAACACATTTCTTATTGTCATCCTTCCTCTCTTCCCTTCTTTCTGTAGTCACTGCCCCCCCCCCCACCCAACTAATGGTCTAATCTGCAATACGTTTCTTAAAAAGTGAACCTGCCCTGAGAAGGTCCCTTTAATCAACAATTCTTGTTTCGAGGTGTTGTTTTGCAAAGATTCTGAAATTTTCTCCATTTACACTCAGCTACACTGTCACTCTGACCTCTGTTTCTTTGTTTCTAACTATAGAGCCTTTTACTTTTCATTTCATGCCTCACAAATTGCTAACACAATATGCCACTCTTTGACATGATTTATTGTAAAAAGCATTCAATGTGATTTCACTAATTCAAGTTTTGACTAAATGAGATTCTTCTTTCTTTCATTTAAACCACACCTGATGATAGGCGAAACCTAAAGTGGTGTGGCTTCCCTTTGGGTACCCTGCTGCTCCTCTGGTGGGACCGTCTCTGGACCTCCCCACCTTTGCGCTTATGTTCTCTCAGCTCTGTCATTAACGCACTTACTGACAGCCGTGCACTGGCCTAAGAGTTCTGTTTCCATTAATCCATTTGAATGTCCAACTAGCCCTAGGGGTCAATTGACATTGCTGTACTTTTTTTGTTACTGTTTAAAAGTAACCCTAAGTCAAGAGACCCACTTTCTCTTTACTCAAATACTTTTTAAGAATTGACCTATTGCTGCTCTTTTTTTAAAACAGGAATCTCTCCTATAACCCAATCCAGAAAATTCAAGCAAACCAATTTGATTACCTTGTCAAACTCAAGTCTCTGTAAGTATACACCTATGGGGATAGTTTTATGACATAACTTTTATTTACATACTAATAGCTAATAAATTCTATAAAATAAGATTGATAGGATCTCAAATCAGAAGCTTTAGTCCCAGGATATTGGTTAAACTCCAGAAAAACATATAAGATGAGTGCTTGCTGGGCTACAAACAGATAGCTATTAGTTTAATCTTTCGTATTTATAAGCTACAAATTAGATAATGATTAATCATTTCATATATTTCTGTAATCACCAGAAGCTTATATTGGATTGTTTGCTTGATCCTCTGAAGGCATCTATGCATATTTATTCCTTCATTAGCACTGGGTATCTAAGAATTTATTATAACCATCGTTATCCCAAGATGGAATGTTCTAGATGATATAAGTCATGACTTGCAACACACACACACATAAACACACACACACAAATTATGTTAGGGTCTAAGAATTGCCTTAAGAAGGTAAGCTTCAGTTCTTTTAAGTGTTCCCTCAGTAAAATGGCATTTTATTAGAAAAACATTATTTAAAATTATTAGAAAAACTTCAAGAGTGTAAAATGCCTCTGCTGTTGCAATATTGTCTAAAAGATAATGCTTGTTCATTTATTTCAAATATATATATTGAGTAGTTACTATGCAAAAAACATTGTTCCATTCTATTCGAAGCCAAAAAATTCAAATAAGCAGGATATATACATATAAATAGCAAAATCAAAAAGGCATTGGGAGAAAAAAATGGGTTATTATGGGATCATATGAAATCATGTGTGTGAAACTTTTGAAAATTGTAAAGCACTGTAGAATTTAATGAATATTTCATTCAATAAAAAATTTTTTTTAATAAAAAAATGTTTAAAGGAGTTGGGGAAGTGCCTAGGGAAGGTTAAGTACGAATGTTTGGTTCCAAATAAGTGTTAACTAACAGCATTTTATTAAACTGTCCGTCACAAAAACTCATTTTATTATACCCTGCATAACATAATTTTTGATAATTAATTTGATATTTTTAGCAGCCTAGAAGGAATTGAAATTTCAAATATCCAACAAAGGATGTTTAGACCTCTCACGAATCTCTCTCACATGTAAGCAGATGTTTTTTCTTGTTCTTCACCTTGGTTTTAGTCTTTTACGTTTCCATGTGTATTGTGCTAACACCTCCATACCCCATGCGTCCAATCTATTAACATTTTCTACTGATTAATTTGCCTAAACAATAATTAACTCTTAAAGCGTTGGTATTAGGTGGGGTGATTTTTAGTTCTCCATGGTCTGGCAGAATGAAAGGAGTTTTGTCTGAATGTCAGACAGCAGGAGTGTGGAGGGAACCCACTCAGGCTTGTAAACTCGCCCGAGCCCTGATGCCACTCACTGATGGTCAAGTTTGTCCACTCAGCTAGTAATTTGTGCACGTGGCACAAATGCGACCAGATGGAGAAGTTACATAAACAACATAAAATAATTATAAATAATTCATGTAAATGGAGGAAGGGAAGAGAGAAATCCTCCTCAGTGAAAACTGCCCACAATGTCAGGGCATGATGTGCAAGAGTGTATGGATAAAATGGTAAACCATGAAAAATCTTTTATTCAAACAGTGTGTCTCATCATGCCATCAATTACATGCTTCAGAAACATTTTCTTTAATTGAATGTAATATATAGCAGTATATATATGAAATATATTCGAATGGTCTCCATGCCAAGGTAATTAATTCCCAATAATTTAGAAAGTGTCATGGCAGTCACCACCACTCTATAATCTTGCTTGTATTTTAAATCTAACAGAGGATACTGGGAGTTTTTTCCCCATAATTCCTCAGAGAGCATGCCTATAAAAGTTTCCTTGGTTGCACACAACATAAAACACTCTGACTAAATTAAGCAAAGCAGAGTTTATCGGAAGAAAATGGTGTAGGTCACAAAACCCAAGAAACAAGGAGCAGAACCGAATTGAGCAGAAACCACGGCAGATCCTGGGATCCAGGCAGCAAGAGTTAAACAACAGGACAATATACTGTAATTGTCAAGTTTTTATCTTGTATTTTACTACAACTCCTTATACTATAAAGATCACATATTTTTTGCCAGAGTACACCCCTTTAGGGGCAGAAAGATCTAATTTAAATCCTAATTTCTGCATTTATTAGAAAATTTCCTAGCAGCTAATTTGCCTCCATTGAAGAGTCATCTTCTTGTATGATGATACTGACATCAACCTCATGGAGCTGATCTGAGAAGTTATTCTTGATACTTGGGAGATGCTCAATAAATGGTGCTGGTGTTGGTGGTAGCACAGTAGTAATTACTGATTATCCCGGTGGTGTTTTATTAACAAGGGAGGTCTCTCTACTGATGAAAGAATTCACTCAACACACATTTATCGAACACCCTATTATGTACCAAACTCTGGTGTGAGGATAAGCATGTTGTTAGCAAGTAGCTACAGATCACACAAATGCTATACTAGAAAAGCCATAGAAACACAGAGGACAAATTCTCTTCCCCTGGGTTTGAAAAAGGAAAATCAGTTGCAGCAACCATAGGAGTTATGTAACGGTGGATTTATTAACACATGCACTAAACACTGAAAACCCAGTAACAAGTTTCCTTGGGTGGATTGTCCCGATCACATGCTAACATTTGATTTATATTCTAAGACATGTCTAACACTTGTATGTTTATTACGCCTTTTTGCGGCTCTCACCCACACGTTCTTTTAAAAACCAAGTTAATGAGAATTAAACTTAAGGTTAAATCTTCAGTATCCCTAACGTTTTACATTCATTCCTCTGAGTCTCATATTAAGACGTTTTCTTTCTACTGAGAGAATGTAGAAAATAGCTATGAATGTAGAGTGACACTGACTTCAGTTTAAAATCTTCTTTTCCCTTCTCTCTGCACGTCAGCTATTTTAAGAAGTTCCAGTACTGTGGCTATGCACCCCATGTTCGCAGCTGTAAACCAAACACTGATGGAATCTCATCTTTAGAGGATCTCTTGGCGAGCATTATTCAGAGAGTATTCGTCTGGGTTGTGTCTGCAGTTACATGCTTTGGAAACATCTTTGTCATCTGTATGCGACCTTATATCAGATCTGAGAACAAGCTGCATGCCATGTCGATCATTTCCCTCTGCTGTGAGTATCTCCTGGATGAAGAGGAATAACAGTTTCAAAATATATGAAAGCGTTGCTATTAGACAATAAGTAACGAGAGCGGTAGAATTATGAGATTTTTAAAATTTCTCCCCTTTGCTTATATGTTGTTTTCACGTTCGCTACAATGAAAATAAAATTACTTTAGCGATAAGAAAGAAAATAAGTTTTTAAAATAAGAAAACTCAGTCACCTTACACAGATTAATGAAGGGCTCATTCATTAATTTTTTTCTCATAAAGAAGCTTTTGTTCATTTGCTTTCTTCTCTGAAGGAAGAAGAAAGCGAATTTAATATTATTAAATAATTTATTTAAAATTATGATATTATAAATAATATCTTTATTATTTAATAAAATAATATTTTATCAAAGCATGTACAATCTTTTACTATAATCAAATTGGACCCTTTCATGGTTCCAGAGCTGTGTTTATTTCTTGTTTGAATGTCCAGTTCATGGATGCTGACTTCAAACGTCGTTTTTCTGGCCTCTGAGCTTCTACATTCTTTTCCATTCATAATTTGAAATATTTAAATAAGAAAGTGGTTTAGGTAGTATTAAATTTTTTAAGTTTTTGAAACGTGATTGCAAGGTATTATGTTAAATGAGGAATACAAAAATAAATTAATTAAATAAAAGCAAGAAACCAGTCCTCAGGGTGTTTATAATCTTGGTCAAGTGGCCTATAATTTACCCATCCCACCTCAAGCAGGAATCAATCTATACGATGTTCTCCTTCTTTACAAGTGCCGTGCCATGTCTTACCCTCGCCCTCACTCAAAGGATAATGTCGAACTGTCTTTTCATTGCAAGCTACCCAAGAAGCAGAACTCAGAAATGGTTTACTACTTTGTATTGTTAGCTACACAATTTTGAGTTTGCTCAATTTCCCTGATAAAGGCTAGAATATAACCTCGGTGTTTAAAGATTAGGGCCAGCCTTACGATGTATATCGTGATGTGACTTCAGGAACGTTGTATAGAATGCTTGCGCAGTCAAAAAAAAATCTCACCTACTCTCTGATATGTAATATTTGCTTAAAAAACAAATACACCAAGAAGTGTATCACATTAACAGCTGATGTGGGGGATGGAGGAGTCTGAAAGAGACAGAGAAAGACGGGAAGAAAGAATCAGAACAGTTTTGCTTCGACCACCCCAGGGTGACTCATTGAAGCCCCTCAGAATTATACTGACTACAGAGCACTTCATAATTATTCACATCTTCAAAATGACAGACCTCAAAATTCATAGTCATTACTCTGTCATAGCAACTTCTGGATTACTTTCTCTGGGATTTTGAATGACTTAAGTTTCTTAAGCTGGGAGAACTTCCATGGAAGAGATGAACCAAATTATAGCTTCCCAATCTTGTCCCTAATTGAATGCTCATGCATTTTACTCATTTACTCAGCACTGCTAGGTGACGGGACTAGAACAGAGAGCAAAACAGACAAGATCCCTGCTCTTACAGACTGTGTGTTAGACGAAAACAGAGGAATGATTACATAATTGGCTGCAGAGGATGCTCTAAGAGTGCTTAGCAGGAAGAGTTGACGAAGTGCTCCTTACCCATAAATGAACTCTTAGAATAAAACTTCCCTCCCCCGCCCCCAAGATACAAGGAACTTGGCTATTTGGGGCTAATATTAAAAATATTTCTGGGGCTTCCCTGGTGGCGCAGTGGTTAAGAATCTGCCTGCCAATGCAGGGGACACGGGTTCAAGCCCTGATCCGGGAAGATCCCACATGCCGCAGAGCAACCAGGCCCGTGCACCACAACTGCTGAGCCTGTGTTCTAGGGCCCGCGAGCCACAAGTGCTGAAGCCCATGCGCCTAGAGCCCGTGCTCCGCTACATCACGGGCCACCGCGATGAGAAGCCCGTGCACCGCAACGAAGAGTGGCCCCCGCTCGCCGCAACTAGAGAAAGCCCACGCGCAGCAACGAAGACCCAAAGCAGCCAAAAACAAATAGATAAATAAATTTTTAAAAAATTCTGCTTAATGATAACTCCACCTTACCTATTTATTTCTCTAAATTTGTGAAATTCACTGATCCCTGTAGGTGCCGACTGCCTGATGGGAATCTATTTGTTTGTGATTGGAGCCTTTGACCTGAAGTTTCGAGGAGAATACAACAAGCACGCACAGCTGTGGATGGAGAGCATTCACTGCCAGCTTCTGGGGTCCCTGGCCATTCTGTCCACAGAAGTATCAGTGTTACTTTTAACATTCCTGACAGTGGAAAAATATATCTGCATTGTATATCCTTTCAGATGTTTAAGACCTGGAAAAGGCAGAACCATTACAGTTTTGATTCTCATTTGGATTATCGGTTTTATCGTGGCTTTCATTCCACTGAGCAATAAAGAATTTTTCAAAAACTACTACGGCACCAATGGGGTATGCTTCCCTCTTCATTCAGAAGATACAGAAAGTACTGGAGCCCAGATTTATTCAGTGGCAATTTTTCTTGGTAAGAAACTCTGTATTAGAAGCCCTTTCATTCAAATGCTAGAATAAATCACAATCTGAACCTCATTATGCCTTTTAATATTTACAATTTTCTATTTCAGATCTTCTAACCAGAAAGGACATTGAGGGTGGATTGTACCAGAATCCCCTAAAGGGATTATTTTTTCTAAATTACCAGTTCATCATATTAATTCTGATATGATACACTTGAATAAAAGACAAGATGCTGAACACTTGCATTTCATGCAATCACCCTAATAATACTAAGCAAAACATATTTTAACTCTTTGCCTTTATAATATGAACAAATTCAAAGTAGCCACACAAGTCTTTGGCTTGGGAGCAGACAACCAAGCATGTCCTCTTGTGAAAAGTATTCTCAAAATATAACAAAGTAATTGAATACCAAAAAAATTAACACAAGACAGATTAATTTAATAAGCCCAAGATAGTCATTGAATCACTATAATCTAATTTTAATATGCCATTTTAAAAATAAACATTTCATCATTCTTATAGCTTCAACAATATTTAGAATTTTTTAATTAATGATTTTTGTGCCTTAGTAATTCTTACAAAGAACAAAAAACACATTGTGGTCTTTGTATCTTCTCCTTTACAATAACAGCTCAGGGTATGTTTGCTTGTTCTGAAAGAATGTGCTTATTCATTAATCATCATCTCTGTGTTCTTCATAGGTATTAACTTAGCAGCATTTATCATCATCGTTTTCTCATATGGAAGCATGTTTTACAGCATCCATCAAAGTGCCATAACAGCAACCGAAGTACGGAATCAAGTTAGGAAAGAGATGATCCTTGCCAAACGTTTTTTCTTTATTGTTTTTACCGATGCATTATGCTGGATACCCATCTTTATACTGAAATTCCTGTCATTGCTTCAGGTAGAAATACCAGGTATGAATTTTTTCTTCCTGTAAAGAAATTAAATATCTGTCCATTAATATTTGCCTTATATAGTTAGGTGATTCTACGTTGGATGCATATACATTTATAATTGTTATATCCTTTTCTTGCATTGATCCCTTGATCATTATGTAGTGTCAGTCTTTGTCTCTTGTAACACTCTTGCATTTAAAGTCTGTTTTGTCTGATATGAGTATTGCTACTCTGGCTTTCTTTTGATTTCCATTTGCATGGAATACCTTTTTCCATATTTCTTCCTGATGCACTATTATAAGTTTTTATGTTTCTAGGAATTTATCCATTTCTTGTAAGTTGTCCAATTTGTTGACATACAACTGTTAGTAGTATTCTCTGATGATTGTTTGTACTTCTGTGGTATCAGTTGTAACTTCTACTTTTTCATTTCTAATTTTATTTATTTTGATCCCTTCTCTTTTTTTTTTCTTGATGAGTCTGGCTAAAGATTAAGCAATATTTTATCTTTTCAAAAAACGAACTCTTAGTTTCACTGATCTTTTTGACTACATTTTAGTCTCTCATTTCTTTCTGCTCTGATCTTTATTACTTCCTTCCTTCTACTAACTTTGGGCCTTGTTTGTTCTTTTTCTAGTTCCTTTCATTAGAAAGTTAGGTTGTCCATTTGAGATTTTTTTGTTTCTTGGCGTGTCCCTGAATCACTGTAAACTTCCCTCTTAGAACTGCTTTTGCTGTGTCTCATAGATTCTGGAGGGTTGTGTTTCTATTTTCATTCATCTTAAGGTAATTTTTTGTTTCCTCTTTGATTTCTTTGTTGACCCATTGGTATTTTAGTAGCATGTTGTTTAGTCTACACATTTGTGTTTTCCCACTTTTCTTCCTGTAATTGGCTCCTAGTTTCATACTATTGTGGTTGGAAAAGATACTTGATATGATTTTAGCCTTCTTAAATTTACTAAGACTTGTTGTGTGGCCTAGCATCTGATTTATCCTGGAAAATGTTGTATGCACATTTGAAAAGAATGTGTAATTTCCTGTTTTTAATGGAATGTTCTGTAGATATTTATTAAGTCCAACTCGTATAATGTGTCTCTTAAAGTCACTGTTTCCTTATTGATTTTCTGTCTGGATGATCTAGCCCTTGATGTGTGTGGGGTAGTAAAGTCTCCTACCATCTTCTAATACTGTCAATTTCTCCCTTTATGTCTGATAATATTTGCTTTACATATTTAGGTGTTTCTATGTTAGGTGCACATATGTTTACAAATGTTATATCCTCTTCTTGGGTTTACCCCTTTATCATTATATAAGTGCCCTTCTATGTCTTTTGTTACAGACTTCTCTTTAAAGTCTATTTTGTCTGATATGTGTATTGCTAACCCAGCTTTCTTTTCATTTTCATTTGCATGGAATATCTTTTTCCATCTCTTCACTTTCAGAATGTGTGTATCTTTGCTCTGAAGTGACTCTCTTGTAGCTAGCATAGAGATGGGGCTTGTTTTTTAATCCATTCAGCCACCCTATGTCTTTTTATTGGAGCATTTAGTCCATTTACATTTAAAGTGGTTATTGGTAAGTATGTACTTATTGTCATTTTGTTACTTGTTTTCTGGTTGTTTTTGTAGTTCTTCTCTGTTCTTGTCTTCTTTTAGCATCTTCCCTTGATTTTCCTTAGTGTTATGTTTGGGTTCCTTTCCTTTTTTTGTGTATCTATTGTTGTTTTATGGTTTGTAGTTACCATGCCATATATATATATTATATAAGTATATATTATATAATATATAATATATATTATATATATAATATATATATGTATACACACACAAACTGGTAGTTAAGTTCAAATGCATTCTAAGAGCTCTACATTGTTATTCCCCCCTGAAGGTTTGTTCTGATGTCATATTTTACATCTTTATGTGTATCCCTTGTTTATTGTAATTATAGTTGATTTTGACTTTACAAACTTTTGGTTTTAATCTTAGTACTAGCTCTTTTAAGTACTTGATCCACTGCCTTTACTCTATATTTGCCTTAAGATTTTCTTCCTTCATATATTTTACTTTTTATTACGGCCTTTTTTTTTCACTTGAAAAAGTCCCTTTAACGGTTCTTGTAAGGCTGGTTTAGTGGTGATGAATTTTTTTAGTTTTTGCTTGTTGGGAAACTCTTTTTTTTTAAATACATCTTTATTGGAGTACAATTGCTTCCCAATGCTGTGTGAGTCTCTGTTGTACAACAAAGTGAATCAACCATATGCGTGCATATGTCCCCATATGCCCCCCATCTTGAGCCTCCCTCCCACCCTCCCTATCCCAACCCCGTAAGTCACCACAAAGCACCGAGCTGATCTCACTGTGCTATGCAGCTGCTGCTCTTTCAATTCTGAATGATAACATTGACAGGTAGTATCCTTGATTATAGGTTTTTTCCTTTCTTTCAACACTTTAAATATATCATGCCACTCCCTTCTGGCCTGCAAATTTCTGCTGAGAAGTCAGCTGGTAGCCGTATGGGGTTTCCCTTGTATGTGACTCTTTGCCTTTCTCTTGCTGCCTTTAAAATTCTCGCTTTAACTCTTGCCATTTTAATTATTATATGTCTTAGTGTGGATCTCTTTGAGTTCATTTTGTTTGGGACTTTATGTGCTTCCTGGATCAGATGCTTCCTTCTTCAGGTTAAATTAAATAATTTTCAGCCATTATTTAATCAAATACATTTTTTGCCCCATTCCTCTCTTTTCTCCTTCTGGGAACCCTATAATGCAAATGTTAGTACACCTGACGCTGTCTCTGAGGTCCTTTAAACTATCCTCATTGTTTTTTTAATTATTTTTTTCTTTTTGCTATTCTGATTGAGTGATTTACACTATTCTGTCTTCCAGGTTGCTAAGGATTCTTCTGTTTCATTCTTCTGTATCACTTACTCTGCTGTTGATACCCTCTAGTGTATTTTTCATTTCAGTTATTGTATTCTTCGGCTCTGATTGGTTCTCTTTTACATTTTCTGTTTCTTTGTTACAGTTGTGTGCTCCTCTAGTCCTTTCCCAAGGCGGGTGAACATTTTTATGACCATTGCTTTAAATTCTTTGTTAGGTAACTTACTTATCTCCATTTCTTTTGGTTTTTCTCCTGGGGTTTTATCTTGCTCTTTAATTTGGAAAATAGTCCTCTGTCACCTCATTTTGTTTGACTTTCTCTGTTTGTCTCTGTGAAATTAGGCAACACAGTTGCCTATCCTGAGCTTGATTTGTGTCCTTATGTGGGAGCACCCCTATGCGGTCTGCACATGTCCAGTGGCTTTGGTGGGAGAGCTGAATCTGAAACAAAAGGGGCAAGGGTTTTCCTGGGGCATGTCAGGCCCGTCGCCTTGGTGGGGGTTTGGGGGTTGGAGACGAAGGGGCTACAGTCAGAGCCCCATGTGAGCCAGGGCTTCTCCTGGGCCACTGGCAGCTGCTGCCTTGAGGGCTGGGGGGCTGGAGCCAGAGCATGGCGGGGGCTACAGCTTCTCCTGGTGCAAGCTGGAGGCTGCCACGTGTTCAATTTTTTCCACAAATGCCAAAAAACATAGTGACTATGGGAACAAAGGAACAATGATTCCAATAAATTATACTCACTGTGTTGAAATTCTGATAATCCCATGCTTAAGATGACCAGAAAGGAACACAGGTCAAAATGATTATCAAATAATTACTTCATTTTTTTTTTTAGAACATAAGAAATTTTTCTTCCTGAAATACATAGCAATTTAGGGAACATTACCCCAGAGTGTGAGAGACGACAGAAGAGGCACTCTTGCTATTTAAAAATAAGGCGCATCACATTCATTAGGATGGCTGTTCTCAAAAACAGAAAATAACAAGTACCGGCAAGGATGTGGAGAAATCGGAACTCTTTTGCTGGTAGGAATGTAAAATGGCACAGCTGCTGTAGAAAACAGTATGGTGGTTCCTCAAAAACTTAAACATAGGATTACCATGGGACTCAGCAATTCTACTCCTGAGTATATACCCAAAAGAATTGAAAGCAGGGAATCAAACAGACATTCATACACCCATGTTCATGACAGCATTATTCACAGTAGCCAAAATGTGGGAGCGGAACAACCCAAGGGTCCATCAATGGACAGAGGCTTAAAGCAAATGAGTTATATACACACAATGGATCATTATTCAGCCTTTAAAGGGAGGAAGTTCTGATACATGCTGCAACATGGATAGATTTTGAAAACATGATGCTACTGAAATAAGACAGCCACAAAAGGGCAGATTCTGTAGGATTCCACTTATATGAGGTAATTAGTGTAGTCAGAGTCACAGAGATGAAAAGTTTGTGAATGGCGTTGTCAGGATTAGGGGGAGGAGGGGGGAGGGGGGAGGGAGTAGTGTTTAAAGGTACAGAGTTTCAGTGTGGGAAGATGAAAAAGTTTTGGAAATGGATGGTGGTACAACAACGTGAATGTAGTTAATGCCACTGAACTGTACACTTAAAAATGGTTAAAATGGAAAAGTTTATGTTATGTATATTTTACCACAATAAAAAAATGTATAAAATCCTGTTAACTGTATGTATACTGCAATATATATTCATACTTTAAAAATTTATAAACATACAACTTTAATTTTGCTTTATCCCATGGTTGGTGGTGATAGTGCCTTACATTTTATAAGTAAAAGAGGGAAGAGAGCATAAATTAAATTATAATAAAAATCTGAGTATTAGGTAGTTGCATATATACTGCAGTAATTTTAAGATAAGGTTAGCCAAAGATGTTTTCACTGAAATAAATATCTAGTCAAAAGCCTAAAACTGCATATGTGTTTTTCAAACCAAATAAATAGCAGAAAAGAAATCTATTAAAGCTAAGTCTATATATTCTGAGAAATATTAAATGTACTATCTAATAATTAAAACACTTGAAAAGGTATGATTCAAATACTAAACAATATTGTTTTTCCTAAGATGGAATCATATCTGAGTAATATATAATCACTTGGTAAAACACATTTTTACACAATAGAATACTTCTGTTGATGTATTCGAGAAAAGCTACTTAGCAAAAAAACCTGGTTGTTGATAGTGTTAGCACCTCCCTCAAACACTGGCGTCCTGGAAACACATACAGACTTGATATTTAATTATATGACATCAAGGTGAAAAAAATTAAGACTCAAAAGTCAGTGTGGGGGGCTGGGGGGTTAGGGGAAACAAGGACAAGGTGTCTCCATACCTTGTAAACATCTATAAACACTCAAGGAATTTCATTTTTCTCTTCCAGGTACCATAACGTCTTGGGTAGTGATTTTTATTCTGCCTATCAACAGTGCTTTGAACCCAATTCTCTATACTCTGACCACAAGACCATTCAAAGAAATGATCCATCAGTTTTGGTATAACTACAGGCAGAGAAGATCTATTGACAGCAAAGGAAGTCAGAAGACATATGCTCCATCGTTCATCTGGGTAGAAATGTGGCCCCTGCAGGAGATGCCCTCTGAGCTAATGAAGCCAGCTCTTTTCACAGACCCCTGCGAATTATCACTCATTTCTCAATCAACTAGACTCAATTCCTATTCATAACCGACTGAAACCTATTTCTACACAGAGAATATTGTGGGATGCTTTATGATGGATTTATTAGTATAAAATAAATGCCACAAAATAATTTATAATAACGGCTAAAATAAATTAGCTTACATGGACATGAGGCTATTTGGGAAAAAATCAAAAAGACTGATGCCCATGTAAAGGGAAATAAATTATATTGATAATGTGTGTAAACTGGTACCTACTTTGGATAGGAAACTAAGAGAAATCTACTTCAAGGTTCATTCATTCTTTTACCATGCATTTATTGAGTACCCACTGTGTGCATGGCACTGCAGTAAATTCCTGGGAGTAGACAGTATAGAATCTTTTCAATTTGCAATGTTAAGTTGTATTTAACTACAAGAATATAAAAAGTCCATCTGCAGCTCCTAGTTTAAGGTAGAGCTTTGTCTGTCTTGCTTACCAGCAAAAGTGAGAATCACAGACACTCTTAAATAAAGGTTTATGGTTTTGGAATAATCAGTATACTAGCATCAGAAAAAATGTCTGATTATTAGCAAAGTACAGACATTTTGTTTTAAGAACTCATCTTACCTCTCTTCAAGTATGTATACTTGAGAGCCAATAAACATATTTATTACTATGAAAAAAGAGCTCTGATATTAACTCAAAACAGCACCTCTCTGTCTCTTCCTTCCCAGTTGTCTTTTTGCTTTAAATGAGCACCATTATATGAGATCATAAAAAGAGAATAAAAGTATGGCAAAGGAATGAGTCAGAAAAGCTAGAACAAGGATAGACATTTAGATCAGTGGAACAGAAGTGAGAGTCCAGAAATAAAACCCTCATATTTAACAGTCAGTTGATGTTCAACAAAGATGCCAAGACAATCAAATGGGGAAAGAACAGTTTTTTCAACAAATGGTGCTGGGACAACTGGATATCCATATGCAAAATAATGAATTTGGACCCCTACCTTGCACCGTATACAAAAGTTTACTCAAAACGAACTGACGACATAAATATGACATGAATCACTTAGAAGAAAATATATGGGAAATCTTCCAAACCCTGGATTTGGCAACGGATTCTTAGATATAACAACAAAAGCATGAGCAACAAAAGGAAAAAAAATGGATAAACTGGGCTTCATCTAAATTAAAACCTTTTGTGCATCAACAAACATTATTAAAAGAAGTGAAAAGACAATCTTCAGAATGAAAGAAGTTTCATTCATATATCTGAGAAGGGTTTAATGTCCAGAATATATAAAGAACTCTTATAACTCAACAAAAAAGACAAGCGACCCAATTTATTAAATGTGCAAAGGACTTGAATAGACTTTTCTCCAAAGAAGATTCATAAATGGCCAATAAGCATGTTCAATATCACTAATCATTAGGAAAATACAAATTAAACTATAATGAGATAACACTGCACGTACTAGGAGGGCTATAATTTAGAAAAACAAAAACAAAAACAGAAAATAACAAGTATTGGCAAGGACGTGGATATTGAAAACCTTTCTACATTGCTGGTCAGAATGTAAAATGATGCAGTCACTGTAGAAAACAGTTTGGTGATTCCTCAAAAGCTTATCATAGGGCTTCCCTGGTGGCGCAGTGCTTGACGGTCCGCCTGCCAATGCAGGGTACATGGGTTCGTGCCCCGGTCTGGGAAGATCCCACACGCTGCGGAGCAGCTGGGCCCGTGAGCCATGGCCGCTGAGCCTGCGCGTCCGGAGCCTGTGCTCCGCAACGGGAGAGACCACAACACTGAGAGGCCCACGTACCAAAAAAAAAAAAAAAAAAAAAAAAAAAAACTTATCATAGTATTCCCATATGATATAGCAATTTCATTCTTGGGTATAAACCCAGAAGAAAACAGGACTCAGATCCTTGTATTCAGATACTCATCATAGCATTGTTCACAGCAGCCAAAAGATGTAAACAACCCAAGTGCCCGTGAACTGACGAACAGATAAACAAAATGTGGTGTATACATATGATGGAATATTATTCAGCCATAAAAGGAATAAATTCTGACACATGCTATAACACGATGAACGCGAATAAACCAGGCACAAAAAGTTCAAATGACTGTATGATTCCATTTACATGATATATCTAGAATAAGCAGATTCATAGAGACAAAGTAGATCAGAGGTTACTGAGGTGGGAGGGTTGGGGAGATGATGCCTGAGAAGTACAGAGTATCTTCTTGGGCAAAAAGAAGTTCTAAAATTGATTGTAGTGGTAGATAAACAACTCTGCGGTTATATGAAAAGCCACTGAATTGTACACTTTAGATGCATTAATTTTATGGTATGTAAATTATATCTCAATAAAGCAGTTAAGGGAAAAGAAAAAAAGGGCCATAATGCACTGATTCAGGACCTGAACTTCAGGGGGAAAAGATCCGCATGTTTTACTCTATAGGACACTTTTACTCTACAGAGAAAGTCATCAGGGGATGAGTTTACCTTCTGTTCATGTGGTCGGCAAGTTCATCAGATACTTTTTAGCTCTGAGCTATTGAAATTTTTTGCTTTCATAATTTGAAAACGTTACACAGGAATAAAATGTTTTCAGGTAGTTTTAAATACCCCCCAAATGTCTGAAACATGAAAATACTGGAATCAAAAACATAACAAATTTATTGAATAATTATATAGATTTCTTTTGAAAATAAACTACCCGAACTTTAATTCTGTTAAAAATATGCCTTGTCTGAGTCATTTCTGTTCTTACACGGAATGATATCAATGTTTTCCACATGAAGAATGTGGTAGGCTTTCAACAAATGTGTATATATATATATATATATATATATATATATATATATATATTTACATATATAAAGAGATTTATTATAAGGAATTGACTCATGTGATTATGGAGGCTGGCAAGTCCAAAAACCTGCAGAGCCAATGTCCTAGTTCAAGTCCAAAGGCCAGAAGCTCTGTAGAACCAGGAAAAGCTAATGTCTCAGTTCACAGGTCATCAGGCAGGAAGAGCTATGTTTCCAAGGCCTTCGACTGATTGAATGAGGCCCACCCAGATTATGAAGGGCAATCTGTTTTACTCAGGCTACCAATTTGTTAATCTCATCCAAAAATGCCCTCACACAAGCACCCAGAATGTTTGGCCAAAATATATGGGTACCCTGTGGTCCAGCCAAGTTGACACATAAACCATCGCATGGGAAGAGTAAATAAAATCACAACCTTGAATATTAATAGGTCTAACCAAAAGCTAGGTAGCTAGGTATGTTATAGACAAGCATATTAGTTTTGGTGTCAGAGGCCCTCAGGCAAATTATTTCATCTCAGCCTGTTTTCTATTCTGTAGATAGGAATAATATCACTTTCCTCAGAGAGCTAATATGGTTACATGAAATAATGTCTATAAAGCTCCCAGCATACTGTCTGATGCATATTTCATACTAGGAACTTTTGAAACTAAATACACTATTTTAATGCTAAAAACTCCATCTTATTGACTTCAGCCTCTTGAGGCTTTTAAAAGTTTACATCAGTCAGAATAATAAATTGTCTGAGGTTTGTATAGAGCTGGCAATGAGCTAAGTTTAAATTTTTTTCTGAAGTCTTTAAGAAATGTTTATGCTCTGAGCTCTTCCCCAATCTCTCCCATGAAGCAGGGCAAAAAGAAATATAAAACGGGATGATTTTCTTTAAAAGCCACTCTTGAAAATAAGATGAACTTCTCTGTGGACCCTACCGGGCAACAGAAACTATAAGCAGAGCGGAGCTGCAGGCCTGTGAGCTCCAACATCAGCAGCTATAAGTTTGGTAGAGGAATTAACTAAAGTGTCCATAGACGGCTCAGTGCCTGAAATCAGGGTTAGCCCAAGCTGATGGCAATTAAATAGAATTAGAAATCAACTAACATGCTTTTTCTAACTTAAAAAAAACATACATGGGGGAGGCAGGTAGAGGAACTCACACAAAAACCAAAGTAGTACAGATCACACTCATGATACAGCCAAAACAGGGGAAGTTACAGGGAATCTTAGCTTGAGATCAAGCAAATAGATCAAAAGAATAGAGAGCTCAGACTGAGGCATTTATATGGCAATCGAATGACATGTAGCATTTGAAACATGGTATTTGGAGGAACACCTATACACATACAAAACAAGACCCGAAAATTAAACCATAAGCAAAAAGAAATTCAGGTGGATTAAACACCTAAACATTAAAAACAAACTTTTTTAACTTTTGGAAAGACATATAGGAGAGCATCTTTATGACATTTCCTAGACAAGACCCAGAAAACACTATTACGAAAGATTGGTGAGATCAAATTAAAATGAAAAATGTTTATTCAAGGAGACTCTATAATCAAATATAAAAATAAACCACAGACTACAAAAGATGGTTGAAACATACATGATGGATCATTAGTTAGTATTCAAAATATGTAATACCTACAAATCCATAAGGGAAACACAAAACATAACAGAAAAATGGACAAAAGGTATGGTCTGGGAAATCACACTGCATTTCCTCAATAGGCTGGTACTTAACACAAGTCAGCACTATTCAACGTGGGAGACTCTACAGGGCCATGGGTTTCAGGCGAGAGAAGACCACTGGGGCCCTCTGGAGGCTGGTTACTACATACACAAAATAGTAGTGTTTTTTTTTTTTTAAACTGAAGTATAGTTGATTTACAGTATTAGTTTCAGGACAGTACTTTGCAGTGTTATGAAAACGTGTATACGTATTAAAAATACAAGAACGCAAACTAGAATATGCACCACCTCTAGGACAGTGGTTATCTCTGGGGAGAGAAGAAGGGGATGGGATCAAAGAGGTAAAAAAACAAGCTTCAAATGCATCTAACATTTACATACATGCATAGATCTGAAGAAAACATACCAACTGCTAATTCAGTAAATCCACACGGTGAGAATACATGGGTGTTCTTCAAATCATTCACCTTTCCTGTTAGGTTTGAAATATTTCAGTAAAAAGTTTTAAAATAATGAACCCAAAGAAATGGAAATAACATTTGGTTTGAACAAAAGTTTATTTTTGTACATTTTAAAAATTGCAATTTTCATGACACATAAGAAAAACAGTTTTCTAATATCAGAACAAGCATCTCTTTGGTATAGGAACACACCATATGTGTTATCCTTAACTTAAAAAAATTAATCAAGAACCATGACCTAATATGCTAAACAAAACTATCCTTTGCCCATCCATGTGTCCCCTTTCACAGGCCCATTGTGGGGCTTGGGAATATAGTTCCGTACATACCTCCTTACCTACAGAGAAGTAATATACTGTATCAGAGGCATCCAGAAGTTACACAGCAAGAGAATTAGTTGGTTCAATCACTGACATATACGACACAAACCCACCAAAAAAGAGAAAGAGAGAGAGAGGGAGCGCAACGTAAGATACGGGACAAGTGAAATAGAACACTGTCATGAAGATCGAATAATAGGAAAATAATTACACCATTTAAATTTGATGCATTTTTAAAAAGTAACTTGTTTAGGGCTTCCCTGGTGGCTCAGTGGTTAAGAGTCCGCCTGCCGATGCAGGGAACGCGGGTTCGTGCCCCAGTCTGGGAGGATCCCACATGCCGCGGAATGGCTGGGCCCGTGAGCCATGGCCGCTGAGCCTGCGCGTCCGGAGCCTGTGCTCCGCAATGGGAGAGGCCACGACAGTGAGAGGCCTGCGTACCGCAAAAAAAAAAAAAAAAAAAAAGTAACTTGTTTAGAATTATTATATTTAGAATTATTACTTGCCAAGCTCCAAAATAATACAGAGCCACAATTTTGATAAGGCACTTTAAAGAGAGCAAACATATAACAACATCAAATATGAGAAATATCCATAAAAGCAGTTAACCTTAGGAAAAAAAATAGGCATTCTTTCAAGACAGGTTTCAGTAAACGCTTTTTTGGAAAGCATCATAGAAGGGTGAAAAATATTTATCATATATTATAAAAAGCTGTCAACAGTTAAAGTTCAAAATCCTGTTTAAAAAAAAAAAGATAATATTTTCCTTCAGGTCAATGAGGTTCTGACTCAAATATCTTTTCGAGAAACAATTATAATCTTTATGCTAAAAATAGGAAGAAAAAACAGATTTTAATTATGTTGTCAACTCTTATTCATCAAACATTTAGTGATTGTTGTGTAACAGACTTCTAGCTGCTGGACATATATAAGTAATAAGACACAATCATTGGTTCTAGGGAACTTAGCCTAATGGAGCTGAATCTAACATTGGTCCATATAATAAAGCTCGACTTCAAACTCTGCAATTTTTGGTATCTTCTTGCAAACTGAAGAGAATAATGGTCCACCTGCTACTGGTAGCACTGTGGCATTATTAATATTATCTACTGATTAAATTAACTTCCATAGAAGAATCTTTGAAAGTTTAGAGAACAGAAAATGTTTAAAGATAAACGGGCAGCATCAAAAATAACATCATATTCTGTTTTCACAAAATGAAGAAAACCAAGAAAAATTTCATCTTCTGTATACAGAACTGCTGGTGGTTATCCTATCCACACGGTACATGTGCACACATCATAAATGAGGTGGTATGGATTATTACAGTCAAATCAGTTGTCAGGCTTCAAGGAATCATAGCCTTCTTTCAAGAGGTCCCGCCATGTTTTAAGGAAACGTGCATTTTCTGTACATTTGAAGGCAAGCTCTTCCACTTGAGCTGATACTGCAGATGCAGCTTCAAGAAGTTTGGTTAATGAAAATGCTGCCTGAAATTATAAAAAAAAAAAAAAAGTCAAAGAATAGAAGCTTTTTTTTAAAAAAACTCTCTCCACATCTTATAAACCAACCTGAAAATAACTTAGAACCTCGAATCCAATGCCCAAGTTATTTTCTTTCAAAGTAAAAAAATCTACAAACTAAAACATCAGCTCTTGGAACTGATCAGCTCGTGGAACCTAAGAAATTTTCTTTTTTTTTTTTTTTTTAATTTAGTTGCTTCTTTGCTTGCACCGGGTCTTAGTTGCAGCAGGCAGGCTCGTCCCTGGGGCACGCGGGCTCACTAGCTGTCCGGCGCCGGCTCTACAGCGCGCGGCTCAGATGCCCAGGTGGCACGCGGGATCTTAGTCCCCAGACCAGGGCTCGGGCCCGCCTCCGCTGCGTTGCAAGGCGGATTCTTAACCACTGGGCCACCCGGGAAGTCCCAGAAGTTCTTCTATATGAAGCTTTGAGGAAGTATGTCTGCGAGAAAGATAATCCATGACGGATGAGACATGAGCAGTCAGCATTTTTTTTCGTTGAAAATACACTAGAGTCTCATTTAGCTCAACAAGACGCCTTGGGCCCGTTGACACCAAGTACCAGAAGTATCTGAAGGTCTTCTTATGACACAGCTCTTACTGATACGTGGGTACCAAGGGCCGTGCTCCACTGTCTTTACCTGTGAACGCGGCAGACCGTGAAAACGTACAAAGAACAGACCCTCAAGTTACACATCCGCACTGCATTCTACGCACTCACTTGGAACCAGCCTGCTCAGCAGAGACAAACTGCTGCAGCACTCTCGCCATCTTCTAGAACAACAAATACCGACTGAGCAACGAGACATTAACGGAGTTCACTCCGCAGTTTGTGATCTGCACGGGAGGGTCTCCCAGTTAAGACACACCCTACACTTGACCTTAAATCCTGAAACCGGGACCCCTCGGGGAGGAGGGGTTTGGAAATTGGAGGTTCAACAGAAGCGTCCAGACCCGGCGTCCCAGCAGACACCCCGGGGAGGGGTCTCTGCCCCGTTAGTGGAAGCCGTCTGGACCACCGGGCGGGGAGTGACCCGTCCTGACTGGGTCCGCCCGTACAGATAATCGCCTTGTCAGCGGGCTCTGGGCAGGCGGCCAACCGGGATGGGGGCGCCTTAAGTCCCGGCAGAGGGATCACGGCCTGGTCCTCAGCCCCGCAGACGAGGTGGGGCGGGCGATGCGAACTGCGCGGTTTCGGGTTACAGCGCCGGACTGGAACCCGGCAGCCGAGCACGAAGAACCCCCGGCGCGGGCGCGGCGCGGGAGGGATGCCCGGGACTCCCGACGCGAATCCTGAACACGGGCGGGACCGGCCCGGACCCGCCGGCCGTACTCACGTCTCCGATCTGCAGCTCCACCTCCTCCAGCGGGTCCACCGGCCGGCCGCTGTTCCTGTTCGGAACCGTCCGGTCCAAACCCCCCGGGGTGCCGGGGGAAGATGCTGAAGACGCGTCTGAAGACGAGGCAGAGGAGGGCAGCGGCTGCGGGGAAAGCCGCAGCTCCTCCGGGTCCGCCATGGAGAGGGCTGGGGGTGGGACGGCACCTCGGCGGCCAAACTAATACCAACCGACTTTCAACCGCTCGCGCCTAAATCCCAGCTGGCCCGCCTCCTCGCCGCTCTCGGCCCTGGGCCGCGTAGCCCTGTCACTTTCTCGGGACAGCCAATCAGGTGCCAGTGAGTGCGCCTCGGGCAGCTCTGCGCTCCCGGAGCAGAAGACAACACCTCCCAGGGTGCCGTGCGCGCCGCTCCGCCCCACCTTCTTGGCACTGCGCGCGCGAAGCGCCCTGGGATTGGTGGTCTCGGCCCCCCAGCGCTCCGGCGGCCTCCGTGCGCCCCGGTGAGAGGCCGCGCCCCGGTGAGAGGCCGCGCCGCCTGCAGCCGCGGGCAGCGCCGGGACTTGGAGTCTCTTCCCTTGCCCCCTCAGTCCGTGACCCGGAAGCACTGCCTTCGTCGCGTCTCGCGCGGCGTCAGTGCACAGCAAGAGGGAGGCGGGAGCGCCATGAAGGCGGAGCAGTCGCTGAGGAGGGAGGCGGAGTCTCCGCGCGTGCAGGCGGGCGATGGCGCCCCCCGTGGCCTAGAGGTCACGCGTCCGGGCGAGCCGAGCGCGAGCTCCTCCGGCGGCGTCCGCCAGCGTATCGACTGCAGTGAACATGCAGGTGCCGCTGGCCAGGCTGGCCTGCCCGGGTGAGCGGGGTCTGGGCGCGCGGGTGAGGGGAGCGAGGTCGCGGGGCAGCCTGGGCCCGCGTCGTTGGGTGGAACCAAGGCAGAGGTCGCACGGTCAGCGCCCGGCGGACCCTGGATTCCTCCCCGGCTTCCTCCCCGGCTCGTCCAGCTGCAGAGTTGACAACTAACTAGGCCAGAGGTCACGGGCGGAGGAAACTTGTCAGCACGGCGCCGCCGCGGAATCTCCCCGAGCGCCAGTGCTGAGCCCCCTCCCGAAGCCCAGGCGTAGTCTGTTGCCGAGTTGGAAATGGGTAAACTAACATTTGCACAGCTTTTCCCCTTGGTCTTCAGCTGGCTGGCGTCTTGGCAGTCGTCCTACTCCTTTCTTAAGAATTTGAACCGTTCTGCCACCAGCAGTAACTTTCAAATGCTGCCCAAGTGATCAGAGTGGATCTGGGGCCAGGAATTTTTCTGCGTTGCCTGAAATTAACTCTAGGGCTTGTCGTGTCATGGTTGCCCCTAGAACCGTCAGGATGACTTGGTAAAATACCTCATTACCCGCCCCTCCTTTCACTTAAGAAAAAAAAGTAGAATGATGCAGCGGGATGGGTTTGGTTTTGTTTTGTTTTACTTAAAAACAAAAGAACGGTTAAAAAGTCAAAAAAAAAAAGTTTACTCCAGGATATTGAATTCTCCCACAACGGACTTAGTTTTTATCTTTAGTTTCTTTAAATTAATTTGTGGTTATAGAATAAACAGGTGTACCTATTGCAAAGTCAACGAATTTCATGAAATTAGAATTGTCAAATTCGACCATCGTGGATTAAATAGTTAGGATTTCATTTAAAGTTTCTATACCTCGTGCGTGTATTACTACACCTAACGGGTAAGTATTGTTGACTGAAAAAAAAATGCACAACCTAACGATTGCGAATTACGTTTTATTCGCAGGCACACTGAGCACTTAAGCCCAGGAGACAGCCTCTTCAGATAGCTCTGAGGGACTCTTCTGAAGAGGTCAGGGAGAAGCCAAGATGCAGAGGAGTTTTTGTAAAAACAAACACACACAAGCAAAAAAAAAAAAAATCCAGGTAGTTGGAACATGAAAAGATTACTGCTCATTAGTGAAAACGAGATATCTCAAGTTAATGAATTCAGCATTTTGCCAGGTATGGGAAGATGCAAGAGTCTGGCCTCATTGAACTCATTCCTTTGATGTGCACCTTTGCTCTCTGGGGCCAGTGTCCTGCTTCTCTCCATCCTGAATCCCCCCAGGGTGCACAGCTGGGACAGCTGCAGTGGCAGAGGGCTTGATGGCTCTACATCCTTTGTTTACTGAGATGGCAGGTGACATTCTTTGTCCACAGTGCCTCCTCTTACTCATAAATTTGACCAATGTTTGGGAGTCATTTCATGACCAGTTTTTGTCCCATGGCGCTAGGAGGGCTTATTCCTAGATCAGGCGAAGATTCTGTTGAGAGACCACCCAATGGGTTATTTTGGGGATTGGGCCCTCTTGGTAATCTAAAATTCTCTGCAGCGCCTGTCTTACTAGTTGATGACGATCCAGGAGCTGTTTTCCCTTGTTACTTCTTCCCATATCTAAAGTTGCACTGTTACAATTATTCTAGAGTTATGTATGTGATCAACTGTCTTAAGACATTATTGATTTTGTTGGAGGCCTGGTTACACATTGGGTAATGCAAGAGAAAGCAATCTTATAAAATAGACAGGATATAAATAATACAGCTAATAACATTAGTAAGGTCAGAGTGCAGCAGAGAGAGGGCCAAGTCATAAGTAATTTGAAACTAACAAGAGAGCAAATTAAAACAATGATTAGTATAACTAGTTGTAATCTGGTCGAAATAAGCCATCAAGTCCCCAGGGGAGCCAGCTGGAGAAGCCAAATTCTGGAGGGATCAGGTAGAGAGAAAAAAATGTTTCATCTTTGTTTACAAAGGTATACTTAATCAACTTGGGGTAAGTGTAAGAGGAAAGGTTTTCCAGCTCAGTGGTATGATCTAAAAGTTGTCAGAAACTTGTATTTGTCAAATAGTCCTTTTTGTAAATCTTCTTGAAGATCTTCATTATATAAAAGCATCAGAGTAAAACAATGATTGCCTAAAAACGACAAAAGACTTAATATGGCATGGTTAAAGATCTGATCACAGTGCAATTGACAAGAAACTTGGATATTTCTGTGACAAACAACATTTTAAGATAATAAATAGAATTATGACTGATAGCATTATACCAGGACATGTCAGACTTTTAGGAATTCTTTACAAATTTTGGAATATCTATATGAATGACATCTAACCTTGGTATTATCACCACTTATTTGACAGTGTTTCCCATGTACGTTAACATAAATAAACTTAGTTTAATATCTCTCTTTGAGATATCTCAGGATTCCTTTGAAACATCTCAGAGTTAGCTGGGGGTCAGAAGAACTTTAGTTAGAATTTTTGATTTGGGAAGTTTGTCAAAAGTATCAAAAAGGTTTCAAAACACTTGGTCAAATAGGATCATAGGTCGCTGTGAAACAACACTTAATTCACTTAACGAAAGTGACAAAATACTTCAAAAGCAAAAACAGATCACTTAGAGTCACGGAAACTCAATCTCTTATCAAAAGCAGTGAAAACTTTGTTCTCTTAACAGAGAGAGGAACCAAGTCCATTCCTACATCAGCCTATTTTTAATAACAAAATCCATTTACCTAATTAAATTTAATCTAATCCCAGCCTGACCATGTCCGGAACTCCTTTTCAGGGCTCCCTTTCTGCAAACCTTCCACAACTTTCTGTGTTCATATTAGTTCCTTAATTTTTTTTAAGGAATTTTTTTAAGGAGAAGTAAATGTCTCTAGGACAAAATCACCCTTCTTTTTCCAACAAATTCATTTCTATTCTTCGTATCTTCTTTTGCTGAGAACATACATCCTACTTTCCTAGCCCACTGAAATGTTTCCCTTGATATTTTTAGTAGCTTTGATTACATATTACAGTTTTAACCCTTAAAAACCTTAATCTTTAGCAAAAACTGAAAAGGAGCAAGTGATTATGAACTGTTTGTTCACAAACAGCATTTCCTGATTTGAATATTCTAAAACCTCTAGAAACATACATCTTCTCATAGCATAATTTCTTTCCTCAGTGTGGTACAAGACATGTGTCCAATAAACCCAAACATCTGTAGTTTCCCTCTCGTAAGGAGACAAAAGTAGGTAGATTTAGACCTGTTTAGCAATTAACGTTCCAGTATTTTATCTTATTTGAAATAACCTGGATATTCAATAAATTCCCATCATTTTTAACTTGTCAAAACTCAAATTACCAAAAAATCTGAAGAAACTATTTTAAGATAGACATACCCAAAACATAATTATTCCTGAAGAGTTCACCTGAAAACTCTTATCTCATTTACCTTTATTTTGTAACTTATGAAAATCGTACTATTTAATTTTTTTTCTTGTTGACAAACTGTTACAAATAACATGAACTTACGACCTTCATTAAACCTAGGTACAATAAAAGTAAGACATGTCTGTACTGACTAAACCAACAAGCTTAAGATAGCTTTAATATCAGATACTAATTTAATATTGAATATTTCCTAGATCATGTGAACCCAAAATTCACTCTGACCAGTTTCTTTTATATTTAGAAATATTTAGTTTGTAAGTGCTTATTTTAAGTCAATTAAATAGAGCTCTTTTATAAGTTTAATTTTGATAATATTTTCCAGAGTTTGAGACATCTCATATGTAATGTACACCCAGACATATAAACAGACAAAACTAGAGATCACATAGCTTCACTCTAAAAGCTTAGTTATGAATCAGGTATTACCATATAAACTCACTAGTGTATAAGTAACAGTTGGAATAAGTTAAATTTGTTTGCTCAGATGACCAAGGCTTCACTATTTGTGGAAAAGAAAGATTTGTATCTGTCCTTGATAAACCCTTAAGGAGGCTATGAATTAGATTTTGGGTGAGGAAACCTTTCTAACAGTTTGAGTTTAAAAAGGCCTTTTTTCCCCTTTTTTCCCCTTGGTTTCAGGTTTTACCTGTTTGAGCTAATTAGGCTCAGTCTCTGGTCTTTGTGGGCTGTATTTACATTTCTGATTTGTAGAGATTTGAAAGGTACATCTGCTCCTAATTCTCCAAAGAACTGATCTGCCACCTAAATGATATTAAAATATTGATTTGCCCAACTATACTTACTTTATTTGCTTTTGTATCAGAGAGAAGATTTCCAACTAAACTGAAAATCAAGAGTTCCATGTTCTAGAACTTTAGGATTTAATTTATCATGACTCCAAAGCTTGCATAAGGCATTAACAACGGCCCTCTTTTTGAGTGCACAGGGTAGACCCAGAGCAAAATGTCTATTATTATTTTTATTGACCCCTGAATATTAGTTCCCATTTTTTACCTCATATTGTATGGGCTCAGGTAACCCTATTGGTTTCATTTCATATGTTTAATAGTTCATGAGGGCCACATTCATATGCCCTGTCTTATAATACCAAGTAGAGGAAGCCCAGTGAAACATGTCTATCTCACAATAAATATCCCACAAGCCCAGTGAAACATGTCTATCCCAGTGAAACATGTCTATCCCACAATTTCAGCAAAAGAGATGTAAACATCTTATATAAAGCCTATTTAAATATACCAATTTTTATAAACTTTCATCTCAATTCTGTCAACTTTTATACCTTTAACTTTGGTTCCCATTAGGACCCAATCAACAAGCTTTGGTCATACAAGGAGTCCTAGAAGCTTTCTTTCATTCCCCAACCATTTTATCTATTTTGTTTAAAAGGCTCTGGGGTCCCTAGCGAGGGGTTGAACCAAGAGACTCAGGCCCTTTTGTCAGTCTTTTCATTTGATTAGTTGGCCTGTTGCCCCAAGTAACTGTTGGTCAGGTATCTAAATGTAATTTTCTTCCAGCCTTTTAAATATATATGTTTTTTAAACTGGGTAGAGTGGACTTGTTTGGGACCCTTTAATGTTGGGAACCAATAGGGGGTCCCTTTGGCCCATCATCCATAGGTAGTGTTGCATCAAAACCTTTTGTTTTAATCCCACTAACATCCATTTTATTTATCCCATTTATTAATAACCATCTGTAGATTTCTTTATTTGGGGGTACTAGTCTCTAAAATTTCCACCTTGTCAGGAAGAAGTCTCTAGACTTTTCCCTTCATTTTTTTTAACTTCCATGTTAAACTAATTAACATTAATTAGCCTAATGCTTTTATTAGCATCTGTAAGACCCATTGAGGGGAAGCAGAGACCACAAATAAGTCTTCCCAAACTGTTTTTTTCTTTGTTTGTTTTAAAGGAGTTCTTAGGTTAATCATTATATATGTCTTTTTCCACCTTCTAATTTGTTTTTTTCATGGGTGCCAATAAAACAACTGCTCACTATGAGAGCGCTCTAAAATTTTACCAGTTTAGAAGTATCTCCAATTTACAGGATCCATCATCTGGCCCTTAATGAGGTATATCTTAATAGTGGCTCAAACCAATAAAATGCAAGAGGCTTCCCAATAAGAGAGCGTGGAGGGTGCCGACTAAACAAGATCCAGAAGGTTTAATCCCAAAAATAGTCTAAGAAAGTAAAGGCCTTCGTTGAACAGGCTGACATGATGAAGGTTAAGATGGCAAAAAAAAGTGCCTGAGAGTTGGCACAGACAGAAGACTGCTCGGAATCCCAGTCTGTTCGATTGGCTGACAGATGTACACCGTATGTTACCTTCCGGATGGCAGAGACCAAGTTTAAAAACACACACAGCACCGAAGATCAGGTAGAACATTTATATCTCAAAGACACAGGAAGGGAAATGCAAGCTCCCCCTAGAAGGACTTTTGTTACTTTAAGGTCAGAATTCTGAAAAGGTGTCTTATCAAGCCGGTTTTCTCTAACTTAACTGTGTGCACAATAAAAAAGCCCCATCTTTGTCATTTTTGAGGCAAGATTTCCTTTAATTCCCAATTAAGTAAGTACTTATAAGTGTAAGGTTTGTACGTACATAAACCTGGCTGGAGTCTTAGTTGGAGGCAAAGATATTAGGCCAGCCTCTCACCTCATCACCCAGTCCAGAACCCCCAGTGTCTTTTAGCCAGGCCCCCCACCCCCAGTATCTTTCAGCTTGGGAGCCAGGTGCCTGTTACACACCACCACATAAAACTCTGGATCATCAACCAATAATCTGGAGCTCTGAGAACCAGGGGAGACTCACCCAGATTCGTCTGGAGTCTCTCAGGAGGTAGGTGGACAGAAGAGGCCTCTGCTGGTACCAAGGCTCCTGTTCCTCAGAGAGTTCAGGTGAAGGAGAGAAGTCAGCTCTAGGTCCCTTAGTGGTCGCCACACTGTCACCTGGGGGATAAAAGAACACAATGTAAAAGTTGAGAATTATGTTTTAGTCAACAGGCATTCTGAGGACTACAGCCCGGGAGACAACCTCTGAGACGGCTCTGAGGGACTGCTCCAGAGACAAAAGGGAAGAGCCAGGATCTGGAGAGTTTTTGCAACAATAACAACCAAAACAAAAAACAAAAAAAACAGGTAGTTGGAACATCAAAAGATTACTGCTAATTAGAGAAAACTAAAAATCTCAAGTTAATGAATTTAGTGCTTTTCCCTGTATGGGAAGATGCAAGAGTCTGGGCTCATAGAAATTATTCCTTTGATGTGCACCTATACCATCTAGGGCCAGTATCCTGCTTTTCTCCATCCTGAATCCCCTCAGGGTGCACTCTTGGGGGCAGCTGCAGTGGCTGAGGGCTTCATGGCCTCAACATCCTTTGTTTACTGAGATGACAGGCGACATTCTTCGTCCACAGTTTGCTTTATGTTTTTTGGAATATCAAAGTAAATTGGACACTATCTGCCCTACTCTTAATTTAGTTGAAATCATTCTTGGGTCAAGTGCTATCCAAATTCCACCCAAATTACCATTTCTATTTTCATTGGGTATTTAAATCATTGCCATTTCATAGCCTGGTGTTAGCACTACTGGCATCAGAGATGGACATAGAATTGCCATCTGTGATTTTGTATGGTGATGTTATGAGTTCACTGGACTTTTTGACCTCACTTCTCTACCACAATTCAGCCGGTGTGTCTAAGTGTTTAAATCTCAAAAATAAAAAAGACAGTTATGTTTATATCAGTTTTTGGTCATATAGATGTTTTAAATTTTTAGTTAAGTGATCTTATGTGTTTTGAGATTTTTTTGCCACACTTAGAAAAAGCTTTCCAAATCAAAGTTTCTTTAAAAAAAATTACAGTTGTTTTCCCCATAATCTTTTTTGTGTGTGACTGTAAATGTTCTTTTTTAAGCAAGAGTTTTATTGAGATACAAGTCACACACCATACAATCACGTCATCTGAAGGATACGACTCAGTGGTGTTTAGTATATTCACAGAGTTGAGCAACCGTCACCACAGTGTGTCTTAGAACGTTGCCATCCTCCCAGAAAGAAAGCTCATACTCATTAACCATCACTCCCCAGCCCCTCCAGCCCTAGGTAACAACTGTCCATCCACTAATGGACATTTGCGTCGTTTCCACTGTGGGGCTGCTGTGAATAACGTACCTATGAACATTCATGTACAAGTTTTTGTGCAGACATATGTTCTCTTTTATCTTAAGTATATACCTGAGGAAGGAGAGGTCAGAGGTCACGGGGGCAGGAGGCATTTCTGCCGTTGGCCTAGTTGCTGTGTAGCAGAGGGGTAGGCATCCACCGCCACTTCTGGAAGGTTCTTGGGCTTGACTAGGGCAGTAGCGCCAGGACTTCGGGTCTCTGCTGGCTGAGTGGAGCCGCCACCATGTTTGGCCGCTTGGTGGCGGGGAGGCTGGTGCAGACAGCTGCACAGCAAGTGGCAGAGGATAAATTTGTTGTTGACTTGCCTGATTATTAAAATATCAACCGTGCTGTGGTTTTTATGCTGGGAACAGTCCCATTTCCTGAGGGAATGGGAGGATCTGTCTACTTCTCCTGTCCTGATTCAAATGGAATGCCAGTACGGCAACTCCTAGGATTTGCCGTGAGTGGGAAACCGAGTGCCATCTTCAAAACTTCAGGTCTTAAACCTGGAGGAGGAAGCCAGCACCCTTCTGGGGCCATGAATAGTGTCCGGACTCCATCTGTTGCTCACGTTGGAAGTTCAGTGGAATTATTGGACAGTCTGGCTCAGCAGACTCCTGTAGGTAATGCTGCTGTGTCTTCAGTTGATTCATTTACTCAGTTCCCACAAAAGATGTTGGACAGCTCCTACAGTTTTGCTTCATTTGATGTCTCTCAGGCCCAGATGACACCAAGTCCATCTGAAATGTTCATTCCGACAAATGTGGTTCTGAAATGGTATGAAAACTTTCAAAGATGACTAGCACAGAACCCTCTCTTTTGGAAAACATAATCTGAATAAATTAATTTTTAATGGAAAAGAAAGTATATACCTATGACTGAGTTATATGGAAACTGTATGTTTAACATTCTGAGGAACTGCCAGACTGTTTCCCGAAGTGGCTGCGCCATTTTACTCCCCCGCCCCCAGCAGTGCACGAGGGTTCCAATTTCTGCACATCCTCTCCAGCACTTGTTATGTCTTATTGATTATAGCCGTCTTAGTGGATATAAAGTGGCATCGTGTTGTGGTTTTGATTTGTATTTCTCTGATGATTAATGATATTGAGCATCTTTTCATGTGCTTATTGGACATTTGTTTATCTCCTTTGGAGAAACATCTATTCAGATTCTTTGTGTGTTTTTAATTGGGTTGTTTGTCTTTTTGTTATTAGAAATTAGTTCTTTATATATGTCAGATACAAATCCCTTATCAGATATATGATGTGCGGATATTTTCTCCCCTTCCATGGGTTATCTTTTCCCTTTCTTGTTGGTATCTTTTAAAAACAAAAAGTTATCATTTTTATGAAGGACAGTGTATCTGTTTTCTCTTTTGTTGCTTGTGCTTTTGGTGTCATAGCTAAGAAACCATTGCCTAATCCAAGGTCACAAATATTTACACCCTTTTTTTTTTTTGAGATAGCACTGAGGAGTTCCCATACACCCTTCACCCAGCTTAACTTCATATCCGTAGAACAATTGGTAAGAAACTAACATTGGTGCAGTACTGTTAACTAAACTACAGACTTTATTCAGATCCTTTTCTGTCCAGGACCCCACATTGCTTCAGCTGTCACGTCTTCTCATATCAAGTCTACTTCAGTGTAGTAATTCCACTGTCTCTTCTTGTCTCTCATGACCTGGCACTTGCAGTGTGTGCTGGTCAGGCGCTTTGTAGGAGGTCCCTCGATCCGAGTCTGTCTGCTGCTTCCTCTCGATTAGACTAAGGTTGTGGATTTGGGGGAGGCATAGCACGAAGGTGAGGAGCCCTTCTCATGACATTACATCGTGTGATGCCAGGATGTCTTGTTGCTGGTAATGGTAAACTTGATCACTTGGGTAAAGTGTCTGTCATACTTCTCTACTGTAAAGCTAGTATTTTTCCCTGCTGCACTCTACTTGTTGGAAGCTAATCCTTAAGTTCAGCCCACACTCAAAAGCAGAGAGTCAAATAATTTGTGGATCTATCACCATAATCTTTTTTTAATTTATTTATTTTTGGCTGCATTGGGTCTTCGTTGCTGCACACGGGCTTTCTCTAGTTGTGGTGAGCGGGGGCTACTCTTCGTTGTGGTGTGTGGGCTTCTCATTGCTGTGTCTTCTCTTGTTGCGGAGCATGGGCTCGGCGCGTGGGCTTAGTAGTTGTGGCTCGCGGGCTCTAGAGCACAGGCTCAGTAGTTGCAGCTCACGGGCTTAGTTGCTCCGCGGCATGTGGGATCTTCCTGGACCAGGACTCGAACCCGTGTCCCCTGCATTGGCAGGTGGATTCTTAACCACTGCGCCACCAGGGAAGTCGTCACCATAAACTTTTATACTTTGACTTTTCCTGTTAAAATCATTGATCAAATGGAATTCATTTTCATATAAACAGAGAGGTATACTTTTTTCCAAATTTTCTACTACCTGTCTCTGACCATTTAATGACGAGCTGTCTCTTCTTCCTTATTTGAAATGGTGTCTTTATCATATGACAGGTCCTTAAGTGTATTCCGTCTATTTCTAAACTCTTTATTCTGTTCCTTTGATTATTCCATCCCTTCTCCCATAACAGATTTTAATTATTTAAGCTACAAATATAAGTTTTTATATCTTTCAGGGCTATTCCCAAGGGAGGATTCTCTGCCCTTCTTTTATTACGGGAAGGATTGCCATGGAGAGGAGTACCAGAGAAGGGAGTGAGAAATTGAAGATACAGGAGTTAGGGGGGGTCTTTGACGTAGGAATGTCTCTAAGAAGATGGGAAGGGTTAGCCTCGTCATCCAGGTGGAAGGATTACTCTAAGTGAGGAGAAAAGACATCTCTTTATTATAACCTGAGAGAATGAACAAAGGATGGACACAATACAGATTACATTAGAGGTTCTTGCCAGGAATTGAGACAGTTCCCACCTGATTGCTTCTGTCTTTCTGTGAGGTTTGATGTGCTTGGTTTCAGGTAAGAGAGGGAGGAGATAGAGGTGAAGGTTTAAGGACGACAGAGGTTTAATGAACATTCTTGCAGACAAATCTTTGCACACTTCTGTTTATTTCCATAAAATCCTGTTTGCTAACTCAGAGAATAGATACGTTTTTGAGGCTCTCAGAAGATGCTGCTATATGGCAGTGTCCACTTAATTTAAAAGGAAGCTGAAACGCAGTTTGCCACCTTGTCCCGGCATAACCATTAGTAACTGCCCCTTATTACTTTCAAAGTATCCAGTTTAGGTGATAAATTATATGGTCATCCTATTTATAAATGAAGCTTGACATGAGGTAAATTGAATAAATCAGTTTATTAGATACTTTTTTTTTTTTTTTTTGCTGTACTCGGGCCTCTCACTGTTGTGGCCTATCCCGTTGCGGAGCACAGGCTCTGGACGCGCAGGCTCAGCGGCCATGGCTCATGGGCCTAGCCGCTCCGCTGCATGTGGGATCTTCCCAGACCGGGGTACGAACCCGTGTACCCTGCATCGGCAGGCGGACTCTCAACCACTGCGCCGCCAGGGAAGCCCTATTAGATACTTTTAAAATGTTATAATTTGAAAGCACTGCTTTCTGAGGAAAAGCCAGCTGAATTGTTCACCTAGGAAAGACAGTTCACAGCTAAGGGCTCTGCAGCATAGATGTAACCATTCACTGACAGTCCGCAGTGTTGACGTGTCCAGAAGATATACATGTTTCCAAAGAGAAGGTATCACGTGGACTCATAAAATTTCAGGTCAAGGTGGTACCTCAGTGGGGGAGTTCCCTGGCGGTCCAGTGGTGAGGATTCAGCGCTTTCACTGCTGTGACCCTGGGTTCAGTCCCTGGTTGGGAAACTAAGGTGCCGCAAGCTGCGTGGTGCGGCCCAAAACAAAAAAAAGATGGTCCCTTAGTGATCACCTGGTAGCCCTTTACTTTTTTGAATGAGGAAACTGAAATCTAAAGCAGTTAAGTGATCTGTTTAAGGGTTTAGGGTAATTAACAGAAAACCAAACAGAAGCCAGATCTGATCCCCAGTCGTAGATTTTTTTTTTTTTTGCTTTAAAAAATTTTTTTTTCAATCTACTGCTGAGAAAAACTAATTAGAAAAATAATACTGTTCATGATTTTTGTGCAGCATACCAGTGCTTTCATGCCTTACAAATTAAGAAAAATTATCTACCTCTGTGTGCTACAAGATGGTCTTCAACTTCTACTGTACCTCGAATCACTACCCACTATACTGTTCATCCCCGGGATAAGGACAAGCGATGGGAAGGTAAGTAATCGTTTCTGTAAAATTGTTGAGACTTTTCTAGACAGTTTGTATCATTTTGTGGAGGTAAATACTGTATTTTTCATGATAGTGTAAAATCATCTAATAATATTTTATAACTTTACAAAATCTGTTACATATTAATATTTAGATAAGCAAATGTTTGCAAACTTATAATAATAAATCTCAGTAATAAAAGTTGGATTATGGAAGTTAAAATAAGATACGTCCTCGAACAGAACCTAAGACAATAAACTAAGACAGTAATGGACTTAGTATAATTCTCATGGGAAGCAGAGGGGTTATTTCTATAAATAATGCTCTAAAGGATAGTGGGTACTTGTAACCCAGCCTGTAATTTTATCAGGTAATAGTCATCCCAGAATTGATATGTGGGTTTTTTTGGAGTATAGTTGATTTACAGTGTTGTGTTACTTTCTGCCTTACAGCAAAGTGAGTGGAATCTAAAAAAATGGTACAAATGAACTTCTTCGCAAAGCAGAAATGGAGTTACAGATGTTACATATGTTTCAACCCTCTCCCCTCCAGGGGTGAACATGGAGCGGTTTGCAGACGAGGCAGACGTGGTAATCGTGGGTGCCGGCCCTGCGGGGCTCTCAGCAGCCGCTCGGCTCAAGCAGCTGGCGGCCCAGCACGAGAAGGACATCCGCGTGTGTCTGGTGGAGAAAGCTGCTCAGATAGGCACGCACACACTCTCAGGGGCTTGCCTGGACCCACGAGCTCTCCAAGAGCTGTTCCCAGACTGGAAGGAGAAGGGAGTATGAAAAGTAGTTTTTTATACCCAGTCTCGTCTTTATTGCATCTCTATTTGCAAATGAAAGGAATGTGGAAAACCTTTTCACCCAGTTCTGTCTCTTAGAGGATACTTGTAGATAGATTTTTAATTGTAAAAGGGCCAAAAAATTTGAATCATATCAAATATAGTTAAAATTTTAAGCTATTAACTCATTTAATGCCTTCTGCACATGGTATCTGTGTACTGGATTTATGAGAAGGTATTATCTTGAGAAGATCTTTGAATAAATACAGCTTTTTGATTTTGAGGGTATTTCCTAACTTGTTCCATAGGTGTTTATATCATTGTTCTTAATAAAGTGTTCTATAACTTTCCTGGGACATTGCAGTATCTAAAGCCAAGGAGGATAATTTAATCTAATTTTCTAAGGAAATACATTAATAAGACCCCTTATAACGTAAGCAGAAAAGTCACTGGTATGATACACAGAGAATCAAGTGCTAGTTTTACTGCAGTCATCATTTGTATGACCTTGGTTAAAGTATTGTACTCTATGCATCTCAGTTTTTTTCTTCTGTAAGATGGGGTTTTTGTTGTTGTTGTTTTATTTTTGGCTGCCTTGGGTCTTCGTTGCTGCGTGCGGGCTCTCTAGTTGCAGCGAGCAGTGGCTGCTCTTCGTTGCGGTGCACGGGCTTCTCACTGTGGTGGCTTCTCTTGTTGCAGAGCAAGGGCTCTAGGCGCATGGGCTTCAGTAGTTGTGGCACGTGGGCTCAGTAGTTGTGGTGCATGGGCTTAGTTGCTCCGCAGCATGTGGGATCTCCCCAGACCAGGGCTCGAACCCGTGTCCCCTGCATTGGCAGGCAGATTCTTAACCACTGTGCCACCAGGGAAGCCCTGTAAGATGGGTTTTATTACTCCTGTTCAAGGTATTCAGTGTTAGAATATTTAGTATCTGTGAACATACTCTGTAAAGATTGTTAAAAATCAAAATTCACCTGAGTAAATTTAAAGATCAAATTGGCTTTATTCAGTGATTCTGGGCAGCATCCCATCTAGCAAACAGAAGGGAGCTCCAAGGAGCAGCAGAAAAGGAAAGGGTTGACAGGCAGAAAGGGGGTGGGGCATGGAAGTCATAAGCAAAAGGGTTATTTCAGGGTATTCCCTGGCAGGCCAGTGGTTAGGACTCTACGATTTAAAAAAAAAGGGGGGGAGGGAAAGGGTTAGTTCAGGCACTGTTGCCTACCAGGCGAGGCTTCAGGGGGTGCCTCACGAGGACTGGTGGAGAGGCTGACGCGTAAGATTACATTCCTTGGAGAGGCCGGAACTGAATGAGGTTAAGGTCAGGGCTGGGTTTGCTGACGTGGGGCTTAGCACAAGGAACGATGCTCTTCTTTCTAAAGTAGTGAGCTCCTTGGAACTAGAAATGCTGTAACTATGCCTAATTAACTTTCTCTCTTCAATGTTATATCAAAAATAGGTATCACTGAATTATTATTGACACAATATCAATTCTAATAGAAAAAGTTTTTCACATCAAAGCCTATGTAGCCAGGCAGATCCAGTCCCTTCTATGCCTGTTAATTGCCTTTATCCAGAGGAAAACTAAAACTCTTCTCTTTCCATGAAGCAGGAAGTTACAGCAGGTGCCTAGGCGCCTCACACAGAGGCAGGGAGACAGGAAGACAGCCCCCCTGATGTTCACTTTCAAAGGTGGCTCCAAGGCCCCCAGCAAAGACATTCCTGGGATGCAAACTGGCTTATTTAGGTTTAAAAAGATTCCCATGCATCTCAAAGAGACAAAGGATTTACGGTGTCAAGTTCTCCAAAGGAAGTGATGGAAGAAAAGTGAGGAGGATAGTTCCCTTTCCTTTTTGACACAGTAGTTTATGATTTGTATTTACCTCACAAGTATGAACTAAAGTCCTTTTCTCTCCTCCTTTTGTTTTCCAGGCTCCACTTAACACTCCCGTAACAGAAGATAGATTTGGAATTTTGACGGAGAAATACAGAATTCCTGTGCCAATTCTCCCAGGTGAGGAATGATAAATACTCCTAGACTTAACAGAATTCCACAGCTGGGAGGAGCTGCATTTCATTGGGTGGAATCCCTTCCTTTTACAGATGAGAAAACTAAGTCCCAGAGACTTGAAGGACTTAAATTTCACAGCTAGCTTGTGGGGAAGAAAGCAGGCCTAGAGCCCAGTGCTTTTGTCTTCCAGTCTAGAAGAATTGAGATACTCTTGTACGGCAACCAGGGATTTTTAATTTAGTCTGTAATGTCATTTTCAATGTAATAATTTGAACTCTAGACCAGAATTGTTAGAAAATAAATTGAAATTATGGCCATAAGATGATGTGTGTGTATTTATGTAGAAATTAGACATTGATTAGAATTTCTAAATTAAGTATTTCTGGTTTTGAGATGTTTTACCCATAAGAAGTCAGACTTCTAAACCAAGCATGTATCTGTAGGTCTCCCAATGAACAATCATGGCAATTACATTGTGCGCCTGGGACATCTGGTGAGCTGGATGGGAGAGCAGGCGGAAGCCCTGGGTGTGGAAGTGTACCCCGGCTACGCGGCTGCAGAGGTTTGTGCGGCCCTGTTCTTAGTGCTTATAGGACGCGGTCTCTGTTTCTTCTGAAAAGCAACCAAGATGGGTGCAGAGGTAAATAGATGTATATTTTCAAACAGCCATAGGATTTTAGAATTGCAAGATCAGAAGAAATCTTAGCAAGATCTCACGCAAAGGGTACTTGAAGTCCTTGTCACCACATCATGTGACTGTCCAGCTTAGGACTGAACACCTTCAAGGATGAAAAAATATCTCCGATGTTTGGTTTGTTGGTGATACTCTCTTCCTTAAGTTGAGGAGACGTTTATTTACTGTTTTATACTGTGTGGAACGAATCTGTGCCCTCCTCCAGGGAGAACTCTCCAGTTATAACTATGCCCTGCTCTCCTTCCCCGCCTTCGCAGGTGGTTTTTCTCTTCCCAGTTAAATAGCCTCCATTCTTACAGCCACCATATAATATGTAAATATTTTGAGTCCGTTCAGTATTCTCCTTGCCCTCCTCTGACCGCGTTCCCTTTTTATTCCCTTTCGAAGTGGCACCCAGAATGTCTGCACTACTTCAAGCCTGCTGTACAGCAGAGCCATTCCCCTCTTCATTCTGGAAACTGTTCTCCCAGTAATTTCCTCAAAATAACTTCTGACGGCCACATTGGACTGTAGCTTCTCACTGAATACTGTTGGGGAAATTATTAAAACTAAAATCTCCTGCCAGCTCAGAAAAATCACCTCTACATATTATAAACAAGAATGAAACAGTTTTTTTCTTGCCAAGACTACAGTGCAGCTACAGGCCATCTGCTAGGGAGGTCGCCGAAACAGAAAGAAATCTCACCCTTTTACAGAGTCAGGCAGATACAGTCCATTACATGCACGTTAATCGTCTCTATCCAAAGGACAAATAAAGCGTCCTGTATCTTTGTGACAAGTGGGAAGTGACAACGCGGAGGCCAGCACGGAGCCCAGACTCTTCCCCCAGAGAGAGGGAGACCGGCCACCATCCTCCTCCTTGGTCACATCTCAGGTGTGTCCCCGAGTACCCAAGAAACTCATTGCTGAGATACAGACCTGGCAGGAGTCTTACTTAGCTTTTAACATGACTCCCATATATCTAAGAGAGACAGAGAAAGGGTTTACAGTTAAGTTTTCTAAAGGAAATGCTAAAAAAAATCTGGATGAGAGAGGGAGTGTTCTTGTTTTTGGCACAAGCGAAAATTGAAAAACTTTGTTTTTACCTTTACAGTATATAAACCAAATAAAATACATGGTCCCTGCATTACACTTGCCACTACTGATTTCTGGTTTCCCAGTTCATGCACATGCATTTGGTTTTGCATTTCTCCCAGTTAAACTGTCTTCAACAGGAATCAAAGTCACAAGTAGGTGTTTTGTAACATCCATGATTTTCACTTTTTGAGTGTATCTGCACACATGCCCGCTCGCGTGCGCTCTCTCTCCCTCCGTGTCTCTCTCTGTCTCTCTCTGGTCCCCTTCAGCTCTCCTCTCCTCCCCAGGTTTTGTACACCGAGGCCGTTTTCGGGTCCAGGCCACAGCCACATACTACTGTGGATTTGTTTTCAAGGTGTCACATCCATTGCTGCTGGTTCTTGTTTTGCCTTTCCTCTCCCGTGCTTTCTGCTGTGAGGTTCTAGTGTACAGTTTGTTCTTTCCTGTCCAAAGAGCATTTTCCTCCAGAGGAAACAGAAACCAAATAAGAGAATTGTTATTGCTCATCTTCAGAATCATACCTTTGACCAGTTTTCCCTTTTCTTTGTGGTCCAGAAATAACTTGGACTGCCTTCAGCCCCTCTCTGTTTTGTTGTTTGGTCTTTTGGTTTTGGGGTCTGGGCTCACTGGAGACAGAGGCTTTCCTGACACTCTCCTCAGCCGCCCACCTGACGGTCCAGCCTGTCACGGGTGCTGACCCCAAGTTCTGTGCACATGCCTTTGACCCCTGAACTCGTCAGAGGGCTTCCTGCTGCATCTTCCCGGCTCCTTCGTTGTTCTCTGGCAGCTCCCCCTGTTCTTCCTCACCAGGTCGGGGCATTTCCTTCATTTCCAGCTGTTTGAGCTGTGCTCTGTCTAGAAGGGAGTAGCTTAGAAGCACATCCCCTTTTTTTGCTGGAACGTTCTTAAGCCTTTGTCTCTATAACATTGAGAACAAGCTCACCTTCTAAAAATCGAAGGCTGTTTGTTTCTTTGCAAGTGGTTGTGAATCCCCAGGTGATAACCAAACGTGTTTTCATTCTAGATCCTTTTTCATGAAGACGGTAGCGTGAAAGGAATTGCCACCAACGACGTAGGGATACAGAAGGATGGTGCGCCCAAGGTATGCACGTAACAGTTCTGCGCTTCGCAAACTGACAGTGAAAGAGAAAGAATCAACTCACACCCAATAATTTAGTCTTGCTACAAACTGCACATTAATTAAGTGCATGTTAGAACATTAGTTATTAATGTGGAATTTTTCTCATTGTTAAAAAATAGAGAAACATCTTTGAACTAACCGTAATTTAGGCAAGTAGATATAACATGTTTAACAATGATTTTCTTAAAAGAAAAAACATGACATACAAATATCAAACAAACATGGGTCAAAGATTTTATTTCACTCATTAATTAATGAGGGAATCAGTAAGATGTTACAACCAGTTCAAGGAGAATCAAAAACCATGCACACGTGGGTCAGCAGCTGGGCCACCTCCACAGTTTCCACTTCTGTGGACAAGAGTCATTTGCATTATTACTGTCAGTAATGCTGATGGACTCTTTGACAGGATTTTGACATCTTTTGGTAAATGCAAAACTGATTGACCTCATCTCTTTCAAAATAGGCTTCAATGGCCTTCTGGTTTTCACAACTTGTTATTTTTGCATTTGTAAAAGAAGAGCTCCTAAGACATGGATCTCACACTCTGTAAGATCCCTTGGAAAGGACAAGGAAAAAAAATACCTTGCTTTCCTATGATAACAAGAGCAAAACACAAATTAACATCTTGATAAATTAACTTGCCCATTCATGTTTATTTGTTAATTGTCTTAATTTCTCAACTAGATTAGAACCTCAGAGATCATGGAGGGTTACTCCAGAGCTAGCATTGTGCCAGGCAGTGCCGGGGCCGCAGTAGAGATTTGTCAACTCCTAGTTAGTCCTCTCTGCCATTCTAGAACAGAGCTGGGCATCCAGTCTAAGCCTCCTCCAGCAGATCGTCCTGCTTTTCAATCCTTCCTGCACAGAGATTAGCAAGTGGCAAAGCTCTCGAGTCTTACCTGCATCGTGGTTTTCCTAGTGGCTTGGCTGGCTGCCCCAGAATCGCGTGAGGCCTTGGGGCTCAGCCTGTCCTGTGGCAGGGCCCGAGAAGCTGTCTCGTATCAAGCCCCAGGGGTTCTGATGCATAGCCAGGTTTGCAACACCTGGTATCTCATCCTGCTTCTTATAGTGTGACCTGTACCCTCAGCACAGAAGGCCAGACTCTGATAGCAGGAGTTTGCAACAAAGTAAGAGTTTATTGCGGGGCTCCCAGCAAGGGGGTGTGAGACAAGCCTCGCAGATCCACTGCACCCGGTCTTTGGGTTCGGGGTGTTTTAAAGCAGAAGAATAAAGAAGCTGGGAAGCATCATCATCTCGTGACATTTCTTACTCTGTTTTGGGGGTCAGGGTGTCTCTGACTGACGATGCTCTGGCCGGGTGGTCCACACCTCGGGGGTCTCTGGGCTCATCTTGCCCTGGAGAAACAGCCTGAGTTTGTACGTTAGTGATGAGATCTACAAGAGCCATTTTAGTACAGTGACTGTGTTATCAGTGACAGCCATTGTAGTCATCGGACTCTAGTTGACTGGTGTTGAGTGAGCACAGGATGAGGTCAGAGGGCACAGAAAGGGAACAGAGTTCTGGATGGAGAGGAATCATGAACTCAGTAAGGGAGCTCGGGCTTAAGGGAACTCAGTGATGATAAAAGAATACTGTCTTTCTTATATTCTTTCCTGTGTTATGGCTGTTCTTTTCTGTATTATGATCATTTGATTATAAATTGCATTTTATTCTTTAAAAATGTCCGTATTTAATATTACAGCAACATTGAAGCACGCAAATTCTACCATTCTGATAGTTCTTTTTGTGTGTGTATTGTCAGGGTATTTGTTCAAATGTATATTTTTGTGTCTTGTGCTTTGTAGTTGTAAAAACACTCATATATTGTATTTATATAGATATAAAAGCATAGAAGAGTATAGTGGAGTCTCAGTAATTTGAGTTTGTAAATTTCTTTTTCTTTTTTTTTAAATTTATTTATTTATTTTTGGCTGTGTTGGGTCTTCGTTGCTGCGCGCGGCTTTCTCTAGTTGCGGCGAGCGGGGGCTACTCTTCGTTGCTGTGCGCAGGCTTCTCATTGCGGTGGCTTCTCTTGTTGTGGAGCATAGGCTCTAGGCACGCGGGCTTCAGTAGTTATGGCTCATGGGCTCAGTAGTTGTGGCTCGCGGGCTCTAGAGCACAGGCTCAGTAGTTGTGGCGCACAGGCTTAGTTGTCCGCGGCATGTGGGATCTTCCTGGACCAGGGCTTGAACCTGTGTCCCCTACATTGGCAGGCGAATTCTTAACCACTGTGCCACGAGGGAAGTCCCCCTTTCTTTTTTTTTAATTTTTTTTATTTATTTTTGGCTGTGTTGGATCTTTGTTACTGCACGTGGGCTTTCTCTAGTTGTGGTGAGCAGGGGCTACTGTTTGTTGCGGTACGCAGGCTTCTTATTGTGGTAGCTTCTCTTGTTGTGGAGCATGGGCTCTAGGCGCGTGGGCTTCAGTAGTTGTGGCTCGCGGGCTCTGGAGTGCAGGCTCAGTAGTTGTGGCGCACGGGCTTAGTTGCTCTGCGGCACGTGGGATCTTCCCGGACCAGGGCTCAAACCCGTGTCCCCTGCATTGGCAGGTGGATTCTTAACCACTGCGCCACCAGGGAAGCCCATTTTCATACGGCCGGTGGGGTGAGGAGAAGCAGTGATGGATTCTTTGTTCTCTGCCAGTTGGCTCCGTTGATCCCGGCATGGTTAGGCTTCCTCCTGCTCTTGCACGGAAACATTCTCGTCGCTCACAGACACCTCCGCCTGGTGGTACCCAGTTCTCTGTCCTCTCACTTGGCCCCTGGTGGGCAGTGCTGGCACAGCTGAATAACTTTTTCATTTCTGAAACACTGTCTGGACCTGGCTTTTCACACCACCTTCTCCTGGTTTTCCTGGTGTTTCAGGGCCCCTCCTGCCGCCTTTGCTTGCTCTTCCTCTGCGCCCTGTCCTCTGAGTATCCAGTGACAGGGCTTGAAACACGTCTACCCTGAGTCCCAGAATCCTGCGTCCTGCTGCTCATTCAGTAGCTCTAATCTTAGGTCTAATAGGCATCTTACTGTCAGAATTCTGATGTGGATGTTTTCATGTTTCGGAGGTTAAGTAACTTGCCCAGGGTCAGGCCACTGTTAGGTAGTAGAGCTGGGGTTGGAATAGAGGCTCCAGAGCTGCCCCTTGCACACTAAGGAGCATATTGCCTCTAAGAGGAATATTTTAGTCCATTAAGATCGAGTTGTTTTATAAGTGGTGCTGAGTAAACTGCATGTCCATCTGGAAGCAAATAGTTAGACTTTCATTTTATTTTAATTCTGATGATTTCTTAAAACAATAAAAAAATTAGAAATCTAGGTTATAATTACAACCTAGGTGTAGGGTAGATAAACCATCCTATAAAGGCAAGAAATTAAAAACCTATAAGAGGCAGGCCTTTTTTAACTATTTAAAAATTAAACACTTCTGTATACCAAAAATACTAGTGAGTCTGCAGATAAGCAGGAGATCGGGGGAAAATTTTTGACGACCCGTGATGTCAAAGAGCACTTCTACATTGACAAGAAAAAAGAGAACACAGTAGAAAAACGGGCAGAATCTTACAAAATGAAGAGCAGATCCCGGCGAGCAGTAACCACTAGCCAGGAGGCAGGTCCTCTGATGCCTCTTATCTGGGCCCCAGGCTCCTGTGCCGGCTCCCCAGCCCTCCTCACGGCACACAGTCACACCTAGTCCTTGCACGCCCGCGTAGTTATTTATGTTTAGCTCTGCCTCCGTGCCTGGCCCCAGGGAAAGGGACAGTGTTTTTCTGTCATCTCTGCCCCAGTGCCTAGCATACAACCTGGCACACCAGAGGTGCTCAGTTAATATTTCTTGAATCAAAAAGAAAAAGTTGCTGAAAAGAGTAATCCGGAAAATGCAAATTAAAATAGCAGTAAGTTAGCCAGCTCTACACTTAGCAAAACCGTGAAAGGAACAGTTATACTGTCACTAGCTAGAAATAGGAAAAGGGTCTTCTTATACACTGTGGGTAGAAATGTGAATTGTTCAGGCTTTGGGGAAAGCAGTCTGGGAACATCTCATAAAATAAAAGTAGGTGTGCCCTTTGATTGTACAGTGCCACTCCTGGGAACCTAGCTTACAGGAATAAAAGCACCAATGTTGTAAGGATACATATACAGGGTGTATGTTTTATGACATTGCTTATCATAGCAAATAAACTGGAACAGTGAATGGCTATTACCCATTAGCAGAATGGCTGGATAACCTACAGTGTTCCCACACGGACTACTGCCCACCATTAAAAAGAAAGATTTGAGCCACATAGTGACTTGGAAAGGTTTCCATGAAGTATTATTGTGAGAAAAGTAAGATACAGAAAAGTCTGTATTATATGATGCTACCATTGTGAAATGAATCAGGAACCAAAAAAGTTGAGGTGTCTATGTAAATACCTCAGTCCACAGGTGCGTATGTATATATATTTGGGTAAAACTTGGCGTGCTAGGCTGTTAACAGGGTTTATGGATGAGTGAAGTATAGTAAGAGGAAGGAGATGGGAACAAATCCAAAGGTACTCAGCACAGTCACTTATAGGACGTGTGTGCACGTGTATGACGTTGGTGAGCTCTGCACAGAGAAACACAGAGTCACCAACAAACGTAAAAGATGTTCAGACTCTCTAGTGACTGAACGTATGAAATCAGTAGTGAAATAGTTCTTACCACTTAGACCGAGAATATTTCGCGTCAAGGATATCAATCTGAGCCATGCTTATAATAGTGAAACAGCCTGGAATAACCTAAACGTCCAGTTATTGAGAGCTGATTGAGAAGGTAGGAATCTATTCAAGCATTAAAAATGAATGCTTAGGGCTTCCCTGATGGCGCAGTGGTTAAGAATCCGCCTGCCAGTGCGGGGGACACGGGTTCGAGCCCTGGCCTGGGAAGATCCCACATGCCGTGGAGGAACTAAGCCCATGTGCCACAACTACTGAGCCTGCACTCTATAGCCTGTGAGCCACAACTACTGAGCCCGCGAGCCACAGCTACTTGAGCCTGCATGCCTAGAGCCCGTGCTCTGCAACAAGAGAAGCCACCACAGTGAGAAGCCTGTGCACCACAATGAAGAGCAGCCCCTGCTCTCTGCAACTAGAGAAAGCCGGCGCATAACAACGAAGACCCAACGCGGCCAAAAATTAATTAATTAATTAAAAAATGAATGTTAATTTGGTATATATTGCCTTAGGCAAATCACTTTATATTGAAAATGTGAAAACGGTTATAAAATGCTTTGTCCGTGTAAACCATTTTTTTGTATGAATGTTTCTGTATACACACAATACCTGTAAACATATGAATGGAGAAATATCAGGAAATATATATTTCATAAGAGACTTTCCTTATTATTCTGCATTCCTTTATTCAGGAGCTTTACTGAGTACCTACCATGTGCCGGATATAAGTGCAAAATACAGAGAGCAAAAGAGAGAGAGAAAGACTTTTTAATTGTAGCTTATTTTTTCCCCTTGGAAAAAACAAGTTTCAGTTTTACAGTATATATCCAGCAATAGAGAACAAGTAAAATTAAAGTGAAAAGAGCAAGTAGCTGAAGAGTATGTTTAGGATGATCTTGTTTGTGTTAGAAGGATATAAATAGACTCATGTAGTTTTTTTATTCATGGAAAATTTCTGGCATGATTCACAAGAAATCTATTAATGGTGTTTTTTGCTTCAAATCATGGGACTAGAAAATCAGGAACAATGGGGAAATGGCCTTTCACTTTAAAAAAATTTTCTTTTAGTTATATAAGTTTCAGGTGTCTAGCATTATAATTCGACATCTGTATACATTAGACAGTGGTGAGCACCCCAAGCCTGGTTACCACCTATCACCACACACTGACCCCTTCACTCATTTCGGCCGCCCCCCTTCACTTCTCACTGTACATTCATTTGTAGATAATTTTTCGTGGGGGGATGAGCATGCTTTATTTGTTTTTTTAATGCATACAGACTTAACCATTCGATCAATATGACAAAGACACAAGATATGTTATAAAATTTAAATTAGATTCCACTTACAACAGTGTTTAGTTCTGTTACTAAAATTATATATCTGCACCTTCTCTTCTATACCTGAATCATAGATCAATTCAAAACTGACCAGAATGTGAATATTTTTAAAATTGTCAAACATTGCAATTTAACGTATTCCTGTTTCTTAGACAACTTTTGAGCGGGGGCTGGAACTACATGCCAAAGTCACAGTCTTTGCAGAGGGCTGCCACGGACACCTGGCCAAGCAGCTGTACAGGAAGTTCGACTTGAGGGCCAACTGCGAGCCCCAGACATACGGGATCGGGCTCAAGGAGGTACTCGAGTTTGCCGGTGTGACTTTCGTGTGAAAAGATGAAGCTTACATTAATTTGTATTGTGTGGTTTATAAATTGATTTAATTTTATAGTTACATTTTTCATTAACCTGAAATGTTCATAATGACTAAAAACATTAGGGATATTTTTCAAGGGGCTGGAGAATAGTACTAATCAAATTTTACTATTACCTAAATTGTGTCTGCATGTTCTAGTTGTTTTATCAGATGTTGATTGAAGTCTTGAATTTGAAAATATTTGTGATATTGATTTTTTTCATGGTAATGCCATCTGCCCTAATAGGATTTGACCTGTTATCCAATGCTCTTTGTAAAATGACCACATCCTACAAGAATTGTTTATTCAAAATTATAACGTAAAGATAATTTAGTTTATGAAATATACACTCAGCCATAGTATATTGACCTGCAGCCTACAATTTAATTAGGCTGAGTGTTGTATATTTTCTCAGTTTATCCAAACCTTAGGTCTATTAGCGCAAAAGTTTCATCATAACTCTTTTGTTAAGAATCTTTTTAGGGTAAAGCTCGGAAAGTTTCAAATTCTATATATAACTAGATGCGTTATATTGTAAGGGCTTAATTGTTTTGGTAGACTGTACATAATTCTATGTGGTGGCACGTCATATCTGATTTTTAGATAGTATTTCCTGTGGAAATTGTTGTTTGCAATTTAAAACTTAACCATTCTGAAAACAGGATGATCAGTTAGCTTCAGTCAGGGAGAGGGTGGTGCAGGAGGGAGCACACTGTTTTTTTTTACTGAAGAATGACATCTGTCCTGTAAAGTAACAGATCCGAAGTGCAGGGCGCAGCTCACGTTCATGAGGTGAACACACCCGTGTGGCCGTCGCCCGGGTCAAGGTGTAGGTGGTTCCCAGCACCCCATCTCTTCAGCGGCGTTTCCCACAACCGCACGAACACCTTACCCATCTGAGAACTTAATTAATGTCTTACAGAGTTCCTCATCTGTTTCTTTACTCCAATCATCCTGCTGCATTTTGATGTCATTTTCTGGGATATTTGAAGTACTTTTTTGTGTGTTTCTCTTATTTCTGCTTTTCAGTTGTAACTTTCATAAATAAGACATAAAACTTAGCAAGTTTTATACATGTGGTGCCATAAAACATCTAAATAATACTCGAGGACTTTTTTTTAAAGTTATGGATTATCGATGAGAAGAAGTGGAAACCCGGGAGAGTCGATCACACTGTCGGCTGGCCCCTGGACAGACACACGTATGGGGGCTCATTCCTCTATCACCTGAATGAAGGGGAGCCCCTCGTAGCGCTCGGCTTCGTGGTAAGTTACACTCCGTGATGGGAAGTTCCACTCTGAGAGCCACTGGGTCTTCAGTGTCACAAATCCAGGGCTTTGCATCTGGAGAATGTAAAAGGCTTCTCATTTAAAGCTTCCTCTCTGCTTTTGTCCACATCTGAAGTGCTTATGGCCACTGTAGACAGTGGTCTGCTTCAGCTCACGTAGCTGTAGTACAGTAGCTGCTACACGCCAGGCCCTGTGCTGGATGCTTCCCTGGGAATCCTGGTCCATAAAAATCCTGTGAAGTTGGTCTAGCGTTATTTTACCGGTGGGAAAACTGAAGTCCAGACAAGCTAAACAGCCTTCCCAGACACACGCATTAAGTGACAGAGGCAGGACTCATGCCCGAACCTGTCTGACCTGAAGCCCATGTCCACTGTGGCATGCCACTGCAGGAAGTGCAGTCCGCACTGGGTTTGAACCTCTAACTAAAACAGGACCATTTCCTCTCTTTTGGTCGCTTAAACATCCTTACAGTAAATTACATCTTGAACATTACAAGGAATGGAAAAGTGATATGAGTCACTGCACCTTGCAGTTGCAGCTTTATAGTTCAATGTCATGATTAGACTTGTACATGACACGTTGTTAAATTTATGTATTATTGTGTTCGGTGCATCACTTTGATTTAGTTTTTATAGTGACTTAATCTTTTCAAAGCAAAAAGGGTTTGGTTATTAATTTCAGCATTTTTGGTAAAAATGTAATCTCTAATGTTTTTCACCTTTTTTTGTAAGTGCGATTACATTCTTTTTCTTCATTTTTGCCTCAGTAGTACTGCATCGAGCTTATTAGTTTATTTCTGGAGTTGGTATTGAGAAATGAATGATAAATTATTACAACTCCTTTTGTAGAAACATAATGTGTAACACCTACAAACATTTTTCTAATTTGGACTTTGATTTACAAAGCACAATGATTTATTAATACGTTCTAAATGTTTTCAAGTTCTGCCAATTCTAAACACATGGCATCCTTTTGTTTACCCTTTCTTTTCCAAACAGATTTTATTGGGTTATTTATTTAAATTTGGGTCATTGCATACCTTTCTCTAAGTACTTTGAGTACAAGAAGTTTAATGTACGTGTTCTCTGGTAAATATTGCTCACATTTCAGCCTGATATAATTTGAAATAACGATGTCTCATTTAAATATAAACATTTTAAGGTTGGTCTAGACTATCAAAATCCGTACCTAAGTCCATTTAGAGAGTTCCAGAGGTGGAAACACCACCCTAGCATCCAGCCGACGTTGGAAGGCGGGAAAAGGGTTGCATATGGAGCCAGAGCCCTCAATGAAGGTGGCTTTCAGGTAACACTTCCGCGTTTTTAATCCTTATTTCTGTATTATAAATTCAACGTTGAAACATAAGGTAACAACTTTAAATAAAGGATAGAAGATTATCTCAGGAAGAAAATTTAAGTAACTAAGCAAAGCACCCTAGTATTTATAAAACTGTACCACACCAGAGTTAAATGACACCATGAATTTAATTTTAAGGATATATTGATTTCTAGAGAAAAATTCATGGGCTTTTTTGTTTATTGGTTTGTCTTTAACCAGAGAATTTAAACTATGTGATCCAAGATCTTTTCCTTTATTCCTTTGCTGCCAGGAAACTCAAGGACAGATGTAGTTTTCAGCAAAGGTAATTAATTAATCTCAACTACCTAGTGTCATCCATGCCCTTTAGGTGGCCTCTGTTAAGTTTTTACCCTTAATTGTCCTATTTTAGTATATGTTCAAAATAAATACCATCAAATGCAGTTAATTTATTAAGTATTTAGTTACTAAACAGTGAAATAATTTATGAAGTATTTAGTTATTAAACAATGAAATAAGAGCTAGATGGCTAACTATGATAAAAGCTATTAGAACTGTGTTGGAAATAGTATTTGACAGGTAAGATGATCTAAAAGTCAGCTCTAAAACTTATACCAAACGGTTTGGTCAAGTTATTTAACTCCTCGGGCGTTAAGGGATCATCTGTAAAATAAAGATGATCCCTTCTGTCTCTAATATTCTAGGAATCTAGAACTGTTGATATTTTAGAAATCTGATATCTTTTTGTTTTTAATCTGTTGTAAAAGTAACAAATAGATCATAGAAAATTGGGGAGAAAAGTTGACTTAACCTTTAAAGTGAAGTTCTAAATACATTCGTAAAGTCAAGTACAATCACAGCTAAATTATGAATGTCATCACTAGAACCCTAAAAATAACACTGTCCCTAAATTCCATTGCTGCGGAGTTACCTCCCATGAGGTTGTTTTTATTTCTGGAGCAGTTATTCGTTTGCAATAATATTTGCTAAATTTCCTATGTTCAAGCCCATTAAACTTTTCTGAATAATGTGCATAATACCTATTGCCAGCCTAATTCTACTTTTTAATTTACAGTGTAAAGGCTTCTGTATATTCAGTAGTACATACAGACTCGTGTTTATGACACCTGCCTTGTGTGCTTCAGCACCTCAGATGATCTTTAGATGAGCAGGAAGAGATGACCCCACACACACAATACACTTTTTACCTAAGTTTTCTGATTTAATTAGTCAAAGATTCAGAAACTTACTTCCATTAAGTTTTTGAAGACCCTTCAGAGACAAAAATTTGGAACATCCAATTTTATTCTGCACCAACAAGTATTACATGCCTTTTTATTTCTCTTTCTTCAGTCTGTACCAAAGCTCCCCTTTCCTGATGGGTTTCTAGTATTTAACCCCTGTTTTTTTTTTTGGGGGGGGGAGGTTCTTTTTTTTTCTTTTAGAGCAGGGAAGTGTAATTTTATTTTGGTGCAGAAATAGATTAGGTTACAGAAAAGTCCTAGGAAAAGGAAGTTACGAGACTGATTTTACCAATTGTCAGGTGGAAGGGTAAAATCTGTTACTGTAGAACTACTCCAGGCCATACCCATCTTCTTCAGTGATATGGCCTGGTTCCTCATTTTAACCCCCGTTTTTTTGTTTGTTTTTTTAATTTATTTTATTTACTTTTGGCTGCCTTGGTTCTCCGTTGCTGTGCACGGGCTTTCTCTAGTTGCGGCGATTCTCTAGTTGCGGCGAGTGGGGGCCATTCCACACTGCGGTGCGCAGGCCTCCCACTGCAGTGGGTGGCCTCTCCCACTGTGGAGCACGGGCTCTAGGCGCGTCGGCTCAGTAGTTGTGACGCACGGGCTTAGTCGCTCCACGACATGTGAGCTCTTCCCGGACCAGGGCTCGATCCCGTGTCCCCTGCATTGGCAGGCGGATTCTTAACCACTGCGCCACCAGGGAAGCTCTAACCGCCGTTTAATGGATGTCCCAGAATACATCTCTCTGTACGACTTTTCCTGGGTCCCCCAGGTCCTTAACAAATGTCCAGCTGCCCGCACAGGGTAGGATCCTCGCAGAACTGAAAAACACACATTTCCCTTGGGCCATGACGTTTTTTATTCTTACGACTTAAGCGCCCATTTGGAAGAATTTGCACCAGCAGTCCGTGTCCTTTTATTAAACGTCAGTCTTCTGGCTCTTGAATCAGACTTAGGATTAGCAGGGCCACAGCCTGATTTGAGAGGAGCATTGTCATGATCCAGGTTCCTAACCATTTTCTCTGTTTGCAGCTCCTGGCATTCCAGAAAGCCCTTTCCCCTTGTTGTCTGCTCTGCGGCCCTGATTTCACGCTCTCTTATCTGCATGTTTCTGATGCTGAGTTTGGTTGGAGAACAGCAGTCACCCCTGGGCCCGAGCCTTCTTGTGCCAGCGTTGCTTTTGCTTCTCACCGCCACTCCCACGCAGTTAGAACTCTGTAATCACGGGAGCGCGGCCACAGCCCCGCGGCGTGGCGGCTGATGGTGGCGGGCTCCCTGTTGACCTCCTCTCCTCAGGGTCCCTCTCCGCCCATCGGCCACACTGTCAGCCACCCACCACTTTCTCAACAAAGACCCGTGGCGTACTGTGGGAAGCCTCCAGGAGGAAAGAGCAACTCCACAGCTCTCTTTTCTTCCTCTCCACACTCTAGGTTACAGTACAGTCTCCTGAGGGAGGCAGTCTGTAACTTAGCTGCTACATCGTGGGGCTAAACCAAAACCGTCACCCACCCTTTAGTACGTTGTTTTCCGTCAGAAGTGTATACTGAGGCCCAAACAACCATCTTAAAGTTTATTTTGGAAATTCAGTTTATTCTTCGGTTAATTAAAATATATTATTTAAGGTAGTGGCTAATTGTGGTGATGCCATGATTAGAACCTAGGTTTCCGAAACTCCCTGGACATCAAGGTAAAACAAGGAGGTATGAAGAGTTAAGATAACATCCTTTGTAAATCACATGTTACCCACAATGCGTGTAAAAGCAGATCACAATTTAGATAATAGACGTTCAGGTTTAGAGAATATTCTTTTCATTATGACATAGATATGTATAAATAAAAACATTTTATGTAAATGTTAATGCTCTGGTCTTAACGTCCGTCTCATGCAGGTAAGTCATGGGGAGGGAGATGGAAAAGAGATCAGAGGAATAGTTCTGATCCTTGTTTCTAGAGGAGGAGAAAAACTGCCCTTGCTCTGATTTTTCTCTTCACTCGTATTCATTTGCATGTAATTTTTTTTTTTTGTTTTTTCCCTACAGCTTTCAAAGAGGCTATAATTTGGAGTATTCGGTTCTGTTTGTTTAATTTGAACTAACAGATGCACTTTGACTGTTTCTTTCCTCAGTCTATACCAAAACTCACCTTTCCTGGGGGCTTACTAATTGGTTGTAGCCCTGGTTTCATGAATGTTCCCAAGATCAAAGGAACCCACACAGCAATGAAAAGTGGGATTTTGGCAGCAGAATCTATTTTTAATCAACTAACTAGTGAGAATCTCCAATCAAAGACAATAGGTAAGAACTCCCATTTATTCTCAGGTTCTTCATGGGGATGTTTAAAAAGAAGCTATTTAAACATACACTCAGTGTACGGAGAGAGGATGACAGTAGATACAGTTAGAAATCTTGCTGGTCTTGTATGTTTATCTCATTGGGCATTGAAAGATGCAGAGTGTGACTGTCCCTCTACACAAAGCGTCAAGATGCCTGCTGGGCAAAGCACACTGCAGCCTGCTCGCCATGAGGTTTTTACGGCCACGTGCCGTTTCATGAATGGAAAGTAGAACGAGCCCGAGGTGTCCCGCCCCCTGGAAACAAGTTCAACGTGAGGGTCCCGCCTCACATCGCACAGGCCCAGGTGGACCCTTGCAGGCGCCCCCAGACCTTCACTCCAGGGCAGGCAGCGGACCCGCCTCCGCCTTCACCTCCTGTCACCCTCCATCCCAGACACGCTTCCTGGGTCCCGGGGGCACCCAGCTGATGGCCGGCCCCCAAGCTCCCCGCACCTCGGCTCGGATCTCTCTCCGGGGGCCTCGCGCGGACCTCACCAGTGAATCTGCACTGCACACAGGCACACGGCCCTGCCAGCCCCTCTCACCGCGCCGCTCCCTCTCCGGTGTGTTCCACCTTCCGGCTCGGCTCACTGTTTAACGTACTTATTGATCAACCTCGTTTCCTTGGACGGAACACTCCTCCCAGAGCAGGGGCTTGGCTCCCTGTGGACGCAAACACCAGGAGCAAGTCCGTAGGTACCCGATAGATGAGCCGCGTTCCGTAGAGTCGGGTGACACGCTCCTCCAGGTGGACTGTACCTTCAGGCATGCCCGGGGACAGGAGAGGCAGGGCCGGTGCCTCGGACCGCCTCACCAAGTGCGCGTCCCGCCGGGCGCCAGCCCGCTTGCCCCGCGCAGGTCGGGCCGGAGCAGGCAGGTCACCGGCACCAGGAGGAGGGTGGTCACGAGAACCAGGACGTCCTGTTGGAGATTAAGTGCAGGGCCCCAAGCTTTAGGTGCTGCCACCTCCTAGGGCCACCACAGCCGAGCACTATGAGCTGGGCAGCTTTAACCAGGAAGGTATTCGGAGTTCCGCAGGCGAGCACTTCGCAGCTGTGTCCGAGTCTCCAGCTTCCGGGGGCCCCGGGCTCCTGGCAGAGCACCGCCAGCCCCTGCCTTGTCCTCCTCTGGCTGTCTCCTGGACGCCAGTCATTGGACCAAGGGTCCAGGCCGCTCCAGCATGCCCTCGTCTTAACTCGGTATACCGGCAGCGACCCTCTTCTGACCGATTCTGAGACAACTAGGGGTCAGGACTTGAAAATACCTCTCCGGGCCATCACGGCTCAGCCCGTAACGGAAGTGTTTCAGTGATCAGCTCCATAGGTAGCATAAACTCTCTTAGCTTCCTTTTCAGGTTCACTGAATTTTGCAACTAATATTCCATGCTACCAGTATGGCCTTACTGCCTGTTAAACAACCTGTCAAATGGGTATCTTTTTGGAAGACATCAGCATTTATACATGAAATGTTCTTCAAGTGTGGTCTCATATGACCACCTGCTTTTTTAACTATGTAAAAGTCATCTGTTATTTCAGTAGCAAAGTACCTTGACAATAAAGTGTTTTATACTCCTTGAGGCAATTTCACTTAACATTTCATGTTTTTCACAAAAAGGACTTGATGTAACTGAGTATGAGGACAATTTGAAGAAATCATGGGTGTGGAAAGAGCTATATGCCATCAGGAACATCAGACCGTCCTGCCATGGCGTCCTGGGTGTGTACGGAGGGATGATTTACACTGGAATCTTCTACTGGATATTCAGAGGGATGGAGCCCTGGACCCTGAAACATAAAGGTAATTCCGGCCTGAGTATGAATGTTAGTCCTTAACTCAGGAAACGGGATCCAATAAGTAGGGAAAAAAGGTGACCTTCTACACTTTACTGTTTTAAACTTGCTTTCTTAGAGAAATGATGAATTCAGTATCTTTAGGAAGACAGGGTATCATTGTTGAAAGAGGACTAAAGTCTTATTTCTTCAGTATAATATTTACAGGTTTTTATTAAAATGTCTAAGGAAGTACTTTAGAATTAGATACATTTTTACTAAAAACCTTCCTCAAAACTTGGGAAGGTTCTGACTCCGATCAGCTCAGGCCAGCCAAGGACTGCACACCTATTGAGTATCCAAAACCAGACGGGCAGATCAGTTTTGACCTTTTGTCGTCCGTGGCTCTGAGTGGCACCAACCATGAACACGACCAGCCGGCACATCTGACCTTGAAAGATGACAGTGTACCTGTAAACAGAAACCTGACCATATACGACGGGCCTGAGCAGCGGTTCTGCCCTGCAGGTCAGTGCATTCATTTCCATCCACTCTTGAAACGTCAATAGGAGGATTTGCTTGAAACACGTTAGAAATAGGCTTCCGTTTTTTTAAAGACATTTCTCCTTCTATTGCTTGGAAATTGTGAATGACTCCCATCTCCAGCTTCCTTTTGAAAACTCATTATTCTTATGTTTCTACTCTAATGCTATAGTAGTAGGGATTTCTCGCTAAGCCTAATTCAGATGGCATTTCTCAAAAGCAGCCTTTCTCTTTTCACCCTCAGCGCGAGGTTAGGGGTTACAGGGAAAAGCACCAAACACCTCTTTCCGTGTTCACGTGACTTAAAAAAAAATCGTTTCTGTCATGGCCGCTCCTGTCTGTATATATGTATGCTCATGTACACACACACATATACATTATATATGTGTACATAGCCTAAAATACTAGATTTTGGCCACATGCAGCTCAGGGAAATCGTCCTGGACTTTAAATCCATCATGGATACAGTATCTTCCAGTGCTGAGCTTTCAACTAGAATTATAGTAGGAACTGGGTCTCCAGTGCTGGTAGAACAGCATTCAGGTGTGTGAAAATCAGTACCTTCTGGACAGGAACTAGAACATACGCTCTGTGAGGAAGGGACCTCGACTGTCTTGACTTTATCTTTTCACCATTTCTGTCATCTCACTGGGTTGTAAGCTGAGGGTAAGGGCTGACCTAATCTGTCTGTGCAGTCGTGGCACACACGTATACAGGAAGATCTCACTTTATTGCACCTGGCAGATACTGCTTTTTTTACAAAGCGAAGGTCCCTGGCAACCCCGTGCTGAAGAAGCCTACTGGCGCCATTTTTCCATTTGCTCACTCCACGTGTCACATGCGGTAATTCTTGCAAAATTTCAAACTTTCTCATTATTGTATTTGATATTGTGCTCCGTGATCTTTGATGTTAGTATGACTCGCTGAAGGCTCAGATAGCATTTTTTAGCAATAAAGTGTATTTTAAGGAAGGCATGTACATTGTTTTTTAGACATAATGCTGTTATTGCACGCTTCACAGACTGCCAAGTAGCGTAAATGTAACTGTTACATATGCACTGGCAACAAAAAAATTCACATGACTTGCTCTATTGTGATAATTCACTTTATTGCAGCGTCTGGGTCTCTGAAGTATGTCCGTATATAACATCACACCCGAAAACTGCTCAGCCTCGAGTTCCCTTGTTGGTAACACCAACTCAGCCACATGCTGCTGTACCTTCTGCTTTTATCATTTTTAATTTATACAACAGCAAATGCACACACCCAGATCTCTGTAATATTCTGTGGGTAAACATTCAGTCCACAAACGCTGAGGGCTTCTGTGGCTAATTTCTCCAGGACTTTAGCCTCTGCTTTAAAGGCAGCTACTGCACAGAGTTGCCTATGTTTTCTTACAGGAGTTTATGAATTTGTACCTTTGGAACAAGGTGATGGATTTCGGCTACAGATAAATGCTCAGAACTGTGTGCACTGTAAAACATGTGATATTAAGGATCCAAGTCAGAATATTAACTGGGTGGTACCCGAAGGCGGTGGAGGCCCAGCATACAATGGAATGTAAACTGCAGCCGGCTTCACCCGTGCCAGTGTCTCTAAAATGGACGGCAAGTTAACTTCAAATGTTTGGAAGTTCACAGGTGTCAAAAACAGCTTAAATATATTTTTGATCAGAATGTTCATAAAGTAATTATCAGTGAAATAATTTTATACTACACCTAAAACTGTCCCATATTATGAATCTCTCTTAAATAAAACTTTATAAGTGATGTAGCATCTACTTCTCTCTCCAAGTCTTCCGAGATTCAAACACTATTGGCACTACTGGCCTCCAATGTACATTTGACTCATCAGGCTCAGCACTTCCAGCAAAGTGTATCTCCTAGACCAGAGGTTGGCGTCCAGCCCACCACTCTTCTTACGCAGTTTTACTGGAACACAGCAGTGCCTCCTGGCTTACACACTGTCGATGGGGGCTTTTGAGCTCCACGTGTGGAACTGGGTAGCCGTGACAGACTGTAATGTCTACCTGACCCTTTAGAGACGTCTGCCAGCCCTGCACACACGTCACAGAGAGATGCATTCAAAGAACTGAGAGAAACAACATACATACTTAACTTTTCATCTGTTTATTCAAACAAGATGTGTCTAGAAGTTTAAAATACACTGGACACCATTATCCTTTGTAATGCAGAGAACCATTTAAAATGAGTTCAACTTCAGCATATTTTGTAACACTGGTCTATTAAGAGTGAATCCCTACCTGTATTCCTAGACTGCAAACAATGGGAACTGAATTCTCAGAGGGAACACATTAGGGATCATACATAATAGACAAGATCCTTTAATTGTCTCACTTCAATGCATACTTAAGCAAAACTGAATTCCTTATTAAGCAAACATTTTTGCGTAAGCTGCCTTCTCTTTATCTTTCTGTGCCTTTATCTTTTGCTTGACTTTCAGCAATTCTGCCTGGATAGCTGCAAAATAAATATGTAATATGAGTTATTTCTCAAAACATCCAAAAAATTAGGCTGGCCAGCAAACTCATGCTTTAGTGTGATAAAAAATGATATAACTCTTCGAAGGGTAACTGAGCCGTATTAACAGTGTATTTTACTTGGAGAAAGCAACCACACAAACATAAAAACCACAGAGCACAATTTTAGGAGACTGTCCACTGAGAGAACTAACTGAATTACACACAGATACGCCTTCTCCCTTCCATCAGAGGGGGACCCCACTGAAGTGCCTCCCCAAAGACCTATGTCCACATCTAGACCTAGAATCACCATGTGTACTTGGTTTATTTGAAAAACAGGCTTATTTTTGTCACAGCTTTCCAAAACTTTCCTAAAACATATTCAGTAGCTAGAATACTTAGGTAATGGCCACGTTCAGCTTAAGAAATGGTCCCAAACACTAAATTCGCCCTAAATACTATGTCTTCTAACGCTGCTCTTCCATCTAGAATTACAGGACAGCAGAGCACACAGTCTTCAGACACGTGGACAGTGGCTGCAGTGTAAGCTGAAGGCAGGACCCTGACTTGTGCTTTCTCCAGCACGCCTGGAGTCTGGCCTGGAACAGGCGCTCTGCAGTATCTGCTGGACAAGGCAACCTCTAAGTGGCAAAGCGTATGCTAGTTCATGAGGATCAATTCTTAAGGGACAAAATGAACTTGCACTACAGAAACTGCCAACTTACCTTTATCCTCTGGTGCTATCTCCTGAGCTTTCTTAAGATCAGCCTTTAATTGGGAAAAAAAATTAAAGAAATATTAGGTTATGAGTTATGAAAGTGGTTTTCTTTTTTAATTAAAATTTAAAACAGAGAGGAGCTTCAAGATGGCGGAGGAGTAAGACGTGGACATCACCTTCCTCCCCACAGATACATCAAAACTACATCTACACATGGAGCAACTACAGAACACCTCAGACCTCCCAAAAGGCAAGAAACTCCCCCACGTACCTGGGTAGGGCAAAAGAAAAAGAAAAAGAGAAAAGAATAGGGATGGGACCCGCACCTCTGGCAGGGAGCCATGAAGGAGGAAAGGTTTCCACTAACTAGAAGCCCCTTCACGGGCTGAGACTGCGGGTGGCAGAGGGGGGAAGCTTTGGAGCCACGGAGGAGAGCGCAGCCACAGGGGTGGGTGCGGAGGGCAAAGCAGAGATATTCCCGCACGGAGGATCGGTGCCGACCAGCACTCACCAGCCCGAGAGGCTTGTCTGCTCACCCGCCGGGGCGGGCGGGGACTGGGAGCTAAGGCTTGGGCTTTGGTCGGATCCCAGGGAGAGGACTGGGATTGGCGGCATGCACACAGCCTGAAGTGGGCTAGTGCACCACAGCTAGCTGGGAGGGAGTCCGGGAAAAGTCTGGAGCTGCTGAAGAGGCAGGTGGTGCGCGAGGAGAGGGGATTCAGAGCACCACCTAAATGAGCTCCAGACACGGGCACGAGCCTCAGCTAAAAGTGCAGACCCCAGAGACGGGCGGGAGACGCTAAGGCTGCTGCTGCCGGCACCAAGGGGCCTGTGTGCGAGCACAGGTCACTCTCCACACACCCTTCCGGGGAGCCTGTGCAGCCCGCCACTGCCAGGGTCCCGGGATCCAGGGACAACTCCCCCGGGAGAACACATAGCGCGCCTCAGGCTGGTGCAATGTTATGCCGGCCTCTGCCGCTGCAGGCTTGCCCCACATCCGTACCCCTCCCTCCCCCCGGCCTGAGTGAGCCAGAGCCCCTGAATCAGCGGCTCCTTTAACCCCGTCCTGTCTGAGCGAAGAACAGACGCCCTCCAGTGACCTACACGCAGAGGCGGGGCCAAATCCAAAGCTGAGCCCCTGGGAGCTGTGCAAACAAAGAAGAGAAAGGGAAATCTCTCCCAGCAGCCTCAGAAGCAGCGGATTAAAGCTCCACAATCAACTTGATGTACCCTGCATCTGTGGAATACATGAATAGACAAAGAATCATCCCAAATTGAGGAGGTGGACTTTGGGAGCAACGATATATTTTTTTTTCCCTTTTTCTCTTTTTCTGAGTGTGTATGTGTATGCTTCTGTGTGTGGTTTTGTCTGTATAGCTTTCTTTTACCATTTGTCCTAGGGTTCTGTCTGTCCGTTTTTTTTTTATTATTATTACTTACAAAATTTATTTCTTAATATTTTTTATTTTAATAACTTTATTTTACTTTATTTTATTTTACCTTCTTTTTCTTTCTTTCTTTTTTTTCTACATTTTATTCTGAGCTGCGTGGAGGACAGGCTCTTGGTGCTCCAGCCAGGCGTCAGGCCTGAGCCTCTGAGGTGGGAGAGCCAAGTTCAGGACACTGGTCCACCAGAGACCTCCCAGCTCCACATAATATCAAACAGCGAAACTCTCCCAGAATTCTCCATCTCAACACCAAGACCCAGCTCCACCCAACGGCCAGCAATCTCCAGTGCTGGACACCCTATGCCAAACAACTAGCAAGACAGGAACACAAACCCACCCATTAGCAGAGAGGCTACCTAAAATCATAATAAGGCCTCAGACACCCCAAAACCCACCACCAGACGTGGACCTGCCCACCAGAAAGACAAGATCCAGCCTCATCCACCAGAACACTGGCACTAGTCCCCTCCACCAGGAAGCCTACACAACCCACTGAACCAACCTTAGCCACTGGGGGCAGACATCAAAAACAATGGGAACTATGAACCTGCAGCCTGCAAAAAGGAGACCACAGTAAGTTAAGCAAAAGGAGAAGACAGAGAAACACACAGCAGATGAAGGAGCAAGGCAAAAACCCACCAGACCTAACAAATGAAGAGGAAATAGGCACTCTACCTGAAAAAGAATTCAGAACAATGACAGTAAAGATGATCCAAAATCTTGGAAATAGAATGGAGAAAATACAAGAAACGTTTAACAAGGACCGAGAAGAACTACAGAGCAAACAGAGATGAACAACACAATAAATGAAATTAATTCTCTAGAAGGTATCAATAGCAGAATAACTGAGGCAGAAGAACGGATAAGTGACCTCGAAGATAAAATAGTGAAAATAACTACCTCAGAGCAGAATAAAGAAAAAAGAATGAAAAGAATTGAGGACAGTATCAGAGACCTCTGGGACAACATTAAACACACCAACATTCAAATTATAGGGGTCCGAGAAGAAAAAGAGAAAAAGGAAATGACTGAGAAAATATTTGAAGAGATTATAGTTGAAAACTTCCCTAATATGGGAAAGGAAATAGTTAATCAAGTCCAGGAAGCACAGAGAGTCCCATACAGGAAAAATCCAAGGAGAAACACGCCAAGACACATATTAATCAAACTGTCAAAAATTAAATACAAAGAACAAATATTAAAAGCAGCAAGGGAAAAAAAATAACACATAAAGGAATCCCCATAAGGTTAACAGCTGATCTTTCAGCAGAAACTCTACTAGCCAGAACGGAGTGGCAGGACATATTTAAAGTGATGAAGGAGAAAAACCTACAACCAAGATTACTCTACCCAGCAAGGATCTCATTCAGATTTGATGGAGAAATTAAAACCTTTACAGACAAGCAAAAGCTAAGAGAATTCAGCAACACCAAACCAGCTTTACAACAAACACTAAAGGTACTTCTCTAGGCAGGAAATACAGGAGAAGGAAAAGACCTACAATAATAAACCCAAAACAATTAAGAAAATGGTAATAGGAACATACATATCGATAATTACCTTAAATGTAAATGGATTAAATGCTCCAACCAAAAGACACAGACTGGCTGAATGGATAGAAAAACAAGACCCATATATATGCTGTCTACAAGAGACCCACTTCAGACCTCGGGACACATACAGACTGAAAGTGAGGGGATGGAAAAAGATATTCCATGCAAATGGAAACCAAAAGAAAGCTGGAGTAGCAATTCTCATATCAGACAAAATAGACTTTAAAACAAAGACTATTACAAGAGACAAAGAAGGACACTACATACTGATCAAGGGATCGATCCAAGAAGAAGATATAACAATTGTCAATATTTATGCACCCAACATAGGAGCACCTCAATACATAAGGCAAATACTAACAGCCATAAAAGGGGAAATCGACAGTAACACATTCATAGTAGGGGACTTAAACACCCCACTTTCACCCATGGACAGATCATCCAAAATGAAAATAAATAAGGAAACACAAGCTTTAAATGATACATTAAACAAGATGGACTTAATTGATATTTATAGGACATTCCATCCAAAAACAACTGAATACACATTTTTCTCAAGTGCTCATGGAACATTCTCCAGGATAGATCATATCTTGGGTCACAAATCAAGCCATGGTAAATTTAAGAAAACTGAAATTGTATCAAGTATCTTTTCCAACCACAATGCTGAAAACTAGGTATCAATTACAGGAAAAAGATAACAAACACATGGAGTCTAAATAATATGCTACTAAATAACCAAGAGATCACTGAAGAAATCAAAGTGGAAATCAAAAAATACCTAGAAACAAATGACAATGAAAACATGATGACCCAAAACCTATAGGAGGCAGCAAAAGCAGTTCTAAGAGGGAAGTTTATAGCAATACAATCCTACCTCAAGAAACATCTCAAATAAACAACCTAACCTTACACCTAAAGCAATTAGAGAAAGAAGAACAAAAACCCCCCAAAGTTAGCATTAGGAAAGAAATCATAAAGATCCAATCAGAAATAAAGGAAAAGAAGTAAAGGAAACGATAGTAAAGAGCAATAAAACTAAGAACTGATTCTTTGAGAAAATAAGCAAAATTGATAAACCATTAGCCAGACTTATCAAAAAAAAAAAAGAGAGAAGACTCAAATCAATAGAATTACAAATGAAAAATGAGAAGTAACAAATGACACTGCCGAAATACAGAGGATCATGAGAGATTACTACAAGCAAGTGTATGCCAATAAAGTGGACAACCTGGAAGAAATGGACAAATTCTTAGAAATGCACAACCTTCCGAGACCGAACCAGGAAGAAACAGAAAATATCTACAGACCAATCACAAGCACTGAAATTGAAACTGTGATTAAAAATCTTCCAACAAGGGCTTCCCTGGTGGCGCAGTCATTGAGAGTTCGCCTGCCAATGCAAGGGACACGGGTTCGTGCCCCGGTCCAGGAAGATCCCACGTGCCTCAGAGCGGCTGGGCCCATGAGCTATGGCCCCTGAGCTTGCGTGACCTGAGCCTGTGCTCCACAACGGGAGAGGCCGCAACAGTGAGAGGCCCGCGTACCACACACACACACACAAAAAAAAAAACTTCCAACAAACAAAAGCCCAGGACCAGACGGCTTCACAGGCGAATTTTATGCATCATTTAGAGAAGAGCTAACACCTATCCTTCTCAAAACCTTCCAAACTATAGCAGAGGGAGGAACACTCCCAAACTCATTCTACGAGGCCACCATCACCCTGATACCAAAACCAGACAAGGATGTCACAAAGAAAGAAAACTACAGGCCAATATCACTGATAAACACAGATGCAAAAATCCTCAACAAAATAATAGCAAACACAATCCAACAGCACATTAAAAGGACCATACACTATGATCAAGTGGGGTTTATCCCAGGGATGCAAGGATTCTTCAATATACGCAAATCAATCAATGTGATACACCATATTAACAAATTGAAGGAGAAAAACCATATGGTCATCTCAATAGATGCAGAGAAAGCTTTCGACAAAATTTAACACCCATTTGTGATAAAAACCCTCGAGAAAGTAGGCCTAGAGGGAACTTTCCTCAACATAATAAAAGCCATATATGGCAAACCCACAGCCAACATTGTCCTCAATGGTGAAAAACTGAAAGTATTTCCACTAAGATCAGGAACAAGACAAGGTTTCCCACTCTCACCACTCTTATTCAACATAGTTTTGGAAGTTTTAGCCACGGCAATCAGAGAAGAAAAAGAAATAATACGAATCCAAATTGGAAAAGAAGCAAAGCTGTCACTGTTTGCAGATGACATGATACTATACATAGAGAATCCTAAAAATGCCACCAGAAAACTACTAGAACTAATCAATGAATTTAGTAAAGTAGCAGGATACAAAATTAATGCACAGAAGTCTCTTGCATTCCTATACACTAACGATGAAAAATCTGTAAGAGAAATTAAGGAAACACTCTCATTTACCATTGCAACAAAAAGAATAACATATCTAGGAACAAACCTACCTAAGGAGACAAAAGACCTGTATGCAGGAAATTATAAGACACTGATGAAAGAAATTAAAGATGATACCAACAGATGGAGAGATATACGATGTTCTTGGACTGGAAGAATCAACATTGTGAAAATGACTATACTACCCAAAGCAATTTACAGATTCAATGCAATCCCTATCAAACTACCACTGGCATTGTTCACAGAACTAGAACAAGAAATTTCACAATTTGTATGGAAACACAAAAGACCCCGAATAGCCAAAGCAATCTTGAGAAAGAAAAATGGAGCTGGAGGAATCAGGCTCCCTGACTTCAGACTATACTACAAAGCTACAGTAATCAAGTCAGTATGGTACTGACACAGGAACAGAAATATAGATCAATGGAACAGGATAGAAAGCCCAGAGATAAACCCACGCACCTATGGTCACCTTATCTTTGATAAAGGAGGCAAGAATATACAGTGGAGAAAAGACAGCCTTTTCAATAAGTGGTATTGGGAAACCTGGACAGCTACATGTAAAAGAATGAACTTAGAACACTCCCTAACACCATACACAAAGATAAATTCAAAATGGATTAAAGACCTAAATGTAAGGCCAGACACCATCAAACTCTTAGAGGAAAACACTGGCAGAACACTCTATGACATAAATCACAGCAAGATTCTTTTTGACCCACCTCCTAGAGAAATGGAAATAAAAGCAAAAATAAACAAATGGGACCTAAGAAAACGTAAAAGGTTTTGCACAGCAAAGGAAACCATAAACAAGATGAAAAGACAACCCTCAGAATGGGAGAAAATATTTGCAAATGAAGCAACTGACAAAGGATTAATCTCCAAATTTTACAAGCAGCTTATGCAGCTCAATATTAAAAAAACAAACAACGCACTCCGAAAATGGGCAGAAGACATTTCTCCAAAGAAGGTATACAGATTGCCAACAGACACATGAAAGAATGCTCAACATCATTAATCATTAGAGAAATGCAAATCAAAACTACAATGAGGTATCACCTCACACCAGTCAGAATGGCCGTCATCAAAAAATCTACAAACAATAAATGCTGGAGAGGGTGTGGAGAAAAGGGAACCCTCTTGCACTGTTGGTGGGAATATAAACTGATACAGCCACTATGGAGAACAGTAGGGAGGTTCCTTAAAGAACTAAAAATAGAACTACCATATGACCCAACAATCCCACTACTGGGCATATACCCTGAGAAAACCATAACTCAAAAAGAGTCATGTACCACAGTGTTTATTGCAGCTCTATTTACAATAGCCAGGACATGGAAGCAACCTAAGTGTCCATCAACAGAGGAATGGATAAAGAAGAAGTGGCGCATATATACAATGGAATACTAGCCATAAAATGGAACAAAACTGAGTTGTCTGTAGTGAGGTGGATGGACCTAGAGACTGTCATACAGAGTGAAGTAAGTCAGAAAGAGAAAAACAAATACCGTATGCTAACACATATATACGGAATCTAAAAAAAAAAAAAAAAAAGTCATGAAGAACCTAGGGGCAGGACGGGAATAAAGATGCAGACCTACTAGAGAATGGACTTGAGGATGCGGGGAGGGGGAACGGTAAGCTGGGACAAAGTAGGAGAGTGGCAATGACATATATACACTACCAAACGTAAAATAGATAGCTAGTGGGAAGCAGCCGCATAGCACAGGGACATCAGCTCGGCGCTTTGTGACCACCTAGAGGGCTGGGATAGGGAGGGTGGGAGGGAGACACAAGAGGGAAGAGATACGGGGATATATGTATATGTGTAACTGATTCACTTTGTTGTAAAGCAGAAACTAACACACGATTGTAAAGCAATTATACTCCAATAAAGATGTTAAAAAATAAAATTTAAAACAAAACTTTACCAATGCTTGGTCGTATTCTTTTAGTCCTTGCCATCCTTGGGCTCTACGGTACAGTGCTTTGGTATTTGCCGGATCTATTTCAAGGGCCTACAGAAAGTTATACAGTTAGTATTTTTATCTAAGTACTGAGTACTAAGTATACATGCTGGATTTCCATTTACTGCCCGTTAGCTCCAAACCAGCCGTTCACTGTTCTGTGATAAGGGCGCTGGGCCCTGAGAGCCTCCGGTTACACGCTGCTTTGTCAGCAGAGGGCGCCCAGTGCCCACGGGCGAGGGACCCACTTCCCTTCCAGGTCCCTGAGAGCCTCCTGCGAGCTCCCCCAAGCTCCGGGGCACCCAGTGTGGCCCAGCCCCCCTCCCCGTCGCGCCTGGGTCTCGGCCCAGGGCCTCCATGCACCCCAGAGGGAGCAGCTGCTCCTGCATCACACACGTCTCTGCACATATACATACACATATACCCTGCAATGCCCAGATCCTTCAGCGTTCCCTCTCCTAGCCAACCCCTCGCTACTCCAATCTGCCCCTTATGTGTATCTGACAGTAACCTTTCTCTGTTGGAATTACTGTGTGGTGTCTATCTCCTGATTGGGCCCTAGCTGATAGGAGAAAAACATTCTGGATAGAATTTGGATACACTCATTTGGTTGACATCTAGGGGTTTTTCAGGAGCATGAGTAACTTTTAATAGGCTTCTCCTCTGAAACATTTTAAAAATAGTGACATCTTTAGTAACATCTTTTAGAGGTCAATATTCCGATTTTACTGAAAAGGGTGTATATTATCTGCTTCACAAAGGTCAAAAAGCGATCCAGAGTGAAGAGTGATCTCGTCCTCTGTCGCATGTTCCCTCCTAATAAACACATTCTTATTCCTTATTCCACCTACCCCACTAAATTAGGACCTCATTTTATTTCCACTTGCTCGGGCATAGCTGATCTTTGTGACCTAGATTAATGTGCAATATACATAAAAGTTACTAGAGGCGGTCTTTCTAAAATATATGTTTTAGTTTGGAAAACTGTTCAAACAAACTGTGCAAGAGGGAGGCAGTCATAACTGCTCTGTTTAAGGAAGGCAGGCTGCCACCTTGCCAGCTTTGTCGTTAGCACTCCCAGACGTCCCCGTGAAGGCAGGGCACCTTCCTATGTGTCCCAACAGCACGCACTGTCCCTGTACAAGTCCTGACGACCCTACGTTGAAACTGACTCCTTCTCCCACCAAAAAAGCTCAAGGGGGGGGTCTTTCAATTAAAACACCGAAGTGTCTGTTAGCTGCTTAACCTGCTCCCAGCACTGCGCTAAACGCTTTACGTGCATTACACATGGTCTTAACAATCCCATGAGGAAAGCAGTATTTCCATTTGGCGTACGAAGAAACTCAGACTCTGCAAGTAGGAACTTGCTCAAGATGGCAAAGCGACGACGCTCTGCTAACAACCTCGCCAGCCACAGTCGCAGTCATTCCTGGCTCTGTCTTCCAATGCCTGGCACATAACAGGCACTCAACTGTTAAGTGAATAAATGAGCTGAGGAGGAAAGTGTCTTCAGAGAAATTAAGTGATGTAGTGTTATAAGCTAAATGAATGGTCTGAGAGGAAGAACTGAGGTCCAAAATACTCAGAGATAAAGTGACTTAGATTATGTTTCACTGGGTCTCACTAGGTCCTCCGCAATAAGATAACAGTAGTGTCACATAAAACTGCTTTTGTTCAAAGTAGTAAGTCATCATCCAACTCTTTCAAAAAGGTAACATCAACAGACTTACCTCCAAACAGCTGTCGACTGCTCCCTGCCAATCGGACAGCTTCAGTTTGCAAGCTCCGATATTCAGCAGGCAGCTCAAAGTGACAGGCTGCAGCTTTGCTCTGCCTGCGTTCTCAGTAGCAGCCTTCGAGCCTTCCACATACCTGGAGAACACATCGGTACAAGCAGCCCCCATTAAGACTTAACTCTGCTCTCCTCCACTCGGTCAAAACGTGCTGCGTCAGTTCTGATACAAAAGTTCATCACATGCTAATATTAACGTTCTTAATGACCACAATCTTTTTATTAAATGCTTTCCTTTAGAAGATTTTTACTTGTTCCAACTTCTTTCCCAAAATGTTCAAAGAAGACAACTTAAGAACAATCCCCAAACCTAGAGATTATACAGTAAGGAACACTTCTATTTGTAAAGCTCAGGTTTCCATCACCCACTTTCCAGTGTAATTAGGTTTGGAACCAAGGCTGTCATTGTGGGACAGGGACTGGAATGGGGACAGGTGAAGAGCCCTGTGGTGGTGATTCTGACTTGTCTTTTACTGTAGTTCCTAGCTGTTTACTGAAAAGGGCCTGGCCCCCAGAATTTGATTTCTAGAGTCTGTCCCCCACTGAAAAGAATCAGGGCTCCTTGGAGAAACTCAGATCTGGACACAAGGTTAAGTATAAGATGGGTCTGGACCATCTTGTGGCAGAAAGCAAGAGCTCACAGACTAACAGAACAGTCAAAGGGATACAGGAAAGGGGCTCCCATCAGACAATCGGGAAGCCTTCAAGCATCAGAAAGAACGATGGTAATAGTATAATTCGTTGAATTGATCAAATACTACAGTAATACTTTAAAAGGAGGGGTAGAGGGTCTTTCAAACAGAAGAATGCCAGCTCGTAACTGCAGAATGACTGAGAAAATCGCAGTTCTGCAAGCGTCAGTGTAATAACTGATTCAGGCAAAGGGCTTCAATGATGCTGAAACCACTGGATGAAAGGCTAGGAATGAGATGTTCACAAAATCTCACAGTTATCATCTCACAGAGGACTTATTATTTACAAAGGGGAAAGGTACTTTCATAACAGAGACGTGGCTAACGCCACTTCAACCAAGTGCCAAAACTCAAAACGGGCGAAACTGCCACGTGCCTTCAGGACACGGTATCATAGGAAACATACACGTCACCTATTCAAGTCCTTGCTAAAATATGTAACCTCAAACTAACCTTGAGGAAGCAATAAACACACAGATGGTATTCCGTAAGACAACGGGCTTCGATGCCACAAAATGCAAATGACTAAAAAACGTGGAGATTAAAGATTAGAGGAGCCTTAGAGACATAAAACCAAAGGATATAATGGATACTGGCATAAAAACAAAACAAAATTGAAACAACTGGGGACCTCTGAATATGGATGACATAATGGTATTTGGGAGATGTTTTCATAGTCTTAAGGCTAAGTAGAAGTGTGTCCTGGCTTCTCAGGAAATGCTTGCTAAAATATTGAGGGGTAAAGTGTCATGGTATCTGCAACTTCCTTTCGAAATGATTCTGCAAAAACAAGTGTGGCACAGTGGTTGGGAGTCCACCTGCCGATGCAGGGGACACGGGTTCGTGCCCCGGTCCGGGAAGATCCCACATGCCGCAGAGCGGCTGGGCCCGTTGAGACATGGCCGCTAAGCCTGCGCGTCCGGAGCCTGTGCTCCGCAACGGGAGAGGCCACAACAGTGAGAGGCCCGCGTACCGCAAAAAAAAAAACAAAACAAAACAAACAAGTGTGGCAAAACTTAAAAACTGGTGAACACAGGTAAAGGTACATGGCTATCCATGTACTATTCTTAACTTTTCTGTGTTTTGAAATTTTGCAAAATAAGAATCTGGAAGCAACCAAAGAAATGCACCTATTTCAATATACCTGGTTACTCTGCAAGTAATATGCCAAAAATAGAAAAAACAACTCTTGAATTTCAGTTTATAATTCAATTTCAAGTTCTTACAGCAATTTATTAAAAATATTTTATTACCTTAAAACTTTTGTGTATTTTTTAATGGCCATCTCCCAGTTCTGGGATTTGAAAAAAGTATTTCCAATGTTTTTTAAGTCTTCCGTTATTAATAAAATTTTATCTACCTGTACAAAAGAAAGAACACGAATATGTTGGGTTTTAGTATATAACGCGGTTTAGTGCTAAGTTCTATCATTGAGACAGACTGATATAAAAAGATCAAAATTTTAGGGCTAAATATTTTTAGCAGTTTAAGTACTTAAACTTTAACCCACGTGAAAGTACTCACATCTTTTACATCTATGTCTGCATCCTCGGGGAAGTCTGGATGACTGTCACCAGATCCATCCTTGGGGAATATTCCCCAATCATCCCCTCCCTTCAGTTCTCCGCAGTCTGCAGTAACGCACAACTGTAAAAACAACCCTCAATTGTAGAAGCGTCTACCATATTAATGACGACTTTAACAAGAGTCTGGGCTTAAAAGCTCTCCAGCCGCAAGGCATGAGCAACAGCGTCCAAGCTGCTTCTGATGCGACAGGCTGGCGTCGGGAGGCGCACCTCTGCACACACCCCGAGGAGCACAGCAGGGTCACTTCGCAGCACATGTGCCTGCTGCTGCTGTCCAGGAGCTCCGTGCACACAGACTAGGTGGGAAGTTTCATCGTTCCCCGTGGGATTCTCCTTACGTGGGCACGTGCCTTTGACTCACTGACTGCTGTTTCCTTCGCACACTGAGTGGCAGCCCCCCTCCTGCAGGTCTGAGTCTCCAATTCCACTCACAACCCTGCCCATGAGGGTGGAGTCACACACATTTAGAGCACAAGCCTCTTGGGAGTGACATAATCCAGTCTAAACCCTTAAATGATTTATGTAGGCTGAGGAAACGGGCCAAGAAAAGTTAAATAACAAGAGCAAGCCTAAACCACAAGTTAAATGGCAGAGAGGAGACCAAGGTTTCCCGGTTTCCTGCTCTCTCTGTACTCGTATACACACTGACTCAAAGTTTTGCAGGTCTAGGAGAGTTAAGTTACCAAAATCAGCAAGACTGATGCTGAAATCATAACAACCTCCTTTTAAACTGCCCTCATCTCTCCCAGTGTACAAAAGAGCTTTGAAGAAAAAGTGGCAGGGCCAGGCTTCTTTAACAAGAGCCGTCCTAACGTCTTTCAGCTAACCATCATCTGAGCCTTTTACTTACATTTGCTAAGACGGCAGCTAGGATAACGAGGGTCTTACCCTGTCACTTGGTACTCACTTTGGCAGGTTGTTCACCTTTCACCTCCACATTCTCCAGAATCCTTGCCACACCCATTCCTTTAATCACTTGGCCAAACACCACGTGTTTGCCATCCAAGTGAGGAGTCGGAACCATCGTGATGAAGAACTGAGAGCCGTTTGTGTTGCGGCCTGCATTTGCCATGCTCAGTAATCCCTCCTTATCATGCTGCAGGAATACGCCATTAAAGAAAACCAAGGTTAGAGTTATTGTCTGAATTACTCTCTACCAACCATTCACAAAACTAGGGTGGACTGCAATACTATTTAGATCACACCGTGTAGTGTAATCTTACTTTGTACCAACTGTAACCTTTAATTCACAAAACGTGGGATACTTAATCCCTTTTTAAACTTTAAGAAAAGCTTATGAAACCGAATGAAGTAACAGAAATAATCGTGGGGGGCAGGGGTGGCACTTCTAAACCGGCCGTATTGAGAAAGTGCTTACGCTTCATCTTTAAGATGGAGACCTAGTGATTCGGCTTTGCCCTTTCTTATGACGGGGGCGTTTTTTTCTGAAAAGCACTCAACAGTGCTCCCGCTCTCAGGCCTACATTATGATTCTTCCTTTATGATTCTTTCTTTACACTGAGAACAGCGAGGGACATTCAGTTTAGACTGGAAGTTCCGTTAGGTCCTTTCCTACTCTCCAAGGAAGCCAAATATCACGGCTTTCATCCGGTGAAGCACTTCTTGAGAGAATGCCCAAAAGGAACTGCCGCGTACCTCCCGAAACCCAACACCTACCTTGGCCCAGCCTGTTCAAAGGCTCCGTGGCCCCACTGTCTTCCTCTTTCCACCTGACCCTAAGGCTTTCTAAACGCACTCCTTGTTGGGCCGCACGTGTAACACTCATGCTGGTCCTCCCGCCTAAGGTGCCTTTACCCCTCAACCTAAATCTAGCCCTGCCTTCAAGGCCACCAAGCGTGTAGAAGAACCAGATGCCCTTGCAAAAGGCCCCCTTGCTTCTTCTCAACATGTCCGTCACATGATCTTAGTGTTCATCCTTCTGGTAGCTTCCCTTTCTCCCTTCCAAAAGTTTGGTGCTCTTCCCACTATATTAAATATTATTAACCTTATTTCCTCACGCCTTTGTCCTTCCTCACTCACATCCCTCCCTCAAACTGGCATCTGTATTCTAGTTCCTTCTAACCAAATCTCAGCCACCTTGCGAGGTCCAGTTTGCCCAGCTTAAGTACCCATTCCCCCTCAGTGGCTTCCCTAATATATATCATACTTTCTTCCTACAGCATACACAGAAAGTCACAATCAACTTAGCATTTACTAGCGTATTATTGTATTATTCTCCAGTTGTCCTATGTGTTTTAATCTTGTCTTTCTGGCAAGATTTTTAATTCCTTATCATGAAGGCGTTTCATTTTTATAAACTCTTTGGCGCCAGTGACAGTACTAGCTGCAGGCAATAAACTGTTTAAAAGACTGATGACATTTTATTCTCAAATTATCCTAATTACCTTGCTCATATTCCTCATTTCCAAAAAAAGTCACTTTACTTTTGTACTTACATGTCCATTCTTATAACCTGAATGACGCAACATACCCCAATGGGAACATCTTGGGACCAGGAAGATAAGAAGGCACAGGCACCACTAACGTCCTTTAGGAGGCTGGACGTTAACCAGATCTGCTAGTGTGCAAATCCCCTGACATCCCAGACATTAGCGATGCTTTCGTTGCTCTTCTAATTTAAGCATAAAGCATACCATCCCTCTGATGAGCACATTTTTCCTGGAAACAGTTTTGCCATATGGTGGCCACCCTTAAAAACACACTGGCTTTACTGAAGTATATAAACCTGGATCACAATGAAACAGCTGTTGCATTCTTGCCAATAAAATCACTACTGGATGAAATTTTTGCGTATTAAAGACGTATATTTATGGGGCTTCCCTGGTGGCGCAGTGGTTAGGAATCTGCCTGCCAATGCAGGGGACACAGGTTCGAGCCCCGGTCCGGGAAGATCCCACATGCCGCGGAGTGACTAAGCCCCTGCGCCACAACTACTGCGCCTGCACTCTAGAGCCCGTGAGCCACAACTACTGAGCCCACGCACCACAACTACTGTGCCTAGAGCCCGTGCTCTGCAACAAGAGAAGCCGCTGCAATGAGAAGCCCGCGCACCGCAATGAAGAGCAGCCCCCGCTCACCGCAACTGGAGAAAGCCCGCGCGCAGCGATGAAGACCCAACACAGCCAAAAATAAATAAATAAAATAAATTTATTAACCAAAAAAAAGATGTATATTTACAAATATGATACCTTTCACAAATAAAGGAGATCTGAGCACATCTGAGGCATTTATCCTAATTCAACAAGTATCCCAGGCACATAACTTTTATTATCAGAAACAAACACGCATTTTTGTCTACTTTACCTTATAATGGAAATTTTCATCTTCAAATTTTTCACCATAAATACTTTCTCCACCTGTCCCATTCTGATTTGAGAAGTCTCCACCCTGAATCATAAATTTCTTAATAACTACAAAAAAGGAAAATCGCCATTAGAAGCTACAGATGACGGCAGCAATGCTGACTAACGGATATGTCGTAATGTGGACAACTTCTCTCCTGTCATTCCCCGCCCCCGTCCACAACTGCAAACTCTTAAAAGGCTTTTCCCAGTCTGAGTCCCAGCTACTCCCACTCCCTGATGGCCCACTAACACTCAAAGAACAGTCCGCGTGGCACCTCCCCTACAGAACTGTCAGGCCCCAAAACTGGAACTCCTTATTCTTCTCCAACAGCATCTTGATTCTACCTCCCTTTTATCATATGTATCATAATGATCTGTCTCTCCTGGCAAACAATTAAGTACAGCAACTCCTTTTTTCCTCCTTGGTAACCATGTGCATGGCTGGGCACATAATGGTTACTCAAAAATGCTACTGAATAACCAATTATTCCCAAGAGGTTTGTTACACTGTAATGCAAGTACTTCAGCAAATATTATCACTTAGTAGCAAGGGTTCCCAAGAACACTGCCGCATGCTCAGAGATTTCCCAGGACTCACAGAACTCGGTATCTGTTTGTATTACACGGATGTAGTAAGTAAGAAGACACAGCTGGATGATAGGGAGAGAAGATACGGGCAGAGCCTGGAGGAATCCAGGTGTTCCCTTATGCTCCCTCGCTCCCATGAATGGTCACAGGGCACATTCCTCCTCCCCCCAGCAAAGAAATGCAGCAACATGTGCACAGTGTTTCTCCCCAGGAGAGCCCTGCAGAGACTCAGCACCCGAGGTCTCTGCTGGGGCTGATCCTGCAGGCACTGTCTGCCCAGCAGGAAGCAAACTTCCAGACTCCCAAAGGAGAGCACTGTCCAGCATAAATCAGATTGCACAAAGAGTCTAGGCAGAGTAAATCACCTCCAGGATTCAGAGAGAGGTTCAAGCGCCACGCTCCCTGACTCCAGGCAGTGGCCACCCTTGCAAGGAGACTCTTCTAAGGCCAGCAGCCTCAGGCCTGATACGTTAACTCTTTTCTGCACACCCTTTATTAGCACACAGGCACTCCTCCATTTATTGCGCTTTGCAGATACTGTGTTTTTTTTTCTTTACAACTTGCAAGGCTTGTGGCAATCCTGCATAGAGCAAGTCTATCAGTGCCATTTTTTTTTCAAAAGCATTTGCTCATTTCATATCTCTGTGTCACACTTTGGTAATTCTTGCAATATTTCAAACTTTCATTATTATTTGTTATGGTGATCTGTGATGAGTAATCTTTGATGTTACTACTATAATTGTTTGGGCATTTTTTAGCAATAAAGTATTTTTAGATTAAGGTACATACTATTTTTTCAGACATAATGTTATTACACACAATAGACTACAGTATAAACATAACTTTTATATGCACTGGGAAACCAAAAATTCGTGTGACTTGCTTTACTGCAATATTCGCTTTATTGCAGTGGACTGGAACTGAACCTGCAATATCTCCATGGTATGCTTATATTTTGGTAGTTTATTAAACGTGAAAGTAAATCAACAGTTTAAGTATTTTAAAATCACTGTTAGGGGCTTCCCTGGTGGCACAGTGGTTGAGAATCTGCCTGCTAATGCAGGGGACACGGGTTTGAGCCCTGGTCTGGGAGGATCCCACATGCCGTGGAGCAACTAGGCCCGTGGGCCACAACTACTGAGCCTGTGCGTCTGGAGCCTGTGCTCCGCAAAAAGAGAGGCCGCGATAGGGAGAGGCCCGCACACTGCGATGAAGAGTGGCCCTCACTTGCCACAACTAGAGAAAGCCCTCACACAGAAACGAAGACCCAAAACAACAAAAATAAATAAATTAATAAACTCCTACCCCCAACATCTTCTTTTAAAAAAAAATCACTGTTCATTTTTTCTTAATCAAGTTTTAGAAGAATTTAAATACTCGTAATTATAGTTTAACTCATTTGTTTATTCATTGAACAAATATTTATTGCGGGCCTACTCAATATCTATGCTGGATGCTAAGGACAAAATGGTGAGAAGATACAGTTTCTGAACTCATGGAGCCTACAGTCTATTGGGGGAGCCATCAAATAATCACTGAACAAAGGTATGACTACACAGTGTGAAAAGTCACCTTTTGATCACACATCACACCAGGTGTCCAAGACACAGAATCTTTAAGTTGGCTGCAGTCTTCCCAAGCAATCCTGCCCAAGAAGTAGGCATAACTTTCTGTCACCAGGTAGTCAAGCTACCCAAGCTCTGTTTACCATGGCCACACCCTGGTGAAGCTAAGGTAGTCCATTTCTGTATAAATAAACCTTAGTACCCTCCCATAATTAATTCCACCTTCCACAGACCAACCTTTATGAAACTGAGCTATCATCTCAGATCTCAAAGCATCCTTTTGGAAACTAACAGTAATTTTTTTTTTTTTTGGTTCATACAGTTTGGAGGATTTTTTTTAATTGAGGTAAAATTTACATAGCATAAAATTAACCACTAACCATTTTAAAGTGTACAATTCAGTGACATTTAGTACATTCACAGTATTGGCAATTATCACCTCTGTCTAGTTTCAAGTTCTTTTCATCACCCCAAAATGAAACCTTGTACAAATTAAAAGCAGTCACTCCCCATCCCTCTACCCCTAGCCCCTGGCAACCACCAATCTGCTTTCTGTCTCTATGGATTTATCTATTCTGGATATTTCATATAAATGAAGTTAAACAACAAGTGACCTTTTGCTTTTGTGTCTTGCTTTTATCACTTAGCATAATATTTTCGAGGTTTGTCCCCATGGTACCATGTATCAGTACTTCATTACTTTTTATGGCTGAATAATAATCCAATATATGTAACTGTTAACTCTCACCCTCTACTTAGTGTTTTCTTCCCTAACTCCTAAAGAACAGGATTCAATCACCTATAAGGAAAACCAGATTCAGAAAACGCATTCGTACTTCTATGGAAAGGACATCCTTTGAAATGTAGAGGTTTCCCAGTGGTGGGTCCAATGCCTTTTTCTCCTGTACACAATGCACGAAAATTTTCTGCAGTTTTGGGTACAATATCTGCAAACAATTCCAAGACAATTCGACCAACTGAAAGAAAAAGTGAAACTGTGTCAGTATGCAAAACAACCAGCTAAATAAGCAAATGGTAAAAGGAGAGTTGGTAAAATTATGGTGACTGAAATACCGAGTTCTCTTTTTTGGTCAGTTTTCTAATATTCAAATTCAGTCTACCTCATGTTAAGTATCATGTATCTAGATGAATTTGAAACAATTATTTTACTACATCTTACAAAGGATCATCAACACAGCAGCCAGAAAAGTAGCACCATTTAAGGACACCATGAACTAGGAATGGTTTTCATTTGATTAATTTCTCTGACATGTGCTCATAACTTCCCATCACCAAGTAACCAACAGGAGAAAATGAAACATCCTGAGGGGTCACGTCGGCCATGCTGTAGGTACAGCTGTAGTCTTTGTGCTCTGTGGAACCTGCCCAGTGCTGCCTCTGAAGCAAAAGCTGAAAAGTTCACATTCTAGACAATTCCTAAGGCAGGTAAAAGATAAACCTGGCACTAAATTTCAAAACAAAATCAAAGTACTGATACATATAAGTCTGTGTGGGGGGGAGGGGGTGTGTATGCGCGCGCGGTCAATGGAAGAGGATCACCTGCCCCACCAGTAAGCAAAGGATGTTGCAGCCATCGAACCCTCTCATTACAGCCGCCTGCACAGTGAGCCCTGCGGGAGCTCAGCATAAAGACAAACGGGCTGCCCAGTGCCAAGCCCACCGAGCCCTCAGCCGCTGCAGCCAGCCCAAAGGTGCCCCCTGAGGAGACTCAGGGTGAGAAAGCACAGGACGCTGGCCCCGGCAGCCGAGGTGCACGTCCAAGGAAGGGTTTCAGTGAGCCTGGACTCTTGCATCTCCCCATACACAGAAAAGCGCTACGTCCCTTAACTTGACATGCCTGGTTTCCTCTGTTAACGGTCATCTTTTGATGTTCCCACGACCTGGTTTTTGTTGCAAAAACTCCTATATATCCCGGCTCCTCCCTTAGCCCTTCAGAGCAGTCCTCAGAGCTATCTGCCAGGCTGCACCCCGGCCTTAACGTCCTCAGTTTTGCCCACCAAATAAAACAAAAATCCGGAACTTTTAGGCGACGGGAGCCCCCGAGACGCATATCCGGGGTTTTCTGAATGTCCCCCAAACATAAAAGCAGGTGGCGGGGAAGGGCGGCCAAGTCGGGCGAGACAGACCCAAAGGCCGCCACCACCCCCGGACAGAAACCTCCAGAAAGTTCCGCACGCCCCAGGGCACCAGTACAAGGTCACGGGCCCGCCCCAGCCTCTGGGACCCCGACCCCGGGAGCCCCGCCTCCTCACCTCGCTCCCCTCCGACGTCCACGTCCAAGAAGACTCGGGGGTTACTGGGGTTGGACGGCTTAGCCTGGGGAGACGGGTGCGACATTGTGGCCCGCAGACGTGTTCGCGAGCTCCTCGGAACACCCCGTGGCCGCCGCGCAGCCCGAACCCCAAAACCGGCTGCGTCTGCGAAGAACCGCGGCGCTGGCGCCCAGCTTCCGACAGGAGCCCGGAGGCCGCGGCCCAACTTCCGGCGTCTCCGCCCGACTTCCGGCGTCTCCGCCCAACTTCCGGCGTCTCCGCCCGACTTCCGGCGTCTCCTCCCGACCTCCGGCGGTGTCTGACTGCGCTTCTGGCCGTGCTCTCCTGGTCGTGCTTTCTCTGTCCCCGGCCTGCCCTGTTTTCTCGCTCACTGAAGCCGCAGCCCCAGGTATTTCTATCCCTGTCGCTCGAGCTTTATGGCTCTTCCTGCCGTCGTGGCGTGGGGGAGAGCGTGTCGGACAGCCACGCCCCTTCCAGCCTCCGGGTCCCGCTCACTAGCGAGGGGCCGCTGCTGTGAAGCTCCGTTTGTCTGGGAAACGGGGCAGGAAATGCCAAAGTCCGGGGGTTTGGGGCAGCCTGGCGGCTGTGTTGTGCTTCGATTCTCGCCCGGCCGTGGGAATGAGGCGGGGGCCGGGCGGAGGGTTCCCGGAGCCGCGGCCTTGCTGTCGCCCGGGTCCCCGTAGGGGCGTGTGTGCAGGCCTCTGGCCCCGCCGCGGGGCAGCACGCCCTCGCCTCTTCGTGCAGCCTAATTCTGGAGAAGGGTGGTGTGGTCCTTAGCACTTCGCAGCGTTCTCGTTGCTTACTAACTTCCTGCTTCATTTGTCACCTCCCGTTAGAATGGAACCCCGGGCAAGAATTTTCTTTTCTTTTCCTCTTTCTGTCCCCGACGCTTCTCCCGGTGTCTGGCCTTGAGAATGTTTATGAGAAAATGTTAGCAAGAGCGTTCGTCTCCATGTGCCTTTATGGACAACTCCAGAAGGGCCGCTCCATCAGCTTCTCGCGCTGACCTTTTCAAATTCCAGCGCCTTAAAATTAGTGTAGGGGCCTCCCTGGGGGTCCAGTGGTCAAGAATCCGCCTTGCAGTGCAGGGGACGCGGGTGCCATCCGTGGTCGGGGAGCTAAGCTCCCACGTGCCGCCGCGCAGCCAAAAAAAGAAAAACAGTTACTGTAAAATGTTAATTTCTTATGAGTTGATGTCCTTCGGTTTCATGGTGTTTATCCGTTCTGTTTCCCTGAAGATCCAGAGGGCTCAGCACATAATCTCTGGGCCCCTTGATAAATAACAGTCGAAGTAAACTCTTCCCTAACCCAGTCTCATTTCCGGCTGCAAGCTGGTAACTTTGACTTTGCCTCCAAATATCAAAGGATACATAATAATTAAAATTTTTATTCTGATTTACTAGCTTAAAAGCAGGTTTTAGCTTATTATTCCAAAAATTGTCACTTTTACACCGTAACCTCATAACCATTCTTACCAAGATGAATATCCTGATTAACTAGGCAGCATAACTAAGCACTGCTACTTGGCTGTCAGACTTTGGGGGGTTCAAATTCAATCTCTAATAGATACTATCCTGTGACTTTGGACAAATTACCTAGCCTCTCTGCCTCAGTTTCCTCATCTAAATCTGGGTAACAATATGTATATTTTAAGGCTTTTATGAGGATTAAGTGAATTATCTAGGTGTTTTAGTATCGGACACACAGTAAGTACTCAATAAGTGTAAGCAATTACTAACCATAAATAGCGAATACTTTATTATAATAATTACTAATATCAGCATATTTTAAAATGAAGTTAAAACTGCAAAGGTGCTTTGAGGCTGCCTCTGCATTCTTAGAAAATAGAACGTGATTCTTCCTGTTATACAGGTTTTTAGGTGTAAGAGACTAATCCAACTGTTACTCTCACTGTGTCTAGAGTTTTCACAGTAAAGTAACAGCTTTATATAAACTGTCATATTCCTCGAACCAACCCGAATAACAGAATCATACCTTTGAAAACCTCTCCAGAACTGATCTCCAGTGAGAAGATAAATCCTCTTAGAAGACAACGTGTCAGTCTGCTTAGTTAAGACAGGGCTTCTGAGTTCTGAAGTCTTGCCCATGTGTAGCTAGAACAGAGCCAAGACTATGCACTATCTCTGAAGGCTAAGGACACAATTTCATCCCAAGAGAGGGAAGAATATTATTCCGAAGAGCCTATTACTGTTTCTGTCTGTTCTTCGTTAAGTGTGGCAGGATAATATTAACAGGTTGCCTCCTCCAGCCACTGTCCTCTTCTCTCGATGTTTTTGTGCATTACTCCACCCCAAATGAGCAGCCAGGCATTCTGTGCTTATTGCTTTAAGGGAAGATGTGACAGCAAAGAAAGCGTCCTTCCTGGCTTTGGTGTTGCAAAAGGCTTGGCTTTACAGGAACAAAAAAGACTCCTGGCAGAGCAAGAGATTTGGATAAAACATGTTTTGTAAGAGCCTGGCTTTCTACTCGCAGAAAAAACTAAAACAAACCCATCTCCTGTGCTGGGGACCAAGGAGGCTGTGAGTGGTACAGGCAAGAGAGAAGGAGGGGGGCAGTGGGGGCCGGTCTCCACTGTCCCCGAGATAGGGAGTCTGAACGAAGCTCCCCAGTCCCATCCTTGGGACACTGCAGACCTCCATATTTGGGTTTGTGAGATCCAAGAGCAGGAGGAAGGTGTGCCCAGAGACCTGAGCACCGCCCAGGAAGGCAGTGGGCCCAGAGAGAGAATATGGACTCATGGGACGCCTGGTGTGAGTAGGTAGGTGGCAACTAGATGGACTCTCAAAGACCTTCTGTGCCCTAACGTGGAATGCGAGCAAAACGGTATCCCTGTATATCCAGGTGTGCCGTGGAAGAAGAAAGACACGTCCACACTTCAAGGGAGCTTGCAGGAGGGAACTCTGAGCCCAACAGAGGCTGGGGAAACTGATGACTGCATTAAGATGCTGTGTTTCTCGCTGGATGCCCATGTAGACAGATGGCATTGGAAACCAGAGGCTCCCAGCCTAAACACTCGTCACCAAACTAGACATTCTCAAATTTAGATCCAGCTGCGGGGTTGGTGGGAGATACCAGGAATTGGCAGAGATTATGGTATCACCAACCGTTTGGAAGAGGCAATTCAAAACTGAACTTACTTAAGGTGAGTTATAGAAAAATAAACTTGTGTTTGTACCTTCACATGGGAATAGGCTGGGATAAGGACCCAGACCAGTTTGAAGTAACATCCAACCCCACTGTCAAAGGTAAGAAATGAGGAAGGACACCAGGGACTGGGGAGAAAGCTTCAGGACCTTAGATGTTAAGAGTCAGCCTCTGACAGCAAAGTGGGAACTCGGGGAAGAGGTCCACATGCAGCTCTCTAAGGAGACAACATGACTCTGCTCCTAGAAGGAGCGCTGGTGTGGATGAGGTGGCAAGGTGTTGGAGAAGGTCCTCAGTAAGGACCCCTGCTCTGAGCCGCTCAGAGAAACGGCTGCTTCCAGTGCAAGGTCAATCGTTAAACATTAGAGTGGAAAGGCAGCACGCAGGCTCTGCCTGCTAGATGTGTGACTCTCTAAGGATAATTGTAGGTCTTCCAGGTGGGAACATTGAACCAACGGAAGACAGCAGATGCCACCAGGGGACAGCAGAGTCTCTGCCATGAGCAGAAATCATCCCACAGACAGAAATGGTGCCATGCGCTCTGGGCCTGAGGACCCCCATGTGACAAGATCCATCCTCCAGGAGCTGGTGGGGATGCAACAAAAAAGGGTATTGAAGACCGGTGCACAGTGACACCAGTAAGAAGGTTTGTGTCTACTCCTTTCCTGAGGAGTAATAAGATTCATTCTAAGTGTTTTCCATTGCAAAATGTGTATTTCTCTGATAGACCAAAACCAATGATACACTAATGTGAACCCAAAAAACCACTGTTGAAATCCTTAGTATTCCTTCTTTCTGAAGAAAAATGTTCACATTCATCTACAAGGACTTCCTCAAAATGGATTTTATAATTATCACAAACAGAAATAATACCAACACCTACTGCTCATTGCTGTGTGCCAGCCTCTGTGCTGAGTGCTTTACATAATTAATGTTATTTAATCCTCAACATAACTCTGTGTCATAGGTGATCTTAACATCCTATTTTACTTACCAGGCAAATAAGTGCTAGCGAGGTCACGAAAGTTGCCTGATGTGGCCTGCTAAGCCAATTCACTGTGTACTAGAAAGATGGAACCTGACACTGTATCTTTAAACCTATAAGATTTAAACACTGTGTAAGAAACTCCAAGATATTTAAAGGGCCCCGAGCTCCTTGTGACATCAGCACTGGACTTGGTTTATCCTTCTATAACTTGGCTTTGACCTGGCATCTTAAACAGTTTAGGCTTCTATACCTTTTGTAAGTCATTATCTATAGAATGTGAACCGAGGCAAATAAAACACTTTTCCATAGAAAAAGAAAACAATAATAAAATTTCCTCCTAATCACTTCGCAGAGAGATTAGAGAGTTGGTGCCAGTCTTCTAGCGTCTCCATGAATTTCCCTAATTCGGGGCAGAGATTGAAGGCAAAAGAAACTAATAGACATGCAAGTAACAAATCCTGGTGACTGACTGAAGGGTTACCCTAAGTAGGAGCATCTATATAGAGAAGGTCTGTTAGGACCTTTTGATTGACAGAGACTTTTGTGATATGTTGAGGATTTAGAATTATCTCTAAAGAGGCAACGTAGGATTTTTAGCAGGGTTAACATTAAAAGATTTGCATTTTTAAAGATTACTCCGGTTCTAGCATGGAGAACAAAATCAAAGGAGCCCCAACAGATGGAAGGAGGGCTGTGCACCACTTAGTAGTGGTGAGAGGTGACTAGCTTGTGCAACGATGCTGATAGTAAAGATGGATAAAAATTGATAGATGAGAAAGCCAAATGGGGAGGGAGGTGTGAAATCAACAGTTCCAAGCAATGGATTGGATATGGGATGTGACAGAAAATGGATAAAGGACAGACCACACCTGGATATGGGAAGGCTATTTGCGATTTATGGTGGGAAACTGGAAGAAGATAATATTTGAGTGGAATATCCTAAGTCTGGTCTTGGATACGTTGAGTTTGAGGTACCCTTGAGACATTCGAGTGGGGATGTTGAATAGTTAATTGGATATATCATGGGGGGAGGTCTAAGATCAAGATGGAAATTTAGGGGTCATTAGTATACGGGTGACAATTTCATGGGGACAGGTGTGATTTCGGGGGGAACAGAGCAGAGGGTGAGTAGAGAAGAGGTCCCAGGGCAGAGCCTTGAGGAACCACAACATTTAAAGGCCCAGGAGAGAAGGATATGTCTGAAATGAAGGCAGAGAAGAAAAGTCGGAAACACAGCAAGGAAAGAATGTGGTGTCTGGGAGCTCCCTGGCAGTCCAGTGGTTAGCACTCCGCACTGTCACTGCTAAGAGCCTGGGTTCAGTCCCTGGTCGGGGAACTAAGATCCCACAAGCTGTGCAGCGCAGCCAAAAAAAACCAATGCGGTATCATGGAAAGAAAGAATGTTTCAAGGAGAAAGTGAAAAACAGGTTGACAGGTAAATGTGGGAGGTCAAGTAAAAAGAGGACTGAAAACATCCACTGAATATAGTGACCACGGAGGTCTCTGATGACCTCGCTCTGGCATTAATAATCAATGGTATTACATCTCTAGTGGAATAATTCATGGTAGTAACATTTATTCCCAATAATCTTAACATTAGTTTTAATGTCCTTAAACTTACTGAAAATGATAAGTACAGTATAGAATTCCTGTGAACATTTAAATGTCTTTGGAAAAAGAGGGTTTTTTTCCCACAGCATGATCCAGTTCCTTTGGCAGAATGATTTGTGGGAATTAAAAGAACTAACATTGCTGAATATCTGCTGTGTGCCTGATGCTTTCACATGCCTTGTAAGCATCGTCTGCATCCTAGCGTCCATGTCAACCATTGTAGATCAACACTGATGGCTGGTGGTGACAGTCTGAAGTTCAAAAAGGTGAGTTGTCACATGGAAGGTTTTGAGTCCTCTTTCCTATACCACATCCCACCAAAGTTGTTGTGTCCAAAACTGAACTCTCATCTGCAAGTCCCCACACTCAAATTACGTTCTCCTCGTGTCATACCTTCTCTATTTTTTAACAAGTATCATGGGCTAGAAATATTTAAGCTCTCACTCTGCAGAAGCAGAAAGCGTCTGGCAGGCAGCCGGTCCTCAGAAATGTTCATTGTCACAATCTGTCCGTTTCTCTTTATAACATTCTCAAAGCCACCTCCCTCCTGTTCAGGAGCTTTCACACTGAGATGGAATTGTCATTGATGGGTCTGCCATCTCTAGGTTCCCCCCTAGTTTATAAGAGGAGCATTCAATAACATGATGGATGGCGTTCCTGATGATACCAAAACACAGACTCTACTACTCCCCAAGGCTTTTTCTTGTATTGACCCTCAAAAACAAGTATACAGGGGCTTCCCTGGTGGCACAGTGGTTGGGAGTCCGCCTGCCGATGCAGGGGACACGGGTTCGCACGGGTTTGTGCCCCGGTCCGGGAAGATCCCACATGCTGCGGAGCGGCTGGGCCTGTGAGCCATGGCTGCTGAGCCTGTGCGTCTGGAGCCTGTGCTCCGCAATGGGAGAGGCCCACGTACCGCAAAAAAAAAAAAAAACAAGTATACAAAGGAACATATTGTTAAGTCATTTTTACAGGTGGCCAGAATAGTACTGTCTATTGAGGGGTATAGATTTCTAGAATTCAAATTCGAAGGATGGCTATGTTTAGCGAAACCAGGGCTTAGTGCTTATCATGTTCTTTTTGCAATTCCTGCTGACGGTTATGTGGTATCAACTAGGCTTTTAACAGGCTCTGAATTGTGGCTCCATCATTGAGATGACAAGTGACAATGTGAAATGAAGGATTTCTATGCTGTTGATAGGAGAGTCATTCGAGTGCCCTGGATAGCAGACCAGTGTGAAGCAGAGAAATGAGCTTGTATTTTTGCCCACAGAAAGGAATATCTCACCTTGCTAAGAAGAAAGGTTTCAGAGAGGGTTATGGCTTTCCTCAAATCGCAACAATGGATCTATTTAAGTCCTGGAACTCTGCTGGTTGCCCCAGAAATCTGTACTACAAAGCATCATCCAAAAAAAAAAAGTCAACCTTGACTGTAAAAGCGGTGAGGCTGGTGGTTGAATCCTTTTTCACAGAGGAGGAAACCAGGTAGAAGAAGCTAAAGAATACGTCCCAAGGCTATGTTGTCAGAACTGGCAGGCCGTGAAACATGCTGGCTAGGTCAGCAAGAGCATTGCTCTTTCTCTATCTCGATGTTTGGGAACATCTGCCAATAAAACGGTTTTGTTTTTATCATTAGTGATGATAGTTTTATCATTGTTGCTTTTGAGAAAAAATTAGCCAGCCGGTTCAGCTGCTTCTTGAGTATTCCCTTAAAAGTGACCACTGGACCATGCTGTTGGAAGGAGGCTGTGTGTTCAGGTCATTAAAAAATAACAAATCTTGGACTTCCCTGGTGGCACAGTGGTTAAGAATCCTCCTGCCAATGCAGGGGACACGGGTTTGAGCCCTGGTCCAGGAAGATCCCATATGCCACAGAGCGACTAAGCCCATGTGCCACAACTACTGAGCCTGCGTTCTAGAGCCCACGAGCCACAACTACTGAGCCCGTGAGCCACAATTACTGAGCCCACGTTCCACAACTACTGAAGCCCACGCACCTAGGGCCCGTGCTCCGCAACAAGAGAAGCCACCACAATGAGAAGCCCGCGCACTGCAACAGAGAGTAGCCCCTGCTTACCGCAACTAGAGAAAGCCCACACACATCAATGAAGATCCGATGCAGCCAAAAATAAATAAATAAAATTTAAATAAGAAAATAAATCTTTTAAGCTTCAAATGGAGAATTTAGATCATAATTATTTAGTACACGGTTGAATTGGAATGGGATCTAGGAAAACAGAATTTCTCTGTACTCAGATTCTTGAGACATGCTGGATGAGGACTCTGTTCATTTCAGTTTACTTTTATATCTAGGAAAATACTCAGATACGATAAAGTGATAATACTTGCTGAAGTATTTCCATTAGTAGTATAACATCTACTGAGAAAAACTGTCTTTATTCAGCTGACATAACTGAGTACCTGATACCTGCCAGGCCTGACATATAGTTATAAGGAGAAATAGACTTGCTGTTTTTAAGGAGTTCACTGTTTTACAAAAGAGACAGATCATTATAATATATGTATAATTTGTGTATAATAATGCGTATACATAATAACATGTATAATACTCAAGACGTGGGAAAAGAATGGGAGATTCAACTTTGGAGATCTCTAACAATTTTATAGGGGAGACACCATTTGATCTAAGTCTTCGTAAATTCCAGAAAATACTTCACCAGCAGACACCTGTTAATATTATACATATAGCATGGTCTAAAAACTGTTTAAGAAATTAAAAATTAAAAACCAGCGAAAGAAAAGCTGTTATTCCCAAAGTATGGGGGAGAACAAGATGGAATGTTAATAGTAGAACATCTGATAAGAATGAGACCTAGATTCTCAGTATATTGAGGAAAAAGGTAGTGTGCATCCTGATGGTGTAAGTACATGAAAGTCAAATAGAAAAAGAACTCCCCATGTATTCACAGTTCATCCAGATTTGCTCCAAACTCAGAACTGTAAGCAAAACTCGACTATAAATAAATAAATAATTCTAGAGTATGTTCAGTGTTTTCATTCCTTATTCAAAATCTAAGAATGTTTGAGAGACGCTTAAATGACACATATTATCTACCCAAAACTTTCAATTGCTCAAAGACAAACTCATGAGACATTTTCATTTGTATATGGAAAACGTTTCCTTCTAGTCATGTTGTTTGCCTAAGTAGAATTTTTTTTATAATTAATTTTTATTTGAGTATAGTTGATTTACAGTGTTGTGTTAGTTTCAGGTGTACCCCACAGTGAATCAGTTTTACGTATACATAGATCACTCTTTTCTAGATTCTTTTCCCATAGAGGTCATTACAAAGGATTGAGTAGAGTTTCCTGTGCTCTACAGCAGGTCCCTATTAGTTCCCTATTTTATGTATACAGTGTGTCCATAACAATGGACACAATCTCCCAGTTTATCCCTCCCCACCCTTATTCCATAACCATAAGCTTGTTTTCTGCATCTGTGGCTCTGTTTCTATTTTGTAAATAAATTCGTTTGTATCACTTGTTTTAGATTCCACTTATAAGCGATACCATATGACATTTGTCTTTCTCTGTCTGATGTACTTCACTCAGTATGACAGTCTCTAGGTGCATCCATGGTGCTGCACATGGCCTTATTTCGTTCTTTTTTACGGCCGAATCATATTCCATCGTGTATATGTGCCACAGCCTCTTCATCCATTCCTCTGTCCACAGACACTTAGTAGATTTTTTAACTTACCGGTCATCAGTGTTGGGGAAAGGTGGAACCGGACCCGGAGCCAAGCCGGGCGGAGTGGCAGCAGGTGGGGTCGGGCTCTGGGAGCCGCGGGCCTGGGGCCCGGAGATGGCGCTGGCCGCCGAGGCTCTTTCCGTTGGGCTGCACACGGGAGTGACAGTGCTCAAACAGCCGCTGCTCTAGCGAAGCTGCTCATCCTAGGGAGTCGCGAACCGCTGCCCGCCCCCCACCACTGGGACTGGCGTGCCGGAGAGGAAGGTCCTCTCCCCGCCAAGCGTCTCCACCCAAGCCGAGGACACTGCGCGGTGGGTGGGAAGCTAGTGCTGTGCCGGGGACTGAGCCCCTGGCTGGCGCCCACCGCCCTCTGCACCGTGACCCAGGCGGCGTGAAGAAGGTTCTCCCTCCGGAGGAGACGGAGCAGGTTTCCGTCAAGCCTGGCACGAAGACGTCTCTGACAACGGTGGCGAAGGAGACCTCCTACATGATGATGATGCAAGGCATGTCCCACGTGCTGGCCCACCCGCTGCGTGTCATCTCAGCGCACTGCGTGGTCCAGTTCATGGGAGGAAGGCCAAGTACAGCAGAAAGTTGAGCTCCATTGGGAAGATTTTCACAGAAGAGGGGCTGCTGGGATTCTTTGTCGGCTTGATCCCTCACCTCCTGGAAGGTGTGGTTTCCTTGCGGGGCTCTAACCTGCTGGCCCGCTTCCTCAGTGCCTACCTGGTGGGTGACACTCCAGGGGGGCTGGGGAACGACCAGAATCCAGGTTCCCAGTTCAGCCAGGCCCTAGCCATCCAGAGCCACCCCAGATATGTGATGGGGATGGCAGTGAGCGTACTGACCTACCCCTTCCTGCTGGTGGGCGGTCTCATAGCTGTGAACACCTGCAGGCTGGGCCGCTGCCTCACTCCTCAGTGTTCGAATCCGGATCCACTGCTGGAAGGACCCGAGTGTGCAGGGCCAGTTCTTCCGAAGCTCCAGCCTCCTTCTCTGCCGGGTGTCATCAGGATCATACCTTGCCCTGGAGTAACCTGAATCACCTAAAAAAGCACACTGTCTCGGCCAGGACACCGTGGGTGAGGCCGACCATCATGGGACACGTGTAAGATGACCAGCCCAGGAAGACCTAGATGTGCTCCAGGCCAGCTGGGCTTCAGTTTCCATAGGTGCCATGCGTCTGTCCAGAAGCAGGGGCTGGGTGGCAGTGAGACTGCGTCCAGTGCATTGGTCACTGTTAGGCCTGGGGAAGGTGGGGCAGAATCCCCTGGCTTTGCAGATTTCCCGAGTCTGCCTCATGCAGGGGGCCAGAGAATGGCTCGTGGAGCCTGAGGTTGGATGAGCGAAGGCTCGTGAGGTCAGATCCCAGCCCCCATTCACAGCCCTCAGGTCAGCCCCCCTCTTATCCTGCAGCTCAGCTGGGAGCTTCGCTTTCCAGCTTTGTAAATAGGGTGTGATCCCTTTTCAGGAGCCACTGTCATGTCCAGGCCTTTGCTAGGAGGCTGTCTTCGTTTTTCTCAACACTGCTTTTCTGATAAGTCAGCACCTTCTGAATGGAAACCGTGTGACTGCTCAGAATGTGTCCCCCTTGTCAAATGCTCGTCGGTTTCATGGTGACGCCTCACGTGCAGGATATGGTTACTTGTGCGGCTGTGAACACCCAGATGTTAGGTAGATCGGTGTCTCTAGTCCTATCCAGTTGGAAGTTCCTAATAAGATTTGACCCTTTTTCCCTCAAATAAATGCATTGGTGGTGATTTCGAAGAAAGTAAAATAAAATAAAATTGCCAGGTCTTTTAACACCATTTATGAGAAATGTAAATGGTAACAGACCCAGATTGTGGGACTGCATGGGCTAAAAGAAATGCCTTTATAGTAAGGCAAATATTATTGTTTAACATTATTTGTATATTATAAAATTTATAGTATTTAATTTTTAAACAGCTGATTTTTTAAATTCTCTACATATCTTTTAGTGGAAGGTAATCAATTACCATTAAACTGAAATTTTAAATAAGCACTAATACGTATTGCATGCTGATGTGTCACCAGTGTTCTATATACTTTATATCAATTTGCTTTTTAAGAAATAATTTACATGTTCAAAGAATATAATCAAAAAATGGAAAAGGTATATAGAGTGAAAAGCTTTCTGGCCACTGAAGAAATACTTCAAAAATTTCCACCAGGAAATTCCAGCTTTGGGGGAAATCAATGCTACCATTTTCTTAAGTGTTTTTCTTGAGCTTTTCTGTGATTATACAAACATTCCATCCCCTGTTTTTACACACTGTTTACACCTTGCTTCTTCTGATTAGCAGTATATCCTGGTAACATCTCATTTGATGGCATAAACATTTCCTTGCTCTTTATTACAGCATGGTATGTGATTGCATGAGTCCATCAGAACAAACGATTATAGATGGATATTTAGGCTTTTTCCACTCTATTCTTACTATAACAGCACTGCAATAAATATCTGCTACAGTTATCAGTTTGCTCATTTACAAGTACATCTGTTCAATAAATTCCAGCTAGAGGAAGTGCTGGTAGAGGTATGTGTGTGCATTTGATAGATATTGATAGATACTGTAAACTGTTTTATGTGGTAGCTGTATCGATATACACCCCCTTGAGCAGTATACCTGTCTCCACCAGACGGTCACCTCCAGAGGTGTTATTGATCTTTTTGATCTTTGCCAGTCAGACAGGAAGTGCCTTATTTTGCTTTAAATGGATTTTCTTATTAATCCCTATAACAATAAGTACTATTATCATTACCATTTTATATATGAGAAATTAAAGCTTACAGAAGTTGGGATACTTGCTCAAAGTTACTCAGATAAAAGGCGGAAGAATCAAGATTAAATTCACCCTTGTCTGTGTCTTAAACAAAACTCCTAACCATTAAGGAACACAGCCAAATTGTCTTGAAACTTAAATTATATTATAATTATTTCTGATGATTCAGAACTTAATTCAAAAGGTGCAGCAGGATTTTGCAGTACCTTAGTGTCAGCATTATCACTATAATTATCACTGAACAATAGACGTGTGTCCTAGTTTAAAAAGCATCCTTGTAGATAGAAGGCAGGTAAGCTGGCTTCAGTGGTCTTATATGCTATCACGAATTCTGAAAAATTTCGCCCCACCCCCCAAAACTTCAGCCCTCATAATCCACACCCAGTGGCTTGGTTTCACAGCTAGTTGAACACAGAAGGATGAACTTATATTAGCTGAAATAAAACTTCATTAAGCCTAGGATGCTGATGTCACAGTAACATGCTCAAAATCTAAAAGATAACACGAGGATTACATAGCACCTTTCTTCTCCGTAGTTCAAAGTGCTTTGCAAATATTAAGTTCGGGTCTTCCTCACATGTTGACGGAGTAAAGTCTGCAAAACAAACAACCAAAACCATGTGACTATTCCCTGTCACCTCCTGACTTTATTGGAGAGACGGTATGTGGAGTGGAGAAACCAACTAGATGGGAATCATGCGCTCACATCATTCCAGGCTGCAACTTGGAGACCTCACATACGCCGGTACTGGTGCAGGTTTGACTTGTTTGCAGCTCTCAGTGGCGTGTTTGAGGTCTCTGCCCGCCTGGAGAGGTTTCACAAAGAGGAACCACTGTCACCACAAGCTCAGCTCAGAAGCCATGAAGTCTGCCCAAGAATCTCCTGGGAGGCGTTTCATGTCGACGGAGAAAACATGGAGCATTCACCAAACGGTGCGGGGCAAATGAGGGACCATCTGTAAAAGCAATAAAGTCGGACATGTAACGCACATCTTGTACCAAAATGAATTCCAGATGCATAAAAGATTTAAATGGAAAAGAAAAAAAGTTATCTCAAATGGGAGAGGGATTTTATAGTATGACACAATACTCAGAACCCATAAAAGAAAATATTAATGAAATAGACTTCCAATTTTTAAAACTTCTGCATAGAAAAATCATAAAGTCAAAGACAGATGACAAGCTGGGAACATTTTATTCTGTAGACTGAAAAAAAAATGCACAATGTGAGAGTTGTGAGTTAAGTTTTATTTGGGGCAAAAGGAGGACTAGAGCCTGAGAGGCAGCATTTCAGAGGGCTCTGAGAAACCGCTCCAAAGAGGCGGGGGGAGGGGGGAGGTCAGTATGTACGTGACTCTAGTGAAGGGGGGACGTGCAATCAAGCACACATTTTGGCAGAAGTTTGCTGCTAGTCTCGAGGAGCAGATGTCACCATGAAGGATTTTAGTGCTTTTCTAGGTATGAGAAGATGCAAGAAACTGGGTTCATAAAATCTTCTCCTGAAAATATCTTAACTATCTGAAGACCTGTTCTGCCAGTTTCTCCCAGAGCACAGAGGGCCTCATTCCTGATCTCCAGCCTGAACTCCTTTTAGGGGGTGTTGAAGGTCAGCAGCTGCTGCGCCTCATGATTTAATCCTTGTAGAGGGAGCTGGCAAGTGCCACTTTGTAGTTGGCAGTTCCAGCTATTATCACAGGCAAGTACTTACTTCTGTAGTTCACAAAGAGCTGCTACAAAGTAAATGAGAAGACCAACATCCTTAGGAAAGTGGCTGAGGAATATGAACTTACAGCTTTCAGAAATGGGAATATAAATGGCTCCTTTTTTTAATGTAGTAGCATTTGTATTTTATTTTCATTTATTTTTAGTATCTTTATTGAAGTATAATTGCTTTACATTGTGTTAGTTTCTACTGTATAGCAAAGTGAATCAGCTACACATATACATATATCCCCATATCCCCTCCCTCTTGAGCCTCCCTCCCACCCCACCATCCCACCCCTCTAGGTGATCACAAAGCACGGAGCTGATCTCACCGTGCTATGCGGCTGCTTCCCACTAGCTATTTTACATTTGGTAGTGTGTATGTGTCCATGCCACCCTCTCACTTCATCCCAGCTTCCCAATCCCCCGCTGTGTACTCAAGTCCGTTCTCTACGTGTGTGTCTTTATTCCTGCCCTGCCACTAGGTTCATCATTACTGTTTTCTTAGATTCCATATATATGTGTTAGCATACGGTATTTGTTTTTCTTTTTCTGACTGACCTCTCTGTATGACAGACTCTAGGTCCATCCACCTCACTACAAATAACTCAATTTCGTTTCTTTTTATGGCTGAGTAATATTCCATTGTATATGTGCCACATCTCCTTTATCCATTCATCTGTCAGTGGACACTTAGGTTGCTTCCATGTCCTGGCAACTGTAAATAGTGCTGCAATGAACACTGTGGTACATGTAGCTTTTTGAATTATGGTTTTCTCAGGGTATATACCCAGCAGTGGGATTGCTGGGTCATGTGGTAGTTCTATTTTTAGTTTTTTAAGAAACTTCCATACTATTCTCCACAGTGGGTGTATCAATTTACATTCCCACCAACAGTGCAAGAGGCTTCCCTTTTCTCCAATAAATGCCTCTCCAGCATTTATTGTTTGTTGATTTTTTGATGATGGCCATTCTGACCAGTGTGAGGTGATACGTACCTCATTGTGGTTTTGATTTGCATTTCTCTAATGATTAGTGACGTTGAACATCTTTTCATGTGTAAGGCCAGACACTATAAAACTCTTAGAGGAAAACATAGGCAGAACACTCTTTGACATAAATCACAGCAAGATCTTTTTTGACCCACCTCCTAGAATAATGGAAATAAAAAATAAACAAATTGGACCTAATGAAACCTAAATGCTTTTGCACAGCAAAGGAAACCATAAACAAGATGAAAAGACAACCCTCAGAATGGGAGAAAATCTTTGCAAATGAAGCAACTGACAAAGGATTAATGTCCAAAATATACAAGCAGCTCATGTGGCTCAATATCAAAAAAACAACCCAATCCAAAAATGGGCAGAAGACCTAAATAGACATTTCTCCAAAGAAGATATACAGATTGCCAGAAATGGCTTTTAAACTCATGTTCAAACTCACGTGAGAAAGGCAAATTAAACTACACTGTCTCAAGAATTCAAAAGCTGTTAACAGCCTCAATTGGCCAGGCTATAGGGGAAACTTGTATGCTCATGCTGGTGACAGTAATTTGGTCAAATTTAGGACTTATGAAAACTCAAATGCTTATGCTCTTTGACCCACCAATTCTACTTCTAGGGGAATGGAAGTTTGAAGAGGGTAGTCAGGAAAGGATTCGATGGAAAGGCAAAGTCTGAAGGAAGTGAGGGAGTGAGCTGCGCTGATGCAGTGGGAAGACCAGCCCAGGCAGAGCACCTAAAGCTAAGATGAGTGGAGGGGGGCGGGGGTGGTAGGAAGAGGGACGGGAGGGAGAGGCAGGCGGGTGGTGGGACAGCAGGAGGGCCAGTGTGGCCAGAGTCAGGAGAGCAAGGGGGAGACCATGCGGGAGATGGCAGAGAAGTTTTGGGGGAGCGGGACAGAAGCACACATACACACATATGTATACACATCTGAATATATACATATATATTCTTTTTCAGATTCTTTTCTGTTATAGGTTATTACAAGGTATTGAGTATAGTTCCCTGTGCTGTAGAGTAGGTCCTTGTTGTTTATTTATTTTATATATAGCGGTGTGTATCTGTTAATCCCAAATTCCCAGTTTATCCCTCTCCCCCTTCCCCTTTGGTAACCATAAGATTGTTATCTATGCTTGTGGGTCTATTTGTTTTGTAAATAAGTTCATTTGTATCATTTTTTTAGATTCCACATATAAGTGATATCATATGATATTTCTTTTCGTGTGACTTACTTCACTTAGTATGATAATCTCTAGGTCCATCCATATTGCTGCAAATGACATTATTTCATTCCTTTTTATGGCTAATATTCCATTGTATATATGTACCACATCTTTTTTATCCATTCTTCTGTTGATGGACACTTAGGTTGCTTCTATATCTTGCTTATTGCAAGTAGTGCTGCTATGAACGCTGGGGTGCATGTGTCTTTTTGAATTACAGTTTTGTCCAGATATATGCCCAGGAGTGGGATTGCTGGATCATATGGTAACTCTATTTTTAGTTTTTTAAGGAACCTCCATACTGTTCTCTGTAGTGGCTGCACCAATTTTCATTCCCACCAGCAGTGCAGGAGGAAGGACGTTCCATTTTCTCCACACCCTCTCCAGCATCTGCTGTTTGTAGACTTTGTGATGATGGCCATGCTTACCGGAGTGAGGTGGTGACCTGCACTTTTGAAAGCTCACCCTAACTGCTGTGCTAAGAACAGGGAGCGGGATGGAGCAGTTAGGAGCGATGGGGTGAGGCGCGAGATGACAAAGGGTGGCATCAAGATGACAGCAGTAGAGGTGGTGGGAAATATCCAGACTGTGGGTGTGTTGTGAAAGTAGTCACTCGGATTTATGACAGATTCTACCTGGGGTTGAGAGAAAGAGTCTAGAATGACTCTGAGATTTCGGACCTGAAAAACTGGAAGGGTGACCTTCTATGAACTGTGATGAAGGAGTCTAAGGGGGAGCAGACTGGGAAGGAGCTCAGGTGTCCAATCACAGGCAGGACCACATGAAGGTGCTCGTTAGACATGCAAATGGAAATACCAGCTCAACAGCTGGCTATGGGAATTTGGGGTTTGCGGGAGGGACCCGGGCCGAAGCTCTAAAATTAGGAAGTCAGCACATGTAGAATGGTCAGCAAAGCCTGAGAACTGGCTGGATGAGAGCATCAAGTTAGTGCATGTAGAGAAGGGAAATGGAAAAGCATCCTCCAGTGCACCAACACGTAGAGGTAGGAGTGGTCAGAGGAGCCACAGAACAGACGGGGAAGGAGCAACAAGCGAGGCTAAGAGCAGAACCCAAGGGTGGAGTCCTGCGAGCCAGGCAAAGGAGGTCACCCAGGGGGCACAGTGACGAGTTCCCACACTGCCGTTGGAGCGGGAAGAGGGGCCTGAGAACAGCCCATTCGTCTGTCGTAGCGATGTGGGTCATCAAGGAGCCTGACCACACACAGTCTTAGATGGTGGGAGGGTGAATGCGAGACCGAGGTGGGTTCCAGAAAGCAGAGAATCAAGCCCCAAGATGTTACTACCGCTCATCCAGAAAAAGAATGAAATAATGCCACTTGCAGCAACATGGATGGACCTGGAGATGAGCACACTAAGTGAAGTCAGCCAGAGAAAGATAAATACCATGTGATATCACACTTATATGAGGAATCTAGAGTAGGACACGAATGAACTTGTCTAAGAATCAGAAACAGACTCACGGGCATAGAGAACAGACCTGTGGTTGCCAAAGGGGAAAGGGGGGGAGGGATAAATTAGGAGTTTGGGATTAACATGCACACACTACTGTATATGATACAGATAATCAACAAGGACCTACAGTATAGCACAGGGAACTATATTCAATATCCTGTAATAAACCATAATGGAAATGAATATGAAAAATATATATATTATATGTATTCTATATGTATATAACTGAATCACTTCTCTGTACACCTGAAACTAACACAACATTGTAAATCAACTTTGATTTTTAAAAATGGAAAAAAGAAAAGCTATTACTATCAATTTACAGGAAATATAGGAGAGACAGGAACATGCTGGAAGAGTCATGAGGATGCAGTAAGCCGAATCCAGAACGTGGGGACTTCCACAGGGAAAATGAGCTTTGTATAAAAAACCAGAAAACATAAATGGCATGAAAAGGGGAGGGGGCGAAACTGTTAGAGACGAAAAACCACCTCTAAATACAATATGTTGAGTGCCTGAGTTGAGCCAATCTATTATAAAAGAAAGATGTTTTTGAGACAAACTAGGAAATTTAACCCCTGATCATGTATTTATTGTAGGTTTGTTGCATGGTATTGGTATTGTGACTGGCATCTTTTAGAGTCATTATGTGTTAGTGATGTACAGTGGATGATTTACAGGTGAATGATACGACGTCTGGGATTTGGTTAAAGATACTCCAGATTTAGGGAAGGCAGGTGCATGAAATAAGATTGACAAAATGTTTACAGTCTTTGAAACTGGGTAATGATATATGTCTTTCTACCTTTGTGTATGCTTGAAGTTTTTCCAAATAATTTAAAACAAAAAGACAAAAGCTAAATTCAAGACATATAAAAAAGCAGCAGCAGTGCTGAAGGGATAGCCATAAGGAAAGGGCGCTTGAAAGGCTTTTTAGATTTTTTTCAAGGTGGGAGAAATGAAGGAACATTTGTATGCTATGGGGAAGGTGAAGCAGAGAGAGAAAATGCGATGGTGCCGGAGAGAAGGGAGAATGGCTAGGGTAAAGTCTCTGCATAGAGAAGAAGTTTTGAGCTCTGGTGCAAACGTGGAAGAGCGGACCGGTCACCCACAGTAACAGGGGGTGGGCACGGGTGCGAGAGGCTCGGGACATAGGAGACAGGCGCGCCTTGAAATCCTGGAGCTTTCAGTTCCTTCAGGGAAATAGAACGCGGGGTCACCAGCCGAGCGTGAGGCTGGGGATGCCCTGTGGGAGGTCTGGGCAAGGAGGATGGTTTGTCCCAGAGGCCGGGCGAGGGGGAGGGATGGTGTGATTACCAGGCAGCGTTCAAAGCCTACTGGGAGTTCAGTGTCCAGAAATTAAAGTGAGTCTGATCGGCAAGAGTTTCTCTGGCCAGAAACCATGGATGAGCTCGGGAGGGAGAGGTGGAGTTTCAACCAGGCTTGTGGTCTTGCCAGGGGAGTATTCAGACGGGAAAGAACCAAGGGCGTTGAGAACTGTATTCTTTTTTTTTTTTTTTCCCGGTACGCGGGCCTCTCACTGTTGCGGCCTCTCCCGTTGCGCAGCACAGGCTCCGGACGCGCAGGCTCAGCGGCCATGGCTCACGGGCCCAGCCGCGCCGCGGCATGTGGGATCTTCCCGGACCGGGGCACGAACCCGTGTCCCCTGCATTGGAAGGCGGACTCTCAACCACTGCGCCCCCAGGGAAGCCCCGAGAGCTGTATTCTTTAGAGTCAAGCTAGGCTGCTGTAACAAAGAAATCCAACATTAATTCTGCGACTTAAAGCAGATTTTATGTCTATGTCAAGCCACAGACCGAAGTGACCGTTCCAGGTTACTGGGTCTCAGCTTCAGAGGATCCTTTAAGGGGCAGAGGGAGGGGCTTTCTCTCTCGTTGGTCTTTCGTGATAAGGCTTTGTTCCCATCTGAATCGTGGGTACTGGGAAGCAGGCACATCTTTACCCGTTATCAGGAGGGGAAAGAACGCATGAGGAGAAAGCACTGCGCTTGTTTTAAGGGCCCAGCCTGCAGGGGTCGCACATCACTTAGGCGCTTATTCCGTTGGTAAAAGGTTAGTCCTACGGCCACATTTAAAACAAGGAAGCCCAGGAAATGTCGTGTATATGGCCAGCTGTGTGCTCAGCTATAATTCTAGCATCTTGGAAGGAAGGAGGATGGATAGGGCAGGTGGATAATTAGAACTCTGCAAGGGAGTGAAATAGTAATTGACCAAGGAAAGTATGCTAGGTAAGGAGGAGAGAGGGGGTCCGGGGGGCTGAGCCGTGACCGGGAGGTGGTGGGTCGAGGGGCTGCAGACCTCAGCACAGGAACAGGGTGTCAGGGACCAGAGGCGCCGGGGGTGGCAGTGGTGGTACCAGAGCATGCTGGCCATTGAGAGTATGAGGTCAAGCTCTAGGGTGTGATCTCACGGTGCATGACTGACCCAGGCAAAAGCCTAGAAAGAAAGGAAGTCAAGGGGCTGAGGGCTGGAAAGCTGAAGCCCGAGCCAAACGGATATTGAAATGACTTAGAATCATGACAGGACTTTTCCTGGAGACGAGGACAGGGCGCCAGCTGCTAAAATCTCTGAGAAATAAGGGCAAAGGGCAGTGAGGCACAGGAGGTGGTGTATCTGATGACGTGAGATTCAAAGCTGGGGATGGGGGGAGGGGAGGAGTTCGAAAGTGGCCTCGAGGAGGAAGGAGACCCCAAGTCCATGCCACGTGGCTTACGGGACCTCAGCTCGCCGACCAGGGCTTGAACCCAGGGCCACGGCAGTGAAAGTGCCAAATCCTCACCACTAGGCCCCCAGGGAACTCCCCAGACATCCTTCTTACAAGAAAATTTTAAACGATCCTTAATGTTCAGTGAAAATAATGTTTCTGGAACCCTCACAGGTGGAAAAACTTGAGCATTTTTCTCAAAGCCTTAGGAAATGAGAAGCAAATATTTATGTCCTCTGGGTCTCTGAGTGAACCCACACTGGGAGACTCTGTCCAATATCCAGGTCACTTTGTCTCTTTAGTTAAAAGAAATATATCAAACGGCTTGTCAAATCTGCCATGCGGTAGAATCAAGCCACACTATCATCCAGTTTTAAGGAACTATAATTCTTTTGAATCCTTTCCAAGAATCTCTCCCAGATCATTCCTGTCGCGTTTCTAGTTTATGAATCAGGACTTTCATTCATTGATTTCTTCAACAAGTATTTCTTTCCTTAACCGTTCCAGCACAGCTTTGTCCTAGGCACTTAGGAGGTTATAACGCAGTCCATTTCCAATCCCACAAGGGTTTGCAATCTATTTGGGATGGCAAGAGGAAAAAAAGAAAAAGGAAGGAAGGAAGGAAGAATGCCTTTGAAGTGGTCAAAATATATGTATCTTAAATTCAGAAAAAAATATGCGAAACCCATGAAACAAAAACTATGAAACTTCATTGTGGGACATGAAACAAGGCTTGCAGAGGTGGAGAGACTTTCTGAGTTCCTGGATGGCAAGAGTCAGTATTGGAACAATATCAAATATGCCCAAATTCATCTAAAATGCAGTGCACTTCAGTAAACATCCCAACCCAGATTTTTACAAAATTGACAAGTTGATATAAAAATGATTGGGAAAGGTAACTAAGAGCCAAAAAAATTTTTTTATGAGAATGAGAGTAAGTGAGGGACTTGGCCCTTGAAAATTTAGAGGAAATCAAAATATTCTCTAAATCTATAATGGCGAGAGTCTCATAATTGACTGGAAAGGAAAAAACAAATACGTAGAAGAGAATAGAAAGTCCATGAAAAACAGTTGGAAGTTAATGCTAACTTCTAACAGTGAGTTTTTCATATGTTGGACACCAGTCTAATTTTTAATGTTGAGAACACAGTGATTCTTTTTAAATTTGACTTGGAAAAAATTATAATGCTGTAACAAAATTCCTTCCATTCTCATCTACTTATTTACGTAAATACAGTTTCTCAGCGTTTACGTCTATAACAACAAAGGAAAAGTATGAATTAATGTTGAACCTGTCTGATTCTTGCAATGAGTAATATTTATCCATAAGAGTGAATAAGGTGAATCTTAGCTTTATCTGTCATTGAGAAATGCATTTATAGCACAATTTTATTTTTTATGTTTAAGAATTATAAATTTTTGTTATATTGATAAATTTTGAACTAGAATGATAGGATATTTTAATTTAGAGCTTCATTAGCCCAGAAAATTAAATTTATATATATATTTTGTTACAGAGTATAATTGAATAATCAAAGATTTTGAAGTATACAAATTGTTTTACATTAAGATAAAATTATGTGGGAGAAGTGAAATAGAAATATTAGTTCAAGGATATCAAAGAATGATGCAAAATCTTTGCCTGTTAAACAAGAGGTATCATGCAGATTTCATTTGATATTTTATTGTACAGTATATTGATATAATTGCTTATGTGATTGTTTTTCTGTAATAGTTTGTCTTGTGAGAGTAGTTAAAAGGATAAGATTCTAGTGCCAGACTGATGGTTTCTAATCATTGCTTGGCTTTTCATTAGCTGTGCACAGCTACTTAACTGCGTGTATCAGTTTTCTCATCTGTAAAATGGGAGTGATAATACTACTTCCCTCATAGGGTTGTTGCCAGGGTTAAATGAACTAACAACAAGAAAATGCTTAGGACAAGGTCTGGGACACAGTAAGTGTTACGGATGGCCTTCCTATTATTTTTAAGAAATAGTGTGCCACACCTGAGAATATCAGAGATGACTGATCTATTAATAAGAAACATTTGATATGCAAATTGGCAAACAGTCTGCTTAAATAACTAACAATTGCTATGCCATATGTTGTTATTCATTCAACAAATACTAACTTGGCTACTGGTTTGTGCTGGTCTGTGATGTATCTTTTAAAAATATTTTATACTTTTTATAGTCACTAAAATAAAAAAGTAACTGCTCTAACTTCTTAATGTATAACAAGGTTTAAAGGAAACGTATGAATCCAAATTTAATTCCTTCCAGCAATTAATCTGAAATCATATTTTGCTGTCTAGTTTAATCCAAATCACAACTCATGAACTCCTCTTGTGTTTTATAAAGACAAAAACAATTTTTAAAAGGTTGAAAGGTTAAATAAATTTGAGAAAGGCTGGCTTACACCATAAAGTTACTAAAATGTTGAATAAAAGTACAAGGTTGTCAAAATACCTGCATTAACTTTTCTAGTTGGACTCCAGCACTATTTATGTGGCATTATTATATAAAGATACCACTGAATGACAACATATGCATGTTTTTTTCAACTGAATAAAATTTAACTATAGGCTTGGTCAGCATCACTGGTAGGTGCCAATGGATCCACGTTAACTTTTTCAAGCCACTAGTTTTTTTTTTTAATTGAAGTATAGTTGATTTACACTTGTGTTAGTGTATCAAGCCACTCGATTTATGTTCAATGCACTGAAGTACTAATGCACTGCTATCCGCCTTGGCAGTGCTAAGCAATGGACTGAAAATTCAGCCAGTGCTTTCCAGTCTATAACATTAATGAGTTTTACAAAGTATTTAACTCACTACAACAATAATTAGCTGTGCTTTTGACCTTAATTAATGAATGGAATCTCCATTATTCTTGGAAGGAATGCAGACAGAGAACAGCAATGCTTAAACTTTTTTGGGTTTGGGGGCATCAAAGAGAATCTTAAAAGTATGGTCTTTCTCCAAAAAACTGCACATTCTTGCAAGACTTTGTGTAGAATTTCAGGGGATCTGAGTGATGTTTCTCAAAGTGTTGTCCACAAACCATCTGCATCCAGTTTTCTTTTTTTTTTAATTAATTAATTTATTTATTTTTGGCTGCATTGGGTGTTCGTTGCTGTGCGCGGGCTTTCTCTCGTTGTGGCGAGCAGGGGCTGCTCTTTGTTGCGGTGCGCGGGCTTCTCACGGTGGCGGCCTCTCTTGTGGCAAAGCACGGACTCTAGGTGTGCAGGCTTCAATAGCTGTGGCACGTGGGCTCAGCAGTTGTGGTGCACGGGCTTAGTTGCTCCGCGGCATGTGGGATCTTCCTGGACCAGGGCTTGAACCCGTATCGCCTGCACTGGCAGGTGGGCTCCTAACCACTGCACCACCGGAAAGTCCTCGCATCCGAATTTGTTGAGGTTCTACGTAAAGTTCATTTCCTGAGTCCCACTCTCACTAGATTGGAATCTCACAGGATCAGGCCCAGAAATAGGACTTGAACAATGTCCACAAGTGAGACTGTTTAAAAACAAACTTTACTTTTTATCAAAGGAAAACACACACACACACACAAGCACATTCATATCTATCATTGAAAAAGTCAAATAGTTTCCAAAGAAGATATACAGATTGCCAACAATCACATGGAAGGATGCTTGGCGTCACTAATCATTAGAGAAATGCAAATCAAAATTACAGTGAAGGGGCTTCTCTGGTGGCGCAGTGGTTGAGAATCTGCCTGCCAATACAGGGGACACGGGTTCGAGCCCTGGTCTGGGAAGATCCCACATGCCGCGGGATGTGAGCATCCCGTGTCACACCCGTGAGCCACAGCTACTGAGCTTGCACGTCTAGAGCCTGTGCTCCGCAACAAGAGACCGCGATAGTGAGAGGCCCGCGCACCGTGATGAAGAGTGGCCCCCGCTTGCCACAACTAGAGAAAGCCCTCGCACAGAAACGAAGACCCAACACAGCAAAAATAAATAAATTAATTAATAAACTCCTACCCCAACATCTTCTTTTAAAAAAATAATAATAACAATGAGGTATCACCTCACACCGGTCAGAATGGCCATCATCAAAGTATCTACAAACAATAAATGCTGGAGAGGGTGTGGAGAAAAGGAAACCCTCTTGCACTGTCGGTGGGAATGTAAATTGATACAGCCGCTATGGAGAACAGTATGGAGGTTCCTTAAAAAACTAAAAATAGAACTACCATACCACCCAGCAATCCCACTACTGGGCATATACCCTGAGAAAACCATAATTCAAAAAGCTACATGTACCACAATGTTCACTGCAGCACTATTTACAATAGCCAGGACCTGGAAGCAACCTAAGTGTCCATCAACAGAGGAATGGATAAAGAAGATGTGGCACATATATACAATGGAATATTACTCAGCCATAAAAAGAAACAAAATTGAGTTATTTGTAGTGAGGTGGATGGACCTAGAGTCTGTCACACAGAGTGAGGTTAAGTCAGAAAGAGAAAAGCAAATACTGTATGCTAACACATATATATGGAATCTAAAAAAATAAATGGTTCTGAAGAACCTAGGGGCAGGACAGGAATAAAGACACAGACGTTGAGAATGGACTTGAGGACACGGGGAGGGGGGAAGGGTAAGCTGGGATGAAGTAAGAGAGTGGCATGGACATATATACACTACCAGATGTAAAATAGATAGCTAGTGGGAAGCAGCCGCATAGCACAGGGAGATCAGCTCAGTGCTTTGTGACCACCTAGTGGGGTGGGATAGGGAGGGTGGGAGGGAGGGAGACGCAAGAGGGAGGAGATATGGGGATATATGTATACCTGTAGCTGATTCACTTTGTTATACAGCAGAAACTAACACACCCTTGTAAAGCAATTATACTCCAATAAAGATGTTTTAAAAATAAATAAAATAAAAAGTCAAATAGTACTAAAAGGCTTTATAATAAAACCCAGCAGGGGCTTCCTTGGTGGCGCAGTGGTTAAGAATCCGCCTGCCAGTGAAGGGGACACGGGTTCGATCCCTAGTCTGGGAAGATCCCACATGCCGCGGAGCAACTGGGCCCGTGAGCCACAACTACTGAGCCTGAGCGTCTGGAGCCTGTGCTCCGCAGAGGGAGAGGCCGTGATAGTGAGAGGCCCACGCCCCGCGGTGAAGACTGGCCTCCACTCTCCGCAACTGGAGAAAGACCTCGCACAGAAACAAAGACCCAACACAGCCAAAAATAAATAAATTAAAAAACAAACAAACATGGGTCTCCTGCCGCACCCTTCCCCACAGCCAGTCCCAGCCCTACAGGTTACCACCTTCAACTTTTCTAGCTAGCTTCACTGATATCTTCCTCCATCTCTTTAAAAAGTTATATGCTTCTGTCACTGTTTCTTGATTTGCCAATTTAAGTCCTTGTCTCTTGACTTCCCGCCATTGTGAATAAATACTAGACTATCCCTCCCTTACCCCGACCCCACTTTTCTTCTTCCCTCCCCCAGCATAGTTACGTATAATTTTTGTTAAATCAATAGCTGACGTTACATTAGTGAGACTATATAAATATCGGTCACTCAGTGACCAAGAGCCAACTAACACATTGCAACCACTTTTTCTTTTCCTGCACACGCTTTCTTTTTTTCTGAAGTTAATAATTGCCTCATTTTATCATTTGTTTGGTTTTCCAGCTGCCTATCGTTAATTTTTCCCCAGTGCTCCAGCACCTCTGCCATATACTTATTAATAATATACTCCTTACACTCGAATACTTCGTTCTGTTTTCCTTAGCTACCTCTGGAGCCCCTTCCCTTCTCCTGCCCCTAGCCTGCTGTTTTCGAGAGGTCCTGGGTCGCCCTTCCTGCCACCTAGCTGCTTTTTTTCCTAGTATCTTGTTGCCTGTATCTTCCCTTTTCTTGTTTTAATCCCCTATTTTGCTAACGTACGTACATCTTCCAGCTGCCTGAAAAAGAATGGAGGTACAATGTTTGAGAACTTGTGTATCTAAAAGTGTGTGTATTCTACAGTACTGATTTATGGTTTAGCTTAGTCCAGGATCCTAGGATGAAAACAGTCTTCCCTCTGAACGTTTAAGGTGCCGCTCTGTTGTCTGCCACCATCAAGAGCAGCTAGAAACGGCTCTGATGCTGTTCTGAGTCCTGCTCCTTTTTTTTTTTTTTTTTTTTTTTTTTTTACGGTACGCGGGCCTCTCACTGTTGTGGCCTCTCCCGTTGCGGAGCACAGGCTCCGGACGCGCAGGCTCAGCGGCCATGGCTCACGGGCCCAGCCGCTCCGCGGCATGTGGGATCTTCCCGGACCGGGGCACGAACCCGTGTCCCCTGCATCGGAAGGCGGACTCTCAACCACTGTGCCACCAGGGAAACCCCCTGCTCCATTTTTTTGATTAGCTTTTCTCTCTGAAAGGTTTTACAGTTTTTTTCCCTTATCCAAGATGTTCTGAAATTTAATGATGAAATGCCTTGAAGTTCAAGGACATGTCCTGTTCTGGGCAGGCCCTATCCATATGGGGACACCTCTCCTTCAGCTATGGGAAATTTTCTTTTATTATTTCTTTGATGATTTGCTCCCCACTGTTTTCTCTGATCTCCTTTCTGAAGCTCCTATTAGTAATTCTCTGGATGGATTCACCAACATTCTCATCTTTCCTCTTCTACTTTCCATCTTTCCCAACTTTATCCTTCAGTTCTTTTCACTGAATATTTTATTTACATCATATATTTAATTTTCAAGAGAGCTTTCTTGTTGAGTGTTGTTCTTTCATCGCTTCCTGTTTTTGTGTTACAGGCATATCTTACTTTGTCCCTTTGATGCTATTAATCAATTACAGCTTTGAAGTCCCTTTCTCCTTGCATTGTCTGTTTGCTCCAGTTCCCTTTCACTTCTGTGTGTATTTTCCTTACCATGTTGCAGGTGTTCATCACATGGTTACCGATTCCTGGACTGCCCCTCATACTGAGGAGTGAGACTCTAAGCATTTTAGAAGAAATTCTCTGTGTGGAGTACTGATTTGTGAAATCCACAAGCAGGTGCTCTAGTAGAGGACCGGCCTTCCACTGGGCTCCTGCCACGGCAGATGTCTGGAGAGCTTTTGTCTGCCGCCATCCTCTCCCTCTGGCCAGGCACTCACCTGATGCCCCTCTTTGGCCCACGGATGGATAGATGGTGCCTGGTAGTGCAGGGTGAGGAGAGAAGGGCCCTGAGGTCTAACTAGTTCACGTGTAGACCTTCACCCATCCTTCAGGGACCCTCACCTCCCAAGTGCGGAGGCTTCAGAGTCTCAGGGGGGCTGGCCTGCGTCTTCATTCTTGGGTTTGAACTCCTCCTCTCTGATCAACTAGTTACTCCTCCTTCATCCACTTTCCACCTGCAAACCTTGTCCTTGGCCAAATGTTTGTGGAAATCTCTCCTGCCCTTTGTCCTTGTTCCTTGCAGGCCGACACCTTCTTATTCCTCTGCTGTCGTTTTAGTGGGCTTTGAGGAAGGGGAGGTGGGGCAGAATGTGGGTGGGCAAGTCCCAGTTTGAAGCAGAATTCCAAAGTAATTATTGTGCAACAAACAGGGAAGAGTCAGTGGCTAGGGCACAGGTGGCACTGGCACACCAGATGACTACTGGCTAAATACGAGAACTGGATGAATTCACGTAGAATTCACGATTGAAGAGCAATGAAGTATGATGTCTGCTGAACTACTGACTTAAGCGGTCATCAGACCCCCAAAATAAAATCCCTGTCAAATGAACAAGTGAACAAAGAAGAAAAAAAAAAAAAGAAAAAGGAAGGAAGGAAGGTCACACACACGTTATGTGTAGCTATTTCTACTTACCCAGCTTGCAGATGGACACATGACCATAACCATCTTTGTACCTCCCTGCATCCTCTAAATGTTATGCACTGTGTTTGAGTGTGAATGAGTGTGTGGGAGAGGGTTTCTGTATCGCTCCCAAGACCTCACCTCTGGAGGTGAAATAAAGTCCACAGAATCTGAAATATGTGCATGAATTTAAGTGCCTGGACCAAAGTTACACACCTTAGAGGCATTAATAAATAGGTAAATATTACCTGAAAAGAAACTTTTTTTTTTTAATTTGGAAGAAGGAGTGTCTTGTGGGCAGCTTTTTAAACTGAGAAGTAACAGTATCAGATCAACATTTTTACATTTAATTTGTTCAAAAAACCCCACATCCCTGCTACCGATTACCTCACAGAATCCACGTACGGAGCTGGAGATGCAAAAATCCATAATCCTCGGTCCTGTCAATAGTTGTATTCATGGCCAGTTAGGGTAATGCTCCTTCGAATGTAGGAAAATATGCAATAAAAAATTGAGTTTGCTATGTTTAAATTCTTTTTAAAATTTATTTAAAAATTATTTTTCACACAACTATGTATAACATAGACAACTAACAAGAACCTAGCCTGTGTATAGCAAAGGGAACTCTACTCAATGCTCTGCGGTGACCTAAATGGGAAAGAAATCCAAAAAAGAGGATATATGTGTATGTATGGCTGATTCACTTTGCTGTACAGCAGAAACTAACACAACATTGTAAAGCAACGATACTCCAATAACAATTAATTTAAAAATTATTTTCACCATTCCTTTATTCTTGCCTCTTATAAATGATTTGCAAAATGACATCAAAATATGAAAACAATAGAGGAGGTCCATTGGTGATGACTGTTCCCCTGGTACACTGAAAGTTAAGCAGGTAGGGTTTATTTGCCTCAAATAACAAGCAATTGAGGACAGAAAACAGGACCCTCTCTTATACAGTGCTTTTGGCTTCAGATACTAGCAAATTATCTCACTGAATGGGGAAGGTCAGCCGGGGTACGGGGACTGTGGCTCAATAATGTTATTGAGGGACACACCTCCCTGCTCTGGCTGGTTTCATGCTCAGGCTGCAGCAAAAGAACTATCGCGTTACACGTAGACATACAACCTCCAAAGGAAGGGAAAACCCCACCTCCCTATGAAGAGTGCAGAAACTTCCAGAACACCTCCTTCCCCTCCAGCTCCTTTCCCTCTTGCCTCCTGTTCCCCATTAGCTCATTCCTGAGCTACCACCTTGCAAAAGCAACGGGATTTCCCGTAGATCTTTCAGACTCAGGCTGGGGACAGTGTCGGTCTTCCCTGAGGCACGCAGGCCTGAGGGAGGAATGGACACCTGAACAAAACTGGGCTTCTGTTGGGAAGAAGGGGGTAACAGGTATCGGGTAGACTACAGGCTCCACGACATTCTAATTGTGGACGCAAAACACCTAAAGCAATTTGCAGAACTCACACTCAGACTGGAGGGAACGCTCACCGGGACTCAGAATGGAATAGGACCAGGAAGTCAGCCTTCCCCATCTGAGACCTATTCTGCGTCTCCAGACCCTCAGGATATTGTTTGGGTTCCTCCTCCTTTCCACGGCCGCCTGCAGGAGCAGCCGGCAGATTACTGTCCAAGACGGAGGATGAGGTGTATGAGACTATGGAAGGACCAGTGCTGGAGCCTGGGACGGCGCTAAGCCTCAGGGCTGAAGCAGTGACCAACGGATGCCAGGGGACTCGAGGGGTTTCTGAAGGGGTTTCTGAATAGGCCCGGAACAGCCAGGAGGAGAAACAGTGAAGCTGGGGTGCAAGGGCTGTCTGGAGCTGTCTCCCAGAACTCGGTGGGTTAGGATTTTTGTAACACTTAAAATCCAAAGCGAGAAAGGTGTGGCCAGAACCAGGATGAGGAACAACATGGAGTTGAGAGGAAGCAAAGTGGGAGAAGGGCACCATTTCAGTTCCTTTTTTCTCCCCTAACTGAAGAGTTGTCTTTAGTTGTAAATGCACACTTTTCCTTTAGAGTTGCCCAGTCAGGTCCAAAATTGAGAAAGATGGCGGGGCAGGCTGAGTTTTTAATTGTCCCTTGTGGATGATCCCACAGACTTGGACAGGGGTGGGACAGGAACAGCCCTTGGAGGTGAGGAACCAAGGACACCATACCAAATTCCTCTTTGGTACGCTGTTGCAAAAGCTGCTAGGCACACCACGAGTATGCAGATTTTAGTTTTAAGAATAAAAGATATTTTCTGACCAAGGATGGGGTAAGGAATGGTGGTGTGTGGCCGGCCATAAGATGACTCAGGACCTTGTCTTAATAAAATCATAACAGATGAGACCAATACCTGAAATACAGGATACTGACCAGTACTGGCAGTCCTGTGAGGTAGATGCTTTCAATAAACAGAAACAGCAGAGCTGCAAATCAGGGTCCTGTGCACACTACATCATGGGAAAGGATGAACCAGCATGAACATTTAATTCATCATTTTAATGGTGAAAATCTGAAGGAAAAAAAAATGACTGCGTTTCAATTTCTACCACCTTTCCCATACTTTTGTGAAATTTCAGCACATCTTCACTCACAGCTAGCTTCCCACCAAGGCCAGAAACCTACGCAATAAAAAATGATAATGCAAACTAAATTGGGCCCAGAAGAGATATGTTGGATTATATTTCTATTCATGGAAATACATTTGCCTTTTTGAGTCTCCAAGAGTCCTCCTTCCAACAAGTCTAAGAGAATCCAGGTGAAGCGCTCAGTGACCGCGGCTCATGCAGGACATGGTGTGGGTCGGGATCTCACCACCGTGTAAACGCTGGGCAGCCAGCGCTGGAAGGCTGGTCCCTCACACCGCAGCCGGGAGTTCTCACAGACCCAGGGAGGGGCTGGCAGGTGAGTGAACTCAGGTACCACGGTAAGACCTCCCTTCCCCACACCAAACAGCGTCCGCCTGGTATCAGGTTAGGATGTGCTCTGTTACATGATTAGGAAAGCAGTCCCTTGTTCTAAAATAGCTTAAGTTTCTAAATCTACGTAGTGAATTCCACGTGCAACTTTTTACGTAACTATGGGATGGTGGCCCAAGATGCCAAACAGCAAATTACTCGACCAAATATTAAAAAACCCCAAAACCTCATAAAAGCAAACCCGGAGAACTCTCACGTGGATCCGGCACAAGCGCCAGTGCCTGGGGTGTCGCGAGATTCCGTCCAATCAGCCCCTGAGCGGCGACCTCGTGCAGGAAGCCCGCTCCCCCAGCGCACGCCTCCCGCGAACGAGCCCGCGCACCTGCACAGGCGACAGCCCAGGTTCAGCGGCTTTGTCTCAACGCGACAAAGACCCGCCCTGCAGCTCTCCGGGGCTCCGAGGGACGCAGCGCCCCGGGGACCCCCGCCGCCTTCGGAGCCGCGCCCCCCTGCCCCCTCCCAGGGGTCCCGCCCCGCGTCCCAGCGCCCTCCCGACCCCCCGCCCCGCGTCCCAGCGCCCACCCGCTCCCCCGCCCCGCGTCCTAGCGCCCTCCCGCCCCCCGCCCCCCATCCCACCAACACCACAACCTCCACCCCAAACTCCAGCCCCCAGCCCTACCCCCCGGGTCCCCGCCCCCTGCCCACCAGGGCCCCCACCCACCTGGCCCCGCACCCCGCCCTCGGGGCCCCCGCTTTAAGCACCGCCCCTCTCCGCCCCCGCTCCCTCCCCCTTTAAGTGCCCTGCCCCCGCCTCCCCGAGGCCCCACCCCCCTCCCCCTTTAAGCGCCCAGCGGGCCCCCCCCCCCCCGCGTCTCCCCAGGCCCCCTTTAAGAGCCTCGCCCCGCCCCCTGCCCCCCGCCTCCTGCCCCCCGCGGCCCCCGACCCCGGATGCGGGGCCGGGCGGGGTCCCGGGGCCAATGGCGGCCGCGCTCCTCCCGCGCCGGCGGCGGCTCCTCCCGCGGGGAGAACTGTCAGCGCGCGGCGGCGGCGGCGGGCCAGCCCCGTCATATGACCGGCCGGCGGCCCCGGCGCCGAGCACAGCTGCCCGCGCCGCGATGGCCCCGCCGCCGCCCCCGGCCGCGCGCTGAGCCGGGCCGAGGCCGCGGAGCCGCAGCCGCAGCCGAGCCGCAGCGCCATGGCCCCGACTCTGCTGCAGAGGCTCTTCAACAGGAAGGGCGGCGGCGGCTCCGCGGCGGCGGCGGCGGCGGCGGCGGCAGCCCCGGGCCGGGCGCCCCGGGAGGGGCCGGCCTTCAGGTGAGGGGCCGCGGGACGGAGGGGCTCGGAGCGGGAAGGGACGAGGGGAGGGGCCCGCCCGGCACGCCGCCGCCGCCGACCCGGCACCGTGGGCCCCAATCAGGCGCCGCGCGGCGCTCCCCCCCCACCCGCTTGGAGGTGCCGGGGCTCCGGGGGTACCCGCCGCGGGCCCGGGGGTCGCGGGTCGTGGGGGCCCTGGGGCGCCGCTGCAGCCTATTGTGTGGGAGACGCCGTGGCGCGAGCGCGGCACCGCCTCCTCCCTCGCCGTGGGACCGGCTCTCGGACGCGTGCCTGGCAGCGAGCCGCTTCCCCGCCGCGGGGCGCCGGCTGCGCGGGGCGTGTGCGGGCCCCGAGGTGCCCGCGCAACGAAGCTGGTGCGTGTGCGCACGGACTGACCACCGGTACGCGCCTCCGGAGACGCGCCGCGCGCGCGGGCGGCGCGCTGGCATCCTGGGTGCCTTCGGTTGCTTTCTCCCGGTTGCTCGCCCGGCAGCCTTGGGCGCCGGGTGTGATCCGATCCCCCTTTCACGGCCGAGGGAACGTTAAGTCGCAGAGAGCGCGACCCGCAGATGGGGGCGACAGACCCTGCATTTGACCTGCGCGCTTTGAGCGCACAGTCCAGCCTGAACGCTCTAGGCCCGTCCGCCCTCCTGGGCTAACTTTAACACGGGGCCTTAAAACGGCCTGTATTGCCTTTCAGCACGCTTGTGTTGAGAAGTTCATTTACTTCCCTGTAACAGTTTTTTCCCAGCAGGTGTTTTACTGAGCATCTACTTCCAACTTGGACACTCTGCTGGGTGCTTTTTGGCTAAAATGTCTTGCAGAAGGAGTTTATAATTGAAGTGTAGACCCAGGGTACTTAACCTTTCAAAAGTTTCAAGCGGAACTTTGACTGCATTTTGGGCCAAGTTTTGTGTTCTAGATTTTGCTCCGCGTAAATCCCATTCGCTGAAAGCACCCAAAGCCCCTCACGGCAGTTACGTGAATGTTACCAGTCTTTTGTGACCGTGGGTGTGTGTGGGTGTGTGTTGTTATTTAGAAGGTAAGTTGTGAAGACTTGACACACCTTCGTTAAATTCCCGTGTGTTCTGTAGGTGTACTGAATCGTTACAATTCAAGCAGGGAATTCTACTCCTTTCACTGCTTTGGGTACTAGTGATGCTGTGTTGCTTCTCAGAACTCGGTAGAATTACTTCTGGCCCAGGGTGTGTAATTTCTCCTCTTCCCTCCTGGTAACCCAGACTCGGTGGAGGGAACAAAGCCTGGAGAGGACAGGGCATGTGTTCCAGGTGTCTTTGCTTGGGCAGCCCTTGTCAAGGACACAAGAGCCCTCTGAATGCACGGTCGTGGCTTCCTGTGCTCTACGCTCACTTTCCCACCACCGTTTCCTCCATCTACAACTGTAAGGGAGTGTCTTTTGAACAAAAAAACTGTGGCTATATTTAGGGCCTGGCCATATTAGGGAAACTGATTCTAACTTTGTGGGAACATTCTCAGTGTAGTGTTCTGACTTCCTGTTGGTGTCTAGTGAAGAACACAAAATTGGGCCAGGGAATGGTTTTGGAGGTTTGTTTTTGTTGACCTCATTAGGATTTTCTGCAAGTTTGGGAGGTGAATGCTCAGGAGAAAACTGGAGGTCTCAGGGCCCTTCAGCAGTGTCCCTGCTAAGGGTTCCCCTTGGAAAAAGAAATGCAGTAAAGACTCAGGAAGATGAGGGCCAAATCAACCGTGTCACACCACGTCGACCAAGGGCACCCGGGCAAGTCTTTCTTCCTGCTCTCCTCACCTGGCTGAACTCTCAGATGCTGTGCAGCCTTCCTGGGAGAGTGGAAAATTTCCCTCTCTCGCCCTACAGAATGATGACCTCACACTTCATATCTATCCAGATTTAACGAAATAGGAGCTCGCATGTGCTTCTGGGGGAAGGGGTACCTCAGACAGGCAATGAGCTGCCCTTGGGGGCCCACTTTGTAGCTGAATAGATTTTCAGAAGTTAAGGTGCAACGCTTAGGTTGAACCTCTAGCACGCCTAACGGGAATTTGTATCCTTTTAAATTGTGTCTGTGAAATTTGTCTTCTTTTTCCCCCCTTTGGCCACGCTGCACGGCACGCGGGATCTTAGTTCCCTGACCAGGGATGGAACCTGTGGAAGTGCGGAGTCTTAACCACTGGACCGCCTGGGAAGTCCCTGATTTTGTATGCTTTAGTGCCTTTAAATACAGGCAGTACCTTGTAGATCTTGAGAATGAAAGGAAGATTCAGGCTGGCTTTTGGGCGGTTTTGTAGCATAGATCTCCATGCATTTTGGGGAAAAGCCTAAGTAAAAATAAGACCCAGTTTGTATATACATCTTTTTGTTTTAGAGTTCTTCTCTCTCTCTCCTCTCAGTGGTGGACTTCCACTAGTCATCTTAAGCCCTTCCCCCCTTCTCTGCAGTCGTGCCCTGGATGGTGCTCTGCTCGCCCTGTGCCCGGCCCTGTCACCTCCCCAACTTCCTCACCGTCCGCTCGTCCCTGCAGTTCTCACTCACTGGACTTGATTAGAGAGGAACTTTGAGGCCTGGTGTAAGTAGCTTCCCTCACAGGTCATTTTCAGATCTTTGTGCTTCCCAGCGTTCCACCTGCAAAGGGTCATCACAGTTGGGATTCCCTCTTAAGTGTATTTTTTCAGGATCTCGACAAGAAGCCCTTTTCATAGCTTTGAGGAAAGAGCTTGCTAGGAAGACAGAAAAAGAATCAGAAGAGGTTGAATTTTCAAGTTTGGGAGAAGGAAATGGGACACTCTGCGATTATGGTACTCGTGAAGTGTAAGCTCTAAAGTTATAAAGTTGCATCGTGGTCTTGAAATTTGAGAGAATTCTCCATTCGCTGGTCTTCACAGTGCTTTCACTTTACCTAGTTGATATATACGTACACACGCACACACACGTGTGTGTGATATAACTCTTTTTTCCAGAAGGATGAACGAGAACAAAATGAGGTTATTTGTCTGGAGGCTCAAACAAGTAGAATTGGGTTCTTGGTTCCCTTGCATCTCAGGGAAGCATGTTCATTTAGGAACTTTTAAAAGCCAAGGTGTGCCCACTGACTTCTTTTTTTTTTTTTTTTGCGGTACGCGGGCCTCCCACTGCTGTGGCCTCTCCCGTTGCGGAGCACAGGCTCCGGACGCGCAGGCTCAGCGGCCATGGCTCACGGGCCCAGCAGCTCCGCGGCATGTGGGATCTTCCCGGATCTTCCCGGACCGGGGTCCGAACCCGTGTCTCCTGCATCGGCAGGCGGACTCTCAACCACTGCGCCACCAGGGAAGCCCCCCACTGACTTCTTGAGCTGCATGTCTGGTTCAAGTTTGAAGTTTTATCTTAAGATGTTTTTTTTCTAATGTCTCTGGTAAATTAGTGGACCAGTTTCCACCTCAAATGTGTATGCAAGAGGGAGGCGGAAGAGGTCACCGGTTAGGCAGTGTCTTATTGGGGACCAGTTAGACGAAGCGAGTAAGCATGTGTGTTGCTTGGGATGAGAGGGGTAAAGGAGAGCATCGCAGCCGCTTGGTAGGTGGCTGTGTAAATGCTGGGAAGGAGAGACCCCACCCCTGCGCCTCTCCAGTCCTGAATATCCGAGGCCACAGGGCCTAGTTAGTGCTAATCCAAACGGTTCTGTTAGAACAACATTAAGTCACCCGTTCCAGGGTTAGTATTATGTAAGTATGGTATAATCCACTTACCATTGTTATCCAGTGGCGTCTGATGCTCATCTCCTGGGCCTGTGGCTTTGCGCTCCGCCCATACAGACCAAGGTAGGACAGTCTGAGGACAGCAGGTCCTACGCCGAGATGCACGAACAGCAAAGAACGCACTGGAAACTATAACAGGAAGGTAATTCCGACGCGGATGAGGAGTTCACCCCTGCGTTAAGTACCACACATGGAGGATGCACTGTTCTCACCCTTGCTGTGACCGAGGATTCACTCTTCCCTCCCAGAGGAGCCTCCACTGCCAGCTCCCACGACGCTAGCATTTCTAACGAGCTTGTCCTGGGGTCGGGGGGATATTCTGGAAGAAACACAGATTAGCCCCACTACGCTCATGTTTTTACTGACTGTAACATAAGACACGTGACACAGAAATCACAGGTTTCGTTTCTTTTTTTGGCGTTGCTGTGGGGAGAGCCTCTTTATTTAGTTGCAATACACGTGATAAACCAAAAGGTGGTCTGAATTGAATCTGGATTCGTGCCTGAGTTTTCCTTCCCTAGACAGTGAGAACATGAGGAAAGGAATCATGGCTTACTATCTTCTTTTAATTTAATTTTTATTTTATATGGGACTGCAGTCGATTTACAATGTTGTGTTAGTTTCAGGTGTACAGCACAGTGACGCAGTTATCCATCTGTACATACATCTTCTTTTTGATATTCTTTTCCATTATACGTTATTACAAGATACGGAATATAGTTCCCTGTGCTGTGCAGAAGGCCCCTGTTGCTTTCTTTCTACTACTTCCTAAGTCTTCCTGGAGGCTTCCTTGTGCGCTGCTCTGGATCCGTGAGCACACCCCCCCGATCACATCTCCTGGCCCTGACCCGTGCCTCGGGTCCCGGCGGGGTATTAGGGGTTTGGGGCCGGTCCGGGCTCACGTCGTGGGTTCTTTTCATCGCAGAGGCCGTCGATTTTGTCCTGTCTCGTGCACCATGTTGACATGGGACCCACATGTCTGTCCATTTCTCTGGGCCTCGGTTTTGGCGTTTGTAACGCGCCCGTCCTGTGTAATAAGGTTGTGGTGAGGAGGTAATATATTTGAAAATCTTGTGAAAAGAATAAAATGCAGTACAGAACAATTTTAAGTATTACAGAGAGCCTCTTAAGTCATGGAATTCAGTATCATTCATATTGGGGCTTTAGGGACATTGAACTGTCTTCTCTTTCTATAGATGGGAGACTTGAGAAGAACAGAAGCCACGTGATTTTACTTTTTTTTTTTTTCCCCCCCACTTGGATGGTGTCCGTGATGAAACAGACTGAGTCTTCAGAGGAGCGTTAAGACCAGTCACTGAGACCCGGTGGAGGGGCCTGGACAGTCAGGAATGGTTTTAGGAGTACGGTGTATTCTTCAGAATTATTTGCAAGTTTTTCCTACCAAGAATAAAATCTTATTTAAGCAGCAGGAGAAATGTGTTAAGTGAAGTGACACAGCTGCACAATGGCTGGTATTCTGCAGCCACCAAATCTTTATTTTATGTCTGTTTATATATATCACACGTACATGTGTGTTTATGTATATACACACATGCACACATATGCTGAAGATGGGCGTGTGGGGTTGATTGTGTGTGTCTGTATGAAGGTGAGCGGCCCTGCACACCAGCATTTTAACAGGGGTGGTCAACCGGCGGGTGAAGCTTTCATTCGACTCTTCTGTGTTTTATATTTTGTTGGTATTTTGGATTTTGCTCTAACAAATTCGTGCTGCCTCTGTGATTTAAGCGACAGAAACCAGCGCCTCTCTATACTTACACTCTGTGCATTAAAAGACCACATTATTTTAAATGTTAAGTAGTCTTTGGAGTATTTTGCATCGTGAGGGAGGGACTGAGTGTAACACTGGTGGAGAGACCTGATTTGAGTAACAACTCTCTAGAGACTTCGTCTCTTCTTTGTAAAAATAAGTGGTAGTCCCTGTTACGGAGAGCAGTATGCTGTGAACTTTAATGTACTTAACACCAAAGTCCGTGACGACCCTCAGGAGGCCAGTGTAACCGGGGAGGCTGGTGAGCGCAGGCGGTATCTGTGTGCACAGTTTTCATCGGCGGGGCAGGGTCCCGGCCCTCCTCCAGCCTCAGGCAGCCTGGTCTCCAGCAGGGCTCAGGAGCTGCACCCAGCTCTCCAGTCGGCGGTCGAGAGAGACCTAGGTAAGATTTATTTGAAATGTACGGAAAAAGGTGACACGACCTTTGAGATTTGGGGTACCTTGGGTACGCTGAGGGGCTCGGACTGGCTGCTTTGAAAGCTGAGACAGGCATTTTAATTTTTGGTTCTGAAATCCTAGTCAGTCATGTTACACGTTGTCATTAGACTGAGTAGGTGGTCTTGAGAGGTGGGCCGGGCCTGTGGTGTTTTAATGCACAGAGTGTGGATGTAGCGAGGGCGCTGGTTTCTGTCGCTGTGGCTTTGGGTTGTGTTTCTCATGGTCTGCCTGTGAGGTCAGCCTAAGGAAGCCTTTGCAGTTGTGTTTCCTCGGCCAAGGGGGTGTAAAAGGCCGTCCTTGCGCTCGTGAAATGCTCCGGCTGCCAGTGTGAGCTCCTGGCGGGCGAGTCTGATTTGGGAACTGGGACCGCGCTGACTTCCCCAGCCACTGGTTTTCTTGGTGTGGACGCAAAGGAGCAAATGTTTCATCGTGCTTGTCTGAGTCCCTGGCGGGCGTGAGTGGTTAGGCCCTCAGGGTGAGATCGTGTCCTTGGCTGTAAAAGTCAGTCTTTCCCTTGCGGGTAAGAGTGCTGAAATATTTAGTGAGCTCCTACTTACCAAGCGTTCTTTTTATCTCTGGTCCGTGAGAAATGATTACTCTGGAGAAGAGGAAAAACAGGCCGGACTTTTCCAGCTTACTGGGCATGGAATGGCGATTTCCCTCAACCCCACCCCTCTGTAAACGGAACATCCACGACTCACTGCTCAAGCCGCACAGGCACTCTTGTGAGGCGTGCTCGGTGGGAGGCGGGGGCGGGGTGGGGGGGGATGGAAGCCGGTGGGCTGCCGACCCTCTGTGTTCAGCCGGAAGCTGTCCAGCTGCCTGTGTGATGGACTTCTGGAAGGGACAGTGTGCCTTCTCACACATCACGTACATACGTTTTTCTTACTGCACACTTTCTGTTTGTGCCAAAATAGTATAATCTATTAAGCGCAATAAGCGCAGTCATTAAACGCAGCCATTAATACTCTAATGTTGTGGGGATGTGTTGCATGGCAGGTCCTTTCTGTTATATAAGATTTTAGTGTTAGCACGAGTCTGGGTCCGCGGCTATCATGTTCCTCTCTCTTTAACCATGCGCTTCTCATTCATATGTACATTTGGAATATTTTTATTTGTCCCTGAATCTTGCTTAATTTGTACATCGTGCTCTAGAATTTGGGTCCAGTGTAGTGTTATAAAGAGATACGTGTCTGCTTTACGAAGATGATTTTATCACCACGCCTGAGACCTTTTAATCATAACTAAGAGCATTTCTGTGTTTGAAGTAATACATCTTTAAATCAGTGACCACTGGTGTCTGATTATTCACAGATGTCTACTTGAAAATGACCACCAGTTCATGCAGGGCGGTCACTGGGGCAGTAGAAATTCGGCCCTCAAAGCCGACGGGGGCGGATGGGAAACCTGCGTATCTGATGGGGACCTCACTCTAGTTTCCAGTGAGGATAATGTTGGACGTTAATAATGTAATCGTGCAGCATGTGTGCACAACCTAAATATACTGTGTGTTTATGACAGAAGGATTTTTCTAGGAAAATTGATAGTCTGTTTATTTGAATATACCCTAGGTGACATTGTGTAATGGATATCAGTAGAAATGAAACATGTCCCTGAATTTACCTGACAATTTAACACAACCTAAGAAAGGTACTAACTTGAGAAGTATCTGGTTTTCCTTGATTTAAGTATACTCGAGACCCTGTCATGTGAAAGGCCGCATTGCCAATATTGACTTGTCAAACAGTCATTGTTCAATTTTATTTATTTGTGGCTTACTCTGACAAAAAGGAGTGTGTGTTTTTAAACATTTTATCCATGAAACTTTTCACAGAACACATTATCATTTATTCTGATGGTTTAACAAACAGAAAACTAGCCTTTGCTTACAAGTACACACATACCAGTTAAATGGAATTGGGTGGAATTTTGCATTTCATTGGTAAATTCTGCTCACTAAACTTTTCGTTCAGTTGTCATGGCAACTCTGTTCCTTCACAAGTTGGAGACAAGTTAGACGTTAACCTGCTTGTTCCTCCAGAGATGAAACAGGTGTTTCATTTTAGGATGTGTTAGGAAGAAGCAGTAGTCTAATGTGTTCTGCCTTTAACACCTTATAAATACTTCAGATTGCCAACTGTGGTTCCCTGGTGTACCCAGAAAATTGGACATTTTCTTTTTTCTAACCTACAGTTGAAACCTTTGGGGTGACGGGGAACAAATGTAGTGTATTTGATTGCATTTAGCTCTTAATTAACTGTTCTCATTTACTCAAGTTCTCTTATAAAACATGATTGAGAAATATAACAAGAATATCATTTAAATTTGCCGCTTTAAGCATACATTTGGGTAACTGAATGAAACAAGAAAATGTCCATGTTGTGGTTAGATATGGGAATTCTTCTAATCCTAGCCCTCTTGTCGTGGCTGTAGTGCTTAGTGCAGGGCTTGGCAGGAGGTTGCACTTAGTAAATACTTGTTCGATGAATGAATGAATGAATGAATGAATATGTTTAAGAGTTTTGCAAACAGACAATCCTTAAAGATTCTCTGGTATTCCAGAATCTGACCTCTTGTTATATTATTCTTTTTCTTGATGTTTCTGGCATGCATATTGTCATTTTTCAAAGGAATCTTGTTATAGACCACACAGTTTCCTTCTTTCCATTAATATGAATGAACTTTTTTTTGGTATCAAAATCATAAGGTAAATACTCTAAAGGAACCTGCCCTCTCCTCAAAGTAAAAAAAAAACACCTAAAAAGGACACTTAAGTAATATATCTGAGACTCAGTTATAAACTCCCACAGCTGTTGAAAGCAACATATAGAAAAAAGTATTTTATTTAAATAATCTCTGCGAACCTCTGAAATTATCAGCTGTGTGTTGATAACTGTAAAACTGCGTTCTATACCTTTTAGATTCCTTGAATTTTTGTGTGGCTTGTTGAACTGAAATACATGATGGAATGAAATTAGCTAAGCGGTTGTTTCAAATAGAAGATGCAGCTCACTTAGTTCTGAAAACGATGTTGGTCCTGTGAATCCCACAGAGACGGCGTTTGCATGCTACCTGAAGTAAGCGCTTTAGAAAAAGGATGGAATTGTCGCTGCTTTGCAGCTGAGAAACTCACTTAAAAATGGGTTTGTAAATCTGACATGTTCTTTAGGAAGAGATGGCCCAGACCACGTGTCATTGGTGATGGCCTCAGAGGGGAGGAGGGAAGCCACAGGCAAACATCTCCCCGGCGTATCGGGCGGTGACTGTTTGCTTTAGGTTGGCACATTGAGTAAGGGAGTTGCCAGGGCCACAGCAGTGAGCACAAGGCCAAGAAGGGCACTTGGTCCCTTCCGTGCGTGCAGGGCTCCGTGGAGACCCTGAGAGCACGGGCACTGGCCAGTACCACGTGGCCTTGAGAAACGGCTCACAAATGATGATTTTTTTCAAGAGTATTAACTTTTCAGGGCACCTGATTAAAACTCAAACAGTATAAAATGATACACATTGAAATATAAGCCTCTCATTTCACACCCCTAATCTCTCTTCCCAAGGGCCACCCTTATTATACCAGTTTCTTTTAGTGTATCCTTCCAGAAATATTCGATGCACATACAAGAAAAAACATTCTCTTTCATTCACAGAAATGGTAGTTGCTGTACACACCGTCCAGCGTGTTGCTGATAGGTGCCCGGCTTCCACTGAGTGAATGTGCGTGGAAGACTAACTCAGTGGCTGTCAAGTCTGGCTGGACATTGCAGGGACCCAGCAAGGTTTAAATGCCCAGACCATTCTCTGAGATCCTGATCTCATTGATCCGGGTTGCCTACAGGTCTGTCATTACCTGTCATTACCTGTCATTACCTGTCATTACCTGTCACCCCCCCAGGTAATTTTAGTGGGCAGACAACTACACTAAGTTTAACCAGTCCCCTGTTGACGGATGTTTAGATCGTTTTCAGGCTTTTTTGTTAGAGATGGTGAACTTCCCGGTCAGAAGATGCTTATTCATAAGCTCAAGTATATTTCTAGGGTCAGGACCCAGGGTGGAACTTCTGCCTAATCGCTCTTCAGAGATGCTGTACCTACTTACACTCCTGGCAGCATCACGTGAGTGGCTGTTTAGTGGAGGTGATTTAAAGTGACCGGAGGAAACTGTGCTGGTGGCTGGTGGTGAAACTCGGACCCTACCCCTCGCTTGGTAGCTGTTGACCCCTTGTCTAGCTTGTTCTAGATTTAAAAGAAAACAGTTCTCTGCATGAAGATGTTAAAAAAAAGCAAAAAAACTTTCACACATGGAGATGTTCTTTAGACATTATTGTTATAATGATAAATATCTAAAAAGAATTATAATAGTTGTCTAACAGCAGGAAAGTAGCTAAACTGTGATGTTAGCTTCGTAGGATATTATATGATGGCTAAATGATTAAGACTATTAATATAGTCACATTGTGTTTTAATATAATATATAAAGTATATTTATATATGTTTAATATGTCAACAAATACATTAAATACTATATGTTAAAATATATGTTAATTATAACATATATATTATATAATATACATATATAATGTAATACATATATACTGTTATAATTAATATATTCACATTTAATATAACATAATATAATCAAATGTTTGATATGGTAAATAAAAAACCCCAAATCAATTGGTACCTACAAGATGAATATGTTAGTAAAATATATAAATGTATGACCAAGGACTAGAAAGGAAAACAGGAAAATACAAGAGTTGATTTGCTGGGGTAATGAACTTGTGGATAAATATCCTTTTAAAAAATTTGTTTACTGTTATAAGAGAGCGTGGGCAAAAAATACAAAATGAGAAAAAATTCTTTTGTAATGCAAGTAGCCGTTTGTGACTTTAAAGATGTATTTTCATGTTGTGAACCTCACTAACTGGTGGACGTATTATGGGCTGTGTATGTAAACAGCGTCTCTGCAGTCTTTTAAGACGCCTGTAAGTAGCTGCTTCTCCAGAGTGTTTACGGAGCCCCCCCGCAGTGTTTGTGGAGGAGGGACCCGCACCGCATGGCATTTGCTTACATCATCTCGAAGTTACCCTTTGAGGTTGGGTATTTCATTAGCTAATTTATAGGTATAAAGTTGTAATAATTTACAGATGAAAACTGAGGCTTGCTGGAGATCACTGTGTGGGTAACTAGTGGTGCTGGGAATTCAAACCCAAGTCGGTACATGGTCTGTATTCCCTCTCTGCAGGTGAACATTTGAAGTTCCTAGGAGGTTGATGTTCTGTGGGGTTTATAAGGAAGTATGAGGTCTAACTATTATTTCTAGGGGGCTTCCATTTTAACTGTGCAAATGATAGGTATTAAGTTTAAAAAACTAACTGATAAGATAAAGCAGTAAGGAGTTCAGGACCAAGTCTCTACGGTCCTGTTGAGATGTCAGGCAGGGGTGAGGGCCCTTTAGTCCGGCTGCTTCAGGGCAGGCTTTACCCAGGAGCTGGGATCTGATGGGTAGGACTCGGGTGGAGAGGATGAAGACAACTCTTACCTTGGAGGTGTTCCTGGGTCAGGGAATGGGCCGGATTCTTTGAAATAAGAGTGTTCCTGGGAGGCAGGGCCCACTGGGGCCGGACTGTGTAGGGCCTCGCAGGCATTATTCCTGCTCAGTTTTTTTTTTGTTTGTTTTTTTATTTGTGGTACGTGGGCCTCTCACCGTGCGGCCTCTCCCGTTGCGGAGCACAGGCTCCGGACGCGCAGGCTCAGCGGCCATGGCTCACGGGCCCAGCCACTCCGCGGCATGTGGGATCTTCCCGGACCGGGGCACGAACCCGTGTCCCCTGCATCGGCAGGCGGACTCTCAACCACTGTGCCACCAGGGAAGACCCCTGCTCAGTTTTAAACTTAGGTGGCCCCGACGAGTAGGTGAGCGTCCTCGGTCTACACTTTGAGGGTTAATAGAAAGAGTAGAGACTCCGGTAGGGTCTGTATTCTTGAGTCAAAGCCGGCTCTCCCACTTACCACGTAGGGCATGTCGTCTCTGAGGGTTCTCTTCCGTAAGATGGGTATAAAACGGCTTTCCTTGCACGGTCCTGAGGACTGGAGATTACACGCGTCAGTTACACCTGGCGCACGCGCTCGGTGCCTGCGGGGCCTCGGGTCTCGTAACCCTCAGGGCCCAGCGTTCCGTGTCTCTGCGCGCAGCTCCTCCAGCTGCTTCCCTGCGTTCACCCCGACTCTGGGTGGTGCCGAGCCTGTGGCGGCCGCGAGCGGCTTGTCTTCCTCAGGAGGTGGCGTTCCTTCTCGGCAGGCACCGGGGAGCCACCGCAGGCGTGAGCAGCGCAGCACCAACGCCTTCACTTAACTTGGGGGCTGGGATCCAAGTTAGTGCAGTTTTACTGTGTATGGTATTCCTTAGTCTCCCCTCATCCGCAATCCCAGGACTCTCTTATCTCCAAAGGGAGAAAACCAAAACGGATCTGAGCCAGCAATGTCACCTGTGTGGTTCCCCTCCCAGCCCGTGGCAGAACCCATACTTGGTAAGCCTAGCACATGTAGGGAGTGCGCTCTCTCTCTTTTTAAATAAAGACTTTCTTTAGGGCAGTTTTAGGCATCCAGGAAGACTGAGAGGAAGGCCCCGAGGTTTCCCCTGTCCCCCCTGCCCCACACATGCGTAACCTCTCCAGTTATCAGCAAGCTCACCAGAGCGGTCCGCTTTTTAACCAATGACCGACTGCTTCCACACACCATGATCACACAAAGCCCCTAGTTTACCTTGGGGTTGCCTCTTGGTTCGCTCTTGTTCTGTGTTTGGCCGAATGTGTAATGACACGTGTCCACCATGATAACATCATACGGAGAATTTTCATGGTCCTGACAACCCTCTGTGCCTGGCCTCGTCATCTCTCCCCAACCCCCACATATCTCTTTCTATAGCTCAGGAGCTCCATTTTTCCCCCAAAGCAGTTTCCCGGTAGTTCTGCTTCCTGTATTGATGAACGGTTTCCTGAAATGCAGGCCTGCACCAAGGAGAGGAGATTGAGCTTGAACATGAGTTAGATTTTCACAAGCAGGAAGGGGGAGCAAGGGGAAAAGAGAGAGAGGCGTTTGTCTCAGAAGCTAGACGAAGGGAAACCTTGCAGCTATCCCGTAATCTCATCGAACTGAAGCGCTAAGCACTGGTCCTCACTGTAGCGGGCTTGGGGGGTTGCAGTTTGGAAAGCCCGCGCCCTCCGCCTCCTGCAGCTGACGCTGTCAAAGGCCGCCTGGTTCCTGCAGGTGCAGCCGCACCCGCATTTCACAGTGCGTTCCGCATCGGTCTTCCTTCTTCCAAGCCGCCTCCCTTCAGACCGGGCGGTGCTGGACTTCGCTCTCACGGCCGATGACTGCCCGCTGCTCAGATCGCTGCATCGAGGATGGAGCCTTACGGCCTGGACCGTAAAGGTCGGTAGTGTGTTTAACATGGTGGTGGCCACGTGAGTTGGCCTGAGCTTGCCTTGACTGCTAGCATGTTCAGTCGCTGTTTAACAGGAAGGTTCATTTCAGAATTACGTCAAAATGAGCACTTGATGGTTGTGGTCCAATCAGCAGGCCGTAGCAGGTGACATCCTGGGGGTGACAGTCTTGCTGTCCATCGTATGTTAGGTCCGAGCTCTCTCCCTGTGTTTTAGAAACCTTTGTGCGCAGGGCCCTGGGCTTCCAGGACCCCAGAGACATCGTCGGGGGGTGGAGGCATAGTTATCCCCGAGGATAAAATAACAGAATCGCTGCTGTCCTTCAAAACAAATCCCAAAGTATTGTTAAACTGTCAGTTATCACCCCTCTGCTCAGAAGACTCACCTTTCCTTCCCACCCTAGAAATATTTGGGGTGCAGGACTTTGACCACCTCTGCTCTGGGCATTGGGGCGGGCAGGCTTCACAGTTCTTTTTTTTGCCAGCCCGCATTCTCAGTGAGGGTCCTTCCTCACCATCAGGTTAATTCCCTGTGGCCTTTTGGGGGGCAGAGCAAGAGGTCTTTGACCTACACGAGTTAGGCTCTGAGATCCTCACGGCTGGAATTCTCCATCTGTTCTGAGCCCAGTGCAATCCAGCGTCCCAGGATTTAAGGCTGAGACCGGGCGTCAAAGCTCAGCAAGTAATTCTGGGTTTGTCTGTCCTCCACTGCGTTCTCTGCAGGTAGTTTCCCCGGGGGGCCTAAATGGTATGCATGGAGGACTGTGCATCAGGCATGTTTCCGAGGAAAAAGGGACAGGAAGTGAGAGGGACAGGGAATTGTAAACAAAAAGAGTAAAGAATCCTCAAAAAGGAGCAATATAATATATAAAATAACTTCCAGGGTTTGAGCCAGAGTAACCGGGGCAAACAGTAGCATAGTTAATGCAAGTAGGGCAGTTATAAGGAGAAATGACTTGAAAAAAGGAACGCGTATGTTTGTTTCTGCGCGTGAATTTGAGGTGCAGCTGGACACCCCAGTAATGACGTTCAGGGGACAGTTTAGGCCAGTATTTGCCAGAGGGCATAGGAAATCCACATCTCGCTTTTAAGACTGTTCTTCTTCTTTCCGTTTTGTGTGTGTGTAATTAAAAAAATTGAGGGACTTCCCTGGCGGTCCAGTGGGTAAGACTCTGCACTTCCAATGCGTGGGGCGCGAGTTCGATCCCTGGTCAGGAAACTAAGATCCCGCAAGCCCCGCGGCCAAAAAATAAAAAATAAAGAATAAAAAAGATAAAATTGTGGGAAAAAATTGAAGTATAATTGGGCTACAACATTATATTGGTTTCAGGTGTACAACATGATTCTCTATTTATATATATTGTGAAACAATCACTGTCTAGTTAACATCCGTCACCTTGCGTAGTTATAAAAAATTTCTTGTCACGAGAACTTTTAAGACCTGTTTTCTTAGCAACTTTCAAATATGCAATACAAGGTTAACTGTAGTCACCATGCTGTACATTACAAGACTTTTCTTTTTCTGTCCCTCCCTCAAAGTTACTTTTGTCCAAATTCTGTTTGCTCTTCCCGACACAGTTCAGATGCCCCCCAACTGTCTTGAGCCCTCAGAGGGCTCACCCTCCCAGCTCCTGCACTTACTGTTTCTTTGTTTTGTCTTTATGACACCGACAGCATTCTACCAGCTGGTATTCTAATTAACCAAACACAGCCAGGTTATACGGTAAGTGCAGGGAGCAGAATATATCGATGTACGGCCCTGTGGTGCATGCACTGCATAGCACCGAGAACACTGACTGGAGCTCAGTCATGTTTAAATATATTTATTTGAGCCTGTTTTTTTTTTTTTTTTTCTCAGCTAGTATCACTACTTAGAGGAATATAAATTTATTAGCCATTATATAAAGTTCCTTTTTGTGCATAAACTTACCTCTTTAAAGCTTTAAGGACATCTCCCCACACTTACATTGCAGAATTTAACCAGTAAGTGTGTTTACCCTGTCGTGCCTCTGACTGTGTTTACCCCCTTTTCCTTCTTTCTTTTCAGTTACAGGGTTACGTAATTTTTCTTCAACCTTAGACCTATAGACCGTTTTATCTTTTTCTATGCTAGTTCCAGTTTAGATTTCTGAGGTTCACTGCCAAGAAACGTATGATGTATTCTCTTAAGAATATACTTTTTTGAGAGCTTGGGTTTGTCATAAGACTAGCTTGAATGCCGTCATTCTCTAAACTGATCAGACCTTTGCTCAAACTAAAACTCATGTACCATTTACTTATCTGTTTGTTTGTTCAAAGAACCTGAAAGGACTTACTGTGTATTCCACCTTAGTTGGGCATTTTCCTGCTGGAAATGTTTAGTGCCATAGATACACATGGCCCTATCCCTGGCCAGCCTCTCCCTCAGATCAGCCATGAAAATGTTGAGTTCGCTCTTCACGCATCACTGAAAAGACCACTCTGTTTGTACTTCTCCGTCCAGAGAAATGTTTGTTTATGCCTGCTTCTGTTTTCTCGTCCTAATCCAGATTTCTGTCCAAGATAAATATTTTACTGGCTTCACACTGTTTTATCCTCGTAAAAACAAGTGACCAGATACCTGTGGTTCGTAGAGTGAAAACGTTAATGGCAGGTGGCTCTCGGATGCATAAAGGGACACTTGTTTTGGATTCTCGTGGCCACAGTTTAAAAACACAAGCCACCTAAGTTTACTATTGCATGAATTATATACACTTACAGCTTCAGGAACAGACGTCTGTTCCTCCCATTTGAATTTTGTGGACGTCAGTTTTGAAATGAGAGGGCCAACTAGGACTTGAGAGCATTTTTTTTTTTATTTTTTAAAAAAATTTAGTTACTTAATTTATTTTCCTTATTTTTTTGGCTGCGTTGGGTCTTAGTTGCAGCACACGGGATCTTCGCTGAGGCATGGGGATCTTTCGTTGCAGCGCTCGGGCTTCTCTCTAGTTGTGGTGTGCGGGTTTTCTCATCTCTAGTTGTGGCGCGCTGGCTGCAGGGCGCGTGGGCTCTAGTTGAGGTGCGTGAGCTCAGTAGTCATGGCGCGCGGGCTTACTTGCTCCGCGGCATGTGGGATCTTAGTTCCCTGACCAGGGATCGAACTCGCGTCCCCTGCATTAGAAGGCGGATTCTTAACCACTGGACTGCCAGGGAAGTCCCGAGAGCGTTTATTTCACCCATAAATTGCGGCTGTCTTTACATAGTGGTGAGAGTTGACAGTGGTTTTTACTTCCCAGAGAGCACAGCTTTGTTTGGGAAGAAGCTCCGATAGTCGCCCTCTGTGGCCTTTATTCCTTGAGACTCTTGCTCCATCTCTTAAAAAAGTAGTGACAAGTTCCCTGGTGTCAGAGGTATTGCAGTTTTTTTTTTTAATTTATTTATTTTATTTATTCATTTATGGCTGCGTTGGGTCTTTGTTGTGGTGCGTGGGCTTCTTATCGCGGTGGCTTCTCTTGTTGTGGAGCACGGGCTCTAGGCACATGGGCTTCAGTAGTTGTGGCTCGTGGGCTCTAGAGCGCAGGCTCAGTAGTTGTGGCTCGCGGGCTCAGTAGTTGTGGCTCGTGGGCTTAGTTGCTCTGCGGCATGTGGGATCTTCCCGGACCAGGGCTCGAACCCATGTCTCCTGTATTGGCAGGCAGATTCTCAACCACTGCACCACCAGGGAAGCCCCTGGTATTGCAGTTTTAATCTCTGGGGCTTTCCGTCTCCTTTTGACTTTTTGTGGTTTCCTCCTCCTCATGGTTTCCTCCTCACGCTATACCCTTAATTTGCCATGTTATCGACTCAGATGTGGTAACTTCTCAGTGGGGTGTGGACACAGGAGACACAATGGGGAGAGATGATTTTCTTAGCACTGCTTCTCAAGGCCCGAAGGTTTCTTTTAATCCCTAAGTCTGTGATTTGACCTTTACATCTGACACAGGAGCACCTGTGGCTCCAGAAGCCTGGAGGTGGGGAGAGCGACAGGCATTGCAGCGTCTTGTACTTCGACGTTGCTGAGAAAGTACCCCCCCCGCCCCCCCAGTGCAGCTGGCCCGAGGTCCTCTTACTCGAATCATTTCTTTTCCTTGGCAAAGACAAAGACTTATTTAGCCCTGGAAATGTAGTGGTGATGGTTTCAGAGTAGAAACAAGCCATGCTGGAGGTTTAGAGTGCTGCAGTTAGGAATCACATTGCCACGTAAACCAATGTCCCCCATGGGTTTCTTTTCTAAAAATTGGGATGAGAGAGGTGCGTATTGGTTACACGTGCTGCTGGGCGTTAAGGACCAGTGTTTCAGAGAGGGTACATTGATGAGACGGACTTAACTGTAATAGTTCACATCACGTGGATTTTTTTTCCAAAGTGGTTGCATTTATTTCATACAGCAGGTCACGGGCCCCCTGACCAGGGTGCTGGGTGCCCGTGCAGGGAGGGCTGGGTCAGGAACACAGACCTCTGGGCTCCTGCATTGCACTGTGGACAGTTTTCACCCCCACAGATTTGGCCGATTCCCTTTTTTTTTTTTTAAATTTTTATTTTATAGTGGAGTATAGTTGATTTACAATGTTGTGTTAGTTTCAGGTGTACAGCAAAGTGATTCACTTACACATATATGTGTATCCATTCTTTTTCAGATTCTTTTCCCTTATAGGTTATTACAGAATATTGAGCAGAATTCCCTGTGCTATACAGCAGGTCCTTGTTGATTATCTATTTAACACATAGTAGTGTGTACATGTTAATCCCAAACTCCTAATTTATCTCTCCCCCGCTTTCCCCTTTGGTAGCCATAGTTTGTTTTCTATGTCTGTGAGTCTGTTTCTGTTTTGTAAATAAGTTCATTTGTATCATTTTTTTAGGTTCCACATATAAGTGATATCATATAATATTTGTCTTTTTCTGATTTACTTCACTTTGTATGATCATCTCTAGGTCCATCCATGTTGCTGTAAATGGCATTATTTCATTCTATTTTATGGCTGAGTAGTATTTCGTTGTATATATCTACTACATCTTCTTTATCCATTCCTCTGTCGATGGGCATTTAGGTTGCTTCCATGACCTGGCTATGGTAAATAGCGCTGCAGTGAACATTGGGGTGCATGTGTCTTTTCAAATTATGGTTTTTTTTTGGATATATAAGCCCAGGAGTGGGATTGCTGGGTCATGTGGTAGCTCTATTTTTAATTGTTTAAGGAACCTCTATACTGTTCTCCACAGTGGCTGCACCAGTTTACATTCCACCTGCAGTGCAGGAGTGTTCCCTTTTCTCCACACCCTCTCCGGCATGTATTGTTTGTAGCAGTTCCCTTGTTTTGCACTTGTTAAAAATTGTTATGAGTTTGTAACTAAAATGCATTTTATAGTTTCTAATCATCGTAAAAATGCATTCTTTTGAGCATCATTGAACGTGAGGTCTGTGCTCTTGTCTGGCATTGCGGTGCTCAGCGCTGTGGCCCTAAGAGTCAGGCCTGGACTCCCCCACGTGGTGGGCGGGTCTCGCTTCTCCGTGCTGTCCCCCTCCTTCTCACCTGAGTCAGAGTGAACCTGTTCCCTTTGTGAAGCTCTCCTTGCCTGGGCCTGCCTCGTCCTCCTCCGCTAACCCCCGGCTCCTACCTAGTATGGGCCGGAGCGGGCATGGGCTCCACAGCCAGACCTCGGCTTTGCAGTCCTGCTGCCATCACCGTCACGCAGCCGTGTGGTCCTGCGTGCGCTCCTGAGCGTCTCTGCTGGGCTGCTGCCTTCTCGTCGGTATAGTGGGAAGCATAGCGAGCGCTTGGTGACGCGGCCAGGAGGTTGACGTGGGGTTGCCCTTGCAGAGTGAGAGCAGCGCCTGGTCCTTGGTAAGTGCTCCGGGGCTGGGGCACCCACACTCCAGGGGACAGGATGGCCCCGGCTGCTTTGTGCTCATCACTGCCCTCAGCACCCCATCCTGCTGGGTCAGCGTTGCCTGTGCCTGACTCTGCCACGGCCCCGCAGGGTCAGGGGTGACGTGCCGCGTCCGTGTGTTTATGGGGGGATACGGCGCACGACACATGTGTAGGCACATTTGAATAAATGAATAAGCGACAGCCCTGTAAGCAGAATGCCTTCGACTCAGCTTTCCTCTCCTTCTGTGAAGAGCTTCTTAGCTTTCGTTGGGGGCTTTGCATGAGGAGAGACGTGATAGAAAAGACCACCTCCTGGTTGGGCCCGGGGTTCTTTTGGGAGCTTCTGGGGTTGGGACTTTGCTGCTTTGGGCGCTTCATCCCTGGGGAAGAGGCGGTGCATACCGACAGGCCCCTGCGACAGGTGCCGTGGCCTCGGAGCCAGGGTTGAAGTGGGCTCCGCTCACTGGGCTGGAGCAGGCTGGACTCGAGGGGAGCGCCAGGTCCGCGCTGGCCGTGTCTGGCATCCCCTCGTTCTGGTCACGGCCGCGCCACCCGGCTCTAAACCCGTGCTCGGGGGGTTCTGTCGGCCGTCAGGCACGCTCTGGGCACCGTGTAGCCTGGAAGCCACTTGGCCTTAGTCAGGAAGGAAGATAATGCAGAGGGAGAAGCTGATGCAAGAGGAGAAGAGTTTCTGGCCGGAAGTAACGAGAGAGAAGCATTTTCTGCTCCAGGGTGGAGATGGGGCTTCGCCCTGGCAGCCACCCCGTGGTGGGGTGTTCTCGGTGAAAAGAATGCCTTTCTTAGGGGCAAGGGGGGGAGGATGGGGCTCGCTGGGCCGCCGTGATTCCTTTGTTCAAAGCCGTTGGAGGTTCGGCCCGCTAAGAAGAGTGATACCGGCGATCAATTGCTGTGAGATCTCTCGGATCTCAGGGGCGGTGGTGGAAAGCAAAGACCAGCTGCAGGCTGGGCTTTCAGGGCAGAGCCACTGGTGGGACAGGGCCCGCTTCTGAGTGTGTCCAGCCTTCCTCCACCTCCCCTGCCCTGGTGGAGTGATGGGCCACGCACGCCCACGGCTCTGAGCACTGTCCGTGTGGCCCGCCGGGTGCGATTACGAGCGTGTGCGTGCGTGCGTGCGTGCGTGTGTGTGTGTGTGCATGTGCATGTGTGCGCATGCGCGCCTGTCCCACCTCTTCTCATCCGCTATGTGACTCTGGGTGGGTTGCTTCCTGTCTCTGCGTATCTGCAGGTGGAGATAGAATCCCTGCTGATGAGACGGTGCAAGCGCGGTACCAGGCCAGGCCGGGTTAGCACAGCGAGCGGTCCCACGTGCGGTGCTGCCCCCCGCTGGGCGTGACCCTTGGCTGGGACTCGTGTCCCGGGAGGTGGACGGAACCCCTCAGAGCCCCTGCCGGGAAGCTCATGAGGGGCGTTTACCTGCGCCTCTGCCAGTAGGGGCCGCGAGCGCTGTCCTTCTGCCTTCCCAAGCCCCTGGCCGCCTTGTCATTGCTCCTGCGTCTCTTTGTCTCTCACACCTCGCTGAGCTGCCCCCAGAGCTCGAGGGACCGGACGCGCTCACGGCAGCCCAGCTCCTTTCATCCTTCTTCTCTAAGACGCACCGCCTTCCACAGGTGCTCCCCAGCCCCGGGATCTGAGAGTCTCTGCCACCCTGCCCAGCCCTCAGCCTCCAGAAGGGGAGGACTAGGGTGGGTGAGAGAGAGAGACGCAGCAGGCTCTTACCACGTGGAAGCGACTTTCACATAGTTAAGATGGTAAAGATGCTATTCTGTTACGGAGAGCAGCTAGTTCATGCACTTTTAGAATAATGGGTATATCACAGGGGGGTTGGCAGGATGGCCAGTACTCTGACCACCTCTTATAATGATGCTTCTGGTGTGCATTCTGAGCTCTGAAAGTCATGGGTGAACTTACAGGACCCTGCACAGTAAACCTTCATTCAGAAGCATCTGTTGAACGTCCTCCATATTCCAGGTACAGCGAACTGTTCGGATACAGGGGTGAATGAGGCACATCACTGCCCTGAGCAGTTCAGCCCACGAAGGTTCATTCCATACGGTTCCGTTGTAACAGGTGTAACAGGGGTTAACAGTGTGCCATGAGGCAGAGGCCGGGGGCCTTACAGAAGTGCCCAGTAAATGTCTGTTACGTGATCAAGGTCTCTAAGCTTGGTAGATGCCTTTGTTTTTCAGGTTGTTGTTGTTTTTTCCAGCACTTTCTTAGATTATTTTTTTTATCTTTCCGTTTGGAGAGTTAGATACTAAATATATATCTAAGTCGTTTTGATATTTGAGCTCATAGTTTTTAAATCCTTGTTGTCCTTCCATCTCATCTGCAGATGATTTACTAAAAGTGAAAGCCAAGTTCACGTGATTCAGATGTGTCCGCTAGTTCCCTGCAGACCTGACCCAGGGAGCTGGACAGTGTGGGGTGAGTGTTAGGTGAGAGGAGTGGCAGTGGATGGGACGTGGCATTTCCTGCAGGACTTTGCGGTTTCTCCCCAGACCCTCAGGCTGAGTTGCTTCCAGTCCCGTATCTGTCCTCGTTTTCTGTTCAGGGTCCCCAGATACTCCAGGCTTCAGACGTTTTTTCTGCAGTGAGAGCCTGTAGGGCGTTCTCACTGTTGGTGCGTTTGCAATACTAGGAATTTTGCCAGTTGTGACCAGCGACGGTTCAGATGCAGGAAATGCTTTTGCAAAGTCGCCACTTCCGTGGGGCCTCCCAGACCCGCCCACCACACCGACCTCGGCGGTGACCCTCTGTGTCCTGCTCCGCGTCCCACGCGCCCCCTGCGTTGCGTGGGGTGAACTGTGAGGGCCGCGCACGTCTGCCATCTTCCGTGCTCTGTGGGCCTAACACGGAAGGGTTGCACGTGGGTGACAGGTGTGTGTGTGCGCATCTGATGGGGCCTGAGCAGGTCGCAGACACTGAGACCCAGGTAACAGGGGCCGCTAGTCCTTCCCCTTCGCTAGAGGAGGCGCAGGTGACTGTGGGCAGGGCTCTGGTTAACTGGCACTCGCCCCGCAACTGGGGGGGGTTTGTCTCTGGGACCCCCGGAGGACAGAGACACGAGCTGCTTCTCTGGAGCTTGCGGAGGGCAGAGGGAGTGGTCCTGGAAGCCGGCCCGGGTGCCAGGTGGTCATCCCCCGTCACTCGTGGATTCTGTGTGTGCAAGCTCACCTACTCCCTGAAATTGGTTTGTGACCCTCAGATCAGTGCTCGGGCCGCTTTTATGGTGGATCAGGGCCGCGGGCAGGCTGTCAGAATTCTGCTGCCACCCAATGTGCACCTCCCAGCTGAGGGCAGAGGTAGCGCTTGCATTCCCTGCAGACACACGGCCTCTTCGCAGCCTGTTTCCTGTCGAGGTGGGTTTCTCTTTGCATTGTTGTGCCCTTCGCTGGTGACGCGGCTGTGGAAACGGCCCCAAGCATGGTGCCAGCGCACTGTCCAGTGTGCCCAGGCAGCACGGCCCGACAGAGAAGGCGTGAGGATGCGCTGCGAGCCCGGCCTGCGCTCTGACACTGTTGGCTGCGAGTTCAGTGTGAAGGAAGCAACGGCGCCTGTGCAGTGACAGAACCGCGCGTGAAACAAGGCTAAGTGCTCATCGGCCGATGAAAGGCCTGTGGCCAGACCCTGTATTTCCCCCGAAAGCAGCGGTTCCGCGCTGGCTAAGTCCATCTTCCTGGGGCGTTTACAGCGCGCGTGCACCGCGCTGGACGCGGCCGGCGCCGGGAGGCGGAGAGTGGGCCCCGGCTCCTGGAATGAGCCCTGGGCTTGTTCCGGCTGAAGGACTGACGAGGTGGCCTCCGAGCCAAGCTTGGTAGGGCTTGGAGGTAAAGAAGCGAAGCCCGGATGGACTGGCACGGGGAGACCGTGGGTGGATGCTGTCGACGGAGGGTGGGCCTGGGTGGGGGGCCGCAGGCAGAGGGCCGGACAGCTGCGGGGCAGACGGGGAGGCAGCGCCCGCGGCACAGCACGCCCGGCCCCGCCGGCAGCCCGCGGGTGCGGAGGCGATGCCAGGGCCCCCGCGTGCGGCCGTGGGCGCCTTCCCAGAGGTTCCACGCACCCTCAGGCGAGATCGGGAACCCGGCAAGTCGCGGTGTAGCCGCGGTTGCGTAGAGGCCCCTGCAGGCGTCGGAGGAGGGGCGGGGTCTCGCTGCACAGACACGCGTGCTGTTTCGGCGTACAAGCCCCGCCACCTTTGCCAGGGCGAGTGGGACAGGGACCCAGAGTCAGCCAGGTGTGCGGGTTAGGTTGGGGGGGCGGGGAGAGAGTGAGGGCCGGTCTTGAGCTGCTCCGCCTTCCGCAGAGCGGAGGGAGCTCTCGCTTGCAGTTCCCTTGTTCTCCGCGGGCGCCCACGGCCCCTCCGTTCCCAGTTCCCCTGCCTGCGACTGTTGCTGGCCCGGCCCGAGGCTGGCGGCGGGCACCCTGTGGTTCGGTACAGAGAGAGCCGTTCCCCTCGGTTCTCCTGCGAGGGGTGGGGCTGAGCAGCTTCCTCTGATGCTCTGAGAGCTTCCTGCGCAAGGCCGGCCTTCCTGGCGTCCCCCCTGCCCTGCACCGCGTTCCCTGCCAAACTCTCCTCCGGGCTGGAGATGGAGGAGCCGCCGGTGGGACACGTCCACGCTGCTGGCCTTCTCCTTCGGGGATGCCTGGGGCCGGGGCCAGCCCGAACGGAGCTGTGCTCCGAGGGTAAAATTCACGTTTCGTCCATTTCGTCTTTGTGTTTTTTCAAATGTGAGTATTAGAAAATTTTAAATTGTACGTGTGGCTCCCCGTAAATTTCTGCGGGACAGTGTTTCATTGCTCCCTTTGAATTTCTAGGAATAATTTGAAAACGCTGTTCCATGGTACTACTTCTAAAGACCAAATTCTTAGGTCCACTTGTCTTTGTAATTCCGCGGAAGTTGCCAGTGTACCTGAATGTAGCTCTTGTAAACAAAAGGAGTACTGTCGTGAAGACGAAAAATCTCCCTGCGGAGAAAAAATTCTCCTAAGAAGTTTGCTCTTTTCTTGTGGAAATTCTTGTGTAATTCGGTGTCACAGGCAACATTCATCTGTACTGGGGGGACCGTAACCGAAATAAATGTTAGCGTTAGCTCACGTTTTGGACTAAGTCCAGTCGGATTTTTAAATGCGTGATTATTTTTCACAGGAGCACTTGACTCTGTGCCGCCTTGAGCCATAATGAGGTTTCCCTGTCCCTGAGAGAGTGACTGTTTTCGGAACCTGGGTGAACAAGCTGTGTGTGAGGCAGCCTTAGTGAGTATGACTGAAGAGGGGTTATTTCTAACTTCAGAACCACTTTCCGAGTGCCTTCTCTCTGCTCGATGTTAGCTTTTAGCAACACAAGGGAAACACAAAAGAAGTGAAAGACGTGGCGCTCACGTCCTCAAGAAGCTCATCGTCTGGTTTAGAAGCTCATAGCGGACATTCTAACATGCTGCTGGGGAGAGATTAATACCTGACATGGAGCAGCTAAAGCATTGCAGTCTGACAACTGTTTATTACCAAGTGCAGATTCAGGGTCACTCTGAGTAAGCACAGCTTTCGCGTGTGTTCTCTCTCGGGGGGTTGTGCGTGGCCAGCAGTGGGACCGTCGCCCTGTGTGAGACGCAGGGGCTGTGGCTCAAGGTGCGGCCGAGGGGAGGTTACAGCAAGGGCGTCGGAGGGCTTCTGAGCTGCTGGAAACAGCCAGCCTCCTTCGGGGGCTCTGTCTGTCTGTGAGTCCAGTCTTCCCATTGTAGATGTTGGAGCATCTTCAGGAGAAGGGTCCTTGTGGGGAGCGTTTACAGAATAGATGGCCCTGGGTTCGGGTCCTGGAAGAACCCGGAGGCTTTGGCTCAGAGAGTTAGACACACAGCGTGTTTTAGGGGGCGCAGTCGGGGTGGTGGAAGGGACCCAGGAGCTGGAAAAGAAACTGATCCGTGGAAGAAAGAGTGCCTTATGTTCACTCGAAAGCTAATGATTTCATAGATTCCACTTCCCAACTGTTGCACTAATTTGTTCTAGAGCTTATCGTTCCCGAGGGGCTCTGCAGTGAGTTTGCTTTGGAAGGCTTAATCGCCTGCAGCTTCCAGAGACTTGGCCCTGTTTGAGGAGGCGGGTGGGAGGCGACTGTCTCGGATAAAATGATGATTTGCCAGATGTCATTGTGGCCGAAGTTATTTCTCTTGGCTTCGTGTTGTATGAATGCAGTGCAGTCGTCCGTGAGCTTAGCCACTCAGACAGGACAGTGAGTGCTTTTGGATGGGCGTGTAGAAAGGAGGATGCACCACATCTGTCTGAGCGGTACGGTTTCTCAGGGGGGCTTTCGCACGCTTGCAGCGAGCAGCCTTATCCACCTTCCTGGAGGGCAGAGTGAGTTTCACCATCACCATTTATTTCCAGTTGAGGAGACGGAGGCTCAGAGTCACATGGCCCCTGAGTGAGGGGGCCGGAGCCGGACACAGCCCTGGGCCCCCCAGACCGCGGTCCTTCCCCTCATGTGACACCCACCGACCGTGCTTGGCCCTCGGGCTGCTGGGCCGCCTGGTCCCCAGCCTCGTCATGAGGAACTGAGTCGGGAGGAGCACGTCTGCTGATCAGAGCTCACGCCCTTTCCCAGCACTCTCTGCGTGTAACTGACTTCTGCCCACTCCCAAGCAGCCCCCTCAGTCCCTGTGGCTGCGACAGCTCTCAGAGCGCTTGGGGACTCTGGTGCATTTAATTAGCCAGTGATAAACTTAACATGAGAAGCTTTGCATTTTAGTTAGCTCTGTTACGGTGGCATTGCTGTTGCGGCTCTGTTAAACCAGACCGAAGAAGAACAGGTGAGAAGCACCTTCTGTCACTAACTTTACTCTTAACCTGACCTCTAGTCGGGTTCCTTGAATTACTCTCATTACCTTTATCCTGCTGTGTACGTCGACTATTCCATTGACTGGACTTGTAGCCGGCCGAGAATGGGAGGGCTGCCAGTAAGAAAGCTGTTGCCATAGTCCTGGTGGGCCCGAGGCTCGGACGAGGTGTAGCCGGGGAGGTGATGCGGCTGCCCTGTCTCCGTGGTTGTGGGGTGAGGGGGTGACGTCAGGAGGGGGCCAGGAGCGCCACGTGCGCCATGTGCGGCTCCCTCCCTCCCTAGCTTCCATATCACCAGTGGGGAGGGGAGAGCGGGCCTAGGAAGACCCTCTCTCCCCCTCCCACCCCCCAGGACACGGACGGCCCCGTCACACCATCGCACACCTGCTTCGAGACTGTTCCCACACTCATTCCACTTTCCTCTGTGTCGTCAGCATCCTGAACGGGGCCTGGCGCATCAGCGTCTGAAAGGGTGAATGAATGGAGCCCTCGTCGTTAGAGAGCGTGTTTCCAAGGCAAGGTCACCAATTATTCTGCAAAACCAATGAGATTATCTTGATAAATTGTAGAAGAGCGTCAATTGCTTTTTATTTTTTTTCATCTTATTTGGTGGTTCATTTCATTACAGCACGGTTTAATTGGTAGCTCCTAGTAATTACAAAATTATCCCAATGGCTATAATAGTTAGAATAATAATAGTTGTTGGTGTGATACCATTAACAGTAATTTGATTGAATTCTTTATTCCTCTGTGAGATAAATAGCTGTATCCCCATGTTATAAATGTTAAAAAAAATTATAAATGCTTCAAAGCATTTTTAAAAATGTTATAAATGTAAGAGAGAGTGGGCGGGGGGAAAGTCCTTTTCACAACAGAGTTCTTCTCCGGGGAGATCAGAGACCAGTCCAGCGTGGGACACAGGCGTGTAGTTTACCTGAATAGCACAAGGCCTGTGAGGGGCTCCAGAACGATGGGAGGGCCTCCTGCAAGGGGGTCTGTGTGCTCAGCCAGGGGGGCTGGAGCTTCGGCTGTGGCCTGGGGGTGTGAGCTGCCGCGTCTCAATAGGGACAGCACCTTAGGACATGCCTTTGCCCGTACAGCTCTGCGTTGTACCCCGAGCAATCCAGCATCTGCTTCAAAGCATCAACGGAAAAGTTTAATGATGTTATAGCTATATGTTCAACGGAAGAGAGACGGAGACAGACGGGGAGCCCCTTCCTAGGTATTTCTCAAAACTTACTTCTCGTGAGTTACACAGTTTGGGTGAGAATTAAGGCAGTTTTGAAAGGAGAGATGGGACCCCTGAAACCCGGCCATCCCGCAGAGCTGCTTGAGGTCTAATAAAGTCGAGTGAGGCGCTGTGCCGGACAGGACTTGACTCTTCCACCTGACTCTGTCACCGTGTGCCCCGGTCACATGCTTTGCAGAGGGTGATTCCCGGGCCGACGCCCCGGCCCTGGAGCTCAGCTCTGAACCTCTTCCCCGACCCGGCCCGCTGACACTTTGCTCAGGTCCACACACTAGTGGCAGCCTGGCCCGGAGTCAGAGTTAAACTTTAAAAGTTGTGTAATCTGTTGTCACCAGTGTGTTTCTAACTTCTGGAAGTCTTAAAAGTAATCCTGGTTGTCGTTAATTTCTGAGAAACGGGGGAGGGGGGGCTGGGCCAGGCTGTAAAAGTCATAGGGAGGGAGGGTTGTAGATCGAGGTCTGATACTGGGCCTAAAAAAGTGACGGAAGCTTGTCTCTGAATTGCCGGTTATCAGGCTGACTCCAGGAAGAGTGAATCACTTCACTGCGATGGCAAAACAAGCAGTGCTCCTTCTCGCGGGTGGAGAGTGTCACCCCAGAGAGCCTCTGACCCGGCCCTAGCGAGCCTGGCTGCCGTCTCCCTTGCTGTTAAGGTTGAGGTACAAAGCAGTTAGAGCCCCAGTTTCACTGCGAGCCTCCTCAGAGCCACCTGTTCACTTAACAAGCTTGGGGACCTCCTGGAGTCTCACCTTTCCTTTCCTTGTGTGCAGCTTAAAAATCCTCTCATTGGGGCTTCCCTGGTGGCGCAGTAGTTGACAGTCCGCCTGCCGATGCAGGGGACGCGGGTTCGTGCCGCGGTCCGGGAAGATCCCACATGCCGCGGAGTGGCTGGGCCCGTGAGCCAGAGCCTGTGCTCCGCAACGGGAGAGGCCACAACAGTGAGAGGCCCGCATACCGCAAAAAAAAAAAAAAAAAAGAAATCCTCTCGTTGTTAATGCACATTGTGCTGCTGCTAGGTACTAAGCTGAGTCTCCAAATAAAGGGAAATTGGGGAGTTTTGTTTTTAGTTAGGTGCTTTAAAGGAGTCTACAGCTGCAGCTCTCTACCTTTGCTGGCTTATGTAAGTATTACTGATAGCAATCACACGGAAGGAAAAGCTGTGTGAGTAGTACAGCAGTGTCATAGTGTACGTGCTTTGCTTTTCCTTCCAGCCATCTGAGATTGTTTTGACTCTGACCATTTCCTTACAATAAAGCCCTCAGAATTGTTATAGAACAGAGAAGTGAAGTGATCATTACTGGTTTGGCAGCAAGAGTTTAAAAACGTGAAGTCGTTTTCCCCATAGTTTGTAAGTAAGGCATAGCTGTTGTTGAAAAATGGAAAATGGAGAATTGTAACAGGAAAAGCATTCTGAGTCTCGCGGCGCACAGCCGTTCTGAAGTTTCTTTTTGGTTCCTTTTTCTGCATTTGGTTTTCTGGACTCACGCTAGTTATCAGAGTGCCTCCACCATTTTGTGTTGTATCCGGTTCTTTTTATTCGGCTTTGTAACATCAGAATTTTTCTGTGTTTCACAGATTTCAGGAAGGCACGACACATGCATTCATTCTTTCAGTGGCTGAGAGCCTCTTCCATGCTGGGCGCTGTGTGCTCTGTCCTCAGAGTCCGGGGATACGGGAGTGGGAATAATCTGGATCATGATCGGGACTGCACAGAGCTGTGAACTTTCAAGTAACTTTGATCTGAATCTGAAAGCTCAGTTCTCTCTCAGCTGCTTCCTCATTTTAAATCAAAGCAGTCATATCGGTTGATTTTATTGTCCATTCCGTCTAACTTGGTATGGATCAAAGTCCTTCCGTTTAAGAGTCCGAGCCTCAGCTGGGTAGGTCGGGAGAGGAGGGCGGAGCAGTGCCCGGGAGGGGTGCTCCTGCGCGGGGACTGTTCTCGGGGCAGGGTTCATTGCCGGCGAGGTGTCCCACGAGAGACTTGGTCACCGCAGTGCACAGACTGGGACTGAGTGAGTGAGAATCTGGACGTGTCGGGGCCGGGGTCAGAGCTGGAGGAGAGAGACTCGGACATGACTGTCGAGCCGGGGACATTCAGCCTCCTCCTGGATGGAGGAGGGGACATCCGCCCCTGAGGACCGAGGACCGAGGCCGGCTGGGGGGAGGCATGGCTCCCCTGTCACTGGCAAGGGTGCCCCGAGTCCCGGCTTGCCCGGCCCATGGCGGTTGGCGCCTTGGCCCGTCTGCTGCAGAAATCAGTGCCGCTCACTCCCTGTGACCGGCGAGCCAGCGGGTTGTCACTGCCCGCGTGGCTGGCTGCGCGCTGCCGGGCTTCCCGAGTGCGAGCTCGTCTGGTGGGCTTCCGCAGGTCCGGTGGGCGCCGCCCACTGACTGCCGTCCTGAGGGTGGGCGGAGGCTCCAGCAGCCACGTCCTGGCAGCCGTGGTCTTCGTCCCGCATCTGTCTGCAAGCCCGTTCCCCGAAAGCATGCTGCCTCCCCCTGCCGGAGTCCATAGCTCTAGCCCAGCAGGAGGCCTTCTTTTTTCAAATTTGATACTTTTATTAAATTTAATTAACTTATTTCATTGAAGTGTCGGTGATTTACAATGTTGTGTTAGTCTCAGGTGTACAGCAAAGTGATTCACTTATACATACGTATATGTATTCATTTTCAGATTCTTTTCCCTTATAGGTCTTTAGAAAATATTGACTGTAGTTCCCTCTGCTATTCAATAGGTCCTCATTGTTTATTTTATATGTAGTAATGTGTATCTGTTAATCCCAAACTCTAAATTTATCCCTCCCCCTCCCCCTTTCCCCTTTGGTAACCATAAGTTTGTCCTCTATGTCTGTGAGTCTGTTTCTGTTTCGTAGACAAGTTCGTTTGTGTCATATTTTAGATTCCACATATAAGTGATATCATATAATATTTGTCTTTGATTTACTTCACTTTGTATGACAATCTCTAGGTCCATCCATGTCGCTGCAAATGGCATTATTTCATTCTTTTTTATGGCTGAGTAATATTCCATTGTATATATATACCACATTTTCTTTATCCATTCATCTGTCGATGGACACTTAGGGTGCTTCCATGTCCTGGCTACTGTAAACAGTGCTGCAATGAACATTGGGGTGCATGTATCTTTTCGAATATGGTTTTCTCCAGATATATAAGCCCAGGATTGGGATTGCTGGATCATACGGCAGCTCTATTTGTAGTTTTTTAAGGAGCCTCCGTACTGTTCTCCGTAGTGACTGCACCAGTGTACATTCCCACCAGCAGTGCAAGAGGGTTCCCTTTTCTCCACACCCTCTCTAGCATTTCTTATTTGTAGGTTTTCTGATGATGCCCATTGTGACCGGTGCGAAGTGGTACCTCATGGTGGTTTTGATTTGCATTTCTCTGATGATTAGTGACGCTGAGCGTCCTTTAATGTGTTTGTTGGAGGCGTGTTTTTAACTTCACACTGAGCGAGAATATACAGACAGGAAATGTACGTATTCTGCTGGCTGCATGCTCACAGCAGCAGTGCCCAGGTCAAGAAGGAGTTTACGAGCATCCTGTGACTTCCTTCGTGTCTCCTGCTGGGGACCGCGCTTCGAGAGCCACTGGTAGGAGGGCTTGCTCTCAGTCACTCCTGGGTGTGGGAAAGGCATGAGGGAGGGAGGGGATGAGCCCGTCAGAGGGTCCGCTGCCGCGGCTGTGGGTCCTAAACCCTGCCCGCCACCCCTCCTCTCCGTTTATGCTTCCCTTCTTTTCATCAAGGTAGTGTGAAGAGGCAGAGGGAGAGTCATTAGGTAAGACTGATGAGCCTGGACTTTTGGGGGCACTGTGTTAGGCCTTCGTTTTTTCTCTCTGCAAACCCACGTCTCAGCTGTGGTTTTTGAGCTGATTTTTCTTTACACACAGTGATCACTGTTTTTTGTCACCTGAAGGGTGACACTTTAATTCTCCCAACTCTGAGTCAGGGCTGGGGATGGAGTCGTCCTCAGCCGCCACGTCCTGGGAGCTGGAGGTGGCCCCGGAGCGCCACGCTGGAAGGACTGGAGAGAGGTCCTGGCTTGGACCGGGATCCTGAGTGCCAGGAACCTGCCTCATGTGGTCTAAGTGGCGCTTCTGCTCTTCTCCGGGACCATTGGGTCCAGTCCTGGGCTGTGAGGTTGGAAGCGCGGCAGATGCAGCTCACAGACCTGAACCAGGAGCCTGCCTTCTGCGCACCTGGCCCATGGGTTCACGCTGCCACGCTGCTCCATCCTCCCTTCCAGCCTGTGACACAGCTCGCCCGTCGGGGCGGTGTCTGTGAGGGCGGCAGCTGCTCCAGCCAGCGTGCAGAGCTGCGGGTGGGCTGCTGGGGCCAGTGGGTGACCAGGGACCCGTCTCCCAGCATGTGAGCCTGGCTGAGCCGTGTGGGGAGATGGAGAGCTTGACCGTGAGGAGGGGCCGCGATGAATGGTCGCGTGCATGTTACCCTCTATGGAAAAGCAGGGGATCCAGCGTGGTAACGAGCGATGGAGCCCGTAGGAGAGGATTCCGTTTTGGGAAAGAGAAGAAGGAGGTCACGGGAGGCGGGGTCAAGGTTGAACAGGATGTTACCTTTCTCTCACCTACTCCACGCACTGCTCTCGTGTCTCAGAAGAATGGATATGACAGTATCATTATTACTTGTTTTTCCATTTACTGAAGAAATTTTAAAGCTCCCATTTAAATGTAAAGCAGTTTAGAGCCATATTGTGGCATCCCCTTTGAGTACAGCGGTAGTGGTTTTGACGCACATCTCTACTTTATTACATACAATCAGATTTTGGACTGTGGAATTAGGGTTCTTAAGGGGGAAACATTAAATGGAAACGTTAAATGGTAAAATAGCACGAGTCGTGTTGATTGGAGTGAACGCGAGATGTTAAAGCTTCTAAAGGAACTTGTGCTGCGCTAAGTAGGAGAGAGAGAGGGAGAGTTTGAGTGCAGGCGGCGCCCTGTGCTCAGAATACACTGTCAAGAGGCAGGCAGCTTTCTGTGGCTGGATTCATGCCCTAGTTTTAATGTAAATACTCAGTGGTGCTAACCCAATTAAGAGGTCATGTGTGAGACCTGCACAGAGGGAACTGGTCTTGAGACCCAGTTTTTATCCTCAAAGAATGTATGATCTGGGTAGCATCATAAGATGCAGACACTTCTCTACTGCCAAGCAGTTATGTGTTAAGTGTTAAAAGTGTGTTTTTGGAAGATCACGGCAGAATTCAAGCCTGGGACGTCTTCACGGGGAAGCTGGGATGTTCACTGGGGAAGTGGTTCTCCAGCAGGTGCTTCCCAGGCCAGGAGCGGGAGCTCCTGGGAACTAGTTAGAACCGCATTCTCAGATTCCACCCCAGATCTGCTGAATTGGAAACCGGGGGTGGGGTTGGCCCATCACTGGGCATTTAGGAGCCTGTGAAGTTTGAGCACCGCCTACGAGGGAAATGGAGGCTCAAGCTGTGCTGGCTGAAGTTAGGGAGAAACACTGATGGAGAAAGGAAAAGCACCGGTCACTGAAACACAGCTTAAGTTTCGATACAAAGACTACAGGGCACCATGCTGATTCCTTCTGTTGCTCATCCTGGCATGTTAGGTGAAGGCTGAGTGTGGGTCAGAGTTTCCCTGCGAGTCAGCTCAGTTTCTGTTTAAGGGGATTCTTTCCCAATGCCGTTCCATCCTTATTTCATCCAAATGTCCTTTGTAACCACGTTGTCATTTTCTTATTATTCTTGTCGTTTAAAAGTGTTTGCATCGGGGCTTCCCTGGTGGCGCAGTGGTTGAGAGTCCGCCTGCCGATGCAGGGGACACGAGTTCATGCCCCGGTCTGGGAAGATCCCACATGCCGCGGGGTGGCTGGGCCCGTGAGCCATGGCCGCTGAGCCTGCGCGTCCAGAGCCTGTGCTCCGCAACGGGAGAGGCCATGGCAGTGAGAGGCCCGCGTACCGCAAAAAAAAAAAAAAAGCGTTCACATCGTCTGGATAGGGGATACAATTGCATTTTTATAACAGTGTTTGAAGCCTTGGGAAGACGTAAAATGTTAGAATGATTGAACGGCTTTGCGGCTAACTGCTAGGAAGGTGTATGTCCAGAGTACATATTTAGAAAGGCTTTATGTCCTTTCATCAGGGCCTGGATAAATAAGTTTTAGAGACTGAAGTTTTAAAAGTGAATTTGTTTTTTTACACATAGAAAGTGGGATGTGTTCCCCCAGTGTTTCCTCTACAGATTTTATAGAATCTAGCTACTTGGGCACTTTTAAAGGCCCTGCCCCCATCCGCATGGAACGATGCTTTCATTTCTGCCGTGATTTTAGACAAGGCCAGCCAGGCCCTGGTGAGCTGGAGGCATCCGCCTGGGACCTCGCTTGGGCCTCCTGTCAGGTGGGCGTGATGGTGCAGGGGGTTCCTTCTGGCCTTTGCTTGCTGGACTGCCTGGGCTGAGGTGGACAGGTTAGAGCTGCTGAGGTGCTCTCAGTTCCTCTTGTAAAGTGAGAGTGGTTTTCCAGACAGTTCAGAGGAAGAAAAGAGGAACCTGTGAGCTCACCGTGGCCGCTGAAGTTAAGCTTTGAGCTCCAAATGTGTTCCCTCCCTGGAGAAATGGATTCACTTTCTCCCAACCTGGTCCTGTCTGTCATTTGAGCCTGTGCCGCAGAGGAGCCGGTCACCATCGTAGGTGTGTTGCAGTCTTTCTCTCTCAGAGGAGGGTGTAGTTAAGATCTTCTGTGGGTTTGTTACAGAGGAACTTGAGGGTCACATATACAGTAAAGTCTTCAGGTAACTGAGGCTTCTGCCACAAGACTGTTAGACCTCGTCACGCTTGCAGAGTGAAATATATGTGGCTGCCATGTGTCGATGCACTTAAAAGCCCTCTGAAGCCTGTCGATGAAAGATTAGTCAATAGTCGATCTAAGAAAGAAATAGAAAATTTTATTCGAGCCAACCTGAGGATTATAACCCGGGAGACGGTCTCTCAGAAAGCTGTGAGGACCGCCCCGCCCGTTAGAGGTCACGGCACAGTTAGATACATTTGTGAGACAAAGGGTTACACGTCGGATGACGTATAGACAGTTTACACAACCCAGATCTGCACGCAGAGTTAGTAGAGCGTCATCCAGACCCCGCACAGGATTAAGAAGGAATGTAGTCTCCTAAGGAGGTGTGGTCAGTGCAGACACACGGAGCTTGCCGGCGGGGAGCAAGGAGGCCCACACGGGCAGAGGAACATTTTATGTTTAAATTTTTCTTGTCTTGCCATGAAGTATGGATTTTATTTCCTCAAACTAAAGACCCAGCTGAGGGCTCATCAGATTTTAGGGCTCTGTTAATATTTTCTTCAGCCAGATTCCAGGATGACAAGAGGAAAACAAGTTGGGACAGACCCTTGTAGTTTTTTGTATCAAGACTTGACCTGTGTTTTAAGGACCAGTGCTTTTTATTTCTTCTAAAAGAGAAAATTATTTTTTCCATGAATTCACAATACTATGGAAAAATCATATTGATATGTATGATATATCGATATGTCATATAAAATGTGTAAAATATAAATGTGTATCATAAAATAGCATATATATCACAACATATAACAAAAATGTAAAATATGTATCATAAAAATCATATGGAAAAATGTAATATATCAAATGCATAAAATATAAGTATCATATAAAATATATTTCTTAAAATATAACAAAATATAAAATATGTATCATATAAAATATTGAAGTATGTGATATATCAGTATATATCAATATATCACAGATATATCATATTGATATATGATACCATAGTATTATTCTCATTTTACAGTTGAAGTATATTCATGTCAGAAGTCAAAACTGAACTGCTTTTGTTCTTGGGTTCTGCTAGTTCAGGGCTCTCTCAGCTTGAATATGCTTAGGAATTAAGAATCCAGTGCAAGAGTTGTGAGGGTTTATGGCTTCTCAGCTTATTATTGCTTTTCTTGCATAAATAAATTAAATTCTATACTGGTATTAAAGCCAGAATGCGTCCCTGCCCACTGCCCCCATGTCACCCCCTGTGCATTAAGCCCTACGTCCGTCTGCTGAGGGTAACCATCTCTCTCCCTTGCTCTGGGCCGTTTTGCAAGGTTGCAGAGTAGGACCTGTCAGCTGACACTTGGTCACAGGAGAGCCATTCACAGGGTGGTGGCCAGTGTCAGAACAACCTTGCAGCTGAAGGCGAGTCACTGCATTTCTCTCACAGCCCTGTGAGCCCTGTGAGCCATATTCAGAGGTCTTGTGATGAATTAATTGGCTACGACGTCATCCCCAGCAGGGCCACAGATGGAATGAGTCAGTCCGAGCTGCTCAGCCGGTTGAGTGTTTTTGTCTTTTGTAACCGGAGCACAAACCCAGGAACAGAAGTAGGAAGTGGGACTTGGACTTGTCAGATTGTAATGGCTTTGCCGAGAGCGTGTTTTACAGTGTGAGGGATGCATCTGACTTCCCAAATCATCGGAGGGCTTAATTTACCTAATAAGCGAATGTTCCTGTTTTGTTTTTGTGTAACTTCTGGAAGAGGAAATTAGTAGGCTGCAGCCGGGGAGCTCGTGTCACCTCCCGCATCCGTACGGGGAGCGCAGGGATCATTTAAAGCACGGCTGGTCACTGAGGAAATCCTCCAACAACGGGACCTTCCAGGTCCACGCGGAGAGTCAGGACCACCCAGAAGAGGGCTGGCCCGCCGAGGAGATGTGTGGCTGCTCAGCCAGGAGCACAGCCCGGCCGGGGGGCCGGCGGGACGCGGCCGGGGGTGTGAGCGATGGGCAGACGCACGGGACACTTGCGCGCTCGAGGATTTGCAAGTGCGCCGGGGTGGGAAGGGTCACCGATCCCCCGGAACTCGACAACAGGTTTGAAACTTCAGTTCTGTCTCAGAATCTCAGAGAAATGTTTCTGTAATTCACTGGGCACCAGGGAGATAAAAGCGTGTTGATGGGAAACTTGAGTTTGCAGACAGGCACGGGGTGGCTGGTAGGTGTGCAGACACGTCCTCCCTTTACGGAAAAAGTAGAGGATGGGCACTTCCTAGTGGCTGTTTGGATTCTGCTGCCCTGTGCTTCCTCCTGACCCTTCCTTTGCTGCTGCTGGAGCCGCCTGCAAGCAGCGGTGCCGCCTGTCCTGTGTGGAAGCTTGAGCAGTGGTCCCACAGGGGCTGTCAGGGAAAGGAGGTGCGGCCCCGAAGGATCAGCACGCTGACAGATGGGGTGCGGGGCCAGGGGCCTCACTTCTCAGTCTGGACGGTGTGTGGAGGGCTGGGCGTCTCCAGCTGGAGGTGGGTGGTGACGGAGAGCCCGGGCTTCCTCTTCTGGAAAATCCTTTCCACGGGCAGGAAGGAAGGCGCTGGGATGAACCGGGGCTCCTGATGCAGCCCATCAAAGGAATAGCATTGTTCTGGCTGTATTCTCCTCTTTTCCTGATGTGCAAATAGTGCTTTATTCCAAACTCCTGCTAATTCTGTGGTACATATTTCTCAATTACTTCACCGTAAATTTAATAATACCTTTTGGGGGAAGAAAAACACGTTGTTTTTTATCTTTGGTAATCAGTAATTACATACTTTTTTTTTTGCCCATATAACTTATTTATTTATTTTGGTTTTCATTCTGTACTTTTGTTGATTTATTTTATTATTTTTTATACAGCAGGTTCTTATTAGTTATCCATTTTATACATATTAGTGTATACATGTCAATCCCAATCTCCCAGGTCATCCCACCACCACCCCCCAGCCGCTTTCCCTGCTTGATGTCCATACGTTTGTTCTGTACATCTGTGTCTCTATTTCTGCCCTGCAAACCCATTCATCTGTACCATTTTTCTAGGTTCCACATATGTGAGTTAATATACGATATTTGTTTTTCTCCTGACTTACTTCACTCTGTGTGACAATCTCTAGGTCCATCCACATTGCTACAAATGACCCAATTTCGTTCCTTTTTTATGGCTGAGTAATATTCCATTGTATATATGTGCCACATCTTCTTTATCCATTCCTCTGTCAGTGGGCATTTAGGCTGCTTCCATGACTTGCTGTATTCTTTTAGGTTGATTATTTCATCCATTTTGGAAGAATTCATTCATTTTATTAGTAGTAGCTCTTAATTGAAACACTACTTGTAAAGAATTTTAGTGCATATCAGTGAAACAGAAAAGTCCTTTGGGAAGTGCATTTCATTCCAAAATTTTAGTTAGATAGACAGTGAGGAGGGCCAAAGAGTAAGCTCTGATTCTCGTGATTAGTGTAAGTTTCTAAATTCGCTTAAATGTTTCTGCTTTTTTCCTTGTACAAGTTTTCTCAAAATTACTATGACTCATAAACTGTTTATCCCATAAAGGTCGTTCTTGGTTGACAGGTAATCAGCATATGATTTCTGTCATGTAAAAATTGTTGTATTTCTTCAATGGAAACTTAGTAAAATGGTATATAGTCCCCCACAGGGTAGGCGCTAATAGATTGAAAATCCCGTGCTGTCCACTCGGTCACAGAGATTCGCGTGAGTGTTCAGATACGAGTTTCACTTGCGTGCTCTCCGTGTCTGTTTCTCATCTAGAAAGGACAGCTGAGTGGCAGGAGAGCCGGTGGTGGGTTGACACTCAGTCATCTCGAGTCTTGACCTGGATCCGATCCTGATCCCAGCTCTGCTGCCCGGAGGCCGTGTAACCCTGGCGAGTCCCCTCCTTTCCTGGGTCTCACTCTCAACTGTTCAGCTGTGTAGCTGGTTCAGACTACTTCTGAAATTCTCTCCTTCTCTGAGATTGTACAGGGTAACATCAGGACCTTCTGAACTTCCTATTCCTGTTATTCAGGCAATTCTGGATTCCCCCAAGTAGGTATTTGGGGTTCCAGGGGTGGCACCCACATGAGAAGGTGGCGACGTGCAGGGCCACACCAATTCTTACAGAACTTCTAAAGTTTTCGGTATGAACTTCTGCTTCTCACTTTCAGTGAATTTGCTATTTGAGGCAGGATTTTAATCATTTTTATGTAAACAGTACTTTTAACTTAACAAGAAGTTTTCACATCCATTAGCTCCTTTCCTTAGTTTAATTTCCTTTAGATTTACTTCTCAGGTGCTGAGACGTTTTTAGACTTCTGTACCGTGGTGACGTGTGTGTCATTTAGTTGGAATTCATCTCTCGTTGGACCAGTTGTCTTGGTCCCTTTCCCACTTTCTCTTCCCCTTTGTACAGCCTGGAAAAGGTGTGCGTTGTGTGCAGTACTGTGCTTGGTTTCCTGAGTTTCTCTGGGACTCGGGTTGGTCTCAGGATGGAGTGAATCATCGTTAGGCGCTTGAGCACCCAAGTGCTCACGAGTTGTCTGTGTGTCCAGGTCAGGTGGCAGCCAGCCAGGTGTGACTCCCAACGCCTGCTTTGCTCTTGGGTTACCTTAAATCCACAGTTTCGGGTGGTCGTCTTAGCCGAGCACGCTGATGAGCAGTTTCTTCTTTTCGCTTTTTCCTTCTCTCCTCATGATTTTCCACTTAGGCAAAGGTGAAGAGAAAGATACCACAAACACGGTGGAGAGGTGCCAGGTACCTAACAGTGGCACGGTGTAAACCTGGCGCAGTGCAGGGCAGAGAGAGAAACGTTTGATCTTCCCTCCGTGGTTCTTGTGGAATGAAACATTGCAGACCTGGGAACTCCGAACTACGATGCTGGGCTTCAAATGTAATTGCTTCCAATCTGCTTTCTTAAAGCTGCTAATAACTTGATTTTCCCAGCTTTCCCAGCAAGTTAGATACATCCATAGGGCTGCTTATATGCGGACTCTGGGAGGATTTGCCATGTTTATCCGTGAGCTGCTGTTTCTCTGATGGCAGGAGAAAATTCGACACATCTTGGCCCTGAAAAGTGTACCCCACACATGCCGAGGAGGAACTGAAACAGCCCTTCAGAGTCAGTGGTGCCTGAAGTTTCACATCTTGACATTTAGATTCAGAAGAGATCCGTTGTACTGCTTTACGGTCACCAGGACGGAGGGAGCAGAAGTAATGAGTGTAGATCTCTGATTGATCTACGATTTGGATGAGCTAATTTTACTGAAAAAGGTAGAGCCTTCGCTTGTCTGTGCAAGGATCTTACGGAGAAGACAAATACAGAAACCGGGCTGTGTTTTCCTCGGTGCACGCCTCACGGAGATACGCTGCCCGTGACGGCACCACCGTCTTTGTTTAGGGTACTTGGGGTTCTGAAGATTTTAGTAAAAGGCTACTAAAGGGAGGGTCAGGCAGGCTGGGGTGGGGAGGGGCGGGGGGTGTTCACTGTGCTTTCCACCTAGAAACACCGTGAAAACCTTCCTGCTTAGGAGATGGAGCTGCCGGACAGGTTGAGTGCAGGGCCTAGGCAGAGCCCCGCCCGGGCCAGCTGACAGCCCCGTGCTGGTGACCCACTCCACAGGGGGCTGCAGACGCGGGGGCGGGCGGGGGGACTCTCCCAGATGCCTGGGCATTGCCCCACACATTCCCTGACCTCCCTGCCTGCCTTCCCTTTTCGCTGACTTCCTGTGCCACGAGGTTTTCTCTGCCTCGTTAAGAGAGTCTGTTTGCACTGGTTGGTGGATGGGATTTCGAGGTGTCATTTGAGGATGAGTGAATGGCTGCAGGAATGCAGAAGTTGCTGCAGAGCCCTGCTGCTTGAGATTCAGAGAACATTCATCTCTGAGGCCGCATCTCTCAGGGATGAATCAGAGCAGCCTCCGTACGGGGGCTGCCGCATGGAAGCTGCCAACTGGCTGACACTCCGTCTAGCTCTTATTCTGATAAGTGTCGACGACAGGCAGGGTGAAGCCCTTGTTACTCGTCACCGTAGAGAACTGTGTGGAGAGGGACAGTGTTCCAGGCAGAAGGCAGGTCCCTCCAGCTCTGGGGTCCACAGTCAGGCGCCGGGCGGCAGCCGCAGGCTTTTCCCCAAGCTCTGCTGGCCGGGTGCATGGCCACGGCTCCTGGGTCTCCTGGTGAGTCCTGTTGTGAGTCAGGCTGAGGCTCGCCTTATCGCCTTATTGTTACAGTAACAGAAGCTGAATAACCGCTGAACAAGGGGAAGCAGGCCTCGTGGGAGCTGGTGAGAGCGATAACCCGTGACCCGCCTGATGTCATTAGACTCCCAGCCAGACCTCACCGAGGGGGACCCAGCCGGGGGATTCCCGGCAACGCGCCTCCCCTTCGTGGGATCCCGGGTTTATGTGGAGTGCTGCGCATCCATCAGACATTTACATCTTGAAGGGTTTCCTCCTCCTCTTACTCTCTGACCTTTCTTAGTTTAGAAAGGTTAAAAATAACCCACAGAACACTACTCTCAGGTCTTCACAGAACAGATGTGAATTAAAATGCGGTCTTTTTTTTTTTTCTCACTGTGACATTTTCTTTCACTTTCATGCCTCCCCCTCCCCAAAGGCAAACAAAAGAAAAAAAAAACAAAAACCCAAAACCTTGGTAGAGCTAAGCTAGTTTTTCCACTTAGTGATTTTTTAAAGAAACTCACCCCTAACTTGAGAACATAGAATGTGGCACCAGGTTTAGGGAAAGCTCCTCTGATCTGGGATCTTCTCTGCCTTGATCTCACCATTTCAGGCTCATCTCCCCCTGGAACTCGCTGTGTCTTCTGGGTGGTCACCTCATCTCTCTGTATTTCTGTTTTCTCTTCTAAAAGAAATTAAAGTCGTAGACCGGGTGGGTGATCCCCAAAGATGTGTTCTTAAAATGTGGATTCCTGAACCTCACTTCAGATCCACCGGACCAAACTCCTGGAAGTGGAGCCTGGGAAGCTTTGTGCATTACAAACAAACACGCAGAGCCTCTGGGGTTAGGTCTAGTGAAGAGTCAGGTCTGGGACCACCAGAGGGGGTGTCTGAGCCCCTCCAGCTCCAACATGCCGACTGTCTGTCAGGAACCGACAGGACCCAGGGATGTCAGACAGACGTGAGGACCTTGGCAACCGAGGGAGTCATAACCGTCTCATCTGGGGAGCAAGCCACGTGGGCATTTGAGGAAGCATATTCTCAGGAAAGGGAGGAGTAAGTGCAGAGCTCCTAAGGCAGGAACATGCTTGGCGTGCACCCTAACCAGTGATGCCCGAGGGATGCAGCCAGTGGGCGGTCGGGCCTGCAGCTGCGCACTGCGGTGTGAGAGGAAGGCGCAGCTTGCCTGCCCCCCAGCCTCTCGCCCATTGGTCTTTGCTTGAGAACAAACATTCCTGCCACGGAGCCTCTTTTCTTTGTGTCTAACCATTGTTCTCTCCAGGCAGTGACTGCTGCCTTCGTGTGAACTGCTGTTACGAGAGCTGATGGAGGACCACGGTAGGCTCTGCAGAGCCCGGTGCAAGGCCCCCCTCCTCCCAGGTGGGCGCACGGGCCCCAGGGGAGGTGGCCTGCGCTTCTGCTGAACCAGGGACAGACTTCGGCGGCCGCATGCAAGCTCAAGTAACGTGTCCTTGGTTCTCGTCTTCACAGGGAATTCTCTAGCAGTCTAAATGATCTTCAGAGAATAATCCTATTGCAAACTTAAAACCAGTGCTTATTACTCAGAGTTCCTATATTTTAAAAGTCCCCTTGACCACTGAATTTTTATAAAAATAGACTCTATGTTTTAGAGCAGTTTTAGGTGCCCTGGAAAGTTAAGCAGGAAGTTCAGAGCCCCGTCTCCTGCCTGCCCCTCACTCACCCCTCCCCTACTGTCAGCATGTGTTACAGCGGATGAACCTGCAATCGACACATCATCATCACCCCAAACCCCGGTTTACATTTGAGGTTCGCTCTTGGTAGTGTTCATTTTGTGGGTCTGGACAAACGTGTGATGAAACGTACCCATCAATAGAGTGTCATACAGAGTAGTTTCACGGCCCTAAAAATCCTCTGTGTTCTGCCTGTTCACGCGTCCCCTAACCCCCCGGCAGCCCTGATCTTTTCAACTGTCTCGATAGTTTTGCCTTTCCTAGAATGTCATTTGGTTGGAATCATGCAGTTCGTAGCCTTTTCACGTTGGCTTCCCTCACTCAGTCATATGCATTAAAGTCTTCTCCATGTCTTCTCATGGCTCGATAGCTCATTTCTGTTCAGCACTGAATAATGTTCCGTCATCTGGAGGTACCGGTTTATTTACCCAGTCATCTGCTGAAGGACGTCTTGGTTGCTTCCACATTTTGGCAGTTGTGACTAAAGCTGCTGTAGACATCCACGTGCAGGGTTTTGTGTGGACCTAAGTTTTATTCCTCTGGGTAAATGTCAAGGAGTATGGTTCCTGAGTTGTAAGGTGAGAGCTTATTTAGTTTTGTAAGAAACCACCAAACTTCCGGAGTGGCTGCACCAGGTTGCGTTCCCACCAGCAGCGAGTGACAGTTCCTGTTGCTCCACAGCCTCTTAGCACTTGCTGTTGTCGGTGTTCTGGATGTGGGCCACTCTAATGGGTCTGTGGTAGTATCTCGTTGTTTTGATGTGTATTTCTCTAATGACATATGTTGCGGAGCACCTTTTTCATGTGCTGATTTGCCATCTGTACATCTTTTGTGAGCTGTCCAGGTCTTTTGCCCGTTTTTAAATTGGGTTGTTTGTTTTCTTATTGTTGAGTTTTACGAGTTTTTTGTATATTACAGATACCAGTCCTTCATCGGAATTGTCTTTTGCAAATATTTTCGCCCAGTCTGAGGCTTGTCTTCTTCTCTTGATGTTGTCTTTCACGGACCAGAGGTTTTAATTTTGATGAGGTCCGGCACGTCAGCTGTTTCTTTCATGGAGCGTGTGTCCACTTGTTTCAGCACTGTTTGCTGAAAGACTGTCTTTTCTACAACGTGTTGCCTTTGCTCCTTTGTCGAAGGTCATTTGAGTGTGTGTGACTCTGAGTCTGGGTCCTCTGCTCTTCTTTGTTGATCTATTTGTCTGTTCTTGCACCAGGACCACGCTGTCTTGTTTACTGTAACTGGAGTAAGCCCTGAAGTTGGGTAGTGTCATTCCTCTGACTTTGTTCTTCTCCTTCAATGTCCTGTTGGCTGTCCTGGGTGCTGTGCCTCCTTTCCATGTGAACTTTAGAACCAGTTTGTCGATATCCACAAAGTAACTTGTTGGGATTTTGATTGGGATTTCATTGAATCTTTAGACGAACTTGGGAAGTACTGACGCCTTGAGTCTTCCACCCGTGAACATGGAATATCTCTCCATTTATTTAGTTCTCCTTTGATTTTCTTTATCAGAGTTTTGTCGTTTTCTTCATATAGATCTTGTACACATTGTGTTAGATTTATACCTAACTATTTCTTTTGGTGGGGGGATGCTAGTATAAGTAGTATTGTGTTTTTAATTTTAAATTCCACTTGTTAATTGCCAGTATATGAAATATTTAAAAAATATTTTAACAGGTGTATTTTTCAGAACATGGCTGCATTCATGTCAGGCTAGTTGCATTCTCCTTTTTAAATGCCTCCATCTTTTTCTTTTATATTGTTACTAAACTTATTTTTAATATTTTTCTTAAACATTTTTTCTGATTATCACAATGGTACAATTTTGTTACAAAGCATTTGGAAAATGCAAGCAAATATAAAAATGAAAACCTAAATTACTAGCAGTGCTATCACACAAATTTTTACTCCTATTAATACTTTGATTTATTTCCTTGCAGTCCTTTTTGGTACATGGATATAAGCTGCACTGTATTAACTAAACCATATATTGATATATATGTATTTTACATATATATATGTATTATATATATAATACATATATATATATATATATATACATAAAATCTGTTTTCTTACTATTATACCACGACATTTTCCCCATGTCAATAAAACATTTTTTTTTTTTTTTTGTGGTACGCGGGCCTCTCACTGCTGTGGCCTCTCCCGTTGCGGAGCACGGGCTCCGGACGCGCAGGCTCAGCGGCCATAGCTCACGGGCCCAGCCGCTCCGCAGCATGTGGGATCTTCCCGGACCGGGGCACGAACACGTGTCCCCTGCATCGGCAGGCGGACTCTCAACCACTGCGCCACCAGGGAAGCCCAATAAAACATTTTTAAGACAATTTTTAATGACTTTGTAGTATCTGAAATTGATGGCCTCAGAAATCTTGGGTATGTTCTGAATGGATGTGAAGGTTTCCAGTTTTTGACGTTACAACCCTATTTGCGTTCAAATATCTGATGGTCTCCTTGGGAGGGCATTTTCCTTGGAGATTTTCCTTGGAGGAAGTCTGAAGGAGACCCATTTTCCTTCCCCAACAGAATTTGAAAATTGAGACACAGAAATTGGTCAGGTAGGTGGGAAACAGGCAGCGTGGGTTACAAGGGGCTGTGGCCTGTCGACGCTCAGGAGTCAGCACCGCTTGCTCACTGGTTCTCAGCATCCTCGGACGCCCCGGCCTTGCCACGCGGGACGCGCCCCGTGCACCTGAGGCCGGGAGTTGAGGACCAGGTCAGCATGTGTGCTCTGCAGGCAGGTGGATGCCAAAGAGTGAAGGCAAGTTGTCCATCAGAATTGATTCCTCTTCCCCGGGAGGCCAGTGGGCGGGCTCGTCAGAACTGGGCCTCTGCTGGGAACCTGGAGGCAAAGATAAGCAGGCCTCCAGCCCTAACGTCTTCTCTAGGTTCCTAAGTCACTTCTTAAAGGGTATGAACGTGAGCGTTTTTCCTTAACATTTTGAAGAGCATTTTATCTCCGTGTCTTCAGACATAATACATTCACTTGGTTCAACAACAAAGAATATACATCTGAATCTTGTTGTTCCTACCTCTTTTTTCTTCCCCATCCCATTCAGGTAATCAGTTTTATTAGTTTGCTATAAATTTCTTTTTTTTCTCATTTTAAAAGCCATGTAACACTTTCATTTTATTATGAAATATTCGTCATACCGAAAGTGCAGACTATGCTATATTAACCATATGTGTAACCACAGCCCAGTTTTCTTAAATCTTAACATTTTGCCACTTTTGCTTCACATGTATGATTTTTTAAAAAAAGAACAAAACATTAGGGAAGTAGATGATGCTTCCTGCATCATCTTTCCTGGGCCCCATCTCCCTCCCTTCCTTCCAGAGGTAGTTCGCATTCCTCTGCATATTGTTATTTACTGGCTGGGATGTATCCATAAATCGTACTGGGTTACACGTATTTAACGTTTTAAAGTGGATATCATACTGTACGTATTATTTGGAAGCTTACTTTTTTATACAGCTGTATGTTTTTGAGATCCGTTTGTATAACTCCATGTACCTCTAGTGTGTTAATTCCAAATTCACTATAGCACTCCACTGTGTGAATATGCTACAAATTATGTATCTGTTAGTCTATTAATGAACCTTTCTTTTTTTTTTTTTTTTTTTTACAAATCTTACTATTATAAACAATGTTGCAGCATATAGTAGTATCACATGTGTCCCTGTCTGCACATCTGCATGGATTTCATAGGATGAAAGAAATGGAGTTTAAGTTTTAGGAAATGTGACCCTTTGGCTTTACTCAATATTCTCCGAAGTGAGTGCCCGACTCCCTTCCCACCAGCAGTGCGTGGTCGTCCTCACTGCACACCACCCTTGGCGCAGGGTTGGTTAAAGGGGAATGTAAGTGGAATCTCGTTTTCTTCTAAAACAGCTTTATCGAGATGTCACTCACTACTACAATCCACCCATTTGAAGTCTATCCATACTTAAGTGGATGTGCTGTGTCCTCAGGGTTATACACTCATCACCACATCAACTTCGGGACATTTTCACGGCCCTTGAAAGAAACCGCCCCCCACAGAAGTTGGCTGTCGTCCCCTGGTCTCCTCAGCTCTAGGCAGCCGCTCATTCACTGTCTGTCTCTGTAGACTTGCCTGGTTCTGGACGTTTCCTGTAAGCAGCAGCATACAGTCCATCATGTCGTATGTTCTTTCGTGGTTGACTCCTTACGTTTACGTCATGTTTTCAAGGTTCACCCGTGTTCTGGGCATGTAATGGCATTTCGTTCCCTTCTAGTGCTGAATCGTATTCTGTCGAGTGGATAGGCTGGATTTTATTTATCCAGCGAGGGACGTGTGGTTTTTCCCATGTTTTGGGCCTCGTGAATGGTGCTGTTCTAAAGATTCCTGGACAGATTTTATACGGACTTTTTTTTTTGGATGAAGAGATGACAGTTTGGATGCCGGGAACAGCAGACACAGGTCCCAGGCGTCCCCCTGGTGCAGGCGGGTGGGGGGGTGAGAAGCGGCAGGGGGCCGTTTCTCCAGCCCCCTTGGCCAGCGTGGCTCAGGGCCTCCCCACCGACGTCGTGGAGTCACGGAGACCTCGTGGCGACCCCCGTGGAGCACGAGCCCTTCCTCCCCCTTCCCCCGCAAGGCCTGTCCGCAGCGATCACGCGTGTTCCGGCCTCAGGTCCCGACAGCTGGCCTCTGGAGGACGGTGACCCAGTGCTGTCTTCTGCGAGGCTTGTCTTCTCCACGCAGCCAGGGACGGCAGTTCCAGGCCAACTCGCCCACCGTCTTGCCGTTTAAACAACCAAGCTTAGGAGGTGTGGGGCCAGCTCCTGGCTTGTTCTGTTGGCTTCCTCCCACTCCTGTCCGTGGCTGGCCGTGGACCACAAGGTCTGGAACTCCCTTTCGAACCAATGGAGCAAACACCCACTCCTGATAAACTAAGGTCGCTCCTTACCTGGGTCAGCCGAGTATTCTAGTGAGTTTTGCAATCAGAGGTCAGAACTATTCTTCCCCTTCCTACTTTTTAAAAACTCAATTTGCTTAAACTGAATCTTTTTACATTTCTTTGGTGCGGAAGTAAGCAAATACGAATATGTATCCTTCCTTCTTCCACAGGAGGAGGAGTGTGTGCCCCAGGGTCTGCTCCCTGTGTGTGGACTTGGCCGTGGGACCCGGCTCTCCACACAGCCCCCAACCATGTCCTGCTGGGTGCGTCCAGCAGGAGGGATTGAATGTGCCCCGCCCGTGTTCTCTCCAGTTGTTTCTAGTTCTCTGCTTTTAGCACACAAGCTACAATCACACGTTTGCGTCTGTTTAGTTCCAGAAGCAGGATCGGAGTTCCAAGGTTAACAATACTGGTGACCCTAAGAGCTGTGACCAGTTAGTTACCCTCCGTCTGAACCTGCACCGATCTGCGCCTCTGCCTGCATTTCTCTCGTGTGGGCTGTCTTACCTTTTGGATCTTGGCCAATCTGATAGGGGCATGACTTTAATTTGCTTTTCTCTTTCCAAGAGTGAGAGTTAGCATCTTTTCCTGTGTTTAAGGACCATCTTATTTTTGTTTTTCTGTGAACTGTCTGTGTCCATTGCCCACCTTTCCATTGGTTTGCAAATCTTTATTGATTTCTGGTTATTCTTTATCTATTAGGGAGATTTATCCTTTGTCTGTGATACGAGTCGCTGACGTTTTTGTGAACTTTTCAAAAAGTGCTTGATCACATTTTTGCTACACAATTGAGGTCATACTCTATACATAATCCCGTGTTCTGTTTCTCAGTCTTAACACTGTATCATCAGCATTTTTCTTTTTCAAATGTAGCATTTCTTTAGACCCTGAGAGGGAAACGCAGAGTGAGGTCTTGGGATGCAGAGCGTGTGACGCTGAGTGGTTTGCTCGTGGTGTGGAGGTGATGGCCCAGCAGCACGGGGAGAGCAGAGTTTGGGGTCAGGAGACATTGGTTCGAGTCCCGCCGTTGCCACTTACTGGTTCCAGCCTTATTAAAGTCTCCTAACTGCAGCATGAAATACGTGGTGTAGTGCCCGCTCTCACAGGGCATCTGTGGACGCCAGCTCAGGTGCATTCTGGAAAGGAGTTAGGTGGGTATTTCTTGGGCGCCCTGTGGCTCTCACCACCAGCCTCCCTGCCTGCACCCAGACGTCAGGCCTTCTGGAACTAGCATCTCTAGTCTCTGAGATTATGCGGTAAAAATGGACAGTTATTTAATATGGTGGAAATCAATTCAGTACAGTCCTGGAATGGTAATCACAAACTGAAAGCTGTAAGTAGGTTGGATAAATGAGAAGAGGCGTCACTTTCTTAGAAACGTCATCGTGTCTTTGGGGGAAGCAGGGGGTGAAAAGGGGCAGGAGAATGTGGCGTGTGGATGCTGAGAAGGAAGCTCACTAAACATCACTGTCTAAGGCCGAACTACGGGTTTGAAATGGAATCTGAAGGCCCTGAATCCGATAAGGTCGTTTCCCTGAGGGAGTTCACCCTCTGCCTCAGGCCTCAGCTTCCGAAGCTTCTTGGAGCAAACTGTCGTTGAGCTTGTTTGTCTTAAGACAATACTTGAGTCTTGGATGGATTTAAAGAAAGAGTGTTCCTGCTGTATTCCTCAGTTTCATTATTTATTTTTCCAGAGAGAGTACAGTCATACGGTTAAATATTCAAAAGCCACAGTGTCGTTTTTTTTTTAAACTTTTTTATTTTTATTTTTTTGGCTGTGCCGAGAGGCATGCGGGATCTTAGTTCCCCAACTGGGGATGGAACCCGCGCCCCCTGCAGTGGAAGCTCAGAGTCTTAACCGCTGGACCGCCAGGGAAGCCCCCAAAGCCGCAGAGGCTCAGGGAATCCCCGCAGCTCGCTGACCAGCGGCCTGGCTCTGCTACAATATCACTTTGCAGTTAACCCTCAAGTCAGCGCTCGTGAAGAGGGTCCCACTGTCATCCCCATTCTGCAGGTGGGGGGTTGCCGAGGAACGCAGAGGGAGGTGCTTGCCAGGCCGCACGGCTGGGAGGAGGCAGGGCGAGGGCGCAAACGCAGGCTGCCCGGCCCCGAGCCTGCAGCTCCCTTGCTCTGCGGCCCTGGCAGACGTGCATCAGGTGGTGTCAGGAAGCCCTCTCCCTGTGCCCTGGAGGGAGGGGCCCACTTGCTTCTCTCTCCCAACAACCCAGCCCCCTGCTCCAGATGGTACCAGGCTTACAGCTACACGTCTTTCTAGACACACTCTGTGCAAATACAGTAAAATCCAGAGTTTTTTCCTTGTGTCTCCTTTTCAAAAATACATACGGTAGCTTTCTATACGCAGCGTTTTATACTTCTTTCTTCCAGTTAAAGAGATGTCCTAGCGCGTATTCTGTCATCACATGAGGAGAGTTCCCCATTCGGGGTTGTATCCGTGTAGCACCCCATTGTAGGGATGTACCATCCCATGCTAACACTTAGCTCCAGTCCTTTACTGCTCCCAACGGTGCTGCAGTGGATCCCTTTTTGTGCGTAATCAATTTGGACCGATGTAAGTTGATCTGTAGGATTAATTCCTGAAGTGGAATTGCTGGGTCAAAGAGTATGTGAGTATGTGTTTGTACCCATCTCTCTCTCTCTCTCTCTCCCACTCTCTCTCTGTTTTCCTTATTTTGGCCCCTGCCCTGCAGCACTGCCTCCCCACTCCTCCCCCGCCTACTCGCCTGTACCCATCTCTTCTAGGGATAATAGTTTACGACCAAAGATAGGTACAGCTTCTACTTAGTTTGACTTTCCCATTTTGCAAACACAAGATCTTATGGAAAGAATCATGCTTTTAACCTCTGAAAACCTCTAGAAAAACTGACCTCTAGAAACCTCTAGGGAAAAAGAATCATGACCTTATCTGTGTGCAAGTTAAATGGATCTAGAATCAACTCATGTATAAGGCTATGTCTTGAATGTTTACTTCGAAATTCATTCACTTACCTGTTATGAGTAAGACAGTTTCCCTGGGTGGAGGAGAGGCTGGGAAACCTTCCCTTCAGGAAAAGCTGTGGAATCATGTTGATGCAAGTTAGCTTTGAGCGGAGGTGAAAATTACATCTCAGCCGTCCTGGGATACAGGGATGCATGTTGATGGTTTGGGTTATGCTGACAAGAGTGTGAAAGAATTAGCTCAGGGAATAGTGAATTAACGCATGCGTGGAGGTGGATCGCAAAGCTGCTTTTTAAAAAAATAGCTTCTAGACACAGGAAAAGAATTAGTAGCGCTCTTTTAAGAATTCAAGGAACCCTTTTGGAAAATATGAGCCGTAGTTAGAAATTCTGTACGTTTTTAAAGAGGAGAAAGGGAAGAACCTGTTGATAACCACAACGGAACCTGGGAAGCCAGCGAGGGCGGCGTCCTGGCTGGTGCAGTGCCCCTCAGGGACACCTGCCCACTCAGCGTCACTCTTGCCTCGAGAGAACTTGCGCTTTTCCCCTTCAGACTTTGCCAGCAATCTCTGAACGTTCTGCCGATTCGAGGTGCGTTTGTGCTGCTTCCGTATCACAGTGCAGACTCCCTGTAGGAAGGCGAGGGGTACCACGCAGGGATGGAAGTTGGTCCACGAAGGTGGCTGTCCTCCTCGTACCCGGGTGAGGTCACCTGTTCTGAGTTGTACTCTGCACACCCAGTAGATGGTTTGTGTCAAGAGTCGGAAGGCTGAGACCTTGGAGGTCATTCTGGCCGCAGTCCGTCTCTTACGGAGGAGGGGGCACTGGGGTCAGATGCTCGTCCGGGCAGGGGGCCAGGCGTCTGGCATGCAGCCTGGCCGCGGCCAGGGGCTGTGGGGACCGGGAGCGCCACACAGACTCCACCTGCTTCCGAGTCCTACTCGACGTCACCCCGAGCTCAGGAAGGATGGGTGGGATCCGTCTTTCCTCTTCGGTGTTTCACAGTTCCCTGTTCGTAGCTCCCAAACCTCAGGCTGTGTGGTGACTCATGATGTTCTCTCTTTGCTGTGTGAACGTATTACGTGAAGGCTGTGTGGTGTGAGCTCGTGACCGGCGTGGACATTCATAGCGCTGTCTCGGTGGGAACCGTGCTCCCGGCCACCGGCGGCCTCCCTACGCGTCAGCCTCCACCGCCAGCTCGTTAGGACTGCTCATATCTGGGGTGATGTAGAGGGGACTTCTGGCCTTGACACTGGGCAGCAACCTCTTATCCTACAGCCCCCAAATCCTAAAACCTCTGAAAAAAAAGTTGAAACTGACCTGAACTATTCATAATAGTCTCTTGATAATCCGTTTAGCATAAACATGCATCCCTTGGGCTGGTGAGATTCTAATTTGTTCGACGTTGGGGTTTGATTACACCTCAGGCCCTAAAGGAGCTGTTATATAATATGTGGTATAAGCTTCTTTCTAAAATTAAAAAAAATTCCGAATTCTGAAACATCTGGACCCAAGGATCTCAGTTAAGGGACCGTGTATCTGAACTCACCTTTGAGGCCTGCGTTACAGTTATGAAAGTGCTTTCATCCTTATTTTCTGTCTTTCCCAGCAGCCTGGTGAGGCAGGTAAGGGCTGCATTGGGGGACAGCTGAGCTTTGGAGTCGGTGCCTTCCCAGAGTCACCTGGGGTGAAAGTGGCCGCGCTGGAGCTGGGAGCTCAGTCTACCCTAGAGGGTCACCCATTTTCCAGGTGTCACGTCGTCTGTGACCTTGCCCCACGCTTCACCCCCGCTAGGCAGACTTGACCTCTCCTTCCTTCCGTAGATGTTTATCTCCATCCCCGTGACAGTAGCGTTTACTGATTGGTCTGTGCGTTGGCCCTTCCATGTCGGATTGTAAGCATTTTGAGGTAGGCACCGATCTCATTGATTTTGCTCCCCGGTGTCTTTCATGGCAGCTGGTCAGGCCGGATGCAGGCGTGGTCACTGGGGCTCAGGTTACAGTGCTTTTGCCAAGCCAGGCTGCCGACAGTGGGGATTGATTCTTTCAGTCCACGTTTCTTTTACAAAAGCAATAAAGGATTTACCTTTATTTATCACCTGCTTTCTTTTTCTTTTTTTTTTTTTTTTGGCGGTACACGGGCCTCTCACTGTTGTGGCCTCTCCCATTGCGGAGCACGGGCGCGCAGGCTCAGCGGCCATGGCTCACGGGCCCCGCCGCTCCGTGGCATGTGGGATCCTCCCGGACCGGGGCTGGAACCCGTGTCCCCTGCATTGGCAGGCGGACTCTCAACCACTGCGCCACCAGGGAAGCCCTATCACCTGCTTTCTTAAAGACAAAAAAAAGTTGCAGCCAATATCCAATATAAATTTCTTCTGGGAAAATAACAGCGGGGTGCGTTTAATTGGAATCGTTTAAAAACTGTACCTTTAGGTTCTTATTATGTATTAAAGCCCCTGATGAGAATCTGAATCTTTAAGTACTTTTTCACTATGCTCTTGACCCCAGGACAGCAATTCAGAGGTGAATTTTTATGTAGGTCTTCTGAAACTAGAAACCAGGCAGTCTGTGGAGCTGAAGTTGTACCAGTGCAAAATAGAGGAAGAAAGACAAATCAGCTCATTTGCAAATTACTTTTCCTGCTAGCCATCTTCCTGAGCTACTAACCTAGGAAAAAAGAAACAAAGAATTCCAAATATGTTACTGCCATGTATCTACGTAATTTTTTTTTCTTGCAGTAAATAGCTTGCTACTGGGTGGGAAGTAGCACCCATTTGTGCTGACAACGTTTGTGCTGGCGGGGTGAGCTCTGATCGCCATCTCATCAAACACAACTTCCCTTTCTCCTCCACCCTGCTGATCCTTTATTTTCATGGCGGGAAAACGTCACCTTGAGCACAGTGAGTTCATGGGAGCAGTGGCCGTACCCAGGGCCTGGAGCTGCTGGGCAGATGGATGGATGGTGTTTGCCAGTCTTTGTTGTGACCGTCATTGTCGGTTTTGTTGATTCTGTGGTGTTTCATATTCCTTTTTCTTGGACCATTTAAAGTTCCCTAGCATACCTGACTCTTTAAACATTCACATTCTCAGATCACAAGACGGTCTTTCAACTCCTCCCGTGAACTTGACTTTGACGATTTTTGTTTCCTTGCATGAGAGCCAGAGGAAGAATATTTTTGAGGTCTTCTTCTCTCATAGACCGTGGTTCCACCGGACGTACTGAGCCCACTTCCAGCCTGATTCCTGCAAATGTTCAGGGGAGGAATCCGACGCCCACCCTGCAGGTCCCGGGGGACAAATCACTGCAGCAAACCTGACACCTCCTGGCCTGGTCCTTGCCAGCTCAAGGCCTGGAAACCCTGGGTGCGCAGGTCAGGGCCCCTCTCCATTTCCCAGAAGATGGTTTCTCAGGCAGCTTCAGTCCTCTCCTAGCACAGGTCTGATCGTGTCAGTCGCTCTCTCAGGAGGCTGGAATGGCACACACCCCATCGCTTGTGGAGCGGACACACGTTCCTTGACGTAGCAGTCAGGGTCCTGCTCCGGAAGTCCTGAACTTCCCAGTTCTGTGCGGTCCTGCTGCAAGAGCCCTAGCCTAGCCGCCTCACCCCTGGACACCGTGCCACTCGACCGTGGGCCTGTGCCCTGCCCTCGGCCTGCAGCGACTTCCCACTCGCCACCACGCCCGAGCCTGGCCACCCTTCACTCCTTCCAGTCCAGACGCTGCTTCTCCCGGGCACGTCTCCTGTTCCTTGTCCTCTTGTTTTCTCTGGTCACCGACGTGCCTGCCTCTTCAAGTTCTTAGGAATAAGGACATTTCTTATTTGTAGTATCCACCCCCTACCCCCCGAGGGCCAGCATTCCTTGGCTTTCCTGCGCTTGTAGCCCGCAGCTCCGATCTCTGCCCCTGACATCACACAGCCATCTTCCCTGTGTCTGTGTCCAGATTTCCCTCCTCTTAAGAAGACACCAGTCCTTGGATCAGGGCTCAGCCTGATCTAGGATGGCCTCGCCTTGATGACATCTGCAGAGACCCTGTTTCCAAACAAGGTCATACTCACAGGTACCAGGAATTAGGAACGGGACATCTCTTTCGGGGGGACACAATTCAGCCGCAGCACATGGCTATATCTACCTTAAAGACGATTCTGTTTTCTCTACTTACAATCATTTGAACGATTATTGCTTGTCACCTTTCAGGTAAGTGATTGAGACGTTGATTCCTCACTTTGCGCTCTTGATGACCAGTTCCAGAAACAAGATCTGGTTTAGTTCCAACCGGGCAAATCTTCACATCGTGGAATTTTAAAACTGGAAAGGGTCTATCTAAGTACTTCCGTTGAAATTTTACAGTAGGGAAGGGTAGACAAACCGTCTTATTTTCTTCTGCCTCAGGTCGTACAGCTGTGACCGTAAAGTAGACAAATAATGCCGTGTCCCCCGATGCCAGGGGCAGTGATCTTCCCTTGCTTTCAACAAAAGCCAAGACACAGGGTGTTTCTGATGAGAGTAAGTGTCTCTACAGCTGTAGCCAGATATTTTACGGCAAAGGCCCAAGGCTCATTTTTCAGCCTCTTGCAATCCTGCAGAGAGTCGCCCTCAGCACAGCTCCAGGAACGGTGTCTGGGGGTTGGGCTGAGTGTGGGCACGAAGGGAATATGTACGGCTGTGGCCACGGGTGACTCGAGGGTGGCACGGAGGAGCCCGCGGCGTGCTGGGGGGCCGCACCTGAGCGCCTGTCGTCCTTGTGACGCGCGGCGAGGCCAGAGCCCAGGGGGGACCCAAGCTTGCTTCCTTCGGAAGCATCGTTTAACCGCCTGCATTTCCTGTCCCGGGTGACTGGACTGTGACTCCCTCTAAGGTCAGAGACGGGGGACGCCAGAATTACAATTAGGTGTTAATCAGTGACGCTATTCATGTGCAAGAAGAAAAATAGAGTTTTCCTCGCATTTTAGAAAATGCTTTATAAAGTATTCGGACGGCCAAAAAGTTGGACCATCTGACATACATGGTTTTCCTTTCCCACGTCTTTTCTTTTCATCTTTTTAAATTGAAAAATCACGTGAAATGTTTTATAGGGTGTTGTGATCATTATTAAATTGTAGCTCTTCCAGAGGGGCTGTCCTCAGTTTGACTGACATTTGAGTCACTGTTAACCCTCAGAAATAAGGACTGAGCAGGTTGCTTTGTAAATGATAACGCTGTTTTGACAAGATGTCATTGTTGGGGCAAAACAGATTGAGCATGAAAACAAAAGGCCATGAAATCTTTGTCGCTTTTTTGATGTTAATGACTTCGACCTGTGCACTGTGCTTTAGTAATCGCAGAGGGTGTTTTTAATGACCTGGTGTAAAATGTCAGGGTTCCTTCGGGACTTTTGTCGGGTTGGGGTGACAGAGAGCTGGCTGACGGCTCCCCTCTGCTTCCTCTGGTGACTCGGTTCTCAGGTCAGCTCTCAGCCCACGACGGCTATAAAACAGGCCCCGACTGCGCAGCCCAGTTTGGGTTAGGGGGACGTGTCCAACCAGCCAGGCCTGGACCGAGAGCAGGAGACGATCAACTTCTGAAACAGACTTGCCGAGTTGTAGCAAAACCAGCACCAGGGCTTCCCTGGAGGCGCAGTGGTTGAGAGTCCGCCTGCCGATGCAGGGGACGTGGGTTCATGCCCCTGTCCAGAAAGATCCCACATGCCGCGGAGCAGCTGGGCCCGTGAGCCATGGCCGCTGAGCCTGCGCGTGTGCTCCGTGACAGGAGAGACCACAACAGTGAGAGGCCTGCGTACCGCAAAAAAAACCCCAAAAAACCAGCACCAAGGGTGCTGGGCCTGGCAGCTTAGAGCACAGGCTGTTGAGAAGGTGCAACCAGCACTTGATGTTTTGGAGGCTAGGTTTTAAGACAACAGATCTGCTCCCCGAAAAGCATGTGTTCTGTGTTGACTACCACAGCCTGAAAAGGAGAGGACCAGTGATGCGCAGTTCGTGGTTGGGGACCAGCTGCTGTAGCGATGTTTCTAAAAAATCGTTAGCATGAACAGTTCTTTCGGTAATTATTAGCATTTCGGAGCGCTTACCTGTGTCAGCCGCTGTGTAAAGCACTTTCATTTAGTTTCTACGGCAGCTTTGCGAGCTTGGTGTTAATATGTCCATCGCACTATTGGAGAAACGGATCTCAGAGGATGTGTATCTGTATCCACATGTGTGTGACTTCACTCTGTTACACCATCTCTTAGTTTTACAGTGTGATGTTGTCTGTCCTCTAACTCTCCGTCTGCCACCACCTTCCTCTTCTGTGCTCGCAGCGCCTGGCGCCCGCCGGCCTCTATCCACATGAACCTGCCGCCAGTACCCATCCCCTCTCCTCCCCCCGGCTGCCGTCACTCTAGCCTCGGTTTGAAGGACCCAAGCTCTGAAGAGTAAATTCTACCTGGCCCTCCTGCTTCTCGTCTTAATCCGCCCCAGCCCTCTTTTCCTTAGAGCTGCAAATTGACCTCGGGAAAGTGCAGGCTGAGTTTCCCGACCTGCTCGCCTGCGCTCAGGGATGAGCTGGCCCTTGCTGCCACCTGCCCACCGCCCTCCGCAGCTCGCTGTCTCCCTCTGCCTGTCTTTTCCTGCATCTCCTCCGTCCCGTCCTCTTCCTGCTGTGTCCTTCATTCCCACACTTTACCTCTCTTTAACTCCTGCTTCTTCAAGTCCTGCTTAAATGTCCCTTCCTTAAATCCTAGGGACTTCCCTGCCGCTCCCCAGCACCGCTTAAACTTGAAAATATGAGTCTTACCACATCCCTTTCTTTCTTGCACTTGGACATCTGTAGTTACACGTGACGACTCGCCCAGTGTTCCGCACTGAACTGTGTCCTCCCTGAGGGCAGGGACAGAGTCTGCTTCGTTAAACAACTGCTCGCTCTCTAGCTTCGAGCACAGTGACGGTTACACAGCAGGCGCTCAGATCTGTGTCGACTGGATAACAGACACATAACTGAAGATGCCCAAAGCGGAGCATCTTGATGGTTGCCCTTTCTTAGTCCTTGCGTTCTGATTTCACTTGTTGCTCGAGAACGAACCTGCGTTCGGAGCAGTTTTGTCCCAGTGGCTTTGGGTTGGCTTTATCGCCGATGGTCATTTTCCGCCATTCAGACGCTGTACCGTGATGCACTTGGTTTTCCAAACTTCTGTGTCAGACCAGCCACGATACAAGAAAAGTCTAAGTTTCAGGACATGTGAGCCCTCTCTGTTTGTGCTGAGCCTGGGTGGGTGGGAGAGGAAAAGCGAGGCCTCCCCTGACAGGCTGCAGGTTCCTGGCCCGATGGCGCAGAGGCGTGAACGCTCCAGAGCCTCCGACCTCAGCTGTGACGCCCCCAGAACCCAGGCGCCGGGTTCAGCTCCCTCCACAGCCCTGGCCGCTCCTGCCTGATGTCTCTGCCCAAAGTTGCTTTGGAAGGAGAAGCTTTCTCTCCAGTGGTTTATCATCTCAGGAGCCTTCCCAGCCTTGGTCATGGGCACTGGCCCATCGGAGTCCACGGACAGGGCCGTGTGCCCGGGTCTGTGGGGATCACGCCTTCTGCACACTGGGGCTTCCGTGTGCAGGCGGACACCGGCTGGGAGACTTGTCTGCCTGCGACCATCCCGAGCGTCGCCGCTAACACGACTTCTTTCTCTCTTGTGAATCCACAGTTGGTCCTGTTCGGAGTTGGACCTGAACGAGATTCGCCTGATAGTTTACCAGGACTGTGAGAGGAGAGGCAGACAAGTCTTGTTTGACTCTAAAGCTGTTCACAAGATCGAGGAGGCGGCAGCTCAGGTAGGAACTATGGATTCGCTTTCGTCCTTTTTGTTTGTTCGTCCATTGCCTGCTCTTCGGGCTGAATTGCACAGCGCCGTCAGTGGTTCAGAGGAAACACGGGCAGAGGTCCCTCCGCCCACCCCATTTGCGTTCTTGTTAATATACACAGGTGAGACTGTTAGCAAGTCATCGTGCAGATGCTAAGCATCGTACTTTAGACGTTACAGCGAGTCATCGTGCAGATGCTAAGCATCGTACTTTAGACATTACCAGAAGTGACTTTGCTGGTAAGTTGCAATCCAGTAGGATTTTGATGCCAAGTGTGTGCCGTTAATGGGAAGACTGAGAATGCTAAAATTCATGAAGCGCTCGCCTGAAGGGAAGGTCTGGTATCACCCATAGATAGTAAGAGGTGATACATAGCACGGGGTTAGACAGAACTGGAGCGCTTTCCTGGCCACGGGGCTGCAGGGTGCTAACATGCACTGTCGTCTGCAGAAGGGCCTGCAACCCAAGCCTGTTTGACCAAGGAAGTTTTATTTCCTTTTTATAGCGGAGGGCGGTGTGGGGGTAGTAGTGGTGGTGATGGTAGAGGTGAGGGTGGTGATGGAGATGATGGTGATGGAAGTGATGGTGATGGTGATGGAGGTGTTGGTGGTGATGGAGGTGATGATAGTGATGGAGGTGATGGTGGAGGCGATGGTGATAGAAGTGATGGTGGTGGTGATGGAGGTGTTGGTGGTGATGGAGGTGATGATAGTGATGGAGGTGATGGTGGAGGCGATGGTGACGGAAGTGATGGAGGTGATGGTGATGGAGGTGATGGTGGCGGTGACAGAGGTGATGGTGGTGGTCGTAGTGCTGGTGGTGGTGGTATGGGGCGTGGAGGTCTGAGGGTGGGTAAAGTGGGGACAGAGCAGCTCTTGATCCCTTGGAGCCAGAATGGGAAAGGTAGAGTGATGTGTCCAGGCAGGAGCAGGGTCTAGTCCTCCCTGTGAGTCTTCAGGGTGGCCATCCAGTGTACTTCTGACTTGTCGCCTTTCAGCAGTTATTCAGATGTCTACAACTTAAATAAATCCCTTTGTGTTCCTTCTTTTCATGTTCAGTAACCTGATACCTGTACTGACCGAATCCTGGCAGTTTAGAGAATGTGCAGCTAAGTAGCTGAATAGTTTATGTCAGGGTCTCGGTCTCGTCAGGGCTGAGGTCTCGTCCTGCTTCTGATACGGTTGTTTCTGCGGGAAGGAAGTGTCTGGTTAAAGGCGGTTTAGCTGAGCGGATCCCGTGGTGCTTTCACGTGGAAGCTGGCCAGGTAGCTAATCATTACAGCCATTGCTGGGCTTGTTAGGTGGGTGGCTGGAGCAGGGGGAATGAGAAGTCTCTCGGTGATTCAGCGAAGGCTGCCATGGTAGATTGGTATTAGTTCAGGTGAGCCAGCACTCGGCCCTTTGTTTGGTGGACCGCACACGGCTTCCCCCTGTTTTCCCACATCACTTCCTGTCTCCCCAAGGCCTTGCACAGATGGTATAGTTGCACACCCACGCTCCGTCACTAGGGTTCCTGATGGTGGTAGCAGGTGGAGGGAAAAAATTCTCACCGGTTTGCAAAAATAACCGGAATCCTGTCTGTAGGAGCAATGATGACCCCGGAGTCTGGAACAGAAGCTTCCTGGGATGGACGCACTCATTTCCTCACAGAGGCAGCTGGGCCCGGGGAGGCTTGGAAACTGCCCAAGGCTGCAGAGGGAGTCCAGCGGGGGCTCTGCTCACTGTACCGGGAGCTGTCGCCAGTTGTGGACGGCGCGGCCAGTAGGCCCAGCAGTGTGGGGCGGGTGTGGACCGCGTGTCACTCCGGGCCCTGCAGGGCCGTGGATCGCCATCCCGCCCGCGACCGCTGGTGGCAGGCTTCCTGTTCCCCTTCTGTTCTTCCCCCATCTTCAGCCCCCCACCCCATGGGCAGGCACGAAATGTCAGGAGTCAGCAGCAGGCACGTGACTGCAGGCATTTGCATTCGACCATCAGTGTGACTGTCACACTGGAGATTAGATAAGCTGCACTTGCATTCATGTTTTTCCAAGCAAATCTACGCACAAAAAAGCAAAGAAGACTCAGGATAGAAACAACGTATCACGGAGGGTACAGGCTGCTTCTGTAGGGAGTAGTGTATCTTGGCCTAGGAGGAAGGGAAACGTTAGTGAAGGTGTATCCTTATGCCTCTGTGTCACTGTCATAAAAATCTGCCATGAACTCCAGGAAGGGAACGTGTAGTAGCTAATCCTCTACAAGCCGTGACCTTTGAAGGCCGTGTTGCCTCACATGCTGTGTAATCACAGCAGCCCCCGTTCCAGCATTTTGTCCTCATCTTTCACAAGCTTGACCTCATGACTTTCTCTAAAGCCGTGCGGGGGGAGGTGTGTCATTAAAGCACATGCTGGTCTTTCCAAATGAATAAATACTTCTGCCTTCTCAATTCCGTTTGCTTGGGGAAAATTTAACTTTGAAGCAATGTCTGTATCCTCATCAATTTTATAGATTATGACTCTACCTAGTACTAAAAAACCCTCTAACAACCAGAACAGAGGTCAGAGCTCATCGATGATTTTAGAATATGAATTGAAACGTCAAGTGTTCTTGGGGACTTCCCTGGTGGTCCAGTGGTTAGGACTCTACGCTTCCAGTTCAGCGTGCCTGGGTTCAGTTTCCGGTCGGGGAACTAAGATCCTGCAAGCCGTGCTGCCAAAATAATAATAATAATAATAAAAAAATAAAGAGGACAGTCTTAATACATAACCCACCACCTCTGTCACCCTTCTCAGCATCTTCCTCTTCCAAATGTTATAGACTCACAGGAACCACTCTTTTGTCCTCGTTAAAAAGAAAACAACAACGTCCCGGTTTTTCTATGCAGCTGAGGCTCAACAGAACAGAGCGATGTGAGAAAGGGGCCCCCAGTGAGCGTGTGCTGGTACGCTCAGCGGGGGCGGTGTGTTTACCCTCCTCTCCCTGTTCACCCAGAGAACGGAGGACGTCCCCACGAAAACGCCAGCCAAGTGCTGTCAAGGCGGTGGCAGCGGCAGCCTCTCTTCCCACGGCTCTTCCGGGGGATCTTTACCACATGCCAAGGAGCAGCTTCCAAAGTACCAGGTACAACCACCCTTGCGTGCGGAATGCCCCGTAGGCTGGAGCCATTTACTGCCATTTCTCCTCGGGGATGATGGCTGCTTGAGGGCCCCATCCCTGGGATAGGAGACTACGTATCCAGAACCCTGCTCAGGACTCGGTGATGGCCTCTATGGGAAGGGAATCTAAAAAGAGGGGATGTGTGTATAACGTGTAACTGACTCACTTGGCCGTACAGCAGAAACTAACACAACGCTGTACATCAACTCTACTCCAATAAAAATGGAACAAACAAATAAACAAAACCCCCCCAAAACGGGCTCTTAGGTGTTTCAGGCCAGTGCTGTGCTCACACTTTGGCTTTATCTCTTGATAAAAACTATAACGGAGCAGCAGTGATCCCGTGAAACACACACCGAATGAAGAGAAATGTTGCAAAGGAGGTAAACCCTCCTGTTCTGCTTCCTTGGTGGTCAGAACCAGATTAATGCGCATGTGTTTTCCAGGTTTTTTTCTAAGAGCTCTGAGGATTCTGGGGATGAATATTGTCATCCTGAGAAAGTAGCACTTGCCGTGGAAGGAAGAAAGGCTTGTATAGGAGCAGCTGGGAAGGCAAGACCCAACTGGAGTGGCAAGTGTGAAGGGCTGGTATACTGAGAAGTGTTGGCCAGCTGGGCGCAAGGAAAGAGGTTTCATAAATATTGAATAGCAGAAGGGTACTACCTGATGGAGGATATATGAGTGTTTATTTTTATCTTCGGAGCTATGAGGAATTCTGTCTGCCGTGTCGCTGACACAGCAAAGCCAGGGAGGTGTATACCAGCAGCCACAGGTGTATAGAACGTTGTTCGTTTCACGGTCAGGATCGCTGCTGTGCGTCTGCCCTTATTCCACAGAGCTGCCGGCTCTCAAAGCAGTATGTGGTTACAACAGCATAGAGTGAAATTTTCAGCGAGTTGAGAATTGCAGTTGGCACGTGGACCTTGTACCCCAAGAAAAAGGTTCAGAAATGGAGGTGATGGGTGGAAGTTATTCATAAAGAAGGTGAAAGCCTGTTAGTTTCTGTCTGCAGGAAGCGAGAAGAGGTTGGTAGCAGGCTCGTTAAATCAGGCGGTTAGATGTCTGCTCCTCTTTCCTCCTTTGCAAGCAGGTGTAAGTAGGTGTGTATATGTGTGTCCGTGTGTGTGGATATATACGTGTATGCGTGTGGATTTGGAGTTGAAAGGCTGATTGCCATGGTTTTGCTTGGGTAGAAAGCGAGGCAGCAGAGAGTCTGGCTGGTGGCCTGGGTCACAGGAGTTGGAGGTACGGTTTCAGTCAGGCCGTGCGGGTGTCGTGCGCACTGGTTTGGTTGACACTCACATCCATCCTCAGTGTGCGTCACCACCACTTACAGTGGGAGCTGAGCATCCTGTATCCAAACGCATGCACCTGTGTGTCATCATATGTTCGCAGTACGCACAGTGTTACGTCATGTGAGTGAGGGCGTTTGGCTTCCAGCCGCCTGAGCTCCAGGGGAGTCCGGGCCCCTAGATGAAGGTATGGGGGTTCCCGTCGGGAATAACTGGAATCACAGCAGCGGTTGAGGACGCAGACAGTGACCTTGTACAAGGGATGACTTGAGAAGGTAGAGATTTAAAAAGGAGAGCAGGGCTTCCCTGGTGGTGCAGTGGTTGAGAGTCCACCTGCCGATGCAGGGGACGCGGGTTCGTGCCCCGGTCCGGGAAGATCCCACGTGCCGCGGAGCGGCTGGGCCCGTGAGCCATGGCCGCTGAGCCTGCGCGTCCGGAGCCTGTGCTCCGCAACGGGAGAGGCCACAACAGTGAGAGGCCCGCGTACCGCAAAAAAATAAATAAAAAATAAAAGGGAGAGCAGGATGTGAGGGCGATCTGGCTGCGACATCTGTCACCCCATTGATCGCCAGGGTTGATTCGGCCGATCGGGCTGGCTAGGCGGGTGTCCCCTTCCTCCCTCACCGTTCCAGGTGCGTCCCTCCCGAAGCTGCGCGCTTGGTCGGAGAGGACGACCTTCCGCGATAGAGGAGGACCGTTCTTCGGTCAGGGGTATACAAGTAGCTGCGCTCCCCTGCTAGAACCTGCAGACAAGCTCTCAAGGTCCATTTGTGGGAGAACGTAGGGTAGTCGAGCTTCCAAGACTCCAGACACATCCAAATGAGGCGCTGCACGTGGCAGTCTGCCTTTCTAAAAAAAAAAAAAAAAGTAATTTAAAAAATATAAAAAGAGCAATTATGTGCGTCAGATACCGTGAGACGTTTAATAGAGCAAACTGGGAAGCGCCCATTGGCTGTGACAGGAGCCGTTTGAATAGCGGGGGATGGGGGAAGGTGCCGTCCACCCTCTGCGGTGATAAAGGGGACGCCGAAGACTGGTCAGAAGCTAGGGGGTCAAAAAATTTAAAAATGTTTCAGTCAAACTTTGGGGTGACCAGACTGTCGGTTATCTTTTGGACCCACGAAACCCTGCCCACACCGATTGGCATTTTTGTTCCACACGTTGATTTTGGTTGGATAACCCTGAGCTATATTTCATTTCAGGATGTGTTCTTAGTATCAAGGGGAGTTACTCTGCCTCTTCCGTCACTTAATCTTTCTATTTAGACTTTGTAAATGGGGACGATGAAAGTCATTGTTTCTCATAACCAGATTAAAAGTGAACTCTGGTAAAGCGCTTGCATCCTGTACGAGGATATAGTGTATAAAGAAGAAATCGTGAACATTAGTGATAATTTGGGGAAAAGAGTAGGCAGTCATCATTGTAGATTAAGATTGTAAAATAATCAGTTGCTGCTTTGAGAAATGGTTCTAATTACCAACAAAATTGCACATTATTTTCTATCGTGTTGTACTCGACACGGTTTTGGTTTCTTGCACGTCTGGTAGTACACGCGCCCCGCCTCTGATGTCAACATGCTTGGGGAGATGATGTTCGGCTCGGTCGCCATGAGCTACAAAGGCTCCACCCTGAAGATTCACTACATACGGTGAGTTCCGTCCACTGCTCGTGAGACGTGGCTTGGGGATGATGACTCCATTCAAACATGTGCAAAACTGTTATGCAGTAAAATAATAATCTAAACTTTGTCATCTCGTATTTGTTAGCACTTGATACCTTTTGCATATCTTTAGCAGTTAAAATAGTCTGACATTTTCTACATCACTCTGACCTTGAATCAGCTTAGCAGGACAAAATCCTAAGCTTTAGCTAAGTACCGTAATTGAAAAATGCGTACCAAAGCATTTTGAGTATCTGCTAGGTTAGTAATAGCAATACTTTTAATCAGAGTTATTCAAATATTTTAAGTTTAAAAAGTCAGAATTTCACAAATTTTCCATTTTCAGATTAAAGTTTGTCATGATTTTTTCCTTGTACTGAGATACATATTTTTTCAAATTATTGAATGCATGCCGAGTTTTATTTTTGTTTCTAGGGAATGGTGTCTAGAATAAAAGTTTCTGCAAAAAGCAGAATGTGACGACATTAAAGAACACGTTCCTTATCTGCATGTCAGGATAGAATTTAACTCGCTGGAAGCACAAGCTCTACGATGTGTGAAAGGAAGCCTTTTCCCAATCCTGCACTTATAACCTTCTGTCTGTTCATCTGTGCCACATGGCAGGTGGAAAATATACCCTGAGAAAAAAACAAACTTCTGCTTCGCAATATTTCTGCGAAGCGAAGTTTGTACATCTGAAATATTTACTCCCAAGGAAAACGGCCCTGGCAGTGTCTCCATAGCTCTCTCTCAGGATTTTAACATTCTTGGGATTTTAAAATGATAAAATAAGAAAAAAATCTAGACACCCCATTGATACAGTGATTTGAAAAATGCACATCTCATTTTCTGTAAAATAAGATATAGAAATGAATAAAAGCTTGAGAAAAAGTTTAAAAAAAAACCAAAAAACAAAAAAAACCCCATGCATCTCTCCCTCTTCTGTCCGTTTGTTTTTTCTCCAGTTCTCCTCCACAGCTGATGGTTAGTAAAGTCTTCTCCGCCAGAATGGGCAGCTTCTGTGGGAGTACAAATAAGTAAGTGCGGGATTTTCCCCCTCCCCTCCCCACCCCCCCCAATTTTCCAAGTGGCTGTTTCTGGGTAGAGTCGTTCTTTGAGGGCCATAAGGCTTTTTGAGGTTAGAAGCAGGATGAGTCCACATTAACAAAGGGGTTTTCAAGGTGGCCTTTGTCCAATACATAGTGAGTATGAAGAGGCCTTGGACCTTAGCAGGTGGCCTTAAAGACAAGTGATGGTCTACATACATATATTGGGGGTCTTCACCTGTTAACCCACTCTGTTCCTACTGCCAGTCACCATGTTCTCATTCCCTGGAAAATGAAAAGTGAAGGGGAAAAGGATATTATTTCATCTTATAAAAAAAAATCTTGGGAATTCCCTGGCGGTCCAGTGGTTGGGACTCTGCGCTTCCACTGCCGAGGCCCGGGTGTGATCCCTGGTCGGGGAACTAAGATCCCACACGTGGCACGGCCAAAACCAAAACCAAAGCAAAACAAAACTAAACAAAAAAATCTCACCTGTCAGTCTGCTCGTTTATTTATTTCTGAAGGAAGGAGGCACAGGGTGAGTTTCCCAAGCTGCGAGGCACCTGAATGGCAGGAGGGATCGTCTGTCTGAGCCATCCGTGTAACCTCTGTGGTCGGTGAGGACTCAGGCCAGGCAATATTTTGATTTTCACTCCCGAGTTTTTGTTTGTTTGTTTGTTTTTTGGGTTTTTGGCGGTACGCGGGCCTCTCACTGCTGTGGCCTCTCCCGTTGCGGAGCACAGGCTCCGGACGCACAGGCTCAGCGGCCATGGCTCACGGGCCCAGCCGCTCCGCGGCATGTGGGATCTTCCCAGACCGGGGCACGAACCCGTGTCCCCTGCATCAGCAGGCGGACTCTCAACCACTGCTCCACCAGGGAAGCCCACTCCCGAGTTTTTTTCCCCCTCTTAATTTTACACTTCTGTGTAGACTAAGAATACTTAAATGTCTAACTTAACTCTTAGTCTGGCACAACTGTTCATATATTTTGAATTTTTCAAGCAGAAATATTTCACGTACTTCTTTTTTGAATAAAACTGCAGAACATTTATTACACTTGGGTAAGTTTGGAAGAAATGTTTATTGTAAATTAAAGGGGTATTCTTAGGGGTCAAATGAAGGCTGCTATTTTTTACAATCCTAAGAAATTAAAAGTATGTTCCTCTTCAAATTTGGGTACCTTTGAGTAAGTCTGCTTACTTTTCAACAGAATAATGAATTTACTTTTTTGAGCATTTAACGCTGGATTGTCATGACTTAAGCCAGTATAGGAATTGATATTTATTTTTTTGTGAGGTATTATTTTTCTGACCCTTGATATTACCTGAACATTTATTATACTAACTCCCTCTAATTAAATATCAAGCTCAGATTGAAGTAAAAAGTATTTTGGCTTCATTTTGCTATATTATCCTCGACATCTTTATTTCATTTGTTAACAAATACAATAAATTATTAAAAGCTGCTTCTCTCACGTGTGTTTATGAGTAATTCTAACTTTTAAGAAGTTGTGAAATCAGACTCCTGTAAGAATCATAATTTCTGTTATATGCTCCTCCTGAAAAAGGTTGCTGAATTGCTCATGGATGTTAACTAAGGGTTAAAATGAATTTCATTTTGAGGGTTTCTGTAAAATTACCCTTGAAATGAATAGCCGTATCCTAGGTATCAGTCACCAGAGGAAGATTTTAGAATTCGGTGTCCCTCATTACATAATACTGTGAAATTGTCTGGAATGTGTCATTTAGTTCTATAGGTTGAACTCCCTCCCAGAGCCTCTCTTGTCTTTTCCTGCAACAAATTCCCCTAAAGTTTAAGTCTCTTCGGTAGATGTGAGACATTATTAATTCATGAAGAAAAAGTTGTCTGTTAGCAAACAGCTTTGTTCGTCCCTTGATGTTTTTCTCCTCTCTCTCCCTTCCTTCCCTCTCTGGACTTAGCTTGCAAGACAGCTTCGAATATATCAACCAAGATCCTAACCTGGGGAAACTGAACACAAATCAGAATAACCTGGGCCCCTGTCGTACTGGAAGTAACCTAGGTAAACTCCGCCACGTAAGCGGGGCCTTGCTTTCCGGGTCCCGCCGCCGTGGGTGTCCGTTTTGCTTTCTTTGAGTTTGTGGTGGTGTTTTGCTGTGGCATTATCTTTAATCTGCGTTTATTTCTGTGTGTGTACTTTGTCCGCCCCCATGTGTGTCTCCGCCCCAGGTGTGCTGCAGGGATGCGGCAGCAAACTGCCCCCGGGGGCGGCTGAAGGAGGACCGCTCCGGCTCAGCCGCAGTGCCTCTTTCTTTGCAGGTTTGTGTGGAATGCTGAGTATGGTGCCACCTGCACACGTTAGTAACTCCTGGGCAGGTTCTTAGAAACAAATCTGTTGGGCGCCTCTCTAGAAATCCAAGGGGCTCGTGAGATGTTTAGTTCCACATGCTGCCGAGCGCCTGGCGTTCTGAAATCTCCACCCCAGAACCCCTGTTGGAAACGTCTCTGCTAATACCCCCGCGGCGTAAGCCGGTTTGGATCTGAAATGAGCCCTTCGTGTTTCTAAGAGGATAACATCTTCCGATTTTCCTCGGCCTCTTACGCTGCCGTGAAGTGTTTCTCTTTGCCGTGGCATCTTTGATCCATTTTTCACCTGCACCCTTACCTGCACTGTGTCTTCAAAAGTCACTCTAACAAGAGCATGGAAGACTGGCCTCTCCCTCCCCCTCTCCCTCTCTCTGTCCGTAGCATTTAAGTAGTTCAAATGTACTTTCCAGCTTCTTTACAGGTGTAGCCACCTCCATCTCTGGGTAGGTACATCCTGAGACCGGCCTGGCCGTCTAACCCAGGCTGCCGAATGTCTGCCGCAGGCTGGTGTGATTAACTAGCGTGGGAGCCTTCATTGCTAACGTTAGGGGTTGTGTTTACCGCAGACGGTGTTCTGCATTCTGCTTTTCACCGTAGCCGAACTATGCTAGGCACCCTATTTAACTGACTGACAGCCTCCTGCCTACTTCCAGGTGAGGATAGCATGTTTATATACTCTCCTTAAAATTGTGAAAATAAACACGCTTCACAAAGTAGCTGGCAAGTGTAATAATCAGGCAGAGCGGCGGGCTTCTCGTGCACCGGAACGCTTACGGTAGCAACGTGGGAGCTACCGTTTAGCTCAACGGTACACAGCTGAGACCAACGTAAAGCATTCCTAGAAGTCTACAGTCCTTTAGAGTGTTTTCCTAGCACCTCTGCAGTAGTGTTGTGTACGGGTGTATATGGAAAGGAGGCAGAGGAAGAGATATTTGAAAATGAATATAAGTGTTTCTGTCTGCCAAGAGAGGGTTTATAAAACACAGAAGGGTTTTTTAAATTCCTGAAATGGTTTTCAAGCCTTTCTCTTCTCGAGGTTGCCTGTAGTTACTGCTGAAACTGATTATAAAGCATTTTGAAAGTACTTATTAATATTTTGCAGTATTTCAGTACATTGAAACTACTGAAATACTTAAATGCTATTTAACTACTACTAATGAGGAAAATGGCTGAAAGCGTCTGCTCGAGGATGTCTGCTCGTCGTATGAAGTGTCCTCACAGCTGATGACTCGGCTTCTTTTAGGGGCGAGAGGCCCTCAGAAGAGCCTCTGTAGTGCTGCCGGGGGACAGGCACGGGCAGGTGGTCGCTGGCCTCTGCCCCCTCCTTCCCCTGTCTTTTCTGAACTGCATTCTGCTTTCCCGTCCCTCCCCGTGTGTCCTCGTGCGGTCACCGCCAGCAGGCGTAAAGCGAGTGCAGGCGGTCTGAGCAGCCCGCCTCTGCGAGCCCCGTGACCAGGTCTCCTTGCTTCCTGCAGTGCACAGCACTCCGGTCGACATGCCGAGCAGAGGGCAGAGCGAAGACAGGGACAGCGGCATCGCCCGCTCAGGTACGTGCTTTCCTCTTGCCGGCAGCGCCCGTGGAGCGAGCCCTTCCTCTGAGATCTGGGTGTGACGTGCACAGGGACGGCTCCTGCGAGACGAACGTACGTCAAGCAGCGTCCCGCTAAAAAGAGGGGGAGCCTCTTTGAGCCAGTGGCCCTGGGACCTTCTGGGTCCTGAGCATCCAGCCAGGGGAAGGACAGTGTGCATGGGAATCCCTCTGGCTGGGACCATGGGGGCTGTCCGCTGACCTGCTTCTGTCCTGGAGTCGTGATGCTCTAGATTTTGTCTCCTGTACCCCTTCTCTCCTCATGTCAAGTTGTGACTGACCAGGGTTCTGGGCCTCCTTGAGCAATAGAAATTGACTAGAGGCCAGACAAGAAATTGAGGCAAGGCTTTATTGGGGCCCCTGCTGCACCATGAGGGAAGGAGAATAAAGGACAGGTTCCCTTGCTGGCTCGCTTCCTGAGCGGGGATGAGCTAGTTCCTTATAAGGCGTGAGGGCAGGGGTGTGTCCAGGGGTCAGGCCAGAGGGGCGGCTTAGGTGTTCTGCCCGCCCCTTAGGTGGTGCTGAGTGCAGACGGCGTGTGCAGTGCCCTGCTTTTGCTCCTGAACCCCTGTTTTTGCTCCAGCCTCTTCAGAAATGGCAGTTGGGTTTTTTGCTCTTTGTATCTTTTGTCCATAATGTGCCCCAACTGTGCGTGCCCCCAGTTATTTTCAGTCCCTTATAGTTTCTTTGTATCTGTGGGTGGAGGAGAGGTGTGTCCAGGTGCAAACCCTGCAGCAGAGGGTCCCAGGTTCCACTCTAAATTGCTCCTAAGACGAGTGTCCCTTGCCCTTTGAGAAGCGGGACAGTTGAGGGCCGCGTTGGCATTGAAGTGAAAGGTCAGTAGCAGCCGGATCTGAACGCTTTCTCGGGAGGAGGGGGCAGAGGTGAACGTGACGCAAATGTGAACTTTGGCTTTGTTGGCAGCTCGGCCCCTGAACCCGCCGTGTCTCCTTTGAGGCTCCCGCCCTCCTGTTGGGAGTCCACGCAGATGGGGGGCTGGCTGCACGGGGCCCCTGGAGGCCTTCTGCTCCCCTTCTGTCCCGGGAGCAGCTCTGAAACCCCCGGGTCAGCCCTGGGAGGGTCACCCTCCACCAAAGGCCGCTCGTGTGCCCGCTGTGGCTGGTTCCTCACATCGCCCGCACTGTGTGGACCAGGGTCCTCGTCCTGGAGCAGAGCAGCGACAATGACTGTTTGAACTGAATTCGCAGTGGAAGATGGAGAGAAATTACAGCCACGGTTTATTCCTGTTTTCTGTAATTTGTAACTTCCTGTCTGCAGAGTTGAGAGACGGGGCAAATATTTCAACAGATTTGTTTTTCAGAACAGTGGTAGATTTGCAGAGCAAGCGAGACGGTCGTGGGGAGCTGCGGTACAGCCCCCCGTCGTTAACACCTTAGCCCGTGAGACAGGGCGGTCAGTTGTCACGTCTGTTTGACTCTGCTGGGCTCAGGCAGTTCCTCAGACTTGCTGTGTTTTGTGACGACCGTGACAGTCTCCGGAAGTAGCAGCCAGCTGTGGGAATTTGTTTGATGCTCCGCACGTGAGTGGACCGCGTTCTGGAAGAGAGGTCACAGAGGTTCGGTGACACTTTCATTGCCCCCGACCAAGGGTATGTGCTGTCAGCGTAAGTTAGGACTGCTGATGGTGGCCTTGGTCACCTGGCTGGCACAGTGTCTGTGTGGCCTCTCCCCGTCTGCTGCGGGCAGGGCCCTGCGTCAGGGGCTTGGAGCTCTTCTGCGCGGCAGCCTGTCCTCCTTCCTCATCCGTCCAGCCAGTCAGTCGTTCATATCAACATGGACTCAGAGTGCTTACTTTACCCTTCAGGTCACCCCAGAACTGCTTTATTTTGTCGCTCACGTGGCTCCAGCTTTGGCCGTGGAAGCCGTGGAGCGCTTTCCGTTGGCTCCAGTGTTTCTTTAACGTCTCTCACTCTGTGTGTGTGTGTGTGTGTGTGTGTGTGTGTGTGTGTGTGTGTGTGTGGAGCGCTTCCTCGCTTTCTGGCACTACAGGATGCTCCAGACGTGCCTCGTGTATGTCCTGCCCCATCCCTAGAATCAGTTGTGTCTCCGTGTTGCCCTGTCCTTTCACTGTAGACGGAATTAGGTCCCAGGGTCTGGACCCCAGATACGCTTGTTGCACCTTGATGCCAGCAAGCAGGAGTGTGGGTTTGTGCCGGCTGTGTGTCTGTGTCTCTGTGCGTACTGCTGTCGGCGACGCCCGCACCTACATTCAGCGACGCGTGAGTGCTGCGGATTTCTCCGTGTTGCCCGCCATCTGTGAGCCCGTGGGCCGTCCCACCCTCCCCGCCCGGCTTATCTGCAAACCGCCCCCCATGGCGAGACACCCGGCTCCCGGCCTGCCGCGCATTTAGGTAATGGATTCATTGCAGGGCACACACGGCAGCGTCAGGGTGCTTACCCCAGTGCTCCTGTGGGAAACGCCTTTTTTAAACGAGAGAGCAGTGCTTGTGTGCAGTTCCTCTGACCTTTTGTCCCGCAGACGTCACTCGTTGCCAAGGTTACCTAGGCTGGCGCCTTTGGAGATGGGGAATGTTTGCAGCTGTCAGTACCAGGCCAGCAGAAGCTCTGAAGTCACAGCTGACACCAGTTCATCTTCATGATGAACGGGCTGCATGGCGGCTGCCCCAAAGCTCTGAACACACAAGTCACATCTGAAGAGTGACCTCAGGGTCTTTTTCTTCCCCAGTAGTTCAGTAAAGAAGTAACTTTAGAAAAGCTTCTATGTTTGGTTTTTGCTTTTTAAATCATCCTCTACAGAGAGGAGCTCGATCCGGATGAAGAGTCTGAGAGCACACAGTACGGTTCCCCGGCAGAAAGACAAGACACCGAGGGTCTCTGTCGCCCTCCACCAGCCCCTTCCCCGCACCTGCCTTCCGCCCGCGTCAGGGAGGAATGTTGTGGGTGCTGTCCGCGTGCCCCTCGTGCACCGTGTGCCCCGGGGCTGCAAAGCGCTGTCTGGGTTTGCACTCCCGAGGGCCCTCTGTTGTAGGAGAGCTCAGTTACTGTGGTGGCTTCCACAGTTGGGCCAGTTTGCTACAGTCGAGGTGAAGGGAAGGGGTTGGCAGGGTAGCCCTGAGTCAGGCCGTGAAGCCACATTTATTACATTTATTGAATAACAATCTTGTACCCCCTAGGCTGGCAGGCTCTGCCGGAACTGGGGCGATGTAGAAGATGAGTGACCCTTAGCACCCGCCCTCAGGAAGCTCCACGTAAACCCAGAGTTAAAACAGCGGGCGAAGAGTGCTGCCTCACCCGCCCTGTGGGAGCCGGGGGCCTGGGGGTGGCGCCTGGGACGGGGGTGTTCGAGGGACGACAGCTGGGAGGGAGGAAAGAACTGCATCAGCGTCGAGCAAAAGCGCCATTTCGGAAGCTCGTTTGCGCAGGGGTGTAGGTCCTGGGGCTGCCCGGGTAAAACGTGCCCGCAGCGTCAGGGACTGGGGGGCGGGGGGGCGAGCCTCCTCACAAAAGGCACCGGCGCCCTGTGAGCCCTTGGACTTAGTCTTGTTCGGGGCAGCTAAAGGGGGAACCTGATTGGCTCCATATTTTAGGTCTATTTGGTGCCTCGCCGACGGCTCCAGAAAAAACTGCGCCCGCATATTCGCTGCTGAAGTAGATCAGCTGGGCGGGGGGTACAGGACTGAGGGAGGTGGGCAGAAGACAGATTTTTTCCCATTAACTTTTTCTCCCCCGAACTCACGGCTCTGTGTGTGTGTGTGTGTGTGTGTGTGTGCGCGCGCGTGCACACGCATGTGTCTGTAAAGCTAGTGTAAAAGGATTATCTGATTTAGCATAAAATTTTTAAAAACAGTTCATTGGGTTTTTTCCCCTCTTTCCCTTTTTAGAATAGCACCTGAGAAGAATAGCCAACTTTTCTTCTGGGTTATTCAGTAGCTTTACTATAATAAGAGAGGAAATCAAATCTTAATTCTGAGCTGTGCCTTCATGCATTTTACCCTTCACGATAAGTGCCCCAGTGCCTCTTTACATAGCTTGTCACACACGCAGAGTAAGGAATAGAGCAATAACAAGGATATCCCATTTACTGCTTTAATGGGTTAGACTATATCCACCTATTTTTTTTAAAGACACTTCCTCAGTAAAGGAACAAACTCAATACCAAGCTCACAGTGTTTTTTACATTAGAGTATTAGCAGTTTACTCAACGGTCTTTGCCTTATTTCCTGATTTTTTGTATTAAGGAAGCCAAGTGAGGGAGACATCTATAAAATCTGATGTTCATCTTCATAGACTTTACTCATAGCAAGTTTGAGAACCATTTTTCTAGTGTCTTTGTGGAGGGTGAAAAGTAGGAGTAGGAAACTCACACGATGAGCTGTTGTCACTAGCAGAACATTGGAGGTGACCTAGATGTTCATCCTGCTTAAGTCACGTTCGTCCCACAGAGCAGCCCCACGCGGTGGTTGGAAGGGCACAGCAGCCTAGCAGGCCTCGAAATAGAACAGTTCTCTTAGATATATTTCTAAGTGAAAAAGAAAAGTTGATCAGCAGTGAGTTGCAGTAAACGGTCATTTATGTTTCAAGAGAAAAAGGGCATATACAAGATCTCTCTCCACATATAAAGATAGAAAAGCGTGTTCATCGAATGTGTCTGGAAGGGGTCCCCCCGGGACAGGGATGGGGGGAGTGCATTCTCATTCTTTTCTGGACACTGTGAATGTGTCCCCTGTGCATATATGAATCAGAAAGATAAATTCATTCTCAAGAGGTTATTTGAGTGGCTGCTCTTAGGAATGTTCAGGTAAGGTCTCGGGAGAGAGGAGGGATGGGTTTCAGCCGTGCTGGAAGGTGGTCCTGGAGGAGCTTGGGGACTAATGGGACACAGGGCATGGCGGGGGGACAAAGGGCGACTCTCCAGTTTCTAACAGAACGATGAGTGGGGCATGCGGGCATGCCCCATACGGGGGGAGGAGGCGCCCGGGGAGACAGGTGTTGAGCCAGCGTCTCAGTCACAAGTGCCCGCAAGTGCCCCAGCCATGAGCAGTCAGCTGTAGTTCAGAAAGAGGACACGGGCGGGGCAGAAGCTGCAATCTGGCGGTCGTGGCGAGGGGGAGAGGAAGGTCCAGGCAGCTGGGGCTGGGACCCGCCTCCCAGCCTGGTCAGCCGTCACCTCCATCCAGCTGCTGACTCCCTTCCCCAGCAGCACACTCAGATCACGGGCAGGAAGGTAATGTCTTCATTCTCTGTGCCCTGGAAAGTAGTAAAACCATCAGTGTGAGGAGAACGTCTAGCTCGTATGTTCAGACACGTTTATTAAGTGCTTTACGGTCAGCCTTCAGGACAAGAGCACGCGTCGTCATGGTGTTCAGACAGGACCTGAGTTTTGGCCACTCTGCCGTTTGGGTGTGAAGACTGATGGCACACACGCACACATGCGCACACACATGCACACACGCACACACATGCACACACACAGGGAGTGGGGGCAAAGGGAGATTCATGACCCACAGAGTGAGGTCGCCTGTGAGAGACAGGACAGAGAGGGCCCTGGGATGTGGTGCTCAGGGTGGGCCAGCATGGGGGTCTCCGTCCCCCTGGTTCTGGAGAGGGGCACCATCACCTTCACCACCACCATGACCACCTGCACCACCACCATCACCACCATCATCACCACCACCATCACCTTCACCACCACCACCATCACCACCACCATCACCTTCATCACCACCTCCACCAGCACCGCCATCATCGCCACCACCATCACCTTCATCACCACCATCACCACCACCACCATCATCACCACCACCATCACCATCATCACCACCACCATCACCTCCACCACCACCGCCATAATCGCCACCACCACCACCACCACCTCCACCACCACCACCATCGCCACCACCATCACCATCATCACCACCATCATCACCACCACCACTATCACCACCACCACCTTCACCAACATCATCACCACCACCATCACCTTCACCACCACCACCATCACCACCACCATCACCTTCATCATCACCATCACCACCACCATCACCATCACCACCATCCCCACCTTCACCGTCACCATCACCTCCACCACCACCACCGTCACCACCACCATCACCATCACCTCCACCACCATCACCTCCACCACCACCGCCATCATCGCCACCACCATCACCCTCATCACCACCACCATCACCACCACCATCATCACCACCACCATCACCTCCACCACCACCGCCATCATCGCCACCACCATCACCTTCATCACCACCACCATCACCACCACCACCACCACCACCATCACCACCACCATCACCTCCACCACCATCGCCACCATCACCAACATCATCACCACCACCATCACCAACATCATCACTACCAGCATCACCTCCATCACGATGACCACCTCCACCACCATCACCAACATCATCACCACCATCACCATAACCGCCTCCACCACCATCATCATCACCACCACCATCACCTTCACCATTACCACCAAACAGAAGAAAGATTTTCTTTTAATGGGGGATGGGGGGGGAGAGAAAATCCAAATGCTCTGCATACAGCTTTGACCATAGGAAACTTTTTAATAAATTCAGGCTTTGAACTCTCTAGAAATTTGTATTCTAATGCTTTGTTTCCGCCATGCTTGCCGATCAAGACAGGCATCACTGTCCTTCACATAATCATTTTCTTGTTCTTCATACGGCAACATTTCTTAAGCGTCTTATGTGCCAGACATTTTTGTCAGATGTGGGGATAGATCAGTGATCAACTAGACATGGAATTGTATTCAATAAAGGGGACACAGCGAAAGACTATAAAATGTAGGCAGGCACTCATCACCACCAGGGTGCTCAAGGAAGGCCTCTCCCGGAAGCTGAAATTTCAGCTGACTTGAGTGCCGCTGGTAGCTGGCTTGGTGAAGCCAGAGCAAAGAGCGTCTCAGGCCTGTGGGCCGCTGGGGCAGAGCCCGGGGGTGGGAGCAGGCTTTGCAGGTTTGTGTGTGGGGCGCGGAAAGACCGTTGTGTACCAGGAACAGAGGAAGGCTGGATGTCGTGAGGGGAGTGTGCCGGATGAGCTTGGGCAGGAATAGGGGCCTGGTCACATTAGCCTCTTTTCATTTTGGTGGCAGTGTTTCCAGATACACAAACAAGCCAACCTCAGAATTCTTCCCGTTGAAGGAATTATAGCAGCTTCTGAGCGCTTGACTTTCGCACTTCCTTTTCCAGTGTCAGGCTTGCTCCTTGGGGATTTTTGTTTCTCCTCCCCTAGAAGCTCCCCGAGGGCAGAGACCCACCTGTCGTGCCACGCTGACTGCTCCATCCCCAGCAGCGTGAATCCCGCCTGGCATATATGAGATGCTCAATGGATGTTTGAGTGAAGCGGGGGGATATGTCCCCCATGTGTACCAGGAGGAGTACACATGGATTGTTTTAAAGACTTACTGAGACGATCTAGTTATTTTCCTAGGGAACATCTGGGATGCGCTTTCCATGGATGCCTCTTGCTGGCGTTTTACTCTTAGCTGAAACGTCCCATTTTCACAAGGGTGTTCTCTGACTGCTGATGAGAGAGTAAACCTTTGCCCCCCTAGTTGCTTAAAGAAAATCACAGGAACTTATCACCGTCTGAAATCATCTTGTTTACTTATTCCACAAGTGTGAGCTTCTTAAGGGCAGAGACTGTCTCTATGCTGTAACTTTCTGCCCCAGGCCTAGGTGGTACCAGGCTCTTAGTAGGTGCTCAGAAAGTGTGTGTTGAGGGAATGGGTTTGATTTAAGAGTTTCAGGGCACCATTTGTTCAAATCCAAATCCTGTAGTCAGATCATCAGTACGGTGTTTCTAGTAAACTCTCCAAACAGCAAACGTATTTCCAGAGAGAGTTAAACATTTATCTTGAACTTGAATGACATGGGCCAAGAAGAGCCAGCGATCAGCACTTTTAAGCCTTTAGACTTATTCTTTTTTCTCACTGCTAATTTCTGCGGGAATAAATAGATGCTCGCTGAAGAGCCCCCTCAGTCAGGAGGGTGGGGATGAAAGCTCAAATTATTTTCTTATTAATGTACAAAACTCCAAAAGTCTTTGCAGTCTGTATGCATTAACATTTGTTCTAATTGTAAAATTATTCTAAAAAGAAAAGTGATACTAAAAATATTAAGGAGTGTTAGACAGCACTTTCAAAGCTGAAACTGAGCCGAGGTGTAATTTAACTGAAAGCCGCACATTTTACAACTGTGGCACCAGCTGGAGAATTTCTCTACCTGGCTCACGAAGCTGGGACCCACCCCACGTAACTCTCATGCAGAAGCACTTCGGTGTCCTGAGGTACCAGTCCCCTTAGCAAAGGTAGGGAAACAGCTGGGCACGCTTGACGCAGCCCTGGCGACGGGGACGTACACCAGGGCCCCAGCACCACTCCACGTTGCACTGCCTTGAAGACCATGGCCCAGGCCTGTCACGCGCACTAAGTGGTGATTGAATCCACCCTTTTCTCGTGAAAATGGCAATAGGTTACAAGCCAAGATTAGGTCTCTTCTTGCATTTGAGAGTTGTAGCTGTATTGTTTCCTAGAATATCTGATTGACGACATATACCACAGTACTTTTACATAGAAACCTTACTACATGATATTAAAATATTTTTGAGGAAATGCTGGAGAGCACTAAGCCAGTCCTTTAGATTATATTTCGTAAAAATTATTATTCCGCATTTTATAGTAGGGATAAAGGGAACATCCTCCTTGGGTTTTTATTATTTTAATTTTTTGCCTTTTTCATGTCTATGTTACAAGTTCTTGGTTCTTTTCATAATTAATCAGAATTAATGACCTCTCAGTACTCTGAAATGTCTTACCTAGTCCACCTTTTCCAAGAATTATCAGAGAGAGTGAGTAGCTAGCATTTACTGTATGGGGTGCTGGGGTAAGTGCTTTACACGTAGTTTTACACGTATTGATTTGTTTAATCCTCACAGGAACCATATGAAATAGGTCGGTGGTTTTCAAAGTGTTCTTTTGTCTGCAACCCATGCTAATGCATTTCATCATCATGATCCAGTAACAAACATCTTTATATATAACAAACAAAAGTGTCACCAATTAATGTTAATGCTGCAACCTACTCTATTTTCTTTTCTGCTCCTTTTTTAAAATACCAGTTTTGATCCGCTAAAGACTTCGTAGCCCACTAGCAGGTTGCAGGTCTCACAAAAAGTACTGCGGTGTGGTCCTTTTTTGCCCCCCATTTCACGGATGAGAAAGCTGACAGGTTAAGTGGACTGCCCAAGTGTCCCAGCCGGTGAGTGGCGGAGCTGGGATTTGAACAAGAGCATGGGTCTTACTTGGTTTACTAAACTGAATCATGCAGCAATACGACTTCCAGAAGGAAGTGGTCCTCAGGGTCATCGCCATCTTGCTTCTGTGATCAGGGAAAAAAAAAAGTACTTATAATACAAGTGCTGTAACTCACCTCTGTCTTCCACCTGCCAAGAAGGAGCTGTTATACCCAGCATAAGATCGGGAGAGAGATGGGACCCTGATGATTTGGGACTAGGGGGTGAGGATCTTCTGGTCTTATAAGGGATTTTGAAAACTTGGGGGTGAGGCAGACATGTCTAATCAGGATTTTTTTTTTTATTAAGTAGTACTGTGTGACTTTGAGGAAAAACTCTCTTCTATCTCCCTTCAAAATTCTCAGTAAAATTACCTACTTGCTGATACTTGAAACCAGGATTTGATTTTGGAGGTTGAAGTCCAGCCTCAAGGCTGACACCAAGCCAGCCTCACCTGGTAACACTTCAGCGCAGAAACGCCGTATGCTCAGCCAGCATTTATTAATTGTCTGTTGTGTCTCAGGCGCTGTCCTGGGTACAGGGAATCTGGACACATGTCCTGGGCATGTTGACTGGATCAGAAGAAAAGCATCTTGTGGATGCTCACAGCACCTCTGCGGTGGACAGAAGGAAGCCTGAGTTGTTAGCATCTCACCTTGTGGCCGGGGGTTCCCTGGTCTCACGGCTCTTCAGCTCTGTGTGGGATCCCTGTGCGCTGAACAGCGCCTGGCACGTTGTAGACACTTGACTCGCAGCCAGGCAAGTCGGATTTCAGAACTCACGTCAGGGACTCAGCTTCTTTCCATCTGCCTGTAAGAGTGTGAATAAAAGTGCGACCGTTCACGTGGAGAAGCTGCCTTCCGAGGGGTGTCCATGAGCATGGTATACTGCACTTCCTGAAGTCGGCCCGGGGCCCTGTGATCCGCCCGTGCAAACATCAGCCAGCCGACTGGCACATTCCACTCCCTTCTGCCCCCGACTGAGTAACATTTCAGTGTCCTGATTCCTTGACCCTGGGGGGTAAAGGGGAAAACATCTGTTTCGTCCCTCTGTTCTTCCAAACCCACAGAGCTCCTCCAAGCAGCCGGGGTTTGAAAGAAGCCCTTTGCCTGCCCTGACGGGGACCGGTGGGGCTGTGCGTCGGCCACACCTAGGGACGCACTGTGACGGCGGCCGCAGAGCGGCTGAGGGCAGCCGAGTCATCCAAGCAGAAAGCACGTCTAGGAGCAGATGTGCCTCCTGCAGAGCCGAGGGAGTCGTGAGGGGCGGAAGTGCCGTGTATCTGGAGGTGGCGGCGGGAGAGGGTGCTTTGCGGGGCAAGTACCCTTCTGCCTGGATTCCACCTCGAGACACAGGGGGACCAAGCAGTCAAGGGGGGACACGCGCGCGAGCCGGCTCCGTGTGCGGCACCGGCTCCCGGGCAGCAGTAGCAGTACTTCCGTGGGCTCTTCGTGGTATCCGAAATCTGCAGGCTGCCCTCTGACTTGATGAGTAATGTTTGTTTACATTTGGAATGTGGGGCTGGTGCCTGGTCACCGATGCCCTTGGGGTGTCTGCGACCCCTGTTCGTTTTAAAGGGTGTTTTCTTGGCTGTACCACAGCCTGAGAGGGCTCCCCCTGCTGGCTGTGGCCGGTAGAACCTGTACGGTTAGGTCCCAGGGCTTGTATAGGTATTTTTCACGTAGGTGCACGTGGGCTCCTGGAGCCCAGCTCTCAACTTCCCAATCTTCTTCCCGCAGCCTCCCTGAGCAGCCTTCTGATCACACCGTTCCCGTCTCCAAGCTCCTCTACGTCCTCCTCCAGCAGTTACCAGCGCCGCTGGCTTCGGAGCCAGACCACGAGCTTGGAAAACGGCATCATTCCCAGGAGGTGAGCTGGGTTCCCCTGGCTGTGCAGGGCACTGGGGCGGGCGGCCCAGCGATGCTGGCGGACACTGCACTCACTTACTGTCGGCACAAACGGGCCGGAGCTTTCCACTCGGCTTCAGCTCAGCCTGGAAGTTCACAGGTGAGAGGTTCCGGGAAAGACACTGGGACTACCTGGGTAGATTTGACATTGATTGAAAGTGAGTGTGTGCTCTCTTTGCACTGGGTCCCTTCCAGGTGTAGCCTTTGTAAGTTAGAAGGCTGGAATGGCTTACGGTGACTCACACCAGTGTGGTCTTTGAAAATATATGAACTCAAGGATGGTTAATTTTTGGTGAAACAAATTCTTAAACAGTCAACAGTCTGATTATGAATAGAGACAGCATCGAGATATTCTCTGCCTTCATTTCAGTTGGTTTTCAGATCTAAAGTTTAGTTATGTTGCAAAACTCACGTTTTTGGCTTATGATGATGTTACATCAGTACCTTCCCACCTCTTCTTCCTACAACCCAAAAACTTAAAAGGGAATTTAGAAATGAAGGAATTAATTACCTATGAAAAACCCACATGACAGTTGGTTACCTTAGTAAGTGAATAGAGGTCGGCATGTGTCGGCTCTGAGAAGGGGTAAAGAGCTGGCTGCAGGCCTGCACTTCAGGAGCTCACAGAGACGATGCTCACGTAAACAGTGGTGTGAAGAAGGTAAGTGCTAAACGCTCAGAGGGGCATGGGGGTGTGCGGCTCGGGGGCGGGACGCAGCCTCGCGGGAGGTCTTGGGGTTTGGGCAGCCTTCGTGAAGGGGGGCACCTGAAAGCACAGGCTGAGAAACGGGGGAGCCGAGGCGTGTGCAGGGCATCAGGCTGCTGGCCCCCTTCTCCCAAAATTAACATCACGTGTTAGTTCTGTTTGTTTGTTTGTATTTAAAGAAACATTATGTTCCAGGGCTTCAGGCATTTTCAGAATAATCTATAAAATGAATGTAAGGCTTTTCCATTAAAAATATTTTACTTACAAAATATAATAGAAATAATAGTGATACGTGACTATTATCACAAAGTTATAAATTACCAAAATGTTTTGGTGTAAAAATTTTATATAATATAATCAATAGTAATACTTCAGTCACTATCTTCATTCATCATAAGGTTTTGCTGGCTCACTTTTCTGCACATTCATTTGTTTAGGTCATCAAAATGTGTACGTCAATCGACGTAATTGAAAGCAGCATTAGTCATTCCTGGCAAATGCAAGCTGATAAATAATTTTTGATAACTTTTTTATTTTGGGAAAGTTCTTTGTGCGCATTGAAGCTGTTACTGGAGCTTTACAGGTTATAACAACATTGAGATAAATTTGTAATAAACCTTAAAAATATAAATTTTGGGTTGTTTGGCCTGAGGTGATCCAGCAGTGGAGGCTACAGGCTCTTTCTTGAGGCTAATGGCGGACTCTGGGAGGGCTCACGCCAAGGAGTACTTCCCAGAACTTCTGCTGCCAGTGTCCTTGTCCCCGCAGTGAGCCACAGCCACCCCCCACCTCTGCAGGAGACCCCCCAACACTAGCCAGCCGTGGGACTGACAGGGTCTCGGTGCTCTGGCCGGGTGTCAGGCCTGAGCCTCTGAGGTGGGAGAGCCGAATTCAGGACACTGGACCACCGGAGACCTCCCAGCTCCACGTAATATCAATGGGTGAGAGCTCTCCCAGAGATCTCCATCTCAACGCTAAGACACAGCTCCACTCAACAACCAGCAAGCTAAGTGCTGGACACCCTATGCCAAACAACTAGCAAGACAGGAATACAACCCCATCCATTAGCACAGAGGCTGCCTAAAATCATACTAAGTTCACAGACACCCCAAAACACACCACCGGATGTGGACCTGCCCACCAGAAACACAAGATCCAGCCTCATCCACCAGAACACAGGCACCAGTCTCCTCCACCAGGAAGCCTACACAACCCACTGAACGAAACTTACCCACTGGGGACAGACACCAAAAACTACAGAAACTATGAACCTGCAGCCTGCGAAAAGGAGACCCCAAACACAGTAAGTGAAGCAAAATGAGAAGACAGAGAAACACACAGCAGATGAAGGAGCAAAGTAAAAACCCACCAGACCAAACAAATGAAGAGGAAATAGGCAGTCTACCTGAAATAGAATTCAGAATAATGATAGTAAAAATGATCCAAAATCTTGGAAATAGAATGGAGAAAATGCAAGAAACGTTTAACAAGGACCTAGAAGAACTAAAGAGCAAACAAACAATGATGAACAGCACAATAAATGAAATTAAAAATTCTCTAGAAGGAATCAATAGCAGAATAACTGAGGCAGAAGAACGGATAAGGGACCTGGAATATAAAATAGTGGAAATAACCACCGCAGAGCAGAAAAAAGAAAAAAGAATGAGAAGAATTGAGGACAGTCTCAGGGACCTCTGCGACAACATTAAACGCCCCAACATTCGAATTATAGGGGTCCCAGAAGAAGAAGAGATAAAGAAAGGGACTGAGACAATATTTGAAGAGATGATAGTTGAAAACTTCCCTAATATGGGAAAGGAAATAGTTAATCAAGTCTAAGAAGCACAAAGAGTCCCATACAGGATAAATCCAAGAAGAAACATGCCAAGACACATATTAATCAAACTGTCAAAAATTAAGTACAAAGAAAAAATATTGAAAACAGCAAGGGAAAAATGACAAATAACACACAAGGGAATCCCCATAAGGTTAACGGCTGATCTTTCAGCAGAAACTCTGCAAGCCAATAGGGACTGGCAGGACATATTTAAAGTGATGAAAGGGAAAAACCTACAACCAAGATTGCTCTACCCAGCAAGGGTCTCATTCAGATTTGACGGAGAAAATAAAACCTTTACAGACAAGCAAAAGCTAAGAGAATTCAGCACCACCAAACCAGCTTTACAACAAAAGCTAAAGGAACTTCTCTAGGCAGGAAACACAAGACAAGGAAAAGACCTACAATAACAAACCCAAAACAATTAAGAAAATGGTAATAGGAACATACATATCGATAATTACCTTAAATGTAAATGGATTAAATGCTACAACCAAAACATTGTCTGAATGGATACAAAAACAAGACCTGTATACATGCTGTCTACGAGAGACCCACTTGAGACCTAGGGACACATGCAGACTGAAAGTGAGGGGATGGAAAAAGATATTCCATGCAAATGGAAGTCAGTACAAAGCTGGAGTAGCGATTCTCATATCAGACAAAATAGACTTTAAAACAGTGTATTACAAGAGACAGAGAAGGACACTACATAATGATCAAGGGATCAATCCAAGAAGAAGATATAACAATTGTAAATATTTATGCACCCAACATAGGAGCACCTCAATACATACGGCAAATACTAACAGCCATAAAAGGGGAAATCGACGGTAACACAGTCATAGTAGGGGACTTTATCACGCCAATTTCACCAATGGACAGATCATCCAAAATGAAAATGAATAAGGAAACACAAGCTTTAAATGATACATTGAACAAGATGGGGACTTAATTGATGTTTATAGGACATTCCATCCAAAACCAAAAGAATACACTTTCTTCTCAAGTGCTCATGGAACATTCTCCAGGATAGATCATATCCTGGGTCACAAATCAAGCCTTCATAAATTTAAGAAAATTGAAATCGTATCAAGCATCTTTTCCAACCACAACGCTATGAGATTAGAAATCAATTACAGGGAAAAAACGTAAAAATACACGAACACGTGGAGGCTAAACAATATGTTACTAAATAAACAAGAGATCACTGAAGAAATCAAAGAGGAAATCAAAAATACCTAGAGACAAATGACAATGAAAACACGACAATCCAAAACCTATGGGATGCAGCAAAAGCAGTTCTAAGAAGGAAGTTTATAGCAATACAATCCTACCTCAATAAACAAGAAAAATCTCAAACAATCTAACATTACACCTAAAGCAATTAGAGAAAGAAAAACAAAAACCCCAAAGTTACCAGAAGGAAAGATGACATAAAGATCAGAGCAGAAATAAATGAAAAAGAAATGAAGGAAACAATAGCAAAGATCAATAAAACTAAAAGCTGGCTCTTTGAGAAGATAAACAAAATTGATAAACCATTAGCGAGACTCATCAAGAAAAAAAGGGAGAAGACTCAAATCAACAGAACTAGAAATGAAATTAGAAATGAAAAAGAAGTAACAACTGACACTGCAGAAATACAAAGGATCATGAGAGATTAATTACTACAAGTAACTATATGCAAATAAAATGGACAACCTGGAAGAAAAGGACAAATTCTTAGAAAAGTACAACTTTCCAGGACTGTACCAGGAAGAAATAAAAAATATAAACAGATCAATCACAAGCACTGAAATTGAAACTGTGATTAAAAATCTTCCAATGGACGAAAGCCCAGGACCAGATGGCTTCACAGGCAAATTCTATCAAACATTTAGAGAAGAGCTAACACCTATCCTTCTCAAACTCTTCCAAAATATAGCAGAGGGAGGAACACTCCCAAACTCATTCTACGAGGCCACCATCACCCTGATACCAACACCAGACAAAGATGTCACAAAGAAAGAAAACTACAGGCCAAGATCATTGATGAACATAGATGCAAAAATCCTCAACAAAATACTAGCAAACAGAATCCAACAGCACATTAAAAGGATCATACACCACGGTCAAGTGGTGTTTATCCCAGGAATGCAAGGATCCTTCAATATATGCAAGTCAGTCAATGTGATAAACCATATTAACAGATGGAAGGAGAAAAAACATATGATCATCTCAGTAGATGCAGAGAAAGCTCTCGACAGAAGTCAACACCGATTTATGATAAAAACCCTCCAGAAAGTAGGCATAGAGGGAACTTTCCTCAACATAATAAAGGCCATATGTGACAAACCCACAGCCAACATCGTCCTCAATGGTGAAAAACTGAAACCATTTCCACTAAGATCAGGAACAAGACAAGGTTGCCCACTCTCACCACTGTTATTCAACATAGTTTTGGAAGTTTTAACCACAGCAATCAGAGAAGAAAAAGAAATAAAAGGAATCCAAATCAGAAAACAAGAAGTAAGACTGTCACTGTTTGCAGATGATGTGATACTATACATAGAGAATCCTAAAGATGCCACCAGAAAACTACTAGAGCTAATCAATGAATTTGGTAAAGTAGCAGGATACAAAATTAATGCACAGAAATCTCTTGCATTCCTATACACTAATGATGAAAAATCTGAAAGAGAAATTAAGGAAACACTCCCATTTACCATTGCAACAAAGAGAATAAAATACCTAGGAATAAACCTACCTAAGGAGATAAAAGACCTGTATGCAGAAAACTATAAGACACTGATGAAAGAAATTAAAGATGATACAAATAGATGGAGAGATATACCATGCTCTTGGATTGGGAAAATCAACATTGTGAAAATGACTCTACTACTCAAAGCAATCTACAGATTCGATGCAATCCCTGTCAAACTACCAATGGCAGTTTTCACAGAACTAGAGGAAAAAAATTCACGATATGTATGGAAAGACATAAGATCCCGAATAGCCAAAGCAATCTTGAGGAAGAAAAACGGAGCTTTAGGAATCAGGCTCCCTGACTTCAGACTATACTACAAAGCTACAGTAATCAAGGCAGTATGGTACTGGCACAAAAACAGAAATATAGATCAATGGAACAGGATAGAAAGCCCAGAGATAAACCCGAGCACATATGGTCGGTCACCTTATCTTTGATAAAGGGGGCTAGAATATACAATGGAAAAAGACAGCCTCTTCAATAAGTGGTGCTGGGAAAACTGGACAGCTACACGTAAAAGAATGAAATTAGAACACTCCCTAACACCGTACACAAAAATAAACTCAATATGGATTAAAGACCTAAATGTAAGGCCAGACACTATAAAACTCTTAGAGGAAAACATAAGCAGAACGCTATATGACATAAATCACAGCAAGATCCTTTTTGACCCAGCTCCTAGAGAAATGGAAATAAAAACAAAAATAAACAAATGGGACCTAAGGAAACTTAAAAGCTTTTGCACAGCAAAGGAAACCATAAACAAGACCAAAAGACAACCCTCAGAATGGGAGAAAATATTTGCAAATGAAGCAACTGACAAAGGATTAATCTCCAAAATTTACAAGCAGCTCATGCAGCTCAATAACAAAAAAACAAACAACCTAATCCAACAATGGGCAGAAGACCTAAACGGACATTTCTCCCAAGAAGATATACAGACTGCCAACAAACACTTGAAAGAATGCTCAACATCACTAATCATCAGAGAGATGTGAATCAAAACTACAATGAGGTATCACCTCACAGAAGTCAGAATGGCCATCATCAAAAGATCTGCAAACAATAAATGCTGGAGAGGGTGTGGAGAAAAGGGAGCCCTCTTGCACTGTTGGTGGGAATGTAAATTGATACAGCCACTATGGGGAACAGTATGGAGGTTCCTCAAAAAACTAAAAATAGAACTACCATATGACCCAGGAATCCCACTACTGGGCATATACCTGGAGAAAACCATAATTCAAAAAGAATCATGTACCACAATGTTCACTGCAGCACTGTTTACAATAGCCAGGACATGCAAGCATCCTAAGTGTCCATCGACAGATGAATGGATAAAGAAGGTGTTGGCACATATTTACAATGGAATATTACTCAGCCATAAAAAGAAACGAAGTTGAGTTATTTGTAGCAAGGTGGATGGACCTAAGTCTGTCATACAGAGTGAAGTAAGTCAGAAAGAGAAAAACAAATACCGTATGCTAACACATACATGTGGAATCTTAAAAAAAAAAAATAGTTCTGAAGAACCTAGGGGCAGGACAGGAATAAAGACGCAGATGTAGAGAATGGACTTGGGGACACAGTGAGGGATAAGAGTAAGCTGGGATGAAGTGAGAGAGTGGCATGGACATATATACACTACCAAATGTAAAATAGCTAGCTAGTGGGAAGCAGGTGCATAGCACAGGGAGATCAGCTGGGTGATTTGTGACCGCCTGGAGGGGGGGATAGGGAGGGAGATGCAAGAGGGAGGGGATCTGGGGATATATGTCCACATACAGCTGATTCACTTTGTTATACAGCAGGATTGTAAAGCAATTAGACTGAAATAAAGATGTTAAAAAACAAAAAAGAAAAAAGCATAAATTTCAGTACATCTGGGTCAGACGATTCTTAGGGAACATTTTGCTAAAGATTCAGTTCTCCACACACGTCCATTTTGTGTAAGTCTGAGTTGAATTTTCAATGTATCTTTATGCACGGTTATTTTAATGTTTCCTCTGCCATTTCCTGTGACTTACAGAGGTCTTACAAGAAACTGGAAGCGTCTTCATGGGCTGCATATAATTCAGAATGCCTGTTTACGCACTGTGTCACTACATCGTCAATTATACGGAAATTTAATTTTAAAATGGGCTTCATTACTAATAATTTCTTCTTCTGAAGCTTCATATGAAAGTTGTGGGTATTTTCTATCCAATGCAGCAATCTCTACATTCAATTTCTGTTTCTGTGCTTGTGAATATTTGCTTTGCAATGTTGCTGCAGTTTTCAAAACGAGATATTAACAAACTCTTTAAAGAATTCTAATAGCTCCCTGATGTACTTTATCGTGTTGTGAACCGTAGGCTCTTCCTTTGTGATAGTTTACTGCCCTGGGGCTCAGGACGAAGAGCTAAGTGTTGTGCAGACTCCACAGGGGTGGGCTCTGGACAGACAGACTGCCTCCCCTCGGTCCGTGCCTTGCCCCAGCCCTTCCCCCCTCCCATGGCCATGCCGTCTGCCACCGCCGCCGCCTATCTGGGCCCAGGTACCAGCCTTGGGGCCTTGTGGCACCGCCTTGGTTCTGGACTCGTGGGTGTGTGCCTGACCCCAGGCCAGCGACCCAGCTTCCGACCCCGCGCCGTGTGCTCGGCTGCCTGGTGTCTGCCCTGCCCACGCCCATGCGTCACCACCCCATCAGACTTCACTTCCAGAGCGCAAGTTAAAGGTGACACGGTTAAGAATCAAGGTAGCACCCGGAGAACGTCACCGCGAGCCTGGGCCCTCCTGAGAGCAGCCCCGCAAGGCGGGGTGGCAGGGGGGCGCAGGCTGTGCGCAGATGGTCTGGACTCGCCCTTGCCTGACACCCAGGACGGAAGAGCCGCGGGCGCTCAGCTTCGGTCACTGTGCTCGCGAAGACCCTTCGATTACCGGGGTCGCCGCCCGTCTCTCCCTTGTGGCAGGTGTGTGGGCGGGGATTAGTTTCTGACGCGGGACCGGAGAACACTGGGTACCAGGGATGCGATCGCCTCCGGCTCTGAGAGGAAGTCACCGCACTCAGTGACCTGGTTCCTGAGAGAGTGCAGGGCGGCCAGGGAGGATCTTCACAGTCTTACGGTTGGTTGCTCGCTGACCCCGTGCCACGTGGGGAGCTTCGGCGACCGGCAGGTGGGGGGAGTCGGCGGGGGGCAGTTTACCCGCTGGCGCAGAGGTGCTGTCCGTGGAGGAGAGAAGCTGCGGATTCCCGCCTTAGTGCGGCTGGTGAAACCCTAAAGAGGCAGGTATGACGTCCCAGAAAGGCTTTGGCCCGGAATTGTAAAATGAGTAACCAGAAAGAGTCGCTGATGAGATGTTCCTTGACCTGCAGAAATGGCGGTTTCCTATGTTCCAACATAACCCATAGATTCCGCCTCCATTCAGAGCTGACATAACCAGTCAGACTGAGCAGTCCTGAGGCCAATTACAAGTCACTGAGATGTATTTAAATAGTTTGGGATCTTGAAGTATTTACAAGGTATGTAAGTGCTCATTCATGTGTCAACAAAATTCTATTTGAAAAATCCAGTGTGTAGCGTGGTCTCCCTTGACTTGAAGGCCTGTCAGCTGGCGTGACCGCTCCCAGCCCGTCCCCCCAGTGCATGGGTCAGACGTGGCACCAGAGCCCCTGGTCACTCCCAGTGTCCGAGCAGCGAGCCAGGGCTAGCAGACAGAACCCCTGGGCTGTGACTCCGGCGTGGTCACTGAAAAGCTTTCTGTTTTGAAGCAGGTTGGTTAGTCACTCTGCCCCAGTTTTCACATTTGCAGAATGGTCCGTGTATCCTGCCTGTTGCCTTGAGGGTACAGCTAGGATGAAGTAGTTGTGTGCATACTTAAATTTTTTAAGACGTTCTGAAACGTGCTTTCATTGTAGATTGATCTTAAAAGTATATTTACAAATACCGCATGACCTGATTTATCCTGGTTTGCGTGGTTGATCCAAGACGACAGATTGAATGAGGCTCAGTTGCTTTAGAATTCAGCAGAGAGACATGGGGAAGCGGGTAAGAGGCACGCACGCTATTAAAGCTGCGGGTGTTTCTCAGAAATTCGGCAGACGGCACCGTCCGCTGTGCTAGGTGCAGTTGGCTACTGTTTCTAGGGTGGAGCTGAAGCCGACACACATCTGCAGAGGGCTCAGTGGTCACTGCAGTCTGATTATTAAGGACCACATTGGCCAAGATGAGTGGACTGATGGAGTCATTTTACTTTTGCAAAAGGGGGGAAATAGGAGATAACGAAAAAGAAAGGGTTGTAAGAAAGAATTGGTGTCGCATAAGCTCAGAATTTCCTCTACAGAATAGGAGTAAACTGGTGCAGAAAAACAGAGTTATAGGACGAGCACTCTGGAAAAGAAGAGGGAGCATGGTTTGAAGTTAAGTAAAATGGTAAGAGCGCCTCGAGAATTTCCTTCTGACGAGCAGATGATTAGGATCTAGGGATTTCTCAGAGAAAGCAATTGCTGGTTTATTTTAACGGGCAGCATTTACAAGAGCATCTGGAAACCATGTCCTTCCCGCGCCATGTCTGTCGGCGAGGACTTTTACTGATTTACCAGCCACACCTAAGTCTCCGGCATCTTGCTTAAAGTGGAGCAAAACAATGACATATCCCTCTGAGGTTAGGGCAAGATGTCTTCTCCTTTCCTTTAAAAATAAGATAGCTTTCCTGACCATAAAACTTCTGATGTGTGTATGTTTTTAAGACATGGGTATGTTGGAAATCACGGGAACATTACAGGCTGTGAGCAGGGCACTACAGAACAAGTTAAAGACCAAGAAGGGGGCTTCCCTGGTGGCGCAGTGGTTGAGAGTCCGCCTGCCGATGCAGGGGACGCGGGTTCGTGCCCTGGTCCGGGAAGACCCCACATGCTGTGGAGCGGCTGGGCCCGTGAGCCATGGCCACTGAGCCTGCGCGTCCAGAGCCTGTGCTCCGCAACGGGAGAGGCCACGGCAGTGAGAGGCCTGCGTATCGGTTAAAAAAAGAAAAAAAAAAAAAAAGACCAAGAAGGAGGATGGCTGCCTCAAGCCCCGTGAGCAGACGTGACCGTTCGGGTGTAGTTTGTAGTAAAGGTGACAAGCTTGGTGACAGACAAGGCTGAATGGTGGAGCCCGTGAGAAAGAGAAGGCTCCCTGCACGCCTACCATGTGCCAGGCTAGGCGCTTTCATTTGCAGTGTGATGTCCTTTGCTTTGGTGTCTTTGTAGAAAAAAACAAACTAATTAAAAAACTTTTTTTCACTCTTGCCGTTAGCAGCTATGTGGTCACGTGGTGGTTTTTCAGACTAAAGTAGAGATATGGATTGGCCATATTTGTGAGGCTTACCCCTTACGACAAATTGAATACATATTCAGAGTTTATTGGCTTCTTTTATCCTAGAAGCAGAGTCTCTGCAGAGAACCTTAAGTTGGTCGAGGATCTGACTGTAGCAAAAGAGAGGTGGGTCTTTCTGCTCGGGGGGTTTCCCAGAGAGTATCCCCAGTCGCATGGCTTAATCTCAGCATTTACAGGAGTAACTTCATCTGATGGTTTTAATAACCTTGGGAAAGTAAGCCTCAGCTACTAGTAAATGTCCAAACGTGATGCCCGGGTCACACAGGATACCACAGAGGACTCTCTCTCCTCAGATGTTCTTATCCATCGGTATCTATCAGCCAAAACAAAGGGCCTGTGTTTTGAGCCAACGGATGCTTCACACCCCTTTCTAAATGCAGCCAATCTGATGTAACATAGTCCAAGGGAAAAGGGCTAAGAGTCTAACAAGGGGACGTTTGAAATTACTTTCAGTTCTCACTTAAGTTTCTTTTTGTGTTAGGCTAACGCTGAGTGTCAGGCAGAGGTTTTCATTTTCACGACGGAGTCTGATGCAGGAGGACAACCTGGCGGTAGACACACACTGAGTTAGGACCGCGTGCCCGGATCGGCCACCAGGGTGTCGCCCTGGCTTTACGGTTCGTCCTCAGTGTGGTTCACTGATGCAGCATGACTCCCAAAACCCCTTCTCCTTCCAGGTCAACGGATGAGACGTTCAGCTTGGCCGAAGAAACCTGCAGTTCCAACCCGGCCATAGCTCGGAGGAAGAAGATTGCCATAAGCCTCATCTTTTCCCTGTGCGAGACGGAGGAAGCCCAGAGGAACTTCCAGGACTTCTTTTTTTCTCATTTCCCCCTGTTTGAGTCTCACATGAACAGGCTGAAGAGTGCAATTGAAAAGGTACTGAGAATGCAATCCATTGTCGCACGGGGCTGTAAGGGTCAAGGGCTCTCTATACCCGCTCGCTTTCCCAGGGCATGTAGATCGGCTGCAGCAGTGGTAGGAAGTTCCCTAGTCACACTGAAGTCAGGTACCAGATCCTGATTGCTTTGGGAAAGGGAATTACTGCCCCCGACGACTTCGGTCGTGACTAGCTTGAGTGTGGGCTCTAACGTCGTCTCTTATTAGTAAAACCCACTAGATGGTTACGAAGGGATTTCTTCTCCACATAATGTGCTTGTTTTCTTTCCACCGAAGGCCATGATCTCGTGCAGGAAGATCGCGGAGTCAAGTCTCCGTGTCCAGTTTTACGTCAGCCGTCTGATGGAAGCTCTGGGGGAGTTCAGGTAAACTGGCAAGGTTTGGCAACCCCAGCAGGGGAAATTGGTGAGCAGCGGTAGCAGCGGCCGTGGACCTCGGGATGCGTGGAGACCACAGCTCGGGAGTGTGGGGGGTAGCAGCTCCTTCCTTTGAAGCTAAGGCCCAGTGGAGCAAAAAGTGTAAGCCACCAGCACTGAGTAATCCTCACGACTGCCAGAGAGACGGTCCCTGACGTGACTGTTCCTAACAGAGTGAATGGAGAAAACTAATATTCATACGTCTCGTGTCATCTCCCAAAAGCCCTAAGAGTAAGCACTCCTAGCCCATTTTACAGATGTGGAAACTGGAGGTTGAGATGCTTGTCCACAGCATAAGTGGGGAGAGTGTGCACGTCAGGGAGGTTACACTCCAGTTTGCCAGGACAGCCCTGTGTACACCCGGTGTCTTCCCGTGGGTGTCCTGGTCAGGACAGTAAGTTGTATGGTCACCCTAGCATGTCCTCACTGTCAGCTCCTAACTGTTGATATTTGTACCCCGGAGACCGGTTTTCTGGAGGTCTTGCCCCTCGTGTCTGGGCTGTAGCTGGGATCCGTGGTCACCATGCCGAGCGGGGCCGTTGCAGCGCTTCTTAGGGCCAGTTTCTGGGTGCGGAATGGAATCGCACTTCAGAGCCGTCACGAGCTAATTAAGAGTCCAGCCGTTCCTCTCTAGCCCAGGGATAAAAATGTTTACGATTCTTAGAGTGTTAGAACGTTTTTGTGATGCTTAAGGTAGAGGCTGGTGAACTCTAATGCTGCTTGGAGCAAAATCCCCACCCAGCCTTAGTTGAACCATGGGTTATGTGTAAAGTACTCAAGTAGCACGTTAGTCCTTATCTGGGGATCGTTCAGACCCACGTCGCACATTTGAGAAATCGTGTGAAGCTGTGTGTTTCGATGGCAGTGTGGTGACTAGCGAACCTTCTATGGTTTGTGTGGGCAGCGCCGGGCGGGCTGTGGTCAGGCTCGAAGCTGGCTTGTGCTGGAGGGTCTGGACACTCATTTAGTAGAAGGTCCGGAATCTGAACGGACAGGACCTGAGGCCTCACTGTGGATAGACGGGTCTCATCCTTACTTCAGCGACCTGCTGCTCCAGAAACAGCGACAGGATCACGTGTTAGCGTTGGAAACCTTGGTGTCAGTAAGCGAAGCCCAGGTCCACGTAGCTGTCACTTGTCACTGCTGGCTGCTCAGCAGGTGCTCTGCCTCGGGCCAGGGCGGGATCCTGTGTGTCCCAGCTCCTTGATGCACACGGCCGGAAACTCAGGTCAGAGTATGCCTCGTGTACCCCCATCCGGGAAGCGGGGTGTCTCCTAGACGCAGAGGTGCCAGTGGAGATCCTAGGCTCGTTGGTGCGCTCCCTGGAAGGACCGCCACGAGCCACGCGGCCTGGAGCAGAGTCCCCGGCACGAGGCGCTCTCATCCGGACCTTGTCATTCAGTGTGTGTGTGTCTCCCGCAAGGAACTCCTTTACACCTCCAGTTTCCTGAGCCGTAAAGTGACACGGCCAGACTCGTCACTTTCCCTAACAGCTTACAGTTCTAAGAATTTGATTCTATTAGCCCGTGTAACAATCTAGTATATAATATGGTGAAGAAGAGCAATTTATTTGTGTTCTTTTTTCATCTAAAGTGAATAGGGTGCTTTGGTTCAAAGAACAAAAGCACTAACCAGAAATTGGGCGACTTGAGTTCCCTCTGGTCACATTTTCAGTCTAGCATGTTTATTCTTTCTTCCTTTATTTTTTTCCTATGAAAATTGGCATAAATTCTGACACAAGGCATCGTGCAAATAAGTCTTTTTAAGGATGACTATTTTATATCAGTGGCTAGTATACCTTTCCTGTAAAGGGTCTGCTCAGCTTTGCTGTGGTGCAAACGCAGCGACAGATAATAGGGAGATGATTGAGCATGGCTGTGTGCCAATAAAACTTTATTTATAAAAAAAAGGTCAGATTTGGCCTGTGCATCATGTCCTAGTTTACCAACCCCTGTTAAATATTCTGCTTTGGATGCCTTACGGGCTCCCTAGATCCAGGCGAGTGTTTTCTTCTAGATTCTTTACACAAAGGTCATCCACCGTGACATCTGTGACAGTTCCCTGTACCTTCTCTTCTGTAGAGCGACCATCTGGAGCTTGTACTCCGTCCCGAGGATAGCCGAGCCCGTGTGGCTGGCCATGATGTCCAGCACCTTGGAGAAGACGCAGCTGTGCCAGCGCTTCCTCAAGGAATTTACGCTCCTGATAGAGCAGATCAACAAGAACCAGTAAGCGGCGGCGCTCTGGAGCCTCGAATGCCAGTTCCGAGGCTGGTGTACGTGCTGTAGGTGACATGCCTCTTCCTGCATTGACTCACCCCGTTGTGTTTTCTCCCGTTTCTCCAAGGTTTTTTGCTGCCTTGCTGACCGCAGTCTTAACCTACCACCTGGCCTGGGTGCCCACCGTCATGCCCGTTGACCACCCTCCCATCAAAGCCTTCTCCGAGAAACGCACCTCTCAGCTGGTCAACACGCTGGCCAAGACACACCCATACAATCCTCTCTGGGCGCAGCTGGGTCAGTACCGTACAGAGGCCATGTGGGACAGAATAGGAAAAATGGGAGCCTCTTCAGTTGCTATCCGCCATCCGGCCCGGCGATTCCCAGTTGTCACTGGGCTGCAGGGAACTGGGGACTGGCCCACAGATTCTACCTGTAAAGCAGCCCCCGTCCTCCCCTCCCCCCGCCAGAGCCTCGTGCTGCTCTTTAAAGCCACGTAGGTCCGCAGCTGCTCCTCCAGTGGGGCTCCTTAACTCGGCACTGTTGACATCTGGGCCAGAAGATTCTCTGTTGGGTCGGGGGGAAGAGGACTGCCCCGTGCCTGGTCGGATGTTTAGCAGCGTCACTGGCTTCTGTTCACCAGCTGCCAGTGAAAACCCCTCTTCCAAAGTTGTGATGGTGAAAAATGTCCCCAGACGATGCTGAATGTCCCCAGCGGGACAGGAGAGCCCCTGGCTGAGGACCACTGCCCTAGAGGGCGGACTGGATAGGAAGGAAGTCGGACAGAAAAGAGAGTGACACACTCTAGGATGTGGCCGCCTTTTAAGTTTGAGCTGAGGTCGGAGCCCTTGTCTTTCTCTCCATTGCCCCCTTAGCTGCCTCCTCCGAGCTTTGTGCTCAGGCCTGGCGCGGGGACCTGACGTGCCGCGGGGCTGCTCGTGGAGTGTGCGCTTGCGAGCCCAGGGCTCGGGGATAGGAGAGGCGCGCTCCAGGGCCTGTCACTTGGCCGAGTCTGCAGTGACCCGTCAGGCCTGCACATCTGCTCTGTCCCAGGCCCCGTCCCTCTGCGGGACCCAGGGCCCGGGTGACACGCAGCTAAGCCTTGGGGAGCCTGCTGCCCGGTGGAGGAGAAGGGCTGTGTTCAGAACGCCCCGATCGCTCCTTGGCTGGGGTGAGCAGAAGCCCGCGAGGGACGCAGTGCAGTGCAGAGGGTGAGGACATGCGCAGACGGCTGGACCAGATCCCAGCCTCCTGGGCAAGTGCCCTAACCCTCTGTGCCTCCGTTTCTCCATCTGTGACATGGGTGGTGATGGCTCATGGCTGCCGTGGGAGTTCCACTGCTTGTACGTGAAGCCCCCTGTTACCGACACTGCTGTTGCAGATGTTGATACGGGGGAGGCACCAGGAGGGGGGCATGGGGGGAGGGGGCCTTCAAGGAAGACACACTTGAGGAATCGGTATAAGGGCAGCATTTTCCAGAAAATAACGGCAGACTGGGGAAAAGCACGGCAATCTCGGGAAACAGCGTGTTGTAATGGTAGTGAAAGCTGCCACCGTGGGCCGAGCACTGTTCTGGGTGCTTTCTGCACGTATTAATTAATTAGACTCTCATTCTAACCCTGGTACTGCATCCTCACTGTATCACAGATAATAAAGCTGTCTTTCCCTGTGCCCGGGGTCATGAGATATGGGAGGTAATATGGTTAAAAAAAAGCCACAGACCCTAACATTTATCATCGCAGCCATTTCTAAGTGTGCAGTTCGCAGCGTTAGGTCTGTTCACGTTGTGCACACTCTTCTTCATTCTGTAAAATTATACCCGTGCAGAACAAAGGCATCCACTCTAGAATCAGTAGCTTCATCAGTCCTGGACTCAAAAAGTTGCCTTCAAGGTCGAGGTCCATTAAGTCTGTTATCTTAGCGATGCGTTGTTCTGTGGAGTTCGGCTCTGAAGTAGCAGCACTGTTTCCATACACAGCTCTCCACTTCATACAGGTTAAGCTGCTGTCAGTTGTATTTTAATAGCCTTCTTTGTTTTTACTTTTTCCCATTTATGACTTAGTTATTATAATGCACAACACCAAAAGTTAAATGCATTGCTAAAAACTGTCATTCTGAGTGGACTTTCCAAAGTGTTTTTTTTGCCAGATTTTGGGTATGTAAATCTCATCTTCTTTATTAACACTGGGGCTGATTTAACAAGAGTGTCTCATGAATTCCTGATGTGGCCGTGACACCCCGCAGCCATGGGCAGATGTGATCACGGGAAGTAACAGTAACACGCTCTTAGTCAAGAAAGTTTACTCAAACAAAAGTGCTTGTGCTGACATCAGACTACAGTTCTGAGTTGTTTTTCTGAAATCTTGCATGGTTTCTCAGTCAGTTGCAAAAGCCTCAGAGATAACGTTCTACTAAGCCTTCACCTAGCCCTTTTATGTATGTATGTATGTATGTGTTTATTTATTTTTGGCTGTGTTGGGTCTCCGTTTCTGTGCGAGGGCTTTCTCTAGTTGCGGCGAGCGGGGGCCACTCTAAATCGCGGTGCTCGGGCCTCTCACTATCGCGGCCTCTCTTGTTGCGGAGCACAGGCTCCAGACGCGCAGGCTCAGTAGTTGTGGCTCACGGGCCTAGTTGCTCCGCGGCATGTGGGATCCTCCCAGACCAGGGCTCGAACCCATGTCCCCTGCACTGGCAGGCAGATTCTCAACCACTGCGCCACCAGGGAAGCCCCACCTAGTCCTTTTATAGAGAGGATTGTGTGAAATCCCTTCTATCCTGCCCTTTACCTGTTCTCAGGAGGCTTACCCTGGAAACCCTCTCTAGAGGGGGCACCTCTGATGAGTGCTGTCCCTTTTCCATCAGTCTTAAACCTTAACAGTGTGATTAGTCTTATCTAACAGATGCCTCTCCTCCTCCCGCCAGATGGAGTCCGACTTCCTGAGTTCTTATTTATAGCTGCTAAGCATGCATCTCCTCTCCTTTATTTAGGATCTTTTCACATTTTGATTTATTCCAACATTCTGATTTTTCCTGCAATGCTTTCTGACTTAGGGTTGCTTATACAGATATGTAAATGAGATAAAGCCATGTAAAACACTCAGCACTGTGCTTGCACAGTCAGGAAGTGTTGGCTTTTTGTTGTAATTGTCAATAATATGATGATCAGAATATGGAAGGTGCGACTTACCAAGTGTAATCGTCAGGTTTTATTACATGCCATAATTTTAATAGGCACTGGACAGACACTTGTGATGAGGAACCTGCACTGATGGTTCGTTGACAGGTTTGCCTTTCTTCTTCCACCTTTAAGCCAAATGTTCATGCTTCATTAGCCGGCTTTTAATCAGTGTGTCAGGATATAAGTTATGGGACATTTTTCTCCAGTAGAATTTTCATGTGAAGTAATAGGAAACAAATGAGACTCATTATTCCTGAGCAGGTGATTTTCTTCTTGTTAATCAAATTGATTCTTCCTGGTGCCTGTGTGTACTGAGCGGACCATCTCATTAAGCGTTTTGAATTGATTCACTTGCACTTTCTGTTCAGAGATCCCGGAATTTCACCCCAGGGCCTATTGTCCTGGGATTCTTCAAAAAGATCTCATCATTCTAGTTTCCAAGATAAATTATTTGGTTTGGTCCCATATTCAGGGCTCTGGCTTCAGCCTTACCTTGGGGAGATGGGATCAGCCAGCCCACTGAGCTGCCTGGAAAGGCCCAGCAAGCACCTCGAGGGACTGTGCACACAGCACTGCACCCTCTGTGCACTGGCACCGCGCTGCCCCCAGTATACGCCAGCGCTGCCCCCAGTATACACCAGCACTGCACTGTCAGTGCACTGCACCCGATACACACGGGCACTGCACCTGAGCACCCAGAACAGGGATGATCCTGGCAGGCCTTCCAGGCCGACTTTACGTTGCAGAGGAAAACTGAAAGGTGGTCCTTCTAGGAATTACCTTTGTGCCTCAGTCAGGCGTGTGAAGAAGCGATGCTGGCCTGGGAGTAAGTCATTTGCATCTCTCCTGTTCGGGCTGACGTACCCTTGGCACGCTCCCCCGGACGACTTGTCTTTCTGTCCACTTTGCCTCTAGGCGACCTTTACGGGGCCATCGGCTCTCCGGTGCGACTGACCCGCACGGTGGTGCTGGGGAAGCAGAAGGACCTGGTGCAGCGCATACTGTACGTGCTGACCTACTTCCTGCGGTGCTCGGAGCTGCAGGAGAACCAGCTGACGTGCAGCGGGGCCTGGGGGCCAGACGAGCAGGCGCTGGCGGGGGGCAGCATCATCACGGCCCTGGAGAGGGGCGAGGTGGAGGAGTCCGAGTACGTGGTGGTCACGGTGAGGAGCGAGCCCGCCCTTCTGCCGCCGCACACTGACACCGGAGACCTCTGTCCCCACCTCGCCGGACGAGGAGTCCGGGGGCCGGAGCAGAGCCCCGTGGCCCGCGGCACCCGGAGACCTCGGGGCGCGTCGTGTGGGGACGAGGAGAGTACGGAGGAGGCGCCCCGCGGCGGCTCCGCGAGACTCCCAAGCGGCGCAGGTGCGTGCGCGGGGCCGGCCGGCGGGGAGGGGTCGGGAGGGGAGATGCCCAAGAAGCTGCCCAACCGCTCGGCGGCCAGGCCGTGCCCTGAGGGGCGTCCCTGGGAGAAGGTCACCTTCCACATCGGGAGCTCCGTGTCTCCGGACTCGGACTTTGAAAGTCGCACCAAAGCGATGGAGGAGCGGCTGCGGGCCTGCAGGTGTGCGGAGCCAGCGCGCCGACCCCCGGCTGGGCCCGACGCGGCCCGGGAGGCCCGGGACTGGCGGGCTCCGAGGTGCTCCCGGGCCCCCGAGGCATCTGCGGGGACCCGCGGCGTCAGGACCGGGGCCGCCAAGGAGGCTGCGGAGACGCCCGGCGCACCTGCCGCCCGGGGCGCACCTGTCGACCCCGCGCACGCGCCAGTGAAGCCGTGGGGTCGGGGCGGGGAGAACGCGGACGGGCCTGCGCCGAGCGGGTGCGCGGCCGCAGTGCCGCGCGAGGACGCCGGCTTCAGGCGGGAAGGAGGTCTCCCCAGGAACGAAAGCTCGGACAGCGCCCTCGGCGACAGTGACGACGACCCGTGTGCGCCGGCCTCGCCGGACCTGGGTCCCGGCAGTGACGGTGACAGTGAGCATGACCGGCCCGAAGGCTCGCTGGAGGTGGAGCTGCCGCTGCCCAGGTAAGGCCGGCGGCGGGCCGGGCTGGGCAGATGATGTGCGTCCAGCCGGCACCCACCGGCACCGCTGCTGTGGGCTGCTACAGGGCAGGATTATTCTCTCCAAGCATTAGTGTCCCCAGACCGGCCTGCCCTTCCTCAGCCCAGCTCTGAGCCGGGAGCTGGCGGCGGCTTTGCAGCTTTGGGGACACTGGGGGACGCTAAGGGGCGCGGGGGCAGTGGGGAGCAGGGGTGTCATCTTCCGTCGTCCCCGCGGCAGATCTGTGGCCGCGGACACCGAGCCTGGGAGGTGGTGGGTGACATCCTGCGGGTCTCTCCTGCCTGCCGGTCAGAGCAGCCTGATGCGTCAGGAAAAGCCCCTCTTCCTGAGGCTCCGTCAGTTGAGGTTTGGTCCGTGAAGCAGTAACTAGAGAAACCTGCTGGCCTTTCGCTGTTCTGGCTGCACCCTGAGCAGGTGTGCCGAGTTCCTCAAGCCAGGCTTCGCCAGGATCCCCTCGGCACGCTCAGACTCCCCCTTTCCTCTCTCCACACGGCGGCTGGAGGATGCTCTGTGTGAGGTGCAGGCCCAGGCTCGCAGCCAGCCGTCAGAATACTCAGTTTTTCCTGCTCTTCCCCGTTAGGAAAACTCCTTTTTCCCTTCAACTGCCTTCCTTTTGCTGCACCACTGACCCACCTCCTGGAGGACTTGTGATCCGGACCACCCCGGATCTGTGTTTTTCACCTGTGCCATGGGTCTCTGCTCCAGCCGCAGTGCGAGAAGGGAGCGCATTTTCGCTGCGGGCTCTGACGGCCGGTATCATCTTAGGTCTCAGAGCGTCAGCGCCCCGAACGTGAGAAACTTCGGCCGCTCCCTCCTGGCGGGTTACTGCCCCACGTACATGCCAGACCTGGCGCTTCACGGGACCGGCAGCGATGAGAAGCTGAAGCAGTGCCTGGCCGCCGACCTGGTCCACACGGTCCAGGTGAGCGATGCCAGCTGGTCGCCTCGGGCTGCTGACCGGGGCGGGGGGGTGGGGGGGCGGCCAGGGGTGTGCTTGGCAACGGGTGCGATCGAGGGATTGTCGCTGGAGATGCGGGCAGGGTTGCAGGAACCGGTGAGGCTGGTGAGCCTCCCGGGAATTAACAACAGCTGGAGGCTGTGAGCACACCAGGCGGGCAGCAGTGGGGGAGGCGGCGGGGGCCCGCCTGGCTGCAGGAGCACGGCAGGGGCGGGGACCTCACCTCGCTCTCCTCCAGCGTCTGAGCTCTCTTGGTGCCCCCCGTTGGCTGAGCCCAGCCAGAAGCCACAGAGCAAGGTCGTAGCTGATGCAGACGCGGTCCCAGGGCCCACAGAGGTCACCTCCCGAGCCACCCGAGTGAAGGGTGGGGCTGGGGCGGGTGGGTGGAGCAGACAGAGCAGTCAGCACAGATGGTGACAGTTGTGTGCCTTCACGGGGAGGGCCGAAAGGATGTCACATATGGTTTGCCTCTTAGCCGCTCCTTGCAAGATCCTAAAAGTAATTTATTTTAACTGATGTGTCATTAAGTTCGCTGCATGAGAATGACTGTGTAGAGATTAGCAAGTCTTCCTGCAAGATTTCCTTGTGGCTGCTGCTAAGCGCTTCTCCGCTCTCTGCAGCGCGACAGGAACTGAGCGGCGATGGAAATGCTGTCAATCTGACAGGCCTGTTTTCAGTTGAGCTGCTCTTGGACAGATGTGCAAAAATAGCTGTTTTGCATTGGAAACATACTGTATCTTGGGCAATAGGGAAAGTTCTCAGCGCATTAGGAAAATTGGAACTTGGCTAGCTACCTTCCTCCTCGCCCAGCAAATCCTTTTGGAGAGGTGGACAGACGGCAGTGCGTGCCGCCTTTGACCTTGAGCTTCTCCTCTGTGAAGACCAAACGTCCATCAGGCACAGGCCAGGCAGGCTGGAGGTGTTGCTGTGAAATGGGAAGAAAAGCCCGGTGGTGAAGCAGATGCGCTCAGCCTCCTGAACGGGGAGGGAGGGAGATGGGGAGAGGGCGGCCTGAGGCTGTGGGCCCGCCTGGTGTGGTCTTTGGTACCACGATCCTGACCCGCCCCGCTTTGTGCTTGGCCACCACCCTCCCCAGGCTGGCCCTGGAAGGAAGCAGTGCCGTTAATATTCTATCTTCGTAGCCGTCACGAGCACTGTGTCCTTGCCTGTCACCTCAGAGGCCCGCATGTCGGTGACCTCAGAGAAATATGTTCAGTGCCCGCCCCACTGTGGACACGCATCTATCGACTGATAGCCCGTCTTGCCCTTATTATCTGCAAAACCATACATGACCCTTTTTATATCTTCCATAGGCTGACAAGTTCAGAGGTTTGTGTATTAGGTTTCCATGGTGACCATCTAGCGCTATAATTCTTATATTTAAGAAAACAAAATCCTGTTTCCTCTGTTTGTAACTCTTAAAGACTTGTCATCTCTCATCTTCTCTTCCTTGCAGTAGTGTTTTCACACTGCAGCTGTTCTCACCTCTGTAGACTATGCAGTCAGCCTGAGAGATGGAAAGTCGCTGACCATAAAAACCTGTATTGTGTCAGATGGTGGGAACACGCCCCGTGCAGCCGGCTTGGGTGTTAAGAGGAAACTGTGAAGGGGCATAAACTGTGTTCAGAAGCGTACTGCATTCAGGGTGTGTCCGGTTAGCGTTAGCAGAGTTCTCCTGTCACTTCGTCACGTTCATCTTAATGGATTTGGCTTTTGAAGTAAGCGTTCCATTTAAACTGCTTCTCAGACCGGGGCTCTGCTCTGTGGCAGAGCTTAAATAAAAATTGCCGTTGACGAATATTTGTGGAAAAGTAAATTAGGAGGTTTGGGGGGGGTGCATTATATTGAATTTCCTGCCCCTAAAGCCTAGTAATTATTTAAACTCTTGAGTGTGTTATCAGAGGAAGACACAAAGGCCCAAGAACAAGTACATGAGCAGAGTCGGCTGAAATAACAGCTTGCTGAGGAAGAGGGGCTCGGGATACATTGTTTTACTGTAGTTTGCTTTCGAAAACCTGTTTTTCGGACGTTAATAATTTCTAGTGTTCATGCCAGACTTCATCCAGCTTTGAGATTCATAATTGTTTTTGGAGAAGGATTTTTAGTAACTGTTTAAAAGCAGTTGATCTACATTACTGATCTGCTCTCTAGGCCTGTGCACGATTGGATTGTCACATCTGTCTTACATAAACGCGTCCTTGTGCAGCGTCGGTGGGCCAGCTTGTGGAGATTCTTCTCTCACTGAGGCATTGCATCTGGAGCTTCCGATACTAAGAGTTTCTTTTTGTGCGTTTCCTTATCCTAGTCTCTTATGAAAGAAAGCTGTATCAACTTTATTTCACTCGTTTTGATTTTTATTACTGGCTTCCACGTGGTAAGGTTCTGATGGTCTTTAAATATTTAAACACGTGTTCTTGTTTAATCCACATACTACCTCTGTTCCGTCACTGGAACTGTTTCTTTGCCTTCTAACGTAGAGATTATACAGCTGCCTTCAATTAGGCTGAAGTCATATTTAGTTTCATTCTTTTCCTGCCGCATCTAAATGCGAATTCCTTCTTCTGTTTTCCTTTTGGCTTTAAATGGTGAGGTAGGAGAGAGAGGGTGAGAGAGCCAGCTTCACTCTGCACCTGTGACTCTCAAGGAGCTTTTTCTCTCTTCTTTTCTCATGTGTCTTGTCCGCCTGCGGGTACTGCTGACGGGGGCTGGGGCAGGTATTACGTTACGGGGCAGTGGAGGTGGTGGAGGAGACCGACATGACACTGACGCTTTGGTGTTACCACTTGTTCGCTGGTTGTCAGTTAAATCCATTGGCTTCGCTAAGCCTCAGGAAAATGTATTTAGAGGAACAGATAAAACGTAACCCGGCAGTTAAGAGTTTGGCTTCTAAAGGCAGGCAAACCTGAGATTGACCCGTGGTTCACCCCTCGTGGCTTCGTGGCCTGGCGCAGGATTCTTTAATCGTCTAAGCATCAGTTCCATTTTCTAGAAAGTGACGGCAGTTAGAGGTCTGCTTGAAGACCGTGAGATGATACACATCCAGTGTTGAACACAGCGTCCAGCGCGTTACTGAACGCCCGACAGACGGTAGCTGTTACAATGACACCCGTGCACGCGCTTTGTAAATGAGTTTCCCAAGATGCTCCTGCGGGGGGCGGTGGAACAGAAGCGGGACCCATTCATTCAACGCTAACGGCAGCTGCTTTCCCTCCCCTGGTGGCTTCGCGAGGAGCAGCCAGGCCGCTCCAGCTCTGTAGGGTCGGGTCATCGAGACCAAAATTAACATCATGTATTAGTGTTTCTTTTAACAAAAACTGTGCTCCAGGGCTCTGGGCGTCTTCAGAATGCTCTGTGAAACGGGGCACCGGCTGGATACGGCAGCCTCTTCTGTTTCTTTTTAAGAGTAGCAACAGACTGCAGAAACATGCAGAAGTCAGCAGCGCAGCGGGGCAGCTTTGCCGACGGCTTGGCTGGGATGCGTGCCGTGGGCACCTGACTGCCCGTGCAGCACAGGCAGCCAGGGAGCCGACGCAAGGACAGCGAGTCACAGCGACCGAAGGGCATCACTTTAGCAGCGCGGGCAGCGCTGGGGTGGCCGGAGTCAGCAGCAGCCTTAGGTCCGTAGCGCTGTGGGGCAGACCTGCTGGCGAGACGGAACACGTCCCGGTGTGGGTGGCGTGCACAGCAGGGCGCGGGCCTTCAGCACCGGCTGGCTCTTGGGGGCTGTACGTGTGGATGCACCTGTATCCCTGGGTTACGCCGTTAAAACGCGTTTCTTACTGCAGATGGGGGTTTTAAAAAATCTGAAAAAACTACCAATCTCTGGGTATCGCCGACCCCGGTCTGAGATCTTGGTGACCCCCTCCTCCTAAGCTGCCCTCCACCTTCCAGCCTTGCACGTGGCCACAGAGGGCTCCTTCTCAAACGTGGCTTCTGTCGGTCACTCTTCTGCTCTCATAGGGGCCTGTTTGTTTAGAGAGTGAAGTCTAGGCTCCTTGGCTGGAACTGCCCCCTGTATGTGTTTCGGATACACACGCACACATGCAGCCCTGCTCTCCTGTGCGGCTCGGTCACACCATGTGCCAGCCTGTAACGGCCGCCCTCTCTCTCACCTCCTTGCCACGTGCGTTGCTCCCTCTGCCTCAGGCGCTGTTGAAGCAGCCCCAGTGCCTTTTGCAGGCCCCGTCCCAACGTTGCCCCTTCTCTGAACCTGCCCCAGGCCCTTTGCACGCGGTGCTTGCATATGCCTCCAGCATCTTTCTTCCACCAGGCCTGCGGGCGTCTCTCCGTCCAGCGCCTGGCCCGGTGCCCAGGGACGCTGCACGGTCCCCCTGCGCTGGGCGGAGGAGCGTGTGTTCCTGCAGATGAAGCTGTGCCCCTGAGCATGACCCTCCTTCTAAAGTAGACGCGGCAGAGAGTCTGCCTTTAAGACATAGAGGGGAAGAGTTCTCTGTTTGGACATGCCTCCTGGGGCCCTTTGTGTTCTTTTTCTTTACCTAAAGGAGAATAAAATGCTTATTATACGTCTCAAAGCCGTCATTTCTCTTGCATCTTGTAAATATCAGGCGCATGGCTAATTTTATGTTTTCCCCAGTTTTTTTCATTACATGCAAGATATTTGGACGTCTCTGCCATTCTCTGCAGAAAAATCTGTGTACCAGCCTTCTTACGTTGTGTTTTGGCGTCATGCACATCCTCCCATAACTGCTCTGATGACCCTTTTTGACCTTGAGCACCGCTCCTCGACTTTAAACTCTTTCCTTCCTCAGCATGTGACCGTCCTGACATTTAAGGCGTCCCCGAGGCTGCGCCCTGTGTCCACAAGTCCGCAGGCACAGACACACAGAAGGTCAGGGGTTTCCTCTGGGCCCTGCCCCCCCCGCCGGACCTTCCCCGCTCCCGCTGCCCCAGGTCCTGACGTCCTCACCTCCCAGGACCCCTCAACAGTGCCCGTGGTCCAGAATGATCGATTCGCTCTCCTTCTCTACCTTATCACAACTCGGAAGCCTTTAGAGACCGACATGGAGCCTGTTTCCGAGAGACACATACAGCACATAAAACAAAACAACTCCAACACGATGGCTCGTGGTCAGGGTGAGGGAGAGGGACCAGTACAGGCAGGGGCGTTAGCCCTCCTCCAACAGTCCAGAGTAACTGTTGAGTAGGTATGTTTAAGATGGTTACGGTGATAAAAGAAGGAATTGGGATCTTTAAAAAGACCGTCTGTTATGACACACGACTATTCAGATTTGTAAAAGAGCCGAAGAGAGATGCTAAAATGGAAAAATGCAGTCATGGAAATTAAAACTCGGGGTAGGTTAAAGAGCAGAGCAGATTAAATTCAGCCAGAGAGGATTAGCGTTTGTGAAAGAGTGACTAGATGCAGAACTACCGCTTTGACTGTAGCTCAGAGACAGAGGCGCGTGAAAAAATGTGGAAGAGCAAGTAAGAGACCTGGAGGCGTGAGTGAGAAGGTTCTGTCGCGCATACAGAAGGCGGGAAAGAGAAACAGCCTTTGAAGGAAGAACGGCTGTGATCTTTCAGATGAAGTGAACCCACTGACTCCCAAGTAGGGTAGATATAAACAGACCCTCGCTGAGCGGCAGGACATCAAAGACAAAGGACCCTTGTCAACAGCCAGAGAGGAGGCATGGCCCCTGTCCTTCAGGAGGTTGAACTCCAACAGGTGATTAAAGACATAAGCAGTGAAAGCAGAGCCCACAGCAGGGGGGCGGGCAGCGAGGCAGGGGACAGCCTGGGGGCTTCCTGGAGGAGGTGACGTCTACAGTGGGGATGAGCGGAGAGAGGGCGAGGGGGCCGGGCTCCCCAGGGGCTACAGACTAACCACAGGCGGAGCCGGCTCTGCTGCCACGGGAGCTTCTGTCTGTCTGTCTGTCTCTGTAACTGCTGTCGGGAGAGCCTGCATGCTGAGCATTTAGTGTTTAGTATCCTGGATGACTTCGTAGGCTGGAGGAAGTGTTGGAGAATGGCGAGTGGTAATCAGGTTCCTGTTCTCCGCGCGGATGTGAGACTGAAGGTTTTTAATAAAAACTGGCCAGCCATCCACACGTGTCTGCGTCCTGTAGGCGCCCTCGGCCGCCCAGAAGTGGGTGGACTGGCTAAGGACTGGCTCGGGTCGCTTGAGTCCTCGGTTCCAAGGACATGGAGGGGGGTTGGCCCCTATGGAGGTAGAAGAATAAAAATGGGATCCGATGACGTTTAACCAAGAGCAGGTGCTGAGACTGTGGCCCTCAGGGCACTGATCGTCCATTTTCTCTCTGTGACCAACCCAAGGCTTGACTTGAAGCCATGTAAGAGCTGCTATTGTTAAGTCGTGGGGCTATAACATAACGGGGAGGGGGGATTTCTTTGAAAGGTGTTTTGTCATGTCACGTTCTCTGACTCAAGTTCAGTTTAATAAAGTTGTAGAACTTGACAGAAATATCTTCTAGGAAGTGATGAGCAAATTGACACTCAGATAATACCCAAGAATCTTATGTTTTATAATTCAGAATGTTTCAGAGAAAAATAAAAGAAACAGAGAGGTTCTTCCCATTACCTGAGTCATAAATCACCTGCTCCCTTTGTGTGTGAAAAGGCCACCCAGTGGCTCGTCCTGGTTGCTAAATCTGCACTGTTGTAATCAGTGAGCAGACTGTAGACCTGGCTGTGAGTACCGGCGTCCGTCTGCACACCTGTTACCTGTGAGCCACATGTGGGCTGGCATCTTTGAGGATTCACGAAGGATCGGTTTAATTTTTTTAATTAATTTATTTTTATTTTTGGCTGCGTTGGGTCTTCGTTGCTGCGCATGGGTGCATGGGCACATGGGCTTTCTCTAGTTGCGGCGAGCGGGGGCTACTCTTTGTTGCGGTGTGCGGGCTTCTCACTGCAGTGGCTTCTCTAGTTGCGGAGCATGGGCTCTAGGCACGCAGGCTTCAGTAGTTGTGGCACGTGGGCTCAGTAGTTGTGGCTCGTGGGCTCTAGAGCTCAGGCTTAGTAGTTGTGGCGCACTGGCTTCATTGCTCTTTGGCACGTGGGATCTTCCTGGACCAGGGATCAAACCCGTGTCCCCTGCATTGGCAGGTGGGTTCTAAACCACTGCGCCACCAGGGAAGTCCCGAAGGGGCTTTTAGAGTATGTATTGGGCAATACCAGCAGCATAAAGATGGGAAGTTTCTTAGCAAAGTCATAATAGAGGTGACCGTGTTTTCTCCTCTTGTCATTATGTTGCAAGTGTCATTCCCAGTTGTTGCAATCTTGTCTTCCGAGGGATTTCCACCCTGACAAGCTCCTAGGGTTTCAAAGTAGAGGGCTTGGCAGGCTCTTTGAGCTACAAGTCAGAAGCACTTGAATGAGTTCCTAGATTCTCTTTCTGACGTGCCAAGATACTTCATGAGCTCTCGTACTTCTTGTTCTCACGTTCCTCTCTATAGAGCAGGACTGCATCCTGTGTACTTACGGCAAGAAAGGTTTGATGAACTCATCAGTAGTTGAAGGAAGCATACATGGGAGCTGGTACTTTCCTACTCTTGAGTTAGAAATAGGTAACCACCACCCAGTCAAAAAATAGGCAGAAGACCTAAATAGACATCTCTCCAAAGAAGACATATGGATGGCCAAGAAGCACATGAAAAGATGCTTAACATCACTAATTATTAGAGAAATGCAAATCAGAATTACAATGAGGTATCATCTCACACTGGTCAGAATGATCATCATCAAAAGTCTACAAATAATAAATGCTGGAGAAGGTGTGGAGAAAAGGGACCCCTCCTACACTGGTGGTGGGAATGTAAATTGATGCAGCCACTATGGAGAACAGTATGGAGGTTCCTTAAAAATCTAAAAATAGAGCTACCATATGATCCAGCAATCCCACTCCTGGGAATATATCCGGAGAAAAACATAATTTGAAAAGATACATGCACCCCAATGTTCATTGCAGCACCATTTACGATAGGCAAGACATGGGGCAACCTAAATGTCCAGCAACAAAGGAATGGACAAAGAAGATGTGGTACATGTATACAGTGGAATATTACTCAGCCATAAAAAGGAATGAATTAATGCCATTTGCAGCAACGTGGACAGACCTAGAGATTATCATGCAAAGTGAAGTAAGTCAGAGAGAAAAAGACAAATACCATATGATATCATATATGTGGAATCTAAAAAAATGATACAGATGAACTTATTTACAAAATAGAAATAGACTCACAGACATAGAGAACAAACTTATGGTTACCAAAGGGAAGGGGAGAGGGATAAATTAGGAGTTTGGGATTAAAATATACACACTACCGTATATAAGATAGATAGGCAACAAGGACCTACTGTATAGCACAGGGAGCTATATTCAAGATCTTGTAATAACCTATAATGGGAGAGAATGTAAAAAATATATATATATATATTTGTATATATATATGTATAAATGGGTCAATTTACTGTATACCTGAAACTAGTGCAACATTGTAAATCAAGTATATTTCAATAAAAATTTTTAAAAAGGAAAAAGGTAACCATGTGAAATGTTAGTCACTTAAGTGCAATACGTGGAAAAGAAGTATGTTAGTAGTTGTGTGGATGACTTAAGAGGAACTGGATTGAATCTAAAAATAAAGAAATAGAGAATTGTTCAACAGAGCCAGCATGCGTTAGATATTTAGCACATGCCTTGCCTTTTGTTTTGCTCATTTCCGAGACTATGGAAGAAAAATGTGATTTCTCTCCTTGAGTTACTTATGAAATCACTGAGTAGACAAACAGATGTGAAATCCAGAGCAAGTTAAGACCGTGTGATTTAATGTCAGAGAGTGGACGCGGGGAGTCCTGTTGAGGGGTACAGGGACGTGAGGACCCAGGCTGGGCCCCTGAAGAACTGGAAGACTTAGCAGGCAGCCCGGAAGACATTCTGGGCACAGCCCGAGTAACAGGTGGGCGACCTGCCTGCCCAGAGCAGGGAGTTCTTCTGAGGGCGCCCTGGAGGGGAGCGTGTGCACGTGACGGTGGGCCCAGACGGAGCTTCCAGGATGGAAAGAGACAAGTCTGAGCCTGAGCGTTGGGGTGTCTGTGCTGGAGCAGGGTTCTGGGTTGGTGAGGGAAGTGGTGCTGCGAGGGTTTGGGGGACGTGGTTACATGGAGGTGGCGGTGTAGGGAAGCAGCAGAAGGCCCCCGACAAGCGGTGGGCGCTGCACTTCGTGTTCCACGCTCATTTTTCTCACAGAAACTCTCAACGAAGTACGATCACACTTTGCAGACGAAGACCCTGAGGCCTAGGTGAATGGTCACTGAGGCCCCAGGACTAGTAAGTGATGGAGGTGACAGTTAAGCCCAATCGTGTCCAACTTCGGAGCCTTGGCTCCTTGGTGAAATATCAGATCCAAGCTCTAAGGATGGAGCTGGAGGGATTGGGCTTCTAGTAGGTGTTTGAATCATTCAGTCTTAACGTTTTACAGCATTTGGTAAAGTACTTAATTTCTCAAAAGCACTGCGCCATGTATGTTGTTGCTGATAAGTGTCTGTATTTGTGTGTACCCTGGTGTGTACGTGAAGTTGATAAAATCATGAACTTAAGAGACCCGCCTGACAGATTTCACTGTTAATTACTTCTACAGTTAAGATATGGCTCATAAGGAAAAGTAATAAGAAGAAGCATCATATAATTCAGTGTTTCCTTTGTTTATTGTGGTTCTCTATATGCCTTAAAGAGCCTTTGGACTTCCCTGGTGGCCCAGTGGTTAAGAATCCGCCTGCCAACGCAGGGGACACGGGTTCGAGCCCTGGTCTGGGAAGATCCCACATGCCGCGGAGCAACTAGGCCTGTGCGCCATGGCCGCTGAGCCTGCGCTGTAGAGCCCGCGAGCCACAACTGCTGAGCCCACATGCCACAACTACTGAAGCTCGCGCGCCTAGAGCCCGTGCTTTGCAACAAGAGAAGCCACCGCAGTGAGAAGCCCGCGCACCGCAACAAAGAGTAGCCCCCGCTCGCCACAACTAGAGAAAGCCCACGTGCAGCAACGAAGACCCAATGCAGCCAAAAGTAAAAATAAAATAAAATTTAAAAATTTATTTTAAAAAGTAGAGCCTTTTCTAAGAGGAATTTTCCATTGAATACCAGGCAGGGCGGAGGGCGTGTGTGGGTGAGTGTTCCTTTGATAATCCAGGCATGGTCTTCTGAATCATGGAGTTCTTTAAATTCTAAAAGCTTAGATTAGACATTGACTAATCAGCCACACCATGATACGGTTAAACTGCCCTGTCTTTAGTGGGGTTGTGTTTCTTTTGGGAAGATACGTATCAGAAATCTCCATAATCACCAGAACTTAAGCTTCAGTTCTCTGACCTTAGAGAAGTTTAAACCACATCAGAGCTGGGCAGGCAGTCACCCTGGTGCCCCTTAGATTATAACTTAATCGAAGTTATAGACATATTTTATCTCTCTCCAGGATTCATTTCTTTTTCTTGACTGTTTACATTTCCCTCTATTTCCATTTTCCTTTTAAAAGTGTTTATTCTTCAGGAAATAAGTAACTACTAGATGGTGTACTTAGAGGCAATTGGGGTGTGTTCAGGTAATTACTTGTTAGGTATTTAGGAGTCCGAGGATGTGTAATTCTTTTTTTTTAATTTCATTGCAGTAGAGTTGATTTACAGTGCTGTTAATTTCTCCTGTGCAGCACAGTGACTCAGCTGCACACATATATTCTTTTTCATCCTCTCGTCCATTGTGGTTGGTCACAGGATACTGAGTTTCGTGCCCTGTGTAATTCCTTTTTAAGGTGCTCCCCTGACAGCTCTCCGTGGTTCTCTGTGTCCCTGCAGCCTGCACACGTGGGGGCACCGTGCTGTGTTCGGGCTGCACGTGCTTCCCTGCCCTGTCACCGCTGTGCTTGACCTGGTCCATCTTAAGTTTGTCCCCTTTCTTGAGGGCCCGGTCCTGGGCTAGGAGCTGAGAGTCCAGGGAGAGAAGAGTCAGCCCCTCCTTCAGGGGGTGGGCTCTCGACCTCCTGTCCGTTTGTCCCAACTTCAGACCGAGCCTTCCTGTGTGCTAGGTCTGCGCTCAGGTTTCCACCAGTGATTTAAAAATGGCTTACGCTCACTTCCTTTCTTTCACAGTTCTCTGACCCGTTTCGTTCTTCCTCGTAAGATACCTGAGCCAACCCCTCTGTCCCTCCTCTGCTGTTACCACCCCTGGGTCTGCAGCCTCCTGGGCTCACTGGGACCTGGGCAGCCTTCCACGCATCGCTTCCCCAGTGAGCCTTACTGCCCTCGTGCCAGTGGCTCACTCCCGAAGGCGGAGCTCTGTGTGTGGTTACGGGGCCCCATAAGCTGCTGTCTGTGTGCTTTCCTCGAGTCCACACACTGCTCCCTTCCCTGTCACGATGCTGGGGAAATCATTTAGGAAATTGTGCTGAGTTGGAAACTAGGGCCCAAATTATCTACTGCAAACAATCCCACAAAAGCTAGATTTTTACCCCAACCCTTCTCAGCCTCCTGGCCCCCTGCTCACAGGGAAATCTCAGGGGAGGCACATCTGATTGGCCTGGCTCGGGTCCTTTTACCACACCTTGCTAGAGGGAGGTGAGTGAAATCCAGGTGAAAGGGGATGGGCATGCATTCCACTCACCGTACGTACGTTGGCCTCTGGTCTTTAATGATTATATATATACTTTCGGAACGTAAGTCCCTTGAAGAAAAGGTCTCACTATAGATCCGTTGTGTGCTATAGCCAGCACACTGTGAATTTCTGATAAATGCAAAGCATTGAAGGAACTTGAGCTCAAAATACAAATCTTTTAAATTTCCAAATTTCCATTTCCTTTGCTCATAAGGACCAGGTACACCGATGGCAAGTCATCGTCCTCTTGCTGTGAATTTATGACATACGGATTGAGCAAGGACTTGCAGGAACTTGTAAAGGGAAGTCATTGCAGCCCGGTCTTTACTTTCTGCTTTGGAGAGTGTGCGAGAAGGGTAGGACTGAGGGGTCACAAAAACCTGTGGGTGAGAGTGGGAATTTAGGGTCGTTGTGTGTGTGAGCATTTCGACTGTTCGGTAGCAAGTCTTAGAGAATGAGAGCCGTCCTCGGGAAACTGGGCTTCATTCACTCAGGAATCTGCTTTGCCATGTTCTTTATTTCTCACGCTTAACCTGTGCTTAAATAAATGTTGGGCCGCTAGACTTTGCCTGATTTGCTATTCTCTTCAATGGGAAAAATATTCTAAAACGTAAAAGTTTCCTTCCTGGATATAGTTGAGGAAAAAAATGTTGGTCTCACCAAAGTTCTCATTCAGTCTCTTCCCCATCTGTGACAAAGAACACAAAGACTGAGTGGAAAAGCCCCAAACGAGGGAGCCAGATCGCCTGGTGAAAGGACAGCGTGACAGCAAACATCTGGGTTTCTACCATCGGCCTTCCCACTACTAGTGTTAAGTCTCAAAAATCTCGGGTCTCGGTCACCCGAGACAAGGTCGTGTACCTGTGTGGGTTCTTTGCTGCAAGCAGCAGAAACCGACTCTTGTGAATTTAGCCGGAAGGGACTTCACTGGAGGGATGTTAGGGATTCTTAGAAATGGTCAGGAGACCGAAGAGCTAGGGTTGGGGCCGGCAGGAAGCAAGGCACCTGTGGAAGTGCAGGAACCAAGAATCGCTGTGGGTATTCGTGGCGCCTTTTGTCGAGCAGGAGTGCGGTGACCCCAGCTGCTCCCGGCCTCCTGGCCGCCTGCTCCAGACAGGCGGCCAGGAGGGAGAGTCTCACTGGCCCAGCTTGGGCCCTGTTCCCACCCTGTGACGCAGGGAGGGGCCTCCAGGATTTTCCCGGGAAAGGTCCTTCTCCAGAGGGGAATCAGGACGAACCTAGCGCGAGGAACTTTGGCCCAGCAGCCAAAGCAGCGAAGGGCCACCACAGGGCAGCGGAAGGAGCCGCGTGACAGGAGGAGGCCACGCCCGCTGTGCCTTCAGTGACAGGCTCAGAAAGGTGGGCTCGCAGACGCCGGCTTCGAGGCGCGTTGCGTCTGTCTCCGGCTCACTGCGTACCTGCCCACCCCCTCCTCTCTCCTAGTTTGGGGCTGCAGGGCAGTCCTGTTGTGCCCTTGATTTGCACACGTGCGGGATCCTGAACACGTGTGTCAGAGGAGCTGGTGGTGAAGCAGTTATACTGTGATCAGTTTTGAGAAATTCAATGTTTTAGGCCGTTTTTCTTTTTTTAGTTAATTTTTTGGGAGTATAGTTGCTTTACAATGTTGTGTTAGTTTCTGCTGTGCAGCAAAGTGAATCAGTTATACGTATACATAGATCCACTCTTTCTTAGATTCTTTTCCCGTACAGGTCATTACAGAGCATTGAATAGAGTTCCCTGTGCTGTAGGTACTTACTAGTTATCTGTTTTATATGTAGCAGTGTGTATGTGTATCCCAGTCTCCCAATGTATCCCTCCCCCGTTCCCCCCCCCGCCGTAACCATAAGTCTGTTTTCTACATCTGTGACTCTATTTCTGTTTTGTAAATAGGTTCATTTGTACCGTTTTTTCCTATTCCACATATAAGCGATATCATACAATATTTGTCTTTCTCTGTCTGACTTACTTCACTCTGTATGACAATCTCTGGGTCCATCCATGTTTCTGAAAATGGCATTATTTCATTCTTTTTTATGGCTGAGTAATATTCCATTGTATATATGTGCCACATCTTCTTTATTCATTCCTCTGTCGATGGACACTTAGGTTGCTTCCATGTCCTGGCTATTGTAAATAGTGCTGCAGTGAACATCAAGGTGCATGCATCCTTTCGAATTATGGTTTTCTCTGGATATATGCCCAAGAGTGGGATTGCTGGGTCATATGGTAGCTCTGTTTTTAGTTTTTTTAAGGAACCTCCATACTGTTCTCCATAGTGGTTGTACCAGTTTACATTCCCACCAACAGTGCAGCAGGGTTCCCTTTCCTCCACACCCTCTCCAGTGTTTATCGTTTGTAGACTTTTTATTGATGGCCATTCTGCCCAGTGTGAGGTGATACCTCATTGTAATCTTGACTTGCATTTCTCTAATGATTAGTGATGTTGAGCGTCTTTTCACGTGCCTCCTGTAGGCCGTTTTCCTGGACTGCGTTCGTGTTCACCCTGTTTGCCCCGTGGCACATTTCCTATGTGCTCCGTCCGTCACTGCCCGGTTACTGAGGATTTGGTATTTGAAGTATGTTCATCGGTAGCCACACCTGTGCCTTTTGGCCTCATCTTGTACACAGCTCTCTAGCCCCGTCTGATTTTGGTTGTCCTGGAGTTGATTTATGCGTGTAGCACACGGTTTCTGAATAAACATTGCCTCGTGATTAAAGCTATAGCTTTCAGGGACTGTTAAGTTACCCTGCCAAACCTTGTGATGGGAAGAATGGCAGTAGACCCCTACACCTTTTTCTGACCGTCTCCATGTTAAAAGGAGAGTGCAGAGACTTCCCTGGCGGTCCAGTAATTAAGCCTCCACGCTTCCACTGCAGGGGGCCCGGGTTCCATCCCAGTTCAGGGAGCTAGGATCCCACAAGACTCGTGGGAAAAAAAGAAATAAATAAAAACAAAAAGCATAAAAGGAGAGTGCAGTCTTCCAGAAGGAAACGGGCTTTAATGTCCTGGGATGTAGGGAGATCACAGGCCTTTTTGCTTACCTCTGCATGTTTGATGACGCTTATAGTGTGCCCCCTTGGCGCAGGAAGGAAATAATGACTGGGTGCAGTTTTGTCAAGTTAACATTTAAATGACTATGGGATGACACCCCAGCTCGGGTCCCTGTAGGGCTCGGGGCTCCCGCCATCACCTCTGCCCCTGAGTCTGACGCTGCACAGAAAGTTCTGGACGTTCCGATGTCACCGGAAGCATGGTGAAGAGTTGACCCCGTGTGTGTCTGTCCCACAGCACCCCGTGCTCGACGAGCCCATCGCTGAGGCCGTGTGCATCATTGCAGACACGGACAAGTGGAGCGTCCAGGTGGCCACGAGTCAGAGGAAGGCGGTAGACAGCACGAAACTCGGCCAGGACGTCCTGGTCTCAAGCCAGGTGTCCAGCTTGCTTCAGTCCATCCTCCAGCTTTACAGGCTTCACCTCCCCGCCGACTTTGTAAGTATCGTTCTCAGACCATCAGAGAAATGAGCTAAAAAAGCATTTTCCGCAGCATCGTGGTTATAAAGTCACGAATTCCCGTGTATTGATTTTAGTCTAACTGGATGTTAGCATCAGTGAAAACAGAGCGTGTGACACAAAACCAGCACACGGGCTGGATTCAGTAGCAATAGTCCTTCTGGAGACAGCACAGAGTGACACGGTCTTTTTGAACAAGTTACGTGGAGAAACAGGTAAGGTATGGGGGCAGGGATCGAGCATAAAGGGAAATTTAAAATCCTCCTTTGGGGGACTGATTGGTTTTCCCGTCCTCAGGTCAAATACAAGCCAGCCAGCTTCCGAAGGGACTAGTTCCATCTGTTCAGAGACCATCCTCCCTAAGTTGTTATGGATAAATAGAATATCGTTCGTGTAAACACTTAAAATGCTGAAGCACCATAGCCATAGGGGATGGTATCAACTGTTCCTTTTCGAATGGGATTTTAAAATCACTTTGATAACGTTACATTAAGTACAAACAGAAGACAGACCCCCTAAACTCCAAGAAAATGATCAGCAGCTCTCCCTGAGTCCATGGAATAATATGCAAAACAAATTCCTGTGTGTGTGTGTCTGTGTGTCTGTGTGCAGAGAGATCGAGAGAAAATACATTTAGCAAGGAAGGGAGCAAGGTTTCCAGAGCAGAAGCGCAGCTGAAGGGCACGTACAGGGCAGAACCCCCGAGTTGGCGGGGCTGCAGCTGGGATGAGCTCACCAGCTTTCTGGACTCCCCCTCTGTCAGCCCCAAACCAAACAGCATCTCCCTTCCAGCCTCCGGCCTCCGCAAAAGATGCAGAGCTATTGACAACCAAGTAGGAGGCTGAATACGAGCCACCTCCCTGGTTGCTCATGGAGGGTTTCCCCTGAGCTCTCGTGACCAGATCTGCAGGTGCACCACACTCCTCGGAAGGTCAGGACTCCTTTGTCCTTGGAGGAGGTGCTTTGAAACACTGGCTGTCACCTCAGGTGGCAGCACAGCATCACGGGGCGCCACGGGACATCATGGGGGTTGCGTGCGGGCTTTGCCGTTGGTTCGTCGGGCATCTGTTTCTCCTCTGCAAAGTGAAGGTGGTTCCTAGGCAACAGGCATGTGTGAGGATTCTCCAAGTGCTGCTTTCTACTTGTCCAAGCTCAGGCGAGATGAGATGCCCTGGCAGCCAGTGGACAGTGGTGGCCAGTCTGTGGGCTTTCAGTGGCCTGGACTCAGACCCAGGCTTCTCTGCTTCTGAATCGTGTGCCTTGTCGAAGCTGGGGCACAGCAGAACCTATCCTGTCTGGTTATAAAAATTAAGTGAGCTAATTCAGGTAGAGCACTTGAAGTAGTGTTGGATGTTACTCACACTCAGGAAACGGCTACTATTAGTGTAACTTGGTGAGAACCAGTTGCGTGAACAGTGTTCATGGCTTTAAAGACTGACACCATCTTTTCACTGAAACCTTTATTTGGGCTTTAAACTGCAGGAGCCCTGTTCTCAGGGGTGACACAGAAGACACCACCTGTGGCATGTTACAACCTGATGCTTGTTCTACATTTTTAGGCAGTTTTTCCTTCTAGTAGCAACTTGCATCATGCTGATTTAGAGGCCGAAGTCTGCTTTTCTGTAAGGGAAGAGAGAGAGATTTGATTTTACAGTTTTTTACTGTTATATTTACCAGACTTTTATATTGTATTCTGTAATCCATATCTCTTGCTACGTTTGATGTCTTAGTTATCCCAGCAGTAAATTACCGCAGTTAATTGCCTTTACTTCATTTAGACATAAGTTACATATAACCACTTAATAATATGAATGACTTGACAAAATCAGGATCAAAGAACGTTTCATCTGCAGCTTAAAATTCTCCTTAAGAGTCACTCGAACGAAACACGTGATTAAAGGCCTGTTAGGACCTTCAGTACGAAAAGAGAAAGTAGGTATTTAAAATTTCAGAAGTTAAAGTTGAAGAAATCCATCTCAGAAAGGAGGGAGAGGAATCCCGAAACAGTTCAATTTCATAGTCAAGCTTTGAAAAAACTTTCTAAGTGCTCTGATTGCAAGTCCCGTGCACATTCCATGTGAACCCATGTTCTGTTTACTTCCGCCCTGCAACACACAGTTTTCCTGGGGACTATGAAAACACAGTAAATTCACTATTTTAAAACATAAAGGATTCAACGTAATGTCAGTGTTCTTTTTAATATTTTACAACACTCTTACTAAAACTTTGTATTTGCTCCACAAGGAACTGACACTGAACAGGAGACCTTTCTGCACTTAACTCTGTTTTCCTGGGGGAACATTTTCCCCCAGGAGAATTGGCGAAATCCTCCTTGCTTTGATTATTACTCTTACTCACTTACCAGTTGTGTTTCGGCCACACAACACGATGCACTTAAGATTTTAAGCCAAGGAAAAACGGAGAAGATTGCATCTCGAGTGGATACTTTTTCCATGTCACTGATCAGCCCGGGTGGTCGAGATCAACATTTTCAAGTGCATCTGTTAATCTTTTTACCTTGAAAATAGCAGGCATAATGGTCTAGAAGAAAATCATGTCTGATGGAGTGACCCTTGCCAGAGCCATCAGGTGACTTACTGAGCTGCCTGGATCGGTCTCCCTGCCAAATGCAAAAGCATTTGCCTCTGGTGCAAGACACGAGTGACTGCTGTTCCCTAAAAACGAAGCTGGACACAGTTCCAAGGGTAGAGATGTTCTGAACAAAATTGCCCTTTCTTCATTGTTACTAGAGACCTGGTTAAAATACACTCTTGAGAGCAAAAAAAAAAATGGTTCAGAATAACCTTGTTCCGGTCATTCTTCTGGGAATGAATTGCACCAAAATAATCTGAGATATAGGAAAACAACAAGAAAGGTACTCTTTACAAAATTATGTATAATAACAAAAATGCAGATGGCTATGTGATTTTAGTAATGGTAAATTCACATTCTGAAAAATCAGTCAAAAATTATATTGATAAAGAATTTTTAATAACATGGGAAAAAAGGATTATTAGAAAGTTTTTTGAAAGCAAGAAATAAGTATACTTATAGAATGATTTTAACTATGTAGAAACAAATGCTTTTTTAGAAAGACCAGAAAATATATATGAAGATCTTAACAGTCACTGGAAAAATTAAACTTTACTGTTTTACAAAAACCTATTCTTTTTTATTTTTTTTAATTTTATATTGGAGTACAGTTGATTTACAACGTTGTGTTAATTTCAGGTGTACAGCAAAGTGATTCGGTGGTACACACACGTATCTATTCTTTTTCAGATTCTTTTCCATATAGGTTATCAGAGTACTGAGTAGAGTTCCCTGTGCTTTTCGGTAGGTCCTTGTTGATGACAAAAACCTGTTCTCATCCCTGCTCGTGGTAGGGTTTGAGCTGGGTTGTAATTCTTGAAGTATAAGTTAAAGAGATGAGATGACAGTAGCGCGCTTAGAAATGGATTGAGGGAATTGCGGCTCTTAGACGTTGGCAGAGGTCCGAGTTCTCGCCCTCACCGTGAGCGTGATTGGCTTTGCAGTGCATCATGCACCTGGAAGACAGACTACAGGAGATGTACCTGAAGAGTAAGATGCTGTCTGAGTACCTTCGTGGACACACGCGCGTGCACGTGAAGGAATTAAGTGTCGTTCTGGGGTGAGTTCTGGGGAGTGCCAGCATCCCCCTGCGGGGGGTGTCCCCTGCGCTCTACCCACTGACCTGTCCAGCCTCTGGGGCTCCCCAGTGAACGGCATGTTTCTTGTATCTGATACTGGAGTGTCACACCCGGAAACACATGCAGACCTTGAAGCTAGTGGCGCCTCGTGAGTCTTCCCCCTGGATTATCTTATCCTTGAAAGTGAAAAGCATAATCCTACTCCATCTGCCCATTTCTCGTCATTTCAGTAAGAGGTGAGAGTCACGAGCTGTCACACGCGCGGCAGCAGCTGTGTTTTCCTTGCTTTTTCTGGAGGAGGCGGGGAAGGCCGTTCCCCTGGACTTGGGGGCCCGTCTGCACGTCCCGGGGTGACCGTACTCTCCTCCCTTTTATTATGAGCCCATCAGAAGAGGAGGCGTGCATGTTATCGATAACGTATATCATTTTCCAGAGGCTTTGCCCTAACTTCTCTGGGGGAAGACATTCTGACTTGTTTTACTCTCTGCTTAATTTTCCACAGAGAAGTAACAAAAAGACATTGTGTAGATGAGGCATTGTCTCCCTTACCTGTGATGATGACCTCCCCCCCCCACCGCCCGCCACCACTTTGGGGCAAGGAAATACCGTGTATAAAGCGTCAACCCTGAAATTCTCTGTTAAGCCTGCCAATCAAAGTATTATTTCAAGGCTCAGGCCTCTGCATTCCTGTCGGACTTTTCATCTTTCACACCCAGGATATGACTTATACTGTATTGTTTGGCTCTTAGCGTTTCCTGTCACTTTTTTTTTTTCTTACATCATTCAAAAAATATTCTCCCCCCCACCCTTTTCTTTTTTTTTTTTGCGGTACCTGGGCCTCTCACTGTTGTGGCCTCTCCCGTTGCGGAGCACAGGCCCAGCCGCTCCGCGGCAGGCTCAGCGGCCATGGCTCACAGGCCCAGCTGCTCCGCGGCATGTGGGATCTTCCCAGACCGGGACACGAACCCGCGTCCCCTGCATCGGCAGGCGGACTCTCAACCACTGCGCCACCAGGGAAGCCCAATATTCTCCCCTTTTGAGGCGTTTGCTTTTGCACTTTTTACTTAGACCTCTTCACCAGCCTCACTGTAGTCCTACCCCATACCCGATCCGGTTTCCGAGGCAGGATGTGCAGTTTTATTTCCAGGACGCTTGCCTGGCCCCTGACTGACAGGTGCCCACCATCAGCACCCCGAGAAGGATGGTGAGGGGGGATTTACCTCCTCGTCACCAGGCCCCTCAGCGCCTTGTTAGTGGGGGTCCCTCCAGCCCCTCCTTAGCCCCTCCCGTGGTCAGGCCAGCAGCACTAAGGTGCTGGGAGCTCCCTGTCTGCCCTGAAATGAGATCCGGAGGGAGCATTACTGGAGAAGGCATGGAAAACTCCACGAGCTCATGCCAGCTGCCTTTTTAGGTTATATTTTTAATTTTTGGTTTCGGAAATCAAGGGAGAGCATTAGGACATATTTCAAGGACCGAGACTGTCCTGACTTCTCCAGGACGCGGGGCCTTCTGCCCATGCCCACCTGTGACTGTTGGGCACGTGCTCATTGGGGGTCTCGGGCGTGTCAGCCTTGAAGAAATCTCCGGGGTTCTGGAGACGCTGCCACCGTCATGCGTTCCCAGAGACGAACGTGAAGCCGGTGCAGACTCGGGGCGCAGGCCGGGAGGGCTGGCCGGAGGGGGGACTCGCACAGAGGCCGCGCAGGGATGCGAGGAACGTAGAGTCGCAGGGACAGGCTCCCGTGTCCCCGCCTCGTTCACTCCGTCATCGGTTGAGTCCGGCGCCGGGGCCCTTCCCGTAAGTCCTGCTGCTTTAAAGCAACGTCCCCTCCTTTCTCCGCCTTCAGGATCGAGTCCAACGACCTGCCCCTGCTGACGGCTGTCGCCAGCACTCACTCTCCGTACGTCGCTCAGATACTCTTATAAGCTGACGCTCAGGACAGCTGCTCCGTGGAAGAAGGATCAGCCGCTCAGCCGAAGGAGGGAGGACAGACGGCCGCTCCCCAGGACCGCGAGGCCCGGGCAGGGCAGACGGAGCCGGTCCGGCCGCGCTGGGCCGGGCCGGGCGGTGGTGTGAGCATGTTGGGGCCCAGAAGCGGGGCTGAGACATCTCCGAGTTCCAGCGCGAGCTCCCCAAGCTGGGGAGAGGGGTCCCACCGTCCTGAGAAGACGGTCAGCGCGGGGACCCCGGGTCAGCGGCCGAGTGAAGCCCGCGCGTGCCACCCTCCGCTCCAGTGGCTGCGGCGTCACCGTCACCGTCTGGCGCAAAGCACGGGGGGCCGGGAGCTCCAGGAACCCGCTGCTTCCCCATCTTGTCCCAGTTTACCGTGTTCGAGATGCAGCCACGGGTAGGTCAGGGACAGGTCGTTGGTGCGATCAAGGCAGGAATCGGCGCGGCGTCCTCAGCCCGGCCCCGTGTGGTTCCGTGGCAGCGGCGAGCTCGGCCCGACCCCGCGCGGCTTCTCCAGACGCTTCGCAGCTCTCGGCAGCCCTTCAAGCGGGGCCGTTCACCAAAGTTGGTTCTGTAAGCCGGCGAGTGGTTCTGTGGCTGAACTCCTCCCGCGGAAGCCCCCTTCTTCCTATCCTAGTTAATACAAATGACTATTTATACTTTAAAAGGCGCAGCTGTCCGGGTGGGAAGTGAAAGCTGCAAGAGTGCAGGATGACTCATGAATTGGTTTGAACGTTTGTAAACAATCCAGATATGAGCTGAATTTTTACACTATCATCTCTGTGCCTTCCAATCCCTATGTCCTTTTCAAAACAGCTTCCCAGAACTTCACTGCCCCGTAGTATAAAACCTGCCAAAATGAAGCACTGTTTGTTTATGAGCATCGTGTGCTTTTTACAAATCCTTACTTTTCTGTTGACGTTAACTTTAGTTTACTGACCATCATCCAGGGTAAAGGAAAAGCCTCTTTGGTAAATGGAGGGTTGAAAGGCAGGGGGCTAACCCAGTACAGCAGAACTGTTACACCTGCAGATCTTGAGGTCGGTTCGTTATAACCAGGCTCTGATTTCCTTCTCTTTTATGAATTGATGCCGGTCCTTTCCATGTAGCCTTTGCACTTAAGAATATGAAACGACTTCCCTTTCAGGAGTTAAGATGACTTCGTATTTTCTACTTGATAAAATCCTGATCCCAAAATCCAAGTTACATTCATCTGTGTCTTTACTCTCTGACAAATGCACGCGAGTTATTTGTTTGAAAGAGAAGAGTGGCAGGACCAATGGAGAAACACAGGTGTGTTCTTCCTTTCTTAGGAATAGGTCAGAACTGCAGCCTTCCCCTCTCTTTTTTAATAAATCTTCTTTCTTTCTTTTGACTGCTCCAGGCAGCTTGTAGCATCTTCGTTCCCCGACCAGGGACTGAACTCAGGCCCTCCGCAGGGAGAGAGCACCGAGCCCTAACCCCTGGACCCCAGGGAATTCCGCCCCCCTTCTTTTTACGGTGTGAAATGCAGAGAGGCGTGTTGAGGCGCTTAAGATCTTGGATTTGTATCGTATGCCTTTCTCTCATAAAAGTGATGTTGTCCATTCTTCTACGTTTTCTGTCTCCTCTTGCCTGATGTCTGGCACGAGACGGGTGTGCCGAGTCCTTGGCTCCGTGGCATCGTGGCGGTTGTCGTGGACCTCGCCCGTGGCCACCCTCTCCCCGTCCGTGCTGAGTGAGGTCACAGTGTCCCCTCCGCACCGGCTTCGAGCACCCGCAGTCTCGGTTCCCTTCTCCTCGCTGACACGTTCTGGGCGCTTCCCCTCCCTCCTCCCCCGACCTTCCAGGGCTTCACAGACAATAACTAGGAACAAAATCAGTGCACGTAGCGGCCGGTGAGCAGTAGACCCGGCCCGGGGGATGCTGAGCTTCAAACGGCCGATTCTAAACTCCACGCATTACAGATGCGGCCCAGCCTCTGGAAGCTGAGGAAACTGGCCTTGCCTCCGCATCTCCTGTCCCCCGCCTCTCCCGGGAGAAGGTGACGGAGGGAGAGCGCTCAGGACCCTGGGCAGCCCCGACCCTCACGGCTGCCGCCTGCACAGCAGACCAGGGATGTGTTGCTGCTCGTTCATAAACCCTCCCCTGGAGGACACCCACCTGTGCTCTCTCCTAAACTCAAGCTCCTCCCAAAAGCGGAAAAGAATCTCATGGAACTGTGTGGAGACACACACCGGACCCCACCTGGTGGCTTGGGTCTGTCTTAGCCCAAGAGGCAAGGAAGGGACCCACCCTCGCCCAGGCCCACCTCAAGAAAAGAAACAAAAGTTAAAAAAAAAAAAAAGTACAAATAGAGAAAACTACCTCAGTTGACAGGATTCCACCTTTAGGGTTTCTTCAACTTCGACGTCTTACCTGTTGAGTGCACCTTTTGTAGCATCTTGCTTTTCCACGCAAGCTGGGAGGCAGGACAGAGCGGTGTGTGCCCGCGTGACCGTGATGGGCCTCTCTCTAGCATGTCGCGGTTTTATTTTTCATAGACTGACGGGTGATATGAATGTAAAGACCATTGTGTACGTTTAAACATGACAATGAAAACTTAAAATGTAGCTTCCATACTTGTGCATAATTCCAAAGTATTTTATTTTTATCAGTGTTAAATAGCTTTTTGTATAGGCTTCAATCCATTTTTCTGAAGTGTGCTGTTTTTTTAATGAAAGTAACTCCAAACTTTTCACATCCCATGGAACTGCCGTTTACACATCGCAACTTTTTAAACTTTCCATATTTTTCAACGTTAACTTTTTTCGAGGGAGGAAAATCCCTGCCTGCTAAACGATACTAAACTGTTGTTTAGGCCCGTCTAATTAGGTCCTGAGATTTTATAAAATTCAGCCTGTAGCTTTTTAGGTTCCTCACTAGAGTTGGTTGTACATAAAAATAAAGAATATAAAGTGACCCCACGGTTCTTTTAAATATCTGGATTTTTCCACTAACACATACTTTTGAAAGTATTTTGTTCATGCATACTTTCACCAATAAACTGAAAAAGCCTTTAGCTTCTCGGTAAATGTGAACCATTTGTTTTCTCTTGTGCTTTGGGGGAGGGGACCTTTTAATATACTGTTTGCCTAAATCAAGCAGCCCCCTCTGAATGTTAATTTTTAAATGTCCATCTTTGGTGAACCGTATATCTTGAAAGCAAGATTGCAACGTGCTTAAATTTAAGTGGTTTACAAGAGAAAATTCTGGGATTGATTTGTTACTACTGAAGTTCCATGAAGACAAATTGGTAGGACTTGATGTTTTTGATCAGTTAAATAGGTATCAATGGCAATGTATGGAAATTGTTTTCTTCAAACTTGTTCACGTATCATTTTGATCCATTCTTCTGTGGCATTTGGTGCAATAAACCTGAATTTATCTTGAGCATTTTCCTGGTACTGCCTATGATTTGCTTGTTACGTTTAATCAGACTTAGACGTCTCATTTCCGGTAATTCATGCTGACACGAGCCCACTGCATATGTCAGTGACTCTCAGCGGGGCTGTCTGGGAAACGTAGGGCCTCTTTGGCGAGCATGGTGATGGGCGAGGGCTCCTGGCACAGGGTGGGCAGGGGCTGAGGGGGATAGGAGAACATCTTGTCACATGCAGGGCACCCCGGAATGAGGAGTTATCCCACCTCCCGTGTGACTCACAAATATCCTGCTGGCATTCAGGTGGGTGAAAGCCTTAGTTTATAATGATCTGAGAATTTCATTTTGCGTTACATACAAGCACAAGGCACTTCTCTCATGAGCTTACTATACGCTGAATTTTCCAGGAATGCCACTGTTGTATATAAACTGCGGCGAGATTTTACTTTGGAAGGTTGAGGATTTCAGCAAGAACTGACATCCATTTGGAAAACCCTATTACCCGTAGCTGTGCTCCTCATGAAGTCTGTCACCAGCACAGTGTTCTGTGCCTTGCCCTCTGTATCATCTCTGCTTGTAGCGGTGGCCTTCGTGGAGGTTCCATCCAGGAGTGAGTATCTGCTTCGTTCATTATATTTTCTAATCTACTAGTGCCCCAATGTCTGTGTATTAAAGTATATGTTAATATAAGTTGTCAAATAGTACAACTAGGGCATTACAGTGGTTTGTTATAAGTTATGTGTGTAAGGTTATTCTGTTGATGAATCTTGTGAATTTTACTTTAGGAAAATAAAGGGCATTAGAAAATATGTGCTATGAAATGTAGCACCGATACATACGGCCTCAGGAAACATATGCTATGAGGTGTAACTTTTGTAGCTACATAAGCCCATACTGAATCCTGTTGTTTGCAGAATACAGGAAGGAGTAATATTAGGTATTGCTAAATCCTTTTTGGATTAAAGGTAAATTTCAAGTGTTTTTCACGTTCCCTTTAAAACCACGCCTTTGAGAAAGCCCTGACACACACATACACACCACATTGCTCCTTGGTTCTGTCGGATGCCTGATATATGTCACCTCATTTGATCCTCACACGTGGATGAGGTGGGTATTACGATAGCTAATCTCATGTGTCACCTTGGTTAGGCCACGGTACCCAGATACCTGGTCTAACACCCGTGTGATGTTGCCGTGAAGGCTTTTTAGATGACAGCAACACAGAGGAGTCGGCTTTGAGTAAAGCAGGTTACCCTCCGTACGGTGGGGCGTCTCCCCGGTCAGTTGAAGGACTTCAGAGAAACAGACTGAGATCCCCTGAAGAAGAGGGAATTTGGCCTACCCACGGCCTTCACACTCTTGCCTGGGTCTCCAGCCTGCTTGCCTATGTGCAGATTTGGGGTCTGCCAGCCTCCCCAATCATGTGAGCCAATTCCTGAAGAGAAAGCTATCCATCTGTCTGTCGCTATGCATCTGTCCATCCATCCACCACCCATCCATCCATGCATTTGTCCCTTCATTCATTCATGTCTATCTCTACATCAATCCACCCACCCACCCATCCATTTGTCCCTTTATCCATTTCATCTCTCTCTCCATCCATCCATCCATCTGTCCCTTTACCCATCCATTTGTCCCTTTATCCATTCATCTATCTATCTGTCTGTCTTTCCATCCATCCATCCATTCTGTCGGTTCTGTTTCCCTGGAGAACCCTGACTAACATAGGTACTTAAGATATCGGTCCAGTGACATCCATGAGGACCCAACAAAGCAGTTGGGAGTCAGAATATTGTCACACCAGGTTATTGGAGGTTGACTTTGAAGCAAAGATCTTTAACATAGAGAGAGTACAGACTTCATAGTTTCCGCTTAGATAAGTCACATAGTCTCTGAACATGGGATGCAAAGGGGGTGCTGGAGAACAGGAAGAGCCTAAATTAGGACAACCTCTGAGACAACAGAGGAGGAGGTACCAGCTCATTCGTGGTGGGAGAGAGGAGATTAATCCCCACTGCTGTGCCTTGCCCTCTGTGTTCTTGGGGGACCTCAGGCCAGCAGTCATCATCCCTTTCTCTCACCTTCAAGCACTCAGTCTACCGACCTTCCTCCTAGGCCCCTGCCTCCACCCCTCACCTCACAAGGTCATGTCTGTCAGCCTCCCCTGGCTCCTCCCATGGTTACTGAGGTCTTTCCCCACATCCAGTCGGGACCCAGAGCTGCTGAACTTGCACTCTTTGGGTGCCAGGTGCATCACCTGCTCTCCTTGCTCTTTCCTTCTTTCAGTCCTTCCTCATTCTCACCTGAGTTACCAAAATGCCCTCCAAACTCACCTCCCTTTTGTAGCAACACTTCTCACGAATCTTCCTCCAGGCCGATGTCTAACCAACCTTCCCCAAATGAAAGTTTAATCCTGTCACTTTTGTTTAAAAGTTGGCCCAGGAAAATCCAAGCTCCTCAGCGCCTGAGCCCTCCTCTGGCCTCAGCGCCAGACGCCCACCTCTGCAGGCTGCTGGTTACTTAAAGGCGCGAGCTGACCACTGCCTGCGCCCTGTCAATCCTTCGTCCTGGTTTCCCGCTCCCTTTTGCTCCATCAAGGCCCCCCCTGTTCTGGCTCAAAATGCAGCTCGGGGCAAATCCGCCAGCGCCTTGCTACTCGGCATCCCTGGATCGACCAGAGCTGCCTCACCCGGGAGCTTGACGGATGTGCAGGATCTCAAACCCTGTCCCAGACCGACTGAACCAGGATCTCACCTTAATACGATCCCCAGATGACACATATGCACATTAAAACCTTGAGAATCACTACTCCCACACCCAGTGTGAGTGAGTGGGTGAGGGAAAGAACATATCAATTACCGAGATTATGTCCATGTTTTGGAAGCAAGGGGGGCAATGAAGATATCTGCAAGCAAAGAAATGAAATAGAAATGGATCACGATGTTGAAACTGTCTCACATACACATAAATTTCACAACACTTAAGTAGCTATTATTTATGTGGAGATAAAAGGTCAACCAAAAGAAGGGAAAACAAATGTAATAGAAGATAGAACTTCAGAGACATTTTGTGACTTAAAGGAAGAAATTTGGGGAAAGGTAGAAAAACAGTTTAGAAATTTGCCCAACTGATTTCCAGAAACATTTCTAAGAGTATTTTGGGTAATGTATACAAGAATTATACATACTGTTAAATACCATAAATTGCACTTCTAGAAAGTTTTAGAAACTTAGAAATTAATCTCTAAACTTAGGTTTATAAGAATAAATCCAAACTCAACAACGTGAATATAAAATATCCCCATTTTCAACTATGTTGATGAGAAAGCATTGTGATATTGTGGGTTGGTTTATGTGTTTAAAATTTTCCCCAAACCCCCCAATACCATTGGCAACGTTTTGTTTTTCCAAGGCTGCTTCCAGTGCATGGTTCTGATTCTCGCAGCATGAGGACGGCATTTGGGCTGCATCTCAGGTGAGTACGGTAACAGGAGCCACGCATAGGTGGCCGGTGTGACGCTCATGCTGGAAGCTTGAATTTATCATTTGCTCCGAGTTATCTTCCCCGAAGAGAATTTATGTAAAGTAGGGGGGAGGGCTTGAGCACTTAGTGAAGTGTCAGCCACGAGAACCCTGTGGGATGATCCAAAGGATGGACTTGGGGAACAAGTTTCTAAGGTATCTCTGGAATTAAGAAAGCCGGTGCACGGGTGCGGCGCGCTGCGGGCGGCCGACGCAGGCAGAAGCGGGCGTCGCGGGGATGGCCGGTCGGCGCCGCGGGGAGCGGGCAGCGGGATTGGCTGCTGTGGCACTCGCGTGTCAGGGGGTCGCGCGCCCCGCCCTCGCGCTCCCTCACCGCCCGGTACATGCTCGCGCCGAGGCTGCGGTGCGGCGCTATTTTGAATGATACAGTATTTTGTTTATCTCTGAAAGGGAAGAGGTGTAACCGAGTGATCAGTTACCCTCACCAATGATGAGTTAAACTCACGTCAAGTGCCTCTTTGATGGGATACCCTGAGGATGACACGGCATCACTCACCTTGGGATTCCTGCCCAAAACACATCACCCGAGGAAACAGCAGGTAAGCCTGAATTAAGAGGTATTCTACAGAACCGGTCTGAATTGTTCAAGAATGTCAGTGTCATGAAAGACCAGGACTGAGGAGCTGTTCCTAATTGAAGGAGACTAGCGAGGTTTGAGGACTAAACGTAATACCTGGTCCTGGATAGGATCCTGGATCAGGGAAAATGACAAAGGACATCGTTGGGTCAATTAATAAAATTTGCTTATAAACTATAGATAAGGTAATATTGTATCAGTGCTAAATTTCCTGGATCTTATCATTGTACCATGGTTAGGTGCGAGAACGTCCTTGTTCTTAGGCAATGCACCATGATTATTTAGGGGTAAAGCAAAACCACGTCTGCAACTTACCTTCAAATGGTTCAGTAAAAACCAGTGTGCGTCTGTGTGTGTGTGCGCGTGCGCGCATGCACACGCACGTGTGTGTGTGTGTAGAAAGAACGCATTAGGATAAAATGAACAACTGATGATTCTGAGTGAGGAGTCTATCAGTTCACTTAGTACTGTTCTTGTGCTCCTGTAAATTTGAAATCATTTCAAAATGAGCCTTTTAACAGATTTTTTTAAATGCACAAAGACATCTCAATTGGATTTAGTGAACGATAGATAGTAGGAGGAATTTGGGACAGTTTAATCCATGATCTCTCTAATCCTACACAAAATTAGTTCAGGTGGAAAATAACTAATCCAAGACTCCTTCACACACACTGCAATAAATCTCACGTGGACCCAGCTCAAAATTCAGACCACATAGGAATGTCAGCAGCTGAACGCTACCTTCTTCAATACAGAGCATCCCTGGGGCAGGACCTACCACGGAGGATGTCCACGGCTCCTCGCAGAGTGTTTCAGATGGATATACAGTTAACTGTCAAACAGACATCTCCTGATGAACAGATCTCTGGCGACAGAGGGTAAGCAATATTCTAGGGCAGTGGCAAGATTCTCCAGCGGAGCAAGAAGCCTCTCTCCATGTAAGGAACAGGAGTCTCTGAGTGTATTCCCTTTTCTATCATGGAAGCTTGTTGTCACACTCAATATTGAAACGCTGGATGACTGCAGAGTGGATTCGCTGTGGTATTATGCAGAAGGACCTCAGGAAATAGTTGTTCATTTGAATACATGCTTACACACTCTTTACTTGAGTCTCATGATAACTCTACAAAATATTCAGGACAGATACTAACATCCCCATTTTACTAATGAAAAAACCCACATCGGGAAATATGCAACTTGTTCAAGATTCCATAGATAGTAATGGGGGAAAAAACCCTTGAATTTGAACTGGTATATTCTTACTCTGCTAGGCAGTCTGTGGGGTGTTTTTTTTTTAATACATTTATTTACTTATTTATTTATTTATATTTTTAGCTGCGTTGGGTCTCCATTGCTGCGCGTGGGCTTTCTCTCTAGTTGCGGCGAGTGGGGGCTGCTCTTTGTTGCAGTGCGCGGGCTTCTCACTGCGGTGGCTTCTCTTGTTGCAGAGCACGGGCTCTAGGTGCGTGGGCCTCAGTAGTTGTGGCACGTGGGGTCAGTAGTTGTGACTCGCGGGCTCAGTAGTTGTGCCTTGCGGGCTCAGTAGTTGTGGTTCGTGGGCTCTAGAGCACAGGCTCAGCAGTTGTGGCACACGGGCTTAGTTGCTTCGTGGCATGTGGGATCTTCCCGGACCAGGGCTCCAACCCGTGTCCCCTGCATTGGTGGGCAGATTCTTAACCACTGCGCCACCAGGGAAGCCCAGTCTGTGGGGTTTTAAGAAGCGTTATAGAGTTACCTCCATCTCACAGACTGAGTTTTCTCAGGTTTTGGAAACTGAGCAGATGACTGTGCTCTCCAGGTTAAACCATGTGGGAAATAAGCAGTTCTAAGGACTGAGCCCCACACCTCCTGTTTTCTGTAGCTATAAAATGGGAATAATACCCACCCAGTCACTATACGGACATCACTGTGGAAATCCAATATGAATTACAAAACGTTCTGATAGGTTGAAAGGAGCTATAAAACTGATTATTCATAGTATTGCTATTAAATAGCGTTCTCTAATGCACACGTTAAGACAGCTTGACTTTTTCTACGATTCCGAAAAGCAAATGATCGTACCTCCTGCTCTTTTGGTAGCTTTGACAGCTTAGGTGGTCTGGAAACTCTTGGCAATGCTCCCTGGCTCTGCCGGAGGAGGACGGCCCGTTTGGAGTTCCTTTGATTGGTGTCCTCATAATCACCCATATGCCAGGCAATGAAACCACGACTGAAGCTTCCTTCTGCGTCCATAACAGAAGGAGTCGGTTGCCTGAAATAGGAACAAATCGGTTGGTTCTCAAATTGGAAAATTGTTAGAAATAAGGCCACCAGTTTTCAGATAGTTGAGATTTGTCTGCACCTGTTGTGATTGTGATGATTTCTAGCCATGGAGCTTGGGAAAGCTAAGGTCCTGAGCCCTCAGCCAGTGTCCTGAGAAGCTTCTGGACTCTGCCCCTCCACTTCCCTAGACATCCAGCTGCTGGAGATGCAGGGAACTACCTGCACAGGTGGACACTTATCCAGGAAGCTTGTTGATGCCATCACCCTGGTACCACAACTGCTCCTGGCATCCTTTAGAGCCGAGTAGGCAAGATGCTGGGAATTTGGGGGCAGGCCGAGGCCTTGAGTTCTCCTGCAGGACACGCCTGTCGGGTTTGAGACTTCGGGGAATTCAGGGAAAAGCCAGCTTGGCGATGACAGAATCTGACTTTGGACAGTGCGTGGGAGGAAAGATCCAGGCTTCACTCTCTTTCCCCAGTGAAATCACGGTCTCCGTTCCAACTCCCCTTAATTAGAATATTATCTGAGGACTGCTTCCCCATTGTACAGGGCCAGGTCTGGGGGAAAGGACAAGAAGGATCGTAGGATAAGGATTTGCAATCTCTTTTGGAAGGCTGTTGTCACCCAAGAGAGCTCGTGGGGCTTCTTACCTTCACGTAAGAAGCAGACCTTCATTCTGTTTTATGGCCAAGTAATATTCCATCTTGTTTATCTATTCACCAGTGGATGGATGTTTGGGTTGGTTCCACCTTTTTTTCTACCTAGGACTAGAATTGTGGGGTTGTATGGTAATTCTATGCTTAGCTTTTTGAGAAACCACTAAACTGTTTTCCATAACAGCTTCACCATTTTACACTAACACCAGCAGCGTAGGAGGGTTCTAATTTCTACACATCCTCATCAACGCTTGTTATTGCCTTTTTTATTTTACCATCCAAGTGTGAAGTAGTATCTCATGTGGTTTTCATTTGCATTTCTCTCATAACTAATTATGTTAAACATCTTTTCATGGGTTTATTGACCACTTGTGCATCTTTTTTGGAAAGCTGTCTATTCATATCTTTTGCTGCATAATTTTATGCAGTTGTCTTTTAAATCATATAGGAAGAAAAGAGTTAAAAACCAAAATACATTAATGCTGACTATTTTTTTTGTTTTTTTTTTTGCGGTACGCGGGCCTCTCCCTGTTGTGGTCTCTCCCGTTGCGGAGCACAGGCTCCGGACGCGCAGGATCAGCGGCCATGGCTCATGGGCCCAGCCGCTCCGCGGCATGTGGGATCTTCCCAGACCGGGGCACGAACCCGTGTCCCCTGCATCGGCAGGCGGACTCTCAACCACTGCGCCACCAGGGAAGCCCCATTAATGCTGACTTTTACATTTACCTATGCAGTTACCGTTACCACTGGCTTGTTAATTATTTTGTGCCTTTGAGTTACTGTTTGTTGTCCTTTTGTTTCAACCTGAAGGACTCCCTTTAGCATTTAGTGTAGGGCAGGTCTGCTAGGCACAAAATTCTCTCAGTTTTTATCTGTAATGTCTTAATTTCTCCTTCATTTTTGAAGGATAGTTTTGCTGGATATAGAACTTTTGGGCTAACTTGTTTTTCTTTCAGCACATTGAATATATCATTCCACTGCTTTCTGGCTTTCATTATTTCTGCTGAGAATTTAGCTGTTCATCTTGAAGATCCCTTGTATACAATGACTCATTTTTCTTCTGCTACTTTCAAGATTCTCTCTTTGTCTTTGCCATTTGACAGTCCGACTATGATGTATCTAAGTGTGGGTCTCTGAGTTTATCTTACTTGGAGTTTGTTGAGCTTCTTGAATGTGTCAGTTACTGTTTTTCATCAAATTTGGGATGCTTCTGGCCATTATTTCAAATATCCCTTCTGCCCCTTCCTCTCTTCCTCTTTTCCTTCTAGGATTCCCATTATGCTATGTTGGTACACAGTCTCAGAGCTCTGTTCCTTGTGCATTTTTTAAAAATTCTTTTTTCTTTCCATTTCTCAGAATGTATAATCTCAGTTGATCTATAATTAAGTACACTGATTCTTTTCTGATAGCTCAAACCTGCTATTAAGCTCCCATTGTGAGTTTTTCATTTCAGTTATTGTACTTTTCAACTCCAGAATTTCTATTTTTTTATATGTATGATTTCTGTCTCTTTATTGATATTCTGTTTGTCAAGACCTTGTTCTCATACTTTCCTTTAACATTTTAGACATGGTTTCTGCGAGGGGAGGGTCCAAGTTCAGTCCATGCCTTCCCTTCTGTTCCCAAGAAGCTCTCTGTGCTCAGTACAGGACATGCTGACAAGCTCACAAGTCGCACTGCATGAAAAGACCTCAGAGCGCAGTCAGTACGTACCCGTTCCCTTTATCTGGAGCACGTGTAAACTTTCTCAGAACCGCTTAGCTATGCATGCGTAAATGGCCCACAGGTACACCCCCAACTTTGTGTATTTCTGACTCTAAGGGGTAAGAGTTGGGGTCCTTCTACCACGGCACAAAGTGAGGCGAATGCAGCCACGCTGCCCACTGCAGCTGCCAGGTGGACCCACGAGCCATGGGGGTCTGCCACACCGCAAGGAGGTGGATCCTGTGTACTCTCTCCTCTTGACGTAGGTACACAATGTACCATTTGAGCCTGCACGCCTGTTGTCTGCTCTCAGTGACCTTGAGTCATGCACTGGCCTCTTCCCTGGCTGGCACGCACCTGCCTGTTAGCTCTGGCCACACTCATGTTCTATTCTACTCTATCCTCTGGCACAGTCTAGCCACCTGCAGAAGCAGTCTCCCTTAGTATCTTGAGCCTATTTGAAATAGCCGACTTAAAGCCTCTGTCAGCTAAATATAGCCATGCTTCCTTCGAGACAGTTTCTGTTGATCGCTTTCTTTCCCTGTGTATCAGCCACACTTTCCTGTTCCTGTTCCTGTTCCTCATAATTTTTCTGTTGATAAATTGACATTTGAAATAATATACTGTGCCAACTCTGGAAATGAGATTTTCTCCCTCTCCCCAGGGCTTGTTGTTCCTGCTTGTTTTGTTTTTTTTTTTCTCTTTGTTGTTGTTTTTGTTGCTTTTTGTTTGTTTTCGGTGGTGGTGGTGATGTTGCTGTTGTTTACTTTCCTGGACTAATTGTTTAAAGTCTGTCATGTGTGCCCCCTGAATTTTCTGCTTGGTTAGCTTAGTGGTCAGCTAATGATTGGACAGAAATCTCCTTAAATGCCTCAAATCCATGTGTTTTCTGGTCTTTGTTTGTGTCTAGGCATACCTTCAATGCCCCAGCAGACAGTTTACAACTCTGCCTTAGCCTTCGTTTCCTGCTTTCATGGAGCTTCAAGGTTAGCCAAAGGTCAGAGATTAGGACCTTCCGGGGCCTTGCCTGGACATGTGCACAGCACTGCACGTGTGCACAGCCTCCTAGATTTCTAGGCATATGTTAGAGCTTTTTGAAATCCTCTAGAGACATGTCATTTCCCAGTTTTTTCCTTAAAGATTTTTGGTCAGCTTCTTGTGTGCCCCAACTTGTATTGCCCTCGTCCCCCCAGGTGACTGTGATATTAAATGATTGTTGTTTTTGACGGGTGCTTGTGAGACAGAGATGTTCATACAGAGTCAGGTCAAATAATGACAAGCCCTGAGAATGGAGATTTTCCAGGGATTTTCAAGACAGAGCGAGTAATGAAACAAAACAAAAAGATAATCTACTGAATGGGAGAAAATATCTGCACATGATATGACCAATAAGGGATTAATATCCATCATATATAAACAGCTCATACAACTCAACATCAAAAAACAAACAACCTGATTAAAAAATGGGCAGAAGACCTGCATAGACATTTTTCTAAAGAGGAAATGCAGATGGTCAAAAGATATATGAAAATATGGTCAACATCTCTAATCATCAGGGAAATGCAAATCAAAACTACAATGAACTATCACCTCACACCTGTCAGAATGGCCATGATTAAAAAGAACACGCTAATAAAGATGTTAAAAATACACAAATAACAAATGTTGGCAAGGATGTGGAGCAAAGGGAACACTGGTACACTGTTGGTGGGAATGTAAATTGGTGCAGCCACTATGCAAAACAGTATGGAGGTTCCTCAAAAAACTAAAAATAGAGCTACCATAGGACTCAGCAATTCCACTCCTGGGCATATATCTGGAGAAAACTATGATTCAAAAAGGTACATGCACCCCAATGTTCACAGCAGCGTTGTTTACAATAGTCAAGGTATGGAAGCAACCTAAGTGTCCATTGATAGATGAATGGATTAAGATGTGGTGTATATATACAATGGGATACTACTCAGCCATAAAAAAGAACGAAATTTTGCCATTTGTGACAACATGGATGGACTTGGAGGGCATCGTGCTCAGTGAAATAAGTCAGACAGAGACAATACTGTGTGGCGCCACTCACATGTGGAATCTAAAAAGCACAAGAAATTAGTGAACACAACAAAAAAGGAGGAGACTCACAGATACAGAGAACAAACCAGTGGTTACCAGTGGGGAGAGAGGGAAGAGGCAATACAGAGGTCGGGGGGGAGTGGGAGATACAAACTATTAGGTGTAAGGTGGGCTCAAGGGTGTACGTTCAACACGGAGAATATGGCCAATATTTTGTAATAACTCTAAATGGAAATTAACTTTTTAAATTGTATAAAAAATTTAAAAATTAAAGTTAAAAACATAAAGAGCTGGAGTTGGGATTTGAACCCAACCAGTTACACACACACAGACACCAAATCAAATATAACATTTCTCTGAGTAGGAAGCTTTTCCAGGCGCTTCAAACTCGTGTTTCCCCTTCAGTGACTGGTCAGCTGCTAGTTTTCACAGCTACCATGGTTGTGAGGCTATTGGTTTTTTCAAGGCTACCTTGAAGCTGGAAAGAGAGGATGGGAATAGAGCAATTTTAATTTAAATTTAAAATGTCACAAAGATCGTGTTTCTAAGATTTAGCCATTTTTCTTAAATACGTGCTCCATGGACTACTGAAAGCGTTTGTTCATTCATTTCCAAAGTTTTGAAAAAGGTGATTTTGACAATTTTTGCCACTGTTCTTATTTCTTTTATGGAGGAAATATGTTTTTGGAGGTCCTTACTGCACCATTCCTGAAGTGGTTTCCAAACTGAATTATTTTAAAATGAAACAAAGACTCACTATTTAAGGAAAAATCGTCTGCGCCTTCTGTTTCCACTCCATTTGCCCCTGCTCCAGAGGCTGCTTGGTGTTGCTTTTACTTCATTGTGATGGTTCTGACCCCAGCTGACAGCAGCCTCCTTCCTGAGATCATCACCTCTTTTCAGACTTTCTAGTAAGACTTCCAAGAAGCATTCGTGATTGTGGACACTGTCCTCCTCCTGGCTTTCTACTGGGCTTTCAAAGCTCTTTTCTTTCTGTCTCTCCTCTTACTTCTCATATTACTTCCTCTACTTTTCTTCTGGAATAATCTTTTATTCTTTTGGCTCCTTTATCACTGGTATTCCCCAGGATTCCATCCTTGATTCTCATCTCCCAATATGCAACCACCCATCTCCAAATCGGGAAATAGCCTCTCTAGCTGATGATCCAACCAACATCAGTATACTTATGTGTAAATTTTTTACTTTCAGCTCTAAAAATCTAAGTACAGATCCCCAGCTTCTCACTGAACCTAGTACCGGGAATCTCATTACTAACAATGATAACTGTTTCTAGATTCATTGAGATACATGAGGTTCCAGACACTATGCTAGGTGCTCGATGTGCATTACCTCTCTCTAATCTTTATTACAGTCCAACGTGACAGATGTCATTTCCTGCTTTTCACCTCTGAAGGTAGACTAAGTAATTTATCCAAGATCAAACAGCTAAAAAGCAGTAGAGCTGGGATCTGCACTCAGAGTTGTCTGATTCTAAACGTATATAATTACCTCAGCTGTAAAATGGGGATCATATTACAATACCTACTCTTCATAAGGACTAAATGAGTCAATACCTAGAAAGCACTTAGTATCTGGCCCATAGTAAAAATTCAATAAAACGTTGGCCATTTGTATTTTAATTATAGGATGCTGCCTCTCAGCTCATCTTGCCATCTCCCTGTTTTCTCTCTTCCCCCAAACAGACCCTCTTCTTCCTGCGTTCCCTTTTTCGTTCACTGCCATAACCGTTTCCCCAGCCACCCCCAGAGAGGCACATCAGAGCTGCCTTGGGCTTTCACATCTCCTCCACCCGCCCACATTCTGTTGGTTGCCAAGCCTCGTGGAACCGTTCTCTAAACGACCTCACCATCCCCGTCTCTCACTCGGGCGCCCATCGGTGTGATTATTCCAGTTTTACTTAACGTGCCTTTCTTCTTCGGGCTCTCCTTTCTCTGCTCTGCCTGCTCAGCGAACAGTTTTCAACAGCTATTACGTGCCATGCATTCTTTCTATCACAGAGATTTAATTATATCGCTTCCTTACTTAACAATTGGAAACAACGCTTCGTCGCCTACAGAACTAAGCACAAAACCTTCGTCGGGAATTCGAAACGCTGCACCACCCGGCCCCTGTACTGCATCCCAGTCTCACCTCCTGTCACACCCCAAACCAGCGCCCTGTGCTTCAGCCGCGCGGCGGGCTTCCCTCTGCACACCAGAAAGGCTCACTCCTCCGAGCCTTTTTTGATTCCATATATATGTGTGTTAGCATACGGTATTTGTTTTTTTCTTTCTTACTTCACTCTGTAGGACAGACTCTTCCTTATGGATGGGATCGCTTCCCTGGTTCCACCTCCAGGCTCACCTTTTGATTTCCTACGCAGCCTTAAAAATGCAGCTCAAGCTACCCCTCCTACAGAACATTCCTGATTGGCTATCTGACCTTCAACACGGTTTACACATTGTTCACTCCTACTTTACTTGGCGTCTTCCTGAAAGGGAAGGAACCCTGTCGTGCTTTTTTGGGTCTTCAGTGTCTAGCAGAGTTCCTGACATAGAACACGTTTCCAGTCGAGTTTGCTTGCTTCTCTCAAGGTACCCAAAGATGGTCAGTTGTTACCTCAAGGCAGAGAGCCTGTGACTGCATGGGTTGGAGGGTTTGCAGAGAGGTGGGATTGAGTTCAAGTTCACACTCTCTTTTGCTAGTTGAATTTTTTAAACTGTGAGCTTGTAATTTTTTTTTTATAATAAAAGATGTCTAAATGTTGCTTAAAAACTGTTGGTTGTTTGGAAAATGATCAAAATTTTCCTAGCAGACCGGCCAACACAGAAATAGGGTCAGAAGATAAAATAGACTCCAGCACCGAGTTAGGAAATGACTGGCTGGGACTTGCTTATATAACTGTCTAAAAGCGATGAGACAAACTGAACTCTGATGTTGACACTTGTGCCAGAAAACATACTCTGGGTGGCTGAAGAGCAGCCCTTCGAGGGCAGTGCTCTGCTTGGTCTTCTGGGTTCCCACCTTTTTGTGTGAGCTGGGCCCACAGGAGACTCCAGGGCAGCCACCTGGATTCATGACCCAACAGTCTTGTCCAGGAGCAAAGCTTTTTCTACTGTTTGGACATCTGGGTTCCCTCTGGTTGAGGGAAGATTGTTCTAATAAGTGGTAAAATTACTGTCTTTTGGATTCCAAAGTTAAGGAAACAAATCGCTAACTGTTTAAGCCCCAGTGAGTCGGTCTGGTTGCCTTATACATACCTGGCGACAGTTATTCACTAGAGTTTCAATAGAGAAAGATGTGGAAACTTCCCTGCTGGGCTCGGCATTCTCCTTGCAGCATCGTAAAGTGATGTAACCCTGTGCATTTCCAGCCTGTGAAGAGGCCTGGGGCTGTATCCGTATAGCGACTTAAAAGCACCACTACTTATTTCCCCAGCAAGCTGGTTCCCCTAAATGTTTGCTTTCTTGCAGGTTCATTGATTTCTGCTCTTTCCATTTCCGGAAGTACTCAAAAGCCATTGATGGCTAAATGGAAACTTCTGAGAAACACATTCCGAAACCATTTGGCAGGATCCTTGCTTTCTTGGAGAACAGGCCTTCTATAGAACATTTGCAGGAAAATAAGACCCCAGTTTTTTAAAGATCTCTGCATTTACGGTATAGTCCACACCTAAAGTCAGAATCTGTCAAGGATACAATTAGGGCTTTCACGATGCTTAAAACTGTGTTCTTCTCTTCTGAACTGGCCTTCTGCATTGATGGAGTGGGTGTTACTGCTGACACTGGCAGCCACATATGTCCAATGATTTCAGAGACAGACAACAGCCAGAGACCAGGGTTCCTCCCGAGCACACAGTCGGGAGAGGTCATATAAAGCATCATCCCCGGAGCCTTCTCAAGAGAACTTATCTTGGAGGGGCGGGGCCGCAGAGGTGGACCTGGGGAGACTGGGGCGGCTGCAGGTCGGTGTTAGCTGTGTCATCATTCAGTTACGTCAGACCTCATTTCTTACCCATTGACCTTCCTTCTCTCCCTGCCCTAGAGAATCATACGTGATGCCCTAGAGAATCATGCGTGAGGACGTTGCATCTCACTTTCAAAAGACACCGTCTTAATCCTCGGGTAACAATGACTTGATCCTGGATCAGCAGCTGTCATGGAGATGATTAAAAAGCATGAAATTATCTTGATGTTTCATGTTTGGACAAAGTGAGTGCACGACTATATTTAGCAATTTTTAAAATATAAGTTTTAATGCAACTGGAATTTATCCTAGGTTGTTTGTTGCCCAAGAGATTCTTGTTGAGTGGAAAGAGAAAGAGACTTATTTAAAAAGCTAATTCTTGGGCTTCTCTGGTGGCGCAGTGGTTGCGAGTCCGCCTGCCGATGCAGGGGACACAGGTTCGTGCCCCGGTCCAGGAAGATCCTACATGCCGTGGAGCGGCTGGGCCCGTGAGCCATGGCCGCTGAGCCTGCGCGTCCGGAGCCTGTGCTCCGCAACGGGAGAGGCCACAACAGTGAGAAGCCCGCATACAGCAAAAAAAAAAAAAAAAGAAAAGCTAATTCTTAGTAATTCATACCCAAAGCTGCCTATAAAGACTTGTCTACAAGATGCTGACCTTCCTTCTGTAATGTGCAGTCTTCAAGATGCTGGGAAAATCAAGGTTCTACCTCTGAGTGATAACCAGTTTACAATAAAGGTCCAAAGTTAAATGTAACTGAGTGATTAGGACAATGTGTGGAGATGTACAGCCTCAAAGATGCAGAAGCCGCCTGCATGACTGGTCAAGTCTTCAGACAACAAGAGTCTGAACCCGAGTTTTTTGAACAGAGATTAGTATGTGTTCATCCGTGTCCCAGGTCCCTGGAGACCACGCAGAAGGCTAACAGCATATGTAAGATAGACACATGGCACGGGACCAAAACATCAGTGCATGAATCCACAATTGCTTATTTACCTCTGTACCTGTCAACAGCTACTAAGAAGTTATTTGATTGCAATACACTTCCAATGTTAATCATTCATGATGAAATGCAGAAGAACATTTTTTTTTTTTTTTTTTGCGGTATGCGAGCCTCTCACCGCTGTGGCCTCTCCCGTTGCGGAGCACAGGCTCCGGACGCGCAGGCTCAGCGGCCACGGCTCACAGGCCCAGCCGCTCCACGGCATGTGGGATCTTCCCAGACCGGGGCACGAACCCGTGTCCCCTGCATCGGCAGGCAGACTCTCAACCACTGTGCCACCAGGGAAGCCCGGAAGAACATTTTTATGCCTGTTTGAATCTTTAATCTTGTTTAGTAGTTCTCTCCTTGCCCAAATAACAAAAATGCCTACGATCAGTTTTACACCATTAACAATTCGAAAACAAACTTATTAAATGGGTCTGCATATCTATGGGCACAAACTATTTTGCAAAGTAGATAGAATTATTTATATTTATAAACAAAACTGTGATTCACATTAGCATGAAACATACCACCTCAAGGATGAAAATGAAATTGCTCCCCAAAGAAATGTTGGGGAAAACACAAGAGATGCATCCCCAAATTGCCACCGTCCACCATTAACTATTTCAGACATAAGAACATTGCTTGAATGCTATTTTTAAAAGACAGAAAGAGATAACTAAATGTAAGAATATTTATTTTTCCTTTAAGTAGGAAAAAACCCACTCTCTTGGGCTCTCTTCAAGGAGGAGAGCATCTAAGGCTTGTGCAGTTCTGTAAAATTACACACACCATATGCTTCAGACCTCAAATTGTGATTATTTTGATTTGATTTATTGCTTTTACTCCATAGGAGACACAACCACTTTATTTGAAAGACTTGTTAAATATCCTACCACTTGGCTGGAGTAAAGAATTTATTGGAACAAGAGAGGTCTTGCATGACCCTCAGCGGACAAACACTTCTTCATTGCTTTGCCAGCTTGTCTTCCTCGAGCTCCAGAATGTGGAGCTCACGGCTGGTTGCACTTGTGGATGTCAGCTGGGCTTCCAGTCACCCGGGCCATGCCGTCAAAATCAAACATGCTGTCTTCCTGTGCCTAATAACACACTCCACAAGGTTCATGTTGCCAAGAGTTGTTCCACAACGTGGACCTACACAGAGGAGTTTACTGATTTTCGTTCAGTATTTTAAATGATTTATATGAAATGACTATCACTTGTGCTCACTCAGAGGCAGCTGTCCAAAAGCTTTCAGCAATGCAGCGTGTTAGACTGTCTGGGGTCACCTGTGAGGAATGTTGAATGGAATTCCTGATGTTGCTGGAGATGTGGGCGATTTTCTGTAGGACATCCAGGAAGTCCTGCCAGTTTCAGCAGCACGGGGCGTCTCTCCATGCTGGTGCTTCCTGGGTGACACTTGTTTTTTTTTGCATCCAGATCAGAAAACCACAAGGGGAAGAAAGGGCAGCAACATGTACTTCAGCTGTGTGGCAGCAATCCTGGGGAAGGCTGGTAGGGAGAATATAACAGTATTGACTCAATTTAGTCTTGGACATGCTTATCTATCCAGATGGTGAAGCCTGACCTTCATTAACTAAGGATAAAGTTGATAGAATTTCATCTTAGTTCCTTTGGAATCTAAGGATATAGAAAATTAGACAAAATGGTTAAAAGAGCCTCAAGGACCCATCACCATCTTCAAACGCTATCAATTTATAGCCAGTCTTATTGAATCTCTATCTTACTTACTAATCCTCCCTCCGCCAAGACATCGACTCTCAAAGATATAAAAACTCTTCTTGCTAACATCATCACAATGCCATTATTTCTCCTAAAATTTTAATACTTTCACCAAATATTCAGCATTCAAGATTCTGGCTAGCTCATCAATGTTACGACTTTTTAATCAGCCTGTTTGTTAGAAACAGAAGACTTGTAAGCTTCACACCTGTAATTGCTTAAGGCTTTCACGTTTCCTTTAGTTCATAGGTTCTCTCCATCTCTATTCTCCTCTACCTCCCCCTCCTCTTCCTCCTTGTCTTTCTCCTTCTCATTATTTGTTGAAGAAACACAATTTCTATAAAAAATGGTGTTTCCATTTGTCCTATGAAATTTCCCACATCTGACCTCTCCAAGTCGTCATTTAACATTTTCCGCCATCATCTTATTTCCTGTACAGTGCTGGCTGGATTTAGAGGCTTGATCTAAGTCAGGCTGGGTTTTGGGGGCAAGACCACCGCGTTAGTTTGCTAGGGTTGCCATCACGCAGTGCTGCAGACAGGCGGCTGAAGAGCAGAAATGTAGCATCCACCATTACAGAGGCTGGAAGTCCGAGATCTAGGGGTCAGCAGGGCTGGTTTCTCCCGAGGCCGCTCTCCTTGGTGTGTGGACGGCTGTCTTCTCCCTGTGTCTTCACATGGTCTTTTCTCTGTGTGTGTCTGTGTTCAAACCTCCTCTTCTTATAAAGACACCAGTCAGATTGGATTAGGGCCAACCTAATGACCTCATTTTAATTTAATCACCTCTCTGAAGACACTTTCTCCAAATGCAGTCACATTCTGAGGTACTGGGGGGTTAGGACTTCAACACAGGAATTTCGGGAGTGAACAAGTCAGTCCATAATAACTTTCCAGGTAGTTGTGTGCCCTTCCATCAAGACGTATATACAATATCGGATCGTTTGTCTTTTTGTGGGTTTGGCAGTCGCTCATGATCAATATCTAGATTCATTCACTTGAGTTTGCAAAGTGGTGATAGCCTAATTCTGTTGTTACTTCTTTATGTATTAGCTAGATTCCTTTTTTTTTTCTTTTTTTTTAAGTTGATTCATCTTCTCTTTGGTTTGCAGTGGTACAGTTTGTATTAGAAAGGCAGAATTAATATTTGATCCTTTTCGTTTATTTACTCATTTTCAAAATAATAGGTTGGTTCATTGGAATCCTCCAATGCGATCAGTTTGTTGAGGCTTTTTAACTGACACTGTGAACTCACGGATGTTCACGTCTGTGTGTATGAAGGTGTGATGTATATTAATCCACTGCAGTTATTACCTTTCCGTCAAGTTGTCCTATGTTTGGCCAGTGGGAGTCTCTGCGAGCTTGGCTTGCAAGTCCCTCAGACAGGACTGTGGTAGTCCTGGAGAGCTCCCTTATCTGGTACGGCATGATGTACCAGGCTCATGTTTTCCATTTCCTCTCCAGATCCGAGAAGCTCCGGTTCCTTTTAGTGGAAAAGGTGCTTGAAGAGCAGAATCTGAGCACTAGGGGAGCTCACGGCTACTGAGTTGATTTCTACATCTAGGCCTTTCTAGTGAGTCGAACTATGAACCAGATGTACGTAAACATTCAGCATCATACATATGTGTACATACATAATCGCAATCAAATTCAGGGTTTGCTTTATCTTAACATCTGTCTTTCCTCTTTCCCACTCCAAGAATCCTGGCCTCAACCACAGCAGGAATGATTAAATAAGAACCCCACGTTGCTGTCCATTTGCTTTCACACACGACGCACGCACAGCAGAGTCAGACTCGCACAGCTAACACGCCCACCAAGCTTTCTGCAGCTCTTTCTGTCCTTAGATTTGTACTCAAATCACTGTGCTTTACAATCCCTGGGAATATTTCCTCCCTGTGGGTTAAACCATCAACTGGGTACATATTTAGGGTTTTTTGTTTTTCATTTTATATTTAAATACATTTATTTTATAAATAAGAACTCAGATATGAGGTGCACGTCTTGTATGTCTTACGTAAGGTGAGACACGCACATGGTTTCAAAGCCAAACCAAGCGTGGCGTCAGCAGTGCTCTCCTGTTTCTCTCGTCGCCCTGTGTGTGTCTAAGCCAGAGGAAGGGCTGGCTTTGTGTGGTGGCGGATTTGGAGGAGGAGGTGATGCCTGAATCGTGTCTTACTGAACAGCTGTAAAGAGTGACTCCGATTCTGCGAGAATCTGTCTCGAAGGCCTTAGGGAAGAAAACATTTGTTCTGCCACCCACCATGTAATTCTTCTTTGAATTTTAATGCGTTAGCCTTTAGGCTGCGAGACAGAAAACAGCCGCTGTGTTCTGTTTAAACTCGGCCATCTTTCTACTTTGCCGTACAGGCTAGAAATGAGAAGGTTTTGTCAAATATATGGTTATGCGCTCCAAAGTAGTTCGTCTGGATCTGTGAAGTTCCATCTCGTGATAACATCTTGGAATCTAAATATAGCAGTATTATCTAAAATAGATAAGCAACAAGGATGTATTGTACAGCACAGGGAAATTCAGCCATTATCTTGTAATAACTTTAAATGGAGTATAATCAATAAAATTTTGAATTACTTTGCTATACACCTGAAACTAATGTAATACTGTATATCAACTATACTTCAATAAAACAATAAAGCATAGTGTAAAAAAAGAAAGATAAGTATATTTTTTAAAATAAAACAAATACAGGAGTTTTAATGGAAACAAAATTAATTAATTAATATAACTGTTCTAGAAGCCAACTTCCACCCATCCTTCAAGCTCAGGGGACCTTATGGAGCCTTCCTGATGTTGCCCCAAAGTTTAGATTCCCCAACATCTGTTTCCATGACACCCGCTAGAATACTCCTATTGTAACAGGCATTGCACTTAGTTGTTACACTTTAAGTATCTAAAACACAAAGCATGGTGCCAGGCACAATTTAATATTTCTATCACTGCATCCAAATATACTCTAGTATGATTATTCATTTAGGTGTCTCTTTCCCCCAGCTATTCGATAAGCTTTCTGAAGGCAGGAACTGTGTCTTCGTTCCTCGGGGCCACACTTGTTCACAGTTTGGATGGAATAAAGAACAGAAGAGATACTATTGGACACAGAATTAGAATAATAGAGGCTAAACCCAGTATCCTCTTGAGGATCATATTATAAGGACGAGGCCACCTTTGAAAGTGATGGATAGCATCCTCGTAAACTCCCAACGCCGCTGAACGCTACCGTCTGACCTCTGTACCCTCAGAGCATAAAACATAATGTGACCGCTGCAGCATATTCTATACATGTTGTGGCGAATCCTACAGTCATTTTGAGACTTCCTTAAACTGAGGAAAGAAGCTACCCTCCTGTGTGTCAGATCCATTCCAGATGCCTTACACGCTCACACTTCATCCTCAAGACAGCCCCACGAGACAGGTGTTACTGTTTCCCCTTTTACCGCGAGCTGAGGTCCGAGAGCATCTACGTTTCACAAGATGGAGGAATTCTGCCCAACTCTGTCAGCTGCAGAAAACCTGGCATTATGAGCAGGCTTAAAAGAACAAGTGAAAGAAATAGTGAAAAGCAGAGAGAATGGTAAATAGTGCACATCAAATGGACTGTGTGGTTATTGTTCTTTGCTTCATCTGGTCATGTGGACAGATGGAGGCCACATGATATCACTGATCTTTTGTAAACCACTTCCATAGATGTTGGTAATGAGGTAAGAGATACAGGGGCCTCGGGTTAACCTGCTGCAGCCAGTTTCATGCTGACCCTTTGAGATAAACTATCAACAGGAACGACACGCCCTGATTGGGTGAAAGACAAAGCAGCCCACCGCAGTCTCCTCATTCTTGTGGTCAAGAGGACGTCCCAGCCTGACACATGCGCAGAAGGGGTCCCAAGTCATCCTCTAGTAATCTGGGCTGCGTTGTAATATCATTATAATACCATTAGCATTGCGGTTTTGACCCCCTCCCCCCATGGGTTTCACTTGGACGCTCACGGGAAAGCTTCAAAACGGTGCCTGGTGGAAGCCCAAATAAGGAATTGCAGATGATGTGATCATAGGGGAAGGAAAGGGGAGTCACCCTCATCTAAACCCCATATTAACAACCTAAGCTGCCCCTATGAGGTGCACCTCACTCTGCAAGTTTGTCCCTGTGCTCTCCCACACGTACTGTGCTTCTAATAAATGCTGGGCCTGCTTTGCAATCTTGGTGTCTTTGCTGAACTCTTTCTTCAGAGAAGACAAGGACCGAGTTTCACCAAAAACAGTAATATAAGCATGTTCAAAACGACCACGGTTGGGGCATGTTTATGGCTTTGAAAAACTGAATCTAAGATAGCGAAATAAAACATTCCAAACACCTGTAACACATCTTGTCCTTGTTTTTCTGCAGTCTTTTTGTCTTTGCCTGGGCCTAACATCTGTATTGGATTGCAGGCCGTGCTTGGATTTCAAGACCATAACCTATTCCTTTAGGACCAGCAGCTGTTCTTTCGGAGACCCTGTCTCCTGAAACGGGCCCTAAGAGCTACCGTTCTGACATCCGAAATGCTGAGAAAGGGAAGATCATAGGCCAGTGAATTGCGAGTGCCTCTTTCTTACACACTTCAGGCTTCGGTAGTTTTCGGAAGTTCCACAGAGGGTACTTTGCCGCGAAGGGCCCCGTTCTGACATGAACTGAATTTTCCCCACCTGGACATCAAGTGATCGACCAGGAAGTTTTCTTCTCAAGAATAACAGCACTGACTCTTCTTTCCCTGGCTTTCCTTTCAATAACAGCTGCATCGTATCCTTCTGCTATAAATGCTCCATCCTGGGATGAGGAATATCTACTCAATCAACAAGAAACATTTACGCGCAGCCTGTGTTTCTCCATGTGGTACCTCCTACAATGAATGATCAGTCAGACATTAGGCTGTTTCTGTCCTGTCTCTCCTGATGGAATATGAGGAAGGCAGGAATTATCTGTCTTGTTCACTCCTGAATCCCTGGGCCTAGCACGGTGCCTGGCATGCAGCTGGCAGTTGGATATTTACTGAAAGAATAAATGGGCCTCCGCTATCTGTGTGGCACCGCAACAGTGACCAGCACGGGAGCTCTGCGCTGACCCTACTGCACCTGAGCTTCCTGAGAGCCCTCGCCCGACACTACAATGATGGAGAGGTGGCTGGGGAAGGAGGCTGGGGGTGGGTGGGTCCAGGGGAGGAAGTACAAAGGCAGTTTTTAGGTAACTAGCCAAAAGGAGGAACAGGTGCTGATGATCTCAAAAAATACAATGGAATACTACCCAGCCATTAAAAAGAGTGATATAATGCCATTTGCAGCAATTACGCCAATTGCAGAGATTATCATACTAAGTGAAGTAAGTCAGACAGAGAAAGACAAATACCATATGATATCACTTATATGTGGAATCTAAAATATGACACAGGGCTTCCCTGGTGGCGCAGTGGTTGAGAGTCCGCCTGCCGAAGCAGGGGACATGGGTTCGTGCCCTGGTCCAGGAAGGTCCCACATGCCGCGGAGCGGCTGGGCCCATGAGCCATGGCCGCTGAGCCTGCGCATCCGGAGCCTGTGCTCCACAACGGGAGAGGCCACAACAGTGAGAGGCCACATACCAAAAATAATAATAAATAATAAAATATGACACAAACGAGCTTATCTACAAAACAGAAACAGACTCACAGACATAGAGAATGGACTTCTGTTTGCCAAGAGGGAGGCAGGTAGGGGAGGGATGGCCTGGGAGTTTGGGGTTAGCAGTTGTAAACTACTGTATAGAGAATGGATAAACAACAAGGTCCTACTCTACAGCACAGGGAACTATATTCAATACCCTGTGATAAAACATAATAGAAAAGAATATGAAAAAGAATGTATATATGTGTATAACTGAATCACTTTGCTGTACAACAGAGACTACCACAACATTCTAAATCAACTATACTTCAATAAAATAAATTTCTGAAAAAATTGTAACATTTTGCTCCTTAAGGTTCACTGAAATCCCCCCAATGTGCCAGTCACCGATAGCCTTAAAAATAGAAAGTTGTCAAGATTTATGGACGTTTTGAGGAAAACAACTCCAAGAAAAAAGCAAGCATTTATGTACCAATATATTTTTAAATAGTGGCTGTCATTAAGTCTGTGCTAGTTCAACAACTGGCTTTGGCAGTATTTCATTATGAAATAAAACAGGCAATTTTCTACACAACCCTTAACTAATGCCAAATACAGGCACACCTTCTACCTTTCTGAATAAACAGAAAGCCCAGTTTATTCAGGTCAGTGCTTATTTCTTTAGTACTGAAAGCCCTAGTTTTAGAAATATTTTCAACTTAGGACCCTAACTACTAAAACTCTAGTTGACTGAGTTTCTATTTCTCCCACTTTATAATTAATTTTCAATTTTATCAAGATAAAATGCTTGTACATACTGTAGTAATATTTTTTTTCCATTTTAGTGCAATCATTTAGGTACATGTACATATAACTAGTACTAAAGTGAATACTGTGAAGATTACTCTATATAAGTACACATGTGACATATAATATTGTACAGCAACTATACTTCAACAAAATATATAAATAATAAATAAATAAATAGTACTAAAATGCTTATAATTAAAAATACTCCCTGTCTCTCCCTGCTCCCTGTCCCAACATTCTCTTCTCCAAAGTACCCACTTTTAGCTCATTTGCTTCTTCTGGAACTTCACCCAATATCTGTACACAGTAAATGCCCCCTGGAGAGATCCCACTTGCCCTGTTCCTCCTCTGGGCCCCTGTACAGCCACATTCCTGGTTCTCTCCATTACCATTTTGGGAATCCCCTTTGCCTGTCACCTTTGTTAGTTCTCTTGTTTCTTGGATCATATTCCTTTCTCTTTCCCGGATTTCCCCCTATTGTCTTGCTAGATAATATTCTCCAGTTGCTTCTTAGGAAAAAATGCATTTTTTTGAGTACATACATACATGAAAATGTCTCTTTTCAACCTTCCCACTTGATAGTTGGGTTGGGTATAGAATTCCGGGTTGAAAGTCACTTTCTGGCAGACAGGGAGGTCATTGGCAAGTGTCTTCCAGAGCCCAGTATTGCTGTCAAGAAGTGTGATGCCTTATTGACTCTGGATCCTTTATATATGTCCTAGTTTTCCTCTGGAGGGCTTAACAGTAGGCTTCATCCCAGCAGTGAAATTTCACAGTGACATGCCTTGACACAGTTGTTTTGTTGTTGTGGTCATTTTGCTTTGGTGGAGACTTCCAATTTGGAAATTCATGTTACTCCCTTCTGAGAAATTTTCTCATTGATTTTCTTTCTTCTGTTTTCTCTGATCTCTTTTGAGGTCTCTTATTAGTCAGATATTAGACTAATTTAATTTTAATTGATTTCTTACTTTACTCTTTTTCACTTTCTTTTCTGTCTCTTGGACTTTTTGTTCTACTTTTGTAAGATTAACTCAACTACATAGCATGAAATTTCTCTCCTATACTGAATGTCTATACTGATTTTTTTGCTAACAATATAATAGGAATTGTAATAAATGCATTTTGTTACATTATTTCAATGTACTTCATTTATTTAACTAATTGATAATGTTTATTAACAGAGTGGCCTGATTTGGTCAAGATACCTTCAGGTTAGCCTCTTGTCCAAGTGATCAGTTCCATTAGCTTCCTGTTTCACTCTCAAAAGTGTCCTATTTTGGGTGATAAAATATATGGTCACACTATTTACTGAGCACTTAGTTTGTACCAAGTGCTGTTCTAAGTGCTGTATGTGTAACAACACATCTGTACAACAACCAGGCGGAGTAGATTCTAATCATTTTACAGATTGGGGAACCTGAGGCATAAATCGTTTAAGTAACTCATCCAGGGTATCACAGCTACCAGGTGGTAGAGTGGGGACTTGAATGCGGGAAGTCTGCTTCAGAGCCTTGCACTTTTTTTTCTTTATCAACTATATTTGTTTGTTTGTTTAATATTTGTATTTATTTCTTTATTATTGAGGTATGGTTGATTTATAATATCATGTTAGTTTCAGGTGTACAGCACAGTTTTATACATATATATTTATATTCTTTTCCAGATTCTTTTCCCTTATAGGTTATTACATAATATTGAGTATAGTTCCCTGTGCTGTAGCATCGGTTCCTGTTGGTTTTCTATTGTATATATAGTAGTGTGTATCTGTTAATCCTAACCTACTAATATATCCCTCCCCCACTTCCCCCTTTGGTAACCATAAGTTTGTTTTCTATGTTTGTGAGTCTATTTCTGTTTTGTATATAAGTTCGTTTGTATCATTTTTTTTAGATCCCACATATAAGTGATATCATAGGATATTTGTCTTTGTCTGGCTTAATTCACTTAGTATAATAATCTCTAGGTTCACCCACGTTGCTTCAAATGGCATTATTTCATTCTTTTTTTATGGCTGAGTTATATTCTATTGTATATATGTACCACATCACTTAACCACTATAGATCCCACTTCATCACTGCTTACAAACCCTTATTTGGGGGATATTAGGGTATTTCTGAATTTGCATTACTGCAAACACTGTTGGGACTCCTTTCTAGGTAAACCTTTCTTTACCTCCTTCATTATTTTCCTGGAGGATAAATTCCTAGTGAAACCAGCTGTCTTGATTCTCAATTCACACTCTTTAGACTGTGCCGTGCTGTGCACCTCCTGAGGATAGGAACTGGCTAACAAACCACTTGATTATGAAAAGGCAGAAAACAAGAAAGCAGACTAGGAGAGCCAACACTCTGAAAAGAGCTGTGATCCCCAAGTCAATGAAAAGTCAGGGGAGGCTGTAGTTCATTCTGATTTTTAAAACTCGTAGTGCTCTCCTCTGCACGGCTGACACCTAGTCTGATCACTGTCACCTCAGAATCTGCAGCCTCCTTGACACCCACACCCTGACCCCCACCATCTGCTGACAATGGCTGTCCATGGGAACCTGAACCAGTCCTTAAGACGTTAGTCCCAAGACAAATCTATACATCGGCAAATGAGTGGCAAAGAGGCAACTTTGTAGTGACATTAGGGCAGAGTCATATCAGCAGCTCCTTTCTGGAAGGAGGTTTGCCTGTGAATGACTGTTGATTTTATAATCTCAGCAAGACTTTCATTTGCATGGATAACAAGGTTACCCAGGTAGGCAGCCATCGATTTTCCTAAAATGCTCCTTCTAAATCCAGCTTACATTTCATCTCTCTCAGGAAGTCCTCATGACCTGAAGTTATCCAGCTTTTCCAGCCTGAGCTATACCAATCTGTGCCATGCGGAGTACAAGAAGAACTGGGATCTGTCTTTTACACCGATTCAGCAAATATGTACTGAGTACCCGTGTATGCCACGCTCTGTGTTAAATGTAAGGAAGAGAAAAGGAAAGCAAGGTATTTCCATGCCCCACAATTTTCTACAGATTTCACTTACTCCTTAAACAAAACAAAAAGCCCTGCCCATTCACTATGTGCAGTGCGTTCTCTTATAATTTGACTCTTAATTTGACTGTAAACTGTTCTCCCATCTCCTATCTGTGCTTTTTATTCTTCTTATTGAAATTAAGCATACTGTTTGTATATATTGGAAAACACCCAACTGCAAACAGAAGAGACCACGTAAAAATGAGTTAGTCATCAGGTCACGTGTCTAGAGAAACTTCTGTATTTAAAGCAAGAGAATGTTTCCTTTAATTCAGAAGAAAACCCACACCCAGTTACTGCAATCATTCTCCATCAATGGATATTGCATTGAAATCTGTTTACATCTATCTGTCTTGAGAGTCTGTCAGCTACTTGACAGCAAGGACGCTGTTTGTTAATTAAGGTCTTCATCTCAAGTCTGTTGAAGTATATCTTTACTGGTCTTTAAGATGCAATAAACAGGAGAACACACCATTGATTTAATAACAGCTTTACATGGGAAGAGAAAAAGAGGCCCTACATCTATAAACAATTATTATAAAACACATCCTGATTTCAAGAAAGTTAAATTTTAAAAGTATGCCCCAGAATGGAGGAAATCCTGTCATTGTCTTTGACTGGACTTCTGGTCTCGAAAACAAGGTGGACTCTTGACTCCATTAAGTCAATGGACAAAAATTCTTTAGTGTTGGTTGTATTGACTCAACTCATCCTCCTCTTCCTCCAGTGCTTTTTCTGAGACCGCTGATAACTTCCAAATATTTGTCTGTTATTGTTTTCTGGGATTTCCATTTCCTCATATGGAACCCTCCTCTGAATTCTTCGCTGGCTTTTCCAGCCTCCTGCTGTCCTCAGGGTCCTGCCTCTGAGGCTCTGTGGTCCTTCGCTCACCTTGTCCTCTGTGTGGGCGCCCCGGCCCCCCAGGCTCTTCCCCTTCCTCTCTCGGTCCTCATGAGTGGTGCTCAGCCCTGGCTGGTCATCAGAATCAAGGGCTTGGAGAGCCCTTGGAAAAGGTCCAAGCCCAGGTCCCAACCCAGATCCACAGCATCGGTCAAGCTGGACCGACATATCAGCTCTGTTTTTCATGCACCTTAGCCTCCGAAGCTCAATTCCTTCACCTGCACAATTACGCTAATGCTGACATCTGCTGCATCCCATCGCCGAGTACGTTCTTGCTCCCCGTCGTCACAGCAAACATCATCTCCTTTCTCTTTATTTAAAGGCTGCATGTCTTTGAAAGCTCAGCTCAAATCCTTCCCTTCTCACAGACTCCATCATCACAATTTATTCTGGATTGTTTACAAAGCACACTGAAAACTCAAGAGGGACCTGTTGACAATGAAACTGTCTCCTGGCTCAGCTTCCTACAACTGTCTTGTCACTTTTCAATTGTTTTCTCCACACAGCACTCCAACATTCCAAGGGATCTTTTTAAAGAAATTGGATTACGTTGCTTTCTATTTTAAATCTTCCAATGAATTCTCTTTGTTCTCAGGTTAAAATTCAAACCTTCTAACCTGGCCACAAGGTTCTACAAAATCTGACCTTCATCTTGCTCTCCCCTCCCATTGCCACCCTGGTCCTAACTAGATACATTCTTTCCATCCTCTGAGCCCTGTTCAGGCCATTCCCTGGGCCAGGAATGATCTTATATTCACCTTCCCAAGCCAACTTAATAATTACTTCTTGGGTGAACACTTCTCTGACCTTCAGTCCAGGTCGATGTCCCTGGTAAAGCCTTCTCTTTCTATCCCATAAACACTCTTTGTAATGAAATGTTTTATCATGAACTGGACGGAATAGGGCAGGATATTAACTTTTCTTTAATATACCACTATATTGTTTTATTTGTTGCCATAAGCATGCATTATATCTGTCATTTAAAACAATTATTTAAAAGCATGAAAGACAGTATGACATAGTTGTTCAATGTCTCTCCCCTTCCCTAGGATACAAATTCCAAGAAGGGCACATACCGGGCTTGTCTTGTTCAGCACTGTGGCTGCAGGATCTAGCAGTGCTTTGAACACGGGAGGCGCTAGATTTATAGAGTGAATGCAGTTGACTGAGAGGACAGAACATGAAAACCGTCGGGGAGGCTAAGCACGAAACTTGCCCAGGATGGAGATGGCCCTCGGTCCAGCTGAGAGAACGCAAGCAGGTGGGCACGCCTGGGCCTGTCAGAGTCAGCATTCTCTTCCAGATCCTCTCCCCAGCCTGAAGGTGGGGCCTGGAAGGCTTTCAAGCAGCAGCTGTGCTTAGTCTCGAGAGGGCAGCGTTCAGGTTACTGGCACCTGACTAGTTAGAAACAGGACCCGAGCCAGAGGCTGTGGGCAAATCTGATTTTTAACTTTATATTTAAATTTTTTATATTTAAAAATTTGTAACTTTTCTAGTTATACTTTTCTAATTGTATTTAATTTTTTAAACTTTTCTACTTATCATTTTCTAATTACATTTAAATTTTTAAAACTTTTCTAGTTATAATTTTCTAATTATAATTATCTTCATTAGGAATTTAGTACTCACCATATGCAGCTTGGTTTCATAATTTTGATCTATATATTTATCTACAATTTCCCAACTGAATCCACAACTCCCTCGGTACAAGATATTTCTCATAAACATTTTGCATCCTCACGACTTGGTACAATCCATGTCATATTCCCTACAAGTGAATTTTCATCCAAGGAAAATGCTCAAAGTGTCAATATTCCTCAGATTCTTTCCAACAAGTTTTTTATGTTTAAATAAGTCGAGCAGATGTTCACACTTGTATCACCAATGCTTGTTGAAGTTACTGTGATTTTCAATGGCCTTTCATTATTTTTGTTGTTTTTGCTTAGAAATATTTGATAGGGTATTTGTAAATAGGTGCTTGCAATGTTATTTGAACAAATGAAGTGGAATATTTAAATGAGAACATGTGCTTTGCATGCAATAATTGTAACTATTTCTCCATGGCTTTAAACATAGGACATGCTTTGTAAGTTGTAGGAATTGTGCAATGATATCTTTTGTTGTCCTGGATCGTATCGTAGTAACTAATAGACATTTGACATGGGGTTTATGGTCTTGTCTCTTTTTGGTGCAGCTTATGTTGTGGTGATATAGCAGAAACAGACTAAAAGCCACTAATTTTGTCCATGCTAATAACGGGAATCTTCAATGATTAAAAAGGAGGTGAAGTCGGCTCCAGAAACCCTGACCTGCAAAAGTCTAAGGAGAACAAAGACATTATTGAATCTGCAGTCTTTAAGAGCAATGCTGATTGATCCCTTTCCCTCTTAGAAATCTGAATTATATGTTCCATCTAGATGACACGCCTAGGTTTTGCTTTTCCCGTAATTGAACATACCTTGCACTAGGCATGTTTAATTTAGGTTACCAGCTGCTTTAAGAGAGTGTCAATTCAAGCCATGCTGTGACTTCAGTAGGGCTACGTTTATTAACCAGCATGACCCGTTATGATGGTTTCTAGGCCAACAGCATGAAATGAGGGTTTTTAAATTTTTATTTTTTTATTTACTTTTTAAATTATTTTTATTTATTTGTGGCTGCGTTGGGTCTTTGTTGCTGCGCATGGGCTTTCTTTAGTTGTGGCGAGCAGAGGCTACTCTTCGTTGCGGCGCGTGGGCTTCTTGTTGCGGAGCGTGGGCTCTAGGTGCTCAAGTTTCAGTAGTTGTGGCGCGTGGGCTCAGTAGTTATGGTACACGGGCTTAGTTGCTCCGTGGCATGTGGGATCTTCCCAGACCAGGGCTCGAACTCATGTTCCCTGCATTGGCAGGCGATTCTTAACCACTGTGCCAACAGGGAAGTCCCATAAGGGTTTTTTTTAACCAAAAAAATTATATTCTTGTTCTTCCACGAAAAGATTTATATAGTTAAAGCTACCGGACCCGTCCAGTGGCTGTTCTTAACAGGCTGGTTCCTTTTTCTCCACTGTGCTCTCACCACGCTTGCCCCACCTCTTTCCTCCCCTTAATGAAAACCTAGTAGATAGTGAACATTTTGTTTATGAGGAATAAAAATTCATAATTATACAAAGAAACCTATAGGACATAAAAAGTGTTAAAATATTAACCCTGTTCCTAATTTAGGAAGGAAACACATTAATTAATTGATGTAAAATGTATTAGTATGTGCTTACCATGGGTTCTGGTATCTGTGGCTTAGTTTCTCAACAGCAGCTTGACTGAGCTCTTCATACTGTAAAAGGAAGAACATGAATTAAGTCCCCTGATTCCAATGTCACTGGACACAAACATGTCTGAGAGTCTGGGTTCCTGGTCAAAAAGGAGGTCAGGTTGAGCAATTAAACAGGAAATGCTAAGTTCAGCTGAAAGAAGATGGTCTTTTGATTTTTGAACTGAGAGGAAAAGGCATAAGAGGTAAAATAACTCTGAGCCTCTGTGCTTTCCCTTCCCTCTCTGTCAAAGGACAGGTGCTGGGTCCCAAGAAGAGTGTGTCATCCCCAATCTCTAAGCTCCTAATGATTCTGTGTCTACAGCAGCAGGCACGCAAAACCACAATTTAGCATTTAGATTCAAACAGCTCAGCTCTTTCCACTTCACCTTGCCCTCACAGAATTAGGAAATGTGGTGGCTAGAGCACAGGAAAGAGCCGGGTGACAGACAGCCTGCGGTGCAGTCTAGCTCTGGATGCTCCTTTCAGAAAGCATCACAGAACATCGATAAAATACTTGGTTGCTTAGAACTCGTTCTCACAGGGAAACATATCCCCGTGCCCTTCCCTGTGCCTAGAAATTCTCTCTCATAACTGAATAGATGACTATAAACTGGCCTCTTTTCCCCAGGAACTGTCAATGGAGGACACATTTTATGCATAAACATGGGAAATGGGGGTGTCAAATTTATACTGAAAAGGGTTTGAGGCCTTAATCATTTCTCGATTTTCCATACTAGGGTTGGGAAACAGTGATAAGGATTATCGAAAGTACTTCAGTTTTGTCTATTTTTTTAAAATTAATTTATTTATTTATTTTTGGCTGTGTTGGGTCTTCATTTCTGTGCGAGGGCTTTCTCTAGTTGCGGCAAGCGGGGGCCACTCTTCATTGCGGTGCGCCGGCCTCTCACTATCGCGGCCTCTCTTGTTGTGGAGCACAGGCTCCAGAGGCGCAGGCTCAGTAGTTGTGCCTCACGGGCCTAGTTGCTCTGCGGCATCTGGGATCCTCCCAGACCAGGGCTCGAACCCGCGTCCCCTGCATTAGCAGGCAGATTCTCAACCACTGCGCCACCAGGGAAGCCCTCCACTTCAGTTTTGGAATGCATTTTTACATTGATGCAGGATGCTATATTCGTAACATCAAAAAGTAGCAAACTCAAATGAGGCAACTGACAAGGGATAAATTTCCAAAATATACAAACAGCTCATATAGCTGAATATCAAAAAAACAACCAACCCAATAGAAAAATGGGCAGAAGACCTAAATAAACATTTATCCAAAGAAGACATACAGATGGCCAACAGGCACATGAAAAGATGCTCAAAATCACTAATTATTAGAGAAATACAAATCAAAACTACAATGAGGTATCACCTCACACCAGTCAGAATGGCCATTATTAAAAAGTCTACAAATAACGAATGCTGGAGAGGGTGTGGAGAGAAGGGAACCTCCTGCACTGTTGGTGGGAATGTAAATTGATACAGCCACTATGGAGAACAGTATGGAGGTTCCTTAAAAAACTGAAAATAGAGTTACCATATGACCCAGCAATCCCACTCCTGGGCATATATCTGGAGAAAAACATAATTCGAAAAGATAAATGCACCCCAGTGTTCATAGCCGCACTATTCACAGTAGCCAAGACATGGAAACCCCCTAAGTGACCACTGACAGATGATAAAGAAGATGTGGTGTATATATACAAAGGAATAGTACTCAACCATAATGAAATAATGCCATTTGCAGCAATAAGGATGGACCTAGAGATTATCATTCTAAGTGAAGTAAGCCAGACAGAGAAAGACAAATATCATATGATATCACTTACATGTGGAATCTGAAAAAAAAAAAATTGTTTTCAACTAGCGAAAATAATCATAACTTGAAATTGGATATTCCCTATTAAGCAACCTTTAAATAAGTCTAGGTATGAATTTAAAGGGATATGTCTGTAATTACATTCAGGTACTGTGAATGTGACACAATTTCTGAAATGAGCTGTTAAATTTGAGTTAAATTAATCACAGACATTGGGGCCCATTCTAGTTAACAATGAAAATCATTGCTTAAAATGTCATTTTTAATCCCAAATCACCTCTAGTCTAGAACTCCCATCACTGAGGAATCCTCTTGCTTTCTTGCTATACTTAGCTCAGGAAGTTTTCCCTAATATATCCAATTTGACTTTCCTTACTAGAAAGGACCGTTTTCCATCTCTGTAACGATGAGGTCTTTCTCGCCAGCAGAATGAGTACAATGGCAATGCGTTTCAAGAATGTGTGGACACTAGAGTTTCTCTTCGCCATCCTCCTCCTTTGTAACATAGAGCTCTTAGTACCAAACATTGGAGTGGAAAATCCCCTAAGGCTACCTTTTCTTATGCTAATGTAATTTTTTCTTCACTTGCTTCCATTTGCAAAATATTACTGTTAACCGCTTAGGTGTCTTTCTTCCCACAGCCAGTGAGAAGCATTCTCATTGCTGGCGTTGGGTCACCAAATTGCATAATGCTGCCTATTCTAGACTGGAACTATTGAAGGGAGAAAGGGAGGCTTCAAGCCTTTGTGTACATGGCGCATTTGAAGCATTCATTTTATATTCAGAGTAGGAGTAGAAACAAAACAGTTCTCTCTGAAAAATGTCAGTGCTCAAGGCATGGATTCTGTGATGCATTTTTCTCACTAAAAAACAAAAATTGAACAGTGCAGAGGCTCATACTTCATTTTATGCCACATTATATGTGAGCTTGAGTTGAGTACCAACGTGAATTATATCCTGGTCTCCCTTCTTTTTTTTTTTTTACTGCACTGTTTATTTAACTTGAATTAGTACGTCAACTTTCAGCAAACAGACTAAACATTAAGTTTCATGAGTTCCTTGACTCTGGCCCCAGTATGTGTTTTCTGTGGAGTATCCAGATAATGAGAAACATATTCCATTATGTTTCTAATGTGCTTATCATAACATAATTTAAAAATCCAGGACTTCCGTGGTGGCGCAGTGGTTAAGAATCCGCCTGCCAATGCAGGGGACACGGGTACAAGCCCTGGTCCGGGAAGATCCCACATGCCGCGGAGCAACGAAGCCCATGCACCACAACTACTGAGCCTGGGCTCTAGAGCTTGTGAGCCACAACTACTGAGCCCGCATGCTGCAACTACTGAAGCCCACGTGCCTAGAGCCTGTGCTCCGCAACGAGAAGCCACCAATGAGAAGCCTATGCACCGCAGTGTAGAGTCCCCCCACTCACTGCAACTAGAGAGAAAGCCCGTGTGCAGCAACGAAGACCCAACGCAGCCAAAAAATAAAAAAACAATAAAGTGAGCTAAAAAAAATCCATTAGGCAAGAAAATACAGTATATAGAGACATTAATAATACTAGATCCCATTTCTTGAGACTGTACTAGAGTCTGTACTAGATACTAGGCTAAGCGCTTTACACACATCTCACCTAATCCATTTAACAACACTCTAAGTTATTGTTATTATCCCTGTGGAAGACAGAATTCTAAAGACCCCCAAGATTCTCACTCCTTGGTATATACACCTTCTCCCAGATATTCAACCAAATACTAGGTACTGCTGTGAAGGGATTTTGCAGATGTAATTAAGATCCCAAATCAGTTGACTGTAAGAAAGGGAGATTATCCTCAGTGGCCCAAACCTCATCAGGTGAGCTCTTGAAAGGATCTGGGCTCTTCCAGGCAAAGGGGATTTGAAGCATGACAGGGATTTGGACGTGAGGGAGAACGTCTGTTGCTGGCTTTAAAGGTGGAGGGCACCATAGCTATGGTATGTGGGCAGATTCTCGAGGCTAAGACTGGTCCCTGGCTGACAGCCAGCAGAGAGATGGGACCTCAGTCCTACAACCACAAGGAACTGAAAGCTGCCACAACCCCATGAACTCGGAAGAGCCTCCGAGCCTCAGGTGAGATCACAGCCACAGCCAACACCTTGCATCCAGCCTAGTGAGTGCTGAGCAGAGAACCCAGCCAGGCCTTCCCGGGACTTCTGACCTATAGAACTGTGAGCAAATAAATGGTGTTGCTTTAAGATGCTATGTGGTATTGGGTTATGCTCAACAGAAAACTAATGCAATGCCCATTTTATAGGTGTAAAAACTGAGACATTATAAAGAATAGTAGGCAGACTAGCATGCAAAGAAAGAAAAGAGGGAAGATGAAAATTTCTTCAACTGGCTACTTCTGCATATTCAGTTTTTCATTAAGGCATAGATTTGCCCTGAAAAGCACTATGAATCCTCGCTGCCTCATCTACTCTCAGAGAGAAGGCACGTTTCTATTATTTTTTCTGCACTTCCCCAGAGAGATTCATGTTTTCCTTATTCACGTGATAATTCAAGATACACTAGAATTTTATTTTAAAGCAAGACTAGAACTTGTTCTGTTGGGAATTGTTAGGATATGTGATGAGTAACCAATCATTCTGCTACCAGCCCTTTATCCAGAGTTAGCAGAAGGTCTCTACCAGGGTCTGAAATACGAGTGGATTCAACCATTCAACCTACAGAAAAACGACATGGGAGCTTCCCGAGTCTCTGCTTGTGCCCAGTACACAGTTTCTGAAATATAATCAAGTGCCTGGTTGGTGACCGTTCTTACCCTTGGAGTTTCCTAATGTGTTGGCACTGTTGTTAATTCAAAGGTTAGGAAGAGTGTTCCAAGTTAACTGTCCAATTAGCTCTACAACACAGAATTACACTGGGGGTGGTAGCTCAGGCATTGTGAACATAACAGTATAACTAAGTTTCAGTAAAAAAAAAAATATAGGTTAAGTAGTTCTCAAATGACTATTGAATAAGCTAGGAGGAAAAGAATTCTCAATCTCACACACGCTTAAAAGCTCATCTCCTCCCCCTTCTGCAACTTGGTCTCTTAACAAAGACTCTGAATGAGAAAAGAATGGGATTTCAGTCTCCGTCTCCCATCATTTCTTGATGATCATGTACCCTGTGCTAAGCACTGCACGGAGGGCTGTGGATGCTGTCAGTATAAAGCCAAATAAGACACAGCCCTCAGACCTGAAGGTGCTTATAGCCGTTTGGGATGTGGCTGGCACTGTGGAGACCAACTGTCTCACCAAAAACTCCAACAATGATCACAGCACAAAGAAACTTCCTACGAATTCCTCCCCAGCTGCAGGAGCCCACAAGGCTTCCAAAGCACTTATTTTCAATGCCATTTTCTTTGTGCCCAGAGACGGGGACCACATACCAGGGGCCCCTCTATTGAATGGGTTGTTTTCAATTTGCTCAATTAGGATTTCTTGGATCCTAGGTTCAGTCCTGGGAAGAGAATAGATATCTCCAGATTGCTATGCATTTTTGTCAAAGCAGCGGAGGTACCCCGGAAGTGGTACATATGAATAGTAGGGAAAAGTATAATCCTAAATTTATAATGCTATTAGAGTTTCCTCCAAAGATCTTAAAAAGCCAATATTTAGAAAACATACGTCCTGGTATTTTAGCCAACTGTGCTTGGGATATTAGATCACGCACAGGTTTCCAAATTGTTGACAGTAAATTTAAAGGACCCTGGCTGTGGAGCCAACGTCAGGTTTACTAGACCCCATTCTAATTTATACAACTTTTTCTTAGCTTTCTATCTCCCTATCATCATCAAATACTATTTGCTGAAAACCTATGGCATATGCTTAATACTAACTTTAAGAAGTGTAATTTTTTAAAAAGGTGATGTTTACATTGAGATGCAAACTCAAGATGCATGTCAAGACTTACAAAAGCTAGTAACCACCATGGTGTATTTTCAGCCTTCCTTAATTAAGAATAAAATCACTCACTAGACTCTAAATTACATTGAGTTCCTTTCTTCCTCCCTCCCTCCCTCCCTCCCTCCTTCCCTCTCCCTCTCTCTCTCTCTCTCTCTCTTTCTTTTCACATTTCCACATCCTAACAAAAGATGTGAACATAGGATGTCTTTTTTTCCAATTCACCAATAATCGTCCATAAACTCACAGCCATAAGGAGGAAGCCCACATCTGGCTGGGGCTGGGATGCCTGGTGACATGTGGAGTGTCCCCAGGACACTCCCCAGCAGTGTCCCCAGCTATCAGCAGAGATGCTTCTCCCTCCAAACCCGCTATTCTTCGCGGAATGGCTTTGAACACAGCACGGAGAGTGCATCTCAGTGATAAGTGCCTCGCTTGTTGTTTTCATGGTCTGTTCCAGAAAGGAAGCATCAAACTTAAAAGCTTATTTTCCGGGAGTTCGGATACAAGTAAGTTCCTTCCATTTATCTGAGGAATCCTATATAAAGCCAGGTTTTATAAAATGGAGAAGATATAACACCTGCATACAAGGGGGTTGATGATGTTAATATATTATTTTCAAGAAAAAGGAGGGTTACTTGGCTTCTGTAGCCAAGGTTTCTTCTCCTTCATAGACGGTCAGCATGTGGCCCTCCCCTACTAGAGGCTTCCCGTGGTACCAGGAACGCCATTACTTTACACAGCACTTAAGGATGAAAGGTGCTAATGTAATTACTTTTATATTAAACGACAAACTGTTAGGATGCAAATAACACTAAGAAATATAAAGTGAGAAATAAACACACACCCGTCTGGGAAAGAAACAGCAGCCACCCCAAGGTGCTCCTGATGTTAGGAAAGCTATTTTCTATTTTGCTCTTATAAGTTGGTTGGAAAAGGAAGCTTTGTTATCTTTCAAAAGTCTTCTATATTGATAATAACATCTGGAGATTAGGAGTGTGAGATCTTAGGAATTTTAATGAGACTGTTTGTGATTCGCCCAAATGAACCCAAAGGTAAATGAGAAGCTTGGGGGGAAAAACACCCAGAAATTCTAAAATGTGTGATTGGTGGTCTACATACTGATCAACTCCACACCAACAATACTTCTCTTTTCTAGGTGATTTTGAAAATTTTCCGGGACGCTGTCGTGTGGAAGTGGGTTTGGGAGAATGCACAGGGTGGGGCTGGAAAGAAGGTACAGTTTAGGGGGGGAACTTCACTGTCTTCTCTTTTTTTTTCCAGAATGCCAAAGATAATATTCAATGATATGTTTTGAAGCACTCTAGAGTGCTTATTACACAGAAACTGGAAAATAATAAAACTAAAAATAGAGCTACCATATGACCCTGCAATCCCACTCCTGGGCATATATCCAGAGAAAACCATAATTCAAAAAGACACATGCACCCCATTGTTCATTGCAGCACTATTTACAGTAGCCAAGACATGGAAACAATCTAAATGTCCATTGACGAATGTATAAAGAAGATGTGGCACATTTATACAATGGAATATTACTCAGCCATGAAAAGAATGAAATAATGCCATTTGCAGCAACATGGATGGACCTAGAGATTATGATACTAAGTGAAGTACATCAGACAGAGAAATACAAATATCATATGATATCACTTATATGTGAAATCTTTAAAAAAATTACAAATGAACTTATATACAAAACAGAAATAGATTCACAGACATAGAAAACAAACTTATGGTTACCAAAGGAGAAAGGGGAGGGGAGGGATAAATTAGGAGTTTGGGATTAACATATACACACTACTAAATATAAGACAGATAAACAACAAGGACCTACTGTATAGCACAGGGACCTTCACTCAATATTTTGTAATAACCTATAAGGGAAAAGGATCTGGAAAAAACAGATATATATGTATGTATAACTGAATCACTCTGCTGTACACTTGAAACTAACACAAGATTGTAAATCAACTATACTCCAAAAAAAAAAGTTTAAGATTTAATAAAGAAACAAAAAAGAAAATAACTATTACTAAGCCCTTTCTTATTATGTCAAATATGTGGGTATATCCACTACTGATGATTCATTTTACTATGATGAATGCAGCATCTGTGTGCAAACGACGCAGAGTGGTGGGGATCCGGGAGAGGCCTGAGGCCCCGTGAAGAAAGGACGGGCCCTTAGAAGACAAGGCAACTGGGACTGACCCGGGCGGACACTGCCTCGGAGAAAAGTGCTCGCCCTGATGAGCGCCTCACCCAGGGGCTCCAGCCCCGTGTTCCGACTTCGTTTCCTGTCACTTCCTCTCACACACGCTGGGCTCCCACGAAGTCCCTGAGCTCTCGGCCTGGGCTGAGATCCCAGCTCCATCACTGACCAGCTGTACGGCCTCAGGCAAGGGGCCTCAGCTGTCAATATCTCCGACCCCTCCTCTGTAAGATGAAACCGATCGCAGTGCCTCCCTCACATAGTAAATAGTCAACGGGAGCTCTTTTTTAAAAAAATTTATTTTATTGGAGTATAGTTGATATACACTTGTGTTGGTTTCTGGTGTACAGCAAAATGATTTAGTTATGTATATTTTTTCATATTCTTTTCCATTACGGTTTATTATTAAGATATTGACTATAGGTCCCTGTGCTATACAGTAGGACCCTGTTGTTTATGTTTTATACATAGTAGTGTGTACATGTTAATCCCAAGCTCCTAATTTATCCCTCCCCCTTCCCCTTTCCCCTTTGGTAACCAAAAGTTTGTTTTCTATGTCTGTGGGTCTATTTCTGCTTCATAAATAAGTTCAATTCTGTCATATTTTATTTTATTTTTTTGGCCGCACTGCACGGCATGCGGGATGTTAGTTCCCACACCAGGGATCGAACCCGTGCCCCCTGCAGTGGAAGCACCAAGTCTCAACCACTGGGCCAGGGAAGTCTCTTTGCCATATTTTGGATTCCACGTATAAGTGATATCATATGATATTTGTCTTCCTCTGTCTGGCATACTTCACTCAGTAGGACAATCTCTAGGTCCATCCATGTTGCTGCAAATGGCATTATTTCATTCTTTTTATGGCTGAGTAATATTCCATTGCATATATGTGCATCTTCTGTATCCATTCCTCTGTCGATGGACACTTAGGTTGTTTCCATGTCTTGGCTATTGTGAATAGTGCTGCTATGAACATTGCATGTATCTTTTTTTTTTTAAACATCTTTACTGGAGTATAATTGCTTTACAATGGTGTGTTAGTTTCTTCTGTATAACAAAGTGAATCAGCTATACAGAGCATGTATCTTTTTGAATTATGGTTTTGTCTGGATATATGCCCAGGAGTGGGATTGCAGGATCATACGGTAGCTGTAGTTTCAGTTTTTGAGGAACCTCCATACTGTTTCCCATAGTGGCTGCACCAATTTACATTCCCACAGCAAGAGCTCTTTTTATGTTTACTTTCTCTAAATAAATTCGCAGTGAGAAAAATGTCTCATAAAGCCACCGACCTTGGATTGATTTATTCGACATCCATCAGGAAGTCTGTTCCCATGTCCATGAAACTCAGAGAAGCCCTCTGTGTTCATAACATGGGAATTTGGGGCAGATAAACAGGAGGCAGGAGTTTCAAAGCCTCAAAAACTTTCCTTTTTATGATATGACACTGTATCCCATATAAATATATTACTGGCACGTCCCCACGGTTCTCTTCATTATCTTCTACACATCGCTCAAGGTATTATACCGTGTGATATATTGGTGGTAATAGCTGTTATGGTTCACTTATTTAATATTGTCTTCGGGACCACACCTATGAAGAGTCAGTCCTCAAGTCCAGTATCGCATTGTTTTTGTGGGAAAACCAAGTGTCAAATCATCTGGCTCTGAGGTCAGATGCAGGAGTAGAAAACAGGCATTGGGAGACCTGGGTTAAAGAAAGGCCAGGGGAGGGAGACACGAACCACTTAGCTACAAACCACTACGAACCCAGCTACGAAACACTTAGACACGCTCCTCAGTTTGAAACCAAAGGAATTGTTTCACTGGTCTCCATATACTGCTGCAGAAACAACACACATAGTTTGGCAGAGACCAAATCCATTAAAAAAAAAGAAGAAGAAGAAGAATGTGATGCTCTTAAATCTGAGACAGTAACAAAAGCAGTGATCTTTACTGGTTCATTACGCGTGTATCATCATTGCACTGCAGCCCACATCCGAGCAGGAAATAGCCAAACACAGAAAGACCCAGAAGAGAGACCCGATGTTTGTCATTTTCACTGTCCACTTCAATGTGGGAACTTTTTCAGGTGTCACTCAGCCTGGAAGTTACTATCTTTCTACCCAAATCCAGATGATCTATAGACCCCTTCCCAGTGCCCCAGAGAGGAGAGACCATTCCCGGGCAGGAAGCAGCTGCCCCAGGCATGTTACCGAGAGTCTACTGCAGGTGCCCGAGCTTCCTTAGCTGCCGGTCTTACTGGAACCTAGAGCAGGAAATTAGGAAGAGCAGCTGTTCTGGCTATAATAATCCACTAGGTGAAGGTTTGTGCTTAAAATCAAAGTTCTGAGTTATCGCGGTGGGAGCCACCGGGGAACCTCTGAGGTTAGACAGAAACAAAGTGCCACGTTGGTGGGACTCTTACAGGCACAGATGTCACGGGGATGGGATCGAGGGCTACCAAGGACAAGAAGCCAGAGACAGAAAAGGACGCGGATGCAGACGTCGCCCTGGGTTACATCGCACTGAGGAATGGACCAGCTCCCTATCGAGGAGGTGCGAATTCATGGCACAGGTGCTCACGTGTTATTTGTGATTAGGGGCTTGTTTCTAGGCATGGAGTGTCTGTGTCTCTATCAGCTCAAACGTCACTTCCAGCCAAGTCTCATTGATTGGAAGGGGCTGCCTGGAGCTCTGCGTTGATAAGGTATCCAAGTCTGGGGCTTGACTCAGAAGCTGACCTTGACGGGCAGGGGATGGAAGCGGGCCCTGGGTGCAGGGTTGGGGGAGGTTAGCAGTCTTGGCGACAAATCCTAGGCCTTAGCTGGTGGGTAAATCATATGTGGTTCCTGACCTGTATGTACAGTCATTCTCAGTGCATCTTTTTGCTCTCCTGATAAAGTTCTAAGTCCAAGGAATCCTTTAAGACTTGTTTAAGATCGTTACCTGAGATAAGTACATCTTTGAAAACAATTACTGTCAAAATGCTGGGGCCAAGCAAATGCACAGATGACAGTCCTCACAGCCTATGCCAAACAAGACCAGCTTCTGTGTGAGCCACGGGGTTGGGTGGCGGGGTGGAGGTCTCTGTATGCCTCACACTCAGTCCCACCAGGGTTAAGAGGACCGTGCTATCACGCAGAGCGGGGATTTAGAGCCGTCTGTGAAATTCCATCAAAAGAAACCGAATAAATCCCTTCCTGGAAGGCTAAGTCGAGGCTGATGGGAATCTTGCATTCACAGCTGCACACACTCAAGATGGGCAACAGATCAAGGGCTGTGCACAAAAGCCCGGCGTCACTGGAGAGAAGCAACAAGGCAACAGATGTTCTGGACTCTGTTCAAACTGGCTGCCTTGCTTTGCGTTTGTCCTCTTCTCACTGGTGGCCACTTTTGATATCGAATCAAGTTTCTGATCTTCATCTTTATCGCCTGAGTGGAGTAAGACCCAGTTTGGGAACCTGAGCCCTCATTCTGTGTCACTGGCCCTGAGTGGCATTAAGTACAAAACCACAGTCCCAGTCATTGAAATCGGGGCGTCAACTGCGTGCCGGGCACCATGTAGAGCGTGTTCCTCATGCCCTCGTATGTAGAAGTCACGACATAACAAGAATCATGCTAAGACAGAGTCTTCTTTTTCAGAAAAAAAAAATTGGGATTTTTATTGTAATTGCATGGGAATTACTTTTATCAATCTGATAGATTTGACATCTTTATGATATTGAATCTTCCAATTCATAAACATGATATATCTTTCCATTTATTTAGATCTTGTTTCAATAGTTTTATCATTTTTCTCCATGTGCTGAACATCTTTTTTTTTATTGAAGTATAGTTGATTTACAATGTTGTGTCAGTATATCCTTTTTTAAGATCTATTCCTACATACTTTGTATCTGTTGATGACACTGTAAGTAGTATCCTGTTTTATTGCATTTTCTGTCTGTTTCTCATATATAAAAATAAAATTGATTTTCATACCTGGATTTTGTATCCTGCTGACTACCAAATTCTCTTATACTTTGAGGTGTTCTACATGGACAAGCATATTATTAGCAAATAATGATAGCTTTGCTTCTTCCATTTCAATCCTTACACATTTTATACTTTTTTTCCCCCTTACTGCCATGGTTAAGACCACCAGTACAAAGCTGAATGGAAAAAATCATGATTTGGGGAATCTGTGTCTTGTTCCTGATCTTAAAGAGAAATGCTTTCAATGTTTTATCATTCAGTATTGCTATTGTTATAGGCTTTTTTTGTTTTTTGTTTTTTTGTAGGTTGTCAGATGAGGGAAGTTCTCTTTCATTCCTAACTTAACCTAAAAGGGTTTTCACTTTCTGGGTTTTGTACGTAACTAGGAAAACCTTATGCTGGGAAGTTAAGAAACATAAAAGACATAGAGCCTTGATGTGTTCCAGGCACGGTGCCCAGCACTTTACAAATGTTTCTTTACGACAGCCTGATAAAGCAAATGCTCAGATTCATGATGAAGAGGCACAGAGGTCAAGCAACTGGCCAAGGCCACTCACAGCTAGCAGGTGGCAGGAGTGGGATAGGAATTCAGGTGGTCTTAGGAAGTGGGCACTCTAACACTGCCACAGGGCAGAGGAGGCATGGAGACCCAGGCAGATGAACTCAAGCCCAGGGTCGCAGAGTTGGACCTGACTCAGAGGCAGGAGTGGAACCCTTCTTGACCTCAAAGACTGAGCTCTCAGCTGCTCTCCTGTACTTGCCGAGGGTTGGCCAGAAAAAGGCTTTTTCCTTTGTTAACCTTTACTATATGAGGCTGTACTATATTGCCTTAAGAAATCCAGTTACTGCATCGTTGATACATATTTTCAGGCCAAGTCTCACCTGGGAATAAAGTCTGAATTCTCAGATTTTGCTTCTAAAATCATCCGTGCTCTCTCCTGTTTCAGAGGAGAACGTGTGGGGTCACGCCCACATCCACATCACCACACGGAGATAGATAGGTTTTCTAAGAGCCCTCTGACTACGTGCCCTGGATGGTCTGATTTAAAGGCATGATCCACACAGCGGGTTTTAAAGCCCTGGGGCTGGTTTCTAGGTTGGTGGATGAAGTGCAGCACAGGCTGCTGCTTTACCACCACCCACTCACCACTCCTTGCAAGGATGGGGGAGCGTGTGTGAATGTCACAGCGTAGATGGGAATCTGGATGCATTCCAAAGCCAAGTGCAAATGCTCTTGCAGTGCCCTCCGCTTCATTCCCTTCACACCTCTCCTTGCCGGTACTAAGGGACGAAGGGAATGATAGCAGCAAGTACATTTATTCACACACTCATTTTTCTGCAAAAACTCCAATGCCATTGCTTCTCAAGGACAGGTCGAGAACATGACGTTTCCTACGGAAGCAAACTCAGAAAGCTTTCAAACCAGAAAACAATGTGCAAGGAGGAGCATAGATTTAAGAAAAATACCTTAATGTGAAAGCCAGTCTGAAGCCTGGTTTTGTTGATAAAATCATACACTGGTATTCCCCAACCAATTTCACCAACATACTCAGGTTTATATTTGGCCGGCAAGCTTCTCTTTGAGGCAGGCCTCTGTAAATATCTGAGATCTCCCGTTTTTTCTAATGCAGGACGCTTTTCTCCTATATAGGAAGTATGCTGAGCAACTTTAGGGAGATGGTCCTTTACATAATCTGGGCCTTAAAACAGAAAGAAAAAAACACTTTGAAAAAATCTCCACACTTTATTCTAAGATGCTTTATTCTAAATGGTGGAAATAATAACAACTAATGCTTGTATGTCATTGACTATATTCTAGGTGCTCTCATAAGCCTTTTAGATATGTTAATTCAATTACTCCTTGTATTAACCAAGTGAAGTTGGGAGTATTATTTCCCCCAGTTTATAGGTGGGGAAAACAAGGCCCAGAAGGATTGGTTACTTGTCCAGAGTCACAGCTAATGAGCCGATAGGCTCTCTCATGGTTTTCTTTATAACCAACTTAATACAGACACGTTCTTTTTTAAAATTTATTTTATTGAAGTAGAGTTGATTTACAATGTTGTGTTGATTTCTGCTGTACAGCAAAATGATTCACTTATACATACACATATATATATATATATATATATATAAATATATATATACATTCTTTTTCCGATTCTTTTCCATGATGGCTTATCACAGGATATTGACTATAGTTCCCCGTGCTCTACTATAGCTATAAGTCTGCTACAGTAGGACTTGGTTGTTTATCCATTCTCTATATAATAGTTTGCATCTGCTAACCCCAAACTCCCAATCCATCCCCCCCAACCTCCTCGCCCTTGGCAACCACAAGTCTGTTCTCTATGTCTGTGAGTCTTGTTTCTGTTTTGTAAATAAGTTTATCATTTGTATCATATTTTAGATTCCATATATAAGTGAGATCATATGGTATTTGTCTTCCTCTGTCTGACTTACTTCACTTCGTATGATAATCTCTAAGTTCATCCATGTTGCTGCAAATGGCATTATTTTGTTCTTTTTTATGGCTGAGTACTATTCCACTGTATATATGTACCACATCTTCTTTATGCATTCATCTGTCAATGGACATTTAGGTTGTTTCCATGTCTTGGCTGTTGAATAGGAGACACAGTAAAACTCCTCACTAATACCACATTTGCAGGATGGTTGGTCTTTAGACATCGAGATGTTTTATCTAGAGAGATAAAATCCTGAAATGAGGATTAGAAAATTCCCCAAATGTATTAGAAGCCATGGGAAGATGGAGAGAATTGTCAGATGAGGACAGCTCATAACGGATGATGCCCAAAGGCAGGGGCATTTAATAAACATCGGTATTTTAAATGTAAGACAATGAACAAAGGAATCAATGAATTGTGGAAGTGGGTGAAGCAAAAATAACAGGAGGTGTGGGAAAAGATGGCTTCCATACACTTGGTGTTGAGAGCTGATGACGCGAACATGTGAAGAGGAGCCAGAATGGTCCTGATTAGAACAGACAGTGATCTGCTGGCCCAGGAAGAGTTTCGGAAGTCCCGGAACCAAAGTGGCTGCAGGATTGTCTGGGCAGGTTGGGGAACACAAAGAAGAAACGTCACTCCTCTTACCCAAGGTGAACCCCAGACCTTGGAGGCAGAGGCTGTGCTGTGGTCACGGTGTCACCTGGCCCTTCCTGACCCCGTGGCCCCTCTCATTTTGTCTTGGGTCGTGGAGCTCAGGGTTTGCAGGGAGCACAGGTGGGCGGGGGGTTGACCACATGCTCCGATGCAGTGGTCGGTGTGGTTACAAGTCTGTGCCTGGAAACATCATCCAAGCTTTCCAAGGGAGCTGAAAATGTGAGAAATCGCTCCCCAGACACAGGCTTGGGGCAGATGTTGCCCCAGCTTCCCAGTCACCGCGGCTCCCATGACGCCTGCATGTTCACTGTGCCTCATTTCCCGTGACGGACCCGTCGTGGCCCCAGGTTCTCACTCAGGTAAAGTATAGGATGGCCCAAGCATGAAAAACTGTTTTCTCTCCCAATGTGACGGGTGTTGAGGGCTCACCTACAAAACTCCTGCCATAAGGAAAATTTTGCAATCGCCTCCAAACAGCATGAAATTACAACTGTATTAGTCTTGCTGGAAGTTCAGGGTATTTTGAGGCTGGTGTTTTCCCAAATGTTCCCCTAATATTGCTCCCATGAGTGACCATGACAAAGCCTAGGCATGAACTCGGGGTTCTCTATTGTCAAATACACTTGAGAACACTATCCGTTTGCCGTTGAGAGAGTCCCAGCACATGAAAGTGTGTTAAAAGTTCTGAGAAATCCGGGCTTCCCTGGTGGCTCAGTGGTTAAGAATCCGCCTGCCAATGCAGGGGACACGGGTTCGAGCCCTGGTCCAGGAAGATCCCACATGCTGCGGAGCAACTAAGCCCATGCACCATAGCTACTGAGCCTGTGCTCTAGAGCCCATGAGCCACAACTACTGAGCCTGTGCTCTAGAGCCCGTGCACAACTACTGAGTCCGCGTGCCACAACTACTGAGTCCACGTGCCACAACTACTGAGCCCGTGAGCCACAACTACTGAGCCCATGTGTCACAACTACTGAAGCCCACGCGCCTCGAGCCCGTGCTCCAAAACAAAGAGAAGCCACCACAATGAGAAGCCCACGCACCGCAACGAAGAGTAGCCTCCGCTCAGCCACAACTAGAGAAAGCCCACGCGCGGCAGTAAAGACCTAACACAGCCAAAAATAAATAATAAATTTATTAAAAAAAAAAAAAAAGTTCTGAGAAATCCTGCGGTAAATTAACCTGTTGGCAATTATGTAATCCAGCGTTTCCCAAACTTATCTAAACATGGATCCTTTTCCTCGTTGGGTCACCGGTATGCATCCTGCAGACACCAGCAGATTTGGGAAAATATTGATCCTCCATGCAATTTTCGGTTGTTGCTAAAATTTTGTCGTCAGCTCACACTATTGCAAAAGTGAGAGCAGACGTATATCTGTAGTTATTCCTTGTCACTCTGCAGACCACATTTTTTAAAAGACCAATTACTTGACAGCTGAGTCTAAACACTTCGTTTTAGACAGAATCGTAGAAAGTGAACGTGCTTTACAAGCCGAGGGTGGGGAGAGGAGCTCCCCAGAGAATCTAGCTTCTCTGTGGCATTTCAGTTGAGTCACTGGACTTTCCTGAAACCCCATGTCCTCCTGTGTGCTTTAGAAATAGCGTGATGCAGCGTGAATGGCACAGGAAGTTCTGGGACATCCCTCCCTGGCTGCATAGCTGACGCAGGCACCCGCCTATACAGCAGAGGCAGCTGAGAGTCACTGTCTGCAGTGGGCCAGGTTCACAGCCGTCCCCTGGAGCTGGCCTGATGCTCACCTAACCAAAAAATCCACTCTCACCACGCAGGCAGCAATGCAGACGTGGGGTTTCCCTGATGGGCAGTTCCACGGGTGTCTGGCTTTAAATGACCCATGTTTCCCTCCCCTAACCCTCATCCTCCAGAGACTCTCTGCTGGATCCGATTCCCTGCTTCAAGGTCAAACTTCCAACTCCTGTCCAACCCACGGTCGCTTTGGTTTTCCTTTAACGGCTATCATCTCTGTTCGATGACTGTTGCTACGTCCCTTAGGGTGTTCCTAGCTGTTTTTCATCTTATGGCACGTTTTCTTGGATCGTTCATTGTTTTCCCCAAAACCCCGGCCCCCATTTGCCAGCCATGAAGTTGACAGCTCCTGGGTTAATAAAACCCTCTTGTGCCCATCTGCTCTGGAGTTCTTGTCAACACCTGAAGACCAGCTCCAAGGGGACAACCCGCAGCTGTAACCCTGAAACAGAGCTGCCCAGCACTGGTCTACTGCCACGGGAGCCACGTCATGATGGGGGAAGGAGAGGTACTTCCATTTACATCTGTGCCAGGCTTCATGGGTCCTCATTTCTGCATCTTCCTGCCCTGGAGAAACTGTGATCTCATGGCCAGCGGGTAGATCCTGTCTCCCCTGTACGTGCCCAGCGTGGCTTGTTCATCAGTGTCTGAAATTCTCAAGTTACGGTCGAAGATGTGGTTTTGAAGCTAAACTACCGTAGGGTCAAATCCTGGCTTTGTCTTGTGCTTTGTGACCCAGGGAACATCATTCGGCCTCTGAGTTTAAGCTTCTCATCTCTAAAATGAAAAAAGACACATGCACCCCAGTGTTCATAGCAGCACTGTTCACAACTGCCAGGACATGGAAGCCACCTAAATGCCCATCGACAGAGGAGTGGATAAAGAAGATGTATTATATACATACAATGGAATGTTAGCCATAAGAAAAACAAAATAATGACATTTGCTGCAACATGGATGGACCTAGAGATTATCGTACTAAGTGAAGTAAGTCAGACAGAGAAAGACAAATATCATATGATATCACTTATATGTGGAATCTAAAATATGATACATATGAACTTATTTACAAAACAGAAATAGACTCACAGACATAGAAAACAAACTTATGGTTACCAAATGGGAAAGGGGGGGGATAAATTAAGAGTATAGGATTAACAGATACACACCAGTATACATAAAATAGATAACCAAAAATGACCTACTGTAGAGCACAGGGAACTACAGTCAATATTTTGCAATAACCTATAACGAAAAATAATCTGAAAAAGAATATATACGTATGTGTGTGTATGTATAACTGAATCACTTTGCTGTACACCTGAAAGTAACACAACACTGTAAATTACCTATACTTCAATTTTTTTTAATGGTTAAAAAACAAAAAAGAATAGTGATGCCTGTCTGGTAGCCTTGCTGGAAGGAGAGGAAATAATTTTATTGAAAGAAGTGCTTATCTGAGCATCTGGCACATAAGATACAGCAATATTATTATTCGTGTCTCTTCCTCTTTCTTGTCTGTTCGCTTCTTGTTTTAATCTGATACTTTGTCTTACCGGTTACATTTTTTAAAATATATTTTAGGAGCTTTCACTGATAAATGATTTATTTCTTATTGTGAATAAACTTCCAAGCCTTTCCTGAGAGCTCTCCTAGATCAGGGGTTGGCAAACTTTTCCTGTAAAAGACCAGAGAGGAAATATTTGTGGCTTTGCATGCAGGGCATACAGCCTCTGTCTCAACTACTCAGCTCTGCCCTTTAGGGCAAGAGCAGTCATGGACCCTATGTAAACAAATGGGCGTGGCTGGGTTCCAATAAAAGTTTATTTATAGACACTGAAATTTTAATTTCACGTAATTTTCACATGTTACAAACTATTATCCTTCTTTTGCTTTTCCCCCCAACCATTTGAAAAAGTAAAAACCATTCTTTGCTCACAGGGGGCAGGACAAATTTGATCCAGGAGCCATAGTTTGCCAACCTCTGATGATGGTGGACAGAAAGGCAGCAGATGCCACGGAGGGTGGGAAGAGGCCAGACCGGCGAATCCTGGCGGCTTCCCAACAAGCGTCACCTGTTGCCAACACTCGGAAAGGCCGGGCCACGGCATGTGTCAATAGAGAAACAAAGTTCCATCCTGAGGCAGATGTCTCTTTCTGACTTCTCTCCTCTGCATTTGCAGTGTTTCAATTAATTAACGAACTCATTCCTTTATTCTCTCACTGATTGATTCATTCCTTCAACAAATAGTTATTGAGCTGTACGCCAGGCACCGTTCCAAGTGCTGGGCGTAGAGCAGCGGACAAAGCCGAGACCCTGCCTTCAAGGAGCTTCTCTTGTGTTAGAGAGGCCGGTGATACTTGTAAACGGTCCCTCAGCATCTTTCATCTGGCTTCTCACAGTAACCTCCTAACTACTCTTAGCTCTAGCTTCTCTCCTATCCAATCCATCCTCCACGCAGCTGCCGGGAGGAATCTAAAACGGAGGTAAAAGAACATATCTCTTCTCCTAAAAATCATGAAATGGTTTTCTATAATGGTGCCTGTAATTGTTTTCATCCAGATCTCCTAGGATTTCTGACTAGTGTCTTCATAAACTGAGCCAAGCCTACTGATGGAGTCTTACCTTCCTTCACCTTTCCTTACGATCAGAACTCATCTTTCAAGGCTTATTGTGAGTGCCGCCTCTTCTGGAAAACATCCCTAATCCCAAATCAAAATTAGACACTCGGGCTTCCCTGGTGGCGCTGTGGTTGGGAGTCCGCCTGCCGATGCGGGGGACGTGGGTTTGTGCCCCGGTCTGGGGGGATCCCACGTGCCGCAGAGTGGCTGGGCCTGTGAGCCGTGGCCGCTGAGCCTGCGCGTCCGGAGCCTGTGCTCCGTGACGGGAGAGGCCGCAACAGTGAGAGGCCCGCGTACCTCAAAAAAAAACCCCAAAAAACAAAAAAAAAAACATTTAAAAAAAAATTAGACACTCAGCATGCTGCGTTCACAGGAGTCTATTTCATCTTTAAAAATATCATACTTATTGGATCTATTCCATTTGTAACCTCCTAGAGGGTAAAGGGTATATTTTATTTATCTCTGTGAACACCTAAAAAAATTTTTTTAATTGAAATAGATTTGACATATAACATTGTGTACATTTAAGGTATACAGCATGTTGATTTGATACATTTATATATTCTAGTATGATCGCCATTGTAGTGATAATTAGCACTCTATCCTTTCTTTTTAGTGGTTGGACTAATTAAACTAGTCTCTTAGCAAGTCTGATGATAGTAATACCATATTGTTGTCCACACTCACTATGTGGTGCATTAGAGCTCTAGGCTTATTTGCTGCGCTTTGCACGTCTGTACCTTTAGACAACGTTTGTCCTATGCCACCAATTCCCAGCCCCTGGTGACCACCATTCTACACTTTAAGTGTGTGGCTTTTTTAGATTCTACGTATAACTGAGATCCTACAGTGTCTGTCTTTCTCTGTCCGACTTATTTCACTAAGCCTAATGTCCTCGAGGTCCACCCGTGTGGTCACAAACGGCAGCTGTCCTCTTTCTCATGGCTGAATTGTATATATAGATACGAGATATACACACATATAATCTCTGTAAAGTCTTGTCAGCACAGTGCTTGGAACATAGTAGGTCCTCAAGAAGCATGTGTTGAATGCTGAAGAGAACTGTCTGTTGAATACGTGAATTAAAGAATTCCATCATAAGATGGGAAGTACATAAAGCCATGCTGAGGGAGAAACGAGCAGTTCTTTAAATATCTATAAGCAACCTCATTTCCAGAGCTGCCTTAGACCCTCCTAGTCTGGACTTCATGATTCGACAGTTCAGGGTAAGGTCAGAGAAAGGGCTGCTTTTCACAACATTTATTCTGCATAGTTGGCGGCACAGAGGAGGATGAGTGCTCACGGCGATCGTCCCATAATATGGCCTCATGAGCCAATTCTCCACTTCAGTGACCCAAATGAAACACACCAAGGAAATAAATCGACAGGCCTCGAGTGGAACACGGCAGTGAGTGTTTTAACACGTATATTTGAAAACATGTTGACAATACGGGTATAAATTGGCCATTACAGGTGTGCCGTGCAGAACAACAGGGTTAGTCGGGGGAAGAGCCAAGGCAAAGGTCAGAGGGAGGGATGTGAAATACGAAACAAACTCTAAGGGACACATCTGACATATGCATGTGGGGAAAGTAGAGGAGATGATAATTGTTGTAACTGCTAATGTGCACGGGACTCTCCATTTCTAAGAACTGGCACACAGTGGACTCATGGACAGGAACAGTTCTAAACTCCGTATTTCAATGCAATTCGTGCAATTATTCAATAGGTCTAACCATAGGATGACCTGGAAGACTTAGTTTGTCGATATGCGTTTGGAAGATGGCGGAGTAGGGAGGCCCTGATCTCATTACCCTCCCCCCACCACCAGCACGCCAAAATCACCACTATTTACAGAGCAACTATGGAGGCAAAAGACCAGAAGGCTAGCAGGAAAGATCGTCTACGACTAAAGATGTAAAGAAGGAATCTCAATCAGACGGATAGAAAGGAAGGAGACACAGCATCCCCAGGTGGGTGACCCCTAGATGAGAGGATAATCCCAAATAGACAGGTGCACCATACAGTCTAAAGAGACCTCCTTCTCCTCCTCCAGCAGCATTGTCTGCTCTCGGGACAGACATTATTATTCCCTGAAGCGGTAAAGTACAGCTTGGTCCGTGTTTCATGTGTGAGGTCAGGGTCCCCAGCTATTTTAGGAGCGTGTCTTGTCTCTCTGCTTGTCAAGCAGCCCCGGGTTAGGTCCCTTAGAGACTCAAACTGTCTTCTATTTGCTTCAAGCTTCCAAAGCATCCTGGGCGGTGCAGTGCACTAAGCAAATGCTTGGTAATATTCGTTGAAAGATCGACTACTTTAACATTAAGTTGCTGATGTAATCCAAAAGTATAAAATTCCGTACTTTTCCATGGGAACACAGAAAAAAGGCAGGATCAAAAAGTTCTGTAAACATCTCTGGACTTTTACTTGAAAAGTAAAGCTGACAGACTCATCTTGACAAAACTGCAACCAGGTGATTCTCTACATGTTTATCTCACCTGAAGACAAAATCTAAGTAGATAATAATAAATAGGTTTCAGAATTCCCTGGTGGCGCAGTGGTTAAGAATCCGCCTGCCAACGCAGGGGACACAGGTTCGAGCCCCGGTCCCGGAAGATCCCACATGCCGCAGAGCAACTAAGCCCGTGGGCCACAACTACTGAGCCTGCGCTCTAGAGCCCACGAGCCACAACTACCGAGCCCGCATGCCACAACTACTGAAGCCCACGTGCCTAGAACCCCTGCTCCGCAACAAGAGAAGACACTGCAATGGGAAGCCCGTGCACTGCAACAAAGAGTAGCCCCCGCTCGCCACAACTAGAGGAAGCCCGCGCGCAGCAACGAGGACCCAGTGCAGGTAAAGATAAATAAATACATAAATTTACAAAAAAATAATAATAAATAGGTTTCATTGTTTTGGTTTGGTTTTGACTTGGAATTTTCCTGTATAAATGTGTGTAAAATAGTCAATTTATTATAAGGAACTCTTTACCATTCATGGAGACAGTCCTCAGACGTTCCCATGAGAAAAGATATTAAGATGTACGTATGTAAAACTAATAAAAACCCACCAGAGCACTGCAAGTAACAGGAAGTCATCACAAATGAATTAAATAATAAGAAAAATCATTGTGTCATATTGTAAGATCTGAGGTCTGAGGAAGCTGGGCTTGCTTAATGCCCAGCGATGTCCTCAGAAGAATAGACTCTTCCCAGGTCGTGCTCTGCATCCTCAGGGTACCAGGTCGCCTTCAGGCACGCTCCCCTTGAGGCTCCAAGGAGGCTGTCACAGCTCCAGGTATCATAATGCAGGTACCATAATGCCCAAGAGGGGTTGTGTGCGTTTCACCAGTGGAGAAGCCCTTCCTCGAAAACAACAGGTGAATTCGTCTCTCATTTTATTGGTCAGAACTGAGTCATTTATCTCTTCCTAAAACCAAGCACTGGAAGAGGACTGGGGTTTCAGAGCCTGGCATGAATGAATCAGGGTTTAACCCTGAGTCATATGAGGCCCAATTATGCAACCAAACAAGACGGTGGCTCCCTGGAAAGGAGCAGGATGTGAGGCCCCTGACTTGTCTGACACAGAGCACATAGGGAAACTCCTCACAGAAAAAAAGGAAACCACACACCCAATGCGACTTTTTTTTACTGCTTTACAATCTACTTTTAATACCACATACAATGATTTGAAGTCACTACCATCTGGTTCTCGATCACATGCTGAATTATAATTCATTTGGTGTTTATGCTCTCACGCATGAGGATATGACTTTACACGGAAACAGAGAAATGGAGGCCAGCCAGGGGCCCCGTCAGAACTCACCTTCACAAAATGCAGGGGAGAGAGGGCCGTGTTGCTCTCAAACCCTCTGAGCTAGAGCGGAGGTGGGCAAACTGTGCTACGAAGGGCCAGCGAGTAAATGTTTCAGACTCTGGGGCCTTAGCCTGTCTGTCACCACAACTCAGCTCTGTCTTTGCAGCACAAAAACGAGCCATAGGGACTTCCCTGGTGGTCCAGTGGTTAGGACTCTGCGCTTCCACTGCAGGGGGCACGGGTTCGATCCCTGGTCAGGGAACTAAGACCCTGCATGCCACGGGGCATAGTTGACTATCCTCTGATCTGGAGTGTGTCTCATATTTGCCTTTTATTTGACACTTTCTCCACGCGTATTTTGGACAGAAAGCTTCTCCGTTTGTTTGCTGAGTCAAAGAGTTGAGTACATCACTGCAAAAATTAGTATTTCATTGAAATGCACTATTTTGCATCAAAAAGCCTACCTTTTATTTGTACAAAAGGTCCCAGAGAAAGCGTTGCTTTATTCTACTCTGCTGGTGTTAATTTGGCCCATCTCATTTCTGACTCTGTGATCACTGATTTTCATATTATTAGAGTTGTGTAAGTGACCAGTGAGGAGATGCAAATATAGTTAACCTGCCAGTGCAGATAAAAAATAGAAAAGTGGGTGGGATGATAAATGATACAGATACACTGGAAATTAAAACACGAGGTAAGAGGGCTTCCTTGGTGGCGCAGTGGTTGAGAGTCCGCCTGTCGATGCAGGGGACGCGGGTTCGTGCCCCGGTCCGGGAAGATCCCACATGCCGCGGAGCGGCTGGGCCCGTGAGCCATGGCCACTGAGCATGTGCGTCTGGAGCCTGTGCTCCGCAACGGGAGAGGCCACAATAGCTAGAGGCCCGCGTACCGCAGGAAAAAAAAAAAAAAAAACACGAGGTAAGAATGACACTGGTTTACTGCTAAACAGGTATGCGTTGCTCTGTTCGTGCTCTGAGTAATGATGGTGATTACCACCTAATCCAGAGAGAAGAGCTTAACTAACTCTGGGCTGGGTGGAAACAGCTGCTATGGATTGTAAAATGTACCATCGACTTAATACTAGGTTTGCTTCAAAAAGAGAAAAGAAAAGAAACTTACTACTTTAAATGTAGGCATTGACAGCAAGGCACATCACAGACAAGTTAACATGTAATTTATGAAAATAACACTTCTTAGCCTTCATGAAAATAACACTTCTTAGCCTTCATGAAATATGGCCATTTCCTTCTCTATCCCCTGGATAAACAGGACATCAGGAAAGGATTGTTTATTTCTAGATGGCAGTAAGTGACTTCAGTTTAGACCAGGGCAATTCAGACTAGTAAGTGGTGTTTCTCCACCTTGTAAATTATATAATAAGTGAGTAAAAATGGCTTTAAAGTGGCTGAAAGTAGGATGTAAGAAAAACATGGGAACTCGCTATTGGGATTATTGAGAAATGTTTAATTGTAAAAAAGCAGGCAAGCAGTAATCAACAGATAAGTACTCTTTACACTTTTGTATCTTTTAAAACAATTTGTATTGAAGTATAGTTGATTTACATGTCTTAATTTCTGCTGTACAGCAAAGTGACTCAGTTATACATATAAACACATTCTTTTTTATATTCTTTTCCATTATGGTTTTTCCCAGGATATTGAATATAACTCTCTGTGCTATACAGTAGGGCCTTGTTAGTTACCCGTTCTATACATTTTTGTATCTTTTTTATTATACCTTTACCCTTTTCTACTCAGCCAGCCAGGGAACTGGCTGTGTTCCCAGATACTAGTTAAGGGGATTGAAATGAAACAAGTCCTCGTTTATTCCAAGAACAGATTCACTACATTGTGGCACTTTGCTTTTAAAATGGGTCTGTGAACAGGTGAAATACTAGACTCACAAAGCCACGTGAGAGCAGAGATTATACATTAAAAACTAAGTTAAGGGGCTTCCCTGGCGGCGCAGTGGTTGAGAGTCTGCCTGCCGATGCAGGGGACATGGGTTCGGGCCCTGGTCTGGGAAGATCCCACATGCCGCGCAGCAACTAAGCCCGTGCGCCACAACTACTGAGCCTGTGTGTCTGGAGCCTGTGCTCCACAACAAGCGAGGCCGCGATAGTGAGAGGCCCGCGCACCGCGATGAAGAGTGGCCCCCGCTCGCCGCAACTGGAGAAAGCCCGCGCACAGAAACGAAGACCCAACACAGCCATAAATAAATAAATTAAAAAAAAAAAACTAAGTTAAATTTCCTTATCAGTCCATATCTGCATGTCCTTACTTTGGGGATCTACTCTCCCCTCCCTGCGAGCAAAGCTTTTCTTCTCGAATCAACTTGGTGCAGCAAGGAGAGCCCTTGGACAGGAGGACAGTGACATTGGGACTTTGGTCTTGGCATGGCTACCACGCCGAGAGGACCTAGGAAAATCTTCACATCTTCCTTGGTGAATACAATTTCTTCTTCTTTTAACAACTTTGTTGAAGTGCAACTGACATACAATAAACTACATGTATTTAAAGTGTGCAGTTTAAGCCTTACAAACACGTACACACATGAGCAGGGTGCCACATAAATACAGAACACCCAGTTAGGTTTGAATTTCAGATAAACACTAAGTTTTTTTTTTTAGTATAAGTATGTTCCAAACATTGCACGGTACATACTTATACTAAAAATATTCTTTACCCGAAATTCAAACTTAGTTGGTGCCTTACATTTTCACGTGCTAAATCTGGCAGTCCTATCCACGAAATATCACCACAATCAAGGTAAAAAGCGTATCCACCACCCCCAAATTTTCTCACCTGCCTTTGGAAATTCTACCTTTTCCCACTCTCTGCCCTTTGCTACACCCAGGCAGCCACTTATCTGCGTTCAGTTCCTATAAATTAACTTGGATTTTCTACAATTTTATATAAATGGCATCATATACCATGCACTCTCTTAAAAAAATTTTTTTATTGAAGTATAGTTGATTTACAACATTGTGCCAATCTCTGCTGTACAGCAAAGTGACTCAGTTATACACATATATACATCCTTTTTTTATATTCTTTTCCATTAGGGTTTATCACAGGATATTGAATATAGTTCTCTGTGCTATATGGTAGGTCCTTGTTGTTTATCCATTCTATATGTAATAGTTTGCATCTGCTAATCCCAAACTCCCAGTCATACCCTCCCCTGCCCTTGGTAACCACAAGTCTGTTCTCTATGTCTGTGTCTGTTTCTGTTTTGTACAATAGATAAGTTCATTTGTGCCGTATTTTAGAGTCCACATATAAGTGACATCATATGGTATTTGTCTTTCTCTTTCTGACTTACTTCACTTAGTATTATAATCTCTAGTTGCAACCATGTTGCTACAAATGGCATTATTTCATTCTTTTTTATGGCTGAGTAATATTCCATTGTATATATGTACCACATCTTCTTTAACCATTCCTCTGTTGATGGACACTTAGGTTGTTTCCATGTCTTGGCTATTGTGAACAATGCAGCTATGAACATAGGGGAGCATGTATCTTTTTGAATTATAGTTTTGTCTGAGTATATTCCTAGGAGTGGGATTGCTGTGTCATGTGGTAATTCTATTTTTAGTTTTTTAAGGAACCTCCATACTGTTCTCCATAGTGGCTGCACCAACGTACATTCCCACCAACAGTGCAGGAGGGTTCCCTTTTCTCCACACCCTCTCCAGCATTTGTTATTTGTAGACTTTTTAATGATGGCCATTCTGACTGGTGTGAGGTGATACCTCATCGTAGTTTTGATTTGCATTTCTCTAATAATTAGTGACGTTGAGCATCTTTTCATGTGCCTGTTGGACATCTGTATGTCTTCTTTGGAGAAATGTCTATTAAGGTCTTCTGCCCATTTTTCTATTGGGTTCTTTTGTTGTTGTTGAATTGTATGAACTGTTTGTATATTTTGGAGATTAATCCTTTGTCAGTTGCTTCATTTGCAAATATTTTCTCCCATTCTATAGGTGGTCTTTTCATTTTGTTTATGGTTTCCTTTGCCGTGCAAAAGTCTGTAAATTTGATTAGATCCCCTTTGTTTATTTTCATTTTTATTTCTATTGCCTTGGGAGACTGACCTAAGGAAACATTGGTACGATTTATGTCAGAGAATGTTTTGCCTAACAGCATGCACTCTCTTTTGTCTGGCTACTGACGCTAAGCATAATTATTTTGAGATCATCCATATTATTATAACATGTACCAATAGTTTATTCTTTTTTACTGCTGAATAGTATCTTCTTGTATGGATATGCAGTAGTTTATTCATTTTCCTGGTGATGGACTTCTGGGTTGTTTTCAGTTTGGGGTGGTTACAAATAAAGCTGCTATAAACATCTGTGTACAGATCTTTGTGTGGACATATGCTTTCATTTCTCGTAGGTAAACACCTAGGAGTGGAACAGCTGGATCATATGCAGTAGGTGCGTCAACCTAGGAAACTACCACATGCCTCCCCTAAGTGGTCACGTCATTCTACATTCCCACCAGCAGTGTTCCGAGAGCTTTCTCCACATCCATGCCCAAACCTGATAGAGGTGGTCTTAATTTCTGCCCTTCTAATAAGTGGGTGGTGGTTATCTCATTGCGATTTTAATCTGCACTTTCTTATGACTAATAACGTTGAGCATCTGTGCTGATTTGCCATCTGTACATCTTCTCGGATGAAGGGTCCAAGTCTTTTGCCCATTTTTTAATTGGGTTGTTTTCTTAGGGAGAGTTTTGAGAGTTATTTACATATTATGGGTACAAGTCATTTATCAATATGCACTTTGCAAATATTTTCTTCTAGTCATTGGATTTTTATCCTCCTAACTGTGTCATGATATCGCTTATATGTGGAATCTAAATAAAAAATGATATAAATGAACTTATTTACAAAACAGAAACAGACTCACAAACATAGAAAACAAACTTATGGTTACCAAAGGGGGAAGGTGGGCAGGAGGGATAAATTGGGAGTTTGGGATTAACAGATACACACTACTGTATATAAAATAGATAAAGAACAAGGACGTACTGTACAGCACAGGGAACTCTGCTCAATATTCTGTAATAACCTAAATGGGAAAAGAATTTGAAAAAGAATAGATACATGTATATGTATAACTGAACCAGTTTGCTGTACACCTGAAACTAACACAACATTATAAATCAACCACAGTCCAATATAAAATAAATTTTTTATTAAATATTTGAAATGGGGGACTTCCCTGGTGGTCCAGTGGTCAAGAATCTGCCTTCCAATGCAGGGGACGCAGGTTCCATCCTTGGTCGGGGAATTAAGATCCCACATGCTGCGGGCCAACTAAGCCCGCCCGCCACAACTACTGAGCTCAACGAGAGAACCTGCGTGCCTCAAACTACAGAGCCCGCGTGCTCTGGACCCCACGCTCCACAACTAGAGAGAAGCCCGGCATCTCAGCGAAGACCCAGTGTGCCCCAACTAAGACCCGACGCGGCCAATAGAGTTAATTAAATAAGTATTTTTTAAAAGAATGTAAAAACTTATTTTACAAAAACAAAAAAACTTTAAAAAAATATTTGTAATGAAAAAATAAATAAAAGACTCTCCTTTCTCCACGGAATTCCCTTTGCACCTGTGTTTTAGTGGTACACACACACACACACACACACACACACACACACACACAGTGTTAGTTAACTGGGTCCTTATGTAAAATATGTTTCTTACTCTGTGCTGCAGTCAGAAAACTTCGAATGCCACTGATGTAATGGTCACCCGAATCACTTTTTTCTGACTGCTTTGGTCTCTTAATCATACTTCTCACTTGTACACATTCAGTCCTTCCTACTTCTTCCATTTTCACTGTTCCTCTGAAACTTCATTTTCTGTGGAAGCGTATTTGTCATCACCTCAGGACACCATTGCTTTCACTGCCTCTTCAATTGTTCCCTCGTCTCTGTCGTTCAGGGAAGTGATGAAATGCTTTATTTCTCCGCACCAAGTTTACATCACGCTCTGTGTAATTCACACTCTGCCCTTTCATTCAATGTGTCTTACGGTTTGCAGTTGGTTAACAGCAAACCATTTCCTCTTTCATTTGTTTTGCTTTACTGGGAGGCATCATGGTGTGGGGAGAAGAGAACGGGCCATACTTCATCTGGATTCTATTTCAGACTAGGTTCGTCACTTTCTTCAAAAGACTGCTGCTCAGGCTCAGTTTCTTTATCTGAAAAATGAAACTACATCTAACGACTTCGTGCAGTTGTTGTAAGAATTCGGAGCTATTGTACGTAGGCTAGGTCAGCCGTGTCTATACATGAACCTGGCACATAGCAGATGTCTGGCGGTTGGCTATTATCATATTATCTACCTTCTACCCATTTCTGCTATTTCCATCACCTTCTGCCCTGCCCTATCTTCCTCGCTGCTAATGCTAATATACAAGATTAGGCCTGAGATAACTAAATGTGATGCCCTGAACTATTATACTGAGAAATGATTAATGACATTACACAGGAAGTATCATGGTGCCAAACAGATGGACATCAGATTTAATCTTACTCTAAAAAACAAAAAGACTCTTCTTCTACAAAAGAGACCTTACAATCTTCTTCCCATTGTCAAGGTGGACAGAAAAATACTCCTCTCTGAAGAGAACATGGGGGGAGGGATAAATTAGGAGTTTGGGATCAACAGATACACACAACTATATACAAAATAGATAATCAACAAGGACCTACTGTACAGCACAGGGGACTGTACTCAATATCTTGTAATAACCTATAAGGAAAAAGAATCTGAAAAAGAATAGATATATATGTGTATGTATAACTGAATCACGTTGCTGTACCCCTGAAACTAACACAACATTGTGAATCAACTACACCCCAATTAAAAAAACAAAAACAAAATTGTGGCTACTGGGACATTTTGAATTACGTATGTGGTTTGCATTTGATTCTTACTGAACAGTGCTGGTGTGGAGTTTGGAAACCTGTGAAATTCTATGGTATGTAAGCTGGTGGATCGTTGTAAGCGTGGCGACTGGGGAAATTGTTGCAATGTTTGTTAGGGAGGGCGAGGTCTTCAGGGCACATAACTGGCTGAAGAGTCAGACAGACGTGGTCCCGAAGGGTCTGTTCAGATGACCAAAAGGAGACTGCAGTGAGCAACCGGGTTTCTGCAGGGGAAGGGCTAGTGGCTTGGCTGCGTGGCTATGTGACCACGCCCTGTCCCTGCAACTACAGTTAGACTTGTTTGCTCATCCCTCAAACCTGTCGCCCAGGTTTCTGTGGCTGACTGCTCACAGTTGGATCCTTTCAAAGTGAGATTACACTCCCGACAGGACATGTTGTACATGCTCACGGCCTGAGAGCATCTAGGTTTTCACTCCACGTAATACTCGGGTTAGGTCACAGGATGCCTCTGAACGAAGCAGTGGCATGACGGATGGATTGTAGCCAACCTAGGTGGTGACAAACAGAAATCCCCAGGATCTGCAGTCGTCGGGATCAAACAGGCACAAAAGAATCTTCAAGACAGAAGGTTTTGAAGTCAGCCTGATATGGTAACGTCAGTCTATTATCAGAGACCGATAATAACCTCAGAAGGATGTAGAAGTAAAAAATGTCAGGCATAGCAGGTCAACCTCCTGGTAGCATAGAGATACAGGAGTCAGAGTGGCAAACTTTGATGATGCCCACGTACCACAGAAGAGGGCTGAGGGCTCTCCTCTTGGGAGGTACAGCTCTAAAGAGGAGACGTAGGATGGTCAGGCTATTATGGTTTAATGCCATTTAGCCCATGTTTACATAGCTTTCCCTGCAATGCCAGTGTTCTAGGAGTGTGTTGTGGAAGCGCTGATGCTAGCAATGTTTTCTTCTAAAATGTATTAAAAATATATTTAAGAATATAGAGATTGTATAATAAAAATATAGTTGTCATCAGTAAACTGTATTTGATAGACTCACAGACACAGAGAAGAGACTGGTGGTTGCCAAGGCGGGGGTGGGAGGGATGGAGTGGGAGTTTGGGGTCAGCGGAGGCAAACTATTGCGTATAGGATGGAGGAACACCAAGGTCCTACCGCATGGCACAGGGAACTATATTCAATATCCTGTGATAAACCATCATGGAAAAGAAGATGAAAAAGAATAGATATACATATATATATATAACTGAATCACTTTGCTGTACAGCAGAAATTAACACAACATTGTAAATCAACTATACCTCGATAAAATAAAATTTAAAAAATTTCATTAAGTCACACACACAAGAAACACTGTATTTGAGATTTCCAGGACTTTCCACGTGAGATCACCTGACCCACGACTGCCTGAGGCTCCACACGCACTGACACACAAGCATCACGGGCCTGTTGTGTGACTCGGGTTTTTATCTGTGCGGCGGGTGTAACAGTATCTACATGACAGATTTTTATGAGAATTAAATGAGATCATCATAAACTTAGAGCAGGTTATGAGTCTGAGTCAGTGAGTGTTAGATGGTGATGATAATGGTGAATCGATATGTACATTTAAGAATCACTAGTCTATGTTCATTTTCACTTATAATTTTAATACACGTTTATGAAATGGATCAAATGTTGACTTTTTCTTACAGCAAGTAATTAAAATATGGAACCATATTTCATTGTTTTAATCCAAGAGTACGCTTTATTTCATGAACTCCATTCTTGGTAAATCCTTGCAACGCATTATAATTGAAACAATATTGCTTAAAAAAATATTGCTCTGGTTACGTAGCCAGGGCTCAGGGAACCTTCATTAAATCCATGAACGAAGTGAATTGAGCAGTGTTGCATTAGACATTCGATCATCCTATAATTTCTGTCTGCTCTAAGTCTACAGGGATGGTTTACTGGTAAATGTTGAACTACCAGCTCTCAGAATTTATACCGATTCCCGTGGTGTAAATATTGCCACTATGGCCAATTTCAAACTACCAATCTGAAGTCACTGAATGCAGAGCTGGAAAGAACAGCAGCATCATCTGTGGACTTAGTAAAAATGCAAAATCTCAGGCCCCGCCTCACATGGTCTGAAACAGAAACTCCGAAGGTGGGGCCAAGCTCTCCGTGTCCTAGCAACCCCTCTAAGCCAGTATGACGCCTGCTGGCCTTTGAGAACCACTGCCTTACACCAGGCTGTTGTTTCTGAAGAAGCAGAGGAGCTCAGTAACTTCTAACATATATTAGCTAGTGTGCTGACACTAACGATATTGGTATTTTGATTCTTTTTTTTTTTTTTTTTTGCGGTACGCAGGCTTCTCACTGTTGTGGCCTCTCCCGTTGCGGAGCACAGGCTCCGGACGTGCAGGCTCCGCGGCCATGGCTCATGGGCCCAGCCGCTCCGTGGCATGTGGGATCTTCCCGGACCGGGGCACGAACCTGTGTCCCCTGCATCAGCAGGCGGACTCTCAACCACTGTGCCACCAGGGAAGCCCCATACGTTTGTTTTTGATATCTGTAAGTCAGTTTCTGTTTTGTAAATAAGTTCATTTGTATCATTTTTTAAGATTAGATTCCACATATAAGCGATATCATATGATATTTGTCTTTCTCTGTCTGACTTACTTCACTTAGTATGATCATCTCCAGGTCCATTCACTTTGTTATAAAGCAGAAACTAACAACAACAAAAAGATGTGGTACATATATACAATGGAATATTACTCAGCCATAAAAAAGAATGAAATGATGCCATTGCAGCAACATGGTGTTTTGATTCTTAGGGCCATCTAAGAGCCTTTGAGCTTGTAACATACATTCCTGGAATCAAGAAAGGACCCCAAGCTACTACTCCCATGGGAAGATGGGAAAGGTAACCCATCTTCCAATATTTCCATGTTTCAGCTGCTGTTCAGAGGCTCTGAGAATGAATCGTTAAGTGCTACTGGTTGTGATTTCTGGTGGCTTCTGCCGTGGAGACCAGAGCAACATTCCCGTGTAAAATAAAGAGATGTCCTGTTGCATTAGTGCATATATCAATCCACTTGGGTTGCCTGTAGCTTTGGCAGTCCCATTACTACAGCCCTAAAGCCAGCTACGGCACCCACAGTACTGGCCGAGAGGCACACATTTCCAGAGAGTTCTGGGGCTTGGGACTGGTCAGCAGGTATAACCTTGTACCCTTAGGTAGGGCTCCCTCCCACTGCTGGCATTCATCCAACTGCCAGAATTGTCCCAGCAGCAGAAGCACATTCTATTTTTGGACGGGTCTAATTATTCTTTCTTCTGTTGAGCTGAAATCTGCCTTTCTGTAACAGTCTCACATTGGTCTGAAATCTGAATCTCAGTTACTAATCCCTCTCTCAGGGGACCATCTGTCGGACACGGGAAAAGGCTCGTACTAGGTTCTTTTGCAAATCGGGCTCCCCAGTTCCTTCCGGTGTTGTTCGCGTGACATGATGCTCAGATGCCTCCCCCCCACCCGCCCCATTCATCAGCGTCTGCCTTAAAACGTGGTCCTCATCACTGAAAATGAGGCTACGTGTGACCCCCTTGTCTGCGGAACAGAGACCTCCGTGATAACGCGAGCTTTGTCGGCAACCAGGCTCACCTCTGGGCTCACGCTGAGTTTACAGCTAGCTACAAACTCCGCACCAACCAATCACACCACGATTTACCGAGTCTTTACCTATGTTACGGAATTTTTAACCCAAAGTGCAAGGTTCATATGTCTTCCTGTCAAATTACAGTCTTGTTCATTTCAGCCCTAATTCTAAAATATTATCGTTTACAACCCAAACTGTCATCGAATTTTCACTCTCTCTCTCTTTCCCGAGGTTGATGCCTTCTGCAAACCTAACAGTGTGCTCTTCCTCTATTCAAATCACTCAGAAAACCGTTGAACAGAATGAGCTAACCCCTACCCCCCTCCCTCAATCAATTATTAAACATCAAAGCTTGAAACTAGAATAAAATGTCCAAGTGAAGTGTCAGTTAAACATTGACCCTCGCTCGCCAGTTTTACCTCAGTGCGTTTCAGCTGAAGTAGCCTGAGAAATAAAGATGCTGCAGTCACTGTAAATAATTCCTAGGGAACGTTCAGACTCCCCGGTAGCTATTAAATATTTGAAATACATGCCCACATTCTTCAATGGGTGCAGAAAAAGGCAGTTTAGGAACAGTATAGAATCATTAAAAGCTTTAATCGTGATCCCAGATTCGCTGAAGGATTTAGTGGGTATTGATACTATACTGGAACACATGACTACAAAGTTTTGGTTCTTTCCATTTCCTACGAGTTAATTACTTTTGTGTTTGTGAAAATTACTCCTCCAGTGGACACTTAGATCTATGAAAATTGAAAATGATAAAGATTTTATAAAGACGTTCTACTCGGCATAGAGGAGTTTACGGGCTATATGAAGAAACATATTCCTAAATTCTGTTTATGAGCTGCATAATCATGGGAAATGTGAAGCTGAAAGCAGAGATTATCAGGATCACAAACACCATCATTCAGTTCGGGGGATGGTTTCTGAAATGATATCTGAGCTTTTTTTTTTCGGCCACGCCATGCGAGATCTTAGTTCCCCCACCAGGGACTGAACCCACGCCCCCTCCAGTGGAAGTGCGGAGTCCTAACCACTGGACTGCCAGGGAAGTCCCAGATGGTATCTGATCGGATACCTTGAGACCACCCGGAGAGGAAAGATTAGAAAATAGGTTTCTGTTGACACAGATGAAGCCACTGCTGGGGAAGGGGGGTGTGTGTGACTTTTTTATTTTTAACACGAACGACCCTGGGGAATCTACAGCACCGCAGAATTTTACAATAGTTTTTGATGAAGCAATGCTGACGTAACACGGCACCAAACGTTCCCGTTTATTTCGAACCCTCCCTCGAAAGTAACACTGTGTACTGTTGCGTTACTTCTTCCAGGAAAGCAAATTAACTGACACATTTGAATAGGTGGTCAGTGGTCCCAGGCCTATGATTATTACTGAGGGGTCACGGCTTCTTCCCAGTAACCAAAATATCATACTTAGATGTTTTAAAAATGAGAGATACAGAGAAATTAGAACACTGTGTATTGCTAGTGGGAATGTAAAATGGTGAAGCTGCTGTAGACAACAGTATGATGATTCCTCAAAAAATTCAACATAGGGCTTCCCTGGTGGTGCAGTGGTTGAGAGTCCGCCCGCCAGTGCAGGGGACACGGGTTCGTGCCCTGGTCTGGGAGGATCCCACATGCCGTGGAGCGGCTGGGCCTGTGAGCCACAACTACTGAGCCTGCGCGTCTGGAGCCTGTGCTCCGCAACAAGAGAGGCCGCGATAGGGAGAGGCCCACGCACCGCAATGAAGAGTGGCCCCCGCTTGCCGCAACTAGAGAGAGCCCTTGCACAGAAACGAAGACCCAACACAGCCAAAAATAAATAAATTAAATAAATAAATTAAAAAAAAAATTCAACAGAGCAATTCAACTTCTGGGTGTATACCAGAAGTGAAAGGAGGGACCATAACAGGCGTTTGTACACCCGTGTTCATAACAGCGTTATTCACAACAGCCAAAAGGTAACGTAGCTTAAGTGTCCATCAGCGGCTGGACAGATGGACAAAATGTGGTGTGTATGTGTGTGTGTGTGTGTGTAGCCTGCCAGGGCTACCATAACAAAATACCACAGGCTAGGTGGCTTAACCAACAAAAATGTGTTTTCTCACAGTTCTGGAGGCTGGAAGTCCAAGGTTAAGGTACCTCAGGGTGGGTTTCTGGTGAGACCTCCCTCCTTGGTTTGCAAGGCCCCTTGCTCTGTGTGTCCTCATGCGGTCTTTCCTCTGCACACACAGAGAGAGCTCTGGTGTCCCTCTTCTTATAAGGACACCACTTCCACGGGATTAGGGTCCCACCCTACAACCTCACTTAACCTTAGTTACCTTCATAAAGGACCTGTCTCCAAAGAAGGCTGATTGGGGAGTGGGGCTTCAACAAATGAATTTGGTGGTGGAACAGTCCAGTCTCTAATGACACACAAAAGGTTATTATTCAACCTTTTAAAAAGGGGAAATCCTGACAGAAGCTACTATACGGATGAACCTTGAGGACATTATGCAAAGTGAAATAGGCCAGTCAGAAAAAGATACTATCTCATTCCAGTTATATGCGATTACTAAAGTGGTCAAATTCATTGAAATAGAAAGGAGAATGGTGGTTGCCGAGGGCTGGGGAGGGGGAAACAGAGCGAGTGTTTCGTGGGTACAGACTTTCAATTTTGCAAGATGAAAACAGTCTGAAAATGGATGAGGGTGACCACTGCACAACAGTGTAAAGGTACTTAATGCTGCAGAAATGTACATTTAAAATAGTTACCTTTTTTTTTTTTAATTTTAAGGGTACCATTTTACGTTATGGTCATTTTATCACAATTTTTTAAAAATAAAAAAAATGAGAAAAGTACTCAAACATTCATGCTTTACTGTGTGACCCCAAATGGCACTCACTCTCGGTGGGTCTCTTTGTCCTGAAACACACACACTTACTATGTTGCCATGATGTGTCTTCAGTCTATCAGCTAGTGGTCTAATCATTTGTTTACGCTTTTTTTCCACATTGTCTTCAAATGTAGAGGACGGGCATTTCATCTCTATGTCGACCTCTCCATAAAATCTCTATATTTTTAGTATGAATTGTGACAGTTTTTCTCAAGTGTTGGCATCACAATGATGGTAATAAAATGATATATTTACTGAATTATGGGAAAATCAGTTTGGGGACTTCCAAGCCCTACAAGAATGTAAATAATTTAACAATATTCTTTGATGTTAGTTGACTGTAAACTAGAAGAATTGGAAAGTCCCAGGCTTGTTTTGCACTTGGTCCCTTTCCCTTCCTCAACCAATATACAAATGCAGAGAATGCCTGGTTCCTGACTTACAGTAAATATTTGTGGACTAAATGAACAGTGTGTGATATGCAGGTTACAGAAAGAACTCCCTTACTGAAGGAAGGGAGAAATCCCATGTCTCTTGCAAACCAGTGAGGTGCGGACTCCAGAGCAACATATTTTGAAATAGTATCACACTCTTGCTGAAATAATGCAATTTTTATTGTAAAATACAGCTGATAATTTTCCATTTAGAAAGAAATTTTTTTTTCAAGTGTCGCAAAGCTTTTAGAAATGAAATTTAGTTCAGTATCACGTAGTCCCTTTCATAAAGCCAGAGCCAAGAACACTGGTGCCACTTCTGGGTACGTGTCTTAGAGTCTTTGCAGATACTGTAATACAAAATTTCCAAGTTTTGCTAGACTAAGGGAAGAGAAAATCTATTAGAAAGAAAAGAATTGGAACAAAGAAACTTAGCTTTTTGTAATGCTTTGCATTGTAATTTACATATAAATATGAATAATGTATCTTAGAATGCTGACAAAAGATAAAAACCTACAATTTTGTGTGATTAGACTGATTAATGTTTAAAAATTATATTGAGTGCTTACTACGTGTGCAGTGTTATGTTGTCTGATGAGGGGAAGGCAAAAGGCTGAGGCTCAGCCCAGTCCTCAGAGAGCTTATAATCTAAGAAAGGAGTGGTACCCACTGAACAACCAGAGAGCAGCTGGGTGACGCTGCCTTGCAGTGAAAGAGAAATTCAGAGACAGGGCAGGAGCAGTGAGAAGTAGTCATGATAGGGATAGAGCAGGATAATTAGTTAGTTTAGAAATCCCACTAAGGGATTAAAGACAGAAAGGGAATTTGAAGGGAGTTTGGGAGACTGTTGTAAGCTAAGGACCACTCTAGGAAAGAATCCAGTAACCTGGCAACTGTACCTTGAAGGAAGACCAAGTGCATTCAAGCACCGGGCACACTCAAGCCACAAACCCTGATAGTTAAAACACAAGACAATAGACATGGGGTCTGAATCTTGTTACATGAAGTCAGGAAGTTATGGTCCTTGAAGGGTAGCATTTCTGCATGTAGCCAAGACAGGAATACAGGTGAAAGGGGAAAGAAACTAGGTGAAAGTGGACATTACACCGAAACCTGAGATGAATTACCATATTTTAGTCTGTCACCATCCTTCTGCTAATATACATATGATTTAAATAGTGCCATGACAGTCCCAGCTAAACCATATAGGGCCAACGGAGGAACTAATGATGTAAGCCTTGACCTCTACCCAAGAATGAGGAAGAAGGTGGTCTTCTCCCCTCCCCACTTCTTCTTTGATTATGAAAATGTAGCCCCCTTTGTTCTCAGGGCTGCGACCTCTTGCCTGTCTGCTTGTACCTCTCACAAGCATCCTATGCTAATAAACTCACTCTTCACCTATCACTTTGCCTCACGCTGAATTCTTTCTGCATCGAGACAAAAGAATCTGAGCTTCAGTAAGTCCTGACACCAGGTGAGCGGTTTCAGTGAAAAGACAGTGGGTTCGAGTCCCCTCCTAAGTCAGGGATCGTGGGTTCAAGCCCCAATCTGAGTTTTGGTTGGGTTCAAGTCCCATCCAAGAAGGAGTGAGGTTTCAGTCAGGGGAAATGTGGGTCTTGAACAGGACTTGGACAGGTTGATGGAGTCAACATAAAAGTTTGAAAAATTAGAATTTGTAACTTTTTGAAATATATGTATACAATCAAATACACGATGAGTGTGGGGATGGGAATTCGTTCAATGTTCCTGCTGCCTGTGTAAGAGAAATGGTACGGAAAGCGGATTTCCAGCATCATTGCCAATCACGTCCATTAACCAGACCACTACAACACGAACAGGTGTGTCACACACAGAATTATTTTCTTGTGGAGCTGGGGGACCAGGACTTCTGGGACTCACCTTCTTTCTGGTTCCGGCTTCAGAGAATAAGCAGACAGGACATTGTCTTAGCACCAAGGGCAGCCTAATGCAGAGTATGCTGTCAAAAAAGCTTCTAGAAGGAAGGCATGAATGAACTGATGAACTGACAGATCGTTGAGAAGTTTACAGTCTGGCATTTTCCTTTATCACATTATTCCCAGGCACTAACTTACACGTTTGACCAATCGTTCTCCTATCTAGAGAGTCGGGAGGAGGAGGTCGGGAAAGTGATTCAGATGCTGGGAGACAAGCAGTAGATCAGAGGCTGTGGTCAAGCCAGCGTGGCTTTGAAAACAGTAAAGAGGGAGTCTTGGGGCCAGAAGACACACAGGGAAGCCAGGCAGAGCGAGCCGCCGGGCTCACACAGGTATGAGTCACGCAGATGCAGGATGCGGGCCACCGTGCCCAGGTGCGCTTCGGGGATGCTCCCGACCGCTTAGGGCTTTCCTGTTGCAGGATAAACTGGAACCTGACAGAGCTGGCTGGACCCCAGTGGGTCTCGCACCTGGCCCAGGAGTCAGAGAGGCTGGAGGGGTCACGGAAGCTGCCGCCAACCGTCAGTAGCGGCAGCAGCACCCGGCGGCACAGACACACTGTCTACTTCCCTTCTGCCTTCCAATCTCACGCCAATGGCTCCCTGGCCCCGACTGGCCCAAAACTGTGCAGAGGAGGAGGTTCTGGGAAATGCAGTGCCAGCTTCCCTAAGTCGACAAGGCACAGACCCAGCTCACTTAGGCCGCAGCAAGTTCAGGGTAGCACACGGGCTGTGCTGTCCCTCTGACTTGCACTTCACGTGATTTACGCGACCCTCATTCCCACTGATGGCAGAAACCACTCAAATACACGAACAGCTGATTGTTGAGACCAAGGCAAAAAAAAAAAAGTCCAAAACATAAAAAGGGAAAACAGATTTTATTGATTTTTTTTGCCTCTAAGCAAATGTGATGGCCCAGAATCCTGTCTTGCCCCTCTTGTAAAATTTGAGGCCCCCTCGGATTACTGGAAACAATTTAGGATAGATTCGGGGTCTCCTGGGTTTGTGATGAACTCAATAGATGGTCTGATACAAGTGGTCCTTATTTTATTTTATTTTATTCTATTTTATGTTTTTCTCTCAACAGTACCTTTGCAGAGCAAAAGTTTTTAATTTTTCCAAGTCCAATGCAGATTTTTCTTTCATGGATTATGCTTTTGGTATCATGTCTAACTACTCTCTACTCCTATGTTTTCATAAATAAATTTTTAGAAAACTTTTAAAAAATCTATTATTTTTTTATCGAAGTATAGTTGATTTACAATGTCATGTTAGTTTCAGGTGTACAGCACAGTGATTCAGTTACATATATATATTCCTTTTCAGATTCTTTTCCCTTATAGGTTATTATAAAATATCAAGTATAGTTCCCTGTGCTACACAGTAGGTCCTTGTTGGTTATCTATTTTATATATAGTAATGTGTCTTTGTCAATCCCAACCTCCTAATTTACCCCTCCCCTTGCCTTCCCCTAAAGAAGGGGTGGTACGTATATACGATGGACTATTACTCAGCCATGAAAAAGAGAATGAAATTATGCCATACGCAGCAGCATGGACGGATGATCATACTAAGTAAAGCAAGTCAGAAAGAGAAAGACAAACATATATCACTTACATGTGGAATCTGAAAAAAAAAAAGATTCAACTGAATTTACAAAAACAGAAATAGACCCACAGACATACAAAACAAGTGGTTTTTAGTCAAGAGAAGTAGCAGCCCCAGATCAGACAGAGGCAGAGAGGCCAGTGAACACACGTGTCTAGAACTGGGCAAGATGTCCTCGGAGCAGAGGGGTGCATCTACCGAATCGCCGTGGCAGCCACTGGGCCTGTTTATTTTCCTCTGAGTGCCAGGGAGGAAGGTAGTAAAGGCTTACGTATGAGGGAACGCCTGCCGGGTGCTTTGACTGCACCAACATTTCCCCACTCTGCTTCGTGCAAAATTCAGATAATGAATTCAAGTAAATGTGTTGAGGCTGGGATGGGGCAGCAGTTATAGGGCTGGAATTAGGGTGACCAATTCACCCAGTTTTAGCACTGAAAATCCAGTGTCCCAAGAAACCCCTCCTGGTGGGTAAACTGGGGCAGCTGGTCATCCTAAGACAGAGTGTGGTGTGGCTAGAACAAGGTCTCAGCCTGGACAACAGGAGAAGCTAAAGCCAGAGGGCAGAGGACATATCAAGGAGGGGGGCGCCAGCCACCTGGCTGTTGGATTTGCCTGCTGGGGTGGGAGCTACAGTAAATCAGGTCTGTACCGGGGCTGAAATTCAAAGCTCTAGTCAAGAGTCCCTGAATGTCCTTCTGTAGGAATTTGACAAATGTGAACAGAGACCAACTAGGGTTTGTGATAATCTCTGTGCAGCTTTTTTTGCTCTTCTTTCTTCCATCTCCTTGTAACTGCAGAAGAGAAGAAGATGGGGGTTTAGGGTATACCAGTCACTGGATGAAGGTGGGAGTTGACAGAAGGTCCCAATGTTTGTGATCCCTTCTGATAAACAGACTACAGGAACAACCATCATGGCAGAAGTTGTCTTTGAAGCCTCCTTATATTCAAGTCGCTTGCTCAAAATTTTATCTTCTCAACTGTGTCTGGTCAAGAGGTGAGAAGACAAGTATCCTCGACCTTGGACCCTCTGCCTTTGTGCCAGGTGGGATGGGGGTCCTCTCCTTTCCATTTATCGGTGTGTCTACCCTATCCCACATTCTGTGAACCCTGAACTTTCTGCTTAAATACGTGGTCCTAACTTTTTGTACACCCTCAGCCTTTGGGCCCAATCTCAGTCCCAAATACATGTTTCAACTTCCAAATATTTTAGCTAGGCACCCTCCTTTTTTTTTTTTTAGGTGATTCACAGTGATGAAGTGAATGTTTACACATACAGTTTTTGTCTATGTTATATCATCACACAAAAATGGCTGGAAAAACTCCCACCCAAATTTGGAGATAATGTTTAAAGATAGACTTAAAGGCTGGTTGTTGTGTATGAATATCTGAGTCTTCCAAAGCCATCCTCCAAGGCCACTAAGACAAGAGTGTAACGAGAGGCATGTGACTCTCAGTTGAAGAAAGCCATATGAAGATGCTCAGACCCCAAATCACAAAGGCAGAGTCTTTCAATCTCCCGCATTGATTGTGGACGAGCTGCATCCTCAGAGCCCTCTGGGTGGGGAGCAGCAGGAACTATTTATTTAACAATGATTAGGACTTCCCTGGTGGTGCAGTGGTTAAGAATCCGCCTGCCAAAGCAGGGGACATGGGTTCGAGCCCTGGTCCGGGAAGATCCCACATGCTGCAGAGCAGCTAAGCCCGTGCGCCACAACTACTGAGCCTGCGCTCTAGAGCCCACGAGCCACAACTACTGAGCCCACATGCAGCAACGAGGACCCAACGCAGCCTCTATATATATATATATATATATATATATATATATATAAATATAAATAAATAAATAAATAAAATAAATAAATTTATAAAAAAAATTCTTAAAAATACCACAATGATTAATGGGGTTCTTGACCAATATACAGACTAGTGTAAATAACTTCCTACTTTATAGTCCTTACACCAGAAATCCATACAATCAGACGGTATTTCCATAGCACTTCTCCTCCGACAAAGTTGGGGATTTACCACAAACTGTCATTTCAGTCTTTTCTTCTGAGTAATTAATTATATGCCAAGGTCAATGATAAGCTATCATTTTTGGGGGAGGGGGGCATTTCAAGGAAATCTAAGACATTGGAATTGAGAAAAGAAAGGAAGAAATCGCTGTGATCTGGAACTGGTAACTTGTTTAATCCCTGCAGATAAGAGGGGTTGCCAGTCCTCGGGTGAGTTCTGCTGAGAATGTGTGTGGATGTCGGTGTGCACCCAGCCCCCATGTGTTCCCAGAGGAGGTGATGGGGAGGGAGTGTGGTCCAGCAGTGGAGCCCGCGTCCTAAGCAGCTGCACAATCCCCAGGAAAGGAAATGAACGAGATCTACCGCATCAGTCCCTAGGATCGCAGAATCAAAGGCTGTGCTTTTTAACATCTTTATGTAGCCCACGTGATTAGCATGCCTACTTCATTCTGCTTCCATATTATGAAAAGAGGGTGGCTACTCAGCTTGTGAATTGAAGTTTGAAAGAGTTTGGTATCTCTAAAAGGAAGAGACATGGGAGGTATTATTTCCTTGCTATGAACAAAGAATTCATCTAACCCGATTGCCATCAACAATCTTGACCTCAGATAGCTTTGCTTGCATAAGTTTTGACTACTCAGATTCCTAATTATCCTGTCATCAGTGCCATAATCCACTGGGCTGAAAGACATATTTTGTTTTATATGATCATTTACGGAATGATATAACACACACGAATTTGAATTATACAAATGTTCCCAAGCTTTTTAAAAAAAATTATGAGCCTTTAAATTACATTGAAAAACTTTTAGATTACATTGTAAAAACATATTATCTGAGAGTAGATATATGGATATGTGACTGAATCACTCTGCTGCTGTACCCCTGAGACGAACACAACATGGTAAATCAACTAACTACACTCCAATATAATAAAACAAAAACAAAAGAACACAACAATGTTCGTGAGCTGAGTCTTCTATGCTGACTAGAGTCCAGTTAGACCTTCCAGCCTTGGAGGACCTGTGACCTTCCTGGGGTAGAACAGGTACAGTGCCTGCTGCCCAAGGGTCTACGTGTTTCCCACAAAGTGTCACGTGGACCACCTGCATCTTAGTCTCTCCACGTGCTTCTTTAAGTGCAAGTTCCAAGGCCCCAGAAAAGCTAACTCAGAATTTGGGGCATTCTGCATCCTTAAACGTCTCCATAAGCGGTTCTTCTGCACATTGCATTTTGAGAATCGGTGCCCTAGATCTGGGACTGGTTAGTTCAGAGTCCTCAGCGGGGAGGTCTTAGTATTGCTGGCAGAAAGCGGATTTGCTTCCTATTTCCAGGCGCACTGTTTCTCCCCAGTTCCTCAGTAGCCCCCTCCCTCCCCCAATTACGGGCTGGTGAGTTTTGATCGCTGTTTAGCAAACCTGGGAGGTGCTGCACTCATTCCAGCCACTCGGGGTTCCCCGCCTCCATCCCCAGTGCAGTTCCCTTGATTGACAAGAATAAGGCTTGGAAAGAAACCAGAGCTCGCCTTGCCTCCACCAGAAGCTTTCCTCAGGCTGCTCTAGGTCCTTGTCTGGGAAGGTCAGTCCTGCTAGCCCCCCGCTGGGAAGTGGGGTGCTGGGGCTCCTTGCCAGGTCTGTCGAGTTCAACCCCAGATACAGAACTTCCTCTTCTCAAATGACTGCCTCGCCTGCAATTCTGCAGCTTCCAGAAATTATTTCCTTTATTTTAGAAAGTGCTGCCCCAAAGAAATGATGCGACCACAGAAGCGTTTTGAGGCCTCTTTCAGTGCTATTATTCTTAAAAGCCTGGACAATCTTCAATATGTCTCAGACTCCTCCCTGGAGTGTATTTTTCTCAAAGATGGTATCTGTGGTCAGAAGGGCCGTTTGGTAGGTTTCGCCGTTTCTGAGATAATTGCTGGCAGCTGGGGTCAGCTAGACAGCAGGAACTTTACCCTTTCTCACTGGCTGTGAGTGAAATCAACTAGGATCACACAGGGCAGGTGCCTCGGAAGGTGCTTTTGCCTCTCCTCCTGCAGCAGACAGGAAAGGGGAGGGGGACAGACCCAAGGGAGACAGACAAAGGGTAAGACTTCCCACCCAGGGCCCCGAAGGGGACCTTTCTGTCCTTCCTGACGACAGGATGCTGGGTTGTTTTCCAAACCAAGATCCCGTGAATTCATGTGGTTTAAGGTAGTATTCCAAAATCTGCCATTCTATATTACACAGCATTGTAAATCAACTATGCTTCAGTAAAATTAATGAACTAATTCATTTTTTTAAAACCTGCCATTCTATCACAACATTGTTTTAATGGAACTTGTTTTCCTTAGTATTATTTACATCAGGTTTATAGGAAAATCCCAAAGGCCAATCGTTGGCAGCTTAAAAAATATATTTTGTGTTCTGGACCCATAGCCAGCAGTTTACTAGTTTAGATTGCTAGTGATCTATGTCACATGATAATAGTTAATGCAGATACGGAGCAAACCACGTGCCAGACACTGGTCTAAGTACTCTGTGCGCACTGACTCACTTAAAACTCCCAGCAACCCTGTGAAGTAGATACTAATATTGCCATTTTATAGACCGTGTAACTGGCGCAGAGTCCAAGGTCCTAGTCCAACAGCTAGTCCAAAGTCACAACAGTAAGAGCCAGAAGAGTTCAGACCCTCACCACTCAAGGTATGGTTCCTGCAGCACAGGCATCACCTGAGAGCTTGGCAGAAATGCAGACTCTCAGGCCTACCCAGACCTTTGGACTCGGAATCTGCATTTTAACAAGACTCCCCACGCGATTCGCATGCACGTTGACGTTTAGAAACCACGGCTTAGATAGTCTTAGATTATTTCTCTCTGTGCCCATTAAAAACCCACCTATGGCTTAAGACTTCAGGAAATAATGTGTACTTGGCTGGTTTGTTACGGAAAAAAAAATAGGATTCTAAGATGATGTTTGTGTCCTCTCCTAGCTCCTACCCCCTTCAGATTATCAGCTTCTCAAGAAGATAAATAGGATAAATTAGTTTTTTAAAAAGTCACTGAATTCTTACTATATGCAGGCACTTCATTAGGTCATCATAGAATATGCTATGAAACAGGTACTACTAGCCTCAAATTACCGATAAGAAGACCGCGGTCACAAGGGTTAAGAGGAAAAGACAATGCATGGACTGGGAGAAAGTTTTTGCAAACCATGCAACCAACAATACACAAAACAGCTCATACAAGTCAATATCAAAAAAAAGAAAAAAATGGGCAGAAGCCCTAAATAGACATTTCGCCAAAGAAGAAATACAGAAGGCCAATGAGCACGTGAAAAGATGCTGAACATCACTGATTATTAGAGAAATGCAAATCAAAACGTCAATGAGGTATCACCTCACACCTGTCAGGATGGCCAGCATTAGAAAGTCTACGAGGACTTCCCTGTTGGCACAGTGCTTAAGAATCGCCTGCCAATACAGGGGACACAGGTTCGAGCCCTGGTCCGGGAAGATCCCACAGGCCGCGGAGCAACTAAGCCCGTGCACCACAACTACTGAGCCTGTGCTCTAGAGCCCGCGAGCCACAACTACTGAGCCCGTGTGCCACAACTACTGAAGCCCACGCACCTAGAGCCCATGCTCTACCACAAGAGGAGCCACTGCAATAAGCCCTAGCGCTGCAACAAAGAGTAGCCCCCGCTCACCACAACTAGAGAAAGCCCACGCACAGCAACGAAAACCCAACACAGCCAAAAAAAAAAAAAAAAAAGTCTACAAACATTAAATGCTGCAGAAGGTGTGGAGAAAAGGGAACCCTCCTACACTGTTGGTGGGAATGTAAATTGGTGCAGCCACTATGGAGAACAGTATGGAGGTTCCTTAAAAAACTAAAAATAGAGTTACCATATGATCCAGCAATCCTACTCTTGGGCATATATCTGGAAAAGACGAAACGTCTAATTCGAAAAGATACATGCACCCCAATGTTCACTGCAGCACTATTTAGAAAAGCCGAGATATGAAAGCCACCTAAATGTCCATTGACAGATGAATGGATAAAGAAGATGTGGTACATATATACGGTGGAATATTACTCAGCCATAAGAAAGAACGAAATAATGCCATTTGCGGCAATGTGGATGGACCTAGAGATTATCATACTAAGTGAAGTAAGTCAGACATAGAAAGACAAATATCATATGATAACACTTACATGTGGAGCCTAAAAATATGGTACAAATGAGCTTATTTACAAAACAGAAACAAACAGGCACAGAAAACAAACCTATGATTACCAAAGGGAAAGTAGGGGCAAGAAAAATTTAGGAGTTTGGGATTAACAGATACACACTACTATATATAAAATAGATAACCAACAAGGACCTACTGTATAGCACAGGCAACTCTACTCAACATCTTGTAATGACCTATATGGCAAAAGAATCTGTAAAGGAATATATATGTATGTATAACTGAATGACTTTGCTGTACAACTGAAACTAACACACCACTGTAAATCAACTACACTCCAATAAAAAGAAAGTAAGGAAAAAGGTTAGGAGAAGCAGCTGAGATGACAGCTAACCTGACAGCCCTGCTTCCTGAAGCAGGCTTCTCATGTTGATTTCCTCACAGGTAGCACATTAGCACACAGAACTATCCACTAATCTTTGACAAAATAATTTTTTCAAGCCCTGTCTCAAAAGCAAAGAACATTTTTTGCTTAATCCTGAGCATTTCTCCCTGATTTAAGGAAGCGATACTAATGTAACCTACGAAGTGTCAACTTTGGAAAATCAAATCAAAGCCCAGAAAGTCTAATCAATTCTTCTCCTTTCGCTCTTACTTCATGCAATAAAGGTGTATATTGTCTTAAAAAACCCCAAAACAGAAAAATAGAGTATGAGACAAAGCTTGTCCTTAGAAGTCCTCTTCTACCGGGTTGGTTTAGATGCTTTTCAAAGTGATGCCAGCAACTAATATTTTTTTCCTGCGAGTCACATTGGTGATGATTCACATGATCAGTAATTTAAGGTAGGATTGACTTGAAACTGCTTTCACTTGTAGATAAATTATGATTCAGGCAAATCACACACTACGACTATAGAATAAAAGGCAGATTAGCCAAGTGTGTCAGGCCCATTAAAATGTGTAAGCTTTTGTCATGAATTAGTTTTTTAAAACGGGACGTATTTGCTTCCTGAATTATAGTGATGAGACTTAAGCTGAATTTGCAGGACTATTTGATTCTTTCTTCAAATAGGAAACCACTGGCATTTCTGTGTGAAGTCATTTTCTATTTTTAAAATAATTGAATTTGAGACATGACTATGAGTGTGACCGTTTCACAAGGCAAAAACCAAGATGAATAAATGGGTCTGAAACCCAGACTAATGGAGTGAGCTGTTCATAATCACATACATGTTTATGTACTTCTCCCATCACTAAAGCTTCATTCATCATATTGGTTTTTGGCCATTTCCTAGACAGTATTTCCAATTCTAATATATTTCTAACAGAAGTCCCATGTTGTGATCACTCCTTTATAAGGTGGAATTCTGCAATATTCCTGGTTTACATATGCAGATTTTCTAGTAGATCTATGATGGCTGAAAAAATATATTAATATATTTATTTAGTCAGTAATCTGGATATAACACACATAAATACATCATATAAACAAGAAGCAGGCAGAGGCTTCCGTCCTTCTGATCAAGGCTGTGTGACCTTGAGGTTAAAGCTGTGTGATCTCGAGCAGGTCACTTAGCTCTCTGAACCTCAGTATTGTCATCTGAAAAATGATGGGTTAAATTAGATTATCTGTTATGGTGCCATTTTGTTTTTAACATCTTTATTGGAGTATAACTGCCTTACAGTAGTGTGTTAGTTTCTGCTTTATAACAAAGTGAATCAGTTATACATATACATATGTTCCCATATCCCCTCCCTCTTGGGTCTCCCTCCCACCCTCCCTATCCCACCCCTCTAGGAACGTGCCTTTTTAATTTAACATCCCATAGTAATAATCCCATCAATCTCTCAATTTGGACCAAGTGGGAATTCATTTAAAAATCTGAATGAAAAAATGTATTTTTTAAATGTAATTTTGTAACTTTAAAGCAGCATGGGACCTGCAATTGGGTAAGCAGTATCATTTGTTTGCAAACAGATGTTGTAAAAATACATAACCATGCTCTAAAATACTTTAAGATCTCTTCAGAATTTTGTTTATGATATTAGTTTTCATAGTAAGACCTTTGTAATGCCAAAATAACATTATCTATAAAATCTCTTCACTATGTAATAAAACTTAGCAAAGTGATAATGAAACTTACATGAAAGAATAAGCCAGCAAATAAAATGTTTTAAAAATACAGACAATAATTTACCTTATCAGATTAAACTCATAGTTATCAAAAACATATGGATTATAAAAATAAAAACAGTTTGAGTTTGGTGGGATTGGCTGGGAAGTGACATAAAGGAACATTTTAGGATGATGAAAATATTCACGATCTTGATGTAAAAAGTAAAGGCATCAGTGTGTTCACTGTGTAAAATATTATCAAGCTGAACGCTAGACGAACATACTTACTAGAGTATATGTTACATATCAACTTTTTAAAAAGTTTTCAAAGTCGGACCCACTGACATTTGAATCTCTATCCCTTTATTAGTTGCAAAATAAATAAAATCTAAGATACATCCTTCATGGAGGAGACAATCTGTGCTCTAATTATGACAGTCAAAAGAAATGAGTAGGAGACAAAAGAAAACAAAGCACAGGGCGTAGTTTGTGGAGTGTCCAATGAGGTAATGGTCCTCCATTCCCACTTCTTCTACTTGACTCAAGGCCTTTGGAATTGGGTTTGTGTTTCCTTTCAATGTCACACTACACTCTGGGGACACCTGTGATGGATATTTAGATTAAATAAGATAACAGGATAACCTATAATGTTCTACATGCTTCTAGAAGACAGAAAACATCTTACTCCTGTTCATTTTTGTATCCTCCGAAGCTCGTGGACAACTTTTTAGTATTCAATAGGGATTCAATTTCTATTTGTTACATTGGATTTCAAATCTCTATGATAAAAATTTAGAATCAAATTTTTTTCTGAAATATGTTTTAAAGGGAAAAATATTAAAATTGGGTAGAAAAATAAAACTTGATGAGTGGTCAGATTAGTTCGGTAGTCACAGTACACTAAGTAAATATACAGTGTGAATGGTCTCACGGAATAATGGAATCTCACTAGAAATGAAAGAAATTGAAATTAAAACAATTATAGCTACCAATGATAAGTATGAGGAGTGTTACACTTATGGCAAAAAAGGGAAAATTTGATTTTAAAATTAAATTAGGCATTAACAAAAACACTATAAAACTCTTAAAAGTGCTCTGAAATCACCCTCAAAGTTGCTGCAAAATTTCTCAGCTATTTTCTCATCCTCTTATAATCTGGTTAGTTTTTCCTTACATATCAGCATTTGAGGTAATTGTTTAAACTATTTCTCATGATATTTTATTGTTTTTACATTAGTTATTAATAGTGACAAAATATTTTCTATGTTTTTATTGCAATGATGCAATATTTGACGTAAAATATGCAGCAAATCCACTTTTCATTTGCCTAACCAGGGTACATACCCACTTTTGCCAACACTTTTATAAGAACATGGACTTTCCATTGAGATCAGTTCCAAACTTGGAGGGAAAAGAGGCTAAGTTCCAATAACTTAGAAAGGTCCTAAGTGATGGGCCTTAGAGAAATTGACGTTGTAACATCTGACCTGCGTAAAAGTTAATGTGTGATGTGTTGACCACAGCAGCATTCAAGAAACAAGCTTCCCTAAAGGGTTGAACCTACTAAAATCAAGACTCAACAGCCAAATTCAATTTTCAGAAAATACAGAGGATAGAGGAACACGTTAAATGACATGACAGTAGCCACATCCAGAATGTTGGGTATTTCTACTGGATGACTGACACAATTTCTGCAACAAGAAAAAAAAAGAAGTCTATACCAGCTTATAAGACACCAAAAGAGACAACGCAACCAAATGCAATGAATGTGTGGACCTAGCTTGAATCTGTATTTTCACGATCAATCATAAAAATGCATTTTAGAGGCAATGAGGGAAATATTACCACGGACTAGTTATTACATAATGTCACAGGATAGGTGTTAATTTTGTTAGGTATGATAATATCAATGTGGCTATGTAAGAATATGTTCTTTTTTTTTTTAAGAGATGCACAGTGAAACATACAGGAGTGAAATAATATCAATAGAATATCTGGAATTCACTTTTAAATAGTTCAGCAAATGAAAAAGAAAAAAGCTATGTGATCAAATGTGGAAATTGATATAAGTAACAGGTAAGTGGGATATATTTTAAAAGAGTCATAACAAACTTTTTTTTTTTTTTTGGTACGCGGGCCTCTCACTGCTGTGGCCTCTCCCGTTGCGGAGCACAGGCTCCGGACGCGCAGGCTCAGCGGCCATGGCTCACGGGCCCAGCCGCTCCACGGCATGTGGGATCTTCCCGGACCGGGGCACGAACCCGTGTCCCCTGCATCGGCAGGCGGACTCTCAACCACTGCGCCACCAGGGAAGCCCCATAACAAACTTTTTAAAAGTTGTATCAAAAAAAGATTGATATATACCTCTCCATTATCAAAAATAAATAAAAATGGGGAACTTCCCTGGTGGTCGAGTGGTTAAGAATCCGCCTTCCAGGGCTTCCCTGGTGGTGCAGTAGTTGAGAGTCCACCTGCCGATGCAGGGGACACGGGTTCGTGCCCTGGTCCGGGAGGATCCCACATGCCGCGGAGCGGCTAGGCCCGTGAGCCATGGCCGCTGAGCCTGCGCGTCCGGAGCCTGTGCTCCGCAACGGGAGGCGCCACGGCAGTGAGAGGGCTGCGTACAGCAAAAAGGACAAAAAAAAAAAAAAAAAAAGAATCCGCCTTCCAATGCAGGGGACACAGGTTCAAACCCTGGTCAGGGAACTAAGATGCCACATGCCGCAGGGCAACTAAACCCGCGCGCCACAACTACTGATCCCACACGCTCTGGAGCCTGCATGCCACAATTAGAGAGAAGCCCACACGCTGCAACTAAGACCCAATGCAGCCAAATAAATAAATAAATATTTTAAAAATAAATAAGTAAAAGTGATTTTTAAAACTATTTGCAGGCTTTTAATACAAATACATTGTTCATAGTATTTTATACAATCCTCTGAAGTTCGTGGCCTCAACAGGAGTCTGTACCTTTCACCACCTAATTCCACTCTTTGTAAATATACCACAAGAAAATAACAGAAAGGGAAAAATAATTTACCCAAAAGTTTTCATGTAGCTTTACTATAAGAGAAAATTTGGAGACTAAATATAAAATACAGGAGAATATGAAGTTAATTATTTTGTATCAATATAATGAAAAACCTTAAACCTATCAAAGGTGACAAGAATTTGAGCTACGTAAATACATGAAACTAAGTACACACTGACATAGATTAGAAGAAATTTCAAGTATCAATTAAGACTCTTTCACAGTTGGAAGTGAGAGAAAAGCCAACCCAAACTGGCTTAAAGCGAAAAGGAAATCAATTAGCTGGCGGAAACGAAAACTTTAAAAGACAAAGGGGACTTCCTTGGTGGCGCAGTGGATAAGACTCCACACTCCCCATGCAGGGGGCCCAGGTTCAATCCCTGGTCAGGGAACCTGATCCCACATGCATGCCGCAACTAAGAGTTCGTATGCCATGACTCAGGAGCCCGCAAGCTGCAACTAGGGAGCCCTCCTGCTCAAATAAGACCCAGAGCAACCAAATAAATAAATAAATAGTATAAAAAAATAAAATAAAAGACACAAAAATCACCTTGATGGATCATAGATATAATGAAAACACCACACAGTAAAAACTTTTAGAAGAAAACAAGGAGAAAAATCTAGGGGACCCTGGAATTGGTTTTGAATTTTTAGATACAACATCAAAAGCACAATCCATGAAAGAAAAAAATGATTCCTTGTGCTTTACTAAAACTAAAAACTTGTGCTCTATCAAAGTCTATGTTAAGAAAATGAAACGACAAGCCACAGACCAGGAGAAAACATTTGCAAAACACTTATCTGATAAAGGACTTGAATCTAAAATATATACAGAACTGTTAAAACTCAACAATAAGAAAAAAAATTATAAAATAGGCAAACATTGTGAACAGACATCTCATCAAAGAAGATATACAGATGGCAAGTAAGTATATGATCATTGGTCATTAGGGAATTAAAACAACAGTGAGATGTAATTACATCCAGTTAGACTGGCTACAGGTAAAAACTAAGAAACACCAAATGCTGACAAGGGTGCAAAGCAACAGGGATTCTCGCTCTCTGCTTGCTGGTGGGAACACAAAGTGGTGCAGGCTGCTTTGGAAGACAGTCTGGCAGTTTCTTACAAAGCTAAACAGAGTCTCACCACGTGATCCAGCAATCCCATTGCTAAGTAAGTGTTTACCAAATTGAGTTGAAAACATACCCATGCAAAAGCCTTATAGAAGTTGTTTTTCAGAATTGCCAAAAACCGCAAGACACTAAGATGATTAGGTAAACAGTTATGATCCAACCATACGATGGAAGGTTATTCAGTGATAAAATAAACGAGCACTCCAAGCCGTGAAACGACATGGAGGAAGCCTCAGTGCCCACTGACACATGAAAGAAGCCAGTCTGCAAGGGCAACACACTGTGTGGTTCCAGCTCTAGGCCTCTCAGGTGAAGGCACAACTATGGAGACAGTAAGAGATCGGTGGTGCCAGGGTCTCAGGGAGAGAAAAGTGGGGAGTGTGTAGGTGAAGCACAGGGACATTTAGAGGGGTGAACCTGTTCTGTATGATACGGTCATGTGGGTACACGGCCTTACCAAGTTGTCGAAGCCTGTCGACTTCACAGCACAAAGAGGAAACCCTGATGTATACAATTTCAAAAAATCATTTAGGGAACTTATCTAGGAAACAGACACAGACTCACAGACACAGAGAACAGACTGGTGGCTGCCAAGGGGGAGGGGGGAGAGGGGAGGAATGGACTGGGGGGGGGGTCAGCAGGTGCAAACTATTACATACAGGATGGGTCAACAACAAGGACCTGCCGTAGAGCACAGGGAACTATATTCAATACCCTGTGATGAACCATCATGGAAAAGAATATAAAAAAGAATATACATGCATATGTATAACTGAATCACTTTGCTGTAAAGCAAAAATCAATACAACATTGTAGATCAACTATACTTCAATAAAATAAATTTTAAAACAATCATTTAGGAGTTTAGGGAACTCCAGGACAATTCAGACAGTGACAGGAGAATCTAACTGCATGACAGGTGTATGAAGCAGCCTCACTGGAGGGGCTGGGGCAAGGTCCCGACCCAAGTAACTTTGGAAACGAGCAGAGCCTGTAAGCCCAAGGGCAAGAGAACGTCAAGGAAGCACCGTACTCTGGTTGATAAGGTTTTCTCCCCTGGAGAACTGGTTAACGATTCTGATACGTGTATATACATATACTGAAAATTAAACAATTAAGTGAACGGACAGCAACGAGTGGGAGCCAGGCTTCTCATGATTGGAGGGGAATTTACAGATGAGCAAGCGGCATGCTTAAAAATAGGCTTGTGATTTGAAAATATAAAGGAAATGAGATTAAACGTGGTTTATTCCTCACAGACATCACAATTAGTCATATTCTATTTAACTACACTTTTTTAAACTGAAGTATAGTTGATTTACAATGTTGTGTTAGTTTCAGGTATACAGCAAAGGGATTCAGTTATACACACACATAATTGCACACACACACACACACACCACCCAAATCACTTAAAGCAAGCTGAAGGAACAAGATGCCAGCCGACAATTTTACTGAGCTTACTACACGTCCTGCTCAAATTTTTATCAACCAAATATGTCAAAGTGTATAAAAATGCAAGGAACTTAAATCAGTAATAATGAAAATTTGATCACAAGTATACTTTTTATCAACATCGGAGCAGCCCCCATTACACAAAACATAAACTTTATGATACAAAAATATTCCTTTGTGGAAGTTAGCTCAGATGTCGTGAGAACGGGAACAGCTGTTCACGGCAGCTTGGTGTCGACGCCCAGACTGAGTGCATAAGAGTAACAGAATCGTGTAAAATAAACATGTTTCTTTCGTTCTCATGTCCATTGTCACGTGAGCATCATATAGGTGAGGGGTAAAGAAAGCTTAACTCTCCTTGTGAAAGACACTCAAAAGCCCTTTACCTGTAAAAACCATCCGCCTCCCCACTATGGTCGGTACTGGCTCTTGAAAGGATACACCTGCCATGGTTGTAGCTGTGCTACTGGATTTTCTTTCTCAGCTTCCTCACACCAGTTTATCTGCACCAGAAACAGCCAAAGACTCTGCTGTCTCTCCTCTCCCTGTCTGTGACCCGAACTAGGTGGTTGCTAGGGACTCTTTATGACAGGAAGGCAGGGTGTTCCTTCTAACAGCTCAGTGTTCCAGCCTCCAGGAACAGACAAGACACAGCTGTAGCATCCCCAGGAGCGGCATCCAGTCTTTTCCTTACCTGTCAACATCAAGTCCAGAAGAGACCTGTTCAGGTTCTAGATCTAGAGCAGCCGTACGTCCCCACAGACCTGGCAGCCTCAGTCAACACTGTCTTCCAACATATCCCAAGGAATGTTCTGCAGAGGGCTGTCACTGCACAAACCGAACAGACAAAAATCACAAACCACGCTTAGAGGCATCTGAGAAGCCCTGGCTAGATAAAATACAATTAGAAATTATATTTTAAATGAATAAGATCATTGTTTATGCATTTTTCCCAGCCCCGTATTTCAACACGTCCTTAAACACAATCTGTACCTTGGTCATATTAATCTATCTGTGGTTCCCATCACGTGTGATGCTCTTTCGTTCCTCTGAGCCTTTACCCATTCATTTGCTCTTCCGATAATGTTCTTATGTGAATATTTCTGTCCTCTGAGAGTCAGAGCCCGTGCCTCCTCTCCCAGGAGGATGCCTGCAGACAGAGCTGACCACTGGCTCCTTCACGCCCCTTTAACTTCTACGGCGTCTTGTTTATACCTACCTGTTAAACTGCTACCACGTTGTTTCAATTATCTATTTTGTCCGCCTCCCTACTAGAATCTCACTCCCAGTTCAGGGGAAAAGCATCTTTATTCATATTTCAATTTCCAGAGACTGTCATGCAATAGATGCTTAAGAAATGTTTGTGAGATGAATAAATGAACCAACAGCTAATTCCAGCCTGCCCAGAAATATAATATTGACCACCTGATAATCCATGGAATATAAATTCTAACAGCAATTTTGAATTCAACCTTAAATATATGGAGTTCTTTACTGAAAGTGTAATGCCTTTTGTTTGTTGAGAGAAATTACAGTAAAAACACTCTACATTAACTATGAAGAGGGTTGCTAGCCTGGTGGCAAAGGGATATAACCCCCAAGTCCCCCTCCAAGGAAAGACTTGTGCCCCAGCTGCAGGAAATACCATCAGTAGACAGCCTGCAGCTGTCAGCTCCTTCAGGGGCTGCTTTAGCTGCAGCGGGCTGTGTCCCTCTCGTGGTGTCTCTCTCTGAGGCAAGCCCTCTCGGGGCAGCATGGTCAGAAGACTCAGTAAGGTGAGGGGATAAAGTCCAGATGTTTCCACCTGCCATGGGACCATTTTTCACCCGGTGAGCGGAGGCTTTGTTGAGCCCTCACCACAGTTCGGCTTCTTCCTCTGCCCAATCCTGCTTCAGTCTCTTTCTGTTCACAGGCATAGATCCCAAATAACCATCTTGCCCCCCACCAACTCCTGGAGGGCATGACTTGTGGCGGCCAGACAGCACAGATGTGTAACAGGGAAGGGCAAACCTGCTTCCGCATCAGGTCTATCCCTGTAGCTCTAAGCCTTGTGCTCTGTTGCCTGTGCTGAGTCCTGCGGGCTCTGCACCTTGTGAAACAATGTTGCCTCTAGCCTGAAATATACAGGAGAGCCTATTCTGAAGGCTCTGACCTTTAAGGGTAAAACACTTTTCCACTCATACAGAGACAAAATGTTGCAGAACAGAGAATAACAGTTGTGAACAAAGGATTCCGGCACCAAGATGTTTCCAACAATCAGCCCCGCCCACTCCCATTTTAGTATAAAAGCAGCCTGACTGCTAAGTTGGGGCAGGTGGTTCTTGGGGACACTAGTCCCCCATCTTCTCCGGCTTCCTGAACAAAATCTCTATTCCTTGCCCCAACACCTTGTGTCCCGATGTCTTGGCCTGTTGTGTGGCGAGCAGTACGACCTTGGACTGGGTAACATGTTCAGGCGCAAACGTGTTACACAGGAAGGCTTCTTGTTTTACCCCTCAACCCTCTAACCAGAAGCTGATTCTACTCCCCCAGCATGGGCAAGTCTACTGGTCTTCTTTGATCTGCCCTGCATGGCACTCTTCTTTACCTCCGCAGTGTCAGAAGCTTTCCTACCCTTTCTGGGGTTAACCAGTTCTTGTTACTATGGTCGAGGGCTCTCCAGACCCAGCCTTAGGCTTCTCTCTGAAATTTCCCTATTTGTGTCCTCAGAACTACCACTTTCCAAGTCAGCCAAGTGTGAAACCACCTACTGGAAGTCAGGGGCCCGCCCCTTTGGTTTCTCACTGCAGTTTTTGTGATGCGGAGAGAGAAGGAAGGAGGAACCTGAGTGACAAAAAGAAATTCTTTAGTAAAATAAGCAGGAAATAAAGGAGATCTCGCTTTTCACCGAGGACCTCCCCTTAACCCATCCTGAGGAATGCAGGCTTCCACTTTGCCTCAGAGACTGTTACAAACTTTTCAATCTGTTGTGGGCTTAGGGTCAGTGATTCTGATGGCAAAAGGCTGGAGGGAAGGGAAAATAGAGGAGAAAAAATCAGAGTTAGTTCTTTGGGAGATCTTTCCACCAACTCAGTACATGTTTAGGTTCATTTGTTTAGTTTTGTTTCACTTTTTAGGGATTAAAAAATTCTTGTGTAATTAAGTAAAATATTTACATGGTTTCAAAGTAAAATTCTTAAAATAAGGGATATTTACAGAAGTCTAGCTTTTATCTTTGTCATCTACATCTTGTTACTTCTTTCTCCTTATAGGAAAACTTGTAAACACTAAAAGAAAAATATATTTATAATCATATCCTCCCCTTTCTCAGAAAAAGAGTAGCAAACTAAACACGTGTTTTTCCACCTTCCCTTTATTCAACGAGACCTCTATTAATGGTTATATGGGCTGTTTCCAATCTTTTGCTCTTATAAAATGTGCTATAAAATATAGGTTTCTGCAAACATGTTCTCATTTATTTTGCAGTACATCTTTGGGATAGATTCCTAGAAGTGTCATTCCTGGACCAGAGGGTAAGGCATATATACGTTAGCTTGATACTGCCAAATTCCCCCCCGCCATAGGGCTGTACCATTTTGTTGTCCAACCAGCAATGTCAGAGAATGCCTATTTCCACATGACCCCACCCACAGAGTATGTTGTCAAACTTCTGGATTTACGACAGGTAAGAACTGGTCAAACAGTAATCGGCATTCCTCTCCTATCAGCGAGACGGAACATCCTTTCGTATATTTAGGAGCTATTTGCATGATTTTCTAAGACCTTCTGGTCATCCCTCTTGTGTAATTTACTACCAGGAGCCGAGCTTTGTCTACTTTTACAAGAATGAGCTAACATTCCAAAGAAGGACAACAGACACACCAACAGAGAATCACAGTAAAGTGTCAGAAGGGCAGTGATGGTTACGGGAATACATTTAACACCTAGTTTGTTCCTGGAGACATGGGGACAGAGGGGAGGGTCACCTGCCATTCCTGGGACAGAGGCGAGGCTCTCTTCTGAACTGTGTCTCAAAGAATGATGAGGACCCAGGCAAGGGATGGGAGGTTGGGGGATGGCGTGGGCGGAAAGGGCATTTGGAACAAAGAGGACAGCTTGAGCAAACGGCCCAGAGGGGAGACACAGCCCACAGAACTGTACATGGCAGAAAGACAAGTTCAGCATTGCTGACGGTCATGGCTAAGAGGGGAGAGGGGAGAGGAGGCCTAAGGGGCTCGTCCAGGCATGCCAGGAGCAGGGACTCTATTCTGTAGGCATCGGGGACCCCTGAAGGTTCAAACAGGCAGAGACTGGTCAGTCTTGGGTTTAAATGGAAGATGCCTGGCTGGGTGGAGACCGAATTGAGGAGAAGAGCCTGGGGACGGGGGTCCAGGCAAGTACAGGTGAGGCCAAGGCAGAGGTGATGGGAGCGGAGAAGAGATGCATTCGGGAAACACGCTGAATCTAGGTGGTAAGGAATCAGGAGGACCCCGGTTATCCAGCCTGGGTGACCGTGAGTAGTAGGGTCACAAAATAAAACACGGAAAACAAGAGAAAGAGAGAAAACCAAGGCCAGTAGGTAAAGCGATGGTGTTAACTCGGTGTGGAGCTGACAGGATAACCAAGCAGTTAAAATGAAGCCCATATTGTCATCAGAAGTTGCGACAGCTTCTGAACTCATTAGAGGGGATTAACGACGATCTCCTGTGGCCAGCAGATGCTCTTCAATTAGAGAAAATCCCTATTGTTTATGAATCAGCCGCAACCTCCTCTGATGAAGCTCAGGGTTTACTGCTCGGCACAAATGAAACGTTGGCTATTGTCTTGCTTTGCTAATGTAACAGTTACTTGAGAGTTGAAAACTGCTTCACGGTGCAGCTGTGCAGGCCAGTGTCCAGTGCTCAGGCGCTGCAAAAACGCCTGTTCCAGTGTTTGGGAACGCATCCAGCTACACAGTTAATGATGGAAAGTGATACAAACTAGAAACTCCCATGATGCAGCAACGGAACCTATCTCCAGGTGAATATAGGGTCAGTACTTGCTAAAATTAATGCTCAAATACCCTATTACTAAGCACACTTTGCAAACTGGGGAGCTTTGCCACCCCTATACCGGTAAATCTTTCTTTATACTTTTAAGCGCCAAATAATTTTAGGTCCTTTCCCTACATTCCTGTTTTTAGGCAACGATCCGGAAAACTCACAGAATAGAGATACAGACCTGGCTTCAAATCCCAACAGTCTTCTGTGTAACACTGGCAAGTTGATTTTCTGTAAAATGAGAATAATTGTGCCTCCCTCCCTATAGGGCAAAGGGAATAACGTATATAAAATGCTTGCCACAATACCTGACACACTATGTAGTATGTATGCAGTAAATATTCTCTGTAATATTAGTCTCATCACCTCCCCCTTACCTTGGCCTCTCCCCGTTCTTCCCTTAGAAAATACATGTGACTAATATACATTTAAAGTGTGACCATCATGGACCTCAAGATTATCATACTAAGTGAAATAAGTCAGACAGAGAAAGACAAATATCATATGATCTCACTTATACGCGGAATCTTAAAAGATGACACATGAACTTATTTACAAAACAGAAAAAGACTCACAGACATAGAAAACAAACAAAAGGGGATAGTAGGGGTGGGGGGAAGGGGGGAGGGATAAATTAGGAGTTTGGAATTAACAGATACAAACTACTATATATAAAATAGGTAAACAATAAGGACCTACTGTATAGCACAGGGAACGCTACTCAATATCATGTAATAACCTATAATGGAAAAGAATCTGAAAAAGAATATATATCATATATATACAAATGCATAACTCAATCACTGCTGTACACTTGAAACTAACACATTATAAGTGTATATATATGCGTAGCTGATTCACTTTGTTATACAGCAGAAAGTAACACACCATTGTAAAGCAATTATATTCCAATAAAGATGTTTAAAAAAAACCCCTATACTTCAATAAAATAAATAAATAATGAAAATAAGTAAATAAAACAATAAAGTGTGACCATCATAACCTTTCTTTTTATATTTGGGCTTTTAAGACCAGCTCACGAAAGTGTCTGTATTCTTCATCTTACTCATGTAGCTAGAATTCGGCTAAGTTGGCACCAGAGACGCTATTCCCTGCCCGTCCAATCAACCTGACCTCCCACGGTTGTAGTTAATATAATTAGGGATTATAGTATACATGCCTTTTCTATAAAAACACCGTTTAGAAAATTAAAACCACAACACATTAGAATTGCCATCCCCTAACTGCTATACTCTACATGGAGAAACAATAAGTAATTAAAGCAAGTGCTTTAGCAACCATAGGGTGATACCTTACAAATGTGTGAACTGTTATTGTGATAAGGGACCGTAGCTACTCCTGAGACAGAGCCCCTCGGCTTCCGCTCGAGCAATCTGATCGTGGGAGAGGCCAGCTGAGGGGCTAAGCCACGGCGCAGGGGCGCCGGAGGAAGAGCCAGGACGAATCCACCCGCCTGGTCTTCAATTCAGGGCGCTCTTCTCCCTGCTCCATCTTGTACAAGAATCTGTCGTCTCTTTTTCTCGTGCGTGGCACTGTGGATGTCAACAGCCCTTGCAGTTCTGCTCTAATGGTTTATGCGGTCTTCCTTCTGCCACTAGTTCAACTTTCTGGTGAAGACTTTTTCACTGAGCAGTGAACAAGTATCACTGGACACTTACTGCATGCCAGATACTGTGCAAAACACTTTCTCCAAAGTTGTTTTTTTTTTAACATCTTTATTGGAGTATAATTGCTTTACAATGGTGTGTTAGTTTCTGCTTTATAACAAAGTGAATCAGTTATACATATACATATGTCCCCATATCCCCTCCCTCTTGGGTCTCCCTCCCACCCTCCATATCCCACCCCTCTAGATGGTCACAAAGCACCGAGCTGATCTCCCTGTGCTATGCGGCTGTTTCCCACTAGCTATCTATTTTACATTTGATAGTGTATATATGTCCATGCCTCTCTCTCACTCCAAAGTTTTTTCACTGTCTGCACAACAGTGCTATGACACAAAATTATTATCCCTGGTTTATTGTGGAGGTCGGTGTGTTCCAGAGAGTTTAGTGTCAAAGTCTGGTCCAATTGTGCATAACAGAGAATGTGGGGTTCCAAATCTGGTTAATTATTTCTGAGTTGTAGAAATGAAATCTAATTTTGATCTTCAATAGACATATTTGTCTCCCGTGATAAACCATAATGGAAAAGAATATGAAAAAGAATGTATATATAGGTACCACTGAATCATGTCGCTGTACAGCAGAAATTAACACAACATTGTAAATCACCTATACTTCAATAAAATTTTTTTAAAAAGCACAATATAAGGATTTCAAATGAAAAATAAATAAACATATTTATCAGAATTATGAATATGGTTACTTTGAATATGAGTGAAATTCTCCCATCTGGGTGCTATTGCAGCTTCTCAGCCTGTAACAGTAGCATTCCCTCCTAAATGTTCCTGGCAAATACCCTTCCCATCTTTGCCTTTAAGACAATCAACCCCCTTCCAAAGTTCTCTTCTTCCCCTTCCACCAGCACAGGTCTCCAGAGGTCCTCAAATGCCCACACTTCCTTCTCTGCGCTCCTACAGGCTTTACGTTTTACCTTGGCTCTTGTGCAGATCATTTTTGTGCAAGCAGGCGTCCCTCTCCACAGTGGCCCCGGCCAAAGTGGGATTCTACTCTTCCCTCCCCAGCAACGTCAACCACTGGTGGGCTCCTGGCTGCCATGCCATTCTCTGTACCGCCACTCAGACCCAGACTCCTGGATGCAGGGGGAAGGAAACGAGTCCCTTCCTCTATGACATGTTCCCTTGGAAGGCCACCAACAGACTTTCTTGGGCCCCAAAGAGCAACACAATCTGGGGTGACAGCTCTTCTGATGACTTCAGAGCACACTACTGACTGGGTGGGTTTTGGGGGGGCGGCACTGTGATTTGGAGACTCCTCCAGCCCCCCTGGTCTTTTGTCGAATCCAGGGCATTGCCGTACTTAATCTTTCCTCCTGCCGGGACAAATCTACTGTAGAAAATTCCCTCCATCAGCACCCTCCCTCCACCCAGCTCCATTTTTCCTATCCTTCATCCAGTTTGCCAGTTATTTTCCTGAGAAAGTCGCAGCTCCCTTTGAAAACACTGAACGCAATGACAAGGCAGCAGCAGAGGGTGGTTTCCCCAGAGCACAGCCAGGAACCAACCTTTCTTACCTTTCCGAGCAAATGTATTTCTATAATGGACTGTAAGTACTTATACTTACTGGGGGGAAAGCAATGAAATATCATCGAGAGTATGTGTGCTTCCACAGGTTCTTCTAAACCTGGACAAATGTCTGAAGCTCAGCGTCTTATTTTCATCTAGTTTCCGGAGACTAAGCATCATTTACAGCAGTTCTACAATCCAAGATTCGTTTCAACGTCTGAACTTTTTTTTTTTTTTTTTTGTGGTATGCGGGCCTCTCACTGTTGTGGCCTCTCCCGTTGCGGAGCACAGGCTCCGGACACGCAGGCTCAGCGGCCATGGCTCACGGGCCCAGCCGCTCCGCGGCATGTGGGATCTTCCCAGACCGGGGCACGAACCCGTGTTCCCTGCATCGGCAGGCGGACTCTCAACCACTGCGCCACCAGGGAAGCCCCAATGTCTGACCTTTGATGTTGAAAAAGTCGACGTAGCTTCTTAGTATTTGCCAATCATTTGCCCTGACACAGAAAGAGCATTCAAATGTATGGATCCTCAAAGAGGGTCTGATAATTAGAAACAATCTAAAAATAGCATGTTACTGAGCCATAAAAAAGAATGAAATAATGCCATTTGCAGCAACCTGGATGGACACAGATATTATCATACTGAGTGAAGTAAGCCAGACAAAGACAAATATCCTATGACATCACTTATACGTGGAATTAAAAAAAAAAAAAGATTCAATTGAACTTATTTACAAAACAGAAACAGACTCACAGCCATAGAAAACAAATTTATGGTTACCAAAGGGGAACCATGGGGGAAGTGATAAATTAGGAGATTGGGATTAACAGATACATGCTACTATATACAAAATAGATAAACAACAGGGACCTACAGTATAGCACAGAGAATGATATTTAATATCCTGTAATAAACCATAATGGAAAAGAATATAAAAAAGAACGTATATATGTGTAACTGAATCACTTTGCTGTACACTTGAAACACTGTATAAATCAAATATACTTCAATAAAAAAGTTTTTTAATAATAAAAATAGCTGTTATCTCTCACTTGAAATGGATTATACACTGGTTTATAGTACAAGTGTTTGGTATAGTCTTAAGAAAAAACCCTACTTCTTTGAAAAACTTCATTTTTTAGCAAATCCCATTTAGATGTCAATGGGAAAATAACTTTTCTTCTTATATATTTTATTAGGATTTTTAGCTTAATCTTTTTATTAAACTCTAATGTAACACTTAAAAATGTTGTTTAAAATGTCTAGGAACAGTTTGAGCGGAGAAGGATGACAGCATCTAGGAAAGGACACGTGGTGGGTTTGGGAACTCCTTGTGGTAGAAGCTGAACCCAACCCCAAATTTACTCCCACACACCCTAGATGGGAGAAGCTGAAACACCACCAAACTAAAATGCCCTGTGTCAAGGAAAATGAAAGTTGTGGTGACGAGTGGGTCTGGGGGCTCTTGGACTAGAGGAAACAACAACAAGCTGGAAGAGAAGGCTTTTTAGTCTGGGAGGCCAGTGAGGGCGGCGCGCACGCGCCCAGAAGGGCAGTGGTGATGCTTCCACGTGCTTGGTTGTCCGAGAAACTGGTGAAGTCTGATTTCAGCAAATGACTCGTTTCAATTTTAAGTTGTTTATTGTCTGTGCTTGGCTGTAGTTCCATTCGGCAGCCTGTGTTGGTGGCCTTTGGGGGAAGTCGAAGAAAGCAGGACAGGGCCCTTTGTAGAGCAAAACTCAGCAGGAAATGCACCTCAGGCTGCAGAGGAGGGGTAATTCCAGAGAGACAAGACAAATGGGAAAGTAAACCTTCAGGGTGTCCTCTGAAATCTTGAGAGAAGGATGTCCACAACCTGAGGGAAAGGGGTTTTATTGGGGCATTTTATTTTATTGAAATGTTTTATTGTATTCATTTAATTTATTCAATTCGTAATTTATAATTTTAATAAATTAATTTTATTTTAATTTATAAATTAAAACTTATAATTTATGATAAATAACATTAATTTATTTAAATAAAGGCCTTTTATTTTATGTATTTAAAGACATTTTCCTGGGGGTACTGAAGTAACCGCTGAGCCCAGAAGGCTGACAAGCCTGAGGATTTGGGGTACAGACACCCCATAGTAACATGTAGCAATAACCCAAATCAAATGGCAGGCCAAAAATAACTAAAAGATTTTTAAATAATTTGTTTTATTACTATAAAAAGTTTAAGTAATCAGGGAATTGATTATTTAGTCATCAGGTGTTTTAATCTCAACTTTATAAAATGTACCAAAGCGAGAGTATTTTTAAGTTGATGAAATCACAGATACATTATTTATTTTGCGTGATTCACAGTTTCTTAATATAAGCTGAAATCAATTATACTTCAATAAAAAAATAAAGTAAAATAAAATTTTAAAAAAATACATAAGCTGGGGACTTCCCTGGTGGTCCAGTGGTTAAGACTCTGCGCTTCCACTGCAGGGGGCGTGGGTTCAATCCCTGGTCGCAGAACTAAGATCCTGCATGCCATGTGTCATGGCCAAAAAAATAAATAAACAATTTGAAAAAAAAAGAAATACATAAGCTGAAAACCGTGCTTACAGCAGCCTGCACTAGAGTCTCTCGTACTTTATAATTTTGGGGCCATTTCAGGTGAGGAAGGGGAAGCCCTGAGGGTGAGGCCCGAAGGGGTATATGAAGCAGAGATGGTTTAAACTGTCCCACAGAAGAAGTAAAGGAATGTGTGAGGGGAGCCCAAAAAGGGACAGGGCGGGAGGTGGGGGGAAAGACGTGGGCTAGAGAAGGTGGAAGCTGGATAGGGACAAACAGGCTATTAGCTCTGATGCTGCGTAACAAACGACCCCAAAACTTAATGGCTTAAAGCAACAACTATTTAGTATCTTGCTGTTTCTGTGGTCAGGAACCTGGGAGCTGCCTGGCTGGGTGCCTCTGGTTCAAGGTCTCCCAGGAGGTTGCCATGAAGGTGTCAGCTGAGGCTGAGGTCTCAGGTGAAGACTTGGTGTTAAGAGTACGGTTGAGGGCAGGATTTGGTTCCTCAAGGGCTCCGGGGCCGTGTTTGTTGCCTCTTCACGTGGCAGTTGGCTCTTTCCAGATGGACCACAAGACAGAGGGAGCACCCAAGACAGGGACCACAGCCACTGTGCCACCCACTCTTATAGGTGACATCCCATCCCTCTGCCACATTCTATCTGCTAGAAACGGGTCACTAAGCCCAGCCACCCTGAAGGGTAGGGCACTCCACAAGGGTACGAATACCAAGGGCTGGGAGACTGACTCACCACTGAAGAGGTGGGGTGAGGTAGGCGTGGGAGGGCAGGGGTTGGTGGGTAGAGAGTTGAAAGTTATCCAGACTTGGATACTTGCTTGTCTCACTCTTTCATTCCGGTATTTTCTGGGGCCTTCTGGAGCCTTCCACTTTTAGTGACCGGGATCCTATCAGTCCTGTTAGACCACTAGTATTCTGGAACCTGCCATTTAGAAACGCTAGCAATATCACTCATGTCTTTCTAAAGCAAGCATCAATTCTTGTACATTTTAATTTAAAATTTTTTAATTTTATTGGAGTACAGTTGATTTACAATGTTGTGTTAGTTTCAGGTGTACAGCTAAAGTAATTTTTTAAGAGCTATAAAAAGTAGGTTGTTACTATTGACCAACTAAGTCATCAACTCCTAAATAACTCCAAATACACACTAAAAGTTATTTAATTCTAATAAGGAAGGAACCTCCCCCAATATATAGATACATACATGCACGTATTTATGTCTAAAACCATTTGCTCATCTATTTAAGCAATATTTTTCTTCCTTAACTGTCTAGTTTAAAAATTCCTTCTGATCTTCTCCAGAATTTACACTAGACTTTAAAATTGAAAAGCATTCTTCTGATTCCTGCCTTGTTCCAGGACTTGACGGATTGCATTTTTATCTGCCAATGCTTATCATCCATTCCTAGGCAGCCTCCATCAGCGATCTGTCTTGGGCTCTTTAACTGTCATGTCACAGAGTCACATTACAACAGACTCTTGGTAATCTGAAAAATACCAAGATGCTCCTAGATAACTAAAAATCCTGGTGAGTAGAAGTCCCTGCATCTGCCAGACAAGCCCTGCAGGAAAAACCAGGGTGGAGCCCACGTGGACAGGAAGGGTGTTTAAAGCACAGTGTGCCCGCCCTGCTGCGGGATGTTCTGTGATTTTTGTCCTCCTTTTTTTGCGGTTTTGCATGATCCGAAATAAGTTAAAACGTATAAGAGAGGGTTTCACACGTGAGAACCATGATATGACAGCACGTCATAGAGAAACGAACAAAGAGGAAAAGTAAAAGTCCTGCAACTCCCAACACGTGGGCAAGATGCTGCTTACCCGTTGGTGTGCTTACCTTGCAGCACAGACGCTTGTTCTTCTTAAACTGATGTTTGTGGTCCAGAGAAGAACCGCTGTGCCTTCTCTTCCACTCCCCGCTCCCCCCAGCCCCGACCCCGAACTGGCTCAGGTCACCCTCGGACATCCTCCTCCATCCGCCAGAGCGTGGTGTTGGAGGACAGACCTGGCCTCTGTCTCAGACGGGAGAGATGCCCGTCCCATCTGAGCCCGAAGGGGCGGGAGGGATGCTCCCCGGTGAGCGCGGGCGCCAGCAGATGCCCAAGTGCAAGTTCAGGGCGGCGCGTCCTTGCACTGCTCCTCCAGAGCGGGCTTCCTACGCAGGGCATCCCAAACGCCCCGTTCCCTGGAGAGGGTCCTAAAGGTGTTCCATCCACCGTGTTGGGCTTTGTCTTCTCGTCCTTAACCAAGCTCAGAGCCGGCTTCCCTTCCGCAGGCATTTCTGAGCCACGTTCAGGCGGACAAGGGGAGGGGGCGCCCCCAGCCTCCCCCCCAATTAAACCTGCAGAAGGACCCTCACTGAGAATGCCTTAGGTTTGCTTATGAGGATACTGTCAAAGAAGTTTGCTTACAATGATAACTAATAGTTTTAAGAACTGAGACAATCACACCCGAAACTAACACAACATTGTAAATCAACTATACTTCAATTAAAAAAAGAACTGAGATAATTTACCAGATGATAAAGAGTTCAAGACATTATTTAACGTCAGAATATAAAACATAAGCTTTTAGGTTGAAATACAAGATTCGAATTCCTTAAAATATAGATGTCAAAAGTTTACTGCTCATTATACTTATAAAAAATTATCCGGGCTTCCCTGGTGGCGCAGTGGTTGAGAGTCCACCTGCCGATGCAGGGGACACCGGTTCGTGCCCCGGTCCGGGAAGATCCCACGTGCCGCGGAGCGGCTGGGCCCGTGAGCCATGGCCGCTGAGCCTGCGCATCCGGAGCCTGTGCTCCGCAACGGGAGAGGCCACAACAGTGAGAGGCCCGTGTACCGCAAAACACAAAACAACCAAACAAAAACAAACAAACAAAATATTATCCATCACGAATTTTCACAGAAAGAAAATACAACAGTTTTCTAATGTAACTTTTTTTAAAATGATAGGGATTTCTGAAAAAAACCACTGTCAAGAAAAAGTAACATCAATTTGTCATATCTCAATGGAGTCTACATTCAACACAGATTAGCTTTAAAAAACAAAAAACAAGAAGGCACAGCTGGACCTGTTAAGCTTTTTGTTTCTGTGTTTTCTTTCACTACACACAAAAGTCTCGGGCATTTTTGATTTCCTGAAAGCACCACAATAAATAGCTTTGAAAATCGCTGAGATGATGTAAGAAAGAAGCTTGAAAATGTATAGATAATATCGAGATTCAGAGAGATTGATTAAAGAATGGAATGCAGACCAAGTGATTTTAAACAGTCACTAAATCTGATCCCAACTTAGGATTTTCAGTCAACTTTCCTTGAAGCTATTTATTCTTTAGAATGTTTTGAATTTTTATGATTCTTTGGGAATATTGGTCACCTGTTCTCAATTTTTTATATTAGGTCAGGATCTACTTAAAAATGAGTTAAAAGCCACATGAATTTTGTGTCTGTCTGGAAAATAGGGTCTGACTTCCACAGATGCCCTGGAGATCGCAAATATATACTGCATTACAGCCCTGTTATTTTAGCTGTCACAGAAGAGACAAAAGTAGATTTCACGTTGGAGAAATCTTGGTAGGAAATGCGCACTGGGGTATGGGCTATTTTTGACTCCTAGGGTTAAAGCTTCTTGGTGAAAGAAGACGGTCTTTTGATAACACATCAATTGACGTGACGTTATTTTAAAAATTGTGCCTTGCTGAAAGATGTCCCTGGGTATCAGCACATCATCAGCTTTTTTTTTTTTTTTTTTTTTTTTTGACTCAGCTGGGAAGGCAGTGAAAATAAAGTTAACAGTGGCATTAATCAAGCCTATTTTTTTTTAAACCTCTCTTAATTTTGGCAGCATCTGGATTTCATTCTTCTTACTGGGTTAGCGCTACCATTGCTCTGTTTTATGTTTTGACCATCTGTGCTTACTGGTAACCCCGGCAGGCTTGAGAAGTGGCAGACAGGTGTGACTACCTAACTTAAGTGTTGGCCTGGTGAGTGGGAGAGAGAAGTGATCGCATTTTTAATAGATAAAATATGTTTGCAATTCATGGTAGTGTGAGGACAATAATCAGAACAAAGATGGGTGGTGAAAAGAGACATGTGAGTTAGGAGCAAGGATCACTGTATAAGTCATTGAAACCTCCAGCCCAGACTCAGCCTTAAGATCACATAAGTATAAATTTACTGTTTAAAATCTTAAAGAGGCTTCCAAGAAAATGCTCTTCTTTGAATTTTCTTGCAGAAACATAAAACCAACTGGCTGTATAACAGGGTAGCAAGAGTTTTAGTAAATGTAGCTTGAATTATGTTCGGATGAATGCAAAGTACTATGTTTTCTGGAAAAGGCTTTTTTTTTTTTTTTTTTTGCTTGAAACTGTTAGATTTGAGATGGGCTTTTGGGGGGGTAGCTTTGTCCTTGCACATCTAATACCAGTAGACTATAAGCTGCTCAAAAAAAAAAGATTACCTCTACCATTTCCCTGCTTCCCCCCCAGGGTACACAATAGGAGCTAAGAAATATTGTTGCCTGAATGACTAAAGTGTCACATTCAAAAGCACTTTCATTACCAAATGCAGAGCAGAGACCATTTACACCATGGCTATTTCCAAAATCTATTGCTGCTAATTATTGAAATCTTATCTGCCATGAGATGTAACATCTATTTAGAATGATGCAAAGAGAATATCTTTCTTTTATTGTCATTTTTATCCCACCATTTGTTTGTTTCCATAACAGCAAGAACATCGGCCTTGGATTCATTACTCAGGTTTTTCTCCCAGCCAAGCAAAGTCGTAGGCAGTGTCGGCAGAGGTGTGTTAAGCCCTAGCCCCCTGCTGTGTGCCAGAAGACAGCAGACCACCGAGCGCTTCTCGCCACGTCTTTGTGGCCTCTTCCTCGCTATTTCATTGCTGTTTGATACGTACTGAGTGTGTCAGCTCCATCCTTTCATTTCCTGTCTCAGGGGCGGTGCTTTGCCGGGAGCTTCCTCACCCTTCCTCCTCCTTCCCTGCTCCACCCCCTCTAACTACCTGCCACCCAGCTCACCCCCCCAATCAGGATGTTAAAGCCTCCCTGGCCTCCACCTGAGTTCCCAGCGTTTCCCCCAAAGACTGAAAATGACTCAGGTGGAAGGAGAGAGGCAAAAGAGAGGAGGAATCCGGGGCAAACATCCTGACTAGGTGAGTCCACTGGAGAGAAAGGCGTGGGCAGGGGGTGCAGACTCGGGGCATCACCTTTACCCCCTTTACCAGGAGGAACTCCGGGAGGGGCCAGGGACACAGAGTGAAGGCAGAAGCCTCCCAGGGGAGTACGCGCAAACACTCACGTACATACACGTACACATGCACAGACACACATATGCACACATGTACACACACGCGCGCGTAAGCACACACATATACACACGCGCACACAGGCGTACACACATATGCATGCACACACATACAAAGGCACACATGAAAACACACAGGCACACGTGCAGATATAAACACATGTGCACACATGCATACACATGCATGCGTGTGTACATGCACGCACATATACACACACACGCATCTTTTGCACATAATAAAGGATCTATCTACCCAGTGCCACAGACTGTAAGTACGCATTTGTATGGGTAAAGCAGACTGCAAATGGAGAGAAGGTTGGGGCTCAGGACTGGGCTCCTCCACGTTCTAAACGTGTAACCTTGCAGACGTAAGCCTCGACCTTCGTTTGGTGTGGGTTGGGTGATGTTGCCGTCCGTCCCCACAGGGTTGTCATGAGGATCATTTGTTTTTTAACTATTCAAGTGAAGGTACCGAGTCCATGCAGAACGGCAGAACTGCGTGGCTGCCCAAACATTTTGTTGGTCATTCTGTGGTGTTAAGTGTTATCTGCTGTACGCTCCCTCTTTTAAAAATACAAACAGACATGGATGGATCATTAATATATTGATTTCCGAGTTTGTAATAGCACCTAGAAGGACACGAGGATGGCCAGGACCCGGGACCCAGCACTTCGCATCCGTGGGTTCACCTGGCCCACACGTCCCGCTTCAGGTTCCCTCCAGGGATCTAGCATCGTTCCCGAAAGCTCCAGGTGTGCTTTGTTTCTGAGTTCCTCTCCACTCCCCACTGCTTAGAGCCATTCCTGGGAGACCTGGACAGGCTCTCCCTGACCCGGGCTCGTTCTCAACAGACTAAAGCCGTGCATGGTACAGGAGCAAAGCCAGCAGAGATTTACCCCCCTCCCTCCCTTCCTTCCCTCCTTCCTCTTTTCTTTCTTTTCTTTGATTTGAAACAGATCCATACTGTAGCCATTCTTATTCCAGTTTATCACCATGTCCACTCAACTCCTACTCTAAAATTTGTACAATGATGATCCACTCTCACTCCCATCCCTCCCCCATCTCACAGCGACGCGGAAATGCAGCCCTAACTCCTGACAATCCCGAGACCCCAGGGATCCTGTTTCCAGGCTCCACAGGCCCGTCTGGCTGGCACTGTCCCCTCACTCCGGACCACAAGCAGCCTGTTCCTCTTCTGCTGACACCCTTCTCTCTCCAGTCCACTTCCCCACACACAGACGCCTTCTCCCCTAACCTGCCAGCATGCACTGCGAACAGAAAGCAGCGTGTTTGACATTCTTTACTGAAAGGTAGGCAGTTACAGAGGGACCTTACACACATCGTGGGAAACCACTGGAGACTTGGGTTCTGAAAACCTGGTATGTGGAGCACAGAGGCCGCCCACTTCTCAGCGCTGCGCCTGCCCGCCTCTGTCCTTGTCCAGCTGAGTGGCTGAATCCCCAGACCCTCCTGGCTTCTCGCTGGAGGCCCTGACGTCTTTCCTGATCTGGTTCCCTGGCCCCTCCCACCCTGCCCTCATCACTCCTCCAGAAAACGCTTCACACCATAATAATCTCTACAGCAGCTGCTCTGCCAGCAATGGAGTCAGCATTTTTAATCCTTTGAGACGATACTGGACACCCTACACCGACCATCGCGATATAACTTCTTCCCCAGGTCCAAGGCTTCCCCAAGAAAATCTGCAGGACTGAAAAGGCCTATCGAAGTCTCTCCCACCCCACAGAGTTTGAGTTTGCCGGATGGCCACATTTACAACCATCAGAAGCGTGGGGCTCTGGGGTCAAAGCGTCTGAATGCTTTCCTACTTCAGGAGCAATGCCCTTCGACCTCCTTAAGGAAGGGTGCATCACCAGGGGTTCGTGAAGGATTCAGCTGGGAGACAAGCGTTAGAGCCCCGAGGTGCGTGTGCTGGCAGGAGGAATGACAAGACGTGGGTGTCCGTGACGTTTGGTGCCACCACCTGACCCCCTCCCTTCTTCCCTTTGAGGACTTCCAAAGGCCACGCGAAACTGCACCATATGAAGAAAGCTTTCGTCCTTGTAGTTTCTGTTGCCACAAGGAATAAAAACAGTTCTCGGAGGGTAAGCTTTATACGGTAAGCGTCAGTGTCAACTGTGTTCTGACCAGATTCAGAAGTTCAGGTGGGTACCCGGGAAGGAGGGGTCTCTCCCTTCCTGAGCACCGAGCATTTTTCAAGCCAAGGATAAAGAAAGCTTGCTCTGCAGAGGCTAGCTTCCAGCTCCCGATGCGAGTTTATGCCACTGACAGTGACCAATGCACTGCTCACACCTGTGTCACAGGGAGGGCCCGCTCGTGTCAGCTTAGATCTCTCCAGCTCACAGAGATAACCCACGTTCCAGCACCTCCCCCTCCCCCTTCCTCATTTCCTTTTCCCCTCCCAGAGGTATGTTGTATTTCATTGTAAAGCACTTAGAGACTGCAGCAATATGCACCGTATAAATAATAAATGGAATGCGATAGAACTGGAACAGTTGAATTTCCACGGTGATCTGATGTCTGGCTTTTCTAGGGAATCCAATCAACAAGACTGAAGACTGGCTGCAGGACTGTGGGGAATATAGTGAAGACATCTGAAGTAGAATGTCGCCAGCACTCCAGAAGCTCCTTCTGTCCCCTTCCATGCACTGCCCTGCTTCCAAGCGTAACCAATACCCTGACTTGTAGCATCAAAGATAAATTTTGGACCAGTCCCTCCCATCAGGAAACTTCCACAAGCCTCTTGGATAGCCTCATCCACCAGAGGGCAGACAGCAGAAGCAAGAAGAATGACAATCCTGCAGCCTGTGGAACAAAAACCACATTCACAGAAAGACAGACAAGATGAAAAGGCAAAGGGCTATGTACCAGATGAAGGAGCAGATAAAACCCCAGAAAAACAACTAAATGAAGTGGAGTTAGGCAACCTTCCAGAAAAAGAATTCAGAATAATGATAGTGAAGATGATCCAGGACCTCGGAAAAAGAATGGAGGCAAAGATCGAGAAGATGCAAGAAATGTTTAACAAAGACCTAGAAGAATTAAAGAACAAACAGAGATGAACAACACAATAACTGAAATGAAAACTACACTAGAAGGAATCAATGGCAGAATAACTGAGGCAGAAGAACGGATAAGTGACCTGGAAGACAGAATGGTGGGATTCACTGCTGTGGAACAGAATAAAGAAAAAAGAGTGAAAAGAAATGAAGACAGCCTGAGAGACCTCTGGGACCACATTAAATGCAACAACATTCGCATTACAGGGGTCCCAGAGGAGAAGAGAGAGAGAAAGGACCAGAGAAAATATTTGAAGAGATTAGACTCAAAAACTTCCCTAACACGGGAAAGGAAATAGCCACCCAAGTCCAGGAAGCACAGAGTCCCATACAGGATAAACCCAAGGAGAAACACGCCAAGACACATAGTAATCAAATTGGCAAAAATTAAAGGCAAAGAAAAATAATTGAAAGCAGCAAGGGAAAAACGACAAATAACATACAAGGGAAATCCCATAAGGTTAACAGCTGATTTCTCAGCAGAAACTCCACAAGCCACAAGGGAGTGGCATGATATGCTTAAAGTGATGAAAGGGAAGAAACTACAACCAAGATTACTCTACCCAGGAAGGATCTCATTCAGATTCAATGGAGAAATCAAAAGCTTTACAGACAAGCAAAAGCTAAGAGAATTCAGCACCACCAAACCAGCTCTACAACAAATGCTAAAGGAACTTCTCTAAGTGGGACACACAAGAGAAGAAGAGGACCTACAAAAACAAACCCAAAACAATTAAGAAAATGGTCATAGGAACACACATATCGATAATTACCTTAAACGTGAATGGATTAAATGCTCCAACCAAAAGACAGGCTTGCTGAATGGATATAAAAACAAGACCCATATATATGCTGTCTACAAGAGACCCACTACAGACCTAGGGACACATACAGACTGAACGTGAGGGGATGGAAAAAGATATTCCATGCAAATGGAAATCAAAAGAAAGCTGGAGTAGCAATACTCATATCAGATAAAATAGACTTTAAGATAAAGAAGTTTACAAGAGACAGGGAAGGACACTATGTAATGATCAAGGGATCAAACCAAGAAAAAGATATAACAATTATACATATATATGCACCTAACATACGAGCACCTCAATACATAAGGTAACTGCTAACAGCTATAAAAGAGGAAATCAACAGTAACACAATAATAGTGGGGGACTTTAACACCTCACTTACACCAATGGACAGATCATCCAAAAAGAAAATTAATAAGGAAACACAAGCTTTAAATGACACAATAGACCAGAAAGATTTAATTGATATTTATAGGACATTCCATCCAAAAACAGCAGATTCCACTTTCTTCTCAATTGCACACAGAACATTCTCCAGGATAGATAACATCTTGGGTCACAAATCAAGCCTCAGTAAATTTAAGAAAATTGAAATCATATCAAGCATTTTTTCTGACCACAACGCTATGAGATTAGAAATCAATTACAGGGGAAAAAAATGTAAAAAACACAAACACATGGAGGCTAAACAGTACGTTGCTAAATAACCAAGAGATCATTGAAGAAATCAAACAGGAAATCAAAAAATACCTAGAGACAAATGACAATGAAAACACGACAATCCAAAACCTATGGGATGCAGCAAAAGCAGTTCTAAGAGGGAAGTTTATAGCTATACAAGCCTACCTCAAGAAACAAGAAAAATCTCAAATAAACAATCTAACCTTACACCTAAAGGAACTAGAGGAAGAAGAACAAACAAAACCCAAAGTTAGCAGAAGGAAAGAAAGCATAAAGATCAGAGCAGCAATAAATGAAATAGAAACAAAGAAAACAATAGCAAAGATCAATAAAAATAAAAGCTGGTTCTTTGAGAAGATAAACAAAATTGATAAACCATTAGCCAGACTGAAAAAGAGGGAGAAGACTCAAATCAGTAAAATTAGAAATGAAAAAGGAGAAGTTACAACAGACACTGCAGAAATACAAAGGATCATGAGAGATTACTACAAGCAACCGTATGCCAATAAAATGGACAACCTGGAAGAAATGGACAAATTCTTAGAAATGCACAACCTTCCAAGACTGAACCAGGAAGAAATAGAAAATATGAACAAACCAATCACAAGTAATGAAATTGAAACTGTGATTAAAAATCTTCCAACAAACAAAAGTCCAGGACCAGATGGCTTCACAGGTGAATAGTATCAAACATTTAGAGAAGAGCTAACACCCATCCTTCTCAAACTCTTCCAAAAAATTGCAGAGGGAGGAAAACTCCCAAACTCATTCTACAAGGCCACCATCACCCTGATACCAAAACCAGGTAAAGATACTGCAAAAAAGAAAATTACAGACCAATATCACTGATGAATATAGAGGCAAAAATCCTCAACAAAATACTACCAAACAGAATCCAACAACACATTAAAAGGATCATACACCATGATCAAGTGGGATTTATCCCAGGGATGCAAGGATTCTTCAATATATGCAAATCAATCAATGTGATACACCATATTAACAAACTGAAGAATAAAAACCATATGATCATCTCAACAGATGCAGAAAAAGCTTTTGACAAAATTCAACACCCATTTATGATAAAAACTCTCCAGAAAGTGGGCATAGAGGGAACCTATTTCAACATAATAAAGGCCATATACGACAAACCCACAGCGAACATCATTCTCAACGGTGAAAAACTGAAAGCATTTCTTCTAAGATCAGGAAGAAGACAAGGATGTCCACTCTCACCACTATTATTCAACATAGTTTTGGAAGTCCTAGCCACAGCAAACAGAGAAGAAAAAGAAATAAAAGGAATACAAATTGCAAAAGAAGAAGTAAAACTGTCACTGTTTGCAAATGACGTGATACTATACATAGAGAATCCTAAAGATGCTACCAGAAAACTACTAGAGCTAATCAATGAATTTGGTAAAGTTGCAGGATACAAAATTAATGCACTGAAGTCTCTTGCATTCCTATACACTAACGATGAAAAATCTGAAAGAGAAATTAAGGAAACACTCCCATTTATCATTGCAACAAAAAGAATAAAATACCTGGGAATAAACCTACCTAGGGAGACAAAAGACCTGTATGCAGAAAACTAAAAGACACTGATGAAAGAAATTAAAGATGATACCAACAGATGGAGAGATATACCATGTTCTTGGATTGGAAGAATCAACATTGTGAAAATGACTATACTACCCAAAGCAATCTACAGATTCAATGCAATCCCTATCAAATTACCAATGGCATTTTTTACAGAACTAGAACAAAAAATCTTAAAATTTGTATGGAGACACAAAAGACCCCGAATAGCCAAAGCAGTCTTGAGGGAAAAAAACGGAGCTAGAGGAATCACACTCCCTGACTTCAGACTATACTACAAAGCTACAGTAATCAAGACAATATGGTACTGGCACAAAAACAGAAATATAGATCAATGGAACAGGATAGAAAGCCCAGAGATAAACCCACACACCTATGGTCAACTAATCTGTGACAAAGGAGGCAAGGATATACAATGGAGAAAAGACAGTCTCTTCAATAAGTGGTGCTGGGAAAACTGGCCAGCTACATGTAAAAGAATGAAATTAGAACACTCCCTAACACCATACACAAAAATAAACTCAAAATGGATTTGAGACCCAAATGTAAGAAAGACCGGACACTATAAAACTCTTAAAGGAAAACATAGGAAGAACACTCTTTGACATAAATCACAGCAAGATCTTTTTTGATCCACCTCCTAGAGTAATGGAAATAAAAACAAAAATAAACAAATGCGACCTAATGAAACTTAAAAGCTTTTGCACAGCAAAGCAAACTATAAACAAGACGAAAAGACAACCATCAGAATGGGAGAAAATATTTGCAGATGAATCAACTGACAAAGGATTAATCTCCAAAATATATAAGCAGCTCATGCAGCTCAATATTAAAAAAACAAACAACCAATCTAAAAATGGGCAAAAGGCCTAAATAGACATTTCTCCAAAGAAGACATCCAGATGGCCAAGAGGCACATGAAAAGCTGCTTAACATCACTAATGATTAGAGAAATGCAAATCAAAACTACAGTGAGGTATCACCTCACACCAGTTAGAATGGGCATCATCAGAAAATCTACAAACAACAAATGCTGGAGAGGGTGTGGAGAAAAGGGAACCCTCTTGCACTGTTGGTGGGAATGTAGATTGATACAGCCACTATGGAGAACAGTATGGAGGTTCCTTAAAGAACTAAAAATAGAATTACCATATGACCCAGCAATCCCACTCTTGGTCATATACCCAGAGAAAACCATAATTCAAAAAGACACATGCCCCCCAATGTTCATTCCGGCGCTATTTACAATAGCCAGGTCATGGAAGCAACCTAAATGCCCATCGACAGACGAATGGATAAAGAAGATGTGGCACATATATACAATGAAATATTACTCAGCCATAAAAAGGAATGAAATTGGGTCATTTGTAGAGCCGTGGATGCATCTAGAGACTGTCATACAGAGTGAAGTAAGTCAGAAAGAGAAAACCAAATATCGTATATTAACGCATATATGTGGAACCTAGAAAACGGTACAGATGAACCGGTTTGCAGAGTAGAAATTGAGACACAGTAGTAGAGAAAAAAACATATGGACACCAAGGGGGGAACACGGGGGGCGGGTGGTGGTGTGATGAATTGGGAGATTGGGATTGACATGTATACACTGATGTGTGTAAAATGGATGACTAATAAGAAAATAAATAAATAAATAAATGAAAAAGAACTGGAACAGTCTTGGGCACCCTGACTTTGGCTCCCATCCCAAAGCAGACAGGTTTAGGCATGTAAAAGCTGCTTCTTTGACAAGGCTCGTATTCTTGTCCCTCCCTTTCTTAAAACCGTCATTTCATTTGCTTATTGGGATGAATGTCCCTGCATATGAAATATAAGGAGTAAAGGCAGAGACGGGAGGGCAGGGGAGAAAGGCATGGAATATAACAGGATAGAAGTAAATAAAGCCAACAGTAAACAGACACCTGTTTACCAGGCACTGTGCAAGGTGATGAAGGGATACACAGGTATCGCGGTCTGAGACACAGGCTCCATTTCCAAGGGGCATGTGTAGCCCTGTGTACAGTCATCACACAGCAACTTGATAAACGCTAGGAGGCAGACGCTGTGACAGGAGACAAGTCCATTTCAGTTGGGGAGATAAGCCTGGGAAGACTTCCTACATGGGTCTTAAGTAGGATTGTAGAGATCTGAGGAACAAGCATTGGATGGAGAAACTATGAGGAAAAGCAGATGTATAGAAGCAGCAAAGGAACAGGTGGGCTCGGGGATCCACCGTGGGTGGGATAAAGAAGGCTGAGCCCAGACTGGAGAGGAAAGAAAGCAAGGAATTCATGTCCGTCCAGGAGGCCCTTCATTCCAGGTCCTTCAAATGAATTCTCATCTCATCTTCTACAGAGCCTTGTAAAATAGATACTATTATTCTCACTGTGCAGATGAGTAAATTGCAAGGTTAAGTATTAGCACAGGGGTGGGACGTGAATCTGGGTCCTCTGAGTCTGTGGCCTGTGCTCCTTTGGGGATTCCACGGTCCCTGTGTCCTTTCTGTTGCCTCGGAACCAGGTCTCAGGATCTGGAATTTATCCATGGACAGTTGGAGCCATTGAAGGTTTTTTCAACAAGGGAGAAATACAATCATCAGAAAAGACAGAATAACCTTTAGGGTGTTCAGTTCTTATGTTTATCAAAGGGCCTCCGGAGAAAAGTTTTCAGACGGGGCCGTGAGCAGGCAAGGAGCAGTGTTCTCATTTCCTAACTGCCCTTTACGACATCTGATAACTGATAATCTCATAAAAGATTTTACATCATTCTCTAATAGTCTGAAATTAATCTGAGTTTTAAAATAATCTGATGTGTACAGCAGCTGAGGTGACATTTTCCTCCCTCTTATTTGGTTTCCAAAAGATTAATCACATCAGAGACACCTATTCCAAACTTAGTGCAAATGAAAATCACTGAAACATTCAGTGCTGGAGCACCTGTGCTTGGCTAAGGGTAGAGAAACTAGGAGAATCATTTAGAAAAGCAATTTGAAATGACAGACCTAGTCCTGAAAATGTTCACTTTTGGAAACTCAGATTAAGATGCTACTTCAGGGACTTCCCTGGTGGTCCAGCAGTAAAGAATCTGCCTTCCAATGCAGGGGACATGTGTTCAATCCCTGGGAACTAAGATCCCACATGCCGTGGGACAACTCAACCCGTGCACTGCAACTAGAGAGAAGCCCACGCACCTCAACTAGAGAAGCCCACAACAAAAGGCCCACACACCACAAGGAAGACCCAGCACAGCCAAAATAATAATAAAACAGAAATAAATAATAAATTTTAAAAAGATGCTACTTCAATTGAAACAAACTGTGTTAATATTAAAATGAAAGATACCAGTGCCATGTCAGAGTATGGAAATATTTATGATGCAATGTTATATGGAAAAAAGCTGAGTATATCATTATAATTTTTAAGTAACTAGTAATTAGTTTTTTAAGTAACTAGTTCAATTAGTAAGTATAGGAGAATAATATGGAAAGGGTCATTGTATTGCCTTGGGCTTTTTTTCTTTATAACTCTTGTTTTGTTGTTTTGCACACATCTTCTAATGGTATTATTTTCTAAATGTCATGGTTGTAGCCACAGGTAACTAGGGTGAAAGGGGACAGAAAACCAGACTGGTTGCTAAGAGTGTTGTGTCAAACCACAATCAGCGCTTCTTCTGCTAAGAACAAGCAAAGGAAATACAGTTTGTTTGTTTTGTTTTGTCTTTGACCCTTGTTTATACTGTTAAACCAGAAATGTCTGGTATTGAATGAAGGGAAGGTATAGAACTTCTTTTTATTTATTTTTATTTTTTATTTTTTAGAACTTCTTTTTAAAAATGTATGCCTCATACTTATAAGCAGGAAAACATGTACTTTACATTTTTTTTCAACGGTGTATACCTTCTTCTTTCTGAATAGGCTTAAGGGCAGCTCTGCCTAAGCTTAGAGAAAAGGGTAAGAACTTTAAACTCTCTTTCAGGCGTGTGATTCTATGACTATCATTGCAGAACCAGAGCTATTACAGGATAAAGAAAACAAACAGCTATAAAGAAAATAGTGAAAACATGGCTAAGAGTGGCTTATTTCTGGTTAAAAGCATAATTATAACAAAGAGGATAGTATACTTTTTCATTTTAACTGGCACATTTATGAAAAAACAACGGTATACGAATGACTGAATAACTTGAACAGTGTTTTACAAAGCACGCTCCTACCCATTATCTTCATAGTTTCATGTAAAGTAAAATACTGACCCACAAATGGCTAATCATACCTTTAATTTGCCTCCCAATTTGATTTTAGGATAGCGATTATAATGAATATACGGCAGTTTTTAAAAATCTAAGTGTAAATGTCATTGTGATGGATGCGCTATAGCTTAATACATCTTTTAAAAATTTATTTTATTGGAGTCTAGTTGATTTACAATGTTGTGTTAATTTCTGCTGCACAGCCAAGGGATTCACTTATGTGTGTGTGCATGTGTGTGTGTGTGTGTGTGTGTATACATACATTCTTTTTCATATTCTTTCCATTATGGTTTATCACAAGGATACTGAACACAGTTCCCTGTGCTCTACAGTAGGACCTTGTTGTTTATCCATTCTATATGTAATAGTTTGCATCTGCTAACCCCAGACTCCAATCCATCCCTCCCTCCTCCCCTCCCCCTTGGCAACCACAAGTCTGTTCTCTATGTCTGTGAGTCTGTTTCTGTTTTGTAGATAAGTTCATTTGTGTCATAGTTTAGATTCCACATGTAAGTGATGTCATATGGTATTTGTCTTTCTCTGTCTGACTTACTTCACTTAGTATGATCATCTCTAGGTCTATCCATGTTGCTGCAAATGTATAGCCTAACACATCTTGAACATAGACCTAATCTGTGAGAGTTTATGTTCTGAAAGGGGTAACGTGAATGTAGACATAGATCCTCGGACAGCTCAGCACAAGGAGAACAGAGAGAAAAGACAATGGCCGGGGTAAGAGAGCTGCCAGTAGATACACATATGAGTCTGCACAATACACAATACAGGGTGACACTTCCCTGGGCACTGGAATCCTCTGAGAGTCTGAGGGCCAAGTCTATTCTTTGTCACAGACCCCAGAGAGCAAGCTTTCCTGAGGCTCCACACCCTAAAGAATGACTGTGAATCTAGGCTGATAAAATATGGGGTCAAATCAAACTGTGAAGGTTAAGAGTTGATTTTAAAAGGCAGATGAGTTTTGTGAAGGCATCCGTGGGGAGATAACGTCAGAGCTGGGAGGGGCGACCATCACAGGGTTCACTGAGGAGACAGAGCTGACGGCTTCCAGAAGACGGGGCGGGGACTGGAGGGGCAGCGTCCCTCCCCACGGGAGGTGTGCAAGTGCCCGACTGTAGGGGCCGACCTCCGCCTTTGGGATGCGAGGCAGCACGGGCACCAAGCATGAGCATCCTCTCCAGTGGTTTCGAGGCCCATGCAGAACCAAGGTGGGGCTCAGGGGCCCCCCAGGCGTGCAGGGCACGGCACAGTGAACCCTGCCAGGCCTGACTGTTGCACAGGGCGCCAGGCCCTGGGCGCGCCAAGCTAATGTCCAGGAGGAATCGAGTACGTTCCGAAGCTGCCGTAAAAGGGATTAACACAGACTTCCAACTTTGCCAGCCAGGTCAGAGAGGGAAATGGACTTGGGCTGGACCTTCAGGGAGGAGTCCAGTGTCAGGGTGGGACAAAGACGGACAGAGCCAGAACCCAAAGCCCAGGGTTTAGAGCCCGGCACCAAACAGGGAAGAGATTATGCCCCAGACGCTGGGGGAAAACAACGAACAACAATGGCAGCTTGAACAAGGAAGAGCGGCTAAGAAAACGTAGACCAGGAAGACAAGCATTTTCTGAACAGTTGTGTCTGGACGGGGCTGTTAACAGTTCCAAACCGGAGGGACTTTGGGGCGGCAGGTGCAGGTTATCCTGCGGTTACATCCCGCGCAAAGCAAACCAACTAACATAAGCTTCAGGCGTGAGATGCCTTGGCCGGATGTAAGTCCTGCCCCCAAATTTCCTCTCGTGGAGTAGTATTAAGTACAGGTAAGGTATCTGAGTGCGCTGACAACACAGGGCAAGCTGGGGGGAAAGGCATGCAGCCGGAGAACCACAGACCAGAGGCAGGGCCGGGGAGTTTGGCCTCTGCTGGGCGGGTCCCACCCCCGCCCAAGCCCCAGGCCCGAGCGGCTCTGCCCATTCCCCTCCAGACCCTCAGGCGCGACTTGCCTCACCCTGACGCAGGGGCCACAGCTGGCCCTAGGCTGGATCCCGAGACGCCCCGTTCATGGTGGGCAGGGAGAGATGTGGGTCCTCCGTGAATCCTTTGAACAGGATGACAGGCTTGTAAGAGAACTGAACGCTTCAAAGACTGAGCACGAACACCAGGAGCCCCATGGAAACTGAGGGCTTCCCTCTGGGAAATGGTGACTGTCTATGACTGATGGGGGGAGCATGGCAGCATGGAGAGCAGGGGACCCAACGTCAGCAGACACGCGACGGCACAGAGGCTGGCATGACCAGAGAGCCCAGCAACAGTGGGGAAGCACAGAACGCATCAGCAGGGGCACCGGGGCAGTACCCACGCAGGTGTATGTGCAGAGAGTAGGCCCACAGCTGCCTGCCAAGGAGAGACGGGGCCACCCAGCGGTCCTCCCAGAGCAGAGAAACAGGCACGGTGGCTGCAGTGCGAGGAACGGCAAACACGACGCTATTTTATTACCTTTGCAGTAGTTATCCCTTGACTGTCCCCTGCCGGGCTGCTCTGGCCTAGAAAGCTTGGGTTACACGGATTTGAAACCAAGATAATAGGCTTTAGTTGCAAAAGCAATTTCAATTGTTATATTTTTTCTTATTAATAATGTCACTGTTTTTTTAAAAATTGAAGTATACAATATTGTGTTAGTTTCAGGTGTACAGCAAAGTGATTCAGTTACACATACATATATATTTTTCTGATTCTTTTCCATTATAGGCTAAGATATTGAATATAGTTCTCTGTGCTACACAGTAGGTCCTTGTTAGTTATGTTTTATACCTTGTAGTGTGTATATGTTAATCCCAAACGTCTGTGAGTCTATTTCTATTTTGTAAATAAGTTTATTTGTATCGTTTTTTTCTTTTTTAGATTCCACATGTAAGTGGTATCATATGATATTCGTCTCTGTCTGGCTTCCTTCACTTAGCATGATACTCTCCAGCTCCATCCATGTTGCTGCAAATGGCATTATTTCATTCTTTTTTATGGCTGAGGAATATTCCATCGTGTGTATACATATCTATATACCACATCTTCTTTATCCATTCATCTGCCGATGGCTTCCATGTCCCGGCTATCGTAAATAGTGCTGCTATGAACGCTGGGGTGCACGTATCTTTTCCAGTTAGAATTTTCCTCTCTTCTGGCTATATGTCCAGGAGTGGGATTGCTGGATCATATGGTAGCTCTATTTTTAATGTTTTAAGGAAACCCCAGATTGTTTTCCATAGCGCATTAGCCACTATTTTAAAACACCTGTTCCATGCTAGTCATTATGATACACAGGCCATTTATACACGCACAAAAGATTTAACTATCCCCCTTTTTTAGGCAAGGAAATTGACATGCAGATGAACTGAGACTCAAACTCATGTCTGGTGCCTTTTTCCCGAACCCCTTTCCCCCACTACCCTCTCCTTTAACTTCTCCCCGGTAAACTCTGTACCTCAGGGCACTGTCTTGACTAGTCTTGAAAACTGATTCACCATCTGTTATTGATCCATTTATGTTCAGTTCATTCAGACCGATTGCATTTTAAATAGTCTGTTCCCCCCAAAGTTGATAAAAATGTAGGAAGAATTACCATTTGGTTTAAGTTTACCTATTTATGACTCAACCCCACAAAGATAATTGCAGCATAAGATGTGAGGGTAGGCATAGAACAGGGACATCAGCTCGGTGCTCTGTGACCACCTAGAGGGGTGGGATAGAGAGGGTGGGAGGGAGACGCAAGAGGGAAGAGATATGGGAACATATGTATATGTATAACTGATTCACTTTGTTATAAAGCAGAAACTAACACACCATTGTAAAGCAATTAAACTCCAATAAAGATGTTAAAAAAAAAATCATCATGGGGGGGAAAAAAAAATACAGTTTACCCAAAAGATACATAAGGAATAAATTGCTCAAATTGTTGGTTCAACAACTGTTTTATGATGAAAGGAGTTTAATCCTATTTGTAGCTTATTAACATTGATATGAGTGATTGTTTTTTTCAAAGTCTACCCTTTATCTCATACAACTGTATGTGGAAAATGTTTACAAATTATTATGGAAATTACATTATTCACCATTTTCCAGATTAGTTGTGTTTTGTTATATATATACATATTTTTAAATTAAAAAAAAAAAGATGTGAGGGTAGCTTTGCAAAGCCAGTTTCAATGCTTTTGTTTCAAAGATCAACAAAAGGGAAGGTACTGAGAAAAAATAAGAAGTTTACAGCCTGAAAGCTGGGCTGAAAATGTTTACAAATTATTATGTAAATTAGATTATTCACCATTTTCCAGATTAGTTGTGTTTTGTTATATATATACATATTTTTATATTAAAAAAAGATGTGAGGGTAGTAGTTATTCAGCTTCATCGTACTCTAAAAATAAATAAACTTGTCTTTAGGAGGGTGGCATTTTCCTTGCCTTTTTTCATTGAAGTTTATTCCTTAAGCTTTAGCTGTTAGGTGTTTACTTAGGTGCTTACAGGGATAATGTCAAAAGACAGCCATAAGAGCGTTAACTTGGATATTTGTCATTTATGACTGTGTATTATTAATAAGAGTTGGTGAATAAATAATGAATACCAAGATGAACAGTGAATATTTTCGAATCAACAAAATTGGTTTGAGAAACGGTTAGGAGAGAGGGATTGATGCTTCATGTGTCAGGGGTTTGCGTCCTTCAAATTTTGCCAAGGCAAAAACACCATGTGGAAACAGAAAAATGTATTAGAACATTTTAAAACATTTCAAGTAAATTGTCTCTAAAACTTCAAAGACAGAAATGCCTATGGAAACAAAAGTAGCTTCACTGCTATTCTATCTCAATGCTCATTTAGTGTTTAAAAGAAATTTCTCCATTACGTCGTCTTTTTTTTTTTTTTTTGCGGTACGCTGGCCTCTCACTGCTGTGGCCTCTCCTGTTGCGGAGCACGGGCTCTGGACGCGCAGGCCCAGCGACCATGGCTCACAGGCCCAGCCACCCCGCAGCGTGTGGGATCTTCCCAGACCGGGGCACGAACCCGTGTCCCCTGCATCGGCAGGCGGACTCTCAACCACTGCACCACCAGAGAAGCGCACGTCTTCTATTTTATTCAGAAAAATGACAGAAGTAAGCTAGAAAATAATTACTAAGGAAAATTCTACTTCTGGTGTCAGTGATCTTCTTGAAATTCTTCACTGTTTCTTGTTTGAAACACAGATGAATAGTTTCCCTCGTATCTTACTCAAATATGGTTACTGGCAGGATTGTTTTAAAAACAACGTTAGGGTCTTCCCTGCTGGTGCAGTGGTTGAGGGTCCGCCTGCCGATGCAGGGGACACGGGTTCGTGCCCTGGTCCGGGAGGATCCTACATGCCACGGAGTGGCTGGGCCCCTGAGCCATGGCCGCTGAGCCTGCGCGTCCGGAGCCTGTGCTCCGCAACGGGAGGGGCCACGGCGGTGAGGAGCCCGCGTACCGCAAAACAAAAAAAGAAAAAAAAAAAACAATGTTAACCTTTTCTCTAACATTTATAATGTTTAGGGATTCCTCCCCCAAATTGTTATTTTAATCATATTGAAAAAATTAAACTACCTCCAAATTTACGAAAACTACATTAAATGTTTAGACATGTATATTGCTTTAAAGCTCTTTTCATTAAAATGTCTTAGTCTAATTCCATTGAGATAACTCTCTTTCACCTGTGAAGTTGTATAGATTTTTCAAATCAAGTTCTACACGTGGAAGAGATACACATCTGTACCGAGGGTATAAAAGGAAGCACTGATTACCTCTCAAATTACATTCATGTAACACAACATGGTGTTTCCTATTTGGTTCTGTATCTTTGCATTAATAATGCATGCAGCTATTTGCAAAAAGAAGTTTACCTTCTCGGGAAGGTGTATTTGGTCAGGGGCCCTTTGAGAGTGTTTCAGTTTATACCTGCTCATGTAAACGGAGGCCACCCCTGCACTCACCTGCTCTCTAGTACAGAGCGCTGAGCCATTTGACAAAGGTGTCTTGCTGGTTCCTCACTAAGCAGATTTTCTTTTAGAACTCTGTCTTAATCTTTTCAGGTCATTATAACAAAACACCATAGACTGCATGGCTCATCAACAACAGACACTTATCACCCACAGTGCTGGAGGCCGGGAAGTCCAAGGTAAGTGGGCAGATTGAGCTTCTGAGGAGGGCCTGCTTCCTGGTTCATAGATGGTCATCTTCTCTTATAAGGGTGCTAATCGCATTCTTGAGGGCTCCACCCTCAAGACCTAATCACCTCCCAAAGGCTCCTCCTCCTAATACTCTCGAATTGGGGATTGGGTTTCAACATATGAATTAGGGTGAGGGTGCACAAGCATTCAGTCTGTAGCAAACAGAGCTGATTCTGAGTATCTGACACTGAGTAGAGACCCAGCTGCGGCACCTGTTTTAAACAAGGGGGTGAGGGGCTTCCCTGGTGGCACAGTGGTTGAGAGTCCGCCTGCCGATGCAGGGGACACAGGGTCGTGCCCCGGTCCGGGAAGATCCCACATGCCGCGGAGCGGCTGGGCCCGTGAGCCATGGCCGCTGAGCCTGCGTGTCCGGAGCCTGTGCTCCTCAATGGGAGAGGCCACGACATTGAGAGGCCCACGTACCGCAAAAAAACAAAAAAAACAAAACAGGGGGGTGGGGTGGGTGGAAGTCACTCTCTACCTTCTGTGTAGATGTCTTGGATGTTTCTAGATAAGTTCATTATAACCTACATTTCCTACCATGAGGAAGAATATCTTTTCATAGTAAATAAAATTGATATTCTTAATTAATTTATTCATGTAGTCCATTTCTTGAAAGGCATTTTTCTCTACAGAACAAAAGCTTCATAACGATTGAGGGTATTTGTATTTTATAGACAAAGTATTCAAGCACTATATTGCTTTCCTGTTTCTCTTGGCATGGTTGGAAGTGAAATTACACCATGTTAATTATGTGTTTAGAAATGACAAAATATATAACCAAAGGGGATTTGTATCCTTGTATTCATTATAATTGAATAGGTTCTAACTGAAAACAAGTCTAAGGTTTAAAAAATAGAACTACTGATTGATTAACTTACTGCAAGATAGAGAAAACTCATTTGGGAAAATGATTTGTGGTGTCTTCTGTGAGTTGCATCACACCACGAAAAATCGTATCAGAAAAGATTGCCTGAAAACAAAGTTGAGCTAAAGAATTTATTGGAGAAATGAGTCACCGCCTTCTTTACTGAGAGAAAAATGCTCCATCTGGATAAATAAGATGCAAACAAAGCGCGCACACTGGCTCTACACCCCTCGTACGATCAGAATAGCACTGGACTGCATTGTGCACAGGACAAAGGGTATCCTCTTCTCCCTCCCCCCCGTTACGCTACTCCTTCTAGGCTGGACCACACTTCCCAACCACCACAGTCTGAACCAGCACCCTGCCTTCCTTGCTCAAGCCCTAACATCTCCTCCGTCCTCACCCTGTATTTTCTGGCTAAGTTTCCCTTCCCGTTGCCCACCTAATGAGTAGACTCAGACAGATTACTTATACCAATCCGGTACCCTTCTAAGACAGTAGCATAGGCATGATTAAAAAATGAGGCCAGGGACTTCCCTGGTGGCGCAGTGGTTAAGAATCCGCCTGCCAATGCAGGGGACACGGGTTTGAGCCCTGTTCCGGGAAGATCCCACATGCCGCGGAGCAACGAAGCCCGTGTGCCACAACTACTGAGCCTGTGCTCTCGGGCTTGTGAACCACAACTACTGAGCCCACGAGCCACAACTACTGAAGCCTGTGCGCCTAGAGCCCGTGCTCCACAACAAGAGAAGCCCGCGCACCGCAACAAAGAGTAGCCCCCGCTCGCCGCAACCAGAGAAAGCCCATGCGCAGCAACGAAGATCCAACACAGCCAAAAATAAATAATTAATTTTTTAAAAAATGAGGCCAGATTGCTGAACAATTGGAAATTACTAACTAGCTTTCCAAGGGAAAGAACTGATAACTATAAGTTTTTACTACCACATGTTTGAGATAATGCCTTCCCTCAGAGCCCTGAGAATTGTGAAGCTGACTCCAGATAAGTGACTATAAATCTTCGATAGCATCTTTATGTATTTTGCCCCTCTTCTCAGAGTAAGGTAGTTGCCATGGAAATGACAGTGGCTAAATTCAGCTAGAAATACTTGCTGTTACATACGCCACATGGTTCTTTCTTTCCTTTGAAGCCGGAGAGGGGTATTCTGAAGAGTGGCTAATATTCTAAAGACTTTGTAACGCGCTCACATTCATTGCAAGGGTCATATATTAATATTTTGCTATAGACTTTATTATCCTGATTTTACAGATAAAGAAAGTGAGGCTATGAGAAGTTAAATACCTCTTCTAAGGGTTACATGGGTAGGATTCAAATTGGGGCAAGTCTGATATCAGGGTCCCCTCTGCCGTGTGGCCTCCGATCATTGTGGCAAGGTGCCTATTTCACTGCTCACTCCTTTCTCAGTTTTCCTAAATGGCTTTCACCTTTATGATTCCACAGAAATAGTCTTATTCAATATTCTAAATTTTTTAGTAAAGTTTAAAAATTTTCAGTCCTCCAAGATTCCAGTTACATTTTACACAACTTTTATTTCTCAGAAATATGACCTGTTATATAATTTGAGAAATATTTTGCTATAAAACACCCATAACTGCTGGAAAAAAAAAAACCCTAATACAGAGCTGATCTATAAGTAATATCTGCAGGAGTCAAAACTGAGCAGTTAGGATAGGAGTTGTGAGTGGAGCAGTGCTGTGCAGGGGCGTTGGTGTGGCAGGAAAATGTGCTGTCCCGGAGCTAGGAATTTGGATTTAAATGTCCTCAGGATATGAGGCCCTTAGGCTCTAGACTCATACAAGAGAGAGAGTTAGAATCAATAAATCTGCATGAGTTCAGGACCTTAAAAAGCTATGTTCTTAGTGAAAGTATGGACTGTAAAAACAAAAACAAAGGCAACCTCCCAACTAGCACATGCAGTGAACAAAGAAGCTCGTCAGCTTGGACTCTGAGTGGAAAAAATTAGTCTCTCCCCTGAGACTCTATAACCTTCTACCTGCTCTTACTCTGGTTTAGGATTTGAATTTATACCAGAGGTTGACAAGCATTCTCTGTACAGGGCCAGATAGTAAATTATCAACTTGTGGGCCATACAGTCTCTGCTGCAGCTCTTCACCTCTGCCCTTGGAGAAGAAAAGCTGTTGTTGACAATATGTCAACAAATGGGCATGTGTGCATTTCAATAAAACTTTATTTACAAAAAGAGATGGTAGTTTGTTGAATGCCAATATACCATCAGCCTGGGCCAAGTATCTGTAAGTTGAAAAATTGATGTAAAAATTGGTCCTGTCCAGTGATAGGCTCCACTGGACAGGGTCACCTAAGGCTCCTGGAAGAAACAAACATAAAGCTGTTTGGAAGGGACAGCTTGTTCGCTCAGGATGTGAGGGATTCCCCTGCTGAAGGTGAACACAGGTTCTTGAATACAGTGCACACAAGGAAACAGCTCACCAAGTTTGAGAGTCAGCAGACACAACAAGAAGAAGGATTCAGTTTCCTAAGACCATCAGCTAACAGAGAACTATTAAATAGGGACAAAAATATAGACATAATGTGATTAAGAGCATAAAAGAAAGACTCTAAAATATGAGAAAATAATAAGAGTCTATGAAAATCCAACACATAGATTGGGAAGAAATAATTAAATACAGCCTCTATAAATATGAAAAACAAAAGGAATTGAAATGAAATACCAATGGGAAAGTGAAAGACCATAACTGAGACTTGGTAAACTGTAATTCAGGTCTGAGGAAGTGACCCACACTCTACCGTGCAGAGATGAAGAGACAGAAAGTGGGATGAAGAGGAAAATGATAAGGCCTAACTCACAACTACCCTTAGAAAACATCTGCATCTCTTAAAAGAGAGAATCAAGAGAATGGGAGACATGTAATACTTAAAGGGATAATATCTGAAAAACTTTTAGAATCGCTAAAGACATAATTCTCAGATTCACAATTCACAGTGAGTCCCAAGCAGTATAAGGAAAAATATATTTCAGTGAAATTTCAGAATAAAAACAAAGAGAATAGTTTAAAAGAAATCAGTGAAAAAGACAAATTACCCACAAAGAAGTGATGGATAGAATGACACAGGACTTCTTAACAGTAACAATGGAAGACAAAGACAGTGGAATAACTTCAAAGTACTAAGAGACCATCTGTCAGAATTCTATATTCTGGAGACAACGATTATAGGGTGAGAAAAAAATTACTGTTTTAGACGAGCCTTTCATACCACTGATCATCTTACCCTACTTAAAGCTCTTGCTCTCACTTTCCTTCCATCTCCCTGATTATCCATTTCCCCTCAGTTATGATGACTCAGTCCTTTCCCATGAACATTCCAAGGAAACTTGTCCTCGGCTCTCTGGTCTTGCTGGTCATTTACTCTCAAGGCTTCAAATCTCTGTGACTTGCAGATTCATGTTTCTTTTGCTCCATATCTTACTGAAAACTCAGTCCTGGGTCCTAAGGCAACAGGAAATGTCCAGCTGCTTATGTGACTAAAAGTGTTTCAAGTAACATTCGCCAGAAAAAGACAAATACTGCATGATCTCACTTGTATGTGGAATCTAAAAAACACAACAAGAAAACTGCCTCACAGAAAAAGAGATGAGATGTGTGGTTACCAGAGGTGGAGGAGAGAGGGAGGGGGAATTAGATGAAGGTGTCAAAAGGTACAAACTTCCCGTTATGAGATACATAAGTCCTGGGGATGTAATGTACAGCATGATCGCTATAATTAACACTGCTGTGTGTTACATATGAAAGTTTTTAGGAGTAGATGCTAAGAGATCCCATCACAGGGAAAAAACTTTTCTTTTTCTTTTTTCTTTTGTATCTATATGAGATGATGGATGTTAAGTAAAGTTACTGTGGTAATCACTTTACAATCTATGTAAATCAAGTCATTATACTGTATACCTTAAACTTACACAGTGCTGTATATCAACTACATCTCAACAAAAGCAGAAAAAAAAAGTAATTAGAAAGGAAGGTAACATCTCACCATGCTGCCACCACTGACCAAATTAGGTATCTCTTCCAGTGTCCTGTATCTTTCAACACCATCACCAGTTCACAGATACCTAACATTAAAACTTGGGAATCATTGCCCAAGGGGAAACCTCAATTCTCATATCCAATCTGTCCCTGCAGCATATTACACTTATTCAAAATATTAATTTATTCTTATGATAACATCACTTAATTCAGGTATTTTTGTCTCTCTATTCCTGAAGAAGTCAACAGCCTCCTCACTGACTTCTCTAATCGCAGTCTCCACCTCTTCTGATCCAGTCTGAAGGTGACTGCCAGGTTCTTAACATTCTCTTCTTGGTAATCGCCTCCTTTGCCTTTTCACCCTTCATAAGCCAAAGTCCAGCTTTATCACATTGGCACTGAAATGCTCCTGTATACTGGACCTGTAGGTTTTTTTATTTTTTGCGGTACGCAGGCCTCTCACTGCTGCGGCCTCTCCCGTTGCGGAGCACAGGCTCCGGACGCGCAGGCTCAGCGGCCATGGCTCAGGGGCCCAGCCACTCCGCGGCATGTAGGATCCTCCCGGACCAGGGCACGAACCAGTGTCCCCTGCATCGGCAGGCGGACTCGCAACCACTGCGCCACCAGGGAAGCCCTGGAGCTGTAGTTTGAACTCACTCTATCAATCTCATGACTCCCCCTGGCTACTTTCCACATCTTATTCTGGACTACTCTGGTTTTCCTTCTTTACCTATATTTTTGTTTCACGTCTTGTGTCTCATTTCCTGAGAACCTTGTTTGGCATTATACCAAGACTGAAATGTTTGGAACTGTATGAGCCCTTGTGAGTAACATATTTATATTGTAAGAGGGCCTTTATAGGGATTCAGTGTGTGTGTGCGTGTGTGTGTGTGTGTGTGTGTGTGTGTGTGTGTGTTCTACATCTTTTCCTACATAGAAAGCCTGAGTAGCAACGATGGCTCTAACAGGGAGGACTTCAGAAAGATGGGCAGACTAAGGAAAGGGGATTTCTGGGAAAGAGGGAGGGAGCCTTGTGGTCCAGCAAAGCACATCACTAGAGGCTGAGATGGTTGTCCTAGGTTTCACGTCTGTTTCCCAACTTGTTTAAAGTTCCTTGATGACTGAACACAAAAGCAACAACATCCTCCATCCCTTTTGCATCTTCTTCCCCCTTCTCTAGATCCAATCCTGGTTGGATAAATGCTGGTTGAATTAGGAAGTGGGCAGCGTTTCTGAGAATTTGTACCACAACTCAGTACTCTTCCACTCGAACTGCAGTGGGAGCTGCAGGGCTAATTAGCTGCATGCTAATGCAACACCTCTGAGCAGACCTTTCTCTTCCTTGGTTCCCTCCCACATTGGTCCCTCCTAGAGTGCATTTCCTTCTAATAAAAATGAAATCCTAGTTCTGGCCCCTTTCTCTTTCTCTTCAGATGCTTTTGAAATTAGGCAACAACAGAGGTCTTTAGGAAACGTGGATTTGTGGTTTTAACTTAACTTCTACCAAACCTTGACATACCATGCTGCATTTCATATCAGCACTTTCTCATCCTCTTCAGGAGCTCATTTGTATCAATGTGAACATGATATGTATATTACTTTCTTCCGTTGTTTTTTATTCCCTACGAGGCAGACACCCAAAATGCCTAATACAAAGTGGAACATCCTTGAGTAACGATTTCAATTTTGTCTCCATCTTGTTATTTTCTGATGTTACCAAGAGTGGTTTCCACCCGTCTCTCGTCTCTCTCAATCTACTGGAAGCCTTGGGAACCACGATAGCAGAGACTGGGTGTTTAAGGCCACAGGGAACAAAGCATGTCATATTTTAAGCTCCATTACTCTAAAGAGAGGCAGTGGCTGCAGCCTCTTGCAAAACTCCAGCAAAGAGGTGGTACTTTTTTTTTGGTAACAACAATTAATCATGACAGAAGGACTCAGATAGGGGAAAAGGACAGATGGTTCTTGTTACAACGTGCCTCAAAACTGAATTACCATGCCCGACCATAAACAGAACATTTGTACCAAAACTGTGAGAGAGGAAGAAAATCAGAGATAAAAATCTACAGTGTGTTGTGCTATCAAATGGTTTAAAACCACAATGTAGGGCTTCCCTGGTGCGCAGTGGTTGAGAGTCCGCCTGCCGACGCAGGGGACATGGGTTCGCGTTCCGGTCCGGGAAGATCCCACATGCCGTGGAGCGGCTGGGCCTGTGAGCCATGGCCGCTGGGCCTGCGCGTCCGGAGCCTGTGCTCCGCAATGGGAGAGGCCACAACAGTGAGAGGCCTGCGTACCACACACACACACACAAAAAAACCCCACAATGTAATGATGACTACACTTATAATACAGTGAACACAGAGGAGTCAGGAAAACTTTGGGCATAACGAACATCAAAAGTCATCAAGTGTCTAATTGATTCTAAAATAATATAGACACTGGCAAATGATAAAATGTAAATATGTCTTAAGTTATTTTTTTGAAATTCACTCTCATAGTCCCATCATATTGTCTGGTAGAATCTTGACAATTCCACCCTAAACTTATGTTTAAAAAAGCTTTAATAGTTCACTAAGCTTTGATCTATATGGAGTAAACGTTTCTGAATGGGGATTAAGTTTTAATGCCTGGACATTATTCACATCAACCAAATGACAGATGTGTGAGCATTTTGCTAACTTTGAAGACATTAATCTGGTTAGACTGTCCTCAGTATGACTGTATGGAATGCAGTACAGTGTATAGGGAAGGATGCTCTGTCATTTAAATGTGTCCATACCCATGTAATCAGGGTTTCCAGTGTCCTGAAAGATAAGGGCGATCCTTCTGTGCGTCGGCGTCCACGTTTATGTGGCAATGGCTCCCTTTTATGGATGTTTCAGAAGGGAGAGATGCCAAGTGAGGACTCATCTCTGAAGAACCCTGAATGATGAGCTGTAACCATTCACTGTGGACCGAGGCCAGGCCTCCGTGGTCAGCACGGACCATGAGCACGCCTGGCAAGAAAGAACCACCCAAACAGACTTCATTTGTTGCCCTGTGGATCGGCTCCAGGGAACATTTTTGCCTCTCGATGAACAAAGCATGGCCTGATAGGCTGAGAATGTAATAATTGGTATAATTAGCCAATAATTTTGCAGGGAAAAAGCTATTAGTGACTACTAGCTAACTCATTTGCATGCTAATGTTTTTTTTTTTTTTTTTACTTACTAGATCACCCATTTATTGTAAAAGAATATAGCTCAGAAACAGTTAGCTAGAAGAGAAACATAGGGCAAAGTATGGGGAAAGGATGAGGAGCTTCCTTGTCCTCTCCAGGTGCCACTCTCCCAGCACCACGTTCATCAACCCAGAAACTCTCCAGGCTCTGTCCTTTGCATGCTAATGTTTTGAGGGGAGAAAAAGAAAAGCTTTTGAGGCTTACTTTATTTTTTAGCGTTATGTCCGAGTTATTTCTGACTTCGGTTGTTGTTGGAATACTGTAAAGGAGGTTGTGTTAGGCTGTGTCATCAGAGGATCTTGTGAGGTGGCTGGTAGGACCTCTCTGTGGTTTCTGACACCTCAGTTCAAGTGGTCCAGGGTGACCTTCCCCTTGAGGCTCTGCAGAGGACAGAGGGCTGGGCAGAGGGGTAGCCTGGGATTTATAGATGCTATTATGTGCCCACCTCTCACGATCAACAAGCAATGCAGCTATTTCCATAAACTCAACCAAACACAGGGCAGCAATGACACACTTATTGTAAAAGAAAGTGAAGCAAGTCCCTGGTGTGGGCCTTTCCGAAGCCCTGAAAACAAACTTTGAACATCCCTAAAGTGTCAGTCACTACCCCTTCCTGTTAACACTGGCTGCCTGAGAATTCTTTCTTATTTTGTCATCACGAGGGAAAGAATTCTGTTTTTTTTTTAAATGTGGTCACACCACGTGGCATGCAGGAGCTTAGCTCCCCGACCAGGGATCAAACCCGGGCCCCCGAAGTGAAAGCACCAAGTCCTAACCACTGGACCGACAGGGAATTCCAAAGACTTCTTCTTCTGTGTTGGCCCAGTAGGAGAGGAGACTGGAGGAAACTACTTTAGGGGGGTTATGGGGTTGGCAGCTTGGGAGATATTCCAGCATCCTGGCAGCAGGTTGGAATGTCGCTATTTAGCCCTCAGGAACAGCAGGGAGGTAGTGTTCTTTGTGCAGCTACATGGGGGTTAGTGGTTTCACAAGGCCTGAGAGAGACCTAACCACCATTTTTAACGTTGGTTCCCTAGGAATATTTTCTTGTAAATTCCAAGTGAATTCACAAGTACCCATTTCAAGAGTAAAAACAGCAGTTGGTAGATTGAGGACAACTTGGATTTGGATGTCTCCCTTGCCCATCCTCTCCTTGGGGAATATTTTCCCAATGTTCCCCAACCCTCCTTTGTAGTTATTTCTCGATCTTGTCTTTTCTGTTACGGTGTTTTAATGATGCTCACTGTTAATCCTATAAACTCCGTGTCCCAAGTTCTCCAGAGAACCACTTCATCAATAATGATATAAATGCTCTAAAACTACACTTAGAATTTTACTGAAAAGAGGTCCTTTGATAATTACAATGAAAAGCGGTGAGTTGTGTTGGCTTACTACTTCTAAATGTAGGAAAATAAACTGTTATTAATAGCTACACACCATTTCCTATCTTTTCAAGGGCTTTGTTAGTCAGCCTCACAATGGTGCTGTATAGGGAATAGTACAGTTTCCCTATAATAGTATAGGGAAATACTATTAACACAGAGCAAAGGGGGCGGCAGGTGGGATGCTCTTATGATGGAACAAATGCCCCTTTTGTCTCTTGCGCTGCCTCTGTACTTTTCTTGAAGTACTATGTTTAGGAAAAATAAATTTTCTTCTATTATTCTACTTAACATTCGTTCAGGCTCTCTCAACCAAACAATTAAATAAGTGAAGTTCCACAATAAGCATTAAAACCAAAACACCACTATTAGTCATTGATACCTAACCACACTTGCTAATTTAAAAATGAGAAGAAAGGAAAGCTCTCCCCTCTTTGCACACCCCACTGCCATACGCTGTCTCCCAATCCAATCATTTTCCCCTCTGGGAAATGATCTGGACTAAGAACTTGTCCAAAATACGTCCCAGGGCATATATTGAATTTCAATAGAGGCTTTTCTGATGATGAAAAGTTCCATCGATTTTCACACATAATGGATGGATCGGGACTTTTCTAGTGCATTTCTTGCCAGCATCACTGGATTCTTCACAACAAATGGATTCAAAGATTAGGTACTATTGCCCCCATTTTACAAGTGAACAAGTGAACAACCTGCAGCTCAGAGAGGATTATTAAAACAAGGTCACACTTCTAATAAGTGTCTAAGCCCATTTCCAAATTCCAGCCCGTCTGCTTCCGAACTTTGTCCTGATGATTATAGAATATTGACTCCCAATAGATCGCTCTTCTGACCTACTGTTTTAATTCTGGATGAATATGTTTATGTTATTATTATACAGCTTACAGCAGGCTGTAATTGATTTCAGTTACTTTGGATTATTTTTGTAATTGTTATTTCTATTAGTTGAAAGACGCATGTAATGTGTCATCGCTAGAATATTAATGGAACAACCATTATATTAAGAAAACAAGTTCCCGTTAAAATAAACATTATTGGACTTCCCTGGTGACACAGTGGTTAAGAATCCGCCTGCCAATTCAGGGGACACGGGTTTGAGCCCTGGTTCAGGAAGATCTCACATGTCACGGAGCAACTAAGCTCAGCACCACAACTACTAAGCCTGTGCTCTAGAGCCCACGAGCCACAGCTACTGAAGCCTGTGCACCTACAGCCCGCGCTCCGCAACAAGAGAAGCCATCGCAATGAGAAGCCCGCGCGCCGCAAAGCGTAGACACCACTCGCCGCAACTAGACAAAGCCCGTGCGCAGCAACAAACACCCAATGCCGCCAAATTAATTAATTAAAAAATAAAAATAAAATAAACATTATTTTCATCCCCAAATTGAATACACTTCACTATTTAAAACAAAAAAATTGGGGTGAAATCCAGATGTCCATTTTTTTTAAAGATAACATATGAACAATAATAAATAAACAGTTTTCCTTTAATGAGTTTTTCTCTCAGGAGAGTGTTTCTAGGGGGATTCTTCTTTGTTTTTTAACCTGAACTTTGAGGTTTGTAATAGTTTTTACAAATTATTCTCATTACTGAATAAGCTTAAATTCTATTTTAAGTGGCTATATTAGGAATGTATAATTGAATTTTTCTTTTACAGTTTTAAAATTTATCAAAAAAATAATTTCCTTCATTAAAACTGACCTCATTAAACTCAAAAGACCCAAGTTCACTGCATGACTCATTTAGGACTTTATATTCAACCATGATGTGAAGAGATCTTTAATTACCTAGACAAAACCTCTTGAGTAACAGAGTGGTGGTTATTAACATCTGGGAGAAAGAAAAAAAAAACAGAGGCTCCAATTTAATGGAACAAAGCGTCATCCTCTCAAATGCACTACTGAAACCGAGATACGCAGATGATCTATTGTGGTGGCAAGCAGGTGGCGCTTTAATTTCCTTGTTCATTTTACAGAGGGGGTGTGATCGGGAGTCTCAAGTCCACAGGTAAATGACAAGGCACAAAAGTCAAGGTATCTCTAAAAATATTATTTTAAATGTGAAGGAAAGCAGAAGCCTGGTGAGATGGAGCTTTCCAAGTTAAATCTAACCTTTGTTTTTAATTTTTGCTTCAAAAAATTAGAGAGAAAAAAAAAAACTAGAATGAACAGCGTATGAATCATTTCTGTTAAATGAAGTCTTCAGTGTCTTATGTGTTTTATTTCATGATTCCTGTGCAGGAATCGTGAGGACCAGAGGACGCTCTGAAATCCCAGAACGGTGTCTGGCCTGGAGTGGGTCCCCAGTACATGTTCTTTAGACAAATGAACTGAGCAATCAGCCAGTGTCCGGAATAGAACACGATGACCCCGGACCTTCATGAACTTTGTGGTTTTCAGGGTGATGGGGCGGGGCGTTCACACCGGCCCTCCAATAGCCCCGCCCCAAATGCAAATAGTGCCCCAGTGGAGAAACTGAGGGATTCAGGGCTCTTCCCCTACTAAATGCAAATACCTGCCATGAAGGTACTTAAGCTGGTCAGCACTTTATCTTAGGCTGAATGAATTTTCGAGAACCTTTCCAAGCCTGGCAATTTTTAGCAGAGGACGGATGGGGATGAAGAGGTGAAGAAAGCGTGAGGGATCCATGGGTAGGACACCACGGGAGAGGCTGGCAGTAAAAAGACAAACCCCTCACATTCCCTGCAGGGACAGAGCCGGTCACAACACAATTCAAACAGGACCTCGTTACTAGATCAATATTTCCAATTGATAAACCAATTTGTCATCTAAAAGCCAAATGGATGCATTAAAACATTGATTTTTCGTCAAGAAGACTTGGAATTTTTGTGGTTGCCCTTTGGTTGGTAAATTGGTTGGTTTTACCAGCCAGGGCTCTACCGTGCATTTAAAGCACACTTTTGGGAATACTGAATTTCATTTTAGGCTCTGCTTTCATTTGATGTTCTATATAAGGAAGTGCCTGAAAGTTGCCCCTGTTTCTATTTCTATGTCTCTATCTATCCTTTTTTAAAAATTGGGAGATCATTGTAAATTTAGCTTTGGAGCCTACTTTTTTATTCTCACTAAATACAATGTGAGCATATACTCATGTTAATAAACAACCTTGAAAATCTGATTTTAATAGCTGCATACTATTCTATTGTATTGCTTTGGCATAATTTATTTAATAAGCCCTTTATTGCTGAATACTTAGATTGTTATCACTTTTTTTTTTTTTTTTTGGCCATGCTGCACCGCTTGTGGCATCTTAGTTCCCAGACCAGGCATTGAATCTGGCCACTCCACCTCCCCTTTTCCCACAGTGAGAGCCCAAGTCCTAACCACTGGACCACCAGGGAATTCCCTGTTATCACTTTTTTATTACTATTGTAAACAGTGCTGCAAATAACTCGATTATTTCTTTTTTTTTTGAATTTTAGTTTATTTATGTTTTTATACAGCAGGTTCTTACTAGTCATCCATTTTATACACATCAGTGTATACACGTCAATCCCAATCGCCCAATTCATCATGATTATTTCCTAATAATCAATTTCTGGAAATGAAATGATGAGTCAAGAAGCACCTGGGATTCTAAGTGTGCAGCATGCTAGAATCTTGACTTTCCCATCTCCTCCCGTCATGTCCCCACTGAGACACGACACAGACAAGTAATGCACCTGGCTTACATGAGCACACTTGAAAAATTGTTCTACTCTAATTGCGGAGAAAAAACCCTGAAGAAAAAAATCGAGCAGAAGGAAGGAGAATGTAAATCTGACAATTCACCTTTCCCCTGTGTGTGTGTGTGTGAGTGTGTGTGTGTGTGTGTGTGTGTTTTGCTTTGTTTTGTATTTGGACCTTATGGGGGGAGGGTTGACCAAATACGAGTTCAGAAAAGATGAAGGGTCTCAGGACTGGGAGTGGGAAGTTAAGAACGGTATTTGAAAAAAAAAAAAAAAAATATATATATATATATATATATATATATATATATATAAAGTATCAGGGAGGGTGTGCATAGGTTTTATGCAAATACTACACCCTTTTATATAAGGAACTTGGGCATCCTCGGATTCTAGTATTTGCAGCAAGACAGGGCAAATTTGGAAGGATGAACTATATATGCTGTTAGCTGAAAATTTTTACAATTATTTTTCAGCTATATGTGCTTTCTCCTCTTTGAATTATCTGTGCAATTACTTTTCAATTTATTTTATTTAATAATACATTTATATAATTCATGTATATTAATAAAAAACAATTAACAGGTTAAAAAAAAAGAATGGTATTTGGTGAAGTGCTGAAATATTATCTTCAAATAAAATACATATAATTTTAGTAAAAACAATTTCAACTACATTTTCATAAATGAAATTAATCTGCTCGTAAGGAAAACTAGGTTTCAGGAACAATTCTGGCTGTGAATTGGCAGGTAAATAACTGATGCAATTTCACAGTTCAAGCGCTTACTAGCTATGACATGAAACTTGTGAATCTCCGTGACCCCACCTGCTTCCTGACAGCATCATCAGAGCTGAATTTCTTGGCTCCTGGTATTTTAAGTTATATTCATATTTCTATTTAAATGTAGTTCTTTGATGCTTTTTAATCATCTGGGAGATGGATTCAAAATGGTACAATTTTCTCCTTTAAATTGTGTGCTTAACTCCTGTCAATGTTAATACATATTGTGTGTGCACATCAAAGTAAAGCTATGACTAGGCCATGCCTTGGGAGATGAAATGCTACGGATTTCACAGATACTGTCAGAAATTGCCTTCTTTCTTTCATATTTCATTAATTCAGCGGAGACCCTCATGTATGCTAAGTATAAATGATCATGTAATTTTTTTGAGGTAAAAATGTGATGTTCTCAGAGAAATCATCTTCTCTGAAGGTTCATTAGACTTTGTTTAAAAGCATAGCTTTGAGAAGCAGTCACATTTTGAAAACATGTCAGTTTCCCATACTCATCATCCTTTGCAATTCTGGAGAAATGAATACTAGGACAAGTTGATTTTAATTAACATGCTCATCAATCTCCCCAGAGTGCACTGTCATTTCCATTACTTTTAAAGTGCTTCTGGAACCACAGGGGACAACATTCCCCAGTTTAACTACACAGTTACATACAATAAGTGCAGTAAATGTTACTATGGTATTTTTATTTTTTTTATTTTTAATGTTTTTGGCCACACCATGTGGGATCTTATTTCCCTGACCAGGTATCGAACCTGCACCCCCTGCAGTGGAAGTGCAGAATCTTAACCACTGGACTGCAAGGGAAATCTGGTATTTTGATTTAAGGAACTCGTTGAAGTTACTCAAAGCTGCTTGGTCAAAAAACTAAGGATTAGGTCCTGTCAATATGCTGTGTTTTATGAACTAGTTAGCTACCTACAAATTTAAGAAAACAAGTGAGGATGAATTATCTTTTTGTGTAGAATGAAGAGGTATGCTTAGAGGAGAGGTTCGATTACAAAAGTTTGTACACTTTTGGTTTTTTTAGAAGGTTATCTCCCTTTTAAATTTATTTTTAATTAATTAATTTATTTTTGGCTGCATTGGGTCTTCATTGCTGCGTGCGGGCTTTCTCTAGTTGCGGCAAGTGGGGGCTACTCTTCGTTGCGGTGCGTGGGCTTCTCATTGTGGTGGCTTCTCCCGTCGTGGAGCACGGGCTCTAGGCGCACAGGCTCAGTAGTTGTGGCATACGAGCTCAGTAGTTGTGGCTTGAGGGCTCTAGAGCGCAGGCTCAGTAGTTGTGGTGCACGGGCTTAGTTGCTCCACGCCATGTGGGATCTTCCCGGACCAGGGCTCAAACCCGTGTCCCGTGCACTAGCAGGCGGATTCTTAACCACTGCGCCACCAGGGAAGCCCTATGCGCTATTTCTATAGGGGGTGGAGCAATCTTATAATTTGGATATATGCAGGGCAAAGCTATCAAATGGATTTTGTGTTACAAAACTTACTCATAGAAACCAGAACAATGCTTGACACCTGGGGTTAAACAGGGTTGAACTCACCTTGCATCTACCTGAAGACAACCTACCACTCATCCTGTCGTATAAGAAATTATATTTTGTTTTTTTAAAAGCATATATTTGAACTTAGACACTTTTTTGGCTGATATCACCTTCCCAATGTGGTCACCACACATCATTGTTCCTGGTTAGGTCAGGTGCCCCCAGATCATGCTGGGCTGTCTTTTCACAGACCCCGGTCACAGACCCTTAGAAATCCTAAACACCAGGAATGGATAAACAAGATGTGGTATATACACACAGTGGAATATTACTCAGCCATAAAAAAGAATGAAATAATGCCATTTGCGGCAACATGGATGGACCTAGAGATTATCATAGTAAATGAAGTAAGCCAGACAGAGAAAGACAAATACCATATGATATCACTTACATGCAGAATGTAAAAAGATGATACAAATGAACTTATTTACAAAGCAGAAATAGACTCACAGACAGAGAAAACAAACTTATGATTACCAAAGGGGAAAGGTCGGGGGGAGGGATAAATTAGGAGTTTGGGATTAACAGATACACACTACTATATATAAAATAATCTTGTACAGCACAGAGGACTATATTCAATATCTTGTAATAACCTATAAGGGAAAAATCTGAAAAAGAATGGATATATGCACATGTATAACTGAATCACTTTGCTGTACACCTGAAACTAACACAACATTGTAAGTTAACTATACCCCAATATCAAATAAAAATTAAATTAAAAAAAAGAAAATCCTAAACACTGAAAAAAACGCACAGTGCCTCATCCCCACATGTGCTTCTAAACAACAGTAACAATAAAAAACCACTAATTTATAGGATAGAGTCCAACAAATTCTGATTTTCCTTCTGACACTTTTTCCTGTTTTCTTTCTTCTCTCCTGTCTCCCTCCCTCCCTCCCTTCCTTTATTTTCCCCTTTCTTTCTTTTGAATTCTTTCAAAATATGTATTTTAAAATGTCCTTGCTATGCTGGTGCCCTAAATATGTACTTGTTTAGTCTATTCTGTTACTCAACACTCCCTAGTAATGGACACACCTCTAAATGTCCTCAGTTTGCTGGAGCCCCTACAAACCATCTCTAGTATAAATAACAATAATATGTCTAAATGTCTCTGCTCACTCAAAACATGAAGATGCGTCCACTGCCGCTCCTTTAGTCTTCCTTCAAAAGGGAAAAGAAACCAAATGAAATGCATAATGGTTGGAAGCATTGGCAACAATAAAAAGGTATCTTAGGGGCAATCGAAAGACTTTGAATATAGAGACCAAATTTTAGATATAATCAAATTAAATTTCTTAGGAATTGTACTGGTGTTGTGATTTCATAGGAAATGTTCTCATCAATAGGAAGTGTATGCTGAAATATTTAGGGGTTTACTGTCATGATGTCTGTAACTTGCAAATTGTTCAGCAAAAAAAAAAATGTGTGTGTAACGTGTATATATATATATATATAGAGAGAGAGAGAGAGAGAGAGAGAGAGAGAGGGAGGGAGAGAGAGAGAGAGAGAGACAAAGACAGAGCTAGAGCTAGAGAGAAAATTCAAAATGTGACAAAAATGTGGTAGAATACGTACTGTTTTTTCAACTTTTCCATACGGGAGAAACGACATAATCACTCAAACTAGAATGCCAAGAATCAAAAGAAACACAGTTGATATTATACGGAGCTAGGATTGGGGGTTTTCCGTAGTCTGTAAGATAGCTGGAGGACTATAGCTTTAATTCATTAGATTCATCAAAGAAATGTAAGCTTTGAAGATCATTTCAGTCATTTTAGATCATTTAGATAAACGGATTTAGGCACACACACACATGAAGACCTGAGTTCAGTCGGCCCTAGAAGGCACTGGCCAAATGCCCATTGCTTTCTGAGGAAGTCCAGCCCTTTAAAAGCCAGCTAACTGGTTTCTTTTGATGAATTTCTTCTACGACATCAGCTTTCTAGGAGCTCAGAAACTGCTAGGAATCAATAAAGCAATATTTCTTATTCTCTCCCAATCAATAAAATATAGTTTCTTCCTTTATTCATCCAATTACTAAAAATTTAGTGACAGCGTACTCTGAGCCAGGTCCAGTGTTCTCAGAACACACACAAAATACATGGGCTCTGTCCTCAAGGAGTTCAGGGTCACCTGGAGAGGCAGTTGTATAACACATGATTATAGAATAATGTAAAAAGTATTGTGGGCTTCCCTGGTGGCGCAGTGGTTAAGAGTCCGCCTGCCGATGCAGGGGACGCGGGTTCGTGCCCCGGTCCGGGAAGATCCCACATGCCGCAGAGCGGCTGGGCCCGTGAGCCATGGCCGCTGAGCCTGCACGTCCGGAGCCTGTGCTCCACAGCGGGAGAGGCCACAACAGTGAGAGGCCCGCGTACCGCCAAAAAAAAAAAAAAAAAAAAATGTATTGTAAGTATGGTACATATAAGCTGCTTTGGGAGCACAGAGTGAGAAGCCCTACACTACCTGGTGTGTGTGCGGAGGAACGGTGAGGAATCAGGGGATAATGATACAATAATAAACAATGATGGTCACAGCAACAAGAACAACAGTGGTCCTAGACCAGGAAAGTCCTAACTACAACAGCTATACTTAAGCAGGGGTAAAGGACGGTGGATTTGGCAGAAGTCAAACAAATTACTAGTAGGAAAGGTGCCTGGACATATCAATACAAATCTCAGGGAAAATATTTTAACAGGTCTGCCCGGCTGAAACATTTTGCCATGGCCATAAACTCCCTTCCCAGGTGCTTTGCTCATGTTATCTAGCTAATATTGTCTCCATTTAAATAGGCCCTGAGGCTCACGGGAGGCATGTGAGTTGCCTCTGGACAAGCAGCTGGTATGTAGCAAGACAGAATCTAGGTTAGGACTCATGCGTCTTGGACACTTGTTCCATCTTGCTATGTAACATCACCTGCCCACAGACCTTTGCTTAGGAAGGCCTTGAAGAGGAGTAAGAATTTTGCAGGTGAACCTTGTAGGGAAGAGACTTCTGGGTGAGAGGTGAATACACAAGGCATTGAGGAATTAAGAGAGTTTGGCAAATCCTTGTAGACCCTATTGTTAGCAATGATTGGAATAGAAGTTATGTGGGTGGAAAGTGGTGGAGGAGAAAACCTGACAGGGCTCTGGAATAAGAAACAAGGGACTTATATCTTATGGAGTAAGTGTTAGAAAGCCACTGAAGGAAGGGCTTTCAGCTTTGGGATTATACGATCGATTTGCCTTTTTCAAAGATCCGTCTGTGCAAAGGCCCAGGCAGTTTCTAACAGGAGGGGAGCAAGCCAGGGGGAAGAGCCAGGCACTGGCTGGGTACCCACCGAAAGATGGGGCCTGCACTTCGGAGGCAGCTGCAGGGTAAAGGGGTCCTACCCTTGCCTGACTTCTCTATACAACTTATGGTCCTTCTTTCAACATGACTAATTGTCATGTCTTTTCATCTTTCTCATAAAAAGCATCATGGCAACATGTTCTTTTAAAAAATGTTGAATAGTTATCACTTTTGCAAATGGTGCTAGGAAAGCAATAGATTCCTCTGCTAATTGCGTGGGAATACTCTGAAATTCCCATGCTGCTCCTTCAGAGGCATTGTGTGTTTGCGTGTGTATGCGTGCGTGTGTGTGTGTGTGCAGCGGGGGGAGGAATCAGAGACAGGAGATAAGGCTCAGGGGAAAGAGTGCCCAGACTAGGTCAATGGCAGTAGAGGGGCAGGGAGGATTGCATTGCGATTCCACATAATTTAATGAGTGAGTCGACATTTTTTTTTGGCCACACCATGCGGCTTGTGGGATCTTAGTTCCCCGACCAGGGATAGAACCCACTGCTTAGCAGTGAAAGCATGGAGTCCTAACCACTGGACTGCCAGGGAATTCCCTGATTCAACATAATTTTAAGGATTGAACTCAGGGACTGAAAGTCAGAAAGTGAGTCAAAGATGATGCCTGGTTTTGCCTGAGCAACTAGGTGTAAGGTTATGTCATCCTCCAAGATATGGATACACCTGGAGAGAGATTTCAGAGGAAAGATATTGAGTTTGAATTTGAACGTGTCGATTTTGCACATGGGTGCCCAATTTGTTGAAAAGGCCCCTTTCCCCATGGAATTACCTTTGCTCCTTTGTCAAAAATCAGTTGATTATATTTTTGCAGGTCTATTTCCGGTTTTTCTATTGCGTTCCATTGGTCTATGTGCCTATCCTTCATCTTGATGAATGTTGTTTTATAGTAAGTCTTAAAACTGGGTAAGGTGAGTCCTTCAACTTTGGTCATTTTTTATGACCAAAGAAGTGTTTTGCTTTTCCATGTGAATTTTGGAATCAGACTGTCAATACCTACATAAAAGTTTTCTGAGATTTTGACTGGCATTGCACGGATTCAATAAAATAAGTGGGGAAACACTGACATCTTAAGATTGAGTCTTCTGATTTATGAACATGGTATTCCTCCCTATTTTACTTAGACATTTTCGATTTCTTGTATCAGAGTTTTTGCAGTTTTCTGCATACAGCTCTGCTATGTAGCCCTAAGTACTTCATTTGTTTTTATTGGCCATGCCTATTCTGAGGTATCTGTGTACATCTTTATGCAGATGTCCTGTGGGCAAGCCTGGAGGTCTGGGGCATTGTCTGGGCTGGAATTCAGGTTTGGTATCATCACATTTGTCATGAATGTCACATTTCCCAGGGACAGAAGAAAATAGGGCTGAGGATTAAAAGTCATCTTAATTACCATCAAATGGTTAATTCTGGTTCTTGCTCTAAGTTTAAGAAGTAAACCAAGGAAGATCTGAGAACCCCACAATGAGGGCTGAACACGTGTGCTTCGGCACCCGAGAGCATGTGTTCAGCTCCTGGCTCGGGGACCTCAAGTCTCAGCTCCACCTAATTGTAACGCCTGTACGGTAACAGTGGCCACCTCATAGGGTCATTGGAAAATCGATTACGACGGTGCATCCGGAGGACACAGAACAGTGCTTGGCATGGCGAGCACTCAATACCTGTCAGCCACTGTTATTAGTTACATAAGTGAATTGCCAGGAGCCCATCTGGGGAAATCCCTCGGAAAAAACTTAATGGTCTTTGAGAGTCCTGGCATTGTTTGGTAATGACTATTGATCTTCACAAGAAAAGATGGGATTCACTGCTTGTGTTAATTTTTCTTGCACAATATACGCCCAGGACTCAGTGCCCCCCTCCCGAGGGTGAACTGCATATGAGAAAGAATATATAGCATCTGAAATTCCCTGCTGAAAAGCTCTTTGTTTAGAAACCAGGGCTGCTAGTGCCTTTTGATTCGTGTTTCCAACATTTCCCAAATTAAGCATGAGAGTTGTGACTGGATATCGCCATGGACTCGCAATTTCTTTCTGAAAGAAGACGAGGAAGGTGGTCGGCACTCATACCCTGCTTCCTATCCCTCCCTACCACCAGTGGTTGCCTAGCCTCGTTCACAGAGGTCACTGACCCGGTTTAGTCTGTCTCCAGCTTTGCATGAGTTGGCCCAACCCTGGACCCAGAATCCTTCAAAAGAATCCCACTTCTCGGCAAGGACAGAAATCGTGTAGTGACAACGGGATGGTCTGGACATTGTTTGGCACTTTGTTTGACCAGGGGTAGGGGTGGGGAGGAAGAATTGAAACCCTTTCAGAAAGTTTTTATTTTCTCCAATTCCCATTTCATTGTGTTTAAAGAAAGGTCAAAGGAATATCTTGGCCAGCAAAAGGAATGCACTCTAATATTGACAGGTCCCAGGAAAGAGACTCACAGAGAAATTTGCATCTGACATAGTAGCGTAGACCGCAGATGCTTTCATCACACAAAGCTAAACAGGTGCTCTGCTGAGATCTCTTGTAGTATTATTGTCGGGAGAAAACCAATTGGCCTAGGACCCAGGGTCAGTGCTGCTGCTAGCATCTGTTCTGAAAATTCTGCAGTGCTTTTGTGTTCACAAATTGCCATAGATGTTGGTGTGTGTGTGTGTGTGTGTGTGTGTGTGTGTGTGTGTTTAAAATCACCATAAAGATAAATGGGTGGAAGAAATGCTTCAAGTTAAGTTTGCACAGATTCTACTCGGTTACCAGCTTGTAACCCTGCCGCTAACCTTGGGCAGAGACCATGGAGAGCTCCTGGAGCATCGTTCTTTGGCCCATGATGGGCCAGGTAAGGCACAGATTGATTTGATCTGAAAATTTGTTAAAAATATGCGAATTGCAACTGTCACAAACATACCACTTGGGAATGTAAATTGGTGGAGTCACTATGGAAAACAGTATGGAGGTTCCTTAAAAAAATAATAATAGGGGTTTCCCTGGTGGCGCAGTGGTTAAGAATCCGCCTGCCAATGCAGGGGACACGGGTTTGAGCCCTGGTCCGGGAAGATCCCACGTGCTGCGGAGCAACTAAGCCCATGCACCACAACTACAGAGCCTGTGCTCTAGAGCCCACGAGCCACAACTACTGAGCCCGCATGCCGCAACTACTGAAGCCCACGCACCTAGAGCCTGTGCTCCGCAACAAGAGAAGACACTGCAATGAAAAGCCCATGCACCGCAACGAAGAGTAGCCCCCGCTCGCTGCAACTAGAGAAAGCCTGCGCGCAGCAAGGAAGACCCAACACAGCCGAAAATAAATAAATTTATATATTAAAAAAACTAATAATAGAGCTACCATATGATACTGCAATCCTACTCCTGGGAATATATCAGGAGAAAACTATAATTCAAAAAGAAACATGCACCCCAATACTTATAGCAGAACTATTCACAATAGCCAAGACATGGAAGCAACCTAAATGCCCATCAACAGATGAATGCATAAAGAAGATGTGGTACATATATACAATGGGATATTACTCAGCCACAAAAAGAATGAAATAATGCCATTTGCAGCAACATGGATACCTGAGATTATCATACTAAGTGAAGTAAGTCAGACAAAGACAAATACCATATGGTATCACTTATACGTGGAATCTAAAATAAGGCACAAATGAACGTATCTATAAAACAGACTCAGACGTAGAGAACAGACTTGTGGTTGCCAAGGGGGAGGGGGTGGGGGACTTGGAGTTTGGGATTAGCAGATGTAAACTATTATATATAGAATGGATAAACAACAAGGTCCTACTGTATAGCACAGGGAACTATATTCAATATCCTGTGATAAACCATAGTGGAAAAGAATATGTATATGTATAACTGAATCACTTTGCTGTACAGCAGAAATAAACACATTGTAAATCAACTACACTTCAATAAAATACATTAAAAAAAATACCACTGTGAATTTTAGTCTGTAATTAAATGGGATCTCTGGTTCATTTAATTTTTTACACATATTTTTTAGATTTAGTCGTTGGAGTGCTAGGTGCAGATTTTCACATGTTCATATTTGGAATCAATAATTCTGACACAACAATGGGACAATAAAAAAATGGGACAATAACACACAGATTAGTAGATGGCAGTCATCCCTTGCTTTTTGAGATGGACATAAACCTGGCAATAGATTCAATATTTGTAAGAGTCAATTCTGGTTTTTCATTTATTTGATAAAAGCAGAGATGCCATCAGACTTGGGTTTGATGCATCTGAGAAGCAGCTCCTATTCCGCCCTGTGGAGCGCGGAAGGCTTTCTTTCTGGAGGCAGCAGCCCTGCCTAGCTCTGCCAGCACTCTTAGCCTTGTGAAACTACTGATCATCCCCAGCTAGGAACCACTGCCCCAGGTAAAACATTATCTACCTTTGAGGCTCTGGGCTACCTGCTATAAGTAATTAAAGTTTATTTACTAAAATAGACTAAATAAAAGAACTATCTCTAAGTTCAAAATTCTGTATGTAAAGTCAATTAGGTCAATATATTTTTAACCTAAAATCTATCTTTCCTAGAAATTTGAAGGGCCATATAAATATTCTTTGACTAAAGCTATTCCTTTAAGGGGAAGGGAGAGATGAGAAAGAGTATTTACTTTTTAAATTTAAAAAAAATGGTTTTTTGGCTGGACCGCACAGCTTGTACGTGGGGTCTCAGTTCCCCGACCAGGGATTGAACCCAGGCCCTCGGCAGTGAGAGTGCAGAGTCCTAACCACTGGGCCACCAGGGAATTCCTGAATATTTACTTTTATAAATCCTGTTTTGAGTCATTGTCTTAGTAATCTAGCAAGAAAGATATTTTTAAACTATATTTTACAAAGGTAGAAACTAACGTTCAGAGAGGTTAAGCTCTTTCCTCAAGGTCACAGAGCTCATGTCTATCAGAAAAGGCTTTCAAATTCAAGGTTGTGTGATAGTAGATTCTAAGGTTTTCCCACTATATCATATATTCCGCTCTGCCCTTATAAAGCTGCATTTTATTGACTCCACTGGGAAAAAGATGACATTTTTTCCCCCTGCAGCAACGTGATAAAGTTCTGTTAGTCCAATCACTTCCATGCTATCTTCTGTGTCAACAGCCCCGTCCCTGACGCACCCAACCAGGTGTGGGTGGAGTACTGTGAGTTTACTCGGTCTTTACCCTGACTTAATTACCTTTGGATTCTTACAGACAGCTATGATGCCACAGGCTCATTCCTCGTAGGTGAGGTAAGCATGAGGCGGAAGCAAACTCAGTCTTAAATGTCTTACCAGCACTTATCACTGGTCATACTTATGTGATAAGTAAAATGCTCATATAAGAACACTGAGGATGGGCAGGGCCGTCGTGATGTGCCCCTCCAGGGCTCGGAAGGTTCTCTTCTGAGCTATAGCTCACCTATTATCTTTACTGCTTCTTGTATCAGATCCCAGCCAATGGTCAGAGTTTTTTTGCTTTTAGTTTTGTCTTGTTTTTTGCCATTTACTGGTGCTTTCCTCTTTCAGGTCTCTAACTTGATATATCTTTATATTGAAGGTTTCCTCCTTCAACCCCCATAAAGGCAATGTGCTCCCCGCTCCCCACTCCGGACTTCCCTCCTTTAAATTTTTGTGCTGCGAAATAACGCACCTTCTGATAGTTAAAACTAACATACAATGCAACAAAATAGCCTCCTTTTCCAAATGGGCCCTTAGTGCATGTTTCCCACGCCCTTGTTTGCCCTTCACTTCCTTTGCCTAATTTAGATTTGCAAGCTCAACACACAGACTCTCTCGGTCTTTGTTTATGTACATATGGTGTCTAGCACTAGTCTTGGGTTTAACAAATATTAAATAATCATGACTTCAGAATGATTGTTAGTATTGGTGTTTAAAAAAATCACAGCTGGTCAAGAATACTGCTTTTTTTTCCCCCCCCTCACAGACCTTGTCTGATTTTGTAGCTCTTATAGCAGACAGCTGTATTATAGCACACTTGCTTTCCCCTTGAATACCACTTGGAGACCAGAGCTGGTGATAATTGTAGCTGCTTTTCTTCATTGGAACACATTTACAAATTCTGCACTGCATACCAGTGTGCTTGTGGATGTAATTTCAGTTGTATGCAACCACCTTAACATAACTGGAGAAACCCAGATACAATTTTATACAATGTTCCATTGTGCATGTTTGAAATGGAAGGTTTTTTTTTTCTCTCTGCATAATTAATTTAAGCATTCATGATATCCAGCATGGGCTTTTAAAATCTATGCATTAAACACTCATTGACTGTGTAGTGGCAATTACATCGTTAGGTTTTGAACTGAAGTCCTTAATTTTACCTATTTTCAGGCTTAAAAAAAACAAACAAAACAAACAAAAAACCCCTGAATCTGCAGACTTTACCTAAACCCTTTTAGAGGTCTCCTTAAAATTGGCAGACTGATTTTGCACTACAGTTCCACAGGGCGATTCATAAAAATAAATGCCAAATACTAGGCAACAATAGAAGGAATTGACAGTGGATCAAAAGTTTAACAACGCATTTCCTTTAAGAAATGTCACATCAGCTTTCTCACAATCAGGAACTAAAGAAGGCTGTGCTTTCCCACTGGTCCAATAGTTCAAATGCAAACACATCAGCAGAAGAAAGTGGTTATGTCAGGGTGCAGGATGCAATCGTGTAACCGGATAAAACAGTTTTATTTGTTAGCTCAAATATATATTTCTGACTTATATTTTTATTTAATTTTGTGGCCAAGGCAGAACCAAGGTCATAATATTGATAAATTAGGAAAAAATGGTTTCTTCCTTTAGAATCAAGTCCAAAATATCTACACATCGAGATTTAGCATCGTTCTTACTCATGTGACAACATCCTCAGCTCTGAATTTATTAGGATTCCTATAAAATCAAACCTAAGAGTCTGAGTCTAATTGTGTATTCGATACACTTCATCTAACTTGTTTCATGAGCTCTCTGCTATGTATTCACTGTCTCTCCCTGGGCTCTGTAACTGTATTCTCTACCAGGGACTCTGGAATGCTATTTGCAGGTAGATACAATATTTCCTAGTGGAGTGTGCTCTGTTGAAAGCAATACAGTGTCTAAACTATAGCCTTCCACTCTCCTGAGATTCAAGTAACTGCAAAACAATGTGAATAAAAATTGTCTGGGAGGAGCCCGATTCATGGGAGGAACACCTTTACTAGAACTCCACCCCTCTCAGTTCTAAACCTTGCTTTCAGACAGTGGTAACAGCTGGACAAGATGGTAATGAGAGGGATCTCTTGTCTTAGAACAGTGCAGATTGTTCTCAGACAAGAGATCCTAGTGCCCTGGCCATTCTCCTAGATGAGGTGAGTAAATGAGGCAAATGCCTGGCACACAGAGTCAGCTCCCACAAGGCCAGGAAACGGAGCACGCTTGTCTTATCCACCATTGGTACTCCAAACATAGAGATCAGTACCTAGTAGACAGCATGCAATAAATATCAATATTTATTGACGGAACAGTGAACGTTCAAGGCGTTTTTTTGAACAAAATGACTATAGATAGATAGATGTAGATGTATCAGTATTACTGTTATGTTGTAGCTGGACCCATAGGAATTAAAAAAAATATCTGCTCACTTTAAAAGATGACTGTAAACACCTAACCTATATAATATATTTAGAGATATATTAATATTAGGTTTTACTGTTGGAATCATCAAGGCTTTTTGAAGTTACAAGTCGAATGGTATTAAGGCCAGAACTTGAAATGCATTTCTAGACTTAAAACACAGTGTTCTGTCTCTCTATCCCCTAAGGACTTTCTAGATAATATGATGGTTGTAGAAACAGAACAAAGAAGCTATCATCTTTATACGTGCCTTTATGAAGCAGCATAATAAATGGCTTACTTTATGGTTACCGGAGCAGTTTGGTTTAGGCTAACTGGCAAACTGGCAGGTCTGTGTCTAATTCTGTCACCCATGGTATACACAGCATACTGTTGGTGCTCAAATGTTAATTAAAAAATAACAAATTAAAAAAAAATCTACTCACTTTAAAAGATGACTGTAAACACCTAGCCTATATATTTTATTATATAAAATATATTATATAAAATATATAAAACAAAGCAATGCATGCCAAGTACCAGGTGTCCTAGATGCCGAATGGCATTATTAACGTACTTACATAAGTAATTATAAGTAGTGGGAAAATTAACTTTAATTGAAATTAAATGATAGCTTAGAGGTTGACAGCGAGTTAGTCATTTTGTTGGTGGACAAGACATACTATTAGGCCTCACCTGAGGTCACTGGGGCAATTCAGTATCACAGCAGAGCACTCAGAACAAAAAGAGCTGGGTTTGCATCTGTAAGTCACAGCTTTCTGGCTGTGCGGCCTGGGTGAGTTGAGTTCTTGCCCACTGCCTAGGCTTTGAGGGGCCCTGCTCCGGCTTCACCCTCCCCATGGGACAAGGAATTCCATGCTTTCTGAACACCTTAGGCCCTGGAACTTACTGCCCTGCCACTTCCAGGCCTGACTGTCCAAGGCTGGAGGAATCGCCAGGGGGTAGCTTTTGTGAGGGGTATGGTGCGCAGGCTAGGGTGTCCTCGCGTGTATGAGCCTTTTTGTAATACATGATGGAGCAGAGATGGGAAGAAAATGGGGTGTGAGTTTCAGGCCGGAAGCCAGTAGTCACTGCCACACTGTGTTCCAGTTAATTTACAGCTTTAGGCATTTACGATGGGGTCTACATTAGCTTGCCCTGGGCCCTTCCAAACTTCCAGGCAGGCCTGGAACTAGGGCAAGTCACACAACCTATTTTAGTCTTAGTTACCTCATCTGTAAACAGGAATGATAATAACCGTTCCACTAACCTCAGAGGGTTGGGATGATGAGGACGATCTTAAAAATAACCACCATTTGTTGAGCACACACCGTGGTTCAAGCGCTTTACAAGTCACGGTCACTTGGCGTGGATTCTCCTGGATCCTTGAAAATCTTCCGGGTAGGCCATCTTCATCTGCTTTTAAAAGAAGAGAAAACAGGCTCAGAGAGGTTACGTTTCTCTCCTAGCCTCCCGTTCCCCAACAGAGATAATGTACGTATCAGTTCCATACACATACAAGGTAGCACTATAGTTATCCATTCATTTACATCACGTTGGGGGGTGCAGCAGTGAACAAAAGGAACAAAAAAATCACTGACGTCGGAAGCTTACGTTATGGTGGAGGGACACAATAAATAAATCAAGTAAGTAAAATCCGTCGTATGTCAGATGGTGCTAAACAAAGCAAGGGAGAGAACCAGGGCATGTGGAGATACAGGGAACGTGACACTTGAATAAAGACGTGAAGGAGGCGAGGGAACACCATTCGAGGTTTGGTTTGGTTTTCTGGTGGCCTAGGGGAGTGGGTCACTAATTCAGGTGGCAGCGGAACAGCAGAAGGAAAGGCCATGAGACTGCGGCTTGCTTGCTGTGTTCTAGAAGCAGCACGGAGGCCAGTGTGGCTGGGAAATGAGCAGGGGGTAGAATAGTAGGAGATGAGGTCAGAGAGATAAAGGGGCGGGGGTGGGGAGGGAAGGAGAACCAGGTGTATAGGTCATTTAGGCCATGATAAATAAGGACCTTGAAAAAAAAAAAAGTGGTGGGGAGCTAATGGACTTTTTGTTGTTGTTGTTGTTTGTTTTGTTTTGTTTTGTTTTTTTCGGTACGTGGGCCTCTCACTGTTGTGGCCTCTCCCGTTGCGGAGCACAGGCTCCGGACATGCAGGCTCAGTGGCCATGGCTCACGGGCCCAGCCGCTCCGCGGCATGTGGGATCTTCCCGGACCGGGGCACGAACCCGTGTCCCCTGCATCGGCAGGCGGATTCTCAACCACTGCGCCACCAGGGAAGCCCTTTGTTGTTGTTTTTAGCAGAGGAATGACATGAGCTGGAGTGAAAAGACTCACCCCGACTCCCTGGTGCTGGAGGCAAGGGCAGAAAGAGGGAGGCCAGGTAAGTGGTTACTGCAAAGCTCAGGCAAAAGCTGATGTTGGTGTGGACCAAGGTCATGGCCGTTGAGGTGGAGGGTAGAGGTTAGATTCCAGATATGGCACTCTGAAGGTTGAGCTGACAGGTTTACTGAAACCCGGGGTGGGGGGGTTGGTAAGAGAAAGGAAAGAGTCAAGAAAGAAGCCAAGGCTCTTCACCTGGGCAAGGGGTGACAGAGGTAGATGCCATTAGCAGGAATGTGGAAGTCTGTGGCTGGGGCATGTCTGGGGCAGGAGATCTGGAGCCTGGTTTGCACAGGTGAATTCTGAGATGTCTACCGGGCACCAGATGGAGATGTCAGGTATGTTTTTTCACTTCATTGGATCTGACTTTTCTTCTCTCTTCACAGAGCTGTAATGGAACTTATTCAAGGTGGTGGTGCTCTAGGTCATAAAGAATTGGATGCTGGGTTTCAACTAACGGCTTCGAGAGAAATATGGGGAAGCAGTTGGAGCACAGGGTAACATCAAGGGTCTAGAGAGATAATCTGTAAGATTGTTTCAGGAGGTTCGGCCAGGACGGTCCCGTCTCTTGGAAGCCACACAATCTGTTTAATGCCACACAGGTGACTTCGGGACCCTAAAACGTTCGTTTCATAACCTATTCCAAGTGTTTACAATAAACTAGATGTCGAAAAAGTTATGTTTGAAAATTTGAAAAGTGTTCAGCGTGGTAGGTCCTCAAAGTAGCAATCCTCCTCTGAGTGTGGCCTCCATAGAGACAGCAAAGCACGAACTTGATGCGAGTGGGGAAGGGGAGCCAGATGAAAATCAAGCTCTAGGGGCTTCCCTGGTGGCGCAGTGGTTGAGGGTCCGCCTGCCGATGCAGGGGACACGGGTTTGTGCCCCGGTCTGGGAAGATCCCACATGCCGCGGAGTGGCTGGGCCCGTGAGCCATGGCCACTGAGCCTGTGCGTCCGGAGCCTGTGCTCCGCGACGGGAGAGGCCATAGCAGTGAGAGGCCCACGTACCCCCCCCCCCAAAAATAATAATAATAATCAAGCTCTAGGACCAGGACTCCAGAGCTGTTCCCGCTGCTTGGCTGGCCTTACACACCTCGACCTGGCTCGCGGGTGGGCGTGTGAGGGGGGAGGACACAGCAGGACTGGTGACATCTTAAAGGGCTCTGTCCTAGTGCCTCTGCACCAAGTGACTCCGGGTCGGATCCGGGGTCTGGACGTTTACCCGGCTCGTGCCAAGCCACATCTGCCAGTGTTTCTGCTTATGTCACAGAACTTGCTGTCCGGGTCTCACCTTTAAATCTGGAGTGTTCGCCCGTCTGGGGGTGGTGTTTGGTCTAGGGTTGAACTGGCACGTTTCCATCTCCCTCCTTTCTTGGTCATTTAAGTGTCTGAAGGTGCCCTGCTGAACATGGAAGGCAGGAGAGGAACGCTGTCCCTGCAGAAAGTTAGGGATAAGCCAAATAAATCCCTAGAGGACTGATCGCCTCTGGAGCGACTCGGAGCCAACCCCTGGGTTCAAAACGACTGCCCAGGGCGGCCCAAGCTGCGGGCCGGGCTTCTGTTCCGGGTCGACGTGCCGCCCCGGCGGCCGAGGCGTGGCGCCAGGGGCAGTCTGGAGGGGCGACGCGACGCTGCAGGTCCCCCGGGACGCGCGTGGGGTGTGGGCCGGCGGCGCGGCGTGAGCCGCCAGAGGGGAAGCTGCAATCTCCGCCCGGCAGCCGGGGCGCGCCGCCTCCCCGGGGCCATGTGGTGCGGGGCCCCCTCCAGCCCGGCCCGGGCGCGGCGACCCCCGGGCGCCCGGCGCTCGGCTCACCTGGGCCGCCAAAGGTGCAGCTCCGGAGCGAGGGCGCGGCCGGCTGGCGGGCGCGCGGCGCGGGGGCGGGACCCGGCGCCGGGACGCCCCGCCCCCGCCGACGCGGCGCGCTTCCAGTGGCCGCCGGCCCGTCACTCGCTCTTCACCATGGTTGCAGCACAAAGCGCCCGGCCCCGGAGGCCGCTTCCTCCCTGAGCGCGGCGGGGCGGTGCGGGGGCGCAGGAGGAGGAAGAGGCGGGGAAGAGGAGGGGAGTCGCCGCTTCCCAAACACTCTCCGGGGGGGCTGTGCGCGACGCCCGCCGCCAGGAGTCCGGACCCGGTGCCCGCGGCCCCTTCCCTCCGCGCCCGCAGCCCGGGAACAAAGTTGCCGAGAGCCAGCGGGCCGAGCGCGCAGCCGGGGGCGCTCTGGCCGCTCCGCGCGTGCAGATGGGGGGCGGCGGCGGAGCGCACGGCGGCGGCGGGGCGGCCCGAGGGGATGCAGCAGCCGTCGGGGGGCTCGGCCAAGCGCAGTAGACGGAGCCGCGGCGCGGCGTCGGGGACGGCGGCCGAGGCGACCCGGCTTCGCAGTGCCCTGACCTGAGCCGGTCATCGGACGGCGGCCGCGGCGCCCCCGAGTGCTTCCCGGAGCCCCCGAGAGGAGGGGGCGGCCCTGCGCGCGGAGGAGCGCGAGGCCCGTGCGCCCCAGCCAACCCCTCCCCGCCGCTCGAACTCCCTAAAAATAACTCAGGCCGGCGGGGGGCGGGAGGAGCCGCCGCCGTCCCCGAGAGGAGCCGGGGAGGCGTGTCGAGCCTGGGCCCGTGGGGAGCCTTCCCGGCCGCGCGGCGCGGGGGAGGCGGAGGAAGCGGGAGCTCCCGGCAGCCGGGCGCCGCGGGGACCCTCGGGCCTCGCGCGCCCCCCGCCCCGCCGCCGCCGCGGTTTGGCTGGTTGGCCCGAGGCGGGCGGAGCGCGCAGGGCGGAGGCGGCGGCGGCGGCGGCGGCGGCGGCGGCGGCGCTGGGCCGGGAGGCGGAGGCCGAGGGCGCGGAGCGGCCCCGGCCCGGGCTGCGGGGGGAGATGGCGTCCTACGTGGATAACAGCTTCCGCCAGGCGGTGATGAAGAACCCGGCCGAGAGGACCCCCCAGGTGAGCCCCGCGTCGGCTGCGCGCTCCCTGCCCACGTCGTTCGCCCCGCGCGCCCGCGCCTCGCGTCAGGTCCCCAGCTTCCAGGGGCTTCGCGTCTCCGCGTCTCCCCTGGCCGTCCTGGCGTTATTTCCCCCTCCTGGATCTTCTCCTCCTTTTCGCTGCTCTCCCCGTACCGATCTTCTCCTGCGATTGCCCCGCGGGGCAGGGAGGTCTCTCCCGAGCGTCCCCTCTGCCCAGCCTAGCGCGGGGCCCGGGAGCCTTTCGGGGCGGGGGGCAGTCACCTCCCCTCGGCCGGCCCCTCCTGACCCCCACCCCCACCCCGGCCGCAGGCGCCCTGCCTCCCCCGGCTTGTGGCCCCTGGTACCTTCAGAGTTTTTCGGCGTTTGCAGAGGTGTAGGAGGAAACTTGCAGGGCTCTGCGGAACGCGAACCCGTGCTGGTCTTCTAAAGTAAAAGGTTGACATGTTTGTGTGTTTACTATTTTTCTTTTCCTTTTTTTTTATTTGGAAAAGTGATGCCGCTTTGCAAGGAAGGGGTTGGTGGGGGGGAAGTTGAATAGCTAGGTTAGTGCTTTTAGTTTCAACTGCAGACAGAACTGCAGAGCAGGCATATTCAGATACAGCCCCGGGAAGGGTACCCTGCGGATTCTTTTGGTGTTGCACAACCTTGTCAAAATTAGATAAGTTTGTTAACCTTCATACGTTCGTTTACCTTCAGGCTTATTTTTCTCTGGCTTTAAGTAGAGGAATTGCTGATGGTGGTGGATCTGGTCGTCTCAAGTTGGACTAGAGAGGGGGAAATTTTATAAAAATGTGGTGGTTTGATTTTTTTTGCTTTTAGCTGCTGACTGGATAATGACGCATGCTCCTAAGCGTCGGGATGGTGACTACAGGGGATCCTGCTGCCAACCGTCTTAAGACAAATAAGCCCTCCTGATCCTTGGGACCATCAGACATTTAGGATCTAATGCTTGAAAGAGTTGCTTCGCTTGTTAGGTGTTGGATGCCATCTGTTCAGAGCCAAAGGCTCTCCTCCTCTGCTGTTGATTGTCATTATTTAATGCGGGGCAAAGAGAATAAAATAGACGCTTCCACTGGCTGCCTTTGGACAAGGCCCAGGAATGGCACCTGGTGCGGTTTTTGGTTTTTCATTTATTTTCTGATGGAGCCGGCACATCTGGGGATCGTAGGTAGATTGCACTCGTTTACCAGACTGTGGAATATGGGTGGTAATCTTGCAAGGCAAATTCATTTCACAGTGTCTCCAGAAAGTTCCTAATCCAAAGGATTACTTTATCGAAAACGAGGAAGGTCCTGCTTTTTGCTCTTGTTGCACTGCTTCTCATGTGCCTTCTGCATCTCCTGTCGGTTTTAAGTTGTCAGTCAGTCTTCTGCAGCTGAAAACGCATGTTCTCAGTCACAGTGTGATGGAGGAGCCCATTTCAGTGAAATGTTTCGATCCCTTTCAGTGTTTGAAGTGCCAAGTGAAATCACACATGCCGAGAATATTAGAACCTAGCAAGGCAGGTCGGAAAATGTCGTCAGAGGCCTTGAGTGGAAGTTAGAGAGCCGGGAAGTGGAATCTCCGGTTGGTTGATTAGAATAACAATGACTCCAAACCTGCTATCAGGTGGGTGGAGGGGGGTGTGTCCCCCAACAAAACTGGAAGAGACAGAACCTCCACTGTGACCGCGTGCTGACTGTGCCAGAGAAATGAGCTGTTAAATTTCCCTGTTGACGTGCCGGTTGTGGAGAGCAGAGTGAAAACCGACCAGCACAGAGCTTGGCCCGAGTCAGAAGTGGGCCAGTTGCTACTGACACCGCAATGTGAACGCTTCGCTGACCGTCTGAAAGCAGCACATTTCCCCCACCAAACCTTCACAGAGCAAGTCACCTTAGAGAAGCCTACCAAACATTTGGAACACTCATAAGTACCCACCCTATTAACACTGATGCTCCCTTGGTTATTACTAATGCGGACCTACGTGTTTATTTATTATTTTAAAGAGAAAGTAGATGGAAATGTGAATGTTTTCCACCTTCACCTGGCTTGTCAAAAATAATTACTTTTCTGAAAGTTTGAAATTTACTCAAAAGTTAAAAAAAAATGTTTTGGTAGCAGGTGCCTTTTCTGTTGAGTGCTTTGTGAATGCAAGGGCCGGAAGTTTTTCCGCCCTGTCTTTTCTCTTGAGTGCTCGAGGGTTAGAAGTTTGTAATATAAAAGCCAAGTTATGAAATAAACTTGATACGGACAGAGGGATACGAATTAGGGCAGTTTTGCTGTCATGCTTCCTTCTGTTTCTCAGGATAGAAATGGTGAAGGAGTTTGTACGATTCTTACGGCAGGCAAGAGAAAGGTGTCTTAAAAGAGGAAAATATATAAATATTCTTTGTTAAATTCATTTTCTTCCTTTTTTATTTTTTCTTTTTTTTAACCCTACCAACCCAGTTTGTCTCCCAAACCCTGTGAAGATGTGGTTTTGTACAAGGTCACTCAGTTGCCTATAAGTAATCGTGCTGTCACTCGTGTAACCTAAGAGGTTAGCTCCAAGAGAATCTGGGGGTGGGGAGAGCCTCAGTGCAAACACAGGAACTTTGAAGAGTGTTATGAAATTAGGAAGCTTTTCATGCCCACCTGGAAAATGGAAACCCATTTTCCCGTTTATTTAGGCACGTCACTAGAGGGGGAATGGCAAGGAGAAACAAAATTGTCACTCGAATTTTAGCTAAATCTTACATATTCATATTTAAGGGGCTGTCACTATTTCACCTGATATTCTGAGAGGACAAGAAAAGCCATCTTTAATCCAATGTGTGTCCCATATTGTGTGTCTGGAAAGTGGCTAAGTTCTAGTCAGTGGGGCACTGTATTCTCAATAACAAACCTCCTTGAAAATAAGGAGCACTAAGTGTTCTATTAATATTTTTCAGTGCACCTCTGTTGAAAAACAGGACTCTTAAGTAACTGCTTTATTAAACTGTTGGGGTTTGTGTCTTTAATCACTTAAATGGGAAGCTTGGTCACCTAAGCAATTAAGTGAAGTGAAAGATGTAAATAAATTACAAACAGCTTTCCCCCCAAGTCTTTAAACAATAAAATGATTTTTCTAAACCATATTATTAACTTATTGGATTCAGACCCTTTCAGATTGCTTAGGTAGAGTGTATAAATGCCTGTTTTTCGTTTTTCCGGTGAAACATCTATTGCAGAATATTCTTCTACTTTAAAGATTTACTATGATGTGTTTTTAGCTAGTTGTAAAAGTTACTTTTTAAAATGGCTTGTGTAAAATCTGCTGCCTCATCCCTTCCTAGTAATATTACTTGTTCTTCACGACTGAAATTTTTTTTTTGGCTATTACACCTTGTGATTTAGTTGCTAAATCATGAATTTGTCATTGGAGAGCTCTTAACAGTGCAAGACGTAGTTCTTTGCAAAAGTCACTCAGGAGCATGTGTCTTGAGTCATAATGAGAGGGCTGAAAAGTGCCTTTAGCCCAGAGAACTTTAAGTTATGAGAATCTGCACAAAAGAGTATCTCTGATGAATATTTAACTTTCAAATCCAGTGGAAGAATTGTGTCTATGACAGATAAATTTTCCATCTCTTTTTTATCATTGTTTATGAGCAGTCTTGTATTTTCATCTGACAACTTACAGTTTGATTATATTTTGGCTCATTTGGGGGCTCTAATAATAAATAATTTGTTCCTTAAGTAGTTTTTGTTCGTAAAACACAACTAAATGGTCTGGGTGCACTTTTGAAAAGCATGGCTCGCAAAGTAATGACTGGCCACACGCATTTAGCTTTCATAACAATGATATTTGAATTTGGAGGTTAAACAAATACACATTTATGACTGAAAAACCAATTTCAAACTGTATTAGCATGTGGCTCTGAACAAGCGAGGACTTGAATTTATGGTAAAAATTATTAACATTCTTTTGCAATATCGGTGGAAACTTAGTCACCTTCAAATAACCTTTTAAACATTTAGTAATTAACGGTTCCATAATTAGCTTTGCGTATCTTGGCTGAGGGTCAAAATGAATCTCTCCAACTGCAGTGCTTCGTGAGGTTGGTGTTTAACACAGTCCTTCCCAGACCCCACCCCGGGCTTTCACAGACACTCAAAAAAACCCAAAAAAACAAAAATTAAAAAAAAATTAAGAGGACTTCCTGGTTGCCAACTTGTGGCAGTTTTCTTCCTCTCGAAAAAGGACGTAAAATAAAAACAAAACCAGCTATAACCTCCTAGCACTGTCATTTTAGCTTATTTATGAAGACTCGCCATGCTTTTTTCTTTTAATTGAAGTATAGTTGATTTACAATGTTGTGTTAACTTCTGCTGTACAGCAAAGTGATTCAGTTAAACATATATATAAATTCTTTTTTAAAAATTCTTTTCCATTATGATTTATCATAGCATGTTGAATATAGTTCCCTGTGCTATAGAGTAGGACCTTGTTGTTTATCCGTTCTCTGTGGTTTGCATCTGCTAACCCCAAATGCCCAATCCATCCCTCCCCTACCCCCTCCACCTTGAAACAAGTCTGTTCTTTTTTTAAAAAATTTACTGTTGCCCTGAAAAAACTTTATCCAGGTGGATTTTGGGGGGAGTTAAATGAACACAATAAGGTCTGCCTTGGGTGATGTTTGAAATTCAAGTCTTATAAAGTCATATTATGTAAAGTAATAGTGGCATATGCCTCCAACCTAAATGAGCTATTTGAAATAAAGTTACAGTAACCTTTTCAAAACACAGAAAGACTATGCCTTCTTGACTCATTTGAAAACTTTTTTTTTTAGCTTTGTTACATATTTTGTAAGTTTTATATGTAGTGAAAAGGAATTGTAATTGCCTCAAAGAACTTTGATCTAGACTAGTGTAGAGTTATGGAAATGTGGCCGCTGGTGATAGTTCTGTATTATATGGGCTGTTCCTTCTCACCCCATTTTTGGTTAACAGTTTCCTCATCTGTAAAATGTGGGTAATAGCTTCTTGAAGTTGTTTTGTGGATGAAATGGAAGAACGTACATTTACTGTTGAGTGCAGTGCCTAATAATAGTTCTTGTTATCACATTTTAATGAAATACGTATTACTTACCAGGCCTTGGGGGTTCATTGAGATGGCTGTCCCTCAAGCAGCTCACCAATCTATCATGTCATAAGTAGGAAGTGATTCATTAGTGCTGTGACAGCTGTCCTAGGCCAGCACTGCTGAGGTTGGGGACTTCCTAGATGGGTGTGTATTGAGTCTGGGGACTTCCTAGGTGGGTGTGTATTAAGTCTTAGGGGAGTAGAAATTCACCCACCAGTGGACCAGGAGGCTATGAAGGATTTTCCAGGCGAACCCAAGGTCATAGAAGCTGCACAGGTGGTTGTAAGGAAGTAAGTGTGGACCTTTGTTCAGTGCGCCTGGAGCCAAGGGGTTGAGTGGGGGATGGAAAGTGACGCTACGTGTCCCGTGGAAGCTTGCGATTTGTGGAGAGTGGGAGGAGACTGGAGTTCTGTTAAAGCAGAGGTCTGACCTCCAGGGTGGAGATGGTCAAGAGCCCGAGCTACACAGCAGAGATATCCACTCTGCTGGACAGGCCGGCTGCACGTGTGCACGTTCATGTCAGCTGCTCATCGTGTCATGCCGTGCACACGTTTACGCCAGTGCAGCCTAGTCACGGCAGTTGGCGGAGATGGCCATTTCTTAGTTCATAGGAGAAAAGTCCAAGTTGTTGAACATAATTTTCTGTATAAATTTATTTATTTATTTATATTTGGCTGTGTTGGGTCTTTGTTGCTGCGCATGCGCTTTCTGTAGTTGCGGCGAGCGGGGGCTGCTCTTCCTTGCCTTGCGCGGGCTTCTCTTGTTGCGCAGCACGGGCTTCAGTAGTTGTGGCTCACGGGCTCTAGAGCGCAGGCTCAGTAGTTGTGGCACATGGGCTTAGTTGCTCCGCGGCCTGTGGGATCTTCCCAGACCGGGGCTCGGTCCCATGTCCCCTGCATTGGCAGGCAGATTCTTAACCACTGTGCCACCAGGGAAGTCCCCATAATTTACGTAATTTTCAAGATTTTTTCAACTTACGCTATTTTTCCTTAAACTTTGATGTCTTTTCCATGTCCATTCTGGAATCTAATATGAAATAGCTAATTTCTCATATCATTATGCTAAGTGTATTAGTATTTCTTAATCTGTGATGATAATGGGATTTCCAGCATTCCATCCTTTGCAGGAGTCGAGGAACATCTGAATTGAAGCTCACAGTTGACTTGTGGTGGCACGAGGTAACGATTGTAGCGAGTCTGTGAGGGCAGTTCCTTATTCCCCTACATCGTTTTTTGTTTACATAAATTAATGTTGAAATGAGGAAGGAGAAGCAATTTGTAGTACATGTAATTGGTCTTTTGTAGCTTTGTCAGAGCTGGAATATATACAGTCAGTAAAAATATGTTCAGTGGTTATAATGTCAGCCTTCGTGGGGGGAAAGTAAGCTGATTGGCTCATTATTATTACTTTCTTGTTTGCTTTACCTGCAAAGTTTATTGCATAGAGCACACATTTATATGAAAGCGTAACAGTGTTTCAACATGTGAAATTTGTACAGAAAAATATCAGAAACACATCTGTTAGGATGACTGTCTCTGCCTTTTATATAAAAGAGCTAGTGTATAAAAAGTTTTTCAATCTAAGGTACCAAGCTGTATTCTACAACAGAGATACAGTACTCTAAATAGCAAAGAACTAGGGAATCAGAAAGAATAGCTACTTCCTTTTACTAATCAAAGACTGGTGGCTACAAAGGAACACAGGCCTGCTTCAAACTATTTGTGATTCACCAGAAATCTCATTAGCATTAGGACAACTAATTTGAATTCAAGTTTTAGTCAATGGTTTAAGCAGGATTCGGTGGATTTCAGGAAACATATCCTGTGTACACGTGTGTGCATGTACACGTGTGGCATGTTATTTTGACTGTTAGAATGTTTATCTTTTCAGGAAAAGAACGCCTCTGGTCTCACTTGCTAACTAACTAGGACTTACTGCACTGTTACGAAGTATGTTTCCTGCTGTATTCAGGTGTTTTCTTCTTCAGTCAGTTGGGGTGGTCGGTGGTGGCCGGGTTCGTTTTTGTAGAGCCGGAGGTTTAGTGCGTTTTAGATTCTCTTGGTATCACCATTTATTTTTGTGCCTTCACCCCCATTAGGCAGTAAAAAGTGTTTTGGAGGGGTTGGTGTGACTTGAAAAAGGACCTTGTTTTGTTGTTGGAACTAAAACCCTCTTCCCGCAGTTCTCATTGCTTGCCTCCTACACATTGAAAATGATCTAGAACTTCTCAAGTATTTAATATGAGCTAAATGAATTGAAATCAGATTTTACATGTTGACCCTGTTAACTGCTGGTAGTTCAGTTGACAAACCAACAGTTATGGCCCTTGGCAACTTTGTGTTCTTCTCCAGCTGGTGGTATTTGTCCCTCCCAATGTAAAAGCTAATCGGAAAAGAAGAGACCCTGAAGAAGAATTAGCTGTTGGCTGGTTATTCTAGGGAGGCCTGGAAGTCACTTTCCTAGAAGCCAGCTAGCAATCGGTGGATCTGAAGGGTTGGGGCACGATGGTGATGATCTTATCTCTTCTGAGTATTCACGCTAGAGTTGAAACGCATTATCTTTTTTAAAAAACTTTTTTTAGTTTGAGATAATTGTAGATTCACACGCAATTGTAAGAAATAACGCAGAGATCCTGTGAACCTTTTACCCAGTTTTTTCCATTACAAATATCTTGCAAAACTGTAGCGTAATATCGCAATGAGGATATTGACATTGATAAAGTCTAGATGCAGAAGAATTCCATCACCACAAGAATTCCTCTTGTTGCCTTTTTATAGACACAGTTACTCCCCAACTCTGCCTCTGGGGAGGACTAATCTCTTCTCCATTGCTACAGTTTTGTTATTTCAAAAATGTTACGTAAATGGAATCGTCCGCTATTTGATCTTTTGGATTGGCTTTTTTCACTCGGCATAATTATGGCTTCTTACCTTTTGGCTAAAATGAATGTAGCTACTGTTGTCTCTGAGTGGTTTGGGCTGTGTTCTTTTGCCGTACGCGGGCCTCTCACTGTTGTGGCCTCTCCCGTTGCGGAGCACAGGCTCCGGACGCGCAGGCTCAGCGGCCATGGCTCACGGGCCCAGCCGCTCCGCAGCATGTGGGATCTTCCCGGACCGGGGCACGAACCCGTGTCCCCTGCATCTCAACCACTGCGCCACCAGGGAAGCCCTGGGTTGTGTTCTTGAAATACCAAAATTATTTGGGATTGGGGGTGGCACAAGGTTAGGTGGTTTTAAACAGTGACAATGATGAGAAAATTCCGTAGTAATATGTGTAAAATAAAGACCAAAGATCATTAGGTCTTGGATGAGCAAGAGTTGTGAGGGTGTAACACACTGGGGATATGTCAGTATATACAGTTTTCTTCCATAGATTTTGTTGTTGTTGTTCATGATGTAAGTGGTAAAGGTAGTCTTACCATCGATCATCTCTCATTCAAAGAAACTACCTGATCTTCCCCAACTGAAGTGGCGTTTTACAATTCAGAAGGAAGTCTAGTGAGTGTATTTACAAAGGAGTCCCAGTGGAACAATTTGAACAACAAAATAAAGACGGATTATAGCCTCTAGGGGAAAAAATATCCATGAGCTCATGCCAATATAAGTAAATTATCCAGTAAATAAATAGGGGAGAAGAGACAGCTCTTCGTTATGGTAGAATTCCAATAAAAAATGTAGAAGATATGATGGAAATGGAAAATCACCAGTAAGCAAACCTCACAGTGTTAATTGTTGCAAACAAGAATCAGTAGGTGCCAGACTTAGTGCGTGAGAGTATGATGAGAAATGTATATGTCAGATATCAGAATATTTGCATAGTCTCAGAGTGTCTCCCCCAGCGTATTAAGTAATTAATTACAAAGGGGGGAATCAGTACTTTTAAAGTGAAGAAAACTAGCAGACACCAACTTAACTAGATGATCAAAGTTATGTCACAAGACATATGATGCACTGAGAAGGGCGCATCTGAGGTGGTATTCTCACTAAAAAACCCTTCGACTGAAGTGTCAGAAAACACTAGACAAACGTAATTTTAGGGCACTCTGCAAAATGGCTGGTGCTCAGAAGTGCTCACCTTATGAAAGGATGAAATGCTGAAAGAGTCACAGATTGGAGGAGGCTAAGGAAGCATGATAACCAAGTGAGCTGTGAGATTCTGGATTAGGACCTGGACCAGAAAATAAACGGTGGGACAGCTGGTGAATTTGAATAGATAGTTTTACTGCAGGATGATGAATTGTAGGCTGGATGCAGAGTCTGTGGGATCGCTGAACTATTTTTTTTTTTAATAACTTCTTTTAGTCTAAAGTTATTTCAAAATTAAAAGTAAAAAAACAAACCCAGCTTTTGGAATTTTATTGTGACTCTGACAAGGGGCCACCAAATTAAGATATTTTTGAAAATAATCTTTTTCCTGATTTAATCTTAATGAAGAGCTCACTACCTTTCAGCTAAATATTTTGCGTATGTTGGACCATTAGTGACATGGCTGAAGCAATATATTAGAGGAAACTTACATACACACACAAGCTTATAAATAAATGGACAAGAAGAGCTAAAATAATAACATTTAACTCACCTTTATTCCTACCTGAATCTTGTAGATATTCACATAAAAATGCAGTGTATTTTACCAGGTGTGAAGGTTTCATGATCCTGAATGTAAGTAAATGGGAATATTTTATATAAGAAAAAAATGTGTAGGAGATAAAATGAAGCACAGTAGAAAAGAAATTGTGATAGTAGTTTAAGGAAGTCAGTCTAGGTGAAATCAAGTTTGTAGAGTCTCCCTCCTTTTCCTTTTCTGTGAACTTAACAAATCTTTCAGTTGTTACTTTTGGTAGGAGTGAGGGGGTGGAAGGGAGGGAAGGGGATGGCAGGGTGTGTTGAAGGAGGCTGGTCGGAGGCATTACAGCTGCAGATGGGGAGACCTAAGCTGTGTGTGCAGCATTTCATTAAAAGCAGTTCAAGGTAGAAATATCTCTACAAACCTTTTTTCCATGTATATATATAAATGCCTTTGCATTTCAATTATAAAGCCGGCTGCCCGCCCCACTCCTCCCATAGCCACCTACTGTTCTTTTTGTGTGTGTGGTAAGAATGCATGTTGTTTCTGTATAGTGTGTACTTTTTTCCCCTGTAACTGAAATTGGTACCGGAAGATTGGATTAAAAACTATGGGCCCTAACATTTGAGATAACAACAAATAAAATGTAAGCTGGGAGGTATTTACTATTTTCAATTATAAAGATAAAAACCATTTGTTTTCTATATTTTAATGTATTTTTTTTTCTGTTTGATGTTTTCAGTAATAAATTGCATTTGCGGGCACAAGTGGAAAAGAAAAGAGCTGGCCAGGCTTTGAAGTAACTAAAATCTTATAAAATAGAAAAAGTGAAAATGTGTAGGTGTCTATTAACACTTTAACATCTGTCCAGTTGTTCTGTATATAAGTAACTATTTGAAGTCTTCAAGGCAATACATTTCTGATTTCTTCCGTAAGCTACATTATGTAGCCTTGCAAACTCCATTTTCTTTTAAGCACACTCAAATATTTTAGAAAATTCTTGGTCAAATTGTTGGAAATATTTGGCTAAGTAACATTATTTAGTTATGGTATTAAGAAACTGCTTGATCAAATTTATACATTTGCAAACAACTAGAGATGGATTTTGAAAACTCATGAGTTAAAGAAATTGAAACACAGTAGCATGAAATGCCAAGAATTGAGGTGAAGAAGAATTTGACTGCATTTCAGTTTTTTCTAGTCTTCATTCGTGTCGGCTCCCCTTACTTTTGTAAGAGCTGGAATAAACCAAGGGGCAAGCTAGCTTTAGGGGCAGATGTTACCACGCGTTGCCCTGCGCCTTCAATTTGGGAAAACACAAGACTTCTTTAGAGGCAGGCAGTGTATGCAGAGACCCACAAGTTTTTTTTTGTTTTTTTTAAATTTATTTTGGTTGCGTTGGGTCTTCGTTGCTGCACACAGGCTTTCTCTAGTTGCGGCAAGCGGGGGCTACTCTTCGTTGTGGTGCGCGGGCTTCTCACTAGTGTGGCTTCTCTTGTTGCAGAGCACGGGCTCTAGGTGCACAGACTTCAGTAGTTGTGGCTCGTGGGCTCAGTAGTTGTGGCACGCGGGCTCAGTAGTTGTGGTTTGCGGTCTCTAGAGCGCAGGCTCAGTAGTTGTGGCGCATGGGCTTAGCTGCTCCGCGGCATGTGGGATCTTCCCGGACCAGGGCTCGAACCCGTGTCCCCTGCATTGGCAGGCGGATTCTTAACCACTGCACCACCAGGGAAGTCCCGACCCACAAGTTCTTTATCCCCAAATATGAATCTCCAAACCTAACGTCATCTAAGTTGGAATGGGTGAGAATTCCTATCTTGATTCCGTTTTCTCTGGTGTGGTTTAAATCTCCATCAGTTAGAGGAAATTCTGTGTCTGTGGTGGGGAGAGGCAGCATGGTAAAATCATTTCACTTTAAAAGTCCTTGTTCCCACTTGATATATTGTGGGATGGCTGTTTTTTCTCTGTAGTTATACATTTGTATCTTTAAGTCTGAGTTTACTTAGTGCATTTCCTTTATCTAACCTGGTGGTTACGACCCTGGACTTTGGTGTCCAGACCACAGACTGCTTTGTGCTCCTGGGCAGGTTACTTAACTTCAGTGGGTCTCAGGCTTTTGGATTTCAGGGACTTTTAAAAATCATAAAACTCTGGGGTCCTGATACTGATTTGTCACCTATTTTGCCAAGTCAGCATGTTAAAATGAATGTAATGTAAATGTAAAAGGAATGTAAACTCTCTACTATTCTCATTTCATAAAAGAAAGGACATTTTAATATCATAAAAATAGGTCACAATCTCAGAATAAATAAATTTAGCTCTGTTTCACCATATTGTTCTGTTTTTGTCAAGGATTCTTAAAATTTTACCGTGGGTGACTGTGGTAACGTTACCAGCCTCAAATGGTTGTAAAGGTTAAATATGTTCTTGTACATTTAAATTCTGTAACAGTCTCTGGCTGGAGTGTTTAATATTTGTTATTAAATTATTATTTTTCAGCAGTTGGTATTCATTTATCCCTTAGGTAATATTTCATCATTCGTATATCTTATGATGAATTCACCAAAGTGGTTTATATATAAGTATTTGATAGACTTGATTGTGTGGGGGTTGCATTAGTCTGTAGGTTGTCAAAAACTGCACACATGGAGGCCTAACGGTGGGCTTATTTTTCTCACATAATAAGAAATCTGAAGTTAGGCAGTGCAGGCTTGATACAGAGGTTCAAGGATGTCATTAAGGAAACTAGCTCATTCTACTTGGCAAGTGATTTTGGTTTTCAGAGTCCCAAGATGATGGCTGCACCCCAAGCAGGAGAGAAGGGAGGAGGCGGAGAGTGCTTTTCTCGGTAAGAGTTGGTTCTTTTGGAGGAAGCCCTCTCCAGGTACTTGTCCTTGGCCAGAGCTTGGTCACCTGGCTACTCCTAGTTGCAAAAGAGGCTGGAAATGTGAGGATTTTGCTTTTAAGCCTCGATAGTGCAGAAAGGCAAGAAAGAAGATTAGGATGAATAAGTGCTGTGAGCCCATAGTATTTGTCCAGCTTACTTTGCATAGGGAACAGATGATTGTAATAAGTGTATGTGGCGATTCTCAGGAGACCTCTTTGGAAGTCTTACTTTCAGAGGTCTTGCAGTAATGTATAGAGCTACATTACTGTAGCTACAGTTTTGGAGTCATATAGATATATTCAACTTCTTAGTTCACTTATTAGATGTATGACTATTAATTTTCTGAAGCACAGTCTCCTTTGAAAATAGAGGTAAAAATAGCATTGCATGAACATTATATATAAATATAACAGTGTAACTTTTAAATATTTCTAAATGGTAACTATTGATTTAAAGTAAAACATAGGTTTATATTTTATAAATTCTTTTTGCTTTAGTTTTACTCTATTTTAAAATTTTATTTCATTTCTTATGTGCTCCAGTTTTGTGTTCTGATATTTCTGTGTGTAGTAATACTTTGTCATTTTTCTGGGACCTTTAAGTTTTCAATTTAACTGTCATTCCTCCCACAGGCTGAATCATCATCATTTTATAAGTAAATATACTTTTGTATGTAAAGTATTTGTGAACGATAGCTGTTTAGAGTTTTCTGTAATTAGTTGAATTCATACTTGTATCATAAACTTATGTCTTTGAGAAAAGTGGTTTCATATTGAATGTTATACAAGGCTAGCTTTGATATTAAAACTTTAAGTATGCCCTGTGTCCTGCCTTAGAGCATTCGTTATGTTTAATTATGGGCTTTTTATGATAGCAGTCAAGATTTACATAGATAAACTGCTCTTATGTGTAGTGGGGTCAGTTAAACAATTTACTGTCAGAAACTAATGGCTAGAAATGTTATTGGAAAGAGTCAGGGTATTTGTCATTTTAAAACATTCTGTGTTTTTTTGTAGGATGTATTTTTGGGGGGATGCTGGGGGCTAAAATATGCCTGAATTTGGAGTCTTAAGTTAGGGCCTCGATTTCATTTAAAATGGATTAACTTGCGAGGTGTCTGTCTGCCTCACTAGAGAGCTTACTGGGCTGGGACTTGCTATTCATCTTTAAGGCTCATGACTTGGCGCACAGCATAGCACAGAACTGGAGCTAATAAATGTTGGTTAATGACTAGATCTTTTTTTTTTTTTTCCTGAGAATTTGAGATACAGCAGAAAAAGTAATTATATACTTCCACATTAATAGCGAATTGGATAAAAGCCGAAAGGAGCGGTAATTTTTGGTTCAGTTTCTGTCACACTGAAGTCCTCCTTTATAGAAACGTGTAACTTTGTGGAACAAAGTTGTTTTTTCTTGAGTATCAGACAGTTACCTCCCCATAAGTTTAATCACTTTGGTGCTGGTATTTTGAACTGTTACTTATGTGATATTTCACTGTCATTTAACAGAGTATAAATTCTTCCTCTGAGCTCCTGTGACACCTTTGTTCTACTACGCAGTACCTTTTAAAAAAAAAATTTTTTTTTAAATTTATCTATCTATTTATGGCTGTGTCAGGTCTTAGTTGTGATGTGCAGGCTCTTCTAGTTGCAGCACACGGGCTTCTCTCTAGTTGTGGCACATGGGCTTAGTTACTCCACGGCATGTGGGATCTCAGTTCCCCGACCAGGGCTTTAACCCGCGTCCCCTGCATTGGAAGGTGAATTATTAACTGCTGGACCACCAGAGAAGTCCCTGCAGTACCTTTTTTTTTTTTTTTTAACTTTGAGATTTTTGACTATGGTGAGGGACAGCAGTTTAAATTAATGACAGACTTAAATTATAAAATTAAATTGAATTCTAGTATTTAGAACTAATTTTCTGATTAACTGTTACCAAGTAGAGATGTTAGCCTAGACCCATTTTAATAGACATGACTATGTAGATTGTAGAATGATTTCCATGCAAATATAGTAACTTCTTGAGGGGTGGTTTCTGAACCAGGTTAAATATACTCCACTGAAATCTTACTTATTGGTTATATATAAAACTTTAGAAAAGAGTAAGCTGTAATAAAATTCATTCTGGGTAAAATTTTTACAGATTTGTAGGAAAAGACATCTTAATTAAGTACATGTATAGAGTAGAATCTAACTTCATTGTTTTCTGCTTTTCACCCGTACTTTGTAATTTTTAATTTTGTCATGTAACGTTCTTCTTTATGGAAGGGAATAGTGTGATTTGTGGAGCATCTGAAAGGCCTGTAATTCATAGACTGCTTCCCTCACCTGTTGATGCCTGAAGGGAGAGACCTTGAGGAAAACAGATTGGTCAGTATTGGTTCTCGGTGCCGAGTGGAACCTTAGAATCAGGTGACCGGTGGTTTTGTCGTTGTCTCGCAGACCTGGAGGCTTTTCAGGGGCCTTTGGGAAGTCCTGGAAATCTAGCCTAGCCTCCACCGTTAATTTTTATTAGAAAAAGGAGAGTTACTACTAAAAAAAATGTTGAAAATTCCTGATCTAGTTTGAGACTCCTGAGTAGAGGAAATAAATACCAAGAGTAGTTGGTGAATTTCCCCATGCAACAGGGACAGAGCCAGCAAACTGTTGAAAATTTAATCCCCTAGATCAGGGGTGAGCAAACTGTAGCCCTTGGGCCAAATCCAGCCCATAGCCAGGTTTTGTATATAAAGTTTTATTGGGACACAGCCAAGCTCATTCTTTACGAGTTGTCTGTGGCTGCTTTCATGCTACAGAGGCTGAGTATGGCCTGCAGAGCCTAAAACATTTGCTGTCTGGGTCTTTACAGCAAGTTTGTCCTTTGCCTTAGACTCTTACTTCTGAGAGCTTCCAATTGATTTCAGGGCTCAAGGATTTAATCCGCCTTTTATAATTGCAAGTCTGTAATCATTTCACTGAGGAGGTATCTTTACACAGAAAGGAATGAAGTGGAGGGGACTCACCTCAGCCTGGTTTCACTGTTATTTAAATGCTGCAAAAACAAAGCTGTTTTGTCCATTTCAATTATTTTTTTTCCTTCTAGCTGTAGCCAGAGAAGAACTAGGACTTTTAGTCATTCTAATAAAGTATCTCGTGGTGCTGTTTACAAATACACTCTGAAAGAATTCCACAATAGCGTTAACATAACTATTCATAAAAAGTCTTAAAGGCACTGCGTATAATTCTTTATTATTGTTCATCTGTTAATATTCATCCAGTATTGTTTTTCTGAGTCACACAACTTTGCTCCCAGGAAGGACATATTATTGTATAGGTTGTTGTCATCAGTTTTCCAGCCTGACTTTATTGAAACTGTGTCTGTGATCTTTTTCTAGGTTTTCAAGAAATCTGGAGTTAGATGAGAAGTTTTAAGAAAACTCCTCTTCCTGAATTAGGCTTTTGTTATTAAAATAAAACAAAACTGAATTATGTAAGCCCATCAGATACACCAGGTCCCCAGTCCCTGGCACACCCTGGGTGCTCTGCTTAATTAATCAGCTTTGCATTGTGCTCAAAGATACCCTCATTTCCATTGAGTTTGCAATCAAGAATGATTTTACTGCTACAAAATAACAATTAGTTAACAGATGATAACTTGTACATCTATGGTAATTAATTATATCAATGTGAGTAAAGAAAAGAGACTATTCCAGTGAGACTTCGGGGGTTAGAAGTGAAATTACTTAGTTGAAAGGATGTGCTTTCATCATGGTTCAAGAGAGAAACACTGACTGCTCCAAAATTGCAACAGTCTTGCCAGTGTTCAGCGAAACTTTGTAGAAAATGCTAATGAAAACCTTATTACAGTGTATCAACATATACAGTATCAGAACTCCTCACTCCCAAATAGAAACGTTCCTAGTGTTTACCCTCCTTCCTTCCTTATCCTTAGAAGATAATCGATTTTCGTACTGTCAGATGTCACCTCAGTTGTCTATGAAAACAGTTAATGTGGTCTTCTGGAAAGGACTGAAAACTCATTTAAAACTTCAAGCATATTGTACAGTATTTTGAATATTTCTATTTGTGATTTTTTTTTTTAAGGAAGAGAGTAGATGTTAAACATATTGAATCAATTTTTAGGAAAACAATACTTACCTTCAAATTGGTTGCAAGAAAATACAAAATAGCATGGGGGAAAGAGAAAAGAAACTAGCATCTCCTAGATATCTTTGAAAGTCTGGTAGAAAGCACGCCATACTTCTCATCAAGCTGGGTGAAATTTTTTCGAAGTAAGAAGAAAGAGCTCATTCGTAACTTAAAATCTGGCCTTTTGTATATCTTACAGTTTTCTTTATATTTTCAATAGGTTAAATGACTTGAAAAATATTTATTTATTTGGTTGGTTGGGCCGGGTCTTAGTTGAGGCAGGCAGCCTCCTTAGTTGTGGCTCCTGGGCTCCTTAGTTGTGGCTCACAAGCTCCTTAGTTGCAGCACGTGGGCTCCTTAGTTGTGGTATGCGAACTCTTAGTTGCAGCATGTGTGTGGGATCTAGTTCCCTGACCAGGGATTGAACCTGGGCCCCCTGCATTGAGAGCTCGGAGTCTTATCCACTGCGCCACCAGGGGAGTCCTGGTTAAATGACTTTTATTGTAAAATGTCATTTACTCTCTCTTGTCCAAGGATTAAAAAAAAAAAGTGGCTACTCTCTATCAACTCTTTCAGAAGATTGTAAGAATTTCTCAGAATTTTCTTAATTTATTAGACAAATACGCCCCTCTGCTGATTGTGAAAATCAGCACATTAAAAAATGTTAATAGGAACCCATGCTTATCCTTCCCCTCTGCTTTTGCGCTAGGCCCTAATATACGTTTCCCTTCATTTTTACTTTTCTCAGTTGATTAGAAGATCAAGAGTACAGGAAAAGAAATGCTGCTGTGGACCTATTTATTTAGGGGTGGTATGTCAGAGGAAAATAACCTAAGGCCTCATTTCTCATCATCAAGTAGAACCCATTCATGTGGATGGTAATTTCCAAGAGTGATACTTGTAACCACAAAGAACAGTAATCTTGCAATATCTTCTGGGTAAACTGCTCCTATGTTTTGAATTAATTTTGTAAAAAGCTAAGCATGGAGTTTGGGAAAGAAAACATTCGTTTATTTTTCTTCATAGATCTTCTTTTCATTCTCACTGCCCTCATTCTCAGGCCCTTGTCTGTGTCCCACAAGCAAAGCTTTGGATTCCTTCCTTTTTACCCAGGCTAGTCACACTTTATTCCACACTGTTCTCCTTCCTTTCAGACCTATCCTAACTTGAATGGTATTTTAAAAGGACTAACTTGAATGTTTCCTCCTCCATAAAGATTTTTTCTGGTCACTTGAGCTAGAGATTGAATTTTTCTTTATGAGATTTGTACTGATTTTAACTTGCACTTCTCTGTAAGGCATTTATCCTCTGGTAATTATTTCATAATTATTAGGAATACACATTTTATCTCCTATTTAATTTATTTTTTTATTGAGGTAAAATTGGATATAACATTGTATAAATTTCAGGTGTACAACATTATAATTTGATATTTGTTTACACACAAAACGATCACCACTGTAAGTCTAGTTACCATCCATCGCCATATAGTTGACCCCCTTCACCCATTCCCCCTCCACCCGCCAACCTCCCTTCCACTCTGGTAACCACCAGTCTGTTCTCTGTATCTGTGAGGTTGTCTTTGTTTTGTTTTATTTGCTCATTTTTTTAAGATTTTACATATAAGTGAAATCATACAGTGTTTGTCTTTCTTCATCTGACTTATTGCAGTTAGTATGATACCCTCATGGTCCATCTGTGTTGTCACAAATAGCAAGATTTCATTCTTTGTTATGGCTGAGTAATATTCTATAGTGTATATAGTTTGTATAGTGTATACACACACACACACACACACACACACACACACACGACATCTTCTTTATCCATTCATCCATTGGTGGACACTTAGGTTGTTTCCGCATCTTGGCTATTGTAAATAGCGCTGCAGTGAACACAGGGGTGCATGTATCTTTTCAAATTAGTGTTTTTATATTCTTCAGATAAATACCCAGGAGTGGAATAGCTGGATCATATGGTAGTTCCAATCTGAATTTTTCCATGAATCTCCATATTGTTCTCCACAGTGGCTGTACCAATCTACATTCCCATCAACAGTGCATGAGGGTTCCCTTTTCTCCACATCCTTGCTGACACTTACTTGCTGTCTTCTTGATGAAAGCCATTCTGACCCGTGTGAGGTGGTATCTCATTGTGGTTTTGATTTGCATTTCCCTGATGATTAGTGTTGTTGATTATCTTTTCACATGCCTGTTAGCCGTCCGTTTGTCTTTTTTGGAGAAAGGTCTGTTCAATGCTCTGCTGATTTTTCAATCTGGTTGTGAGTTTTTGTTGTTGTTTTTGATGTTGAGTTGTATGAGTTCTTTGTATATTTTGTCAGATACATGATTTGTAAACATCTTTTAGCATTCAGTAGGTTTCCTTTTCATTTTGTTGATGATTTCCTTCACTGCAGAGGTTTTAGTTTGATGTAGTCCCATTTTTTAATTTTTCCTTTTGTTTCCTTTGCCTTTGGAGTCAGATCCAAAAACATCACTAAGACCAGTGTCAGGGAGGTTGCTGCCTGTTTATGGTTTTTAGGTCTTACATTCAAGTCTTTAGTCTATTTTTAGTTAATTTTTGTGTGTGGTGAAAGATAATGGTCTTGTTTCATTTTTTTGCATGTGGTTGTCCAGCTTTCCCAGCACCATTTATTGAAGAGACTGTCTTTTCTTCATTGTATGTTCTTGGCTCCTTTGGTGTAAGTTAATTGTCCATGTATGTGTGGTTTTATTTTTGTCATCTTATTCTGTTCCATTGATCTGTGTGTCTGTTTTTATACCAATGCCATATTGTTTTGATGACTGTAGCATTGTAATATAGTTTGAAATCAGGGAATGTGATACTTCCAGCTTCGTTCTTCTTTCTCAAGATTGCTTTGGCTAGTTGGGCTCTTTTGTGGTTCCATACAAATTTTAGAATTATTTGTACTAGTTCTGTGAAAAATGTCATTGGAATTTTGATAGGGATTTCATTGAATCTGTGGATTGCTTTGGATAATATGGTCATTTTAACAACATTAATTCTTCCAATCCATGAGTGTGGAATATCTTTCCATTTTATTTATAAGTGTCTTCAATTTCTTTCATCAGTGTTTTTAGTTTTCAGTGTACCTTGTCCCCTATTTTAAACTGCAGAATTCCTTGAAGGTGAAACTATCTTATTGACATTTGTGTTTCCAAGGTGTTTTATAATACCGTAACATTCCATAAATAGTTAAATATATGAAGTGTGTGTCAGACGTTCTTCTTATAATTCAATAAGCAGTACTGATGGGGCACAACACAATTTGGTACAATTTTAAAATTTAGCTCCTAGGAAGTTATTTTTTACTATTTGAGTATAACGTAATTTAGGATTGTGATTATTTTAAGACAGAGCCACAGTTGATTCTTAGAATTGCTTGGTTAGGTAATAGTGATTCAAATTTTACTTAGTCACGATGACTTTGGTCATTCACAGAAGCAAGTCAAAAGTAAAAACCTGAATTCTAGACATGACATTATGTATTCCTAAGCCTCGGACTTCAATTCGTTGCCTTGGATTTTATTGGAGTATGTATGCATTTGCTGTTACTGGATTCTGAACTTTTTGTAACCTGGTAACCTTTCTTAAGTCAGATCTGACAGTTTTTTGGTTTTTTTTGGTTTTTTTTGGTTTTTTTTTGCGGTACACGGGCCTCTCACCGCTGCGGCCTCTCCCGTTGCGGAGCACAGGCTCTGGACGCACAGGCTCAGCGGCCATGGCTCACGGGCCCAGCCGCTCCGCGGCATGTGGGATCTCCCCGGACCGGGGCATGAACCTGCGTCCCCTGCATCGGCAGGCGGACTCTCAACCACTGCGCCACCAGGGAAGCCCCCCGACAGTATTTTAACTTGTATATTTAATCTCTTGTAAGATCCAAGAGGGGAAAAAACAAATGAGGAAGACTAGCTGGGAGAGAGGGCTGGTGTGATACCCTTTGTTCTATGAGTGACCTTGGCAACTTTCATTGGGCCTCATTTTTCTGGTCTGTAAAACAGAGCACGCTATTTTGCCTTACCTCTTTTCCAGGATGTCTGTTAAGGGTTAAATGAGCATAACATATGAGGAAAGTGCCTCTCAAATGGAGAAGTCTACAGTAATGTGTAAGACATTACAATCATAGACGCAACAAAAGTATTAGTGTCAGTGGAAATTGTGAGTCATCTTTGAAGCTAATAGACTAAGATCCTTTTGCTATTTGGCTAGTAGTATTTATAGAAGTATGCCTCTTTTTGGTGTGAGTGAGGCAGTAAAACCATGTTTTCAAATTATTTCTTTATTTGGCTGTCCAGGTTAATAGTTATCTGGATCATTTTAGAAGCATAGGCTTCATGTTGAGTTTTCTAAAGAGCTTTTCTTTGTTGAACCGTTTTCAGACTTCAAAGAACCATTGTGTAACAACTCATCTACACCAATGTATCTCAAGTCGTTCTGATTATTTTATGTTGAGTAAAAAAGCTGAACTGAAAATTTTTCACTTTCAAAAGTACTCAAAAGTGGCAAAATCTTTCCATATGTGGAACATGTATATATATTCTCTTCTAAGAGTGTTTATCAGAATACATATTTTTGGAATAAAAGCTTTATAATTAAGTGCTATGAATGGATACGATTTTCTTTTCTGATTATTGAAGTTTGTCATCATTGTGTATTTACATTTGAATGCTCTGTGAACTTAGACTTATAGCCAGAAACTTGCATAAGAGTGTTAACAAGTATAAGAATATGGACTAGAAATATCATGACTGTTTTTGAAGAATTTGAAGAGGAATTGGAATTACTTTCATAATATAAATGTTCCCCATTGAAAGGTGCAACAGTGAATGGATCTTTACACTTCTGGTTATCCTTAATTAAGAGTTACTTTTGTAATGCAGCCCCTTTGAAAGTCCCATGTTAGTGACTTCAAGTTGTCATCAGTGTAGTAATACATAATACTTTGAGGTGTGTTGTTTGCTCTTCATTTATATTTAGGGAGAATGTAACTCAGAAAGAACAACTGAGGGAAGATATGTAAAAGCAATTGACATTTATTAAGTCTTTATTATGTGCCAGAAAGTCAGCTAGGTTTTTTCTCACTTCTTTAGTTAGTTTTTACATCAACCCAATTAAGCAGGAGATGCTGTCCTCAACTTACCAGTGAAGAAGCAGCTGAGATACAGAGAGGTTAAGTCATTTGCTTAAGGACACATAACTGTCTGATCTCAAAGTCCATACTTTTCCTCTCTACCAGACTCCTGCAGTAAGATTGGGTGTCAGTGTCTGTACTGTCGTCAGTAAGGACTGTTACGAAGTGAAATTGCGATTTGCTTAAGGTCTTTCTCTTTATTCAAAGTGCTTGAATTGGTTAGTTGTACTTCAGATTTGAGCTTCAGGTCTAAAATCTAATTTTATTAAATCTTTGGGACTTCCCTGGTGGTCCAGCGGTTAAGACTCCACACGTCCACTGCAGGGGGCACGTGTTCGATCCCTGGTTGGGGAACTGAGAACCCGCAAGCTGTGAAGTGCAGCCAAAAGAAAAAGTAGATAATTTTAATTTTTAAAATAATTGGAATTAGTAGGGTGGGGCTGGAAGGTCTACTTTTAACTCAGATCCAGGTACTTGGCAAATAGATAAGTCTCAGTAAATGTTAGCTATTGTTATGTTAACTCTTTCTTTTAAGTAGCTTGTCTTAATCGCCAGGTTCATCTGAAATAATACAGAATTTCATATGATGGTTTTAATAGCATCTAATATTTATTGACAGTTTTGTCACTGGACACTGTGTTAAGGATGTAAATGTATTATCTTTTTTCTTCGTTTTCAGTACTCCATCCAGTTTATATAACATGTGACATAATAGCATGATAAACATATTATCTTGATATCTTCTTCTGATTAGTTGCTGTGGGTTTTTGGTTCTTAGTTTTTTTGGTCCGTTTTTTCGTTTTGTTTTTAATAATCAACTACATTATTTAGGATTTTTGCCAGTTGATGAGGAATGCTTTGGTGTGGGCTAGCTTGATGCCTTTCAAGTTGTTCTGTACTGGGGTGGGGAAGGGAGGAGAAACCAGTTTTTCTCAGCAGTAGCACAGCCAGGCGTCTACTGGTTTGTCAGAAACACAGACTTGACATACCTCTTATTTCCATCGCTCATGAAGTTTCCACACGGAATTACGTTACTACATAGCCTTTCTATCTGGGAGCGTAGCTGGGAGCCTTGGTTTTCAGTGCTGGCTGGCAAAGGTAGGGGAAAGGTTTGGGCGCTTGCTACCAGGGACAGGATTTGAATGGGTTACAGTCTTCAGAACTAGCAAGTTGAAGGTTAAAACATTCCTGGTACGTCTGCTTCTCTAACTTGCCATGAGGATGTCTTAGCTCATAAGTGAGTTTTGTTGTCTGGCTACACTATTTCAGAAAGGGGCTAATCAAACTGGAATTTGATCAGAATTGAGAAACATTCAGAAATTATCCAGATATGCTAAGAACTAATTCATAAGCCTGTATCTTGCACAGAGATACTACTTACCTTCTCTGACATCTAACACCATTTTATGATTGTACTTCATGGTCTCGACTATATAATGAAAGACAGATTGATAGATTTTGGAATGTGAGATCTTATGGAGTCTTAAGTGCTTCTGAAATGCTAAAATCCAGATGCTCTGGTGGTGCTGGGAGTGCATCTGTGTTAAAATATGTCTTGGAGTCATTCAGTTGCAGAGACTGGTCACTTTGTGTCTGTGGCAGTAAGCCCCGCTTGTTCCCCTTTGTCTTTACAAGATGTAGGAAATACCCTTACTTTAAGGATGGAAGAGCACAGCACTCTAGGGCAGAAAGGTAGGAGGTTTTCAAAGGTATAACAAGTTCTTGGTTTTTGTTTTTGTTTTTAATCTGAGTTTTCTCATTTACAGCTCCTTTAAAAAAAAAATCATATCTTTTCCTTCCAAAACATCCTTTACTGTTTCTTAGACTCCTCATTTTCTTCTATTTTTGAGAGGTACTGGGGTCAGAAAGAAAGGTTAAGTGCACAGTCTCCTAGTGGATTGTTCATTTTCTTCTGGTGATTGAAATTTAACTTGCATTGTAAGTGGACGTGGTAACATGTTCTGTCTCTGGGATGTTTTCGGCATTCCAGAAGTGTTCATAATTTGTACTTAAATTATATATTTAAAAATCAGTGTTTTAAATATTATTTACTTAGTTTTCTGCATAGTTCACACATCAAATATTATAAAAAGGTATACAGTGGAGAGTCTTAACTCCCTCCTCTGTTCCACATCTGCCTGATTCCTAATCCCTAATGATAGTGGGTGATTTTAGTTGTTTATTCTTCCAAAGGTTTCTTTTTAGAGATCCATATACAAACCCATACAAAATATATTCCTCCAACCCCCAAATTATACCTACACACTGTCCTTGCCTATTTACTTAAAGTATAATGTAATTTGGGGATCTTTCTAGAACAGTACATGAAGAGCTCCCTTGGAGGGTGAGTATGTGTGTCTGTGTGTGTGTTTAACCGGTACAGAGTATTCCCAATGCTGTGACAAATATTCCTTACATATGTGACGCGGTAACTTTCTGCTGAGCCAAAGGGTTACTGCGTTTTCTAATTTTGATAATTATTGTAGTAGCAGTTTACACTCCTGCCAACATTATATTAGGAATTAAAAAAAAAAACTTGCAATTAAGTTGGATGCAGCTTTTACAAAAGTCAGATATCATTCATCGATAGTAAGATTTAACCTTTTCGAGTGTAAAGAGTTTGAACGCGTGTGTCATCACACCACTACCACCACAGTCAACGTAAAGACATTTCATCACCCTGCAGAGTTCCCTCGTCCCGTCTGTACTCGGTCCCCTCTGACCAGCCTTGTCTCCAGCAAACATTCGTCTGATGTCTCTCCCTGCAGTTTTGCTTTCCCAGAACGTCACGTACGTGGAATCGTATAGTGGGTCATCTTTTTGTATGGCTTCTTCATTACTCAGAATGCTTTTGAAATTCAGCCATGCTGTGGCATGTATCAGTAGTTTCTTCTTCTATTGCTGAGTAGTATTTCATTGTATGGATGTACCAAAATTTGTTTATCCCCAGTTGACATTTGAGTTGCTTCCAGTTTTTGACAATTATGAATAAAGCTGCTATAAGCAGTCATGTGTAAGTATTTATGTGGGCATACATTTTATCTTTCTTGGCAAATACCTAAGTGTGGGATTCCTGGGGTATATGATGTTTGTTTAACTTTATGAGAAACTGACAAACTCTGTTTTCTTTTTCTTTTTTTAAAATTTAATTTATTTTTATGCAGCAGGCTCTTATTAGTTATCTGTTTTGTACACATCAGTGTATACATGTCAATCCCAATCTCCCAGTTCATCCCCCCACCACCCCACCACCACTTTCCCCCCTTGGTGTCCATATGGACAAACTCTGTTTTCAAAGCAGCTGTGTGGTATTGTATTTCCATCCACAGTGCATGAAAGTTCCAGTTGTTCTACATCCTAGTCAACACTTAGATTTGTCAATTTTATTTTTTTAAGCCATCTAATAGGTATGTAGTGGTATCTTATGTTTTTTAAAAAACAGCTTTATTGAGTCATAATTCACATACCATACTATTCACTCATTTAAAGTATACAGTCAGTGGTCTTTAGTATATTTACAGGTATGTGCAACTGTCATCACAATTTTAGAACATTTTCATCACCTGAGAAAGAAAATCCCTGTGCCCTTTAGCTGTCACCCTCGGTTCACTGTGCGCTGTTCTAAGTAACCATGAATCTACTTTATGTCTCTATAGATTTTCCTATTCTGGATATTTCGTATGAATGGAATAATATGTAATTTTTTGTGCCTGGCTTCTTTATTTGGTAGGTTTTTCTTTTTTTTTTTTTTATTTATTTTAGTTACTGAGTTTTGGCTGCGTTGGGTCATCGTTGCTGCCCACGGGTTTCCTCTAGTTGCGGCAAGCAGGGGCCACTCTTGTTGCGGTGCGTGGGCTTCTCATTGTGGTGGCTTCTCTTGTTGTGGAGCACGGGCTCTAGGCATGCAGGCTTCAGTAGTTGTGGCACGTGGGCTCAATAGTTGTGGCTTGTGGGCTCTAGAGCTCAGGCTCAGTAGTCATGATGCACGGGCTTAGTTACTCCGCGTTTGTGACTGGGTTCTTTAATGTAGCATGATGTTTTCAAGGTTAATGCATGTTGTAGTATGTATCCAGCATTCCATTCCTTTTTTTGGCCAAATCATAGTGCATCATACTACATTTTGTTAATCCATTCATCAGGCGATGGGCATTTGGGTTGTTTCTAAGTACAGTTTTGAGTACTGCTGCTATAAACATTCATGTACAAGCTTGCATTTCCTTAATGATGAGAATCTTTTCATTTACTTATTTGCCATCCACATCTCTTTGGTAAGTCTTTGCAAATATTTTGCCCACCCCATTTTAACTTTTTATTTTGAAATAATTTTAGATTTACATAAAAGTTACCAGAATAATAGAGAGTTCCTGAATACCTGTCATTCAGGTTCTACTGTTTACACCTTTTAGAACCATGGTATATTTGTCAAAACTAAGAAATTAATACTGGAAATACACTGTTCACTAAACTATGGACTTTATTTTGTACTTTACCAGTTTTTCCACTAATGTCTTTTTTCTGTCCAGGATCCAATCTAGGATACCATATTGCATTTATCGTTGTGAAAAATTCGGTGTTTTTCCTGGAGTTGTGAGAGTTCTGTATTCTGGATACAAGTTCTTTATCAGATTGAATGCCACTCTGTACCTTTGCAAAGTTCTCCTAAATGATTTTTATTTGTAGCAGAGTCATTACTCGTTTTAATGTTTTGGCTAAATGCAAATCAGTATATTTTTAAATGCTGATTTAATTTATATAACGTTAGAGGGCTGGAGTTTCCCCATTTATGTAACAAATGGATATGTTCTAAGAAGTGTGAGAAGGTTGTATTTTCCCCAGGTTCCACTATAGTTTTGCAGATATGTTCTCAGAGAAATATGTTGTTATTGCTGAAATGCTCCCTGTGTAATGTGATTTTTCTGACAAACTTAGGGAAAGGCCCTTTGCAACACCAGGATGTGGCAACACAGAAAGCCTGGAAAGGGCAGGTCTGGCCCAGGAACCTTTTGCATTGAGGCAGGGTTTTTTTAAATTTTAGTTTTTTCCTTTTACAGTGAACCCACTGCAGAAATATTTTTACCTTAACAGATAGCAGTAAACATCCACTACTCCTATGAGTCCTTGTAATAGAAATGAATTAATTGAGCACATGTCTGTCAGGGCTCTGCTGTGTTCCACTCGCTGTCTCAGGCATCGAGGATGCTGCTGGGAACAGCAAAACCTTTCTGCTTGGTACACGGAGCTCGCGCGCCAGTGAGGGGAGGCTCGCAAACCAGAGACTGTATGTACAGTAGGTGCGGTGTTGCTAAGTATCATAGAGAAAAATTAGGCTGAGCGCGGCCACGTGTGGAAGGCTTCACCGATGACTAAGCGGTGTTTGAAGAGGACCTGAGTGGCAGGACGGAGTCAGAGTCGGCCTTGTGGGGAAGAGAGGGGAAACGTCAGAGACCTTCTAGGGGGCATCTCGCGGGCGAGGGTGGGGACTTCGGGGCTGGAGCCGGGAGGTAGTGACAGGCGGAAGGTGTTGACATCAGGTTGGCGAGGAGGCCGGCTTGTGCAGGAACTCTGGGCTCCTTCTGAGCTTGTTGGGGCTGCGGGAGGGCGTTGGGTAGAGGCGTGGTGGGGTCCGCCTGGGCGCGGGGTGGGGGGCGGAGGCCAGCGGAGGGGAGGCAGTGGGCACAGGGAGGCCAGTCTGGGGCTCACGCCGTCGCTGCAGGTGGTAGGAGGCAGAAGTGGTCTTGCGGCCACGGTGTGTGTACGACGAAAGTAGGGCAGACCAGGGCTGTTAGATTTGGATGGAGAGCGAGGGGACTCACACCTGACTTAGGATCTCCTGGGGGGATGGGGATGATGGTTATTGGAGAAGAGGACTTGGGGAAGGTCAGGTTGATTGAGAAGACAGTGATCAGGAGCTCGGTTTGGGCACGAGTAGAGTTGGGGATGCGTGTTTGTGACCCAGAGTTGTCGTCAAGGAAGTAGTTTGGAGTTCACAGGGCTGGAGATTTAAGGCTCTGATGTTGTTTGACTCACACCTGACATCTCTTTGTCATTAGAAAAATCTTCGTCCTTTCTTAGTGACAAGAGTGCCTAGCACACGTTGGGGAGTGTGTTTCATAAATACCTGGTGAGTAGATTTGAGGTGCAAATCTCAATGCTGCTTTCTCTAGTGATAGGTTTGACTGTAATAATCGTTTCTGGGATCTGAAGTGTACATTATTTTCTTTCAAGTGAACTTTAGCATAATAGTGTAACTTTATCAAGTCATGAGGAAGTTTTTTTTTTTTTTTTTTTTTTTTTTTGTGGTACGCCGGCCTCTCACTGTTGTGGCCTCTCCCGTTGCGGAGCACAGGCTCCGGACGCGCAGGCTCAGCGGCCATGGCTCACGGGCCCAGCCGCTCCACGGCATGTGGGATCTTCCCGGACCGAGGCACGAACCCGCGTCCCCTGCATCGGCAGGTGGACTCTCAACCACTGCGCCACCAGGGAAGCCCCATGAGGAGGTTTGATAACCCTTCCTATGCAGTGGTCTCTGGGACTAAGTAGCATTAAAGGGGAGAGCGTGCAGCTGAGCCAGGGGTGTCCATGCTGCCTCTCACGACCTCAGTTCCTGGCCAGCATCGAAAGTGCTGACCTCAACTCCAGCTTCTGGTCCCTGATGGCCGCTGGTTTCTAATCTTAGACGGTGGAAGAAGCTAACTGTATATGCATCATAAGTCATTTGCAATTGGAAAAAGTGAGGGTTTTTGTAGTAACTCTTTTGGCTCTGTTCTGTTCAAATATATTATTTTTTTCATGTGCTTTTGAAACTTACTGTGGCTTGACTTTGCTGGATTTAAGAAACTTACTGTATTAGTCAGCTCAGGCTGGCACACCAAGATAACATAGACTGAGTGGCTTAAACAACAGGAATTCGTTTTCTCATAGTTCTGGAGGCTGAAGGTTTAAGATCAAGGGCCCGGCTGATTGGGTTTCTGGTGAGGGCTGTCGTCTTGCTGTGTCCTCCATGGGCTTTCCTCTGTGGGGACGCAGGCTGGGAGTGGGAGTGGGCGTGGGGGCGGGGAAGAGAAAGAGAAAGCAAGAGATAGCTCTGGTGTCTCTCCCTCACCATAAGGACACCTGTCCCATTGGACCAAGGCTCCACCCTCATGACCTCATCTCACTCTAATTACCCCCTGAAGACCGCATCTTCAGATACCATCACAGTGGGGTTAGGGCTTCATCATATGGATTTTGGGGGAACACAGCTCAGTTCATGACATTTTCCATGGTTGCCTCTCTAAATACTGGGGTTACACTGCATTTCCCTTGTGTGTGGAAAAAACAAAAAACACACCTTTTAAAGGTATTTGTACCTGAGGCGTCATTCTAGAAAAGGAGAATGAATTTGTGAAAAACAAATGCAAAGATCTAAGTTTACTGGGAAAGGTAGTTTAAATTTCTGAAGTGCTTACATTCTAGAGTATTTAAGCGTGGAGTCTTACCCACTGGACCACGGGGAAGTCCCTTTACTGCTGCATGGAATAAAATTTTGTCTCTTCTCAGCTTTTGAAGTATAGGCAGGTATGGGGGAGAAGTAAGAGTAAGTTCATACCTTAGGATGTAGCCAAATTTTGTTGTTAAAATTCCACTCTGTTCAAATCTGGAGTTGAATAAAGACTCTAGGATGCCAGTGAGAGTAAAGGGACTCACTCCCCTTGTGGTGGGTTCGTTAACAATATGTGGGAAGTGGAAAGATGCATGTGAAGGAATAGAATTTCCATTTGGGGGGAAAATTTCCTCTCAGCTTTATATGTGTTTTAAATGATGAAGGTAAGAGGATTCTGAATTTATGTTTTGACTCGGTTGATTGAAAGTGTTAGGAAAAGCAGTGTAATACTCTCAAGCTGTATCTTCATCCCTTTGTTACTGTTCTCTGAGACCATTTGAACCAAAGATAACCGGACCAGGGTACCAGTCATCTGGTCCTACGTTGGGGAGTCCATGTATTTTCCATTGCAAGGACGCCCGACAGAACGCCCACCCGAAGGGGATTTCCAGAGAAGCATGCGATGAAGTAGGTGTGGCAGAGGAGCCTTGTCAGTTTCCAGGACGTTGAGTCTCAGCGGTTTGGTGCACCTGGACGAGCAGCATTTTTGTTGAATGTATCATAAGTCGTAACCGTAAAGTTCTGCGAGGCGCACACTTGTGCATTCCAGGCACCCTGTCATGTGCCAGGTGTAGAGCACACATGTGTGTGCGTGGCACTGTGCCGCTAGGCGCGTCGGGATACGCAGATGCACGAGACATAGTGCGGGGCGCTCACGGCCCAAGGAGGGTGGTTGCCCATAGGAGGAGAATTCGTACGACAGGCTGGGGGGTCTGGTGATGAGGTGGCGTGGATAAGAGAGAAGGAACTTGAACGGGCAGGTATCCCATCACAGACTCCAGAGTTCCTTCTATCGAAAGGATTCTATCGAAAGTGGCCTCTTGTATACATTTACTACAATCTTGTTTCAGAGTTAATCCTGTAGTATTTAGGGCTTTGAGAGAGCATCTTACCCAGTGTAAAGCGTACATACATTTAGAGCATAGAATGACGAAAGAAGTTACTAAGCATTTTGAGCAGTGTTTCCTGAACTGTCATATATGCCCAATATACACAGAGCACTTGTAATTTTTTCCTTACAGGCTATTCCGGTAATTTAAAATTCCGAATTATAACACTGGAGGGATATTAAGCTCAAAATTATTCTCAAGTTATCTTTTGTTCAATGAAATTTGTTGAAAGATTTTCCTTTGTTCAGTATCAGCACGTGGATAGTGAACAAAGCAGGCAGGTTTTTGTCAGGCATAAACAGCTTTGCATCCTGTTGATCACATAGAAAATACCTAAGTGAACGTCAGTGCTAAAAATAGATTCCTTCAGGTTTTTAGTTTTGTCACACCAGGGGTGGGGGGGAGTCATTAAACAGGAAGAATGAAATCCAGTAAACAGGAAATGCATGCAGGTTTTTTGAAAGGGAAATGGAGGCCCATGCTCTGCAAATTTCAACGGGGTATTTCACCATTAGGAGGATCTTTTTGCGAACGCTGGATCTGACAGTGTCAGGTGGTCTTTTCTTCCTCACTACTATGATGATAAATCTTTGCTAGGATTGCATGTTGCAGATCAAAGGTTTGAAAGTTAATTCAGTTGGATTTTCGCTGATGAAATCCATTGGGGTGTTCAGCCATGTTTTCAACACTTTATGCTGCAAGGAGATATTTTTTCATTTTAGGCGGAGATAGTTCTGGTATAATTTAGAATGGTTAGTATACTTTCATAGAGTCAAGTATACCACATGTTTTTATATTTATATATATTCAAGAAAGTGAGGAAAATGCCAGCTGTTATATTTAAAAAGGGCCCCCCGCCCCTGGAAATCCAGCAGGTACAGAGCACGCAAACCTGAATTTACCTTTCTCTTTTAAGACACTTGTTTTTGGAAGCTACGTATTAATTCCAGTAATATTGCTATTTCTTAAAATATTGGGGGGATGTTTCTTTTGTAATTGCTAAATGTTACGTCGTGCAGTGACAGCTTTAAGTGTGAACAATATCAGAGGATTCAGGATTGGCTGTGGGCTGGGACAGTGGAGAACTGGATGGCCAGGGAGTGCTGTGGAGGACTCGTCTCATTGCGGGGTGCGGGGTGGGGTGTGTGTGTGTGTGTGTCCATATGAGGATGGGCTCTGTGTTGATTCTGTAGCAGATAAGGAGAAAACGAAATCAAGACCAGCGTGGTGGATAGCAGATGGGGGCTGGGAGGAGAAAATCTAACATGGATAATGCCAGTGTAACACCTAATGGAAGATCTTGTAAGCAGTGATGCAGGATAAATTTTGTACCTCAGATTTATTTTCCCTGGAAGCATTTTTGTTTAATTAAAAAAAAATGCAAACACCCTAGACCCTAATTTAAAACGATATAAGTAAAATTGTCTCCCTCCTGGATACCACCGTCCCAAAGTCTCTAATAAGTTTTTATGTACTTGGAAAAAAAGCTTTATGATCCCACAGCATATTTTGATTTAAAAGATTTAATTTAAGCAAGTGGAGTCGTCTGTACACACAGTTCTTGCCTTTTCTTTTAAACAATGTTTCCTGCTCAGGGGATGCACAGATGCCCCTGTGCATCCTCAGTTATGTCCTAGTTCTCCCAGGTTGGACATTCACGGTGTTTCCAGTTTGCATGTCCCCTTACAAATAGTGCTGTGGTGAACATCACTATGTCTGTGTGTATATGTGTTTGTGGATACTTTTTTGAGTAGATACGTTAGATTAGATTCCTGGTAGTGGTTTACTGAGTCCAAGTATATGTTACTTAACATTTTGATAGATATTGCCAAATGGCTCATTGAAAAAGCTGCACCAGTTTATATTTCCACTACAGTGTATAAAAATCCATGCCAGCAATGGAGTTCCATTAAACTTTTCCAATTTTGCCAATCTGAGAAGTGAAAAATTGTATTGTAGTGTTTAGACAACATTTCTTTAATTCTGCGAAGTTGAACTTTTTTGTGTGTGCTTGCTGACTAGTATTGGAAAGTAATTTTAATCAGTTTTACCTGTATGTCAATGAGAAATGCTTACTACTAAGGGGAGACAGGCTCAATAAACTATGGGATCCTGAAAGCCCAGCCAGCACCTCATAGGAGAAATGCTAACATGACAATATGACATTGTCATGCTAACATGACATTGCCATGCTAACATGACAATATAACATAGCATAAAAATGTAACGTAAGAGAAGCGCTTGTATCAGTATTGTTAGGGGCATATGTGCAGAATGGAAGACAGAAAGAATTTTCTGTAAACTTCTGAATATATGTGATCAAGCATTTTTCCACACTGTACATCTAAGATTATAGGAATAGCAGTTGCATTCTTATTTTAAAGCAAAAAACATTATCTAGAACAATTGAAGTATATGACTTAATTTGGATATTTATTTTTCTCTTTGAAAAGCAAAAAGAGAGGCCTTAACGCCATTCAGAACATTAAAAATCATGGTAATATCTTGTATTCTTTCCTTTTTGTTATAATCAGAAGTTTAATAGATTTACAGTTTTTACAAAATGAGGAACATTTTTCTCATACGTAATGAATGATTTCTAACAAAACCAGTAAGTAATTTATTTGCAGTATTTGAAGATAAGTTGTAGCATGGAAAAATCCTCCTGGTACATTGGCAAGTGGATGGACCCAGATGATCAGATACTTCATTTTTGTGCCTGCATTTCATGAGTCGGTTTCACACAACAGCTGTTGTGGAGGAAGGGTTGATTTATCAGAATCCTTCATGGTTTATACCAAAAAAAAGAAAAAGAATATGAAATTTGTGTGGCCATAAAAGGGTAAACCAAGCGAGCTTACTGCTAATAAATAAAAAAATCACTTAAAACATAGATTCTTAAAAAGAGCCCCCGTTTTTGGTTTTCAGTGTCTCAGTATTTTAAATTACAGAAAACAGTGGTTAGTTCTAAAAAGTCTTGTAGCTTAGAAGTAGTAATAACTGATAGCAAACATTTATTGAATTCTTCCTGTGTAAAACACGTCACCTACATTATGTAAAGGACACATTATGGGAAGAGGCTTTGGAAGTGCAGTGACTTGTCAGGGCTGTGTACACTGTAGGTGATGGGGCTGGTGTTGGAATCCAGGGTCTCTGGTTCTAGAACTTAGACTCTCAAGCACTGTGTTAGGCTGTATCCAAGTTAGTCATCATGAGGAGTATATGTAATTTGTGAATTTAAAATAAATACCTGTTTGTTTTAAAATGTTAAACAGTTTTCCTTGAGTGCTTTTCAAGGATTAAGAAGACATTTGTTCTTTCTGCAATAAATACCCATTTCTTCTAATTTTGTTGGTGAAAAGTGTTGGTATTTGTGCTGCTCTAGGTTCAGATCTTAATTTTCCCTTGTTCGGGCCCCAAAGATTATGTGAGGACTCCCACACTAAATGGAAACCCATAAAAGTGAAAGAGACTTAAAAAATAGATGTTTGGAATGTCTATTTTTTCCATCTTACAGTGTACTCATGGAGAATATACTTTCTGGCACAAAATACTCCACTGGGCCTATAACTAGTTGATTAATAAAAGGGGGATTTGTAAGAACTATATGATATAGTGGTTTATCTTGACTCAGGGCTCAGATCTAATTTTATAAATTTTTTACAGCTGCAGGGATATACATATAATACGTAGAGCTCCATCAAGTCTTACATGATGGCTTTCAAGTTAGTATTTGATGGGGGTGAGTTATATGGAGCTGGTGTTTCTGGTTTTTTTTTTTTTTTTGGATGGGCAGGGTGCTTTTGGGGGAAAGTATTTTCTCTGACTCTGAACAAATGCCTCCCTTTTTGACAGACCATGTTGTTGCCATGGAGACCTTTAGACACTATAAATGCAGCCTCCAGTTCTAGCGGAGAATATGGCCTTGGGTTGTGTGCGGGGGGCTGTGGGAGCAGAGGGCGGTCCAGATGTGTAGAGTCTGTTCAAGGAAACTGTTTTACAGTAGTCAGAAGCCCGTGGGCCTCTTCTGCAGCCTTCTTTCCTTTGAATTCTTTTTTCCTGTGTGTGTGTGTGTGTGTGTGTGTGTGTGTGTGTGTGTGTGTGTGTCTGACATGTATAGAAGCAGTGGAACAGCGTAGGGAAAGACCCTATTTTCCTTCTCCGGTCTCATATTCCTTTCTCTCAGAAGAGGACCCAACACTGCTGAGAATTTGTCCTTGAGCCCACGTTTTTCTTCTTTTACTCCATGTGTATCTCTACAAGCTGTGATTTGGTGTTTTGTCCACACATCCTTTTGCGACTTGCCTTTTTCTCAGCCGTAGTTCTTGCGTCTCTTCATGTGGACGTATATCTGGTTCATTTATTCGAGTTGGTGTCTAGAGTTCCGTTGTAGCATCGTTAATCTAGTTCCTTAGCAGTGGATGCTTAGCATGTTCTTCTGTTTTATTTCTCTGTAACTCTTCATTTGCCACGTTGTTGAGTATTTATTGAGGAACTCAATAAATACTTGCTTGATTTAATTTCGATTTGGCTAAAGCTAGGTCTCATGCTGTCATTAATCTGTTCTCTGGTTCTCTCTAATAGACTCAGTTCATCTTATTATTAAATTAAAATTTTAAAAAATTGTTTTAGTTACCCTCCAGTCATTTCTTTCTTCAGCTCTTCAACCTAGTGAAACTGACCTGTGATACATCTTACCCAGCTACTTGTACCTTGGCCAGATTCCAGGACGTTCTTGATGATCTTTTCAGAAGATTATCAGTAACAGCATGGCTATTGCAAGAAACTGCTTGTAACATCTTGGCGGGTCTAGGATTTATAGAGAAAGCAAAACTGTAACCTTTTAAATACTTTTGTTCAAGTTTCACTGGTGGTTTTACTTAGTAAACAACTCGTTTTCTTATTTATTTATTTATTTTCTTATTAGTCATCCATTTTATACATATTAGTATATACATGTCAATCCCAATCTCCCAGTTCATACCACCACCACCACCACCTGCTGCTTTCCCCCCTTGGTGTCCGTACGTTTGTTCTCTACATCTGTGTCTCTATGTCTGCCCTGCAAACCAGTTCATCTGTACCATTTTTCTAGGTTCCACATATGTGTGTTAATATGTGATATTTGTTTTTCTCTTTCTGACTTACTTCACTCTAGATCCATCCAGTCTCTAGATCCATCCACGTCTCAGCAAATGACCCAATTTCGCTCCTTTTTATGGCTGAGTAATATTCCATTGTATATATGTACCACATCTTTATCCATTTGTCTGTCAATGGACATTTAGGTTGCTTCCATGACCTGACTATTGTAAATAGTGCTGCAATGAACATTGGGGTGCATGTGTCTGTTTCTTTTGCTTTTTTTGTCTTTTTTTGTGGTATGTGGGCCTCTCACTGTTGTGGCCTCTCCCGTTGCGGAGCGCAGGCTCAGCAGCCATGGCTAATGGGCCTAGCCGCTCCGCGGCATGTGGGATCTTCCCAGACCGGGGCACAAACCCATGTCCCCTGCATCGGCAGGCAGACTCTCAACCACTGCACCACCAGGGAAGACCGCATGTGTCTTTTTGAATTATGGTTTTCTCTGGGTATATGCCCAGTCGTGGGATTGCTGGGTCATATGGTAATTCTATTTTTAGTTCTTTAAGGAACCTCCATACTGTTCTCCATGTGTCTGTATCAATTTACATTCCCACCAACAGTGCAAGAGGGTTCCCTTTTCCCCACACCCTCTCCAGCATTTGTTGTCTGTAGATCTTCTGATGATGGCCATTCTAACCGGTGTGAGGTGATACCTCATTGTAGTTTTGATTTGCATTTCTCTAATAATTAGTGATAACAACTTGTTTTCTTGTTTCCTTATTATTGTAATACTATTCAGAAAGTACTGCTGAGGGACTCAGTGTTTGCCTAATACAGTTGTCAAAATACAGTGTATATGTAGACGAGTGCTGTCTGATGGATAAGCCACACGTGTAGCTTTAAATTTTCTAGTAGCCACATTAAAAACTTCAAAACAGATCAGGTGCCATAAATGTGATTTAAGCAGTGTATCCAAAAATGTTGTCATCTCAGCATGTAAGCAATGGAGAAATCGAGAGATTTCACTTCTTTTCATGGCAACTCCTAGAAAGCCAGCGTGCGTTTTACACTGACAGTGTATTTCCGCTGGGACTAGCTACATCTCAAGCGTTCCGTGGCCACATGTGGCCAGTGACTACCGTATTGCATAACGCAAGTATAGAACATACAAGTTTAAGAAGTATTAGTCAGCAGAGAAGATGCACAGATGGCAAATAAGCATATGGAAAGATGCTCCACATCCAGTGTCATCAGGGTAATGTAAATTAGAACAGTGAGATGCCACTGTGCACCTGTTAGAGTGGCCAAAGTCCAGAACACTGACCACATCCAGTGCTGACAGGGATGAGGGGCAACAGGAACTCTCGTTTGTTGCTGGTGGGAAAGCATAGTGGTGCAGCTGGTGTGGAAGGCCGTTTGGCGTTTTCTCACAAAACTCATATACTCCTGCCATGCGATCCAGCAGTTGTACTCCTTGGTATTTGTCTAATGGAGATGAAAACTTATGTCCACACAAAAACCTGCACATGTATGTTTATAGCAGCTTTTCCAAAAACTGCCAAAACTGTTCCAAAGTAAAGTGTTTTGTTTTTTTTTTTTTAAAGACTCACCATTTACAACATTAATCTGAATTTTTTTCTTTTTTCTTCTTTTCCACATTACTGGGCTGTTAACCAGACTCTTTATATCTGAAACTAAAGATTAGTGCGTAAGCATCATTGGGGAGAATTATTTGCAAGATTAAGGATACTGTCCTTAAAGAACTCAATGAGAAAGGCAGACCCCTCAATAGTGAATGAAAGAAAAGGAAAAATACCAAAAGAAGAAATAAGGATGGCCTAAAATATATGAAAAAATGATTTTCACTAGAAATTAAAGATGCAATTTGCATGAAATAGCATTTTTTTGTTGTTGTTCATGAAATTGGGAAAAAGTTGGAAGAAGAAGGATAATACCCAGTTTTCTTGGAGGTTTTAAGGAATAGGTACTTTCTATAGCGATGGTTGGCTTGTCAATTTTATAATGTTTTGGAGGGTCCTTGGTTAATATGCACTAAAAGCCTTAAACATATACAGGCCTTTGACTCAAGAACTTTTTTCTTTCTGGACATTTATCGTAAGATAGCAATTAAGGATATTTGAACAAGCAGCCATTTGGGGGTTAATTTATACACCAGCTACTGCTTTAAATTTACGTAATTTTCAGAGCACCCTTAAGAGGCTCAGAAAGGTCAGCTAATTTGCTCCTGGTCACATGTTATCAAGTGGCAGATGAATATTGCAGAATTGCTTAAAGTCAAGAAGACAGCAGGTGCTTAAGTAACTGAAATGAGTGGCTTGATGGAGGGAATAGAGAGTTTGGAGTGAAAGATGATCTTGTGGTCTTTTACCTCCTGAGATATTTATAGTAGATGTCAGTGATGAAAGCTGATTACAAAACAGAAGGTGTATTGTACTCGAATTTTTGTTTAAAAATACACTCACACGCTCATGTGTACACGGGGGTAGAAATCACCTCGGCAGACTTGTGTTCACGTTTGTGCTTTGCTCCTCGCTGGGTGTGTCACTTCAGTCAAGACACCTAACCTCTTCCTGCCTCAGTTTTGTTTACAGACATTCCGTTGCCAATTTACAGGTAGTTGGATGATTGAACTACATGAAAAGCAGAGAGTTCTTTGCAGTGCCTGGCATATGCACCTGATAAATGCCCCTCAAAAGTCCTTAAAAAATCTTATTACTGGATGAAGGGATTACAGATAATTTAAACGTTCTTATTTTTTCCTATCCTTATATACATTTTTCTACAATAGACGTGTTTTGTGAATTGAAAAAAAAGGTTAGAAATGCTTAATTTACAAAATTTTAAAGACAGAAAAGATAGGTGTTAGATGAGATGTATATCAGAAAATGTTACATTGCTTACCGAATTGGAAAATTTAGAGATTCACTCATTTAGTGTTGAAAAACAGCCATTAAACCGCATTTACATTTAATAGTATTTATAAAAATAGTAGATTTTATTGAATCCTAGAGCTTATTCTTTAATTTTAGAGTAGGTGGTTAGGTGAGGTTCAATAAAGAAAGAATAGATGTTAAAAACTGTAAATGCTAGTTTCTTATACTTAATTCAGGGAAGTTTTTAGTTTTAATCATCCTTGTATTTTAATAAAGAGAAAGTCAAACTATCACATGATTTACTAATTTGGGGGGTTACTTATAATGAATGCTGCTTCCAGTTATTTTTCCTGATTTTATTTCCATTTTGCCTCTAAATACTTTGAAGCAACTAATAAACATATGGGGGTCCATGTTTAATAACTACCTATTGAATGCCTACTCTTTCCAGTTAAAATGAAATTTCACTGTAGTTTTTCATGGTTCTCTTGATTGTACTTGGGCATTGGGTACAGGAATGAACCTGGCTTCCATATTCGATTTTCTCGGTAGTGGAATGAGCATCTTTCCGCTTACTGGTTGTATTCTGTCGGACTGTCAAGAACAAGTGCAGAAGAAACAAAAGTAAACCTAATTCAAAGAACATACTGTTTTATTTTATATAATTTTCCCTATAGTCTATTTTATCAAATGTTGACATTTTAAGACATTTGTTACTATGTTTCTTAAAAAGAGGGTGTTGTGATCAAGTTATTTTTTGGATCCGAATTAAACTTGGATTAAACAAATTTATTTCCTGCAGCATTTTTGGAGCCCTTGATTTTCAAGTCTGCACCCTGCCTCTCTACCATGGGAGAGGGTAGAGTACGTGTTCCCTAAACTTACGTGACTAGGAACCCCTTTGCAAAGCATTGTGGAACACACTCTGGGACAAATACAGAGAGCAGAGGAGGAAAAAAAGAGGTGGAATACCTACCCATTGAATAAAGTAAAATTGGCTCTTAAAACTGTATTGTGAACATTTTAAAAATAGCAAATTTAGGGCTTCCCTGGTGGCGCAGTGGTTGAGAGTCCGCCTGCCGATGCAGGGGACACGGGTTCATGCCCTGGTCCGGGAAGATCCCACATGCCGCGGAGCGGCTGGGCCCGTGAGCCATGGCCGCTGAGCCTGTGCGTCCGGAGCCTGTGCTCCGCAACGGGAGAGGCCACAACAGTGAGAGGCCCGCGTACCACAAAGAAATAAATTTTAAAAAAATGCAAATTTAGTTAAAATTTCAGCTGTAATTTTTCTTCTTCCCTCTACCATCTGTCCCTCTTTTCTCTCATTTTTTTAAAAAATAAGAGACTGTTTTATGTAAATTATGAAAAAGAACTAGAGAATTATATTTTTTCCCCTAAACAGGTCATTTCTATGTGTATGGGTAATATGAGTGCTCAAAACTTGCTTTAAGTGTTAGACTGTCTAATTTTGTGGAAACAATAGAACAGAATTGTTTAGGATCTGGTACGTTTGCCCCTTTTTGTTTTAGAGCCATAATAGAAGTTCATAGGAGAATTGTTATCGCAAACAGGTGTCACTTAGAACATAACTTTAAAACTTTATAAAATGAATGCTATTCTAAAAGCAGTTGGGGAGGTGTTATTTGCATCTAGAAAATTGCCCCTGTAATCCTAGTCCTTTTACTTAGAATCTTTTATTTGTTTTTGCCCTGGATTTTGCAAATCCTAGGAGCAGGTTCATCAGGTAGCACTAATTCTTTGTTGTCATTTGGTTTTACTGTTACTAGTTATATTGTTACTCTCATTGGTAGGATTTATGTATCTGGTGTTCGCGGGAGCTAGACTCCGTAGAGAACACTGACTTGGCCAGTACTGAACTGCTGCTCCCGGAGTAGATACACGGCTAGCTTCTTGCAAGCCTCTGGTCACCTTTCCGTCAATTGATCAGTGTTTGACCTTTTTTGTGTGTGTTTCTGTTTAAAGACTCCTCACTCGATATAAATTTGTTGCTTCATGAGCAGTGAACTGCAGGCACCCATACCTGAGCAAAACTCACCTGACACGTATATCTTCTCCCTGAGACATGTCACAGCTCTCTTACACTCGGGATCACCAGATAGCAGTTCAGCATCCTGCTTGGGGGCCTGTAAACTGTGAAATCACCAATAGGAACGGCACAAAAATTGGAAAACCGTGACAGAAGACATACCTCGTCAAGGACTCTTGTGCACAGCACAGGAGCTGCCGCGAGAAGGTGGAGAGCATTGCCTTCTTCCCCCCCTGCACAGAGGATGACTCCCGTTTCTCACTGCCCTGCACGTGTACCTGAATGACCGTGAAGGGGCCTCGAGTACTGAGTTTGGGGTTACAGATAAAGTTTAGCAGTTAGGCGACTTTACACACGTGGACCCCCCCAGTAATGAAGGTCAAGGGTGTGCGGGTTGCTTTGGAATCTGGTGCTGGCCCCGGAGCTCAGGGCCAGGTCTGCTGGGCTGCTGTGCAGCTGACTGCCCGTCCCGTCCTTTCCTCCTTTGGTGCTGTGGTCCTTGGCAGGTTGCTGTCAGGTGTGGGCTGGCTGCTGCCACTCTGGTAGGCAAGAAAAACAGGGTGTGATCGTCAAGTAATGAAATCTGAGCAGTCAGGGGAACTACGCCTTCGCTTTGCTCCTGATTTTGCCAACAGTTGGAAGATAAATCAGAGATCTAGCCCGTGCTTTCTTTTCCCGTTCCCTGTACTTGGGTGTGAGTGTCTTTATGATGGAGCATAAATACTGCTTCCAAAGGTCGACCACACCATGACAGCTGTAGAGCGCTTCAGTTCTACCATGTGGCTGTTTGGCTCCTTTTTTTCCCTGTGGCCCTGCAGTTGCTCACAGCTGCAGTCGGAGATACTGGCTTACCTACAGCGTCTCGTTCAGTTTGGTGCTGGTCATCTGATTTGATATGAAGTTGAAAAGATGATTTGAATGCGGTCTGAACAGAACACGTGTTAACTGATTGTTGAGAAGTTTTTTTTTTTTTTGGTTGAGATTTTCAAACTGATTTAATGTGGAAACTTGTTTTTTTAAAGAAAATTAAAGGATGTTTTAGGTACCTGTTATCCATAAAGTTCAGGGCTAGACGGTGGAGGATGAATCTGAATAAATAAGAACTGCTCTTTCCTGTTTTTTGGGGGAGCTCACAATCCCATGCAGGATAAAAAGTATTGAAAAAACAAAACAACCCCCAAAGTATTGTGGGCTTTGGGAAACATTATTTTGGCTAGAGAATTAAGATGCTTGAGGAAGGTGTGAGGTAAGTAAAGATCAGTTATTACTCTGTGCTATTACTGTGTGTGTGTGTGTGTGTGTGTGTGTGTGTGTGTGTGTGTGGTGTCTGTTTAAAGTAAGGTGTTATCAGAGGTTTTCAGGTTTTGTGTTTCAGAGATATAGCAGTTGTGTGAAATTGACAGGGTGGGAAAAGACTAACTTAGGAAACAAGTTTCTGCCCCTAAAGGCACGGAAGAGGCCGTGTTGAGGGTGAGGAATCACCACGTCTCCATCCCTGATGTGGTTAAGATGAAAGGAGAGGGTCTGTGGTGTAACCTTTTAGGTCTCTGAAATGATGACTGCTTCTTTCTAGTCTGTAAATCGTTCCCAAACTAGAGTCCAGAAGCAAAGATTCCGAGGCCAGGTGTCCATGGCGTGAACCTACGAAGTCCTTTTGCATTGTTGTATCTCTTTAGCTGTGTCATGAAGTAGTTTTTGGATCCACCTGTCCACATGGATACAGTTGTTTCAGAAGTAACCTCTTCACCCTGGAATAACTTTGGTTTACAGAAGAGTTGCAGAGGTGGTGCAGCAAGCCCTTGTGTATGCCGCACTGGGTTTCTTCTTTTGTCACCTCTTGGTTACTGTGATGCACTTGTGAAAACAAAGCACCGGCACTGGGGCATTACTGTTAGCTCTCCACTTCGTTCGCCTTCTGCTGGTTTCCCACGAACGCCACTCCAGTTCCAGGACCAGCCAGGACGTCAGGCTGCACTCAGTCCCCACTCGGGGTTCAGCCCCTTCTGACCTGTGTTTCTCGCTCTTTCCTGGTTCCTCATGACTTTGATCCTTTTGAGGACTAATGGTCAGTTGTTTGGTAGAATGTCCCTCAGTTGGGTTTGTCTGATGTTTTTCTCGTGACTGGACTGTGGATGTTGAGTTTCTGGGAGGAAGACCACGGAGGAAAAGCGCTGTTTCTTCACGTGATATCAAGAGTACATCCTGCACAGACCTACTAGAGAACGGACTTGAGGATACGGGGAGGGGGAAGGGTGATCTGTGACAAAGCGAGAGAGAGGCATGGACATATATACACTACCAAACGCAAGGTAGATAGCTAGTGGGAAGCAGCCGCATAGCACAGGGAGATCAGCTCGGTGCTTTGTGACCGCCTGGAGGGGTGGGATGGGGAGGGTGGGAGGGAGGGAGACGCAAGAGGGAAGAGATATGGGAACATATGTATATGTATAACTGATTCACTTTGTTATAAAGCAGAAAGTAACACACCACTGTAAAGCAATTATACCCCAATAAAGATGTTTAAAAAAAAAAAAAGAGTACGTCCTGTCCACGTGACCTGTCACAGTTGGTGCTGACCTTGATAACCTGGCTGGGGTGATGCCTCGGATTTCTCTGCTGTTAACTGTCCCCCCCCCCCCCATTTCCCGCCCATGGAGGAAGCATCTAAGTAAATAATTTGGAATTCTTCTTTAAGGAAGATTACCTCTTCTCCCTCGTTTATATTTCTTTTTTCCTTTATTTATGTCAGTATGGATTCAGGGATATTGATTTTATACTTTGGGTTATAATTTAATTGTATATTATTTTCTTGCTCGGCATTGAAGCGCTTCTGCTCATTTGCCATGTCTTCGTCTTCTTTTTTTCTTGAGTGCTTTCTTACTTTCTGGTACTTCTGAACGCTCCAGGTTCATCCTGTGTTTTCCCCACCGTCTTAGAATCAGCCATTTCTTTGAGGACCCTTGGTTCCTTTTATTGGAGAAACTAAGATCTGGGTGCTGGGTGTGCTCCTTGCTTCTGGGGTGTTTCCTCTAGGTCCTCTCACTGGACAGAGCTGGGATATAAATACCTATGTATGCGTACTGATGTACATAGGTATAGCTTTGTGTTGTGTCAAAAGATTTAATGTTCTTGTGTGTGAAGCTTAAAATTTTGATGTTAAAGGTATGCTTCTCAGGCAAATTGGTGTCTCTCTAGGCGCAGACGTGAGTGTCTGTCAATTGTGTAGGTAGATTAGACAAGGTGCATGCCCCAAAGTCTCCTCTTTCTTACAAACATATAAAGTTATTATGTTTATTACTGTTAACTCTTCTGGTATGAAAATTTAGGCCCACCTTTTTGCTGCCCTAAAGAGTAGTTATTTTTTTTTCATGCATGAAGAGATGTTTGAATATCTGTCTTTTGGGGTTTAATAAGTTACAAGCTGGGGTAATTTTCTTTTGCTCTTTAGTTTATTATGAAAGGGGAGTTCACATGCATGGATTTCCACATTGGCCTTTGCACTCACAATATTAATAATTTTTCAGAAGAAGAGATATTTAAACTGGAGAGTTAATCATCACTTCTGGACCGTAAGATACCCTGTTAATGTTTTTCTAAATAAAAATAGAGAACTTTAATTTCTAGCGTAAGGCCGTTCTCTAACAATGTAATAGTATTTGATGTAAGTTTTCAAGAAACTAGTTTTGAAAGTTATTTACTGTGTTATTAGAATTACTTTGATTATCTTATTGTCATAGATGTGGGAAACCACAAACAAGCTCAGTGTGAACTGCGATGAAGGACCTTGTAGGTTTTCTTCCTTTAAATAAAATTACTATTAGTGTAAGTAGTATTATTTATATGATGTTTTTATAATAAAAATAGGGAAATGATCCCAAGGTTATTTCTCTTTCTGTTTCCCGTCTTAATTACCAGGTGGTCCTAAACCCAAGCAGTAAACACCATGTCTGGGACCTGTGGATTTAATAGGAATATTTTCAGCCCTGTGACAAGAAATGGCAAAGGTAGAATGCAATAGAGGAGTTATTTAGCTTCTGTTCCTCAAGGTGACCATTTAAGTAAAATTGCCCAGGCTTTCTGACATAGTTTATGCATTGCTTAAATTTTATGTGTGACAAAGCAGCTAAGAAGTTGTATTATTCTATTTAATTTTTCAGGTAAGAAAATTTAGCTCAATGTAAGTTAAGTGTCCTGTCCACGTTCCCCAGAATAGTTAACGGATTCGATCAGGACCACAAACCATCTAGACAGCCTGGCTTTTATTCTAGTTCTTCACACACACACACACACACACACACACACACACACACACACACTATTATAGTGCGGTCGTCTGGTTTATTTTATTTTATTTATTTATTTAATAAATTATTTTATTTCATTTTAAAATAATTCAGTTACTGAACATAGTGTGTCTCATTTTGCAAAAGCAGGTATTAATGCTTATGATTAGGAAGCATTACGATAGCATACATTTTATATTTTTTCTGACCTAGTGCTCAAGAAAAGATCAACCAGAATAAAACATGTCAACCATACATCATCGTTTCAATGTTCTTGTTGCTGTTCTTATTCCTTTTTGGGGGATATGGGGGACAAATTACAGAGTAGCATGAATTAACAATGAAAACCCATAAAGAAGATGAGAAAAGTTAAGCCCAACACTAGGGCTTTTGTATAACTTTTATGTTGGTAAGGAGGCACAGAATTTCATCTCTAAGACTTTTATTTTCAACATCAACTATGGTAGGAGATTATTGAGAGAAAGATTCTTTGGTATGTCTTTTTAAGGTCTTATGACAGTATTTATTGATTAGGGAAACTTAGGGAAATTACCATTGGACTCATGTATTTATAATCAAGTTTCATAAGTGTTATATATCTTAAATGTGCTCTTGTCTCAAATTGTCTTCTATTTTCACTTTCTAATTTTAGGTTTTGCTATCTAGGTGGTTAGTGAATATTTGAAGGCTTGTTAAATGCCATTCACTTTGATTGTTTACACTTTTATATTGGTGAGTTACTATAGCTTTTCAGTAACCTTTTATCTGTCTTTAACAGATGATTTAATTACGGCAACTAGCCTTTATTAGCATTAGAATTATCAGAGTTGACTTAGATGTAGAATTTTGGAGCTAGATTGACCCTAGCCATCATCTGGTTCTTTTGACTGTACATTGGAAACATCTGGGGGAGATTTTAAAAACTACTCGAAGCCCCCCCCCAGAGATTCTGATTTAATTGATTTGGAGTGTGGCCTCAGCACCAGATTTTTTTTTTTTTTTTTTTTAATCATCATGGTGAATGTTTATTACAGCAAGGACATACTGAGGGAAAGCAGGAGAGGTATCCGTAGGCAAGGGCTAGAGAGCTGGGGTTCAGGCTTCCAAGTCACCCCTCCTTGCATGAGTCCCATGAACATGCATTTCTCTCCAGCTGCAAACTACAGAGACATGTGTCAGATGTCTCCACCCAGGGAAGCCGGCTGGAGTTTGGAATCAAGAGTTCTAAAGAGGGTCGATCAAGCAGCTACAAACCAGGCGCCAGGTGCCCATCACAGATCTTCCCGCTGACATGAAAGAATAGTGACAACCCGGTCCATCCTGACACACTGCCTTAGGTTGGCACCGGATTTTTAAAAGTTTCCCCAGGTGATTCTAATGTGTGGACAGGTTGGAGAACTACTGTTACAGTTCCTCATTCTGTGAACAAGATACAGTAAGACCCAGACTTACCAGGTGATTCTGCTTTGAGGATCCAAAATCATGAATGAAATTGGTGCATTTAGCATGAGTTTTTTTTAAAATATATTTATTTTTGGCTGCGTTGGGTCTTTGTTGCTGTGCATGGGCTTTCTCTAGTTGCGGCCAGCGGGGGCTACTCTTCGCTGCGGTGCGTGGGCTTCTCACTGCGGTGGCTTCTCTTGCTGCGGAGCACGCGCTCTAGGCGCACGGGCTCAGTAGTTGTGGCTTGCGGGCTCAGTAGTTGTGGCTCGTGGGCTCAGTAGTTGTGGCTCGTGGGCTCTAGAGCGCAGGCTCAGTAGTCGTGGCGCACAGGCTTACTTGCTCTGGGGCATGTGGGATCTTCCCAGACCAGGGATCGAACCCGTGTCCCCTGCATTGGCAGGTGGATTCCCAACCACTGTGCCACCAGGGAAGTCCCAGCATGAGTCTTAAAGTAGATGTCCATATTGGTGGCTTTAATAATTTAGAAGTGTAGCAAAAATAGGGGGTCTCATTTCTTCTTTCAGCTGAACTCTTCACAGTTTTCTACGGTGAGGGCTTCCACATCAGCACAGGAGTGGCTAGATTTTCTCTGGCATGTGTAGCATTTCGTTCTCTGCCCTTGCATTTTTTTTCCTTTAAACTTACTGAAATCGGATCTTTGCTCTTTTTTGAGAAAATGTCCATTCCATGGAAATTATTTCTATAATTCTTGTAGGCTGTTCAAGGAAGGGGTACTGTGCAAATTTGTAATGGATGTTTTAAATGAAACTGTGAATTAGTTAACCTTAGATTGGAAAGAAACACATAAATTTCAGTGCTTGGCATGGTATACAGTAGACGCTTAATTTGTATGTGTGTGTTTTAACTTTTAAACATGTTTCTGCCTCTGAGTCCATAATACTGTAGCCAGTAAGGATATTTGCCTTGATTGGCCGGCTAGGTAAGGAATCCGTGTTCAGTAAGTTGATGAATGTCTTTAAGCTTTAGTTTGCTTATCAAATGAGGAGCTGGAGAGATTCTAGTATTTTATGATTCTGTAACCATGAACACATGGTGCTATAATTGTAAGTAAGTGGCATTTTGTCTCCTGGAAGCCCAGAGGAGAGTTTGTCTTAGCAGCTGGTTAGCGGGTTGCCCCCTAGAGTTAGCACGAGAAATGCCAGTGGGCTTCAGTACCCTGGTGCAAAGGCAGCAGTGGGGTCTGGAAAGGACAGCAGTAGAGGCCCATTCTCTCCCTACCTGACCCCTGAGTACTCCTCACAGGTAAAGAAGGCACCTTATAGTATTGCCTAACCGGTACCGTCCTGTCTGCGTCTCCATCTTTTGAAATCTTTTCACTCATAGAGTTGTCTTCGCGCTTTGGAGAATGCAGTGTCCTCGTGTCCTTGAACTCAGGTTACCATCACGTTCTTATGTAATCGCTCATTGCACTCGCGTTACCTTTGTTTCTTGTTTTTTCTTTGTTGCTAATTCATATTGCTTCAGAAAGTGGTGACAGCATGTGGCATTTAAGAAAGGTCCAGTGATTGATGTTTGGCTATGTTAATGTACTTGATAATTTGTACAGTACGCGTTCTGGAGATGGGTAGGAGGCTGAGTTCGTGATTAAGGAGAGTTTGGAATTTAGAGACGCTTGGTTTAACCATCTATGAAAGACACGTTTGGAATCGGAGACCAGAGGGAATTGAAGACTTGCTCAGGATCTCAGATTTGATTCTGGATCTCAGTCAGATTCCTTTGCAAGTCACCACACTGCTTCACAAGAATTCTATGTTAGACCAAGGAGGTGATGTTCAGTTTTGATAGTAATGTATGAGGATAATCCACATGCCATAGTTACAGTTCTGCCTGCCTAGAGAGCCAGCCACTTGTATGATCTATTATAAGCATATGGTACACACTGCTTTTCAGTAGCCTACGTATTTATTTAAAGCAATAATTTTTAGGGGTGAAATACTCAGCATTATTTAAAAAATTGATATTTGGAATTCCAATAATCCTATAACTTCCGTAACATAAACTGCAGAAATTAACACGGGGAAACTGTGGCTACAGTGGTTCTCAAATTGGAAATAGGGGACAATCTTAAACTATATAGTAGGGGAGTCAGCGAGATTTTTAAGTTTTCCAGAAGTGTAGATGCGTGGGGAAAAGTTGAGAAACTTGGCACTTGAAGCCAATATGGAATTCCAGCTGAGCAGTTTTAATTTTCCATTTTGACGGACAATCAACCTCTTGCACCTTTTTTATTTCCTCTTCCTTGTTTTGACAAGATCTAAGAGGACTAGAAAATTAAATGTTAAGGCATTTCTTCTTCCCTTTGGCCTTGAACAAGGGTAGGAGTGTTCAGTAATATAATTCCATCTTGAGAAGAAGTATATTTAATGGAAAAAAGATAATGGGCTTCTTTGTGAGATGTTTCCAGGTAGCGGAACACGGGTGATGTTATCTGTTTCTCTAGTAGGGCTCTTACTGGGCAGTATTCTGTTGTTCCCCACCTGAATTGACTCTCTTTAGAACAGCAGAAGCTCCTGGAATTAGTTTGAGCAGTACTGCAGAAGATGTGACAATTCTCAAGTACGTCTTTTGATTCCTTCTCAAGGAATAAAAGAGCACTGTTCTGTGTCTTGGCAGACCTGACATTCAATTAGTAAAGGCATCCTTATACTTCAAGGTTGAGTCATTTTTAAAAGTAAGAGCAATATGATTGATCTTGAAAAACAATAAATATTTTCCTTGTCATGTACCTTGTTACAAAGTGACGATGAGCTAAATAGTTACTTTGAAAATGGTCACTTTCTAACTTCCTCACTCTGAAACCTTTGAGAAAGGTCTACTTAATTAAAATATACGTTCGCATTTTTTTTCAGGCAATTGAAAATTTATATTATCAAGTTGAATTCTTTTTTGTTTATAATTTCCCCTTTGCAGGTCTACTCAACTCTTCCCAAGATTCTATAACCTACAGTGAAGCCATCATCCAAATTCATTTTTTGGATTCCATAGCATCAAACTCACCGGTTGAGAATTGCTGTCATCTAAAGCACTATAAACATTGCAGAAGTAGGCAGAGTAATTGTGCTTGCTCTTAGGTTATTACTACTATTTTCGTATAACATTAGTGGAGTGTAGTCCAGCCGAAATGGTGATTATGTTAATTACAAATATAAATTATAATTATTAATAATAAAGGGTAAGTAAACACTGGCAGAAAGCATCCTAAGCTTGCAATTCAGGCTTACATAGACTTAAAAAGAGATACCGGGTATCCTTGCTCAACCAGCTGGGGAGGGTAAATGGCTTAAGGAGACAATTCCATTGAATGTTCCAGGGAAGAAATATGTGTATTAAACCTAATTGGAAGTATGAGATCTGTTTTTACCACCCAGGATCCTGAATTAGTGGAGGCTGGGAGAAAGGCCTAAAATCTATTCTGAGTGTTGTATGCTGGAGAGATTTAATTTATCATAGTGGTTAAGGACGCTAGATTACAAGCTCTATGATCTTCAGCAAGTTACTTAACCTGTCTGAACTTCCTTATTTGTAAAATAGGGGATAATGAAAGAACCTACCTCCTAAGACTGCTCTGAAGATTGAAAATGATCCTTTTCAAACAGGTGGCTTTTATGATTTTTGACGCTGTCGAATGCAGTGTTGAGTTTGGATGATGGCCGCATTTTATCTTGCGAAGACCTGGGTAGAGCTGAGGAGAAATTATAAACAAATAATTCAAGTTAATGATACACATTTTTGATTGCTTAAAACAGTAGTTGGAATAGCTTAGAATAGTGTCTAGTATAAGGTAAGTGCTCAAATATGTTAAGTCATTTTTTATTAATGGTACACCTATTTCTTACTTAATTGTAATGGTAAAACTCTGAAATCATTATTACCCCTTTTTATAAATGAGACTCAAGAGAAGTTTGGTAATTTGCTTCTTTGTAGGAAAGCTGAGATTGAAATCCCGGCTTTCAGATTCTCAAGTCAGGCTACTGTTACCATGCTCTAAGATGCTGTGTATCTGTTCTCCTGAAGGACTGACAAATACTCACATACATTTATTCCAGAAATTTAGGCAGGAGCTCGCTATAACCCTTAAGATGTTTTACGCTTTTTCTGTTTAACTGGTTTATGGCATCTTTGGTTATTTATGTTGCTGTATTATAGCTATTAAACTAACTTACCATAAACAAAAACCATGATTTTTATACCCTGTTTGGAAAATGAAAATTCTGCCCTCACAATGCCATCCAACACCATAAGATTATCAAGGACAGTGATAATTAGGTGCTTTTGACAAGGAACCCAATTGCACATAATAGGAAGCCAGTGATCCTTCAAGTGTTCCCTTACTTCTGTTTTTCCCAGACTCATCTGATGACAAGAATTCCTTGACGGGGTGGCTGGGGGAGACACGTTCTGCTTGTGGGAAGAATGGGTCCCTAGTTCTCTGGAGTCCGTGATTTAGCACAGCTGGAGAGGGGCTCAGGCA